>NW_020229890.1:397491-1672491 GCF_003227715.2 Harpegnathos saltator
ATGAATCAATTGCAATCTGTTTGTTACAGTCACATGTTCCTTCTTCCGTCGGGAAGTAACGATGAGAAAGCGTCCTTTGTCACTCCCGCCATCCGTGTGTCCTGCGTATACCGCGCGTATTTCCGCGATCTACGAGATTTCATTGCGCGAAGTAATGTAAAACCGCCGTCCGCTCGACGACGGTTCACGCAACGGGACTGCGGCTTTTTAAACGGAGAAATTCGAGCGTTATCGTCCAACGACGGACAACTGTGTGTGAGGGTTGATGATCATCACATTGTATGAAATTGCCGAGAATTCCGTGTTTACAAGCTCTTTAACTTAAGCAATATGCTACGGTATGCGTATAAAAAAAAAAAAAGTACTTCGATAGGAGCACTGTGCTTGTTGTGTTGTGGCTGGCACCTCGATCTTTCAAACCAGGACCAATTGATTTACCTAGCAGGGACTAACGTTCGATAAAGACGATCATAATGTAAGTAAACACGATGATTGACTTTGTATTGGGCAGTCTAGTTTCACGTCATGTTCAAAGTTGTAAGTGTGTGGGTACGTCAATTGATCCTAAAGCGCAAATATACCTATCACTGTGAAATTTGCATTGAATAACAGAAAATCGCGTTGTTTTGTTTTATAATTATTTATATTGTAACACCGCGAGCCCGCATTGGAAGGAGAATTCGACGTAGAGATAAGGGAAAAGAAGTAAAAACGCGCGCTGCCGCAGAAGACCCGCTCGAGAGAGAGAGAGAGAGAGAGAGAGAGAGAGAGAGAGAGAGAGAGAGAGAGAGAGAGAGAGAGAGAAAGAGAAGAGAGAACAAAATCAAGATTATCACACACAGCGAATCATGCCATCATCACACGCGGGAGAAAATATGAGTCGTCGATATCGATATCGCGAATTGCAATTACTCGTCCACGTATGTGCACAGAGTCGTATACCGTATCGGCATATTTTTCTCGGCAGTAGCTTCACGTCCGGGTTAGAAAAGCGGTAATCGCACGATCAATGTTAATCGCTGCTTCGCGGGTCTTCGACGGCGGACGCAATCATAGTTTTTAGAGTTATTAGACACATGTAACTTTTGGTACAAATATCCTAATTTTGACTGTTAACAACACTAAATGTTTCCCGAGAGAAGCAACGGAAGCAACGTGTGAGAGAAAGAGAAAAAACTTATACGCGCATAACGTTACAGCCACAAAGTTAGTTTAGCCTGTAACTTTCGTTAAGATCTCTTCGCATTAAGTATATCCTTCACGACGAGGGAATAATGCTTTTCGGAGACGGTTCGGTTAAGGTCGCGGTTAAGAAAAAAAAGATACAAAACAAAAAAGTGACTACTTAAGTGGAAGGTATATCCGGATACAGCTAATCGACTCTGTGGTAGTGTATCTGTGCTCGTATGACTGAAATTGTAAATAGTAAACGAAACTCAATTTTAAAGATACGAGATGTATAAGTGGGTACTTCTACTTATTTCTTTATTAGCCATTTCATTGAGAGACCAAAATTGAGTGTTGAAAGTGTTTCATAAACGGTAAAGGGCGAGAGGACATTTAAATTCCACAATAGCGTCTAAAAAAAAAAAAAGAAACGTATACTCTGCGCTTGTAGTGATGTAGCTAAAGTAAATATCCCCCCTCTAGTTCCTTCGATATATTGTAAAACCTCTTCTCATTTCATGTTTTTCTTAGCTATTTAATAATAGAGAAGGTGTGCAAGATACTGAGATATGAACATTGATAATTTGTATACTGGATAATTCTTTCCTTCTTTTTTTGTACATATCATCACGAGAGCAACTTCTTCGTACGATTATTAATAAAATTAGCATACTACTATCAATATGCTTTGTCGATAATTTAGTGACTATAGGTAATGTCAGGTAATATTAATCATTTACTATTAATTACGACCTTTTTCACGTGACGATAGGCTAATGCGAGGAAATATGTGTAAATACATTTTATTATGGCAAAATATTGGGCTTGTGTATCTTTTTACTACTACTATTATTACTACTACTGCTGCTGCTGCTGCTGCTACTACTACTACTACTACTACTACTACTACTACTACTACTACTATTACTATTACTACTACTGCTACTACTATTATTACCAATACATTATATATATATATATATATATATTCGGAGGACTAAGGACTACGCAATGCGTAGAAAAATATGGTTTATTCTTCACACAACTCGACATACACATCAATTGTACGAGATAATGAGATAATGAGATTATAAACACAATGTTTCCATATCGTCTTGCAGGATTCCACAACGAACTGTAAAGCGCTATAATTACAATACCGAGCATTACATTAATCGATAACGGTGGAGGTAGACATGAGTGAAGATCTTTATCACGGTGGTATAATAAGGGAGTATTATCGCTTTTTGTTCCACAGATACATGACAAGCCTTCCGCAATAAGCCGTTAGTCTTAAGCCACAAGCAAACTGATTTGATCAATTACAGTCGGTTGTTCCAAACAATGATCGACCGTGGCTGGTCAATTTGTTTACGATTTATGACCAACGGCTTGTTGTAGAAAGCTTTTGATAGAAGGCACGTATATACATCGAAATTGCGCAAAATTCAAACGTCTTTGAAACAAAATATAACTTAACCGTTCCCTGAGTACGCTAAAACGAAGAAAGGGAAAATTTGTTTTCTGTATCACTTTGGAACGCTGAGATGTGCACCACAGATACGTCAGTACACACACGTATGTCGTTTAGTTGAACCCTGTGTATCTGATATGTTTTGCTTTCAGATGATAAATGTTAATAAATAACGAGTAATACAACAATAAATACTTTGCGACGAAAACAAAAACGGAGAAAGAAAAACGAAAAGAAAAAAGGGAAAGAAGGAACGAAATTAAAATTAAAAAGAAGCATAATGATACGTTGGTGGGGTATCTCTTGTAAGCTTTATCTTATGGCTAGCATGAAGTCTACCAATTATGTGGTAGTTTAGTTCGAACGAAATCGAGATTATTGTCATGTGTATAAGGGACGGCCGTTTAACGATTACGTCGGTTAGCCCAGCATTGCGAGCAGTAGTATTGATTTTCCGCTGATCCAAAGAAATGGCAGTGTTCACTGCGACACTCCTTTACGGTATCCTACAAACGTCATCCATCTTACAGAAATCTTACAATTCGGAAGAGCTTATTTCCCGCGACATTGATCGAAATTTACTCGACGTACCTTCGAATTGTTACTATTATTCCAATTCTCCGGCTCCACATCACTTGTCGCTTGATCCTTGTAAAACGTAGATCTGCGGGGCGAAAATATTTATCAAACTGAACACAGTAGCGACTTTTTAACGATCGAGCGTGAACGTGTACCTTGAGAGATAAAGCGTATGGTCCTTGTTCGGATTCGTAGGCAATAACTTGCTGACGCTCGCATGACTACCGCGATCGCTGGCAGCGTAAAACTTGGACTTCCCGGCGCCGTAGTTCAGTTCGCTACCTGTATCGTCTACCTGGTGATCCTGCAGATACCTAAAACCCACAGCAAAGCTGTGAAACTCACCGCCGTGTAAACTCTTGGATGCATCGCCAAGGTTAAAGTTGTAGGCAGCCGAGAGATATACCTTGAATGCGCATACTGAAGATAATTCTGAAGCATTTGGTCCACGTACTGATGACGTCTGCTCTTTATCCTAACACACAACAAGCCTTCCGTGGAAACACCACCGCCCGCGACGGGCGGACTTTTTGGTCTCTTCGTCACATTAAGCCAGAATTTCTTGCTAACGGATCTGCCAATGGATCCGACTTGCTGCAACAATTGCTTCGCTGTCTTCGACAGAGAACCATCCGTGTCCCCGAATCTGTCTATGTCTTCAGTTATGAAGCTTTGGTACTCGCAGTCCAGATATTCCCGTAATAAGATTTCCATCTGCACGCAAGAAGCAGAGTAGAAACGACTTTGCGCTGGTTCACAACCTTGCTTTAAGCCGTAAGCAAATTAATCGACTATAGTCGATTATTCTTGTGACAATCGGCTGTGATTGGTCAATTTGCTTAGAGCAAGCGCTTGTGCTCCACCACGGGCTCGATTCCTGACGGCGTGCGAATTAGATGCGCGTGCGGAAATCTATATTACATGTAACGTAAACTGCACACTTTCGCATACGCATCTCACTCGCACGCCGTCAGGAATCGAGCCTCAGGGCTTTGTCACTTCACTGATGTCTCAACGCCTTACCAACAGGCTCGACGCAAGAACCCTCCACCAGACTGGCTGAGGAATATGAACGATGATATACGTACGGTATCCTGCTGACAAGACAACAACTCGCGTGAACCGTCCACCCAGTCCCAATCAGGGCCAGGATCCACGGCGAACAGAACCGGCAACAGCTTGCCTGTGTCTGGATCCACCAAGGGTATACTAACTCCTTCGCCGCAGGCGCTACCGTAATCGTTGCAGCCATCTACCGTCACAAGCGGTGAAAAATGAGCAGAATGATACGCCAGGAGCAAGGGTGTTCGGTGGCAACGCGAAGGCGGCACCTCCAGGGGCAGATACACACCGCCGAACGGAATCGGCGCCAGGGCTATTCCCTGGGCGTCTTTCAGCATGGTTTCCGCTATGACTATTATGGGCCTCTTTAAGGCGTGAGCCAGGGTCAAGACGTGTATCTGAAACGCGAAGGTGAAGGTGTGAACTCCGCGGAACGACTTCGACTGTTTACGCACGACGAGAGGTAAGAGTGTCACACGATACCTCTTCAAGGCTCTGGTAAGAGGTAGCAGTTTGGTTTCTGACTGTGGGAGAGGCCATGTCTACTATACTTTGCCATTCCGACAACCACTCCGAATCCGTGTACGACAATCCAGCCGCCGCGTTCAAACCCGTCTGTCTCCACTTCCACCGCCTGAGGATGAGAGCGTGCGATGTACTCTCGGAATTATTCAGCGATTACGATATCACCAGCTTGATCGTTACCTGAAGAGAGCATGCCTGTACTCTCCTTTCGTCAAGGTATTATGCAGCGCCTCCCTTAGCGTGAGCAATCTGTCGTGGAAACCCCACATGCCAAGCGACGCAGCGTGAAGCAAACAATTGCCGTCTCCGGACGTTGCCAGTGGCCAGAGGATTCTGGTGCTTCCATTCTTGTACCACCAGTTTAGACGACCCGCAGCCTCCAAGGAACTCATGCATCCGTTCTCTATCAGATCCTTCTCCAGGAATTTCCGGAATGAATCTAAATGCAGGATGTCAACAATCGCATGTCAGCAGAAGCATTCGCAGCAAGGTACACATGTTACACTGAAGCATACATGGTCTAAGAGCTTATGAGAGAATGCTACCTGGATACACAGACAAATCTGGCAACGAAAATGTATATTCCGGTGTGTCCAGGACTCCTAGGGATGCCAGTTGCGAGCGTGCGTAGGAGACAATCGCGGCATTCTCCGTCGCACGGGAGATACCCCTGGCCAGCTTCTTCGTAGTACTCCCATTGGTCTCCAGGCCATTGTCAGGAGTACTCTCGTTCTCCAGGCCATCGTACATGGATAAGCCAACGCTCATAACACACAGAGCTGTATCCTGCCGGGACTGCGAAAATATTCTACTTTAGGAATGAGTCATCGTCCGCATCAATCAATCGGTGCTGTAAACTTCAAAGGTATCAATAGACACAATCCGCTGGTGCATCATTGCGGATGCCCAATCCATCGTGCGGATAATTAATTCAAGTGTCGGTATTATTGCGAGCAGGTTGCAAAATTGCCCGAATGAGTCATGAGGCTAATTAAAATTAATTAGACGCTCGGGTGATGTAACTTTGCTGGTCGTTCTGAAAACCTCTCGCGAAACGCGTCTAGCAGATCGCGAGCGCGCGAGCGTCGCACGTTGGTGGCGTCCATATAAGACGCCCGATGAATATTCAATCGCGCGTTCAATTTTCATGTCTGTCCCGTGTGCAAGTATAGTAAACAATGCAATGGACAGAGCGACATGGAGATCGAGCCGTCGGTCGGATGTCACACTCATTTATAAGGCGTTAACGAAGCAGCAACTTTTTCCGCTCAGAGGTCGCAGGTGGACAGACAGACACGTGGTTCGTTTGTTCGGCCGCAGCGACGAAATGCACGCCGCCAAGGTCACGAAAGATTCGTAACCGCTCGCGATTACGCGCGGCGAGGCGAGTGTCAGTTGTCGAGTAATGCGTCGTTGTGTTATGCGCGCACATATACACACATATGGTTGCGCGAGAGACGTGTATATACGTACGTACGTACGTATGTACATACACACACACACACACACACACGTATATATAGCCGAACCTACGGAAATAGGACAAGGTTTCGCACGACGGCCAGCGCTTTTGGCGAAAAAGCGTCACGCATGAGGAGATCGATCGACGCACACGTCCCGTCCCGAGCGTGGAAAAACGCGCCAAGCAACACGCGACTTTCGCTCTCGTTCGATCGTCGCCGCGCGTCGAAATTCGCGTGGGAGGCTCTCTCGCGTATGCCGCGAACGAGAAAAAGAGAGCGAGAGACGAGGGAATAAATCGGGAATGCGGAACGTGAACACTTACGAGCCTTGGACCGTTATCGAATTAGCTCACGGACGCGACGCAATAATCTGGCTGCTGGTCCGTCCTGGTCGTCGTCGTCGTCGTCGTCGTCGTCGTCGTTGTCGTCGTCGTCGTCGATTCGATCGTGCGTTCTCCGTATATTCTTCTCATATTTCGTTCAGCCGACCCGTTTGAGCCCGTCGGCGACACGACGGACCACGCGTGAGTGCGTGCGCGACACGAGATAAGTGCGAATTAATCCGAGAGCCGCCGACAACGATGTAAACACAACGACATAACCTACAGAGCCGTCTCGCGGATTCGTAGCTCGTGAGTGGGAGGCTGAAATTGCACGACGTCCGATTGGAACTGCACAGTTGCGCTGATCGGTCGGACAGGCGGAGGAACGAACGAACGAACGAATGCACGGTGAAACTTTAAACGGGTCACATGTTCGGCGCGCGTGACGAGCGAGCGAGCGAGCGAGCGCGCGCGCTCCCTCCGCCTGTCACGCTTCGAGCGAGCTTTCGACGTCCCCGAGACGAGGAAAGTGAGGAAGGGAAAAGAAGTCTGTGGGGAGGCATACCGCGAAGCGCAATCTACGATAAGAGCTTCCATGCGAAAGTATTATACATGCGACGGTGCTATCAAAAGTTTCCGACGACGATGACAGATAAGCTGCGATAACGATACGAACGATGATTCATCGTGTAATGACTCGAAATTTTTAGGCTACTTTTAAAGTGAAATTTTCATCGTAAAAATACACTCGACCGGATGAGTCGGCGTTTATTTTTTTCAAAAACATCGATCGTTTCTCCGATAGCTTTCAATCAGATAGCGAAGTAGAAGTTTGTTTGTGTAGTGGCTCGCGTGGCTTCCGATGGAAGGAGAAACTCGAGAGTGGCTCTGCCTTGTTTAATTCAACAGGTATTATTAAATGCAATTCTAATAAAGGTTTAGGAAAACGTTTGGTTCGGTTACGATACCGACGAGATACCAATAAAAATTGTTGGTCTTACGGGATTTGGAGTATCAGAGAAATCTCGCTGAGCGCTATCGCTCTCTTAGGAATATCGTGGCTGGAATATGAAACCGAATGGCCTGGAGGTAATTTAAGAATAATGATAATACCGACTGAAGCCACGCGAGCCAGTACATACACAAACTACACCGAAGATAACACGAACGTTTGTATCTCTGCCTTGTTTCGATGCCTTGTAGGATTTAGTTTTCAACGCTGAAGCAGAGAGAAAGGGGGAGAGGTAGTCCCTGAGAGTTTATAAATAACTCTCTTAAGAAATATTCTTCTGGTCTGCGTATTTGCTTCTGTGTATTTTATATTTTTTAATTGTAGTAGTAATTTTTAATTGTAACTTCTTATGTTTTATTGTATTCTACAAAAATGAAATATGTTAGACACTGATTTCTTTTTATAATTATAAAATATACGACATAACCAGTATACTTTATGCAAACGTGTCTGTCTACATCTTCACATCTACATGAGCATTACAGTTAGTGTTAGTGCTACTATGAGTGCAACGTCGGAGCAACCAAAATACTGATCTGAGAAACCAATCTATTGTTCCAACAGATATAAAAAATAAATTTCTCAAAAATAAATATTTTGAAATATATTATAGAATTATTTTATTTAAACACCCTTTCCTTTAAACCGTATCTTTGAAAATATTCATGTTACCTCTTCGGTCATTATATTCCCCTAATATAAAATGCGAAAATCGGGAAATTAAATAAAATTTTTAAATTTCCCAATTTCCCGGCAGAATCCGAGATGCTTCTCCAATTATTATATTCTCCTGTTACAAAGTGCGAAAACCGGGAAAATGAGAAATTTCAAATTTTCCGCCAGAATCCGCAATACCTCCTCGGTCATTATATTCTCCTGTTACATAGTGTGAAAATCGGAAAAATGAGATATTTAAAATTTCCCACCAGAATCCAGAATACCTCCTCGATCATTATATTCTCCTGTTACAAAGTGCGAAAATCGGAAAGATGAGAAATTTCCAATTTCCCGCCAGAATCCGGAATACCTCCTCGATCATTATATTCTCCTGTTACAAAGTGCGAAAATCGGGAAAATGAGAAACTTCCAATTTCCCGCCAGAATCCGGAATACCTCCTCGGTCATTATATTCTCCTGTTACAAAGTGCGAAAATCGGAAAGATGAGAAATTTCCAATTTCCCGCCAGAATCCGGAATACCTCCTCGGTCATTATATTCTCCTATTACAAAGTGCGAAAATTAGAAAAATGAGATATTTCAAATTTCCCACCAAAATCCAGAATACCTCCTCGATCATTATATTCTCTTGTTACAAAGTGCGAAAATCGGAAAAATGAGGAATTTCAAATTTCTCGCCAGAATCCGGAATACCTCCTCGGTCATCATATTCTCCAGGTACAAAGTGCGAAAATCGGAAAGATGAGAAATTTCAAATTTCCCGCCAGAAACCGGAATACCTCCTCGGTCATTATATTCTCCTGTTACAAAGTGCGAAAATCGGAAAGATGAGAAATTTCCAATTTCCCGCCAGAATCCGGAATGCCTCCTCGATCATTATATTCTCCTGTTACAAAATGCGAAAATCGGAAAAATGAGGAATTTCCAATTTTCCGCCAGAATCCGGAATACCTCCTCGGTCATTATATTCTCCTGTTACGAAGTGCGAAAATCGGAAAAATGAGAAATTTCAAGTTTCGCGCCAGAATACGGAATGCCTCCTCGGTCATTATATTCTCCTGTTACAAAGAGCGAAAATCGGAAAGATGAGAAATTTCCAATTTCCCGCCAGAATCCGGAATACCTCCTCGGTCATTATATTCTCCTGTTACAAAGTGCGAAAATCGGGAAAATAAGAAATTTCAAATTTCCCGCCAGAATCCAGAATACCTCCTCGGTCATTATATTCTCTTGTTACAAAGTGCGAAAATCGGAAAAATGACAAATTTCAAATTTCCCGCCAGAAACCGGAATACCTCCTCGGTCATTATATTCTCCTGTTACAAAGTGCGAAAATCGGAAAGATGAGAAATTTCCAATTTCCCGCCAGAATCCGGAATACCTCCTCGGTCATTATATTCTCCTGTGACAAGGTGCGAAAATCGGAAAAATGAGAAATTTCAAATTTTCCGCCAGTATCCGGAATACCTCCTCGGTCATTATATTCTCCTGTTACAAAGTGCGAAAATCGGGAAAATGAGGAATTTCCAATTTCCCACCAGAATCCAGAATACCTCCTCGGTCATTATATTCTCCTGTTACGAAGTGCGAAAATCGGGGAAATTAAAAATTCATATTTCCGCATTTTGTATCAGGGGAATATAATGACCGAAGAGGTAACACGTATATGCGACGGGAAGTTAAAAAAATTGCTATTTTTAATAAGGATGGGATTCTCAAAAGTACGGTTTAAAGGGAAGAGTATTTAAATAAAACAATTTTATTGTATATTTCAAAATGATATTTATTTTTTGCGGATTTATTTTTTACATGTGGTGAAACAAATACAACATAACGCGATGTAATATATAAACAATAAAATATAATATATAATCGGATACAATAAATATTTTTCGATTTTTTAAGTACAATGAAACGGTGATATTTTTATGTTCTTATAATATTACGAATTGATGTATGGGAAGAATAATATAATAGTATAAAATAGAAACGACGCATACATTGTTATCTACAATTATAAAGTTATGAAAGTACCATTTTTTTCTGGAAAAGTCGTAGCTACTTTAATAGTCGGTTTGTTTTCTATCGCTGAACTGGCTGCACTAACTTGCACTTATTCTCTTCTTCTCTCCTTTTCGCTAACTCCTAGATGTATTTCTATTTCTTTTTATGTTCCCTGAGTGTAAACTAGTTCAGCGATAAAAAACAGACACCTATAGTCTCGTCGGTGGCGTAACTAAAACAGTTGGTATTGCCGTTGTTCTTCAATTACCGCCAAGCCTCTCTCAGGGCCACCTTCCTAATATGAAAATTTACCCAGGGCTGAGGCTGATAGTCTAGCTACTTTAGTTCTAAAATCTCCGCTACGAGGCGCTACCGCCTTCAACGACAAACGACGCAAGTAATACGACTCAACGACAAGTCGGACGGGATTTTATTTTAAACCGTACCGCAGCTAACTGCTTTAGTCTTTCAGCAGCTCGAATATGTTGTCAGTTGTCGAGCTTTTGTTTGATTTCTATCAACACCGAATGAAAGAAAAAGTTCGCATTTTAATTAGATATTACAAGATTTATTAGTATTACAGCTAAGTAAAGTGGACGAGGTACAGAGATACACTTGCTCTGCTCTCCTGTATTAAGAATCAATTTCCCTACAATACAAATATTATGTTTTGAGAACACAATCGATATTTTACAATATAGGATTCTTTTCAATTATTCTTTCTCGTGTGTGACGTGAAAAATTCGTCCTTTATTAAGTTTCATGTTAGATTATCGCGTATTTCATATTAAGAGTAGAAATCAAACACGGCACACAATTCATTGCTCATTAATACCGACACCTAAATCTTTCTTCTTTTTTATTAGCGCGGCAATCAGTTAGATCTCTCGTTCCTCAGTAGCAAATTCAACTGTCTCAATTATATTTCGCAAGATTTCAGTAGTTCCTTTACTAGAGATGCGAGGCTAATGTTACATTAAAGAAAGGAATTGTGTTGAGTACTGTTTGGACTATTATTAATTGGCATAGAATTGAAGCCCCTTTGCGCCGGTGGTTGATAGATAGGTTGAGTACTCCGTTGCTGACTTCGTTTCTTATTGTATCCTTTATTGCTACTAGCAGTACCGCTCCCACCTCGTCGAAATTCCATACCTGCTGTCAGTCGTAATTCATAATTAAATTAATATCTTCGAAATATTAAAGGATCCTCTTGGAATATTATTAAAATTTGGTCTACAAGTGGATTACTGTTTCCGCTTACCATTTATGTGATTGTGACTCTGATCGTAACGTGGCTGCCGATTGTTCGAACGTTGATCTTGTCGTCTTACGTCTATAACGGGCTCTTGAACCTGATGATACAGCAATCAAGAATAAAAGAAAAGTTATTATAAAGTAAAAGTAAAGTACAAGTACAGAGAGTATTTGTAGTACGTTTCGCTGTGTAGTTGTACATACATCTACGGTAATTGGTATGCAATCCACCTGCAGGACCTCTTCATAGTTCTCGAATTCTTTGAATTGTACTACGCATGTCCTCTCGGAGACGCCAGTGACTTCGGCATTGTAATACTAAAGTTTGTGCAGAAAAACTAAATTATTTCACACGCACTATGGTGACGAGATCGCGCGTAGCAATGCGAGAAAAACGATACACACCCTGTTATCCTCCCAATATTTAGCCATGCACTTGTCACCTATTCGCCATACCCACATATCACCACTCGCGGAAACGTCGGCGTTTTGAATGCTGTAATTACTTTCACTTCTTTGCGCATTGAGATTCGTGGGCATCCTATTGTCGACGTTATGATTTGCCTGATACTTAGGTTGATTCTTGAAAGTTTTTTCAGTCGCGTTAGATGAGTATACTTTAGAAGCCCCGTCTTGTGGCGCTCGATTATGCCTACCGTAAGAAGCATCGTAAGACTGCTTATTTCTGCTTACGTCAGGCTCGACGTGATTATAGTTTCTGTTACTACCGAGGTGATTTGTTTTTCCCAGTGAGTCAGTCTGAGTCTTGTTATAGTTCTCGTTACCACTATCACTGGTGTTTATGCTACTTGTGCGTGACTGAGCGAACGTGTTTCTATAGTCGTTTGGTTGAGAAGGCTTCTGATACGCTTCCCTACCGCCGTTGTGTTGGTACTGATGCTGAGATTCCTGATTACGCTGAAATCTCGGAGGTTTGTTTTGCTGCACGTTAGCGCCGCTATTATACTGCGAGTACGAAGACGTGATGGAACTGCTGTTTGTCGCTCGTTTGTTGTTCCTATGTTCTTCCGCGTGTCTCGGAGGTGGTTGATATCCCCGTCCTCCTCTTTGGCCCCTGTGTACGCAAACATGTCGATGTTAGAAGAGAATCGCTGCTTTGTGTGACATTATTAATTTATCTCGCGAAGCAGTTACGTACCGCACACCTCTCCCAGTCTGCGCGTCGGTGTTTCTCGATTCCAGACGGTCTTGATTACTTTCGCTATTCTGCGCGCAGTTGTTTTGAAATGAACTGGTTGTATCTACGCTTTCGGGCTGTATAGGTAATTTGTCCTCCAGGAAATCGAAAAGAGATATCTTCCCACTACTAGGTTTACTCTCCTCCGTTTTCTTCTCGAATCGCTTACCACGTGGCTCTCGCGGCTCTCTGGAATCCTTGGCGCTGCACAAAGAGATTACAATTGGATGATGATCAAGTGACAAAAGATACAAGAGAGATGAGGTTGATACGTACTTATGTTTACTATCGGTTTTCTGCAAGCTCTTGAGAGCTTTATCTACATTATTTCTATTCACCCTTAGAGCATATTCCGCTTGTTCTATGGTGAATCCACGATCTACGATTTTCTGTACACTATGATCTAACAACTGTGGGGAATACGAATAAATTCTTAAGATATGAAAAAATAATGTTACATTCGCTCGGAGAGAAAGAGATAGAGATAGAAAATCAACCTGCTTATTTCCACCTCCAAACACTTTCTTGCTGCCCTGTTTAGCAGCCTCCGCGATTGCGTCCTTACGTTGAGCCTCAAACTCTGAATTTTCTTTACTAGGTTTTTCTTTCTCTGCCAGAGCTTTAAAGTTCTTATCTTGCTCGGAGACTTTTATGATCTTTCTGCCAAATGGTATCCATGGCGGAGGCCCACCTTCTTCGGCGGATCTTACTCGAGTGTGTGAAGCTAATTTCTACAACAAAAGTGCTTATGTATTCTTGTGTTTGATAGATGGAATTATTATCACTCATACTATTATCACACACACACACACACACACACACATATATGAATATAATTATCATCATTTAACTGTGATGTTTTACTAAAACTTAATAATAAACTTTTCACTTCTTCTTCTTCAGATTACCTTACCTTATTTAATTCCCATTTCTCCACTAGATTGGCAACCCTTCCCCCAAGTACATGAACTATATGTGATGGTCTTAATAAGATAATTCCATGCGACACAGGTAAGATCCCTGATTTTATTAATATTTTTGTACCAGGTGGAGTGTTCAAACTGAAATGGAATGTAAAGTTGATCAGAGAATGTAGCACAATAAAGTAATTATAAATGAATTTAATGAACAGTAATGTATTTTGATGTTTGCTTACCTTATAGGTGATATATGTTCAACTTCTAAGGCTTGAAAATTATTTTTGCCATCTGTCAATGATAATTTTAACATTCTTGGAGCTGCTCTGGATTCCTCATTTCCCTTGGGCGCAGCAACATTGCGTATCTTTTGTATTTGTAAGATAATATTGCCTTGATTAAGATCCCCATTACCACTGCCAACTTCTCTCAAGTCGATCTGTAAATATTTCGACATTTTTTTTTCATACATAACTCCTTGGCGTTTTGCATTATTGATGTATCTGCACGGCACCGAGAAATACATACATCCAACAGTCGCTTGACAATCCTCTGTGTGTCGGTTATATTTCCTGAATCGGTTGCTACATTATAACCATGATCAGACAAGTACCTAATAACAAAGTCCGTATAAATAATCAGAAATATGCATTATAATACAGGAGTAATCGCAAACTAATTAATCTCCAGGCAGAAAGAAAGAAAAGGAAGAAAAGAATTTAATCTTCAGCACTGATTCTCATCTCACTCACCACCCCAACGTCTCCAATTTTTCCATGACTTTGCTGCCGAACTTTCTTTGCTATCCAAACGAATCTGCCACGTCTCATTGAATCGATGCCGAATCGCCGTGTTCTTCGTAAGGTGTTCTACCCTTACAGGTACCTGTCCTTCGCGGGACAATACCCCTTCGATAACGGTAGACTTTCTAGCGCTTCCTAGACTTACTCAGCGCTCTTTTATCATACGCTTCAGCATTCACGAAAAAAATACATGAATAGCCCAGGAGATCGACAAGACTGTGTCACGTCGCGGAGCTTTGTTGCTTGTCATCCACGGACTTTCCGACTATACACGCGATGTACGCAGCAACGCGCGTACACAAACAGTTGTCAGCTGACACGTAAGGGCAGAATCGTAAGGGTTGCAGCAGGGCGACTCTCCCACGGTGACTCGGCCGAATATCCCGACCTTCTCGAAGCGTTCCTACACGCGTTGTATCACACGTCGGTGTAACGTCACGCTAACGCGACAATTTTAACCGCTCCGACGGCGGAACCGCACCTATCCGACTCGCAAACGCTCGCCACCATCTTGCGCTTCTGGAACATCGTGCGTTTCGATTCGATAGATATCGTTGCGCGATCAGCGTGCGAGACACCTATCGAATCGAAACGTTCAAATCGGCCCTTCTCGGGGGACATCATCGGTACGCAGGCAGAAATTAAGATCTATTAATGAGCAGATCTTCTCCATTTCCTCGTGTACCCTGCGATGCGAGGTGTTCCTGAGGAAGAGGAAGGTCCAGTCTACGCGAACGAAGTAAGAACCGTTGACCGTCCGGCGGTCGTGTCGAGCATCTTTATCGAAAAGAAGAACCCGACTTCGTGGGGCGAGCCACGATTACGAAGCGTTTCTCGCCGTGCAGCGAAATGAAGAGAGAGAATTTATCGCGCGCCGGCGGCTTGATTAAAACCCTTATGCCTCGAGTGCCGAGTGCTTCAATTAGGGTGCGCGATTATTACTTGGGTGGAGCCCAAGCTAAACAAACGGTAGAAATTACCGCCAGCCAGTGCGAACTAACTTCGGAGGTGACGGAAGCGTGGGACGCGCGATATGCGTGTTTAAAAATGGCCACGACCCACCCACGTGGAAACACATCTCGTGTTTTTACAGCACCCTCGTTAGCCGATGGAGTCTACTTTGTGAAATTCTACGGTAATTACACGCAACTGCGCAAGCACTGGACCGAGAATATGGTAAGAAATATATCGTAAAAGAGAGAGAGAGAGAGAGAGAGGGAGAGAGAGAGAGAGAGAGAGAGAGAGAGAGAGAGAGAGAGAGAGAGAGAGAGAGAGAGAGAGAGAGAGAGAGAGAGAGAGAGAGAGAGAGAGAGAGAGAGAGAGAGAGAGAGAGAGAGAGAGAGCGGTTTAGAAGTGAGTGGAGAAACATCGACGCAGCGATCAGCCGAGTTAATTAAGCGCTGCGAGCGCGCGTGTGATAATTACCAGCAATTATTAAAACTAAACGCGCTCGCGCCAGCATTCTCACGGTGACGAGAAATGTCCTATTTGGAAAGTTGGGCACTTCTGCACTCTCTGCTTTCAGGAACGTTTGAACACGCGCGGACGAGAGAGCTTGACTCAATTTTGCGGGAACGAGTTCCCCCTCGGATCATCAGCTGCCTTCTGGGTCCATAAAGGAGAGCGTTCAAATTGTGGACTAGACCAACCATAGACTAATACGCACGTAGACCTGACTAGACAAGACTGGACAAGAACCAGCCTAGATTCAAGTAGGAGAGGTAGGAAAGAATGCAGATATTTGTCAAACTGGACTCTCATTGGAGCTAGCTAGCTCTCTGCTAGACAAAGATCGAAAATACCTGAGGATAATGGGAGGGGAACATAGCCGTTCCCCCCGGACCTCTTCAGCTTGCTCACAAGAACGCGCATTCTACGTGTCCAAGTCCACGACCGAAAGCAAGAGCCGTGCCGAGCGGACAGTTTCGTTCCGGCATTCCGATGTGATATTTGCCGGTCCGCCTGACTTCTTCAGCGGAACGAGATTGTTGCGTGCTATCAAGGTGACGTGGGATAGTGTAATAATTATTACGGTGTAGCGAGCGCGAGCTCGGAACAGAGAGGAGCCGGCTGAAGGCTTTCTCGAGCCAGGATCCCGAGCCGGCGATCGTAAGAGTCGTCATTTTCCAAATGCAGACCTCGGCGAAGCCGAGAGCGTATGGCGCTCTCGCCGGCCGAGGATTCCGCGTGGTGAAAGTGAGACATCAGTCCGTGCGCACTCCCGGGGACATATGCGTCTCCTGCGACTGCAAACGCGTTAAATCACCGGACATCGGCGGCTTCATTAGCACCACGTCCACATTCCGCGGCGAAAGTGGGTCCTCCAAAAGTAGTCCCTCGTCTCGAGGCGCGCGCGCGCGCGCGCGTAGCTGTGTGCGTGCGTCTTACCTATCCGCCTACCTGGCCGATAGGTGCGCGTACGTACGCGCGGCAATGCGGTTCCCCACTTTCGTTTGGCCCCCATCGCGGCTTTTCCTCGTGCTCCGCACCGGCTCGTAGCTCACAATGGGCTCCACGCTATAGTTAGACTACGATTGCTATACGAGTACGCAATATACGTCAGTGTGTACAGTAAGTGATGGCTCGTTGTGGCGGAGAGAGAGAGAGAGAGAGAGAGAGAGAGAGAGAGAGAGAGAGAGAATGAGAGAAAGAGAGGGTAAGAAAGCAAAAGAGAGACCTCGCCAGGGGAATGAGGCAAAGAGAGAAAGAGAGATGGAAAGGGTATAGGAGAGGGAAACAGAAAGACGAGGGCAGACAAACAGAAGGGGGGAGAGAGGGGGAGAAAGAGAGAGAGAGAGAGAGAGAGAGAGAGAGAGAGAGCGAGCGAGCGCGCGAGAGAGAAGCAGCGAGGTAGAAGTTCAGTCGATCTTACCATTTCAGTTTCACTCCGGCTCAGCCTGAAATCGCGCGCGTACGTCCACGTTGATCGTCCGCAGCTCGTCCCGCGGCGGCCCGCGCCTCTTACGGACTTCCTCGCGAGACGACGCGCCTCGTCGCCGCGATACACCATACGCGACGCGCGCGTTTTTCGCAGCGCGTGACCGCAGCCGCAAGCGATTATTATTACCTCGCGGTTCGCGCATCTGCCAGCCAAGCGCGCGCCAGTCAAGCAGCCTGCTTGGGGGCGGCTTCCCGCAGGAGAAAGGAGCCGTTTGTCTCTGCTCCGCGCGCACCGTCGTCTGGAGAAAGGAACCTGTCCCGGGATCGACGTGAGTAGCGAGCGTTGAGCAATCGACCGCGCGAGGTGCTGGCCTCCAGCCGCGCGCTCTCTTCGTGGGCGAACGCTTCTTCTCCCTGGATTTCGATCGTACGACGAGATGCGCCGGGCGTGCGAGCACCGTCGTCGCCGTCGCCGTCGCCGTCGTGTCGCGCTGATTCATCGCCGAACTTTCCCGCCGTTTGTGATTCTTCAACGGCCGCTCGATACGCGACAACTTACGCGCGCACCGCCCTCGTGTACGAACATCCCCCCCCCTTCCTCTTTTTGCCGTCTCTCTCACGCTCTTGATCTCCCGTTCTTCTTCCTCGCGCAAAAAGTAGGGCTCCAGCGAGAAGAGGCTGAAACGGGAGCGCCTGATGGACGACGGGACGTAAATAAAGTCGTTAACACGCTCCGGCTAATCGCGCCTTGAAAACAAACGGACAGCAGTTTCGCCGCGACGACGTGTGTTCCGAGGGCGTGAGGAGGGGGCAGAGAAGGAAGAGTAATCAGAGATGATCTGCTTCGAGGCGTTATCGAGGCGATGCATGAATCGACGTGGTCTCGCCCATGTATCTGCCGAATAATTATCGGGCCAGCGGCGCGGGGACGGTGGCCGCGGTGAGAAGATCCTTCCTCCTGATCGTTAAGATTATGTAATTTATGCACGAGTGACGAAGGAGGAAGCCGTGGAAAAATACAGGCGATTCCCGCCGCATTAGCCCGCCCATGCACTTTGATAAACGCGCGTGTCGCCACGTCGCTTTGTCAGATGCAGCCTATTAGTCTCTTCCTTCCCGAGGAACTTCCTCAACACATTGTCGCGATATAAGCCAGAGTGGAGCGAAATACAATATATAAAAATTCCTCTCTCACCCTGACTCATTGCTGTGGTGTATGTTTCGTGAGAACGTTCCAGTTCATTTCTTCCAGGGGAAGACTCTCCAGCCAGAAACAAAAACTTGTAAATCCCGCTTATCAGCAGTCCTCGCGGTTATCGCGCGACGCGTTTATCTTCCCCTCGCGGCGAGCCGCCGTTGATAGCGTCGAGAAATCGTCGGGCGAGTCAGCGCGCGATTTCGGCAAACGCCGCGCTTGCGAGTCTCACGAGTCGCCGTCGGTTGCTCGACGATGCGGCGTCGACGAAGAGTACGCTACGCGACGAGCGACGATCGCACAGCCCGTGAGCGAGAAAGCACCGGCTCGACATGGTTAAGCGACGGTTAGACACACACGGGAACGAGAATCGCGGTAATACGGTAGTATCTACCTGGCAGAACAAAACCCGGCGACCTCGACCCCCCGAAAGCGCGGCTTTCGGCACGTCGAAGGGCCCAGGTGGTCCCCGCCTGTTCCTACCTACTTGGCGGTCCCCGCTGTGTGGCGCAATTCAAGTTCTCCAAACCTTTGTCTTAGGCTTTGTTTATAGCAGATAGTTGATAGTTTGCCCCCGGGTATGGAAGCTCTCTCTCTCTCTCTCTCTCTCTCTCTCTCTCTCTCTCTCTCTCTCTCTCTCTCTCTCTCTCTCTCTCTCTCTCTCTCTCTCGCAGCCGAATAGATATTACAATATTTTATCGCAAGTATCTATATTATAAGTACCTATGATAAATAGCTAAATCTATTATAAATAACTATGATATCACGATCTAGATGTTACAAATAGCTAGAAATAATGCGGACACCAAAGATACTACTTTTACCGTAATTACGGATCGCAAGGATCGTAAGTAAATGACCAAGCCTCCCGTTGACGCACTGAGAGAAAAGTATATGATATTTGGTACTACGAGTAATGATATAGTAACTAAATTATAGTCCGAAATATCATATTTATAGTAAGTATTAGCATAATATCGGTAATAATTACGATATAGGCATAGTAAAATCAATCATATGATATTTTTACTAAGAATTATAGTAAGTTAAACTAAAATTATTTAAGTATGAATACAAATATCAAATGGTAGGTGAAGTAACTCTTGTATATAGTCAATATTACCAGAATATTTGCTAAATGGTGACAGATGTAACTATATGAATATTAAATCTCACTATATTCGTGAATGAGAAATTACCATACATGTGGTAAAAGTAACTAAACAATTGTTTAAGACAATCATTGACTATATATTTGTGTTTATTCTACTATATTTCGCAGGTTCCACGAACCTATAAAAATATGATTGACGCCAAAATCAACTATAAAATATCGTGAGATTACAGTTAATTCGACTATAGTTTTCTATCAGTGCGAAGAAACCAAGAAAAACGTTCCATACTCCAGTCCGACCCCGGCCAGTCGTCGCTCGTCGCTCTTGGGAGCAACATCTCTGTCGCGCGGCAGTCCGGAAATATAAAGCACTCGGCGCGGAGAATCGCGAGTTAAATCGTTTCATTCGTCACGTTTATTAGTACATCGCGGCGTCGCTCCCGTGACAGCTCGCGCTCGCGCTCCGCCCCGACGTCTCTTCCGGTGATTTTTCCGCGGGAATTGCCGTCGCAGCCAGCTCGAAATCATCGTTCACAGGTGTGCGACGCATGCGAGCGCGTTTATTTTTAACAGCGTATACATGAGAGAGAGAGAAAGAGAGAGAGAGAGAGAGAGAGAGAGAGAGAGAGAGAGAGAGACATTCTCGCCTACGCGTCGCATCGCGAGATAAACGCGCGATTGTTCGTCGCGGGAGATCGACGCGCGGATTGGATGCTGATTTCTCGCGCACGGGAAGAGAATCGCTCTTCGTTCGGAGGCGGTAAACATAGAAGCGCTTGAAAACGTCTGTACTTGATTTTCAGCAAACATTACGCGACTCTCTCTCTCTCTCTCTCTCTCTCTCTCTCTCTCTCCGTCTTGCACTCTCATTCAGTAACTTTCAATTTCACCTGCAGCTGTAGTGAAAGTAAAGTCAAAGCAAGTGCGCGCTGATTTCAACCGCTGATATCGCTCGTCCGACGAGCGAATGAACGGCGTGTTCTTCATTGCCGCGACGGCTCGTAACAGGACGAGCGAACTGCATATTACAGAATTCCGCCGAATGATCGCGCGGCGCGCGTTCGCAAGTGATGATGTCAGAAACTCGGACACATTTTTTTGTCCGAGAGATTGCATCAATATGGCTCTTGCCGTGATTAGATGATTCATTGACGAGCGCGCGTCCGTTGTCGTAAGCGCTTGGAAAATATCGCCGGTTTCGCGGCACTGTTGAATTGCAAATTGAGTCGAGTCGCGCAAACACCGGCGGCAGAGTCGCAGCGCGACCGAACCATCGAATTTCCCGACCGCTTTACGGATCTTTGAATGGCCTCGGGGGAAGTCCAAGCCGCGGTCCGCAGCGCATTCATCAACACGACATCCTCGCTTCTGCCGGCTCGTCGCATTTACCGGACTCTCCGAGTGACATGGAAGCGAACAGCGATCGAGCAACGCTGCTCGTACGAAGAAGACGCGGTCGAAGAGTTTTGTAACGCAAAACGCGGCTATCGCGTGACGTCACTCGCGAGCTCCGCGGCGTCATTTTTACGCGGCTCGCGCTGGCCGTGGATTACTTAATGCGAAGGGAGCAGCGGCCACTTTCTCTCTCTCTCTGTCGGTGTAACGTGTTTTCGAGGCAGTGTGCCGGTGCGTGACCGAGGCTCCGTGAGCTCCGCTTACACGCGCACACACACACACACACATGCGCGCGCCTTATAAAACACGCAACCTTACGTGGATACGGTACGCGTTATTATTGTGCAGGCGATAGCGCGATCGACGCGCGCTACCTAATTCTAGGTCGTAATCGGGGCCCGTCGTCGTCGGACCCACGCGCGTTCGACAGGTGGGACGCGTCTTCCAACGAGAACAAGAGAAGCGGGTTATCAGGTGAATATATGCCGGAAATCGCGCACTCATCCTCTCAAATCGACTCCGTCGACAGCGACGGGCCCCGCACTCCGTGCTAGAGTTGCGCATCTCCAGCGGATCGCGGGTTTTATTGCGCGTTCGATAAATAACGGCGGATAAAATAATTGAGCCACGTGCGCAGCACTTCAGCTTGGAAGCAGGAAGTCGACCTCGCGTCTGTTTCCCGAGCCGTGAAAATTCACGTTCGTCATGTACGCCTGTTTATTTTTTTCCGTCTGCCTCGTGAGCGCAGCGCGCGAACGTCTCGGACCAACGAGCGCAAGAACCGTCGCCGCCGCGAGCGGGACAAGCGTTTAATGAAATTAAAGAGTTCCTTTTTTCTCTTACCTTGAATTGAGTTTCCCCGGTGTGATGAGAATGCGCCAACCTCGTGGCTGGAGTCTCGCGAAATTTCATCTCGCGCGCCCGTCGATATACGCGGCCAGGGCCGCGGTGAACGGTCAAGGTACTGCAAACTGGACCAAACATAAGCCTGATGTCATCGAGACGCATGGACATAATTATGAGGGCCGTACGTGACTCCAATGAAAACTCAAATAATTGCGTCTCGCTCGTGTGTGACCTTGGCGCCACTTAATATTATTACGTCCGTGATGAGGGGGATAAAATAATTTATCGGATCACGGCAATTACTGCAAAAAGCTTTTTCGCCGTCATCGAACATGCGCGGCTCAAACTTGCTCGCTCGTGCGGAACCGCCCGCGCTGGGATTTCCGAATACCCCCGATATCGTCGAGTTTCCTCGTTCGTTCCACCAGCCCAGTGTCTCACTTGTCCCGCGATTTGCCGGCAGGTTAACGCAAAGGAAGCGGGATGGGATACGGCGAGATGGACGGCTGCGGTCGCTTCATGAAGTATTCCTTGTTCTTCACGAACTTTGTCATCTTTGTAAGTTTCATTCCTGTGTAATCTCGTTGCATTTTTATCGGACGACACGCTACGTTGCGTAACTGGAGCTTTAGTTGCAGCGTAGTCTAAATTTGTACATTACAACACAGCAATCGGTAGTTTCGTTTCTATCTTTTTATTTTTATTCCTAATTTTTTTATTCTTTATTTTTTTTTCAAACTTTATTTTTAATTTCATTATTAATTTTATCTTTTTTATTTCTATTTTTCATTTTTCTTTTAATTATTTTATTTTCAATCTTTTTATTTTTGATATGAAAATCTACATCATAAGTATATGCATAAGTATAAAGTACTTCTATTTTTTTTTTAAATAACACGAATATATTCTATCCCGGAGCAGTTAATACACTTTGTGAGAGAGTGTGCGAGTGTTATCTCCCCGGAAGAGACAGAAAAGAATCGTATCATCGTTTATTTTAACATGTCTTGTAGTTTGACTAATTTCTACTTACACGATCGACTGATCGAATTTCGTTTTAATTCACCGTTGAAATCGATTGACTTGAATTTATTACTGATCCACATTGCAGATTGGCGGGCTCATCGTAACGGGCTTAGGCGTGTGGGCGTTGGTCGACAAAGTACCGTGGATAGGCGAGCTCGTAGGGAATGATCTATTGACAGGGTCGGTCTACGTCCTGCTGGTCGGCGGGATCATCGTAGCGGTGATCGCCTTCTTCGGGTGCGTCGGTGCGGCGCGAGAAGTCAAGTGTATGCTTTTGACGGTGAGTCCCGAGGATTCGTCAGCAACCGGAACGGAACTGGGTCAATTGAAATTCTCACTTTCGTCATTTTCTGCTATTGCGTGTCTCTCTCTCTCTCTCTCTCTCTCTCTCTCTCTCTCTCTCTCTTTCGCCGGTCGCGAACCGCGGGTCAAGTTCTCCGAGAGAACCCCGCTGCCAAATTCAATCGGTAAGCGCGCCACTTCACCGCGCATCGTTGATTCTGCCGTTTCAGTATTTCATCATTCTGTTCTTGCTGTTCGTGACGATGCTCATCGGGGGCGTCCTCGGTTACGTTTTCCGCGAGAAACTGCTGAGCACGGTCGACAGGGAGATGCAGAGCTCGCTCCGGCTTTACGATCACCGCAAATCCATCCGGGATGCCTGGGACACCACGCAATCGACGGTGAGTAGCCTCGGAGAATTTTATCAGCCGCGCGTCGCCTTGATCCAATTCCTCCCCGCGGTGCGTGAACTTATTGCGCGCGTTGCGCGCGACTATTGTGCAGACCTCATGGTGTAATTGCCGACTTGCTTTATCCGTGCTAACGCTCGCGCGCTTCTCCTTCTCTCCGCCAGGCAAGTGCCTCGCGTACAGGTGCGTAAAAAGCGAGGGTCGTTGTGAAACGACAAAAGCGTTGTATCTCCCTCCCACACCTCCCTCCCCTCCCTCTCTCTCTCTCTCTCTCTCTCTCTCTCTCTCTCTCTCTGTGATTTCGTCCAATTCACAATCGGGAGCGAGAGAACCCTCCTCTCTCTCGTCGCGTCGCGCGAATTCGCGAATCTACGGCTGAAAAGAGTGCCGAGGCACTCGCACTAATTCACAACTCTCGAATTTAGCTCCACTGTTGCGGCGTTAAAAACTGGAGGGACTGGGGAAGCTTCGGGCTCAACGTGCCGCAGAGCTGCTGCCGAGAAATTCAGCCCGGCCAGGTAAAAATCAATTACGTCGACTTGGCGGTCGCGTCGCGTAGGTTGATGAAACAGTTAGGCGGCGCGTAAGTAATGACGGCGATTCGCTCGCCGCTCGCAGGTGTGTGCACGATGGCACACGTTTATATGCGCGGCGACGGTTACGAGACAGCTCGTTTTGTTGCTCAACGACGCCCGCCGTCGGCATTCATCATCGCGCGCGCGCGCGGTTAATAGCGCGCGAGATCCGCCGCGGCGGCGGTTTTTCGCGCGCCGCGAGACTTCGGCGACGCGCGCGCGGGCCGCATTCAAATGGCGCTCGGCGATAATTATTCGCGAGGCTCGGCATCGCGACTCTGAGCGCTCACGACTCGCCGATTTCGCCGTCGGAGACGGCGCCAATCGGGCCGCAATTACTTAATCGGCCGAACGCTAACCGCCCTGTCCTCTCTCTCTCTCTCTCTCTCTCTCTCTCTCTCTTTCTCTCTCTCTCTCTCTCACGCTTTCACTCCGCTCGGCTCTCTCGCCGACTCTGACGAGGGGTGATCGCTTCTCACGGACGTCCGTCCGATCTGCTCGTCTTTTCCAGCGATTCCACTGCAACGCCGGCCCGGACACGGTGAATCCCTCCAACGCTTACGTGGACGGTTGTATCAACGGGACGCGGATTTACATGCAGCAGCACGCGGCCGTGATGGGTGGCGCCGGTATTGCAGTCGCATGCCTCATGGTAAGGAGCAGTTTGCATTTTTATGGATCCGCCCGCGTTGTTGTTGCGAGTCTGAAGGAGGGGCCTCAAGTCGGTCGTTGGAAAATCGAGCACGATCTACCGTCGCCTGCCGAGTTACCGAGTTGATTCTACAGTCTCGCGCGTCCTCCGCTTCTCTCGCTCGGCGGCGGCGGCGGCGGCTCGGGAGCTTGTTGAATTGAAAACAAGCCCGATAACGAGGAGACTTCGTTAATATCCAATCGATAGCCGAGTGGAAAGAAGAACCAACAAGGGCCTGGTCGAAAGTTCCGCGTTGGTTCGCTTCACTCGAATTCTTTCACAAGTTTACCGTGCGAGCGTCGGAATTACCCAAAGTACATGCTGAATCCCAACAAATTTCGGCGCTGCAATCAAGAACGTTGGATATTAAATTGAAAGAAAAGTTCGATGTGCTTCTCCCGTGTAGAGTACAAGTTTCATAATTCCCTCGCAGAAAGAAAGAGAGAGAGAGAGAGAGAGAGAGAGAGTTCTTTTTCCGAGCGCACGACAATGAGCCTTTATCGAAAGAATATTCGTTGAAGGTAAACATTACTCAGAAGGGGGAGGGGGTAAACTGAATAATCGTTATTCTTAGCAGCAGCAACGATATCTCTTTCCGCGCATAGATTTCCAAACGTAGCAGCTCTATGACGAAGAGACGCGCCACACGCAATACGTCATCCCTGAACTCTGTTGCAGTTTCTCGGCATGATATTCTCCTGCGCGCTCTTCAAAATGATCGAATGACGCCGCAAGGACAATGCCACGGTGTGAGCCTGCTCCCGTGTTCGGGCGAGGAGGCGGGACGAGTGTTCGAGGATCCTCAGGGGATTGACGCAGTTTCATCGGAGTTTCGGTGGAGTCGCTGAGCGCACTTTTGATTAGATACCGCGATAATCAAAAGAACGAATCTCTATGTAATTGTACATTGTATTATCACGCGCTATTTTGTTACGTATACGTAATGCTGTCTCGTGTAAGGCGGTAAACACGGTACATCATGCACCGCGTGTACCGTACTGCAGCTCCATACTTCTCGAGAAAAATCGTATTTAAGGCATTTAAGACGTCTTCGCTTAGTCGCATGTGTCATTAGTGTGACCACGCATCGTGTACCTTATGTATGTGCCGTAATAAATGCGATACGCATATTATTTACCGTCGCAACATCCTCTCTCGATAATCAGTCGTCGACACGCACGCACACATACAGGTCGCACGTGGAAGCGACGTGTGAAGAGAGTTAATCTACCGTCGCTTCCTCCTAACGTCTCGCGCGCGCTACATTTTTGCGCGGCGATTTATCCTTCGGGAGCTACATACGATGCGTCAATTTCCGTCGGAGAGACGAGAGACAAGAACGCGTCTGGGGTGTGCTCCCGTGAGAGTCACGTGAATTTTCCCGCGAGCGTGCGGTCGTTGTATAATTTCCCCAAAATTGCCGGCTTCGCGCGTCGCGCGCTTTTCCACGTGTGACGCTGTAAGCACAGCGCATCGCGTGCATCGGATTAACCCGCTCCCCCCCCCCCGCTGGTTTGCCCGGGCCTTGCCCGCCCCTTCGTCCCCCTCGCGACCGGCCGGCTCTCGCTGCATCGAAGCACGACGAGTCACTCTAATCCAGGCGTCTCGCTCAAGCAAAGTGAACTACCCCGTCGCCGTAGTCCGCCGATTCCCAGTCTCGTTCTCCCGGCGATTATCGATCGTGACGATCTGCGCATAACGGCGCGGTGCGTATACAATCGCGCTGAAAAGTCCGCGTCGGGATCGCGTGCGCGCGCTTGACGCGATTGACAATTCAGCGAGAGACTCGCGCTGAAGCGTAACAAGACGCCGATCGATCGCTGTGAAGTCGCGAGAAGCTCCTGCTTTCTTTCGGATCGTGTCGGCCGATGAAGTAATTTTAGCCGACTTCACGACGGACTGACTCGTCGGCGAATCTCGCGTTTCCGCAGCATTGCTTCGCCAACGACCGGTTCGACCCACTCGGCTCGGCTCCAGTCCATCTCAAGGGGCGAATCACGTTATGTCTCGCGTAAAAAAAGAAAAATCCTGCAGAAAGATGCGCATTCGAACGCAGTAGGACGGCGGCTGGCGAGTCAGCAATCGAATCGAATTTCGCGGGCACGAGGAAGGCAGAGAGCTTTCGCCGACCCGCCAAATCGACAAGGCGCGGCTAGGTGAGGTCGCGTGTCATTTTCCGCGAGTGTATCAACAACGTGATTCTCTCCGTCTCCCACCCTCTTTCGTTCGCCACAGCTATCCCTTCAAGTTTATTCATCTCCCCCCCCCCAACGTGCGTCAGCCCTACGCATGTAACCTCGCGACCGAGGCGTGCCTGCCATTCCGCAGACGTCTCATCGAATCGTGCCGGCGCGTAATTTTCCATCGTCGTCGACGTCGCCGCACGCGCACACACACACACACACACACACACACATTCTGCCGACACCCGTTCTTTTCCTTCGTTTTTCCTTCCCTCCCCTGCGACGCCCCTTCCCGCCCTTCGCCCCGTCTCGTTTGCTCAGGCGGTCTGCACACACGGCGTCATTAATGCCCGAACATTTGGTAGATCAATTGTTATTAGACATTTCGTTCGTCCAGACACGCTCGTTCTTCGTCGTAGCTTCGTCGATCATCTCGATTAGAATTTTATAGCGGTTGTAACATGACCGACCTAAAGCCGAGAAGAATGTTAGAGTTTCGCGGGGACCTTGAAATCTTGTACTTTGGGATTCTTGAGGTCGCGCTCTCTTCAATGGCGGATTCTACAAATAAAAATTCACAGTGGCGAGTCTTCGAATAACTGATATAGATCGCTAAAACGAAGTGTTAATCATATATTAACAACTTATTTATGTTGTAAATAATATCCTCCTTGCTTTGTTCGTATTAGCCTTGCCCCGCTGTCTCTTTCCCACCGCCTCTCTATTTGGTCTCTCTCTCTCTCTCTCTCTCTCTCTCTCTCTCTCTCTCTCTCTCTCTCACTCACTCGATGATTCGCACCGGGCGCGATTATTTATTATGTTATAAATAATATGATTCATTTCTTCGGTAGTTTGTTGCTTTGCAGACTTGGATAAAAATATTCCGTATCCTTCCCTGCTTAGCTTGTTCTCGCAACAAACGTTCACCTTTATCCCGACGAAATAAAATTGTACCAGTCGCTGTGTCCAAAAACCCGCAATTTTGAATATGACAAATTTTCGCTTTATATTCGCAAAGAGGAACCCTCGGACGCGACAGCTGAAAGAGCTAAGCCGCTGCTTAGCTCTTAAAAATCCATTTTTTGCCAGCTTTAGCACTTTTGCGAAATCCAGCTCGCTAGTCAAGGGTTTAATGACGCAGTGTGTACGCGCGACGGCTCGAAAGAGGGTAAACAGAGCGCCGCCTCTCGCGCGCTCTCCCGCCGCTCTTTCGCCACGTGAATGATAAATCAAGTGGATTCTGACTTTCCGCGCGAGGTTACGTCCTCCTGGACACGCGCGTGTCTGTCGCCACGCGGCTTTTCGCTTCATTGATCTCGGTCGCTCGCTATATTCCTTCGCTCGATCAGCCGCCAGCGTGTAATCTCGCGCGTCTCCGAGGAGCTCGGAGAGCTCGCTGCTCGTCGGCTAGCTCTCCGAAAAACCGAACGGAGCGCACCTCGCGGGCACAGGTCTCTCTCTCTCTCTCTCGCGCGCAGGGACAATGCGCCGCGTGCATCGCGCACACTTGTGTGACGATTCGCCGGTGAATAAGTCCCATATGCCTCATACTCGTGTAACGTTACAAAGGGACGCCGGACAATGACGAATGAATCGCTACATACCGCGCGAATAATACTGCCCGTTCTGCGCGCCGATCACGATGAGCGCCGTCCTTCCAGAATGCTTTTACTCCTTGCTTTGTTCGTATTACCCTTGCCCCGCTGTCTCTTTCCCACCGCCTCTCTCTCTCTCTCTCTCTCTCACTCGATGATTCGCACCGGGCGCGATTCTATATATATATATATATATGTGTGTGCCTCGCGTCGATATTTAATAAATTCGACGTCTTCATCGGCGCAACGCGGCGCGGCGCGCCGTAAATGTTGCCATTGTCTCTCTCCGAGAGATGAATCGCGATCTTTATCGTCGCGCTGTATTCTCCCTCCCGGCGTCATAATAATAATAATAATAATGATAACATTCCACGTGGATCCCGTGCGCGACGCGGAAAAATGGCCGCGGGGAAGTCTCATCTTTTCCCGCGGACTTGCACGCCGCCAGATTTCATTCCACGTCGCCGAAGGAGATTAAACAGCGGGCAAATCTAATTCCCCCCCGGCTCTGCGACGCTTGTCAATATATCCCTCCCTTCCGATTCCCTCCTTCGTCCTTTCTTCTTTCTTCCTCCTCGGCACACTTTGGCGCACGGCCGGGGGGGGACGAACTTATTACCGGAAGCGGCGCGCCGTTCCACGTGGGGAACGGAGAGAATAGCTGAGGCGCGCGGTATCTACACGTATTGATTTCGTCTCGAGCTTTGAATCCAAATGCGCCGGAACTGGGGGGGGAGAGAGTCGTGTCCAGGTGAGACCGAGAGGACTACGGGCCACTTTACTCCGCGTCGTCGCTCGTCGACGATAGTAAATAAATTAAATTCCACTCCGCCGAGCGCTACCAACAGGCCAACGCAATTAGCCCGCGGTATAACGGAACAATTATGCGAGTTAGTCTCATTGGGAGCGCGTCTCCCGGCAAACATCGTCAAAGGACGATCAATGTCGCGCGCGCAAAGTGTCTCAATGGACGCCGCGCGAAAAGCCAATTTCGCGATGGGAACTCGTTAGCCGCGAGCGCATGCAAGTCGTCGTCGCTCGCCGTCGGCGCGAGCGATCCGCGACGGGACGAGACGCGATTATTCGAGCGTACTCGGAGAAAAATATTTATTACCCGGAGATACTCGGCGCAGAAAAAT
This sequence comes from Harpegnathos saltator, assembly GCF_003227715.2. Taxonomy (NCBI): domain Eukaryota; kingdom Metazoa; phylum Arthropoda; class Insecta; order Hymenoptera; family Formicidae; genus Harpegnathos; species Harpegnathos saltator. The sequence continues at coordinate 427,282 of NW_020229890.1, forward strand.
AGGCACAAAACTCCCTCCCGCTATCCTCCCCCTACAGAATATAGAAAAGAAGTCGGGAACTCGTCCGGCGAAAGACTCGGCAAATATTTGGCGTTTTGCCGCAGTTCCTCGCTGTTCTCGCGTCCGCGAAAGAGCGTGCTGCGACGGACGGCGACGTGGACGGCGGGAAAAGAGTCGTGAAAGCCGGGACGTATAAAGGAAACTCCCGCTCGACGACGACGGGAGACATGCCGGACGCGCCGCGGCAGGAAGGGGGCCGGGAAAATAGCAATTTCCAGCGGACTTGTCTCTCTCTTTCTCTCTCTCTCTCTCTCTATCTCTCTCTCTCTCTCTCTCTCTCTCTCGACGCTGCCAACTCGTGCCAACATTTCGTCGAGCCTCGCAAGGGGACGAAGCGGAGTGTCCCGTCGCTCGAGAGACTCTGGCGAGACAATCGGCCGGTCGATGAAAAACCTACGCTGCCGCGCGACAATGCACGGGGAGGCCGCATCCTCCTCCCCGGCTTCCTCCTGGCGGCCGCGCCTTCGTGATGAAAGTTCGCCGGGGAGATGCATTACTTTCCTCCGCATCCTACGGCGGATGATGACGAAATCGTCAGCTCAGGGCGACTCTCTCGGACACACATACACACACACAGAGAGAGAGAGAGAGAGAGAGAGAGAGAGAGAGAGAGAAGCTCGCCGCGGAGTCGCAAGCGGAGAGGAAGCGAATCGATCGCACGCGCGGCTCGTCGTCGCGTCTTCCTCGAAGAGACGACGATCGGGGTCGATTCCGCGAGGGGATCGTCGTTACCGTCAGCGAGGAATTTCGCGCGGTCGATGACGCGCTGCGGCGAATTCGCGACGCCGGCCGGCCTCAGCGTGCGCGTCTCTCTCTCTCTCTCTCTCTCTCTCTCTCTCTCTCTCTCCCTCTCTCTCTCCATGGGTGTTTCTCGGCCGGCACCATGGCATGCGCGCACAACGCCTTGAGGTCTGTGCCATCGCCATCAGCAGCAGCAGCAGAGAACGCGCCGCGCAGACGGTTCTGTCAAAACCCCCACCATCCTCGGAGCTACCGAACAACCACCACCTCCGCCGCCGCCACCGCCACCTCCACCTCCAGTTCTTCTCCAGCTCTCTCCTCCAGCAGCGCGACGACCACCACCATCGGCCCACCACCATGGAAACCGACCAGTGCGCATTCTGACTTCAGTCTGGCAGACGGTCCCAACCTGCCCGGTCGGCGCAGGTGTGTCCGGCGAACGAACTCCACGCACGTACACACACACACACACATACAGTACGCGCGCGCATACACACACACACAGACTCTGGTGGTCGTTGTTGCCAGCCGCGTTCGGTCGGCGCCGCGTCCACGTCGTCGTGCGGATTCCCTGGAGGTCGTCGTCGAGGTCGCGCGCGCGCGGTGTCGTGCGTGCACGATTTATACTTGCAGAGGTGACGGAGAGAAGCTGGGAACGCGCACGAGAGTGTCGAGAGGGTCGCGTTGGCGGGGCCGAGCCAGGATTTATGGAACCACCCCATGGATAGTAACATGTCAACTGCCGCCTTCATGCACCGGTATGGGAAAAGAGCGTTTTAGATCGATACTAGCGACGAGCAGCGAGGCGCGGCGAGTCGAGTCGAGGCGAGGTGAGGCGAGGCGAGGCGAGGCGGGGCGAGGTGCGGCGAGGCGAGGCGATGCGCTTCCCCGTGTCCCCGTCCGCGCGATTGGGCTTTCTCGTGGTCCCTCGCGGCTTTCGAAAAGCCGCCTCCGTGTACGTAGCCGATCGATGAGAGTTCGTTGCTATGCAGTGGCCCGATAGAGCCGCACGAAGCGGCTCCCCGCGCCTCGTGCGAGCGTCGAAATAAGCACGAATTAGTTACGGCGAGAATAATAGTTTGCTGCCGCTCGAAATGGAGGTTCATCGATCGCGCTACGGCGAGCGCGATCGCGCCCGTCCGGACGGGAAATCTCGCGCGCTGTGTTATTTCGGAGAGGCCGCAGGCCGAACTTTCGCGTCGAAGAACGGCGCACGATCGAGGAGGAATCTCGTCGCGAGGCCGGCGCGTTGGCCGAGTTGAAAAAATCGTCGCTCTGCTCGGGATACGAGCGATAGGGCCCGTTGGAGTGGATTTATGAAGAGAATCGAGTGCTTACGAAAGACTCGGCGAGGCAACAATGAGATTTGTTGCCTCGCCGGGAAACAATCGGCATTCAAAACCGCTCGAATTCGTAATCAGGCTGTACGGTTGTTTGCGCGAGTAATTATCTTCTCTTTCTCTCTCTCTCTCTCTCTCTCTCTCTCTCCTTTTTTTTTCGTTTCGTTGATATCGGTGTTGCTCGAACGAAAACAGAGCCGAGATCCAATCTCCGCTTCTTTGGGAATCCTCTGGGAGCGAAACTCCTATTTCGTATTCCGACCTTGTTCGATCTAACGTTAGCAAAGTTGAAAAACGCGGAGGAATCCGAACTCATGTCTAAAGACTCGAACGTTCGTACGGCTATTTTTTCCGACGACGTGTAATGGTAAAAATGAAGTCCGCCACTTCTGCGGAATCAATTCCCGTTCCATTAGCGCGTTGTGCAAACAGACTGCGGGGAGGAACAAGCAGGGCGCCCTCGAGCTTGACGGGCTCGCGTGTACTTCGCGCCTGTAAATCCACGGCCGCGAGAAGCATACACGCGCGCCAAATAACGTGGCGGAATAAATCGCGCGTACAAGTGAAGCGTCCTGCGATAAATTCCACACGCGTCGTACGTAACGTCTTCGACACTGGAGCGGACATGGTTCCCCGTCGGGTCGCCGAAGCGTGCGAGTCTCCCCGGGAGAATCCGGTCGGTAATCGTATGCAGCCGCAGCAGCGCGGAGAGGCTACTTAGACGGCATTCCATTAACCTGCATTTTCGCAGACGCGTCACCTGTTCGGTTTCCCCGGGAGCGACACGATGTCGAATCGGACCAGCCCGGTTTCCTTGAACCTGCGGATACCGCAGCCATTGACCGCGCGCGGTTCTCTCGCCTCTCTCGTCTTGCCTCCGTGACGAAAGGCCCTAAGTGCGCGTACCGTCTCACTCTTTCTCTCTCTCTCTCTCTCTCTCTCTCTCTCTCTCTCTCCCTCTCCCACCTCCCTCTTCCTTTCGCGTCCTTCTCCATCCGCTTCCCCACCTCCGCGATCTCTTTCTCATCTCGGATACCGGCGCGGGACGGATCCGTTTCTTTGCCGGTCGCGCTAAAACGTTAATTGCGCTCCGCGAGGCGATTGCGCGCGCGCGCGCGTTCTTTTTATAATTTATGACCTCGCCAGAGTTGCGTTGCAGAGCCTCTCTCTCTCTCTCTCTCTCTCTCTTTCTCTCGCAGCGACGACGACGACGACGACGACGACGACGACGACGACGTGAAAAAAATACACGTGGCGGCTCGATAATAATGGGGGATACTCTCATCCTCGTTTGCGCGCGGTTATTAATTGTCACGATCATCGGGCTCGATAAGAATAATTATTAATTATATTAATTATCGACGCTGCGCGTGCGCGCAGCGTTCGTACACGGACTCTCTCCTCCGCGTGCGCGCGCGCGCGCGCGCGCGAAGAGACGAGCGTGGTCTCTCGAGAGCGCTCGCGAGAGAGGCGGCGCACACAACATGCATGCAGGACTACGCGCAGGAAAACGCGCAGCGGCGCGCACAACACGCGAGAGTTCGTGCACACGCGCACGAAATCTAAAACGAACACTGGAAGAGGTATATATCTCCCCAACGCCGCGGGATATATTTTATCAACGCTGGCGGTGCATAAATCCCTTTTCCCTCGCGCGACTACCAGCCCGCTTACTCACTCCGCATTAATTCCGGCCGCGTTACCCTTCCTCTATCTTCCAGCAGCCCTCGGACCGTACCGACGCATCCAAGTGCATCCCCGTGTTCGAATCTTTATCTCTCTTTCTCCCTCTCTCTCTCTCTCTCTCTCTCTCTCTCTCTCTCGCTCTCCTCTCTCTGAGCTGCGAGCAGCGCGGCCACGACGACCGCACCTCGTCTCGCCTGCGAACTCGTACAAAAGCGAGACGCGCGAGAGCAATCGATACATCTCGGCTAGGCACGTATATCCTGCGGCTATCGGATGACACGGTGTCGATGGACGAGGAAAGGACTCTCGGACATGGCGTGGTGTTGGCCTTAACGAAACGAATGGTCAAGATTGCGATCTCGGTTCGCGAATCCTCTCTCTCTCTCTCTCTCTCTCTCTCTCTCCCCCCCCTTCTGTTTCTCCCTCTCCCTCTCCGTCCTTCTTGCAGATCGACGCTCGTGATAAAAAACGACCGGACACGTCCGAGCGAAATTGCGAAAGCGATTTGCGAGCATGTAAATTACAACGACCGCTTCGGAGAATCGTCGTTCGCGCAGGTATCCGGCGGATATTCTCGGACATCCGTGAAATATTCAAATGTCCCGGGATATTCAGTTTTCTGGCCTCTCTCTGTCTCTAATAGTCGTCGTTGTTCGCTCCTTCGCAGAGGAGGCGAGATTTACGGAGTTTCGCGCGAATCCATTCTAGATAAATCACGCGCCATCGGCGAGCGACGCGTCGTTGCCGTCTCTCCCTCTTTCGCTCTTTCTCTCTCTCTCTCTCTCTCTCGAGACGGGGAAGAAATTCAGACGGACGCGCGATAAACTAGTCGCGCGCGGCCGCGGCCGGCCAGGCGCGAAGCGGACGGAACGCACTTGAAACTTTTATCTCGCCTCGCACATCACGCAGCGCGGCGGAGAATACGGAAAATAGGTGGGACAGGCGAGGACGGGCCCCGCGTTCTCGCTCCCGTGCCCTTTTCCCAGCCCCGCCGCTGTCTCAATTATGCAACGCTCCGTGCGGCCGAACGGCTTCTGCCCGCGCGGAACACGCGAGCGGACCGGGCGCGGCGGAGAGTCGGAAGTGGAGCGGCCAGCGCGCGCGGAAAAGCGCGCGGAAAAAGTGGATTTTCTCCGAGCGGTCGCCTAGACTCGCCTAGAGATGAGTGTGACACTTTGCCGTGCGAGAAAGAATAAGGTCACGGAGTCGCTCTCGCATCATAGACCGCGAAAAGTGCATTCACACTCGATGCAGGCGCATCTATCGCGCGAGCGCGTGTGTGAATGCGTAAGGCCCCGCAGGGCCCATTGCAGGCGCGAGATCGCTCACCGGCGTCATCGCGCGGAGCCGCGTGACACGGCCGTATCCGTGACGAGGCAGCGAGCATGCGGACGAGCGGTCCGGGGTAACGGAGAACTGCAAAGTGAAACTCGCGGAAGGTTTCCTATAGGGTTACACGGCCATCCGCACGAGCGAGCGAGCGAGCGAGCGAGCGAGAGAGAGAGAGAGAGAGAGAGAGAGCGAGCGAGAGAGCCAGGTCGCTCCCCGTTTACCGTATCGCGCCGAAACTCGTTTTACCTGTGCCCGCCGTCGCTGAACGATATCGATTACCGGCTACGACTACGCGGGCGTTTACCGCTCACCCGGAAGATCCGACTGCCGGAAGTTCGTCCGCGAACTTCGCCCTTGCGCCCGATAGTCATCGCCGCGCGACCCCGTTTACCGCCCGGGTTCCTCCGCGCCGTCGCGCGTCGGGAGAATCCGCAACGGAAGGAGTCGACGTCGGAGGATGTATGTATAGTCTCTCGTGCTCGGAAGCCGTTCTTGTGATTGTTTGATATAGGTGGAGCGTTGTGAGATGAGGGCTTTATACATGTGTGGCGCAAACAAGACGGAAATATGAATTTTTATGTCGATCGCGAGTATCGCGCGCGATAAATGTCGCTTTGGAATTGGAGAATCAGTTATCGTTAATTGTTCGAGTTACTCAGGCGATACTCAGGCGTGAGTTAGTTCCCCGAGAGAGTTCAAGCGCGCGTCCCCGAGAGAAGAGCACCTCTTCACCCGGGAGGTTCAAGAGTCGTCGCGCTTGAATCCGCGAGACCTTTTACCCGATTTTTCGGCCATTCGCGACCATTCGCGACGATAAGGCACGCTCGCTCCCTCTCGCCGCGGTGTATCTTCATTCAAGTGTAACACGCGGTGACGATGGTCGCCCGGGCGAGGCCTGGGAGGGGATTAATGCCGGGACGATAACCCGCGGCAAGATCAACGCTGGGCGTGTTTCGCCGTTCGCACCGGTATATGCATGCCGTTCATGCGCGCATCCTTGTTGCTTTTAGAACAATGCTCGTTGCCGCTCGCAGCCGCGGCGGAGAACGCGGAAGATCGATGGTAACGGAAGGGATTCATAAAGCGGCGTGTCCGTGCACGAGACGCATCTCAAAGTCGGCGATCGTTTCGCAGAAACAGCCCCGCGTCCCGCGGCTAAACGGTTTCCTGCGCGCGAGTAGCGCGACTCGTTCGAGCGCGTAAAATTCCGCGGGTCCCCGTGCAATCGGCGCTTAAACGGCCGAATGAGACCGCTGCTTGCGTTCGTCGTCGGCGACTCCTCATCTGCCGGGACACTCGGAAGATCGATGGCGGGTTTAGTGAAATACGCGCAGGACAGCCGTTAATTTCGCGCGCCGCGGGGCGGCCGGGCCGCGCGCCGCTTCCCTCCGACCTTTCGTCTTTCGAGCCTTTTCCGTCGCCTTCCAGCCTGGAAAGCGCTCCTTGGCTAATCCTCTTCGCGTCGACCCTCTTGACTCTCTCTCTCTCTCTCTCTCTCTCTCTCTCTCTCTCTCTCTCTCTCTCTCTCTCTCTCTCTCGGCAAACTGCTCGCCGTTTGACAAAGTGTGCCAAAACGTCCGGTACTCTCTGACAGTTTTCGCAAGCTTTGCTTCAGCGGACTTGATCAAATATTCAAATATATATATGTGTGGGGTTTATTAATTACACCGCTCCACAAAAAAAAAGTGGTCGGTGCCTAAAACCGGACAAGTATATATTTATGTATTCTGATTCGCTGAATCCGAATATATATTATATTATATATTATATATTATATGTTGTAGAGTAGCTAAAAATAAGAGACACGTATCTTTTTATACGTGCCCAATTTCATATTTCAGAGGTTAAAATCACCCTTACAAGGTATATCGGTATACCTGGTTTTGAGAGAGTATATATTTCAAAAACTATAAAAGATACAAAAAAATGTTTCAGATGAAAGTTGTGTGAGGTTTTTGACGCTCCTTACAACTGTGTAGTTAGGTTTCTTAAAAATATTATATTTTTTTATATCCCCCTTCCACCATCTTTATCTTTGCAAATTGAAAATTTTTGCAATGACAAGAATTGTAGCATTTTTTAAGCTGAATTCAACTATATACAGCTTAATTTTGTTAAGTGAAGTTATGGTCAGTTTCTTGAGGTTAGGGACGATAGAGCTAGCAATTGTCCAATTCTGACCTTGGATTCGGATTCAGCGAATCAAAATGCATAAGAATATACTTGTCCGGTTTTAGGCATCGACCACTTTTTTTTTGTGGGGCTGTGTTATTTATTCATTCTTGGTACACACACACACACACACACACACACCTTGGTATCTGGTGAAATCCGGCAAAAAGGTTCTTCTCCACAAGGAGAAGCAACGATAAATGTTTGATTCCCCGAGCAGAAGTTCATCTCGGAGTGATCAATGGCAAGACGACGAGGCACGCGAAAGCCTGCGTCGCACTCAGGTGAAGCCTAGCCTACCTCCGAGCGAGCGGGAAAAGCGGCTTGCGGAGAACTTCGTAACGTGTAATCTTCGTCTTTCCTTCCTGGACGATTTCAGGAGGTTTTCTCCTGCATCCGCGCTTCCGGCGGATGCGGATTTAAGAATGTCCGCGGGGCGAGCTCGGTTCGATTTAACGACTGCGGGAGGCTGCGATATTTTCAGCGCTCCGTATTCTCGCTGCGCTCGCCTCGAGAGCGTAATCCTTTTGACCAGCTAAAGTAGGCCTACTCGCGCGCAGTGCACACACGGCGCATCTATATCTGCGGATTCAAGTGCAGCGCGGATTCGACGCGAGCCTACTTCTAGCCGAGGAGCGTTATCGGTCGCGCTCGCTCGCGCGCGTACCCGGAAGATCGATAGCGAGGAACGAGTAGCGTTCTCGGGGTAAAGCATACTCGAGCTCCGCGATTTTAACGTAACGCCGCGCCGGCCCGGCGAATCGCGATTTCCCTTCCTCTTCACTCTCTCACCTCGCACACACCGGCAACACACAGTCCACTTTTCGAGGAATTATTAATGTCCGCCCGGAGGCCGAAACATTTCCTGTCCGCGTCGCCGATCTCGATCGTCCGCGCGGAAGCGGCCCCTTCCCAGCGAGATTCCCGCGGCTGCTTTCATCTGACTGATTTTAATACGCGTGTACGCCGTTGCTCGAGACAATTACGGGTCGTTTCGTCTAATTTTGTACTGTGCAACATTGCACGGTATCGCATACCGGATAAATACAAAAGATTTTATGGATTTTATAGAGAAGCGGACCGAGTAATTTTGTATCACGAACGATTCAAACAGAATAATCGCCATTGTTTCCTGTCTCTTTAGCATGTTACATATTTGTGAGTGCTGCCATAAAATTGGATCGTTCACACCTTTGAGAGACCCATCAAAACTTTTACGACCACTCAATAGTATCGTGCCTCAGTAAAAATATTTGAATCACACAGCGTCGTGAAGTATCGTTATAATAAATTATAAATAAATTTCAAGTAGAAAAGCTTGGTGCTTATTATAATATCTAACATGCGGTAAACATATTTACATTTTTCAACCGGCCGCTCTTACAGCCGGTAAAAGTTGTAAAACTGCCGAAGGGAATTACTTATTCAGTGTGGTCTCCTAATCGTTACGATCGGTGTATTTTCACCATAATTGTACCGTACGACGGCGATCGCCGTCAGTGATACGCGCGCGAGAATTCCGCGATAAAATTTTACTACCGCGGTATATCGGCCCGATTTCTAGATTAACGGTCGGAGCCGTTAATACACGGTCGCTTTTCATCCCGGACGAGGCGCACACGCTTATTAGTCGTAGCGAGTGTTTCCTTTCCTCTTTCTTCTTTCCCCGCCGGAACATTCAGCCGGTCGCGATGCCACGGTGAGTAATGAACATGTTATACGCTTTTACTGCCCCTCTTTAAATGTGCAATGTGCATTTCGCTTTTACGCCCGAACAATAACAAGTCGCGTCGCACGCGCCCGCCGTGACGAGGAGGAAAGTCGGCGCGTTTCGCGTGGGGTTTTTGTCGCGGAAACCTGCTGGAAATTATCCTCGGTCGTTTATCGGAGAAATTCGTTCGTTTTCCCATTAACGAAGCCGCAACACGAACCAAATCGGACAGGCACGCCGCGGTCCCTCGCGGTTTTCCCTTCGCGGGGAAAACCATTCGGTTATTTACGGCGGCGACGCGGCACTCGCGGTATCTGAAATGAGAATCGACGAGGCGCGTTCGTGTCCAGATGCGAAGTCGTATCTCGTCGCGTTCTTCTCCCCCCCCCCCCACTTTTTCTTTTCCTTCTCTCACTCGCGCCCGGAAATATCTGAATATCGACGGCGCGATTCCGCGTCGTTCCGCGAATTATCGTTTCGCATTCGCCACGTCGCTCGCGTATCTTGCAGCTTCACGTGATACCGCTTCTTCCTTCTTTTCCTCCGCCCCGTCGCTTTCTTCCTTTTTCTTCTTTTTCTTTCCTTTTCGTTCGTATTTTTTCATCGCTTTCGCTACTCCTCGAAATTGAGAAAAATTACTCCGTGAGACTCTCGCCGTGCCGGGCGCGCTCGTTGACTGCGCTGGATTAGCATTCATCGATTCGAGTAGCCGGCTGCCCCGAGACGGACGATGACAAAGGGAGAAGCGGGATTATGCACCGAGCACCGCCATTACGGCCGTGAGCGTGTATACGATCGCGGTAATAATGGTGCATTAACAGCGAACTTATGCATTAGGCGGGCCGATAATGAGCGAGGCGCGTGCAGGAGCGATGCAAAAATGTCCCTTTTCGTAATCTGCGCTACTGGATTATTGATGATTCCTGTTAGCCTAAATCGCGTGCCCTCGCGATATCGGGAGCCGAATTAATTGAGCGGAAAGGCGATAATCTCCGAGAGAGAGAGAGAGAGAGAGAGAGAGGCCGTTTCTCAGAGGAGCGCTCGCCGAAGCGAGCTCGCGAGACTCAACCGCTGGCTGTCGTGCGGTCAAATTAAGGCTGCGTACATTTGCATAGCCGTAAGGTTTATTTATTTCGAATGAATTCTCGGCGCGAAACTTCCGCCAATTCCGGACCGTAGATTCAGATACGCGTAACGGCCGAGCAGCACGCCTCGACAGAGGCCAACTTTACGATTTTTATTTACACGAACACGCCGGTGGAATCTCCCGAGTCTCGCGGCACTTCGATTAATCCTCGACTCGGCGCGGCATCCTCGCGTTCAATTAACTGGCTTATCCTAGTGTTAAATAATTTTGCGCTAATTGCACCGTGCCTGTAAAATTCGCGATTACCGCCGCCTGCATTCGCGGCCGTAGCCGCACGATGCAGTCATAAAACGGTTTATCCTATGCAGCGTACTATAATACAGATTAGATGATGCGATTAGAAAGAGTAGGAGAGATAGATAAAGAGAGGAAGACGAAGATGAAGAGACAGAGGGAGAGAGAGAGAGAGAGAGAGAGAGAGGACTTCGTCAACTTTCGTAATCTGCGCGCTGCAAATTTGGGGCAAACGGCGATGAGTGGAGAAAAAGTACCGTCCTACTTGACGTCCCCTCGACGTGAGAGGCAGAAGTAGTACTAGAGGACGAAGAAGAAGAAGAAGAAGAAGAAGAAGAAGAAGAAGAAGAAGGAAGGGGAGGAGGAGGAGAAGAAAGAGAAGAAGAAGGAAGCTCGTATGATAATCCCGACCACCGGGCGCGTCGCGCACGATATACACGGTATTTGTCGGGTGTGACAAGTAGCCACGCGAAAAAGCGAGAACTCTCTCCGCTGTCGTCTGTCGGGATGTCTCTCGGCATTATTGAACTTGTGCAATTCGCCTCCCTTGCGCGCGCGCGGACCCCGTAAGTAGCCGAGCGCCTCCGCGAGAGCCGAGTTCGCTCACTAATCGCCGTCATAAATTACGCCACTTTACCGGGATTGGTAAATGTTTGGAGATGCTACCGCACCGAGAGCCGCAAGTCGGTCTCCTTTGTAGTATCGCGACGAAACTACAAAGAAATATCTGTACAAATTTTTAAGAGGGGGTCTTCAAGGTTCTCGTAAGGTAAAGCTCGAAAGTAGCTTCGCTCTACACCGATCGGTGCTTGTCGCACGGAGCCAAACAATTATTGCACACTGTTTCACACAAGTTTGCAAATTTCCACGTAGACCAAAGTTCATCCTCAACTCTAATCAGATTTAAACGGATCTAATTTGAAATCAAACCAAGTCGTACCGACTTTCCGGCAAAGTTGTTGTTATCGTCGAATCGGTCCCTCAAATTTTCAACATATGACTCAGAGTCGTCATGACTCGCACTTCCTCCGACCTTAAAAACCTTAAGCTCCCCCCACCTCCCTCTAAAGACATATGCATATGTATCTTTTTATAGCCTGTTTGCCGCAAAAAAGATCGCGCTTCTCGGTGCAGAAGATGTTTCTGCCGCGGGGTTATTAGAATTAACGCGCGCGCGATATATTATATTGATATATAATTACACGTCGCTGGACGCTGCGCCCTAATTGCTCGCTTAATTCAATAATTGCCCGAAAGATATACACGTTTCCGAGAGCAGAGAGTGAGGGAGAAAGAGAGAGAGAGAGAGAGAGAGAGAGAGAGAGAGAGAGAGAGAGAGAGAGAGAGAGAGAGAGAGAGGGAGAGGGAGAGAGAGATTCCTGTTTACGGCCATTCGCGTGCCTCGACGGTGCGTTGCATCGCGTTGCATCGCGCTGCATCGCGCCGCATCGCGCCGCAGCGTCGGCCGCGTCGCCGTGGCCGCTGCGCGCACCATGAGAAATGTAGCGCATAATCGTTAACATACCGTGGCGACCGTGCCGTGCAATTCGATGCATCATCGTCGTGGGCGACCTCGGAATACATCTGCGCATCGGCGAGGCAGGCCCTAAATGCCCGGATATCTCTAAATTATGACAATTCCCAGCAATACGCGCGTGCGTTTTCGCAAGACGACGCGCCAACGTCTCTCTCTCTCTCTCTCTCTCACAATTCTTCACCGCATTTTTCGTTCATTATCACGAATGCTGATGCTTTATTCTCGCGGAGATTCAAGAATTCGCCAGTTGGCGGCCAGCAGCGGATTGGCCCCGACGCGCTCAGAGTTTGTTGTTTCTATCTCGGACTTATCGCACGATCAGTGATCGAGTCCGCGTGCGTTTCTACGTCCGTCCAAACTATTCCGTATCGACACCGCCGGCGGGGGGAGAGCATCATCGATCATCATCGGAGCGGCGATTCATCATCGGTCGCGTCGGTGTCCAGACGCAGGCGGGCAAACGAGAGACAGGCGGCTCACGTCTGGGGAAAAAGGCCGCGCGGTGGCCGATAATCGGTGACTTGCGACTTTCGTCATCGTGTAGCCGTCGTTGCCGGCGACGTCGTGAGAGAATACCCGCGAGGAAAGCGGCGAAAAGAAAAGAGGAAGGAAAAAAAAAATAAACGCCAGCCGCTGGAATTACGCCAGCAGCGAGCGAGCGCGCAACGCGAGATTAGCACCGTGCAATTTAATGCAACAGCGTCGCGGTCGGCCTCGGCGCGGCCGCCTATAGGGTGATCCGCCGGCTAAACCATCGAACCTCGACTTTTCTTTCGCGAAAACAAACGAAGGTGTTGGCGAGGTGTTCCGCGAGCCGATCCAAGCCCGAGAGAGCGAGAACGCGCGCAACAAGTCGTTGCCGAGCGACAGGAAAATGTCTCAGGCACGTCTCTCTTTCATCTTGTTTGCTTTCCCTTCGCACGTCTTTTCGACACCCTGACCCGGCCGGTTTGTCGCGCGTTCTTCAATGCAAATCGAGTTAGGTCCGCGGCGTAATGCTAATTGCAGGCGCGATTATCGCCGTGCTCTCAATGTTAACCGCCGAAAACGTGATTACGGAGGAAACTGCACGCGCTGGCCGAGCTCGCCGGCTTGATTTAGCATCACCCTGTATGGACATGTATACGCGCCTATGTGCCTACCTGTGCAGCTAAACAAACGAACGAAAGAACGGACGGACGGACGGACGGACGAGCGAACGAACGTACGTACGTACGGCCGAACGAAGGCCTGCACTTCGTAAGTCATTATTAACTCGCGTATAATTATGCGGCGAGGCGGAGAAACGGCTCCCATCGGGAGGGAAGGAGAGAGAGAGAGAGAGAGAGAGAGGGGGGAGAGAGAGAGAGAGAGAGAGAGAGAGAGAGAGAGAGAGAGAGAGAGAGAGCGGGCACAAGAGCGAAGATTCGCGACCGCGAAGTGTGGTGGTATTTAAATTGGCTTAGCGCGCGCATACGCGCTCGTCCTTTGAAGAACTCGCCGCGCGATTATCTCGGCTATTCTAGGCGAACATCCTGCCTACGGCGTGAGGTCGTTACATCGAGCCGTAGCATCGATACTACTATATCGGAAGGATGTATGAGTATTACGCGTCATTCGTATCACCGGCAGAATGTCGGGCTGCATTTATTCGCCTCTTCTCGCGTCGCTCGATCTCGCGAGGACAGACGCGCGCGCGCGCGCGCGCGATTCGCATTACATCACCGGTGATAATATCAGTTGAATGACACAGACGCGCAGCTATAATGCGACACGCGTAATATTTATCAATGGAAACACACGCGCGCAGCTGTTGGAAGTCTCTCACTAACGTGAGAGACCACGCGTCGTCGACGGCGAACCACTGGACGGCGAAACGGCAACGGTACAACGTCGGGAAGTAGTCGGGAAGTCGAGACTTTGGCATCGAGAAGACTCGCGCCAGAGAGGAGGGCGGTGAAAGGGAGGTCTGAAGCAAAGAAAAAAAAAAAGAAACGGAAGGAGAGGTCGTGTCCAAAAAATATTGTTTCCAGCCGGCTTCGAGCCGAACGACCGCAAACAACGATGGCACAATTTTCCGTTTGGTTTTTACGCGCCGCGGTAAATGCCACTCGTGGCTCGATTCCATGACAACGGCCGTTTCGTACGCGAGTAATGGAAAGTGGCAGTGAAAGTCACGGTCCGCGCGCGAATCTCGCGGATGCAAAATTTCTCTTGTTTGCGCGCGATTAGAGCGATCTAAGCGCGCGCGCCACGCGCCACGCGCGGCCGGCCGGGACTGTCGATTTCCACTTGAAGGTTGACTCGCGCGTTGATCCTGCGGCCGCGCCGCCATGGCGTTTCGCCGTGCGGCTTTAAACGCGCTCGTTATCTCGAACAGGCGCGGCCCGCTCTCCGCTTCGCGAGAGACTACTTCCTGGCCTGGCCAGGAATGAATATACATATATATCACCAATTTGAGAAATCTACCGTTGTCCGAGCGAGCGTATTTTTCGCACGCGGCAACAGACGCGATAGCGCAAGAGGATCGCGCGATTGCGCAACCGAGACAGACGCGAGCGAGTTTCTAGCTACGCGAGAGCGGCTCACACGCACCGATGCTACATTTTTCCGAGTGATTTACGGCGCGAGGGAGCGCGCTACGCTTCACCCGGCAATCGCGCGAAACGTTCGGCTCAATTGAATCTTACGAACCGCGCGCGTGTGTCTCTCTCTCTCTCTCTCTCTCTCTTTCCTTCTTTCTCTCTGGCTTTGTTCCTTCTGTTCCCCGCTCTGCAAGAAGCGGCGAGCGGCCGAGCGCTGATTTGCGTGCAAACGCGCGTTTCTGCAACGCCGTAAATCCCGCGGCGGAATATAAGAGGGCGGCAATAAAGGGATAATTGCGGCGCGCGCTAAAATCGAACGTTCTCTCTCCGTCCGCCGTAGAACGAGACTGTTTCACCTGTCGGCCGCTCGAACCGCTTGTTTCCACACGCCAGCACAATTCTGGGATTCTCGGGGCTCTCGTTACGACTCGCCTCGTCCCGCGCACTTTTCTATCTCTCCCGCGTAATTTTTCCGCCGGTTCACTTGTGTAACGGACTATTGTCCGCGGTGGCGTTTTTAGCGGCGCGAAGAGAATCCTCCGGCGAGCACTCGCGAAATTCAGCTCGACGCCGAAACACCCCCGGCGACGTGTCTCGATCCACACACGTCCGGGTCTCTCCAAGCACCTGGTCGTTTTCGTTTGCGCTTATTTTTGGTAAACGACGGACCGTCGGGCTTGCGATTTCCTCGGGATCGTCCTCGGGTCGACGTTGACGAGACGACAGAAGCACGAGTCTTCACGCGGAAATTCTCTCGCGCGACAAGTTCGCGCGCTCGCCAATGTCGGCGTAATACCGAAAAACACGCGCGCGATAACGATCGTTGACTTCGACACGAGTCGGCGAGCGCGAGATTACGCGCGACAAGTCGCAAACGTAAGCAAAAGAAACATACACCGGCTTGCGCGCGCGATTAGCCTGTCTCGTGCTTTCTCGTGTTTTGCTCGCTTCGCGTCCAGCTGGAGCGCCGGAGAGTAACGTCTCCTCGCACGCGCGGATGGAGATTTCACTTCTCGTCGATCTACTTTTCCGAAAGCCCACGATCCCACTCGAGGCGACCGCCGCCGCGTCGTCGTCGTCGTCGTCGTCGTCGTCGTCGTCGTCGTCGGTCTCGTTTATTCTTGCGACGAGCGATGCGAGCATACTTGCTCTTTTGGCATCGCTCTGTTGACGTCGTTGCGAAAACGATCGAAACAACAGCTTCCAGCTCGAATTCAGCTGCGATGTTGCGACGACTTTCTCGAAATAAATGCGAGAGAGCGAGAGAGAAAGAGAGAGGATAGTCGCGTAGCTACGCGCGCCATTCGGAACTTCAGGTGCGTGAGAAAACTCACGCCGCGACGACGACGACGGTGCGAGAGGTCGACAAGTGGAGGAAGAAGAAGGAGAAGAAGAGGAACATTGCATAATTAGGGATTGCGATGTCGGTTACATCGCGTCTAACCCAGCCTCGTACAAGCGCGGCGAACACATAGTCTTCGGCCTCCTACGGCAGTCTCTCCACTCTCTCGCACACTCGCACGCACGGGGTACAGGATGTCTCAAAGACGAAAATAGAATGTTTGCGCGACTTTAGAGCTGATTTCCCCTCGGCGATAACGATCCGCATTCTGATCGCACGCTTAGCGTTAGACGTACGAGACGCTCGAGACAAGCCGGACGCTCGTATTTCACGCTAAACATGCGCCGAGAACACGAACGGTTGGCGGCCATTGTCATTTATCGCGGTTTTACGACTAAGTTTCCGTCCAGATGGATAATCGTCCGAGAATCGCGTCTCTCTCGCGAGGGATCAAAACTTGTTCGCCATCGATCTTTCTTCGGGACGAGATTGAAAAATCGGCGGGGACGGCGAATTAAACGTTGAGATTAACCTCTCGATTGGCAAGCCGAGAGTCTCGCAAAAGTGCTCAGGTCGACGAAAAGTGAAATCTCGAAAGTTAAGCAACATCGTTAAAATTTTATGTCTAATGCTTCTTGAAATTTTTCTTCACGGACATGAAGCGAAAATTTTTCAAATTTAGAACGGTGACTCCAACATGACGATTAAAACAATAATCTTTTATCTCTTCAAAATAATACTGAATGTTTGCAACGGGGAAAGTCAGTGAATATATACAAAACTTTTATTCACGGTCTGTAAAATAAGAAAAACACCGAAATAACGAATAAATATAATTTACGACGATAAGTTATATAATATGTTTACAGACATTTCGTCTCGGTCATCCGTATCGGGCCTCGCTATTTCGCTACCTCGCTATTTCGAGTTTTCACTTTCAACAACATTCACCATCGAGAATCGAGAACGAGCTCAGAAAACCTTTAAACGTCCGATTTAAAAAATATTGAGCTACATCGGGACGTAATATTGCGTTTCCGCCAGTTTGGGCCACTTTTTGCGAACGTGATATTGCATTTCCGCCGATCAAGGACTTGAGATCACCGGCTTGTGGAGCATCCTGTAGACGAGAATGCAACACGCGAGCACCCATACTGAGAGGAACAGCCGCGTATCTACGATTATTTATCCGCGCGTTGAACAAATACCACGGCTCCCTCTCTCTCTCTCTCTTTCTCACACGCGGGCGCGCGCGTTCGCGTACGTGCGCCATGGGAAAGGTCATTGAAAAATCCCGGCCCTCTCTCGCGCGCAACAGCATTAGCGGAATAGAACCGTCGTTATCTCGCGGACGATGCGAGAGCGGCCTCCTCTCGCCGTGCGTCGATAACGCCCCGTTGTCGATCGCGTTGCCGCGCTTCGCCACGGGGACGAAGCTGAATGGAATTCGCAGCGGAGAGCCAATTACCAGTGAGTTTACGATCGGGGGAGGGGGGAAGAGGGGGGAGCTACCTGCCGGCGGAAACTCGGTTAGCTGTTAACCTTTAACCCCTTAAAGCCGCAACGCCGGCTCGGAACGGCAGCAGCTTTCGGTGGCATTGTCTCTCTCTCTCTCTCCCTCTCTCTCTCTCTCTCTCGATTGTCGAATTGAACTCGGAAACCGAAGACAAAACGGGACATTGTATCGACTGTGTGCCATTCGATGTGCCGGTGCGATTGTTCAGCAACATTCGGACGAAACGCAATCGCGGGACAAAGATTGAATCGCACTCCCGGTGCGGTGGGAGGGAGGGAATCGAGGCGTTAGCGTTCGACGAGGAAGCGGTTCCGGGCCCAGCCGGAGGACCTCCTCGTTCCTCTCGTTAATCTCGGTGTTCACGTACTCCTCCGCGCACTCCCCGAGTACATGTTACAATCACGCGAATAAAACATTAAAGCGCCGGGGCTCATACGTGTTCGCGGTCGTGTGAAAAGTCTAATAACCGTCAAGGTAAGAAACGGGCTCGACGATGCGGAGTCGCACGATCCGTCGGATTAACCGAAGCGAAGTGCAGCGTTTCCGAAGTAATCAGCGCCGCTAAAGGTCAGCTCGCGGCTCTCAGGTAGTCGCTTTATGATCCACGAGCGCGCAAACAACCGTGTTCTCTTTCGCTCTCGTGAAAGCAGGTGCGCGCTCGCGTGTCGCGCGGCCTTTACACCGTCGCTGTCGCCGTCGCTTCCACCGGCCGATAACGCTGGAAAAGTCAGCGACGATCTATTTCCGCGGCCACGGAACACGATACGCCGTTGAGCGCGCGCGCGAGTGCCTGTGTGTCTGTGTACGTGTAAATTTGATAACAAGCTTATTCCGAGCTTGTTCGTTCGCTCGCTTGTTCGTCGGAGAAAGCAGGCGCGGAGGAAGTCTCTCGACGATAATGCGGCGCAATAAACGATCGGATAGTCGGGCGCTCATGAGGGGTGAAAGAGATCCTTATCCTATTTTCTCTTCTTCGCTAATAGCTCCGAAGAAGCGCACGCTGTTCAGCGGAGAATTTGGCAAAGTGCGACGCGACCGTTATACTTCGGCGCTTGTCTCTGTTTCATCTTCTCTGTGTAGGACTCGCGAGTTGACACGCCAAAGTGTCAAGTACGAGACAATTTATCTTCTCGTCGGAAGAATCGGTTACTGAAAACGGGGACGCGCGTGTACCACAGCGGCGAACCTGAAAACACACTCACGCAACGGAGCCACTGATCTTGAAAGCAAATCGCGGATCCGACGCTGAATCGAATTCTTGCGAGCGATTGTGCTCGGCCCGCAACGCACGTTCCGCTGTAGTAAAGAGGCGTGATCGGTACACGTGAGATGCCGCGCGCGCGCGCGCGCGTTATGTAACGTCGCGAGTTCACCAGCCCAGGCTTACGTATCATTCGAAGGCCTACGTAGGTAAACGTAGGCTGCTGTCTACCTGCCTGCCCGCCCGCCCGCTCGCTCGCTCGCCCGGCCGAGGAGCATGGATTAACGAATTGACGCCTGGAACTTTCCTTTCCCTTATACGCGCGGTGAAAACCTAGACGGTGATGCACGAATTAAGGCTCGCGCCGGCTGTTACGCGAAAAAGGAGAATTCAGCTTTCCGCCGATTGTGCGGCGTATTTTGCTCTCGGAATTTCTTCTGCTTTTCTCCCCGTTTGAAAACGTCCGCGTCCGATCCGCTGATGGCGTTACCCTTTTAATTGGACGCGATTGTGCAAGCTGCGACGCGAGCTGACTTTCCGCGCGTCTTTGGGCAAACGAGGAAAATTCTCTTGCACAGAGAGAGAGAGAGAGAGAGAGAGAGAGAGAGAGAGAGGGAGAGAGTTGCGCCGAGGGAAGAGATTTCAATCGCAATCCACCTTGGACGCTACTTTTGAGCCGCAGCGCGCAGCGGTTTCCACGGTTTAACGCGGCAATTTTCCTCGGCGGAAGATAATTAGTCGATTAGCTAACAAGTGTAACGCAACGTGAGAGACGAAGATAATCGGTTACTTTATTCTCCCGCCGCAAGGGCTACATGCCCGCGGCGCATACCTGCGGCATGGTGCGACGCGCTCGCTCGCTCGCTCGGTCTCGCGTCTCTCTCCGGTCGCGCGAATTTTCGACTTTCACCGGCAAAAACGTCCCCGTCTCCAGTGAAAACTACGATCTCGAATCGGTGCATAATCGCGCGCGATGCTCGTCCGTCGAACAATATAATAATGCTCGTCCGAGAGCGCGGTTAGAAAGCTCCGCGAGCCGGGCGATGCAACCGCGATCGCCGAGTGAAACATTAACATCAATAACCGCGGCGGGACTGTGAAGCGAACATTCGACGTGAACGAACGAACGCGGCGCGCGTTCGTTCGTTCATATCGGAAATATTAATAGCACTTTTACTCCCCCCGAGGCGCTTGATTCACTCCGCTCGTCATTTACGATCCGTCGCGGCTGTTCGCGCTCGGCGAGTTTCGCTCGTTTCGGCCGCGTCGGGATCGCGCGGCCGAGGAAGCTACCGCGAGATGAGAACCGAACGGTCGGATTTAGACTGAGAGCGGGAGCAGCGCGAGGAAACACCGTGTTTGCAGTTCAACACCGGCCCCGGTCGCTATTATCGTCCCGCCCGGCTTTTATCGGCGATCTGATTTCAGCCCGCCCCGTCTGCCGCAATTTCGCGGAATGCGCTCCCGCGGAGTTCTGCGGATTCTTGCCTTATGGGCATTGCGCTCGCAAAGAGCAACACGGCCGGATCGTGCGGCCCAACGCGGCAATTAGCGCGAGAGAAACGGGAGCAATCGCGCGCGGAAAAATGAAGATAAACCATCGCGCACGTAATAACGCCATTGTGTGTTTTTTACGGCTGCGTCCGTCCGTTTTATTTCCGAGCGCGCTTCGAGCCGCGACTTTCGAGGCGCTTCTGGCAGAAACTGCTCGGCCGGATCGCTACGATACGAATTCGATTCTTGAATGGCCACCGGCAGCCTACTCTTTTGCCGGTACGAGAAACGACTTAAGTCGCGCGATTACTGCGGCAGTCAGACGTCGCGACGTCGTCGACGAGACTGCCAACGGCCGAACGAATGGAGCGTTGCGGTTGCTCGCAGCGTACCCGCAGCAGATGTTCCTTTTTTCTCTCGGCTTGCCTCTTCTTTTTTTTTTTTCGCGAGGGGGTACATCGTGCCCCGTACAATTAAGCCGCAAAATTACATGATAATTTCAGCGACATATGTCCGTCGCCTTCGCGCGCGCGCGCGCGCACACACACACACACACACACACACAGCATATGTAGGTGCACACACCTACCAGCAGGAGAGGTGCATCGAAAGGTGATATCGCATTGATCCTCTCCATACCACCACGCTCCGTGGTAAATGGTGCAACATTTGTTGCAACGTCGCGCCGTAACAAATAACAGAACCTGTTCTCGGCGAGATTATGCGATGCGCTCGCGCACGGCAGATTTGTTTTCGCGAGCGGCGCGAGAAGCCCAAGCACGCGCCGCGTGTATTCGCTCAATTATAAAACTTCGCGGCGAATTTAGAGTCGATCTCGCCGCTTAATAACGATCGCGTGAGCGGCGGCTACGCTCGGGACGGGAAAAATACGCGCGAGCAGGACATGAGGGATACGGAAAGGTATAGAGGGGAAGAAGAAGAAGAAGAAGGAAAACATTTCCCGTCGTCGTGGGGCGACGGCAGAGAAAAAAAAGGCAGACGCGGAAAGTCAACAACCTTGTCGGATAATTAACGGCACATTGAAGGAGAGTTGTTTTGCCTTCGGTAGCCGGCAGCTAAAACGTCCGAGGGACATCACCGCCGCTGATGGATGCCGCTGACCCGCTGACACACATCGATCTCTTCGAAATGCACACACGCGCGCTTCTTACACGCACCTGTGTGTGGCTCTACCATGCGCGAATACCAACGAGTCGTCGGTTTTACCGTCGCGCGTCAATGAACTCGCCGCCGCGGTGCTTTTCCATTTGGCTGATTACTCGTCGCGTTTCGTCGCGCGGACATCGGCGGAGAGAGAGAGAGAGAGAGAGAGAGAGAGAGAGAGAGCGAGCGAGAGACGTTACGTTCGCCGAAAGTAATCCCACCAACGATACAGCGGGAGTTTTTCTTCGAGCGCGAAGAATGTCGCTCGAGGAATCCGCTCGAACTCGCTCGTCCTTCGGTCAAACTCCCGAAGCTTTTACGTCGCGATTCATCCTCGCGCTCACGCTCGCTGGCCCTTGATATTGCCATCACGCCGTCGCGTATTTACGACGTAACTGCGCGCGGGAGGGGGGGAGGGAGGCGATAAAAATCGGATGATTATTATGGGAGTATGAAACACCCGCGAACATCGTTCAGATATAACGATCGAGATAACAAGATTTTAATTATCCGCGATAGATGCTCGCGGGGCATAAATTGATCCGCAGATACGATCTGCCGCGATTCGCCGCTTTCGACCGTGTGAAAGTGAATCCATCCTCCCTCCCTCCCGACCGCTCCTCGTCTCGCGAGTCAAAAAGTTGCAAAGTCAATGACACGGCGCCGAGCGTCGCGGCGAGTTCGATCGTATAGTATATACATGTGTGTGTATGTATCAATAATAATAATATGGATAACGTAATATTACGTGGCGACCCACTTCGAGAAGAGGAGAAGAGGATAAGATCAGCGAGGGCTGTCAGGATAAAACGAGGCTGATGCAAATGTAATATAGTTCGCGGACAGAGCGAGAGAGAAAGAAGGAGAGAGAGAGAGAGGGAGAGAGAGAGAGAGAGAAAGAGATGATGAGTCATTTGGCGGGGATATTTATTTCGCGCTCGGTTACGACTTAATTAGTCAGCGTAATAAACGATACGTTAACAAACGATACGCTTCGGCCGAGCGTTACACTCGACGATCGTTACGTCCGCGGGCCCATTTCACTCAATTTTCTCAGCTCGAGGAGAGCTGGCCGGGCCGCATATCCAGCCTATTAGATTCGCCGAGACGGAGAACCGACCGGAGAGAAGGATCCTCCTGCGCAAGAGACAGGCATGTCGCGTTTAATTGCTACCGCTGTTGACTTTAGCAGGGATTTATGATGCGCTTTAGGTAGGCGGGCTTACGTGACGACCGGATGGAACAGGAGGAATCAAATATCCGTTGTGCAACCCACATGCCTGCTCGCGGAACGGTCTTGCTACGGTCTTAATAAGGTGTAACATTATGCAATTACCCGTCTAAGTAGCTCGGCAAAAATCACCACTATTCCATATATTCCGATAGCGGCCGATTCCGTCGTAATGGAATCCTTTCATCCGCGCGATCTACAAGCGTCTCCCCGTCAGTCTTGCTCGATTGACGAGCAAGACCCGCGAGCAGGTGAGCTTATTTTTTTTCGCCGCGAGGATGCCATCAGATTTAATTTAATTTAATTTAATTTTGTTTCATTTTATTTAAATGATTTAATTGATTAAAGAAGAAGTTCCCTCCTCATGGAAGGAACGTCCTACCGCGCCGCGCGCCTTTCGACTCTGAGACCTTGCTTATTACGTAAAATTCGTAAAATTTCGTAAAATTTCGTAAATTATCCGTTCACCGTGGTGTAACCTGACTAATCGAAAGAGGCACGCGCGGCTGATACTCGAATCGCGCGAATCGCGGTCGAGGAAGTGTTTGCTCAAGATCGCGGGTACATTTGAATTCGAGAAAACGCGGGCCGTCGAGAGGCGGCGTAGCCGCTCGCGAGATTATTGCTTTTCGCGTTTCGCGTGAGCGTTCCCGTTAGCCGCAACGAAGAAATTATTTACCATCCTATCGGCATTGTGCCGCATTAAACCACCGGCCGAGCGGATAGCGCGCCCGGCGGAGGGACGACGGCTCGAAACTTTACTGCCGGGAGATGATCACCGTTACCGTTCACCACAAACACGGCAATGAGCTTTGTGGTTCTTTTCTTTTTCCGCGACGCTCTCCCCTTCTCCTCGTCTCTCTCTCTCTCTCTCTCTCTCTTCAGCCGTTCCGGTCGGAACGGGCGGAGGAAAGAAACCTGTAACGAGGATCGTAAATCGTTAACGTGCATCGAAAGAATCCCGGAAACGAGTCGTCTCGTCCGTTTTTTTCCCGGCGCGCATGCGAGAGAGAGAGAGAGAGAGAGAGAGAGAGGGGGAAAGGGAGGAGAGAGAGGGAGACAAAGAGAAAGAGATCGAAAACTTTCCCTATGACCGATATTCCACGCGATTTATCATCGTCGGCGGACATCGGAGATCGGCGGTCAGTGTCACTTTTCTTGCTTTCTAAAGCATCGCGGCAAAATTTCCCGGCCGTGCGTGCACGTATCGTAACTTCTCGCTCTGTTCAACCGCAATATACGATAACAAATGTCTGTGTGGTAATACGGAGCAATAAGAGCCCTTAGACACGGTCGAACCGGCGGAGCACTCGCTTGTTACCTGGCGTAAAAAGCGAGCGCGTTCATTAATCATCGGCCGAGAGTCGTTCGTCGTTTTTTTCCTCACTTCTTTCTTCGTCTCGCACGGAAATTCCGTTCGCACGATAGCGGAGGAGCACGTGGTGGATTCGTGACCCTCGACAGCGGTCGACGATCGAAACCGCGAAATCCACCGCTGGTTCGACGATCCGCACGCCAGTGAGTCGATCGATCGGAGACGCGGATTCCCCGGATCGATCGGAACGTGGCCGGTCGCGCGTGAAGGGAAGAAACGCGAAACACGCCCGACTCCTTCCGTCTCTCTCTCTCTCTCTCTCTCTCTCTCTCTCTCTCTCTCTCTCTCTCTCTCTCTCTCTCGTGTATCTCGGCCGTTTTGCGCCGTTCTAGGCCTCGGCGCGGGCATAGTTAGGCCGGCAATTCGGCCGTGACGAAAACGAATTTTACTTGGGAAACGGCGACGTAGCGCGCGTTTCTGCGCCGCGCGAAATTCGCGTGATGCGAATGGCGCAATAATCGCTCGCAGCGGCGTACGAGCTATTGGAATTCGAATCGGATTGTATCTTGCTCGACTCGATTCGATCCGAGTCCGCGAATCCTTACTGCTCGAATTCGAACTACTCGAGGATCTCGAATCGCGAGGATTTACGGAGCCGGCAAGAACAGGGAGCATCGAGATGGTACTTTTCGCCGCTCTTAAGAGGAATCAATTAATGCAAAACTAAATGATCAAGAAGGAATATAGAGGAGCTCTAATGTTAATCGTTATAATTCAGAATCATCCTTCCGCGACGTCAGCGGCGCGACTCATCGCGCCCGTCGCGAGCCCGGAGAAATACTCGGCGCGTGTGTTAGTTAGTCTCCCGTTGGTTAAAAGTTACTCGCGGTGACATCCGACGAGTTGAAAGTCAAGTTTCGACGATTCGATTCGATTCGGACGGAATTCCGTCGATTCGCACACCCCTGAGAGGTCGAGAGACGCCAGAGGCGTTATCCGGCGAGTGACGTAGACAGGCATGAATTTCGTAAATCGATACCGCGCGGGACCGGAACGATCCGTGTCACTGTGCCCGACTCGGAGCTAAAGAAAAGACTCCGCGTATAATTTGTATGTGGCGTGTGCGCAACATATGCTCCGTTTCCAACTGTGTCTATAGACGCTCCAGTTGCGAGGCATCGGAGCGTGGATTCCATAATGACCCGAGTGAACCGGAACAACCGGCTGCGAATCAGCAATTAATGCCATTTTAAGACTCGGCAGGAAAGAGGCTCGAACGGCGGTTTGAGAAGAAGAAGAGTACACGAGTCGGGAGCCGGGAGTAACTTTCCGAGTGATCGCAATCCGAATTTTTCTCGAGTAATCTCTTGTAAGAAAAGGGCAATCTCTCTCTCGCTCACTTTTTCTTATAACAAAAAGGCAGTCCCTCTCTCTCTCTCTCTCTCTCTCTCTCTCGCTCGCTCTCTCGCTCGGACTTCTTCTCGGCGGAAATGCGCGTGTAAAATCGCCTTTACGCCTGGCTGTATAGTAATGACGCTCCGTGAGCGTTCGTATGGCGCACTCACCGTTTCGCGATGAGTCCGGCGATGACGTCCGGTTGTCCAGGTCCGTCGATGAGACCCACCGCGGCACATCCTGGCTGCGTGGCTCCGCATCCGCCCGGCTCACGTAGTCTCACGTTCGATCGCTCCTTCATTCACTCCACTTTCGCGGCACTGCACTCGCGACCGCGTTCGTTTTTACGGTGTGCAACGACTTAACGTAAAGTCGGCGATAAATTCCAGCGCTCGGAGAACGCGCTCGCGTGTCGGGCGCATCGCGTATAAAAATGTCCAAGAGCATGGCACTTTCCGCGAGATCGCGAGAGAGAAATATCCCGTTTCCCGTCCGCGGATAATTATATCTTGTCGAAAACACGGTTCTCTCCGCGCGAGGACTGCGATTCTCGCGAAAAACGGTAGGACGTGCGCGTGTTGCATTCAGCGTGGATGCCGATCGGCGGATAATATCGCAAGTCGTCGGCTGTGAAAAGATCTCGGAAACTCGCCGTCGCGACAATTGCAAAATCGATTACGAGCGGAACCATCGTTCGCGACCGTTAGCTCTGGCAGATCTGGAACAAAAGAAAAGCTTCCCCCCCGATTAGTTACATCGATCGATGTCGGCGAATAAAAAATGTACGGTAGCTCTAGGCTGTATATTCCATTGTCAACTAAACACTTGACTTTCGAACGACAAATAATCATCACTTTTAAAATTCCAAGAGATTACGAGGACGTACGCAACGTCTCTCGCATGACAATATCGTAGCGTATACGAAATAACGTAACACGTCTCGCGCACGTTGTTTTCATTTTGATTGTAAAATCGGGACTCACGCGTCACGTATCCCGATACTTGTATATATTATTGTTTCCGAAATCACGTGTCCATTCAAGCGCGGCAAACGCGCTGGAAAGCGCTGTTGTATTTATTCGCTTATTTACCGCGCGTTCCCTGTATTAATATTACACGCAGTATATAAATATTGTATTAATATTATACAATATATAAATTTATAATAATATTATACGCATTAACGGTACTCTTTCTCTGTATATTTTATTATTATTATTATTATTATATTATATATTCCCTCCATGTAGCACTTGATTATTTGTTTGTATCCAAACTATCGAGATTTATGCAATGATTTATGCGACAAAAAGGCCGCGATATCGAGAAGTAACGGCTCTCGTAAAGACGAAGCGCGTAAAGCGAATCGCGCAGAAAAGAGGCGACACAATGAGTTTACCTGGTTTCCTCCGTAGGCAGGAAACGAAAGAAAACTTCTTACACTCCCTTGAATGTTCGTGTGCACCCAAGAGGAAACAGTACGAGAAAAGAAGTACGTTTGGCTACTACTTAATCGCGTTACATTTGAAGTAGCTTAAGCCGCGCGACCTGTTTCGAAACTGGTCTTTTCACTCACGAAACTGGTCGGGAGAGAGAACGCTTTTGAAAAGTTTTGCTCCTTTGTGAGACCATCTCGCGACGCTCGTGCGCGATTTAATTGCCAATTTCGTGACAAAAAACAATCGACACGGTCGGTCACAAGCTATTTTCACGCGTAACGTTCGAGGTCTTATACAATATGGCAATAATTTGCCTGTGGAGAGATTAACCATAGGCTATGGTGGCTATGGCGGGGACCAGAAGGCGAATCGCCGGCGGTGCGTTAAACGCGCCTGGTAACAATTTGTCAACTTCTGGTTCGACTGCTTGCTACCAGTTCTAAAGTTAGACGTCGAGAGCCTCGCAGCAACGCGTGTTTCACTCGATCATTCCTGAGGCTAAAACGCTTAAAGTGCCGCCGTGAAAATACAATGCAACGGCTCTCGCAACTTTACCGTGTCGGATCGATTCTACTTGGAAATTTCCGAAGCTTCTAGTGGAACTTACATTCTTAACTTTTCTCTCTTTCGTAAATTTCGCAACAGATTGAAGATAAAAATGTTTGGGCGTGTTCCAGTGAAATACGCAAACAGAGCGAATGTATCTAAAACTTTGTCGAAACGCACGAAGAGCTGCGTTTCTGAAATTCGAAATCGTCGAACGTGTACAGGAAATGAAGAGACCAGCGAGATTAAGATTTCTCTCTCTCTCTCTCTCTCTCTCTCTCTCTTCTCTCTCTCTCTCTCTTTCGATTGCGATTTCTGCGGAACACCGCGATGTGCATTATAGATCTTTCGCCTTTCATTGGCGATACAATGCGAGGCACGAAGAGCGAGCCAGAAAAGCAGTCACGAGAGTTGAAAGGACGAGGAACACTCGTCAGGGCGTGCCTTTCCGTGTTCCTCGCAGCCTTGCATCAACTTTCTCCGCATTGTCGGCGAGCTGGACGTTCCTCGCGTCCTTCGTGGCTCGCGCTATCACCATAATGCTGAAGTGAATAACGATAACAACAAATACCATCGCGCGAGCTCACGCGAGAAACGCGAGAAAAATAGAGAGCAGTAGTGTGCGATAACGGCGGCTCAGAAATAGCCGGCCGCATCGTTATCGCGCGCTTAATAACGCGAACGGAAAACGCGTTCAGGCGCTTCGACGCGACCTGGCTCTCTTTTTCGAGCTGTCCCCAAGTTGCTCGAAACCTGTCCTTCGTTATGATGATCAGCATAAGACGCGAATGGAATTTCTAATCGCCGATCCAGAGACGTCCTGTTAGAGACTACTACGCGATATCTACACGCGTGTCCGAATTCAAAGCGCGACAAGCCGGAGGATCTCGTGAGCTCAATCTTCGAGAGAACAACAGCGCCGTGCCAGGAGCCATGCAATATCGCGCGCGGCACGAGTTCTTCGTGGAGAACAACTCGTAGGCTCATTGTTTCCCCACCGAAATAGAAGTCACTTCTCCCGACGCCAATATCGTAATCCTCCCGGTTGAAATTTCTCCCGTTAGCTCCTTCCACGCGTCGGCACGTTGCGCTCTCCCTCCCGCGAGGCGGGAATTAGCATAATTCGTGAGTGGAATATCGAGTTCCGGATTAATACGTGTGTATGAGCACGACGGTCGCGATCGTGACACGGGCGGGTCAGCCGGACAGAGGCGGACAGAGAGAGAGAGAGAGAGAGAGAGAGAGAGAGAGAGAGAGAGAGAGAGAGAAGGAGAAAGAGAGCGACAGGCTGGTGCGGACTGGCGAGATACGTGCGAGACGTTTGCGATAGTCGTAACACTTTCGGGCTCTCGATCGTCAAACGGTGATATCGGTACGACGGTAACGGTACGTCTTCCCCGCATTATGGCCGCGCGACGAACGCCACGTGCATCTCTATTGTCCTCCGCCGCGCGATTGCACAGAGAGATCCTCTCGGCGGCAAGCGGCAATTTGACTGTTGTTGCGCACAAGCGACGTCGCGCTCGGATGTGTCGGCCATTGCATAAAAAAGAAGCGGCGATTAGAAGCGCGTTAAGAGATGCAGTCGGTTATCCCACGGGGTGGAGGAGGGGGGGGGCGAGGCGTTACGTAACGCGGCATATGCGCATTCCGCGGATGCTGAATGCGGTCGGTGGCCGAGGAATAAAATAGTTATTATCCCACGGCCGAACGCGATTCGATTGTCCCGATGGAAATTCTCACGCTCGCCTACGCCAGTCCCGAAAATTGATATTCCGCCGGGCGAGGGGAACCGCTCCTGCTGCGGCGGTTCCTCCTCCCCGACGAAGGGTGGAGTCGTGGAGAAGAGTTGCCGAGAAAGAGCGCCTCCGGCGAAGAGGCAGAAGCAGGGTTATTCTAGACCAGACTCGTGCTCCCGCTAATGACTGTCATTTACCCGGTGTCGTCCGCGTGTCTTACAGCGTCCGCGTCCCGCCGATCCCCACGTCGCCGAGTGCATGTTCTTTGCGCATAATCTTTTCAATGTCCGCCGGAAGATGGATTCGCGCGGCATCATTAGCAATGTGTCCTTGTTCAGTTTCATCTCGGTTCGACTCCTTCGCCGCATGTATGACTGGCTCTCCCTCTTTCCCTCCCTTTCGTCTCTCTTTTACTCTCCCTCTTTCTCTCTCTCTCTCTCTCTCTCTCTCTCTCCCGTCTTTGCTTCTCTTTCTTGCCTTCATGTGGAATTCCTCGCGACTCCTCCACCTTTGGCCGACGTTCCTCGGCGCACCACCTCCGCTTCCTCAGCTCGCCTGCCTTCCTTCCTCGTGCCGGCGGCGTGCGCGGTGCGCCAGGTGTGGTCATTAATTTCACAGCGAGGTGGAAAAAGGTCGGCGAGGCCGAACAAAGGTACCGAGTCGCTCGCTCACTCGTCCGTCGAAGCGAGAGGGGAAAATGAGGATCTTTGCGAGACAATTACTCGCGAAGGTGAAATAAGACCACGCTGGTATTACAGCGACGCTTCTCGTTGGGCGACGGATATAGTCGCCGCCGCCGCCGACGACGACGGCGAGAAAACGTACGAGACGAGTAGCGGAACGAATGCAAGCCATCTCGCAAATTTCCTTACCGCCCTCTTCAAGTTCATTTTTCCCACGGAGGTAATAAGGATCTGATCGCGCGCGGGAAGGTTCGCCGGATGAATTATACTTAATCATCGTGGAAACGTCTGGAATGTTCGGTGACCGAGATAAAAAGTCGCAGAGCTACGCCGCGAATTAATCAACGCGGTTCGGAGCTGCACAGTGTTCGAAGGCTCGCGCCTGCGTCTCGAGTTTCAGCAGGAGCCCTCTTGCAGGAGAAGCAATCGAAGGCGCGCGCGTCGGCTTCGCTCTCCTGCCCGCTCGGCTGCGGCGTACGAAATGGCGTTATTTATATGCATCCTTTTTACGATGCCGACAGGTCCGGTGGCTCCTCCAGCGCGTCAAGTGCTGGCACGGGATCATCGACCGGTGGAGGTCCTGGGAACCCGGCGGGAGGCGGCAGGATGGCCGTCATCGGCGTGACCAGGAACGTACGGCTGAGGCGTCGCGGTAACGCCGGCTTCGGCTTCTCGTTACGGGGTGGACGGGAGTACGCCGCCGGGTTTTACGTCAGCGACGTCCAACCGGGTGGCGAGGCCCATCGGAACGGACTGAGGGTACGTATTTTTCAGCGATCGCTACCTAATTCTGTCTCTGTCCCTCTCTCTCTCTCTCTCTCTCTCTCGAGCGAGCGAACGAGCGAGCGCGACCGGCGACACGACAGTCTTCTTGTCTCTCATTTCCCAGCTAACGGTCTCAGCACTCGGCTCACATGTCGCTTTCAGGTGGGCGATCAGATCTTACGGGTGAACGGCTATCCGGTGGAGGACGCGGTGCATCAGGAAGTCGCGCTGCTGGCGAAGAATCAGCAAGTCCTGGTGCTCAAAATCCGAAGTAACTATCTCGCCTGTGTATCTTAATTATCGCTCGGCTCCGCGAAGTACCTCGGACGTAAATCAGTTCTCTGCACTTTGTACGAGGTATAAGCCTCGCGTTTCGGAGAGGAAGGAAAAATAATTAATAACAGTAATACACGCGCGCGCGCAATAATCTCTATCTCGTTGCTGATAGCGGGAACTTATGGCTTTCGATTTGTATTGCAGGCGTAGGGATGATACCCGTGAAGGAGTAAGTATCGAAACTTAATTAAAACTTTGCGTGAATCCACCCCCCCTCTCTCTCTCTCTCTCTCTCTCTCTCTATTTCTATCTACATCTCTCTCTCTCTCTCTCTCTCTCTCTCTTTCTGCGCATAGGCGCGTCCTCTCGCCGCGCGCTCACGCTGGCGCGGATGCATCCTCTCGTTTTACAAAAATCCTTTATGATTCGCAAAGCAACCCGAACGATCCGGTTACCTGGCACATGGTGCAGCAACAGCAACAGCAGCTGCAGTACAACGAAACTGGTTTAGGCGGCGTCCCGAGCGCAGAAGTCAGAATTCGGATTCTCGTCGGCGAAAAGGGTCGGCTGGGATGCGGCGTTTGCCGGGGCATCGTACCGGGTCTCACTGTCCAGGTTGATAGCAGCTTTCAATCGACTGTGCTTATCTGTTAATATAACCAGCGAGTAGCTTTCTCGAGACTTTCCACATCGCGTTCACAAAGCGTTTCGAGAGCATGACTATAAAAACAAACCCCGCTTCGTACGCTTCATTCACAAGTAAAAGATATCCAGCTCTGCATTCGAGCATTTCGAAGCATGAACAAGATATTCACGAGTGTGCTCTCAATCAGCGTGCCCGAGAGACAAAGCGTAAAGAGCGTAAAATAAACACGAGCGAAGAATACGAAGCCGCCGGTCCGGGGGTAAGCGGGGTGACTCTTCTCGAGACTCGAGATTCAACGACGTCACAGGACTGAGGACTAATCTCGTTCGTTAATAAACATGCGTACACGCTCGCAGGGCACGAGGGAGGGCGGGCCGGCGCGAGCGGCTGGCCTCAAGGCCGGCGACGTAATAATCTGGTGCAACGGCCAACGACTCACCGATCTGCCGTTCGAGAGGGCCATCGAGGTGATGCGCAGTTCGGCGATCCTCGACCTCGTGGTGCAACGACCTACGCCCAATCACCTTTACGACTGCCCCGAGCCGCTGTGGACGCGCGGCTCCAGCGGCTACGACTCCGAGACGTCGAGCGTGGTGGCCGCGAGCCCGCCGCCCCAGCCGAACAACCCGTCGTCCTCGCCGCAGCACCAGGACGGCAGGATGCACCAGCGGTATCCGCGCGACGACGCCTGCAACAGAAACGGCAGGTCAGCGTCGCGAATTTAACGGCCTCGCGCGCGGCCGGTAAAAGACGGACGGAGGGAAGGAGCGAGGAGGAAAACGAGAAATCGAAGATAATGATCGACGAAGGAAGCGCGCGCGATCGAGGGTTTCCGTTTCGCATTAATGGGAAATCGCGCGAGTTATTAACACGCGCGCGCGTCTTCCTATCGCGGATCTCTCTCGGGGCTTCGCGAGCGACGCGAATGACTGGTCGCGAGCGTGTCGCGATAATTGAAACCGCGCTGCCGATTGCAATTACCGATCGCACTCCGGCGCGTCGTTTATCATTGCGCGAATCGGCCTCGCGAACGTCGATCGCGTTACTGTTATCTGCGACACTCGCTATGCGCGTGTATATTATGTGCATACGGATGCTCCTCGACTCGCGACGAGTTTGCGTCGCGATAAGCCCGTCGTGCGTCGAAAGGTGCGTTCGACCTGGTGCGCCTGACTGACTCATCGGGAGGAGATCCAGTTTGAAAATTCGAGCTTTCCATCGAATGCATGTCGCGCTTTGCGCGCGCCATCGCGCGAATCGAAAAATCGTAGGTCGGGGGACCGTCTTTACACACATCGCTAGCCGGTCGCGGGACGTTATCGGGTGCATCGATGAATTTACAGCGAGAGAAAGTCGCTCCATTAACAGGACATTTCGCGATAGGGATCGCTAGACTCGGCCAGACGGCGAATTCCTTGCCGCCACGTAAACATTTATCCTGTTTCTCCTGTTCCCCCCGGCCTCCGCCGCCACCGCGCAAAAGTCCCCGTCCCGCACGAATTCCGTTCTTTAGAAATCGGCGCGCGCGCACGCGCTCGCTTGCGTAATCGACCGCGGACATGTATATAAATTTTATCCTCATTTCCTGGATATGCCTTGCAGAATATGCTGTCCTCTCGCGCTGTCCACCAGCAGCTGCAGTTCCTCCTCGGAATGGGCGCATATGGAGCAGGTAAAGGATCGATAGGAAGCACCCATCTTGACAACACAGTTGCGCTGTGCGAGATCGATTTGAGAGAAAACATCTTTCGACCGCACATATTGTGCGTCTCTTTTTCTTCCCTCCGAGAAGAATAATCTAACTTCCGCTTTCTCGAATTGTGCACCGGGGATAATCATTAGAAATCTCGCGCGGCTCTTCGAGAAAGCGAAAGCACGTTTTAGATCGTGCATCTGCAATCTCGCTTGTCTTTTCCTAATGTTAATTTCATCCAGATCAAATAAATAATTTCCTTCCCCGAGCCGCGATACGCTCCACCACCGCTGTAGCTTGCGAAATGTGTTGAAGCGGAGATGCGACTGCGGCATCGGAACTTGACTCCGACTTGACGTGACCGTTTTCTAGGCGCCGGAATGGACGCGAAAACCGAATAACACGACCGTAATTCGTGTTAATCAGAGCTCGAACCAGAACCAGAACCAGAATCACCGGCCTATACCGGGCGGCCAGTATCACTTCAACCCGCGCGGCAATTATGAGGATGACATCGACAACGAGCCGCTTTACGATCCCGTGGCGCCTAGGATCGACTACGAGGTGCACGATTTCGACGCGAATCCGCGGGACGAGGCTAATCGGCGGCTGGCTTACCGGCGAGATAACGTGCGACAGCAGGACGTGATTTACGACGGACCCGCGGACGACTTGCCCATGTACCATGGCTCCAAAGTAAGAAGCTCCGTAAGAGACCCGCGTGCGCGCGCGCGCGCGCGCGCGCTTTCCATTATCGTGCCATTTCTCATGCTTTGAGATATACGGTTGCGTTGCGTTGAAACTGATCGAACAGACCGGTTGAAATGAAATAAACGAGATGTATTAACGCGCGCGTACCGCGAATGATTCTGCGTCCAGGAGAACGGCCAAGCGGTCGGCAATCGATTGGCAGACCTGCAACTCATGCAAAGACAGAGCGAGGCCGAGAGGAAGACGATAACGACTGTGGAAGTGCATCAGTCAGTTTGTCCACCTGCACC
This sequence comes from Harpegnathos saltator, assembly GCF_003227715.2. Classification (NCBI taxonomy): domain Eukaryota; kingdom Metazoa; phylum Arthropoda; class Insecta; order Hymenoptera; family Formicidae; genus Harpegnathos; species Harpegnathos saltator. Next base: position 461,252 of record NW_020229890.1, read on the forward strand.
ACCTCCGCCGCTTCCTTACAAATGGCCAGCAGGTTTGACGACTTCTCTCTTTCTCTCTCTCTCTCTCTCTCTCTCTCTCTCTCTCTCTCTCTCGTGGAATCATTAGAATAACAACTGGACGCACGGCGTTCGCGAGCGAGCGAATGCTGAAGGAAGAAATTGCCTCCTTCTAACTAACGATCTGTCCGGAAACGTAGATCCCGAGAGGACGAAGTGTCTTCCCGCGTGTGATTTCTCCACGACGTTTTTGCTTAATATTTCGAAAATTATTATTGTCCGACGAGACGTATGTTAATAATATTCCCTAGATTATTATTATTCAAAAATTCCATCATTAATAATCAATATAATTAAATGGTCAATATTGATGATAATGAGATAAATAATGTTGTCTACGCCCAATGCTCCGTCGAAAATTTCACGACGGTTCGAGCGACAGATTCGATGTTTCTCATCGCGATTATAATTATGTGAATCACTCATCGTTGCAGAGACCAAACCGATGAACGCCATGGGTATGCAAATGGGCAGCACCATGTCGATGGGCAGCACCGGCTCCACGGAGACCGAATCGAGCCTCGAGTCGTCCTGCAGCAAGGACTCCGCCTCGACATCGTCGTCGTTGTCGACGTCGTCCTGCGAGCCCGCGTCCACCGTGTCCTACGGCTCAGCCACCGGCGGGTCCAGCAGCGTCGCCAGCAAACCGTCGGAGACTTCGACGGCCGCATACGCGACGCCGCGCAACTGCGCTGCAAGGACCTCGCCGATCGCCAGCACCGATCTGAGCACCGCCATCACGCAGGAGCTGCAGAGGCGAGCGCAACAGGTACACATCGTGCACCACGTCGTGGTCGTCGTTGGACGAGCGTGTTCCAAATCCATTTCTTTACGACTTCGCGAGACTCATTATTATTCAACTACTTGGTACAACTTTGGTTTCGGTGGATTACATGCTAGAAAAATAAACAGAGTAATTTTATTAATAACGATTTATTTATTCTACCTAGGTAATCGTCGTTGTTTTCTTTTTCTATCATGATTTATCATCATTTTTCGCCGAAAGATCATGATAAATCGTTTTTAATACAATTATTTTTCTTGCCGTAAAATCCATCAAAACTTTTGCACTCGCCTGACACAAGAATGACGATGGCCGAGAGTTTTTGCGAAAGACCAGCTCGACCCGATCGAAAGAAACGAGAGGTGAAGTTAAATCGGAGATCAAATATTTACGACGACGCGAGATCAGAGATCAAATATTTACGACGCGTGATGTATGCTCTTTATCGTGATCGCGATACTTTTTGCTTTTCTTTTTCCGTCGAATGTGCTCGTAATTCCTTTCTGATCTTTCCGTTGTTGTTGACCTTGGTATCTATGATTAAATCTCTTATCTCTTACCCGCGATATCTTCTACTCTAGTTTTCCCGTGTCCAGCGCGATAGAAAATTTATAAACATTATCGACAAGCTGAAGAGTCCTCCAGCCTGTATCAAGATATAATGAATTGCGAAAAAAATGTTATCTCTTGTAGTCTAGGTATATCAACAAGCGGATTATACTCTATCTTTACACGGAAAATAAGTTTCTCGAAACCGTAGTTTTGCGCATTCCATAGAGGCGCTTATCTCTATCAATTGCACGAGAACGTCGAGAGGTAACTACGATTCGTAATTCGACTCGTAATTACGTTCGCTCGATGTTTTCGAGTATCTCGCGATCATGACACGATGCTCATTCATTAACGCTGCGTATTACTTTGTTCTTCTGCACAGAGAATGAACAATGCCGCTAAAGCGGAAGCACCAAAGGAAAAAACTCCGGACAACCGCAAACCTCAGAATCCTGAGGCTCTAAGGTCGCAGGAGCAAAAAGTCACACACGATAAGGTCGGTCAACTGCGATTCTACACGCGTATTGTTGCGTCTTCGTAATTGACTCTTCGTAACTAATAATAAGTGTCTCATTTACTCACTTCGCATAAAACGCAACGGCACGTAATAATAATTGCGATTAAGCCTCCAATTTAAATTCCTTCAATTTTACATCATCTCACGTCGCGAGAGGAAGACCTCATTTACCGATCAGCTTAGAATTACATCGAGTTGAAATCGACGCTTTTCTCCGCAGTTGATGGAGGAGTTTAAGCGTGCACACCAAAAGATGTTCAATTCCGCTCAGCAAAAGGCACAGGCCGCGGATCAAGTTCCCGAGAAGGTAAGGAGCGAGAGATTAATCGCCGGCGATTAAGCCGTTTGTTCTATGAAAGTCGGCGTTATAATTGCGTTCGATAACGCGCGTCGCCGGAAGATCTCTCGCAAAGTCCCGCCGAATTTTGCGAAACTCATCGCGCTCGCGAATATTCATTTCCCGACTCGGTCGCGCGGCACTCGAAACGCATAATGTGTTGACTTCCATGCGATAACAATAGTCCACCTGATGCCGCGACTTGGTATACCGTTCACTGATAAGCATATCTTCGAGACCGATTAGTGACGTAACGCGTATTGCGCGATGTAACTGCGATCGCGGCGCGCGTGCCCCGCCATTGTACGCGCTTATTGTCGCGCCGTTGGATAAGCCCCCGCGGAATAAGTCCGAGGCACTAATGAATTCAGTCGGCTCGTGGTAGACCGAGAAATTGCATCTCGGCCAATCGCGATAATAAACATTTCATTTCGAAGTTCGAAGCAGAACAGCAGCAAAGCGAACCGACGCGGCGGACTTACGTTCGTATCACGCGTGCATGACGTTAATCACGATGACGAGCGGAAAATGTACGTAATTAACAATTAACCCGAGCCGGTGATCGCGCGAAAGCAAGTGCGGCTCACACAGGGGATTTTTCGGAAGCAACGAAACGTCAATCTAAAACTGGAAAAGGTAGAAGAGAAAACAGACGTCAGACGGCTCGATTCGAGTAGCTGTTCTCGCCCGTCGAGCAGTTTTCATACGCTTTTCGGGGCACAGCTAGGTGGCGCTTTTAATTACACAACCGCATAAGCAAGGATCCGCCGGTGCAAACAGATAAGAGCACGAAATTATAAAGACTCCAGAACACTCGGTGTGGTGTGCAGGCTATACACACACACACACACACACACACACATACGTATAAGACGTGTGTGTGTGTATATTGTCGACGACGCACCGCCGCGCGACACGCTCGCCCGGATGTGTACCTGTAGGCACGCATACTAGTCGCCAGTATTGTTGAAACGACGAGAGATAGCGAGAGCAGTTTGCACCTTAAAGTCACGTACATTCCGGGGTTTTGTTTCAGTTCTTGTGTTACCGCGCGCGAGAATATCGCTCGCGCGCGTTGCGAGTGCGAGGAACTCTCTCTCGCGCTTACAAAAATTCATGAACGATCGTCCGAGAGCGCGACTCGTCGCTTGGGATTATACATACACGTGCGCGTCTCGTTCCACGTACATTTAAAAACAGCTTGATCAACAATAATACGAAACTGCCGTCGCTGAGGCTCGCGGCGGACTAGAGAAGACCGGCGATTACTTGGAAGCGGCGATTACGATGAAAGAGCTATTCACAGAGTGATTAACAATGTTCTGCGGGAGAGAGATCGCCGGGGAGGAATAATAGCGGCGACAGTGCGTTTACGGGCTCGTAGAGCCGCTTACAAGACACTCTCTGTGTGCACCACAATGCGCGCGGGAAACGCCTAAAAATCGAGCTATTGTGATTTGTCTGGAGATCGCTTATCGCGCTCTCGCGCGCTGATAAATCACTGCTCGCCGATTTCTCGCCGATCAGGTGACGACGACCCCCGCTCGTTACACAAGCGAGAGTCACAGATTAGCGGGCTCTCGGCTCGCCGTCTTATCGTCCATTAATCACCGTTATCGGCCGCGCTCGAGGATTCGAGCGCGATCGCCACGACGAACGCCAGTCGATCGCGGATTTCGTCGCGCCGCGCAGCACGAAGACTTGGCGGAGCGCGACGCGCGAGCGACGTCGTCCTCGTCTCGGCCGTGGCGCATTTTTTTTTTTCTCTTCTTTTCCTCCGCTTCGACAGTTTCCTACTGAATTGCGGTAGACGTGCAAAATAATAGGGGGTGTTACATAAGAGCGCTCGCAACGCCGACGTAACGTTCCAGCGCGCGTTTCTTCAGTTGGCCGACGAGCCGTGGTCGCGTCGCGCGATCGGCTTCAAGGCAGCGGCAGCGCGGCAACGGCGAATTACCGCGAAACATGAGGTCGTGCGATCCTGCGGCCGTAATTAGACGAAAATAGGGACGTGCGCGGGGAGGAGGTTCGCGCCTCGCGAAGAACTCGTTAAAAGGCAGATAAACGCGCCGTCAAAGAGAGAAAGAGACGTTTCTTTTCCGAGAAGACACCTCCCGCCTGACAGGAAGTGAATTCAGCAATTGTGGCTTTGAAAATATCTGCATCGTCGCGGCCGGGAGGAAGGTGCGAGAGAGGAAGGTACAAGTGAAGGACCGAGTGAAGTCGTCTCTCAGCCTAGCCGAAACCGCCGGGGGCTCTCTTTCCGTTCTCTCGTCGTGCGCTTTGCGACGCTGTTGCGAAATAATCAACTACAGCGGAGGATAACGCACGACCGTCCGCAGACAGACAAAAAGTGCTGGAGCGAGTAGATAATCAAGTGACGGCGGGAGGGCGAAGAGTCGCAGATACATGACGCGTTGAGACGCGCGTTGCAGTTAGCTCGGTGTACAATTTACGACGCTCGGAATCGCGAGCATGGATAAGCAACGTTTGAGGACGAGTGCGGGTGACGCGACGATGAGGAGACAAGTGCTCGTCACGATCACGCCCTACAACGTTAGTAACCCGCGTGTAAACTATTTAGCGATGATAGCCACACGGCGTTTCATTTCGGCCGTGAAAGCCCAAGGACGATCTATCGACGCATTTATCGTACAGTCGACACTTCAATATCGATTCGCCTCGGGCGAACAGTCTCAAGTCGTACGACTCCATTCTGGAGGATCAGATCGATGACATCGAAAAAATATATGTAATGCTGGGAAAAATGATTTAATTCCGAAGAGACGTAGTCTCCTCTTACGTTTCTCATCTTATCTTTATTTGCACGCGGAGCGCCGTTGTTTCATAAGACTTGTCTCGAGGCTTGTTTGCGCCTCATAAACGTCTTATTTAATTAGCGTATCAATTGATAACACTACTCGCGCTACTCTTTCAGGAACAAGAGAAGAGGATGCTCAACGGGACCTCGTCAACAGCAACGACGACAACGACCGCAGCATCGTCGGCGGCGGCGTCGACGGGTGCTCCGGTACCGCCGCCGCCGCCGGCGCCTCCTCCACTTCCGCTTCCGTCGAAGAGTCGCGGAAACGACGACTCGGTGGAGATGCAGAGCATCGAGTCCTTCAAGTTGAAGGAGACACCCAGCACGGTACCGAAGCCGCCGCCGACGTACTTCCCGGTGTCGAGTCCGTCCTTGGCTCCAAACGGAAGTCCGCGTCACAACGCCACCGGAGGTAACAAACCGTCGGTGGCCAACGGCAAGGACGCCGCGACGAGTCCGGTCGCGGAGCTCGCCAAGAGCTCGCCGGCGTCGGTCTCGCCGACCAACGGCGCCCAGGCGGCCGCCAAGTCGAGCGTCGGCGGCAAAGTGGCCATCAGGATAGGCGCGTACGAGGGTGAGACCAAGCAGCCGTCGAGACTGGAGTTCTTGTCGCAGCAGACGCGCGATAAGAACGGCGCCGACGACGCGTCGGCCGCCAACGGTCCGGTCGTGTCGAGGCTGCAGAACGAGCTCGCGGCGACTCTGCAGAGGTCGAACCTTAGGAGAAAGACTGAAGGGGTAAGCGGTGGCTCGAAGAGCGACGGGAAAGGTCAGGTGTGGCCGAATCTAGTCTCTAGCGCGATTTTTCAGAATTGCGTTGCTCGTTGAGAATGTTCGCGCGAAATTTACGCGATCGCCTGACGATCGCGTGTTTTGATTTCTTTTTTCTTTTCTTCTCTCTTGCTGGGGAAGGGGGATACGCACAGAGAATGTAAACACGCGCATTTCCGCGTTTCAGGAAAACCAGTCGCCCGTGAAGACTATTCCTGAAAACGCAGTGACGTCCAGCAACGATACAACGAATTCAGAGCCGAACAAATACTTCCAAGGCAGCGTCGAGAAACTCGCGTCCGCTCTCAACAACAAGGTCACCATCAAAGTGAATCCGGAGAACGGTAGTCGATAAGAGTGCAATGCGCGCGGGCGGATGTTCTCTCTCGGTCAGACGAACGTAGAAAATGGATCCTTGTACCTTCGTAAATTTTGTACATTTTTGCACGTTTCGCTAACCGTTTTGACTTTATATTATAAAAGTGAAAAGGCGCTCCCGCTATTGGTGAGGTTCTTTGACACACACACACACACACACATACACGTACGTGTACGTGTACGTGTTTTTTTATATCTTATTTATTATCGTATTATATACTTCGAGTAAGGAGCGAAGGAGCTGATTCTTATTAACCGAGACAGGGTATTACGACCAGTATTTACCACGTAGTCCCTGTCTTTAAATGTAATCTATCTGCGCGATCGCGGCTATGTACGAACCTTTAACACAGAAAACAATTCGACGACACGTTGAATTTCTGAATAAAAACGACGATACGTAAACATCTGGTCCTCGAGGTGTTTCTCAATTTCTTCAATTAACGTATTAACAAATCCACGCGAGTGGAGTATCTAAATAATATCATTCGAGAACTTATGAAGATTGTAATCGGAGCCGAGCGACAATCGATCGATCAATTTCTGTCACGTCGATAGTTTATGATGCAACCTTATCAGATCCCAAGTCGAAATTTTGATTCTACATTCTTCGAACTATACAGACTATTGTCCTATCTTGATGCTACGAATGATTGCTTACTGCTGTTTTCCACGTATTGAGGTGATTCAAGAAGAAGTATTTATGCAAAAATTATTTAATATTCAATTATCTCAGTACTCTGTGCATGTAAGCTTCATCTTTAATTTTAATGAGCAAAATATTAATCATGTAACATATTCAACCGAGCAGATGGAATATATATACGACAAGTAAATATTGCATAATTAATCATTGGTAAATAGCACAACACAAATTTTCTGTTTTCACAATCTTTCTTATCATTTCTCCTAGTGATGTCGGACATTTCAATGGGATTTAGATATTTCGAAGGAGTGAGAAGCGAAAGGAGTTGTAAAGCCAAAGATAGCAATTGTGTAAACACTATGAAGGACTTAAATTTCACACAATAACAAAGCTAAACGGAGATGAAAAAAAAAAGAAACGTTGGTAGGTTCAAGGTGAAGAAACTCGAGAAGTATGTATTATTCGAGAAACAAGTATTTGCACTTGCGAGATTAAGTCGGTATATTCGTTGTAAATTATATGCGATCTTTCATTGAGAGTATAATTAATTATAGATCGATTAGGAAATAGACTAATTAAATATATAGACCAATTATATAATACCGTATTCGGCTATTTGTATCGCTATTCCTTGTCATATGAAATACTATTATAGGTTAATCAGACGGATAATCGACATTCGTCAAATTATGATCACTCATCAAACGATGACGCGAGCCGTGAATGCAAGTCAGAATAGACCTGAAGTAGATCAGAGTAAATCTGAATTTCGACTCGGGATATCTCCTTTTGCTCCAGGTGACTCCAATAGACATCGAATCGAGAACATTTTGTGAAAAAATTGATCTTACATACCCGAAATTAAATGATGTATCGCTGCCCACGTCCCGACATTTTCTCTTCCATCATGGCTTCCAAATTTAGCATCCTGGCTGCTCTCCGTCGCAGAAGACGTCCACCGACACTCGTGTATAATACGCGCTGTAACCGGAGAAACATCGTGTTAACCTAACACGAAGCCGACGATAGATCCGATTCAATACGTTCAAGAGCCGTTGAGATTTTTAAGCGTCTAAATAACTAAAAAACTTACCGATACCGGACTCCTCGTCGTCCTACTTGCGTCGCTCCCCGGCTCGAAACATAATGGCTGGTAATGACTCGGTCACGGAGAAATACACGGCGCGCCAAAACAACCGATGTATTTGAAAGAGACAGTTGCCTTCCGCCAATCATCGATCGGCGTCGCCCGCCAATCATTGACGAGTACACGCTCGGAGGCCGAAGGTTCACGACGATCGACGATCTCGAAACATTCCGGGCTCTATGAAAGTGATCGAATTATCGAATTTTCAGGACGGTCGCGGACGATATTTGTCGCTCGTGGCATTCGGCCACCGTCGTTGATTAACGTGAGATTATAAATCAACGCCGAGTTTTCGATCGATTCGTAGGTATGCACTTACGGAGTGTTGGTCGAATGTATACGATGTCGATCAGAAGCTGACTTTAAGGCGAGCAACACGCTGAACGTAGCAGCGGTTGGCGTTGCATTCTGCGACTGCAGCGCTTCCTTTGAATCTCCAAATTTTATCGAAGTTTCTAACATCACTATCGATTATCGAAGTTTCTAACATCAATCAAAGTAATAATGAAGAGATTACGAACGAAGAAAATCGGTTGATTTATTTACGCACTTACTTACCAATCCTTATTAGATTATTGAACATTTGCTTATTGCAATTTTCTACCCGCGGTTGAGTAAATTACATAGCTAATCCATTGCTTGTTGAAAGTAAAAATTCAGAAAAATTAAACGCAGGACTACTGAGATAGTGAAATGTTAAATAATTTTTAGATCAATTCTTTTAAGCTTCCGCGAAACGTCGGGAATATCCATTAGTAACATCGCAAGTTGTCAACTTTTCTAATATTATATCTCGAGATTCTTCTTCGTGACTTTTCCTCAACTTCGGCGAAATTTATAGAACCAACAATTTCAATTCGGGATTTTTTATCTTAAGACTCTACACTCAATCCTACACCAAACCTATCTATATTAAAAAATAAAAGCCCACCTGACCCGTCGTTAAGCCGTACTACTGAAAAATAAAAGCCATTCTAACTAATCTGTAACATTTTTTTAAACATTTCGCGAGAAATTGTCCGCAGAATCGCCACGCGATTTCTCTCTCTCTCTCTCTCTCTCTCTCTCTCTCTCTCTCTCTCTCTCTCTCTCTCTCTCTCTCTCTCTCTCTCTCTCTCTCTCTGACGTTTCCATCGAGGAGACGTTAATTCCACGCGGTCGAACCTCGCTCGCTTCATCTACGAATCATCGTTGAACGCTTCGAAAAATCTCGTCGTCGTGCAGGCAGAATTTCATAGATGATCCGTGCAGCGTGATATCGCTGTTCCCCGTTTCGTCACGCGATAACAAGCGTTCATGACCGCGTCACGACGAAGCTTGTCCGACCACACTCGGCAGGATCGCTCGCAGAATAACAGGATACGCAAGCTGCTGCTGTCGGAGTACCGCGAGTTCTCCGACACGGTCCTGGTGGAGTCGCCGTTCGCGGAGACCACGAGGACCGGACGTGGGCTGCGTCAGGTCGCCTTGGGTCTCACGCCGACCAACCTCATCGTCGCCGCAGATGTCCTCCGCAACGACCCCGGTTTCTTTTGCCCGCCTGGCATCGACGCGAGTATCGAGAGCTTCGAGCTCGTGTCCGTGTATCCGCTGGAGTATGTCCAGCTGAGCGTGTTCGGGAGGAGACGTCGAAGGACTCTAAAGGCAAGGTATACTCTTGTCAAGCCTCAGCGAAACAACGAAACTGTTCATTTGCAGCATCAAAAGATCGCGCCTCGAGATTTTTCCTCGATTTCTCCAATTTTTTTTTTTATTTACAAGAGCAAGGAATAGAGACTCTTTCGTTAAACGAAGCGAGGAGAATCCTCTCCTCTCTGTTTTCTTTTTTTTTTATCAAAGGATCAGAAATCCATTCTTTTTCATCGAGAATCTCTTTGGAGTAGATTCCAAAGCAGACAGAAAGCAGAACTTTTCCGACGCTCGCCCGTATTCAGGTTCATCAACGGTCGCGCTAATTATTACGAGCTCGGTGGTGCGAAGCGGCGCAGGCTTCACTGGAAGATCTGGTGCGAGCAAGTGCGGAAGTTGTTAGCATGCAAGGTGAACGGTAGTTCATTATCCGAAACGACGGCGGCGAGCTCGTCGAGCAGCAGCGCGTTGTATCTGTTGTCGTCGGAGATCGAAGTCGAGGCTAATTGCGACGGGAGGTGCGCGAAGCCAATATTCAGGTGCGAATCAGTCGATACTAACGTCGAACGAATCTCCAGACAACGAGCGATACCCTGTGTGTGTAATTGCGTATTTAAAAACGAGTACAGGATATGGACACGCTACGGAGGCGCGGGTGATTACGTCACACCCACCTGGACGGAGAAGGATCTGTATCTCGGGCCGTCCTACAACGAACTGGTAAACGGTCATTACACACCTGTGCCGATAAGATTCGCCGGGGCTAGCCTGGAGGAAGTTAGGTACGAGCTGAAGGACTACACGCCGCGCCGCATCATCCGCGACAAGTCCTGCCACAGTTGGCCGTGTCAGACGAAGCTTGGCGGTCGAGCCAAGTCGCAACGCGCCGGCGGACTCTGCAACGTCCTCTTCGTGAGGGATCACAAGGCTCGCCGTTGTGAGCACACCGCTAGCTGCGAAAGCTCGCCTTGCAACGTCTGTGAACTGGACGACAGCGTTGGCATCCGGAAGCACTGCCGATGTCGCGGTGAGAGCAAACGGATTCGCACGGAGCTCCATTTTGTTACGTATCTGATAATATTAAAAAACAATGACTGTCAATTCAAGAAATGAGAACTGGAATAACGAGACATTTGAAACGAGTGTAATTCGCGTTGGAGACTCTGAAGACGCTGACGATTGAAACCTTCCAGAGCATCCGAGATTGCTGTCCGAAGAGGATCTCGAGGAGCACACGGAAGGGAAGAAGCACGGAAGATGTCCTCAGCAGCATCGGAAAGAACCGTCGACGTCGAAAATATCGCGTTTCGGCCTCGGGGTGCCGGAGAAATGCCACTCTGGGCTGGTACTCGGACCATATCGCGGTGATCCAGGTTACTTCAAGGTCTCCAAGGTCCACGCGCCTCGCGTCGCCGATCCTTACGAGTTGATCGAGAGCGGTGTGACGGGGTGGGAGGACGGCGGCGAAGGTGGCCGTAGGTCGTCCAAGAAACCGAAGCACCCGAGGAGGTACGCCTTCGCTTCGGCGGCGCACTTCCTTCACGCTCTCGGGCCGTGGTCCGTGCAACCTGGAGAGCGCGATTCCGTGCAGACGTTGCGAGCATCGAGCGTGGTGAATATTCGCAAACAACCCGCGGAGTCGGAACTGAGGCTGCCGCTCTCGCGTCGTCAGCTGACCGCCAGCGTCTCCTGCGCCGCATTAACGTCCGGCGGCATCAACAGCGCTGTCACCAGAGGACGAGTGACGTTGTTCTGGACACCTGAGTATTGGTACAGACCTCAAGCTGCGGCGGCTGCCTACAGGTGATGCGAGATGTTGTCTCTTGTAACAATCGCGCTATAAATAATACGTTAGCTCTGGCTAAAAAATATTCGTCTTATTATATATGCATAATTATTAAATTATTAAATATTCATATATATATTTATTAAATTAGAGAAAGAAATAATTATTAAATTATTATGTATATTTTTAAAATTGTATATATTTTATATATATATATATATATACCTACGTGCGGCGAAAGAGAGTGATTCATATCGTCAGGTAGATGTCGACTTCAGCCTTCAGGGAAGGCTTATCCTTCGACAAGTTAAATTAAATCCAACCCAGCCGTTCTCTCCAGTGGACAATTTCTCTCACATGACAATTATGCGATAGAGAGCTGCGGAGTCACTTGACGTCCCTCCAGGATTTCCGTCGTGGAAGAGAAAAGCGGACGAGGAGGAGGTTCTTCGGCAGACGTGGAGGTCAGGGTTCAGAGGAGACCGGCAATCCCGAGACTACGATGGTTACAGGAAAGTCGAGCGGTCTCTTGGAACGTATGTTGTCCATCAATGGCGCGCGTAAACGCGACAGAAGGGCGAGGGAGAAGGCGAACGTCGATAGAGGCACGGCACAACTGCGGAGACTGCTGAAAATGAACCTCCGCATCACTGTATGGGACCTGGACAGCGGCACATTGGCGACGCAACTGACGATGATCGATCGCGACCTCTTCGTACGGATCCCCACGACGGAGATCGACGTCCTCGTCCATCAGAAATCATCGCGCAACGCGCCGAACTTGGGCGCCTGGATCGCCTTCAGCCACAGGATTGCCTGCCTGACTGTCAGCGAGATCCTCGCGATCAGGAAGCTCGACATGAGGACCAGGATCATGGCGAGGTTCATCAATGCCGCCGAGAAGTGCTTCGCGTTGGGTAACTTCCAGTCATGCAGATCCATCTTAGCCGGCCTCCAGGCTCCGCCGATTCACAGACTCCGGAAAAGCTGGTCCTACTTGCGGACTCACCACGCTAGCAGGTAGGTCTAGGATTCTCAGAGAAAATTATATAATTCCCCTTTTAGAGTCACGTACATATGCTCAATTGCAGCTTACAATTTCGTGAACGGCGCTTCCATGGATCCTGTCCGCAATTAGCTTTACGCCGCGCGAATAAGTTTCGAGATACATCATACATAAGTTTCTGATGGCATTTCTAGAAATATATGTCACATTGATACCTATTCACTCCGATTACCTTCCCTGATGAACATGCTCTTCTACTAGTTTATTTATTTATGTTTCAGGTATGAGTCGATGGAGAAGCTCTCCAAAGTCTACAAGAGTCCGCGTTGCTCAAGATATCAGAGAGCTTGGGCCGCAGCGGAGCGCAGACCACCTTGTATGCCGTACGTCGGGCACTTTCTGCTCAAGGTCCTGGAACTGAATGATTCGAGGGGAATCCAAGCAAACTTTGCGTCGTCTGCGAGGAAACAGTCAACTGTGAGAATTGCCTGCGCTTCACCTTTATCCGTTAACAATAACGTTCGCTCAAGAGACGAGGAAAATCCCACGGTGCCCAAGCGATGCCTGGCCAGACGTTTCCTCACGACGACGTTAACCAGGATAAGGTTCACGACGCGCAAGAACAACGTCAACGAGACCGAGAACAACGCCTGGACACTTGGACAACGATATCTGGCGCGTAAGTTCTTTCGCCGTTGGCACATCATCAGGCTGGCATCGAAAGCGCGTGTGGCGAACGAGAAGAGATCAGCGAAAAATATGGACTCGAAGACGCAACGGGTTCTCGATGTAGCAGCGTGGTTGACAGATCGTCAGAGATCCGCACAAACTTACAATTTTACGCTGCACTCGTTCGCGCACGAATTCCTGCTGAAAGCGCGCTACAGAGAGGACCGCGAGAACTTCTTCATCAGTCTCAAGCTGGAACCGCCAACTTGACGATGAGTCGACGCCTTAAAACTCGAAGTCCCACGATACAAGATTTTTCTGAATTTTGACGTCAATTGAGAACACGGTTTACTCGTTTGAATCGGAAACGCACACACATGCACGCACTGAACGCAAGCCGCTTACGCGCAACGTGATGAAGTATCATTGAGATGCTGAACATTGTACACCTAACTTCGCATTCTTCTCTCAATCGTCAATCGTCCTTGGCGCGTCCATCCAGTATTATATACATATACTTGCAGATAATTTATATACTTTTACTTGGAGCGCGCCAGGTATGTTTGTATCTCTACACGCTTTGTACGACTGTTATTGCTACATCACTTTAATAAAGGTACGCGTGATTAGACGCATTGTCGTGTTTCATTTAAGTGGTCAACATATGGATTTCTGTCATTTCTGTCGCTTTATAAATTTTAGAATGTGGTATTCCTCGCTGATGAAAGAGGAAGGTGGATCGAGGCGATTTCTTTATCACCGTTTTATTCCGAACATAGTGTATACAATTGTTACTTTACATATGTTATATGTATATATATATATTTCTCTTTATTAAATTCATCAGTCGTAAACTTAAAAAAGAGTGTATCATGATGGGCGGAAGAGTGAATCTCGAACTGAAAGATCGGTATCAGATTCTGACTAGATAACAACGCACTTTCGTGTATGTACAGTATAATGAAGTATACGTTATATCGTTAACAAAAACTGAAGAGTAACGTAATATATACATTATATAGAACAAGGGGAACAGTCTTATTCTGACACGAAATCGAACATAATCCTCTATCGATCGTGTCGCGATCGCGAAGATGTTTCTTTCTCAATTTTGGAAATGTACAAATTTAGATTAAATTGTATATTTATATTATATTATATTATATATGTATATATATATATATATATATATATATATGTATACGTGTATACATATATACACGTATATATATATATATTTTTTTTTTAGAGAGAGAGGTACTCACAATTTCAGGGACAACTTGCTTGGGTGCATCCCTGGATGATTATCTCACACGACGAATCTCATTCTCTTTATACATTCAGAACAAATATATATATGCATATATTAACATTCAAAATCGCAATTAGAGCTTGCACGAGTTCGCGCGACTTTCTCAATTGGAGCGAGAGCGAGCGAGCGTCCCGCTCTCGCGTTCTACGAAGAAATGGACGTAGATAAGCGGTTTATCGGTGCATAATAAGACTTTCTCTCTCTCTCTCTCTCTCTCTCTCTCTCTCTCTCTCTCTCTCCCTCTCTCTCTCTCTCTCTGCGCACACTTTGACATCAACACGAAATGCTTTCCCAAATGCATCGCATCGGAATGCAGCTGCGACGCTGCCAGTCGCCGAGTCCCCGCGCGAAATACGTCGCTCTATCCGATATAATCTTTCAACGAGATCGCACTACGTACAAGTATTAGAATAAAATTTCACGGAGTATCAAAATAATTGTTCGTGCTAATATCGGAGCTTTTACTTTTTCTACAAATTGATCGCAGTAAGTTCGAGAGGAATTGCTCGTTTGAACGTCAACGCGTTGTTCGACCCTCAATTAGCCATGGCGACCGTGCGCGTCCCGGCGGCGTGTGGCGAAGATATCGAGCGGAAACCACTACACACGTCTGTAAATATCTAACGTCCCTTTTCCCACCGACAAGTGCTTTCCGGCGCAGTAGACTCGGCTATTTATTACGTCGGATCAGAGGTAAAGGCCGTGGTAAGTTTCTATTTTAGCGAGAAAGAAAGACGGAGAGGTGAACGCGCGCTCGCGCGCGACTAACCGAGGGCCTCAATCCTCCCTCAAGCTTCCGAGACTCCTCGGGGATGTCCTTAAGCCTGTCGTCGAGCCAATTCCATGTCGGAGGTCGATCGATCCTCCGTTAGTCGAGCAAACACGTAGAGTAGAAGCGTCGAATCGCGAAGCCCTCCGCTGCTGGCTTCAGACAGTTTGCGAAAGCAGCCGGCATCATCTCGCCGCATGGCAGCCCGGCTTAAATCACATGCCGCCGGGTTTCGGAAGATTTGTGTCGTACGCCCGGATCACGTCCGTCTGGGTAACCGAGCCACCCTCCTCTTGCGAGAACGCGAAACCATCTGCATCGCGCAGCATGCGCAATAACAAAGGTCGCAAATCATTAAGCTCTGTCGTGAGAAGCAGGATGTTAGTTGAGCGTGCGAAAAGAAAGGATAGTTAAGGAGGCGTTAATCTTACTGCCCGGCGTTATGGCTAATCGATGGAACTAATCAAGCCGACTCGACTCGACCGATCTCTCTTCGATATACGTTAGTCCGAGTTAGCCCATCGCATTAGACACACACATGTCTCGTATCTGTTGCGTAGCGGCATTCCCGGTGAAATTCCCGAAGGTGCCGCGAGATGCACGCTACTACTCGCCGAGAGATCCGATAAAAAGCGCTATTTATAGCATATAAAAGAGAAAACTAGAAGAGAAGTTAGTCTAGTCTCGAGTAATTCTACCAATGAAAAGTACAGCGAGAGATACGTATATGTATATACACGGCGTCCCAGAAGCGTCGTCCGCGCTTCCGTCCGCTCGCGGAGAGATACCGGAAGAGAGAACGTGTGCGTGCTCGACGGACGGATCGAAGTGAGCGCGCGCGAGCGACGCTTCTGGCGCAAACTAATGCATCGATTGCATAAAACTTAATGTATATGTATATATATATATATAAATATTTAAACGATAGAATAATAAAACGGTGCATGTGCGAAAAAGTGCGACTAGTCGATCTGTTCAAAACACCTCGACACGTGCGAGGAACAACTAGCTCTATTTGTTGTAGGACTGCACTCGTCGATAAAATAAAAGCTCGCGGACGGACGAACGAACGAACGAACGAACGAACGAACGAACGAACGGACGAACGAACGAACGAACGAACGAACGAACGAACGAACGAACGAACGAACGAACGAACGAACGAACGAACGAACGAACGAAAAAAAAGACGGACGAGAAACGGAAAGCCGTGAGAGATGAAGCGCGCGTGCCAGGGTGCGGAATAAATATGAGAAAATATACAATATCGATATATCGTGGTGTACAAGATTACCTATAGTGGATAAAAAGACCGCGATATATCGCAGAGTTGACGCGTTAGGCTGAGTAATGAATAAGGCTCTCGAGAAAGAGAGAGAAAGAGAGAGAGAGAGAGAGAGACGTGTCAGCCGGGGGCATCGCGCGATAAAGTACGGGAAGAATTTTTCTCCCCCAGCACGATTGGATGCTGTGTGGAAAAGACAACTTACGTGATAGCTCCACCTCGACATTGACTCTGGAGGCGGCGTTCGAGCGCCTGGTGAAAACACTTTTAACGTTTTTCAGCAGCCTCGCTGTTTCCGTCAATCTGCAAAGCCGGGTACATTCAAGAATGATTTAGAAATTCTCGGCTGACCAGAGAACTCCCTCATCGTCCATATTACGCCACTCTCTCAGTATGGATTACGACGAACTAGAAATTTTCTCTCTTTCCCTTTAACTTTCCAATCGTTGCTCTGTACATACACAATATACACACACGCGCACGCATGTGCGCACACAAACTCGCTCTCGATCGACACTTCCCGAGTTCAACGAGCTCCGTAAATCTATTTCTTTCTTTTCCTTTGAGTTTACGACGGTTTGGTACAACGAGTGTGGTAGTGTGGGAGTGGTGCAAGGTGCAAGATCATCATACGGGAATGCAAGTAAAAGTAAAAATAGAAACGGGACAAAATGAGACAATCGTATATGCAAATACGGGCTGTACACTTTACTTGCAAACGAGGAAAGATCGATATCCCTCGCACATATATTACCGCGATCAGTGAGATTCAAGACATGCGCGCGTTGCTGAAAAAAGGCCGGGTGTCACACAATCGTGATTCAAGCGGGTGAAATAATATAGATGTAGCTGTGTCTTATACCGCATATACGCTCGTTTCTCCGTTGAGAAACTATCGTTCTCTCGGGCTTACGGGTATACGGAATGCACGACGGGGGAATTGCGTGATTGCCATTAAAAATGCACCGTGTTGTGCGCTTTTACTCAACGAGACATCGAGACACGTTCGTCATGCATTCTTGACTTAATCGGCGGTGTTCTCGCTTGAAGAGATGCGGAAGACACATATTTATATAAGTGTGGCAGCGCTGCGAATTACGCACTACTAAAGGGGGGAGGGACGGGTACTTACACCTCGCGAGATCGGCGATGGCATGCACAGGCCTGCACGGGATGCCACGAGAAGAAAACATATCGAAAAAACCGTATTAACGAACGGCAGATCGTGTATAGTGAACATTAGTATAAAGTAACGGATAGATCATTAAATCTACAAGCATTACTTCTACAGAGAAAAGGGCGCGGGTAGGAGCGGGGATGATATCGTACGGGCTTCTACAATAATGCTCCATGATTCTAGAATACCACTCGGCATGAATGTGGAGGTCTGAGTACAATAAAGTTTTAAATCTAGCTCAATTGGAGGATTCCTTTTGTGCACGTATGTATACAAGGTTGAAAAAATGCCAAGTGCTACGGCTCATACTAGGTCACATGGTCGCGTGTGCAATACGTATTACGCGCATCACTCGAGGATGCGTGTTGCGTGTTCTAATTAATATTAGTAGCAACTAACAATGTGAAGGCAAAGATGTCAAATTAATATAATTAAATTTTTTGCGTACAATAGAACCTGCTGTGCTACAAAACACCGTATTACTTTCCTCAAAACACACGATATCACAAACGATTGGTCAAAAGTGTGTTAGAGAAATCTCGCACGAGAGGTTTTATTGTATGTCATAAAACAATAAGAAAGAAATACAGAAAGAGAGAGAGAGAGAGAGAGAGAGAGAGAGAGAAAAAGAGAAAGAGAGAGGGATAGTTATAATAAATATTGAAATTAATAAATTGTATTAGGATCAAACAACAAATTAAACAACATTTTTACTAAATATAAATTACATCTAATAAATAAATCAGTTCGTGTAAGATAAAAAAAAAGGATTCCCAAATGAGATATAAATATCTTGGAAAGTACGCAGTTGTCAGACCTATCATTTATAACGCACGACAAACTGTCGTGGACATATAAGACCGGCATTTAGTACGGTAAATAAGTGTCGCGCAAGATGAATCGCGATAATTTTGCGTTCGAGACAAATATATTAGATTAGTGCTTACACTTAAGTACATCAAATGTAAATTGCACCAATGAGCGAGTTACAATTAAGATAAATCAGAGATATTTTCTTTACCTTCATATCACACCTTTGCACACAAAATTAATCTATGTCAAATAAAGTAAGATATTACTAACGCAACCAAATGTTAATTAACTCTGTGGATGCAACTTAGCCTTGACATACTTTACGAATAATACAAATGTAGAAGTCAAAATGCTTACTGGTTATGGCAGTCGTGGAAGACGGGAATATAATGGATGAACGGATCACATGGAATACAGATCAGACGAGGTATGAAATGATGCGGATGATGCATGCTCTGAACGGTGCACGAACCACGAATCGTGTGCTACAAACGGAAATATTCTCAGCCTACTGAATCTTCGTCGCGAGCAGAATAAGGCCCAGCATCGACTTAACCATCGCTTCGTCGACCACGACCTCCTGTCATAATTCATACGCATCGACTCAATTATAAAATCAACGATATTAATAACAAATGTAACAGATTTGCCTCACGGGATCCCCTGATGAATTTATTAGCATGTAAACGAGTGTGCAAATGACGATGTTATTTCGATGAAATTGTTAGTCGTGTATAGTAAGATTCGACATGATTACATACATGCACCTATAAACATATCAAAGGACAGAGAGAATTTTGTTTTCCAAGGTTAATCAGACCACCCACCACGTAATGTAAGTTTGTTTTCGAGTATAGATAGTACATAATAATGGAGCTAGGATCTAGAAAGCCATGCATAGTAAGTTTTAATGTTTTAATGAGTCAACGCAATAAAACACAGATATAGTTATTGGAATATTTCATGCATTAATGTCGAATATTAAATCCCTTTTTAAAACTCTCTTTGAAAAGCATTAAACTCCTCAGATGTAACCAAATAAGTTAGTGACACAAATGGATATTTCGTTTTTCATTCAACCTTCTCTGAACCGTCAGCGATGGTAATAAGTAACGCAACAGTTTCATATTTTGTACCTTCAAATTAAATGTTAGAGAAAGCGTTCCCCTGATTATTTATGACTAAATGCAATTCAACATTTCCTATATGTTATTTCCTAATGTACAAATGAGAGTACTTACGAGCTTCTATAGTCCTGATTGTTGAATATAACACCAGGATCTGACTTTCTAATTTCATTCTCTCGAGCTGCTTCTGTTACAGACTTCCAAATTGTATTCTTCACTCTGATACGATAAAAAGTAATTTTATTTAATTAAATATATATATATATATATATATATGTATATAACACTCGCGCGCGAATGTTTATCAGCGATTGCAAGATACTTGTACTCACGCTTTTACTGTAACATCCAAAAGCAATACTGCCGTTGGTATTAATATAAGTCCCAGCCAGAAAACAGGCGAAGAAAATAACATTTTGTCATTGCCTAACATCACAGCGCCAACGTTCAAAACGGGCCAAAAATTACTGCAACGAGAGAGAAATTATAAAAATCGATCGATTATAAATTGTACGCTACTGTGAACGTGTCGAAAATTGCAAGTATATTGGCATTCAAAGAGAGATTCTTACCTATATATAAAAATAAATAAAAACCAGAGTATAATAGATCCCCACGTTGCTAAATGAGTGACCCATGTCCATGAGTTTATTATTAGACCTGCCTTCGCGCATACAGTTACTACAACATACTAATGAACGATACGACATATACATGTTTCTCCTTCTCTGTCATAAAAGTCTTCATAAATCTCTTTCGTGCGATTGCACAATACGAACGATATCGCATGACACTCACAGTATAGACGAAGTTTCCTAGTAAAAGATAACCACCGTCCCTACCGTTTGCCCAAACCACGTCTTGTGTGAGAGCCAAGAGTGGTAGCCAATAAAGTAACGACGAATGAATCAAGGCGTTCACAATCCATATCCAAAATACCTGTTCGGACATTCAAAGCGTATTCATAAGTATTGGATTTATCTTTAAATGTGATTCTATCGCTTTCTCGTCCTTCTCCCGAAAATATTCCGCTGTTGCGGAATTCCAATCCACTGCGATTCGTACAAAGACACACTTACTTTAATGTTGAAGAATGATTCGCCATTATTCTTTGTCGCGTACAGTCCTGGATGAGCCAAGTGAGTTTCTGCTGAACACACCTTGTCAAAGAGACCCATAGCCAATGGAGGCGCAGCTGTGAAAACCTGCGAAATAGGTGCGTAAGATATTAATGTATTCCTTAAAGATTCAGCGAAACAAATGGTTTATATAGAACTTACCACATTGTAAAGTCCAATGGACCATCTTTCGAAAAGAATCTGCCCGGACCAGCCGGAATAAATAGCGAACCACAATTCAATAACGTATAGACAAATATTCTTGTAAAACGAGTACAATATTAATTTACACATTCTACTATAATTCCAAGAGCCATGAACGAATAATAGACGTTTCAGAAAACGAAACTGTGCAATGGAGTAATCGGAGGCACAAGCTGCTTGAAGACCTTCTACACCTGAGATACCTGCAAGAATCGGGATGCATCTTGTGATAATTTATCTTCAATAGCATGGAAATATCCCAAGATTAGTATAACGGATAGACTTATAAAACTTACCGACACCAATGTGAGCTTTTTGGATCATAGCAACATCATTCGCACCATCGCCGATTGCAAGAGTCACGGCTTTCTTGTTGCTCGTAATCAAATCAACTACCTGGAAAATTACAACTCTGTGATACAATTGCTTAAATAGATTTCATCGTACAAGCGTAAACACAAAACAGAAATGTTACCTCAGCTTTTTGTATGGGCGACACCCTGCAGCAGATAACCACTTTGCAAGCTGAGCACAATTCCAAAAAGTCCATCCTGATGTCGCATGACAGGGCAAAATCCAAAGTACTTCCGTCGATAATTAGAGCTATGTCATTTTGGCATTTCAAGTCAATCCCAAAGTCTAGGCAACGTTGGATTATAACTTCCCTCGTTTTCTGCAGGACACACTTTGCGCGTTAGCACATCCGTGAGAAGTTGGAAATTTTCGTGATTATTTACTCACATCCAGAGAGGATTCATTGATGATGTACAAAGGCATTCCATGCGTTATCAATTTGCACGAGTAACCGATATTTATGGCGGTCTCTTGCTTATCTCCCGTCAATACCCAGACGTTGATATCAGCTTGCAAAAGAGCCTGTATCGTTTCTGGGACCTGCAAAAGTTACATAAGATGTATGCATGACGCAGCAACCAGACAACAGTCGCAAATAGAAACAATCAATCCTCTACTTGATCTTGCAGCTGATCCTCAATTGCAGTTGCCCCCAATAACGTAAGCTTAGTCTCAATAAGATTCGCAGTCTCTTCCAACATGATTTCACGATTCTTCGTGCTAACCAATGCTTTATGATACGATTCGCGCCACCACTATCGAGAAAAAATTATCAAGAGTTATTTAGGTGAACACGACGATCGAGGAATAATCCGAATTCTACAACAACGCGCAACACACAAACCTGATAAACATTCTCCGGTATCTCCGCGGAGGCGAAGCAAAGCGTTCGCAATCCGTCGCTGGCAAAAGCCTCCAAATGCTCCAGAGTTGCCTGACGAAAATCATCTATGTGCTCTTGGTCGAGATCGCTAATTTCTACAGAGTTTATTGGTGTTAATCTTTCATAGATCACAGAGTCTGCCCCTTTACAAAGAATTTTAATTTTTCCCTCGGGCGTTTTCACCACCACCGACATTCTCTTTCTAGCCGAAGTGAATTCTATTACATTCAGTATTTCGTACCGTAGAGTCTCGCCTAGAGCTACAATTTCCACATAATTGGGCGTTCGAGTGTCGAACACGTAATTAAATTTACGTGCCCCGTCCACTAGCGCTCTCTCATCTGTCACAAAGGAGGGAGAATGCAATAACGTATAATCGCCACACCGTACGTGCCGCATCAACATGAACATTCGCGCGAATGGCGGACTATTTACCCGGAGATGCAGCGTGATAAATTATCGAGTCATCCACTTTCTCAGGGATGACCGTGTGACAGACCGACAACATGACCATGAATTCATGAAGCACCGCAGCTTGCTCCGCTTTCTTCTTATCGATAGGGTTCGAGGAGTCGCGCACGGACCTTCCTTCAACGATATCTTCGATTAAATCGCAACAGCTCTCACTCACACCCTCCTCCTCGATAATGGGATTTGGCAAACTGCACAAAATATTCACGGTCAAAGAGAACACGCGTTTAAGTTGTCATTGATGTACATTGTGTGTGTGAGAGAGAGAGAGAGAGAGAGAGAGACAGCAGTAGCATAATCTGTTCTATAGTAAAACCAACTTACTCGTACATCTTCCCACCGACCGAACATCGCTTAAACTCCATGACGTTCTTCGTTAGAGTGCCGGTTTTGTCCGTGAATACATAATTCACCATTCCGAGTTCCTCGTTCAAGTTACTGGTGCGGGCCATCGCTGGTGTGTCCGTTTCTGCGTGATACATCTCAATGTCCATATTGATAAAGGTCGCCTGGACGTATCTCACTACCTCGAGCGTTACTTGCAGCGATATCGGTATTAAATTATTGAAGAGGATGATAAACGTCAAAAGGTTGAAAGCAAAGTTCTTTGTCATCTCCTCTGTAACGAGATAACGAGTAAGGTGAGGCACAAACAAATCCCTCCGAGAATCGCGCTGGCACGTGCTCGCGGAGCGAGGCTTATATACCTTTCAAACCCAAGTACCAGAGGCCGTGTTTGTTGGCGTTTGTCCACACGACGTTGAATATCGCCGAGAGAATGCACAGCAAAAGGAGTATGAAAAAGAGCATGAGAATCTGCGTGTTGATCAGTCGGTCGAGAGTGGATCGCTTCAACGGCGCTGTCGCGGTATTATTCTGCATGAGTTTCGTGTCGTGGCCCGTGTAAATGACCACGCCGAACACCCACCGTGTGTTCCGCAACATCGCGCCACGAAGTAACAATTGATCGGGCCCTAAAGCTACGCTCCTGCGAAACAACAATGTTGCCTGTGATGTAACTGTGTGATGCTTAGATCACCGCGTAACGACGTGCCGAGAATCGCCAGGATGCGACAAGCAGAAGACGGAAAGAGCATTTAACATCGACGACGAGTTGCATAACGCGCCCGAGAAAAGGAATTGAATTTCTCCCATGAATATCAAGACGCTTCGCGCCGACGGAGCGCCGCTTGTTGTGAAAATTTGGCGGATTGGCGCGGAAGAATAAGACGACGCCGCGACGATGCCGCGGGAATCCCTATGTGTATGTATCGCACGTGTGCGTGACGTATGTATTCTTACTGTTTATTGGTCTCCCGTAAGACTCCGTGGAACTCGTACAAATGCCTGTTAGGCGGCTCGCACTGTACGTTCGCGCGAAAATTCATCAATTCCGCGGTATCCAAAAGATTGGCAGTGTCGGGATGGGCCTGTCTGATCTTCAGGTTCGTCTCGCCGTCCAAATTGGCGGTTTCTATGAAGGACATACTCTGCGGCTCCGATGACGACAATAAGATCAAGTCAGCGGGGAAGAAAGTGTTGTTGTGGACCTATGCATATTAAAGAGAGCGGTTCTAGCTGGGAGGGGACTCCGATTATTACCGCATCAATGATCGTCACGGAAACAGGAAGGCAACCTTAACTACATCGCCAACGGCCAAAGCACGCCACTGTATCCACTGCCAGCGGCCGTCCCTTAGGACTTCCACCTCTCTCATGTTTATCTCATCGTCTGCTCTGTGCCTCTTCTAAAAAAAAAGAAAAACAGACCGGCAGATTTTAGTCGCGCGTACGCGCGACAACGCGGCGAAAAACGCGCCGTGTTATCATTTTGACTTCTTAATGTAAGGTACGCACAATGTCCTCGACTATCTCCTTCAGGGCGGACACGCTGAGGATGAAAATCAGTGGCACCAATGTTGTGTACCGTCCGGTCGGGGAAACGTCTGGTATTTGCTAAATTTAAATCAGAAAGAATGCGTTAAACCTCGTTTATGTTGCGAATGATTCTCAATATAGATTCTCAAGGATAAGGTCCGGAGAGACGCGAAAGAGAATTCACATTGTTTGCTCGAGAACCAAGCAGGGTAGTAGATGCGAGATCACAAAGAGAGATCACTGTGGAAAAGGATCCGACGTTCTTCTCGCTTCACACTCGCTACATACTCGTTTACATTCGCGAGATTCGATTACACTTACAGCCGAATGTCATATAAGCTCTACCTGCATAAGTGCGATGAACAGGAAGAAGCAGTTGCTGTAACGACGGAATTGTTCGAACAGGAATAAAGGTACAAATGACAGAAATGAATACTTCGCAGTGGTGATGTGATTGTTTTTGTATTTTGCGGGTTGATGCGGAGCATTGACAAAGATGACCCTCTCCTCATTATCACCGTGTTGCGTAGGTGGTTGATCCTCACCCTGTGAGCCACCATTTTCCGCCCTTACCGGACCAACTGCAACAAACGAAAAGCAACGATCTATTTATTTCGTGTGAATCTCACGTGCCTCGGCAAGCCGGCAAAACCGCTCACCGCTCGTTCTCCTCAAGTATACAGAAATACACACGCCTGTCGGAAGGAGCGAGACGTAAAACAAATGGTCACGGCATTTTCATCGGGGAATTCCGACTGTTAAAGCGCATTGTGTCCAAGGAAGTGACATTTTCCAAGAGACATGACAGATATTCAGATATTCCTTCTATAGCCTCCTCGCTTTATCGCATTATGCACCGCCGCCCACCAACAGTGAAACTGACAGTTGTATCGCGACACGAGCGCGAGATATACGCAGCAAATGATCGCTATAAAAGTATCATAGTCATACGTGACACGGTGAACTTGAGAGATAAATAACACGGCCGTAGGTATTCCCCGAGACAGCCGCTCGACGCGCGAAAGGCTTCTGCTTTATTGTCGGCCCGATGTCAAACGCGCACTCGGCCTTTATCGCTATCGCGCGTGAGATACGGCAGAGACGGAGAGCAACGAAGGAATCTTATTGTCAGCCAGTGTATGGAATGTCTCGCATGAAGCGAGTTTCAAATTGTTCCCTCGAAAACTATTGCATCGCGGCGTTTGCAGCGACAAAGGTATAGCCTTTCGAAAGCCACGTTCCATCGACATGAGTTTCGTATTTGAATGGCGAATATACTCCAGATGTTTTGTTAGAATGTGCGAAAAGATTATTATTTGAACAATACTGGCGTTAAATTTATGACAACCGGGCGTCATGAGTGCTCTTCGGGATCAATCCCGACGAAATCGTCATATCGGCATTTCCAGTTTCGCCCAAGTTTTCTTCGCAAAGCAAACGGAGGACCGAGGATCCTCCGGGAAGGTAAAGCCTCGTGTTTAAAGTAAAACTACGCCTTCGTTCGCACAAATCGATCCTCCTCGGTACTATATTTCACGACAAGCGCAAAACCGATCAGCTACGTCACAAATAACGCGATGCGCTCAGTTACGGTTAAAAAAGCGCACAATGGTACAATAAACATTTCCAGCCGATAGTGTAGTTCACGGAACAAGTTCTCAGATATGCAAGAACTGCTTTGAAACTAGCCGGTTTATTACTGCAGTCGCGTATACAGGGTGATCTCTTTATTCATTAACTTTAACACGTTCTCCTGCAAAAACTGCTTGTCGGATGCAATTTTGCTAAAGGAAAAAGTTTATTTTACCATAAAGTATCCTGTACTCCGAATGCGGGAATTTCGAATCACCCTGTATACCGTTAGCAGATATGTTGCGCACGCGCGTATACTTGAAGAAAAAAAACCGCATTTACATCATATTTATTTATATCGAGAACAAAATCACTCCTATCGAGAACCGAATCCGGTCGAGACCGCATCGACCGCGTCATATCGCGGAGTATCCCGCATCCCGCGCTGCGGGAACTGCCACGTGAGTGTCTCAGCCGGGGAAAATGTTATATCTCGGGGACCTCTGAAATATCACCGCTGCGTCTCTTGGCCGGACACAAAGGCAAGCGCATTCGACAAAAGACTGAATTCCATCGAGCCGTCGCGCGTCGGCGGTGTCGCCGTAGACGGTCTCTCAAGCATGACGCTACTCGACAACAAGCGTGCGTCGTCGCTGCGTCGTGCTGCTGGACGGACCAGCCGATGATGATATATATCTTCAGCACGTCTGACCCGACAGCTCGAATTAATCGCTGATACTTTGAATGGGCGCATGGAGAGATAACTTACGCGTCTGGGCGTGCAGATAGAGGTGTATACGGGATCTGAGTTCATTGAACCACTGCAGCAGCTTCGTGCTCGCGACTTCCATGATCGCTGGCTGTGGTGTACGTCGCCGAATCGAGCGGCCGCGTGTCTCACATGTCACCGTGCACGATACGTCCGACTTTTCGATTCATATTTAACTCGTCACGAATGTAACGTACCGCGCGCACACTACTACGTGCACACTTCCACACGTGGACACGGGCTACGACGGCAACGTCGATGCTGGCGCATCGGGTGGACGTATGAACGGAGGCGACGGCGGCGGTGACGGTAGTAGGTTAGATATCGCCTATAAGCTCGACGATAAATAATTCTCCCTTTAATCGCATCGATCGCCGGTCGCGTCGTGCCACAACAATATCGCCCGCGAACCAGCCGATGTTTGTCTTTATACGCCGTCGCGCTTCACCGGGAAAACCGACGGCGCGTTCTTTTCCGCCTGCTTCGCCGCCCGAGAAGATCTCTTATCGCGTTATTTTGAGGTTATGCGAGCTTCCACCGCGAACGTCCGACGTGCGCGCGGTTTCCGCGGATTACCGTCTCTCGCGTCTCCGGGCTCGAGGTACGCGCTCCTCGCGGAACCTCGACGACGACGACGACGACGACTGTGCACGACGAGCGCTGATGCGTGTTTTCATACGAACCAAAACTTACGCGACGCGTCGCAACGACACGCCGCGCTGTTACCACCGTCACGTGCACTCGCGGCGCTGTCATGAGTCGCGTAGCGGGTGCTTATACCGGGTGTCCCGAGTCTACCGCGTCATATTCGAATGGCAGGCCGGTTCATCGCGATCGTCTCTGTCGGCCGGTCTGTGAGATCGACGAGCTTGTTATTGTCGAATGATGAATGACAGAAAGGGCGAGAGGAAAGTTTGGAAATTCGAGCACCGTGAGAATATATCTGATATTCGTTGGAATACACTCACGCAGGAGGGGAGAATATTGTAAAACGATTAGAATAGAGGTCGATGTTTATTAATATATTTAACAAGGGAGCACACTGGAGCAAAAAGGGAGCACTTTGTGCCGAAAGAGACGAGTTATGCACGCGAGAGTTAGGTATGCTTGTCTGCTTATCTGCCGTATACGACGAAGTAGTATTTTACGCAGAATTGCGATGTTAAGGCTCTCAGCAATGAAAATAGACGCGACGTTGAAAGGATCGTTGATTGATAATGCGGCAGAAGCGGGACACCTCGCGGCGCAACACGACCCGCCTGGATCTAATATCCGAGCTATTTACAACGGACATCCTGTGTAATTAAGTAGAAACCGGGACGCAAATGATGGGAGATAATCGAAGCTATTTCAGACAGCCTGCGACGGAACGTGAAACGGAGTATTCTCTCTCTTTCAAATTCTACTACACGCGTTCCCCTTCAGCGTGCGGCAGGGAAACATTCGTTCGATGAGCACTTACGAATTGATCAGCGCGCGTTAATATTACATCGGCCGAGGCAATTCTGATTCTCCTGAAAGCTGGCGGAAAGTGCACGGCGGACGAAACTGCGAACGAAAGTCCGCCGCGCGGATTAACAACAATCACGCACGCAAAACACGGCTTTTTCGGGGGCAAAAAGCCCGGAGTGTCGCGCGGGACAGACGACGGCACGACGGCCGATTTAATTATACCCGGCTATTGATTTTCCAAACTCACGCCCGCTATATATTACGGGCGCGACGCGTGACGCGCGCTATTTACGGCGGCATATAGTTTTTATTCGCGCGACGCCTTCGAGGATGCGCGTCGCGCGCGCGCGAGATAACGATTGCGTAATGCGGTTACGCGAGAGTGGGTGTCACATAATCGAGCCTCGCTCGCCGGTGTTATATCTCGTCTTCCGACAGGCTCGCACGCGAAGCATTTGCGCTCATTTATCCGACGATCGCCTCGCTAAAGCGCCGCAATTAACCGTTGTTATCGTTCTTCCGCGCGCCAAATCGCACACACACACACACACACACACACACATATATCTACACACGGCCACACGATTCTCCCGACGGATTCGTCATCGCGACCAATCGCGTTTTTGCGTGCGGAAAAGGGATACGAATTCGGCGTTTTCGGCGGATCTGTCTGTTTCGAGCGAACGACAGACACGTGCGTGTTGGGACTTCGTTTCCGCCAGGCCGCTCTCTCGCGATCGCTCGCAGATCGAATTTCCGAAAGTTACGCGCATACGAGAGTGCTATAAATGTACACGATACGTGAGAGGCTCAGGGATGATTGTGCAGCGGTGGCAGAGGAAAAACGCCGGAACTTGAATTACTTATAAAGTCTCTCTCCGAGCATCTCCGCCCGCGTTCGCGTCCGCGTCCGCGTCTTCGTCCGAACTCTTCGATAATACGAGGGAAAATAATACTCCTTCGCCGAAGGTCGCTCGCGCGAATTCGCCTCCTCCGTGCGACCCCGTGCGGACGCGGCATTCGATTCCTCCGGATCGGCGGAAGAGAGGACACGGCCCTCCTCTCCGTGCCTGCGCCCTTGTGAATCTGCAGCGAGGAAATCCCGGGAGAGTCGCGCACTGTCGGGCGAGCGAAAAATCTCGGAAAGCCCAACTCGGAAATGCGTGTTATCGGCACGTCTCGTCTGGCGATCGATCGAACGAGCTCCCCCTCTCTCTCTCTCTCTCTCTCTGCCCCTCCCCCTTTCTCTCACTCTCTCGACGAAAGAAGTCAGGTATGTAGCACTTTTGGCCACCTGGCGATCGAATTCGCATCTCCGCACGCCGCGTCAAGCGGAAACGTTGTTCACGCACGCACCACGTCCTCGTCCTCGTCCTCGTCGTCGTCGTCGTCGTCGCACGTTACGCGGTCTGCATTCTCACGGGATAACGATCGTCCGAATAAGACCGTCTACGTCATCGCGTCCGGAGGATGCCTTGCCGTTCTCTCTCTCTCTCTCTCTCTCTCTCTCTCTCTTCCTCTCTTTCTCGCCACACCCCTGCCGCAGCAGCCGCCGTCGTCGCCGCCGCCGCTGCTGCTGCTGCTGCTGCTTGCCGACGATGACACGTCGGCTACGTGCACGTGCGTCAACGCGCACACGCGCCACGACGGTGCCGAGGCGGCGGCATCGATTACACCGGCGGAAAATTCGCGAACGCGCACCTTCTCACGTACTCGGACGTTGTTACGTCGTGTTATATCGTCGACTCGCAGCTGCCTCGCGTTTCATGCGCACCGCCGCTCGACGTCGCACGAAGATGTCTTTCGCGAAGATCTCCGCGCTCCGCAGAGGCAGTACTAGTCGGCCGTGACTCCATCGGACCGCGACGCGCTGCGACGCGACCCTGGCGGTGCCAGAAGGTCGCACCACGCGCACCCCGACCTCCAAACTGGGCGACCTCGTCTGGCCAGTTCAGCCGACGACTAGAAGCCCCGGAGCTGGTGGTACCAAGATTGTTGAAATACATGGAGAGTTCGAGTCTAAATGAAGCATCTACGAGCGAACTAGATGAAAACTTAAAAAAGATAGAAAAGATAGAAAATTATCCTCCTATATAAAATTGCTGATGATTTCTGCGTGTCGGAAATCGCGAGATTTGCCGCAAGTGGATTTGGTCTATTTTCAGCGTATCGGACATGGATTAGGAAAATTGGCGGATTGTAGGAATTCATGAAGGAACTTTTTCAACAGTGTTGTCGTTACGTTGTCGTCGCGCATCTTTTCCAGCGGATATATCTATGCAACAACAATGTAACGATGTAAGAATACTGTCGTCAAGGTTAGAGTTGGCCCACTTGGTGGCCAACTCCTGCGTCGGCTCGTAGCCCACGACATCCTGATAACGCCTGGTCCTCCTAATCATCCACGACTTGTGGCTAACCAAGTTCATACGGCACTGGTCAAGGGTTGACTTGACGAATGCGTCAGGTGTGTTCACGTGCTGCCGTGAGAACGCATGCGCCCAACAACGGCAACAAGTTGGTGTCAGCACCGACCACGAGCATCTCAACGCAACAACGGCTGCGCGCCCTATGATTGCCGGAGCAGCGTGGAGGAGCGTGGCGATGCCGTGACGACTGTACAAACGCTATCGATAGGCCAAGGACACTCCCGCGACGCGTCAACGGGGGTGGTTCTCTCCGCGCGGCTGTTTAAACGGAGCGGCGCCGTTTGTCCATTCATCGATGAATACCTTAGGAGATCCCCCTCACTTAAGGGATCGCGACTGTTTCGCGTCGTCCTTGGAATATAATTTTCATAGTGCTCAGACATGAGTACGTATATGTTTGAACATACTTTCCTAAAGAAAGAAACACAAACAGAAAGAGACAGCGCGCGCAAACGTCCCAGCCAGGTGGTAGAGAGACCGAGGAGAGCGATCGGTCAGGAGACGTCAGGAGACTCTCAGCTCCGGGAATAGTGAGCTGGATGAGTAGACAGCTGTTCACCTCCGGTGAATGTTCTCTGCGTTAGAGCAAGTATTAGAGCGCGGGCAGGTTACGAGATTAAAGGCGTTAACTGAATGAACGCTCGAGCAGAGCGCTATAGAGCGAATAGAGCGAATTAGCGCTAGCCGTTGACGAAGGCGCTATCGGAGACTCAACTCATGTGTCCATGAGGGTATATCTCGCGTATACACTTGGCGACCCGCCGTCTCCGGAACCGGGCATTTACGAATGCAGGTGGTTAAAACGACAATTGTTCGTCTTGGCTCTCTCCACCTCGCTCGAAGTCTCGCCAACGTTTCTTTCTTTCGTGGTTTCACACAGTGTCACCCGCTCGTGAGAGCTGGATTTATTCCACCGCAGCTAGGAGAAGGTCGTGCGCGAAAATTGGCACACACACACACACACACACACATGTGCACATACGGAAAAAGAATCGCAACGCTCGAGCGGTGATATTCTCGAAAACGCCGTAACTGACTTTCCACCTGACTGATTGACCGCTCCAAGTGGGACTTCTGTGCGATATTTTGCCCCGGAGTTCGCCTGTTAAGAGGACCCGCGGCGCAAATGTGCGCGCGTGTGCGTGTGCTTGCACACAGATAACTCCCGTAATTAATCGATTCGCTCGACTCACCTTCGGAAGTCGACTCCGGCAGGTCGGTCTCCCGTAGCTCGATGTGCTCCCGCGTTCTCCGTCTGCCGCGCACGGCGGGGTCCAAACGGAGGCCGATGTTGTCAACGTTGTCGATGTCGCCGAGATCGATGGGACTGCCGATGATGAAGGGCCCGGTGGGTTCTTGTGCGCCGTCGTTCGCTCTGTTGCTCGCGGGTGATGCGCCGCTGTTGTGTGCATTATTGTTATTGTTGTTGTTGTTGTTGTTGTTGCCGTTGCTGTCGTTGCTGTTGTGCAGAGGTGTGCCGTCCATATGGGGTATGGAAGAGAGGTCCGGAGGTGTGAACGGTCGCAACGGGCCAGGGCTGGGGAGCCGGGGGTTCCCCCTGGCAGTTGGTTGCATGGACTGTGCCGGCGCCTGGGAAACACAAACGACACAACGTGATCGAGTTATCTCGAGTTTCGATGCAAGGAGATACACATATCGGGAATCCGAACTGATTCGTGATGATTTCGGGGGAATCTCAAGGGGACTGGACGCGGACTTCAGACTTGGATTCGAGATATCGTAGCTGAATCGATCTCAGCGTGGATTCGTCGCTTTGTTCCAAGACCGGTCAAGCCGGTGTGTGACCCGTTGAGGCGACACAATCGGAGACCCGGCTCGTTCTCTATCGAGCCGCGAAGTGGAATCTCATAAACACGCGCCATCGCTGTGACATTCCTCGACGAAGCGACGGGCGCGAATCGCGCGACGTGACTGCGCGTAAGCAAGATGCACACGTGATAACGCGTGTGTATTTAGATGCGTACTCGACGACCATGAAGAAGTTCATATTACCGCCGGTTTCTTATGACACACACGTCACGGTTCAGTCAACCCGCGCTTGTTTCGTAGTATTACATCGTAGTGGCTTTCCTGGAAACGCTCAACCTCCGCAAGGTTAAACCGACTGACTCTCGTTGACCTGATTCGTTCATTTTCCTGAACGAGCTGAAACTCGCGATTCTTCAGGCGGAAATTTAGTCTCGCGAGCGAAAGACACTCGACAAAATTCCACATCTTTTGGAGTTTTTTCTCTCAGTGTCAACGGCAGAAGGTAGAAACTCTTAAAATTTTCTTTCCTTTCCTTTCCTCCTGCAACATCGGAAGTAAAAACAGTTGGAAGCACTTCGTAAAATATCGGCGAGTATTTAAATATAAACGTCCTCGCTCCGAGACTACGATCGAGTGCGCGATACTCGCTCGAACCAACACCGTTGTCTAAATCGCCATCTTTAATCTTTATACTTAAGAACAAATATAAAAATATATTGTACGTGTCGGGTTTTGTCGTGAAATTGTACTTGGCGACATGCATGACACCGATGACTCACGCCAGCTGCTATAACAAACGGTACGTCGCGATAACATATTGCGCGTCCATTGGCAGTCGCATCGACGCAGATCAACTGTGACGTGAACCATACGACAAACCATATAACAAATATAGGCGTATCCCTGCTGTGCTCGCGAGGTAAAAGTCGCAAAAATTTATTATAGATTGCCTGCAGATTGATCCTCATGTTTCTTTCAGCAACACAGTGCTCGATCAAAGTGTCCGCGTCTCATCGTTATCCATCACTTTCAATCGTCTCTCTCTCTCTCTCTCTCTCTCTCTCAGCAAACGTCTGATCTCGGGTTTCGCGCAGAATGATTTATTCTTTGGGAAAAAACTCATCGGCGAGATGGAAAATCATCAGCGATTCGGAGAACTTTCGCAGACCCTACATCTGAATCGAAACGCGCGATGCATGAGGGATTATCGAGGACGAATGAGTAGTAGCGGTTTATAATTGGATGACCGTGTACGGCTCGTTAATGAATCCGCAAAAGAAATGTCCTCCGGGAAATAATCGCGAGCGTGTTTGTGTTTGACAACGTTAACGAGCATGAATCGACCGCGTGCGCGCGCGTTCCCGCAGTCGGCGCGTATTTTCCCCGAAGCGACGATAAAGAAACTTCGTGAGCAGCGACGTTGGAGTATTATGTAAGGCTTCGTTTTACCGCGCCGCATAATTTCGCGCGTAGGTGGACGCGTCGCGCGTTCTACGTCACGCAGGTGCGTCTTCCGCGTACGAGCTTTGCTGTTTTGTATTTAATGCGCAATTGCGCAATGACCGGACTCGATCGGACGTGCATCGAAGATTGATAAACGCGCGTGTGAAGCGCGGCTGAAAAGCATCTCCCGTTTTACCGGCGCGTCGTCCGCAGCTGGCAGGAACGCGCGTGGAATACGAAAACGTTCGCCTCAGTGTTCCACCAAAAGCAAGATCTTCAACGAGAGAATCTGACTTTCGATCGCTTTTGCGTTATCGCTGCGATACGAAATTCCGTTGGCGTGGCGTTGAAACGATCTTCTACAACGGCGCGCATATAACATGGCGCGTGCGGCGGCAAAGGACACGTGTCATCGAAGGTAAACGGCCGAATTTGCCGATGGCTCAAATCGCCAGCCGGGATCTCGCGTGTAATTTCGTTTCGTTTCGACGTAGGCCGAATCGCGATAACTCATTCGACAAATATATGACATCGTCCGATCGCGAGATAACGCGTTACTCGATTTGCTCGTCTATAACACGATTGTTTTGTGCGTCACTGAGCCGACACGTAAAGACATCAGATCGAATATCGCACGATTACCGCTAAATAAATTGCGACTTTATTCCGAAACTGTCCCGGACACAGGCGCGTTTTCGACTGCGAAGCGAGTCGAAGCGCTTGCACCGAGCCACTTATCACAGGATTACATCTGGCGACACGATGCGTTCGCGGTTACGTAAATTTGCGCTGTCTATTTCTAGCGGTCCTAAATAATATAGGATAATGAGGGATTATTTCACCTATCGTCGACAGATATAAGATAATGGGCCGTTCGCTGCTATGACGCGGGCGATTTCACGGAACCGTAAACGGGAAAGATTACTCACTACTATCAAACGCGTCGTCCGAGGCTGATTTTTGCGGCCCGTTTTCGCCGCCTCTGTTGGTTCCTCGTCTTGGCTTAGTCAGCCTTATTGCCTCGTTTTGCCGTTGATCCGCGACTGACGGCTTCGCGAATTATTCATCGCTCGGGAGGCTCGCCAGAGCAATTAAGCGCGAGCCGGGCCGATGTTACACTGCCTGATTAGGCGCAGCACAAACTTCGTTATGTGCGCACGCACGATGACAAGATATACGCACGGATGTTCACGCTGACCGCTCACAGCCGATCATCGTTTTCGTAACTTTTATATCGTATTATTTTGACACATATCTTCTCCAAACGATCGAATCTTGAGTTGCACACTTGAAAGTGATAAAAGTGGAAGATAAGAACGATATTACCTTCCGTTCCGTACAAGCGCGCGCATATGGAAGACTTGTTGTGCGAGCGGACTCTCGGATACTAACGAAGACGATTGTCGCGTGCAGTAGTAAGAGTTGGGAAGTGGTCAGACGAGCGATTCCGAAGGGTTACTACTCTCGCCGAAGGACTCTGTTCAACTTTGACCCGCGCACGGTCGGGAGAAAATAGCTTTGTCGAGCCTGCCTTTCTCAAGAGATCATTCGATTCTTTATTTCAATCTTTGGCATTCCCGACGTGGTGAAAGCTCCCGAATGGCACGAGACAAGAAATGGAATGGACAAGAAAGAACCAACAGGAGAGCAAAGCTGAAGCGAAAAGCGCAGCGGAATTAGGGCTTCGATATCGCGGGGAAAACGGAAAAGATCGAAAAAAGGAAAGAAATTCAGCGTCTGTTGTTCGGTTGTCTTTTCCGAGACGCCGCGTGATGAATTTAGAGGAATGTCGCTGTAAAATTCCAAGAGCCGTCGAGTTGCTCTTCTTGAGCAGGCACGATAACAATGTAACAGCTCGTAAAGAGGTCAACTGCAATGATCCACTCGATCTCACGCGGCACTGAAATGATGAACACACACACGCGATGAACCTTATAACAAAATAAAAAAAAGCAAAACCGCGAGTTATTGCATCGAATTAGCATCTAAAACACATGTTCGGAAGGAACATGTCCGCGTGTGTTATCGGAAAAAAAAAGAGCGAACGACCCGCATTGGCACGCACTGCTTGGCACCGCGAACAAAACTGCACTCGCGAGCGTACCAGCCACGTCGCGATCCGATAGTTTCTAGCGAATTTCTACCCTGTGTTTACGTTAACAGCAACACGTCGTGCACGACGGTTGTCCGTCGCGATCCGTTTCTCTTCTGATCACCAGCGCGGGTCGACCAGCCGGGAGCGGTTTTTTCGCGCGGACAGACCGTGAGCCACTGCGTAGAAATCCGACGTGATAGCGGCCAGGTACGGCCGATACGGGCGAGTGAAAACGATCGATAACGCAAGACACGAAGTTTCGACCTGATAAGATCGAGATTTCTATGGCGACTCCGACTAGCCGGCCGGCCGGCTGGCTGTCCTTTCGTACGGTTGTATCGAGACTGTCCCTCCGCGACGTGTGTGTCTTCGACAGGTAGGCCTTCGATTGGGATGACCAACCGCGAGTACTCAGGTTGAGTCGTGCCCTTTCAACTTTGCCGCGAGCATGACGCTGAGAGGAAGGGAAATATTCGTACATTTGCGATTCCGCCGAAGAGGGGAGGCGTGAAGCGAACCTCGGCTCGTTATGCAATTTCATCGCACGGCGTTTCGCTACACGAGTTTATCGGGGGCAACAATTCCGAGGTCTGTTGTCTGATTATATCGCCTTGATTGCTAATGGTTTCTCGGTTTATTGTTGAGGAATTGATCCGAAGAAGAATCGTAACATTTTGTCACTTTCCTCAGGTCGTTGAGTAATCCGTTACTGTCCACTCGCCCGCGTGGCGACTCTCTCGCTTTCGACTTCAATATATTCTCTTCTAAATTTCTGCTTTATAATACATGAGAGACGTTTCTTTTCACCTCGGAAATCCCGGATATCGCACATTTCCCGGAGGATCGAACGAAAAAAGTCGCACACGAAATTGCGTCGCAGGGGCGATTGTATCTCGCGCGATCGCGGAGAAACAATCCGAGCGTCGCCGTCGACAACCGTTCGATCGTTTCAAGAAGACGCGGACTGCACTCTTATTTATCTGAAAATGAAGCGGGGAAGGAACTGGCGTGCTCCAGAACGCGCAGCGAGGCGGTGTCTGTACGTGAGGTAATCGCCGAGTTCGCCGAAGAAGATTGATTTCGAGACGGAGTCCAGTTTACCGTTCTTAATTATTCCTATCAGCGTGATTGAATGCGATTCCGGCGACGCCTGTCTGATAGAAGTATCGATCGGCCGTCGTGGACCCTCAATCTGATAAGCCCGAGATTCCACTGATTGTCGAGCCATACGATTCTATTAACCTTTTGCGCTCGCACAACTCGCGATAATCCCGCACCCTTCAATAAATAAGACTGTACGCGCGGAAATACTTCATAAATAGCTAATCGTTCCCCCCCCTCCCCCCTTCTCGCCCATGCCTTTCGCACCATTAGACCCTCGTCGTCCTCGCGCGATGCCCTTCGAGTCCTCGTCGTAATAAACACTAACCGTCACGGAATTTCCGGAAGAAAAACAAAACTTACCGCGCACACAAAATTTTTCCTTCTGCTTAATTAATTTCTCACATTAGGGAGGCACGTTTGGTACTTTGCTGTTACCAAAGTTAGAAAGTTAATTGGTAAGTACGGCATCGCATCTCTTTACGTAATACCGGCGCCTAAAGAGACGTATCAATGTATCACACTTGCGCGATACGTGGCAGAGAGTCAATGTATTAATAATGGTCTCAATTATTCCCGACGTCGTCCTCCGCCGAACGTAATAATAGCGTATAAGAGCGAATTATTCACGTGTTCCCAGGAATTTGCGAGCATTTCCGCGGCGGCGAGAGAGAGACGCGCCGTTTCGCGCGTCATCAATAACGCAGCCGCTATAAACTGCAAATGAATAGGTTCGTCGCGACGAAACGAAGCGCGATGATAGAGTGCGCAGTGATCGATAATATCGACGACGAGCTCTCTCCTTCGCGGGCAAGGCCATTGTAGATCGGCAGGATCGCCGGGACGCGAGCGCGAGGTGCGTTGAATAATTGAATTTTATCGAGTTGATAATGAAGCCGCCGTGACCGCGCAAGATTGTGTCGTCATTTCGCTCGCCTCGCGCCGCGCGCGGATGCATTATAGAGATTCGCTCTTTCTACTCAAACGGCCCGTTCGGACGTGTCTCTCCCGAAAGGACGTCTACAGCCCGTGACGACCGGCGGAAAATGTCGGTTCCCCGGAGTGTCTTTCGCACGACGGAACCGGCCGTGTGTGAAACGAGAGCACTCTATATAGCGAGAGCGACCTATCGAGCCAGCCTATTGCAAGTTACCGCTCCCGGTCGCGACACGGCGCTAATAAGCCGGCGTAATTAGCGCGGCACGAAAAACGGCTAAGTGGATGCCTCAGGGTTGGCCAATGTCCTCAGGTTCCTAGTCGCGGCGCTAGACGAGGCGTTTTGCGACGACTGCCTGAGTAACATACCGGATGTCGTTCGATCCTCGACAGTCTCACGCATCCGGTCGTTCCTACGCAACAAGGAGTCCCGTTCCGTTGCGAACACATCAGGCAATTTTTGCAATACCGTCACTCAGATACGGTAAACGTAAATCGTGAATGCTATTGGTCGCGTATATCGCAACGTTATTTCTGAGCGAGTAACGTTCATGATTTACATTTACCGTATCTGAGAGACGGTATTGCAAAAGTGCCTATTGTAAATATTTGTCGAGCGCGTCGCTCGAGGATCAAACGAAACCCTCTCTGGAGCCGAACGGACGAAGCGACGCAGGAGGCGCGCGGGAAGGCGCGGCCCGTCAAATAACGTTACTTCCCCGCGTACGTGAGCATTGATTACGCTCCTCGCAGGAAGGTGGACGTGCACGTGTTCGCGATTGATAATGACGCTCGAATCTATCGATAGGCCGCACGTGATGCCACACCCTTCCTCGAAATGAGGCCGCGTAACCTTTGCCATTAGCGGACGCCGGGCGGCTTGAGAGAGAGAGAGAGAGAGTGGAATTGGTCTTTTGCGTGGAATTGCGGGCAAACGGGGGGGGAGGCGACGTGTAATACCGTTACACGGGCAATTATCACCCGGGGACCGGCGATCGTTGTCTCGGATTTACGACTCGTCGGTATCCCATGGCCGACAATCTCCTCTTCGCTGCGCGAGTTGCTGCACGAACATCAGTTGTAGTTGCGCTAAGAAAAAAGTTTGTAACTCTGATAGCATGGTGAAAGAATTATAGTCAGGAGAACTATTTCTATAAGTTTAGCTATAAGCTATATATAACGTTATAATATTGGCGAGAATAATCGCGTATGCGCAACTACTATTTTTTTCTTAGGACAACGAGAAGATACAGTTGAGATCACGAATAATTATAAATTTAGGAACGTTTGTCCTATTTTTTTTCTCTCAGCGTATACAGCGCTGAGATAAAACTCACAGATTTCATTGTTACCGTTATTATTATTTCATTGATTTCGTTACTTGTAGAGCAGCAAAGAGCTCCCAAAAAAATTGTCCGGACAAAAATACAACAGAGACCCTGACGTGTCGCGCTCGTGAAATTCGCTCGCGCGATTCGGGGTAAAAATTCCACGTGCTGTTCTTCGTGCCGATGTTTACCAGCGAGGGACGGAAAAATCGAAGGCGAGGCGCTCACGTCGTGCCACGCGCAACGGGGGCGACTTATCGAGGACTCGCTCGGGGTCAATATGCAAGTTCGTACCGCAACGACAATAAACACACAGCCACTTACGAAAGTCGCGACCGAGCGTGATTATGTAAGCGGTCGTGCGCGCAACACGTCTTTACACCGAGTCGGCCGAGCATTATTTCAAGCGGGCCCCCGCCGAATCTAAATTGAACGTCTAGAACGAGTTCGCGTGACGCGCCATGACACGTAATTCATCACTGACGAGATTCGCGCGTGCAGCGGTGACCGCTGCGATTTTTTTAACATTCCACATGCTACTGATACCCACGGGAAGGAAGGAAGAAAGCCTTATTATTGGAAATTTGGGTCAAGTATGGTACGCGCTACGATGCGATGCGACGCGACGCGACGCGACGCGACGCGACGCGGCGCGCCACGTCGCGTCGCGTCGTCGGCCGCACCTCGCGAAACTACAAAGTTCGCATACAATCGCACTCCTCTCCTCCTCGCGAATGTCGTGTTTATCTGGCCGACTATCTCGCCATTGCCGTCGGCTAATGAAAACCGATTGTTGGCATCGGGATACGCCCTGTCCGATGGCTATCAACGGTGCTATTTTCGAAAAAGCGCCGTGCACGCTCAAGATAAAACGTGTGCGCGCGCGCTTCATCTCGAATACATTTTCGACAATTTTCTATACATATATATTTTTTTTAAAAGTGATGAAGCGTCACGTCGAGAGAGCACAGTCATTCGTGCACTAGCGCGAGATAAAAGGTCTGTTCTTTTTCGCGGCACTGCTGCACTGGTGCAATAAGTTAGAGTGAAACAAATATATATATTTGTCTCACTCTAACTTATTGCATCAGTGCAGCAATGCAGCGAAAAAGAACAGGCCTAAATTCTCCGCGCTCGACCGAACGTTTCTCTCTTCTTTTTTTTCTCTCGTGAGATTGTTGCCAAAAATATTTGGGGCGAGACGCGCTAGCGGAGAACTTCATCGGGGAGCAAATGGCGCGCCGCTTTGTCGACGCGAGACTCGCGATGACTCGAAAATGATGTTAATGCTCTTAGCCGGGACGGATTGCCGAGGGCGGGTAGCGGTGACATTGGCGTGAATTTGTGAAACGAGGGGACATGTCATAACGGCCGCTCCCATTCTTCACGAAAATAACCCAACGAAATTGGAACGTACGAAATGAAAAGTTGGCCGGTGTTTAGCTCACGCGAGGCAAAAGGCCCCACCCGCGCGTTCCGCGTGGTCTCGGTATTAAAAATACACCATGGACAGGACGACGAGGTAACGCTAATTAATTCACGCGATACCTTGCTCGCTTGGTCATCACGAACGTTAATATACACGTGTGTATATACGGAGCGTTTTTAAGGTCTAATACAAGCGAGAGAGAAAGAAATACATTTTTCCGACATAACAGTATTCCGAGAAGCATCAAATTATGCGAGCATGGAAATTATAAGGCGTTATTATCACGACACGGAGAGAAAAAAGAGAAGCTCAGGTATAATCCTAGATATATCCGCTTGACCGTATAATCGCGGATTTTAAGGCAAACGTGATGAAAAACAAAGGCAGTTAAGTACTCACAGAGCGTCACCTTCTTCCTTCTGAGCTGATAAATCCTCGAAAATTCCTTGTCTTACGCGGCATGACGAATTGCAGAACGGAATTCCGTCTCGCGCTCGAAATTGTCGCGAATTCCCTGAGACGAGCTTCAGGGGCGCGATGCTGAAGAGAATCTTTGAAGGAAGGAACCAGTTGATTCCGAGATTCCGTAATCTCGCGTGACACAAAGTTCCGCGAACAGCGAGACGCGATTAAAAGTGATCTTCGTTAGGATAACAATAACGTGTGATCCCTTTATCGCGCGGGTACGTGTCATTTCGGGAAAAGATCGCGAATTTATGTTCCGATCAAAGCACGCGCTCGCGACGACACCCTCTTCGTCGCCTGCAACAACGAGCATGACTGTTCGGCCAATTTGTATTTCGCTCGTTATCAGCTGTCGCGGTTTATCTCGGCAACGAAATAAAAATTGCAAATAGCCGAGATATATCTCCGTAGGAATAAATTTCACACTAAACACCCACCAAGCGCTAACACACGACGCTAACGTGAGTAGCGCACGGCGTTCCGGATTTAAAGCGGCCGCCGTTATTTTATCGATCATTCGGGGTAGTTACCTCAAGGCCGCGGGTTCAGGCTTCTGAATGAAAGAAACGATGCATCGACTTCATCGATGCATCGTTACACTTCGTCGGGGAGAAAGAGTATATATACTTCGCAATGCTGCTTATACGCAAAGTG
Source organism: Harpegnathos saltator (assembly GCF_003227715.2). Taxonomy (NCBI): domain Eukaryota; kingdom Metazoa; phylum Arthropoda; class Insecta; order Hymenoptera; family Formicidae; genus Harpegnathos; species Harpegnathos saltator. The sequence continues at coordinate 503,189 of NW_020229890.1, forward strand.
GCGGAAAAACAGCCCTCTTCGCGTTTGCGAGACGAACGAATCGTAATCAACCGGGCTCTAATTAGGAAAGAAAAAAAATTAATTTCACTAATTCCGTATTTTATACGTGACATACCACACGAGCGTACTACTGTCCTACAATCGGAAGGTATTCTTCATCCCTAAAAATTAACCCGCCCGCGGAATGCCGGGGATTGCGATTCGCCGTTGAATTGCAATTTTGCGACGTAACCTGACGACGACGCGTGTTAATTAATCGAACCGATAGTGTTGCGGAAGCTGCATGCCGCCGGGCGAGACTAGTGTTGCAAATGCAATCCGATATGTTCACGAGACGATGGAAATGATGATCGGTGCGATGTTCGACGCCGACACCGATGAGGGTAAAAATAAGCGATGACATGTCAAATCGAAACGCTACGCCGCGCTCGCGCACCGCCGCGTCGATTCGTACATATTCCGCGAGTCGTACAAAGACGCTGTAACCAGTGCTGCAGGTCACGGTGATCGATGCATTATGCAACAAGTAGTCAATTGCCACCGGGCGAGTTATGCTTTGGGCGACAATTCGCGAGGAAATTCCGCGAATATCGGCGAAATTGCATCGGGATATCTCGGCCGATTGAGCAACTTCTCTCTCTCTCTCTCTCTCTCTCTCTCTCTCTCTCTCTCTCTCTCTCTCTCTCTCTCTCTCTCTCTCTCTCTCTCTCTCTCTCTCTCTCTCTCTCTCTCTTGGCGGACTATACATACTATCTGTGTCTCTCTCTCTTTTTCTCTCCCAACGCGTCCTTGCGCCTAACAATGCCGCGAACGCGCGATGGACTTGTCGTTAAATTTAGCCGGCCACTTGCAAACAGGAATTATCCGAACATCGCAAAAAGTGGAAGAAAAAATATGGAAAAAGCGGCCGGCTATTAGGTAAGCCTATAATTACATAAGAGAGTTTCGCGGAGACTCGTTCGTTCGATTATAGCTGAGTATTAGGAGCAATTAACGAGAGAATCCTTCGATTACTGTCGTCCATGTGCGATACTTTAGAGTGAACCTTGATGAGCCAGCGTAATTTCGCTGCCTAATTTCCTCCGTTTCACACACCTCTCTCTTTCTTTCTTTCTTGATAGACGCGAACTCTGCCTCCAATGCGAGTTCCAACTTTAATCGCGAGATTGATTTTCTCCAGTTCTCAGAGTAGTAAATCGGACCGCTACTGCGCTGCCCAAGCAGTCGCGATTGTGCTCGACGTATAGATCGCGATATAGTTCGGGGGCATTCTGTGCAAGTATAGACGGCTAATACGTGTCAACGTTACACACGGGAGACACGGGATATGTGTGCGCGTATCTCCGAGGTAAAGGACTCTAGAAGAAAGAGGAGAAAAAGTGAATATACCTTCCTCTCTCTCGCGCTGAATTATTACACACGACTATTTTCTCCCACGTATCGCACGGGACATGTGCACGTACAACGCGAAATCCATTCGTGACGTTATTAGATAGGCGTGAGCGTCTTAGAAAATACAGCGAGAATGTCAAGGGTATCGCTCTCGATGAATATTTATAAGCATCATTGCACCGTTTACTCGCGTTTCCGCGGAAATTCGACAACAATCTGCCAGGCGCTCGACGGAAAATTCGTGACAATATTGTTCGAGTGACGCGGCGAGTTGCGCGCGCGTTGACAGCAGCAGCAGCAGCAGCTTTCTGTCTGAATTTCCCGGAGACGTCGGGCGACTGCGAGAGAAAGATTCAAGTGTACTCACTCCAGGACAAAGTGCGCCGAGGAACGCTATGCACGCACAGAAGGAGGGAAAACGACTCACGCGAAGGATCCAAAGTAACCTGTAATCCTCGACTCGACATCGGAAAAGTCGCTCTGCCGAAATAAAAGAAAGCCGGAGAAGCACGCAACAAGGCTCCATTGTTCGAGAGCTTATCATCCGGCACATCGGGCGCGCTGTGTGTTAGCTCAGAGTCAGGACGATTCAAAATCCATTACCGATGTCCGTGTTGTATAAGAGCAATCGGAGGCTTCGCGGAAGACGCGTCCTTGGGAGCGCGCGCGAGAGGCGCCCTTCGAGGCGCGCACTTGTTAGCTGCCCGCGTCCTAACCTCAAATCCCATCGCGACACAAATCGTCCCGCGCGGAGCACGCAGCAGCTGACAGAGAGGAAGAGAGAAAGTGAAAGGAAGCGAGGAGAGCCACTTACCCGTGCGTAGTCGCGCGTAGCCCGCATTGACTATGCCGTCAGACGCATGTCGCCAGCTCGTCAGCATTTCACGGCGTCGAGAGATAAATCCAACGGTGCGCGAACTCCACGGGAAACGTCACGCACGTACGCGCGTACACCCGCCGCGCACGAGCGCGGCCAGGCACGCACGCAGGACGCGACACACACGCGCGCACGCACGCATGCACGCACGCACGCACGCCGCGCTCGCAGCGCACGAGCGAGCGCGCGCGCGCGCGCACGCGTCTCTCTCACACGCGAGCGCGTGCGAACCGCGAGCACGACCCGCTCGGCCGCATGAAGAAAGTCCGACGCTCGACTGTCGACGACGGCGGCAGGATAACGCCGAGCACGGCGATGAGGATAACGACTACGAGACGAAGACGGCGAAGGCGAAGGCGAGGCGAGGCGAGGCGAGGCTCCGTTCTTCTCTGCCGAATGTTCGAATAGACGCGCGCGATTTTAGGCGCGACTCGCGCTTCCAAGTATCGCGCGTTGCGAGCGAGCGCTCAGCACGAGGCAGCTCGCCGCGCGCTGCTCGTCATTCAGCCGAGATATGACGCTCGGTCGTAAGACTGCAGCTTAAAGACTACCACGGCTAACCTACGGCTGGCCTACACATTAGCGCGAGATTATTTATTATTAACTCCTCGCGAGCCATAGGCGGGAAACACCACCTGCCTATTCGCCGCGTCGTCTCGGCGCGAGACCGCCCCGTGCGGTTTCGCGAGCTACCGGCTGCCTGCCGTTAGGTGGCGCCACCGTACGGCGAACCTGTTCCTCATCCGTTTGTTTTTGGGTTTCCCTCGATTACGCGGATTCCTACTGAAACGAGAGAGAGAGAGAGAAAGAGAGATATTCCCGTTTGCTGCAGTTTACACCTTCTACACTCTTTACCATATTAATTTGCGCCCTGGAGTCGTGCTTTACGTCCGCTTTGCTTTAAATACAGAAAGTGCAGCTGCAAAATAAACAGATATACCAAAGTCGTATGCAGCATTTAAAAATGGCCGCAACTTCCCGTCGGAGCATCGGTAGATCGGTTGTCAAAGCCGCGAGCGATATATAAGTCGTCGGTCGCAATTATCGCGGTGCACACGTCAATGGCCTGTCTTATTTATAGCAGTCTATTCGTTCGATCTCGCGCGCGCGCGACCTGCCAAGTATTTTGACGTAAGAGACCGACGACGCGGGCGTGATTTCGCATCGCCGCAAGATGCGCGCTGCGTAGGAGATCGCATTTCGCGTTGAATTTCACTCGCTGCTCTTCTCGTGCTGTCAAAAGCCCCGCGAGACCGTTTGCCCATCGCGATAGTGCCTCGTCGCGTCCGTGTTGCCCAAGTAAATACAACACGCGCATGGATAGTTTAACAGATAGCTGATGAGCTAACGTAACAATCACTGCGCGAGGTTAGTACGCGGTAACAGTGACACTCGTTCGAACGTGTGTGTGTGTTGTTTAACATAACCGACGTGTGCAGTGCGCTCGCGAAGAAAGCGGCGATGTTGCCCGGTATTAACGACGGCCCTCGCAACACGGGCACTTTGCCGAAAAGCAATCGGAGGAACGATCGAAACCGAGAACGGTCCGCCGCTAATCAGCAGATCGCAAACCGCTCGGCTTACCATGGCCACCCGCAACATTTTAACAATTTGGTAAATCCACCAAGAGAACTAACGTCTTTTTCCCTTCCCCTCTTTCGCTGTCTCTTTCCATTATCTCTTACCTTTGTTTTCCCTTTATTTTAATAAGGATGAGAGAGGTGTGAGACCGCCGAAAGGACATTTGAAATGTGATTATTTAACATTTTTGCAATTAAAGGAATATTATTTGGTGTTTCAGACATTATTAGAAATCATTGTTTGGTAGGATTTTTTGTATTTTTTATGTTTGTGAAAAATATGTACATATTTATAGGATTGCATAAATAAATAATAACAATAAAATAATCGTGATAAAGATACAAAACAAAAGACAATTATAGTACAGCAGTTAGAAGATATTTGGTGGCACAGAGTGCCTGGAACCTACTGACAAATACGCTGCTAGTAGCTGCTCAGCTCAGCAGTGTCGTACTTAATCTATTAATAGGCTACAGAATAGTGGGGTGTTTCTTACTCTAAGAATACATACCTACAGCTATGATTCCACACTGGCACAGCTATGGTACTCGAGTCACCATTGTTCTAATCCTCCTGCAAATATATTTTGTGCTCTTGTGTCTATAAAAATATTCTACATAGATAATTTGCATATTAGTTCCAATTGGAGTGGCAACCAGTGAGCGAGCGTGAACGTGAATCATCAAGAGCAGCAAAGAACAGTAACACTAGATCAACTACTTCTTCTGTGCCTGTATACTTTTATCAGGATTTATCAGACTTTGGTATGCATATATGTGTTTCACTCTATCTAAATATCTTCATCGTACAAGAAATATTATTTGTCATTTTCAATCCATAATTCTATTGCAGTATCACATAGTTCAGCAAGGCAGTACAACTATAGCACAGAAGAGTGTGCTTGGACAAAAATGGTTCCACCCATTGAGCCTAGAAATCAATCACCACTGCGATTACAAGGAACAAAGCCCTCCAACGTGAATAAGATGGTACTGTGATGTATTATTAACTGCATTACAGTATATTTTACACCTGATTTCTGTAATCGTACATTTCAATACACAATACAACATGGTAATTTTGTAATTTCATGTTATTCTTTACAGCCTGACAGAAATCAAGTAGAGAGCCGTTTAAATCAGATCAGGGAGTATATCAAGGTCACCGCAACAATGATGGACTCTCTTAGTCAATCTTCTGATCCTGTGAGTATTACTCACACATAGTAATAATATGAATTTAATATTTGATCATTGAAAGGATGTAATGTTTATAGTGTTTGCTGTAACTGTAACTATAAATATTTTGCAGCGCGCACAAGCTCAGAATGAAAAACTGGGTAGAATGGTAGAAGATCTTCATGACAGTGAGCGGAAGCTGTCCAAACTATTAGAGCAATATCATAATCACGGAGTTTCCGACGAGGTTGTTGACATTGTTTAACGGTTGATAAAAACATGGAAGCTAATATGTGAAATGTGTTTATAATACTCAATGTCTTGTTTTTACAGACCAGTGAAAATGGAAGGGAGGACATGGACGAGCATGGCGATGCTAATAGAGAAGTGCAGTTACGGAGAAAGGTAGAAGAGTATCAGAGCAAACTCGCCCAATTGCAAGAGCAGCAAGCTGATTTGGTGGGAATACAGATGCGCTTCAGAGAAAGGTTAAACGAAGTGCGTCAAGAGCAACAGATGCTTCTGCAGCAAGAGAATCAGAATACATCCAATTCCGTCGCGTGGGAAGGCAATCGTGCGTCTTTGCCGGGTCCTGCTAATGTGGATCAACTGGAGTCGGAAACAGCGGCATTACGAGGAAAATTGGCGCAACTTCAGATCAAGAAGAGACATATGGATCATTTGGTAGCAGAATTACAGGCCATAGAGTCATTCGAGAGAGGCAGCTGCGTTAGTGTTCCACCTTTTCTTTGTTAATGTAATATGAGTTTATTATATAAGTATTCGTTATTACGATGAGTTCTATTAATTTTTCAGAGTTCCGAGGGCTCACGAAACACTATAAGAGATAAAACCGCGGAATTGGAGGCTATGAAAGCGCAGCTTGCGCATATAAAAGCTCTAATGGAGGACAGCACAAGAATTCGTGATTCCGTAGATTCCACTTCCGAATTGGAGCAGGATGTTGATGTCAATAGCGAAGGAGCCGCGGACATGGAAATCACTGAGGATGAAAATGCGGTGAACATTTCGTTCGAACGTCACAGTGACAGTGACGACATCAACCATGGCAAGATGCGTAATTCCGGTGACAGGCCTACGTTTGAGGATGTACAGGTAAACATATCGCGATCATATTTTACGTAGATTATATTACTTTCGTCTTTTTCTTCCAGGCTGTGACGCGGGAACTCAAGGAACAATCGGCTTTACTTCAAACCACGCGAGCTGAATTGCAACGTTTAAAACAGTCATCACTATCTACAGCTACTCATTCTACTTCTTCGTCTTCTTTTCCACCCACAACCCCGCCTCCAGCTCTTACCCCTTTAAGTGTAAACGAAAAAAAGCAGAGTAATAATGTTAGTACGGAGTCTCAACAAGCAAAAAGACGTCAACTGGAAGATCTTATAAAGAAGGTCTATATTTTTATTTTTCGTGTTTTCTTTTTACGTAATTATATAATCTTTTCTTATAAAAAATAGGAACAAGCCCAACCGTGTAATGTGAATCGGGATACCCAGGGACCGGATCTAAATAGTCAAAGAAGTTCTGGCTCTCAAGTTAGTCATACTAGCACGCCTGCAAATGTTTGGCCACCTTCTACCGTCATAGGTAAGCATTAGTTTTATATTAATTAGAAGCAGATATTCTTTAATTTTATTAATTGAATCAAATTATATAAAACAATGACATCAGTAAGTGACATGTTTATCATTTGTTTTACTACAGGAGGCTCTAATGAGCAAAGTGTAGACGGCGTGTCTACATCGGACAATTTATTAGATGTCGGTCCACAAGCTGCTGCTATCGAGAATGGTTTTCCTGGGAATTGGTGGAGCTGTCCTTTACCGCCTTTGAATCAAGTACAACATGGTAAAGCATCAGCTTAAATATCGCAGAGATTAAAGAAGGACGTATTAGTGATATATGTGCCTCTTTTTGTTGTAGCTTCAGCTGAATACTATAAACAACTGATATTGGGTTCGCAAGCTCAACAGCTCCAAATGATGAATACGACAATACATCAGTGTTGTCATCTATTATGGGCGCAGCAACGCGAGTTACAATCTATGCGCACAGCTATCACACAGTTGCAGTTACAGCTGAGGCAAAATCAGACTCTACAGCGTGCCAACAATACTGAAAATCAGGAGGAATACTCTAATTTGAGTCGCAGCGTTCATCATCTCGGTGACACATTGGACGCGATTTTACCTCCCAGTTCATCCTTACCGAATCTTGTATCGTTACCGAATTCTTCAGCAGCGCTGTCACATACTCCAGTAATCACCACTAACTCACAACAACAACAACAACAACAGCAGCAGCAACAACAACAACAACAACAACAGCAACAACAATTGAACAATCAAGTACCTCCTGGTAACAGAGCAAACAACTACTGGGACAATTTTCGCAGGTAATAAAATTATTCGCAAATCGATGAATATATATATATATATATACACACATGTCTCAACATTTTTAATTCTTTAAAAAAGGAACTAATTTTAATATTCGCATATATTTTAAAATGTAGATTGTGGAAATAATATCTCATTATGTATTTACTTATACTTTTGTTAACCTTGACTTATTATTCGGGTGCATATAGAAAGCTTCCTGAAAAATCTCTCTCTCTGATTCTTATTAAATCTGATTTATGATATTAATAGAATTTTCATAATAATTACTGAACTTGAACAAAAATCATTTAATGAAATAATTTGGTAGTTAAACATTTTTATTTTCTTATATCTTTTCCTCTCTTTCTCTTTCCCAAGTTTGTTTATGACATATTTTTCGTAATTCCCAGATAAATCGCTATTGTTTTTAATTTTTCTGTAAATCCAAATGTATTACATTACGTTTAGTAATAAATATCATTTTCTGTCTTTCTCTCTTTCTGTGTCTTATACTTCTCATTTATCGCTACCCTTGTTTAAGATCATATATAAGCACGTATATAGCTCATATATAAGTTCACAATTCAGTTACATAATCCTGTGGTTAATACAAATGAAACTAAATAAGGGACATTTGTTGGTAGGTAATACATGGGTATGTAAGTGGATTTTTGAAGATTGAATGGGACACATTATCAAACCTAAATTTTCCAACAACTAATATTAAATGCATGTAGTGACAATAAGTGTTTTATAACACTGATATTTTTTGTGACTTAATTACAGTTCTTTAAAACCGATGTTCCTTCTCACCATTTTAATTCAAAGTTTCATAATGAAATTGTTTTATGTATTACAGTAATTGATTTTGGCATGATTTGAATTTTTACGTAAACTTATAAACGTGCATTACTTCTTTTGCCTTAACTGTGTCTTCTTTATTTCCAGCTATTCTCGACAAAATCTCCTCTCAGGAAATGTAAAGACAATGACTGATATTCCGACGGCTGTGGTGAATTCGGCATCTTCTGCAAACACGATTGGTCCAAGTGGAAGTGGTGTCAACAGTTCATTGATGTATGTAGCGTAAAAATAATCGAATCAATAATTAGTACATGTTCTTTGTATGATAAGTGTCCATTTGATTTTTAAGAAAAGACAAACGGAATCGAGAACAAGGAACTGACAACTTGCCCATACCGCTAACTGGCGCAGAAGCACAATATTCTCTGAACTTACAATTACCGTCTAATCTGCAACAACAAGATAGAGAAAACACCACTATTCGCAGTAATATCATAGCGAATGAAGTATCTCAGCAAGTTGATAACTTTTGGGAAGAAGCTCACAGTTCTTTCCGACTACCGTCTACAACGAACGATGATAATTTCCTTCATAATCTAAGGTTTGAATCTTTAAGATTTATCGGATATAGAACTATAACTGTGCTAAATATTAATTAAATATATCAGTAATCTTAATCTTAATAATATATTACTTTTACTATTTATAGTTCAGAGATGAAAGAAGCACTCAGTTCACTTATCGCGGTAAATAAAAGACGGCCCGATTATTTAATAATTATCTTGAGGGAAATTAAAACTATTAGCGAAGACCACAGATTGCGGCCTCAATTGTTGCGTTCACTCCGTGCACTACAAGACACGCAAACACTCATGAATAATCCGTTGGTTAGTATACAGTTTATAAATATTATTCTTCAGCATGTGCATGCATTTATAAATTACTTTATAATATTGAATTTTGCCACCATAAATTACAAACTTGCACAGAACGAAGTGACTGACTTAACTCCGAGTGAAAGCTGCCAGTCTAGCGACGAAGATTCGGATGTTGGTGCGATATTAGGTTTTGGTTTAGAAAATCAATCGTCTGCGACTGAATTAGTTGCAACATCTCATGTCATAGACACTGCCTCCTCGCCAGCATCACAAGTACCATTGATAGACCATTTGGATATATCGGTAAATAATTATATAAAATTAACTTGAATATATATGTGAAATATTGCGAATACAAATAGATCACACCATACAAATAAAACAAAGTAAATATCATGAAAATTATAAAGTTTATTGCATATTCACATATTTTAAAAAGCATCGACTACAGTACCTCTGGTGCTTTAAAGGAAGAATTGTCTACCTAAATTATGATATCTATCGTTGTTAGGGAACATTTTCACTCGACTGTGCCAGTGCTCTCCCTTCCACTTCTAACGGGAAACCTGGTTATAATGAAGACTTAGCGGAAGCCGATCAATCAAGGCCTGAATCTTCGAGAAATCAAAAAGTATTAATCTTTTTTTTTTTCAATTTCTAATGTCTACATGGATAAGATGCAAATCGATGCAAAAGATATTAAATGTATCATGTATATATTATTTTTCTTCTATTTCTTCAGCCTTTTACTACAGACATGGTTAATGACGAAGGCCAAGAAGAAGCAGCGTCTTGTCCTATTGCTGCAGAAGGAATTGCTCCTGATCTCGAAAGTCTTGCTGCTAAAACTGAAGACGAGAGAGCACACGATACCGAACTCGATAAATTTTATTACTAGATTGCATCATAAGCCCCATGATGCGCGTTATTTATATAAATGACTTGTAGCTATTTTAAGCATAGCGGAAAAGAGATGAGTGTATCAGGTTTAGATTTCTGACAAGACGTTGGCTTATTACTGCTTCCGATTTAAAAAAAGTATCAACTAATAAATAATAGAAGTTTGATACAATAGTAAGCTATTAAAAAGTTGGAAACTTTGCAATCAATACACATATTATTTCATGTAATATGTAATAGATTATCAGACAGAATTTACAATTACACATTTAACTGAAGTTTTACGTTACAAGTTTGCCTAGAGACAACTGATTTGGGTATAATGATTTACAGCTATATTATATATTGTAACTTATTACAATTTATAAAACTTGCTGTACGTATTTCGACATTTATAAAATATGCATTAACATTTATTAATTCTGTCTGGATGCATAAGTGTTAATTATTGTTTTACGAAAGTGATATATTTCGCCTTTTTTTTAATTTTTTCTTTCGTTTCTCTAAAAGTGGATATATTAATGTAATAGGATAAAAAGTTTATGTTGCCAACTTAGAAAAGTAAGTATTTATTGTGTGTCCACGTACAAAACTATAATACATAACAAAGTACAGCTGTTATATTGTAATGTATTACAGTTTACAAAACTTTTGTCTCTATTTTGAGATTTACAAAATATATGTCAAGACTTATTATTAAATTTCCATATGTGAATCTGTGAAATACTGTTTTACAAAAGTAATGTACATTTTTTTATTCTCTCATTTTTACAATATATCTATTCATGTATCGTTAATGCGTACACAATAAAATTTTCTAGCACAAGTATAAATATAGTTAAAAATGTCAAACTGTTAGCTGCCAGACGTTTTGTTCAGAATTCTGTCTCGATATGGTCATTATCCAACAATTGAGTCCGTTGATGATGGTATACAGTGCATCCATGTGTCTCAAATAACATTCTCTCATATTCTGCATCGCTCTTATTTGACTTAGAATTGTTGCTCGACGAAATATATTTACAACCTGAGTCACTTATTGAACTAGATTTATCGACGGGCAAGAAATAGGAGTGGTAATTATGGCCTGTGGTACTTAAATATACCGACGACGGTGGGTCTTGCATCTGGTCCATTGTGTAAGTCTTCGTGTTTTCCGTTTCATAGTGAATGTGGCCGTTACCTGTTTCTAGAAGGGAGCACCCTTATTATCAACTGATTTTGCTAATTATTCCCTATATCATTGATTTGGTCAGCAGATAGTAGTTTAACAGTAAAAATATCTAACTTACTATAAAGTATTATTAATTTCTGAAAAAAACTATTAGCATCCATACTTCCCGTTACATACCATTGATCTGTAATATGAAGGTCGCAGGATGCCTCAAGCTTCAAAATAAATTTAATGTCAGGATCGGATGTGCGAGTCTCTGTGGTCACAGATGTTAATGTACAAACCCATAGCAAAAAAATCGACCATTTATGTGCCTGAGTATTGTTATCGGCTTGTAAAAATTCGTACACATTTCTTCTATTATAATATTAATTATAATATTATATATATAATAACATTTATATTATTATATAATAATACTTATAATTAATAAAACAATAAATTTCTTCACTTGTACAAAAGTAGTATGTATTTATTGTTTGCAGAAAAACGAGAGTTTGCTTATTATGCATCCTGCATGCATACAAAAGCCAGACAATGGTAAAAAATAAGCAGGTAGTAATTCTTAAGTAAGAGAAATAGATCTTTAAAGTGAAATCCCTGTTGTCGTGTTTTAAAGAGAGTACATGTGAACAGAAGTAATAAAATTTAACAATTTTCTTTTTACATTCCCTGAAATACATAAGGTTTTACTAATGAATGTGTGAATCTTGCTCTTATCTCAATGAAGATTTGCAGAATTATGGCAATTTCAATTCTGGCGAGCAACTACAGAGAGTACGAACGTCGATGGTGTTGCATAGCACTTATTTACCACCAAAAATTAACACCTTATTAAACATCTTATTAAACATTTGAAAGTATACACATTTAAAGAAAAAAAAAAAAAGAAAAAAAGAATTGTTCGATTACTTCCTCGCTAAATATTCTCCACTCTAAGAAAAAGAATTCCTAAAAGACTGCTTTCAGCTCGTCTACTCTATATATACCCTTTTAATTATTCCCCGCCTGAATATAATGAGTGTCGCAGCGGCCTCTGTATGTTTCACGATACACGTACAAGATATGAATTGACGAGCGGGAAAGAAAATCGTCCCGACTTTGTTTTGAAATTCGTGCGTAGGTGACGTGGTGCTCGCGATCGCGAGAAAGTGGCGAGCGCGTGATTGTTAATTTTTCCTTGTCTAATCCTAGTATTTCTAATTCTTTCCTACCTCGCCGAAACCTTTTCGGTTCTACGTCGCACGGCTCATAATCCCAGGACCGCTTGCAATTTCTGCGAAAGAATTGTGGGACGTCGATGTCCATCGCCTCGTGCTGCACCGCTTGTGGACAACATTGCTGACCGCTAAAGATACCCATCGCTAACCTTTCTGCAATCATTGGAAACATCCGGAAATAATTGAGGGGGCATAGAATCTCTCGGAGCATTTCTTCCGCAGGTCTCCACGGACGCTTTATCTTTACCTTTAATTACTTTCGCAGGTACTATGCGCGATCGCGACGCGATTGCCTATATGATAAACAAAAGTAGCCAATTGCCGACGTTAAAGCAGCACGTGCTGCGGATTCTCAGTCACAGACCGCGACGTGCGTGCCGTTGCGTAGACGCGATGCGTGTTGCTCGGTTTGCTAAACGGAAAGGCGGACGACGGCTCGTCGCACGTTGCGGGCATGAAGTTTACCGGTTCGTCACGATCTATTATGCACTATCGATCACGTATCACTGCACACGGACAGCGTAATTCGTCGATGTGTGTCGACTATCGCACTTGCACGACTATTGTATAGGCAAACACTGTGATTACTCGTAACCACTGAAGCCAGTTAGAACACGGAGCAACGGAAGCGCAACACCAACAATCCCATGGAAGCACAACGAATGTGCAACTGATCGTAGGTGGTACGACGGTACATGCGCTAACGCGACTTGTCGTTGGAATTTGTCGGAACTTTTCTAACACATGAGCGATAGCATAAGCTCTTCTCATTCTAGCCAATGTTAAAGAAGCATGCGCATGTGCAAGCCGAAGAGTTTTACGGTAGTGCCCTCTAAGTTTTTTTCTCGCTACTTTTCGCTCCTCTTTCTCTCTCTCTCTCTCTCTCTCTCTCTCTTTCTCTCTCTCTCCGTTTCTCTGACTCATTACTGTATGCATTTAGTAGCAGAGAACGTGATGTACTTTTAGTCATTGGTTAAGAAAAGAACATCTGATTGTTTCTTTCTTTTTACTTTTATTACTTTTTTTTATTTCATGCATGAGTACTTTTCAGTCAACAGAAAAATTTCATCCCATCGTAAGAAACGGATGAAATTCAACGAGTTGTAACTTTAGGAAACAAGTGACGATAGAATGATTGCATTCGAGGAAGTATTGTACAGTTTGAAATATTTAATTCTCAGACGATCGGCAATTTGAACAGGACAGGTGGTTTTTATAAAAACTGGTTTTATAGCGCGCGACTGTTAAATATTTCACTCACGATTCTCCTTCGAGAATTGCAGTGATATCATTGCTAATGATTGAGTAATGATATATATAGTTTTAATTATAGCATTATATGTGTAATATGAAAGAAAATTCTTATTACAGAGGGAGTATCTGAAAAATATCATCGTGTAAATAATTGTAAAATGTATATCGTGTTATGTTATAACTGTATATGTTACATGTAACATCAGTTAGTTGTAACATTGAGAAAATGTACGAAACGTAAACTTGGCTCGAGAAGATCGGTTTAAAGTTAAGGTTCGCGTCATCCCGCGATTCCTCATTATCGAAGTAGAAGTGACGCGTCGGCGCGCTTCGAGAAGTGCCATTTGCAACAGCAGTGACGGCATTAAGCTTTACTCGCGCACGACTCCATTTTGAATTTCTTTGTGCGATCAGACGATTTTCGAACGAATTAAGTCAGGAGTGGGTTGCCTTCGGAAATGCTCTCGAATTATATCAGGAGATTATATCCTTTTAAAATTGACATCGTTAAGTGCGGTGTACACAAATGCTCGACGATTTCAGACGTGACGTCGAAACAGGCGGTTGGAAAGCGTACGGAAGTACAGGTTAGATGTACTCCATTATGAGACTTTTTACGTTCTGGACAATATGGGAACCCAAAAGACGCGTAATAGATGACCAGAGAATGTTTGAAACATCGATGACGTTTCTCGGGTATCTTCGGCGTCGTTTGGGCGACTGTGGTATCTAGGATCTCGCATATATTAATATATTAATTGATACTCCAAGAAAAGAAAAAAAAAAACTTAACCCTTCTGATTCCCTTATTCACAGATTTTCCAGACAGTGTTGTTTATTTGACTACATTAAAACGAACAATGACAATCACGAATGACGAAAGTGACATTACTTTAGATGTTTTATCATCACCTTTATAACTTATGATAGGTTTTCTATCAGACTAATTTGTTTACATTTACAAATGTTGGTCTCTATATTTAGGGATGGGTACGTGCACTGCGAAAAATGAAGGATACCGTCTTTGTTGACATTTCCGACGGATCGACTTGTGAAATATTACAAGTCGTTATACCAAAATCCATTAAACCAGATAATTTAAGTTACGGAAGTAGCATCAGTGCAGAGGGAGAATTATCTTTAACTCCTAATGGTAAAACTGAACTATATGCAGTTAATGTTCATGTGATAGGCAAATGCAATGTTCTGGAGGATCAATATCCTTTTGCTCCAAGAAAGACATATGACCAAGAATATATCAGAAAATACCTGCACCTAAGACCAAGAACACGAAATTTTGCTAGTGTATTGAGGTTACGTGATCTTGCTACCACTGTAATTGGAGATCATTTAAGAAATAGGGGGTTTATAAGTATACATACACCAATCTTGACATCCAATGATTGCGAAGGTGCTGGTGAAGTGTTTTTAGTCAAGCCACAGTCTAAAGAGATCCTTAAAAGCATGAAAAAGGAAGGCCAGTCTGAAGATGAGATTTATTTTAATACAACCACTTACCTTACTGTTTCCGGACAGATGCATTTAGAAACAATGGCAAGGTGATTAACTTCTTTGATACATAAGATTGATGATATTTTTTAACTGTTTGCCAAATTATCAGATGCAAAATGTATTGCTAGAACTTTTTCAGAGCTCTCACAAAAGTATACACTTTTGGGCCTACATTCAGAGCAGAAAATAGTAAATCAAGATTACATTTATCAGAATTTTATATGTTAGAGGCGGAAGTAGCTTTTATTACGAATGTTGAAGAGTTGATAGAAGAAGTTGAGCTTTTAGTAAAAGAAGTTACTAAGCGAATGATTGAGAGAGGAGCTTCAGATTGGCAATCAATGGGTATTCCTGAACCGCAATGGTTAGATAAAAAATTTGGATGTTTAACTTACGATGAAGCATTTGATGTGCTAACTGAGCATGCAAGTAAATTAGAGTGCCCCATCAAGTATGGAGAAGTATTCTCAAAAGACCATGAATTATTTTTAGTACAATATAACAATGGAGTACCAATCTTTGTTATAAACTGGCCAAAAAATAATAAACCATTTTACATGAAAGAGTGTACAGATGATCCATCTAAGGTGAGCCAGCATTTCAAGAACAAGTAATATAGAAATATCAAAGACTCGTAAGTGCATTTTGAGTAAATATATTTATGCATTTTCTTAAAAGGTAGCGGCACTGGACCTTCTGGCACCAGACGTGGGGGAATTGGTAGGAGGCAGTATTCGCGAAGATGATTATGAGAAATTAAAGCTAAAGTTACCTACCATGGGGAATCTTTCATGGTATTTAGAATTACGTAAATACGGGAATGCACCGACAGGCGGTTTTGGAATGGGATTTGAAAGATTTTTGCAATGTGTCTTGGGGATCAATAATATAAAGGACACTGTGCCTTTCCCCAGATGGCCTCACAATTGCAAACTATGAATAAAGGTTTCAGGTCTGTTGCATTATTTAATTTATCCCCTCAACAACAAAAAAACATGGCTGTATATATTAATTATGCAGCGAATTAAAAGGAAATTTTTTAAGTACAAACAATGGCGAGTTTCCAGAAATTTTTAAACTGCTACAGCATACATATGATGTGTGCACACACCTTTTTCGAAATTAGTACATTACACATAATACAACATGACGTAATTGTGGGATGATGAAATTATTTTCTAAAAAATTATTTTGCTAAAGATATTATATGTGTGAGAATCACTTTTATTCTTTCTTACTTTCATTCCAACTTTTGCTATTTGCTATTATGGGTAACATTATTAACTTCATTTTTATATATTTTTTTTTATTCAGTCTTTCAACATGTACACGTTTATTGGGAAGAGAACTGTATGTTTGACTTTTCAATTGTGTAATTTTTAACTATATATTTCTATAGTAAATGTATAGATACTTTCAATATTCAAATTATTTAAGAATATTATTTCCGAGTAAAATTATTAAAACAGTTTACTTTTTGCTTTATAACTTTATTTATTATTAAAGGATTACACTATATTATGCTACTAAAGATAACACTAAATAATTAAAGTAATGAAAACTGACGCAAAATCACAATAAGAAAAAAGAGAAAGGCCACCAAAGAATTATACAAATATATAAATTCAATTGTGAAAATATAAAAAGAATATTTGTGACAAAGATGAAACATAATTGAATCCAGCCTTTGATGGCTTCTATTTTCTCTTTTGTGACAATAGTAATATTAGAATATCAAGTATTGATAGAGTATAATCATAAAGGATAAATATTTTTAATAATGTCTTTATTGTTCCAAGTATTTTTATTTGTGGATACAAATCCATCCCCTAAATAGTATTGAAGCTATAAAGACCGAAGGGTTTCGTAGAAAGGTGTCAATGGAAAAAGAAAGTCAAACCTATGGTAAACAAAGTCTTTTATACAACAAAATAATGCTCATCTATTAATAGCATATTTCCTTACTTAGAATCTCCTCGTCATTGTTTTTAACTAATATAATATCTACATGTTACAAATAGAAGTTATATATGTATACATATATATCACATAATTTGTACACCTTTAAATGAAGTGCGTAATCTCTACATACGAACGCATCGGACATATTAATCTGTCAGTATTTGCTACATATTTTATACAAGTAGAAATGGTATGAAACTCGTAATGAGTCCTGTGACCTGGACGCTTTATGCCGTCATTGTTGGACTTGCAATGTCTGCAATGTCCTCAAGAAGAATAATTGCATTCGATAAATCTTCTTTTTAACTGCACTTTCTGAAAATCTTTCTTCAGTAATTATGTATATCATCATCCATACGTATACGTATTCATGTACATACACATATGTCAGAGTACATATATATACACACGTAATACTAAAAATGCAGAAAGTGCAGCTAAAAACAAGTGAACATACAACATTCGGAATGCTATGATATTATATCTTCCTACATTGTGTTAGTTATGTACACATTTTTCTTTCTGCGCTATCAAGATTTCCTGATACATTTACATTTGCATGCATCACGCATATTTTACACATTTTTAACTTGTACGATACGATTGCTCCAGTACGTGCATAAAAGGCGGGTGAAGGCGGATCCTAATTCAAGCAATCTTAAATTTGTAAGTAAAATTTTGTGTACATTTAGCGAAACAAGGGTAGAACTATTGCATAAGATAAAAAGAAAGTACAGAGACTAGTATATTAAAAAAAAAAAAAAGTAGAAAGCACATTTTATAAACACAGTTGCAGAAAGAATGAGTGTTAAATGAATTTCGCAATGCATCCGTATTCGTTACAATCTGTTGAATAATTTTTCAGTAGTTTAATATTGGATGCATTGTGAAACTACTCATTAGGGGAAAAATATTGCAATCTTTTCACTACTGAAATATACATCATATCGTACAAGCTGCATAAAACTGCGATATAGGAATTCTTGACACTACACCTTAAAAGTGTATAAATCTTAACACGTTTTAGTTTTTATTTTTCACAGACGCGCATTTTGAAACTTTATATACACATACTTGCGTATTTACATTATACTACAGAGTCCCGACAGTTCTTGTCCTTTCTCCACAGGGGGTAAATTCGATAGCTTCCTACCGCGTAAGCTCGGTTTAACGGAAGCTGGCACCAAAGGCTTCGCATTTTCCTCGGCCGGTGTTTCAGGCGCCGTCACCTTTTCTTTCTCTTCCGGCTCCTTATTAGTGCTCAGTGGCTTGGTGATGTTGATCTTGATTCGTGGCGGTGTCGCGGGAATAGTTGCCGGTGTCGAATCTAATTCCACATTTCCGTCAATGGAACTCTTCACCGCGACGTACGTCGTATCCACTGTGGCCGGTCCATTGATAATAGTCCCATCTGGATCTGTAATGGAGAGATACGTATACATATGATTTATAAAATCGCTCGTTTTTTACATGAAATTAAGTTCTTTTATACGATATATTTAAAGTTTTCTCTTACAATAGTACACAAGGTAAGATAATTATACATACCTGTATCAGGATCCAAAGGCTCCTCTTTAATGTCTACGTTAGCGAATTCGAATAATTCGCTCTCGGGTTGCTCGCTGATATCATCTACCGGTTCCTCCTTAATCTTGATATTATCGAACGGTACTACTGAATTTTCGTCCTGAGATTTTTCCTCTTCGTTCGTCACAGTTGCATCAGACGTTTGTTCAGTGTTCTCTGCGTCTGTGTTCAGCTCACTGTTGACTTCTTCCGCCGCTTTTTCCGTTTTTTCGGCATCATCTTGCGCGGCTTCCGAACTCTCGGCGTTCAAAAGTGTCTCTTTACTCTCTAATTCAGTAGTATGCATAGGAGTCTCCTCTTCTTGATGCGACGTTTCCACAGGTTCAAGTTCTTTATTCGATGTTTCTGCATCGGATTCGTCCTGTTTAAGTTCCTCTTTGGCCGTTGTTCCTTCCGAACATTCCTTTTTACTCTCTTCGATTTCCGTAGCCGTTTCCTCGAATCCCGAAGTTGACTTTTCCAATACTCTCTAAAGTTTTAATATAATAAATTCAAGTTATTAACACACTGATCGACAACATGGCAACATTAATGTTAACTACAACTATATTTACTATCCAGTTTGCAGTTAATATTAATAGGAACAAATATAGAATGAAATATGAATAGAAAGAAGACTTGTTAAAAATGCTCACAAGAAGTTTTCTTTTTAGATTAAATTTAAAATATCGGTCTTGCGCCTGCATGTCTACGCTAGGGAGATACTAATGTAATGCGTGGAAAGACAATTATATATATGTATCTTTATGTATCTTGAACCAATTCTGTTTATATTTCGACGCACGAGAGCCTAAACGTTCCCTTTTTTTCATCATATCGTGCAGAGTGAGACGATGAAGAAATAAAAGAAAACAAGACATGCGTTATGTACAGGTGTGTTATGTACATGTGTATGTAATACACAAACACCGAGCATAGTTACAATGGCACAAGTGTTATTCGAAATTTTTTCTCGCTCGATCAACTCGAACAGACTTGTTCTAAATAATTTTGCGAAAACGGAGATGTGTAAGTGTGACGATTACTTATTTTCTACACTTGCGCAAAAACTACAAACAACAGAAGTTTCGTGAAAGGTGATATGTGCCGTGAGTATGAATTATTGAGAATCACGTACCGCTAGATTCTTTTCCTATTTTTGCAAGAATGCAACAAATGGAAATTTCGTTAATGAAGTGTAATACTTAATGCACAGTGGTTTCTTCTCAACGCTTTTCAGCAAAAAGTGAAAACAATAGAATACGAACTATACATACTACACACAAAATATAGAATTTTTTTATTTCAAGCATTTGATTAATAAATTGATAAAATTTCACTTGATTTCGAAATTATTGTGAAATTAGAATATTTGCGGCGATCTAAAAAAATCTTATTACGACTTTATATGTGATCAATACAGACGAAGACTTAATAGAAGAGCAAATATTTTTTACTAGTTTTTATTGAAAGAAATCACTGCAACAAGTAAAATTAAAATATACTTATTGATTAGGATAGAGAGAGAGAGAGAGAGAGAGAGAGAGAGAGAGAGAGAGAGAGAAAGAGAGAGAGAGACCAACCTTATAATCTTCCAGGCAGAGCGGATGGTAATTCTTTTCCTCATAATTAACCGCCGGTCTTAAATGCCACTCTTCCTTTTCTTCGTTATAAAATTGCTCAAATGCATCATGGCACACTTGACACCGCGAATCCTCGTCGCTACCAGTCGGTACGCTGGGTTGCAACGTTTCCTGTGGCGAATCGTCGCTAGCTACACCTTCCGTCTCCGCCGTTTGTTTCTCAGTCTCGAACCAACTTTGCGCTAAAGATGGACAGATAAATGATAGAGAAATTGATGTTTTATACAGCTTTGCAGCATATAATGCAGCATGTAGTTGTTAAGTTATTACTTTAGTTATATTAAGCTTTTTAATTATATTAAGTTACTCGCTCTTTTTCCAAGACGAGAGAGATGTGAAAAATTAACTCTGAGAGATGTCTATTATCTGTATTAGACACTAAATAAATATCTTATAATCAAAACATTCGATTGATGATCGAAGAAGGTGTAAATACACATACCTCTATCCTCCAAATCTTCAATCTCCTCGAATTGTGTCCAGTCGCTAACGTCGTAATACCATGGTCGCGAGTGTGCCTTTCGCGCAGAGTCACGTTCACGTCTATTTTGCCTGAAGTGCCAATCTAAATGGTGACTATACCGAGTGGCCAGTTCAGGAGCAAATCTTGCACCACAGGAGCTGCATTGCATACCGCTGTACAACGCCGTAGAAATAGCTGGTTGTTTTCTGTAAAAAGAGAAGTCGGCATTGTAATGTCCAAAATCCGACTTCGCTCAAATGCCGGCATACTAAATAGTCAGTCTTCTGTCTGTTTAGATTACTCACATCTTAAGACTCTCGGGCTTGTCGAAAGTAATAGGTGTAATCTCAGGTTCCTTCTTCTCTTCTTCCTCGGGTTTCTTTTGTTCCGTGAGATTCGGAACGATAATACCGGTCTCGACAAGTCTTTGGAATAA
The DNA here is from genome assembly GCF_003227715.2 of Harpegnathos saltator. Classification (NCBI taxonomy): domain Eukaryota; kingdom Metazoa; phylum Arthropoda; class Insecta; order Hymenoptera; family Formicidae; genus Harpegnathos; species Harpegnathos saltator. The sequence goes on from NW_020229890.1 coordinate 524,437, forward strand.
TTCGCTCATGCTGAGCGACAATGCCGGTGCTGATACAGACGGATTTTCCGCGGGTTCCGCCTGATAAGACAAGCCGGATGACGGAGCCATCGCTGATGGCAGAACCGATGACAGCATGTCCAGTTGCAAATCTGTAAGATTAGATAGTTGTACATGATATGAGAATCAATGCACGTTCAGCGAGGAATAAAGTTTTCAGTAGTAATCGCGAGGGAAAAATTCACACGGTTTTTTGCTTCTAACATCGTGATTTACAATATGGTTACAACAATAATTAGGAGGATCTTTCTTGATGGATAAAATTTCCATTCTTACCTGGCTTTGGCGGTGATGTGCGGTCTGAACCGTCTTGCGATGTGGATTCAGGTTCTACAGCGGGCAACTGGCTCGGAGTCGGGGTAGAATCTACTTTAGGTTTCAGCGCCTGCAAAGGTGTGGCCGGTGGCGAGTCGATAGGACCCTCGCCTCTCATCCCGGTGATCTTAACATAACCAGCACGAACACCTCTTGGCAATACTGAGAATCGAATAAAATGCTTCTTGTCTCTGACGATAATGGGTTTCGGTAATCCTCCGAATTCAACTTTGAATGGCCGGCCGTTTAGGAGGACGGTTTGCAACGCGTCCGTAAATTCGAGCGTGTGAGGCTTTCCTTCAATCTCAAATCTGCAAACGGGTGAAATGGAATGCGTAATTACACGATACGAGACGTATCAGCTGATGAATTCATATTCAAGCATTAGATTTAAGAGTTAGATTCGCACATAGCGCGAGAAGAGTACACTTACATTTGCGGCTTCGCGTCCAAGAACACCGGTACCATATTCCGTGCGTTGATGATGAGATTGATCTTAGCGACCACCAGGTCCGTCCTCTTCACTGAGCCGATCTTCACTTGCGGTGGTGGGCCCTCCAACTTCACGCTGACCTTCTTACCACCAAGTTCAATCGTTATCGGCATGCCGCCGAAGTAACACTCGTACCAGCGGTCGTCGATATACAATTCTCGTGTGGGTGCGCCCAATTTGATTCTAGAAAAGACGCAAATTCTCGTGTTATTCTCTCCAGCCGTCCGGGATGTTTCCGATTCAAGCTACCTCAACATGTATATTGTATATATTCGTACCTATGAACCTCTCCTTCGTAGATAAATTCCTTGTACTGGTCGTTGAACGCGCAAGTTATGGTGTCCTTCTCGTCGATCAATATTCTTCTTATGCCATCTTGGAAGCCGATCTCCCTTGGATCATCCCAGTTCATAAAGACCACGCCCGTTTGCCCGTAGTACCTAATCTCCCGTGGTATATTATCGATGTTGATAGACTTCATGGTGTCCCTCGAGATCTCCGTCAGCAACTTCGGATCGGGCGCCGGTAATTCGCGACTGTGCGACCCCTGGTTCTTCATCAACGCGTTACCGTAAGCGTTCTGATGATCGTTGTCTTCGAGATCGTACTTGGACGCGGCGTTCGGCGACACGTTCCTACCGGATGACATGGGCGGCATATTCGGGTTCGTCATGAGATTACTCATCGGTCCGTTGTTCATCATCATCGCGGGATGACATCCTATCGACATGGGAGGATTCGGTATGCCCATCGGGCCGATCGGACCGTTCGGCAGGAGATTCGACATGATCGGACCGTTAGGACCCATCGGGCCCATCATACCTAAGCGCGGACTGGGTCCCATGTTGTGGTTGAAGCCGTGATACTGGTAGTCTGGTCTCATCGGTCCGAAGTGTCGCGGATTTTGCCAAGGAGCGACTGGTCTGAGGTCCGAATTGAAGTGTCCTTGCGGCCCACCGTACGGCGGGCCCGGTGGGTGCGCCCATGGCTGCTGCCAAGGTTGATTCTGCCATCTGGGACCGTTCGGATTCCGCGGCATAGGGTGTTCCTTGTTCCGTATCACCTCTTTGTCGTTGGACGGACTAAGAGACTTCCGCTGATGCATCGCAGCAGCGCGATCTCCCGATCCAGGAATATCCATGTTGACACTCTTTTCCCATACTATGGTGCCGCTCTCCTTCTCCTTGCGCTGCGCAGCCCGCAGCTTGCGGTCCTCGCTCATGTGCAACACTTCTTGTATCAGAGTGTTATATTGTATCTTGGTGATCGAGCCTTGGTTCAGCTGCTCGGCCGCCTGCTTCATTATTATTTCGATGTTCCTGTCCTCGTTGGTTCTCATCTCAGGCTTATCATTCTCCCGGCTTCTACGAGTCGGTCTGACGTCTTGCTCCTCGTTCGACAAAGTCCTTCTTCTTTCCTTCGGATCGTCCGGCAGCTTATTGTACAGCCTGAGACGTCCTAGTCTGTCTCTGTTGCGGTCTCTCTCGCGCTTATCATCGGCATTGTTAGCCTGCTTGTCTCTTTCATTCTTCGTCGGTGTCTTTAACTTCGCCCAGCCGTCTTTCCCGTCCTCCCCAGAAATTACAGGCGGCGGAGGCGTCGGAGGTCGGCCGGCCTTAGGATGTGTCAGAGTGCGTAAGTCAACATCCTCATTTCCGAATAAACTGCAAAGACAAAACCAAGTGCGTTAATCGTCAGGTTAATTAAAGTCAGGTACGAGGCTCAACAGGGGAGTCTGGGAAATTCTGCACAACAGCAAATCTGTTACTTACGCATCGAATTTTTCAGTCTTCATTTTTTTAGAGGCAGTTACCTCTGCGTCAGTACTTTGCCTCTTGTTGGTGTTAACAGATGGTAACACCCGTAGATCTAAATCCTCTTCTGCAAAAGAAAAGATCAGGTAAAACAAGCTGAACGAGACCAACTTATTACAAATTAGCTTAATATTACCGTTTCGTCATATATTTCTACAATTACGCTTTAGAATTGTACTTTGAGAATCCACGTTAACAGATTGCCTCTCAGAATGAGCAAAGTCGTATATGAGCGAAAGAAATAGAAATAGAGACAAGTTTCCGCACACAAAAAGATAGAGAGATACTTTTCTTTTAAGAGTTCACCTGTTACAGTCTTACAATTGCTACCAGAGACGATGCAAACATTGTAGTCACCTTTGCGAAAAAAATATTCAAGGCGGTATTTTTAGCAGTAAACTAAAGAAAATACATGTGGAGATTGATCGATCGGTTCTCGCATGCATGATTAAAATATGTGTGTCTGATAATAGAGAGATTCTTATAAGTAATGTTACACAGTATATTACTACATATGAATACATGCTGCCAAACGCTGTTGACTTACTTTGTACGGAAACAGCGGTACCAGGAAGTGACAGCGGCGCTCTGAGATCCTCGTCTTTGCTAGACGACTCCAATGTTGGTTCGGCAGCGATCTGAGCATTTCCAGCACTGGCTGGAGAATGTTCCGGACTAAGACTGCCGTCTTTATTTCGCCTTACATAATTTCTCTGTCTAGCATTCGGTCTGATTTCTTTGAATGTGGGTGGATGAGGAGGAGATACTATGAGCGAACCAGATTGTTCCTCCTCGGTAACACCGCCGGAACTGTTTAAGCTTGAGCTCGATTTCGCATCGTTACGCCTGGGGATTCTATACGGAGGGCTTGGACTACGCTTGCGGGATTTCGTGTTCTTCTTGCGGTTTTTAGACACTTGGAAGGAGGATGATTGTGGAGAGGTGCGTGAGGACGACGGTGAGTTGTCTTCGCTGTCTTTCTCGCGAGATTTGGACCTAATCGGACTCGAATCTCTGTCGAGTTTTGTAGTCTTACTTGTTCCTGACTGTGGCTGTTTGGATCGCGACTTGTTGCCTACTTTCCTATGCGAGGATTTCGAGGAAGTGGAAGATTTGTCAGCTGTCGAAGACGATGAAGAGCTGCGCGAATCTTTCGAGCTCTTCGAGTCTTTCGATTTGGAGTCGTTGCCTCCACTTCCTCTATTGCTCGCTGACAATGGTAACGGTGAGCTATTACTACCAACCGATAGACTTTGGGTATTTTTGGAGCTATTACCGTTTAGGATACCGCTACTATTACTAGACAATCGAGGGTCTTTCTTTTGACTTGTTCGATGCGAGACAGCATCTTTATTTGTGTTACCACTGAAATTTTTATTATTATTATTCACGTTCGTATTAGCATTATTATTATTATTGTTTGTCGCCGGGGTATCGGAGCCGGCGAAATTTATCGAAGGCTTGTTGGTAGTGCTAGTTACAGCCGGTTTCGAAAGTAACTGCTGTTTTAATTGGTTTGAAAGTACATTATTTATATTTGGCGCTGACTGCGTTAGACCTTCACCCCGCGATTCCTTCGGGCTGGTCGTACCCACGCGTTGCCGAGGATCTACAGTTGGCACTGCCACATCCTGAACAGGAGTGGATTTCAAACGTGGATCTCGTGATACTGGTTTAGCTGACGCTACTGCTATACTACTAGCTGGTGCGATTCGTGGCCCGGTGTTCGCTCCTGCATTCTTTAAAAGCGACGCAGCTGCCGCGGGGAACTAATGAAATAAATAAAACAGTTATTAGTATTTCAAGTACATCGAAGATTGGTCAAGTATGTTTCATACTTCAATACACCGCAATATTTGCGAGCGATTGACAGTGACAAGTATATATGTAAATACCTGTTTTGCTACTTGTTTCGTCGTTTGATTTGGCACTACAGGTGCAACAGGTTTCTCTTGCACTGTTGATTCTTTTGTCGTTGTAGTTTGTGTTGTAGGTGTAACCTAATGTAATAAAAAAATGTTAAATTACTGCCTTCCCAAGGAGAAAAGGATGGTATGAGATAACAGTATGCTAAAAATTAACGACAAAACACATCAGAATATTAGTGCTAATGATATTTCAAGTTCGAAAATGGCACATTTAACTCGACATAATAAAAAAGTTATTTTTATTTCTATTTAATTGTTCATATGTAACACGAGTTTATAATACGAGATAACACACACGAGTTTTAAATATATATATATATATGTATATATATATATATATATATAATTTAATATGTATATATTAATGTTCTCTTAAAATTGAAGCTTTTGTTGTTATTTTGTACGCAAAAGAATACTATTTTGTCCGTGAACGGTAAATATAAATGTCACAGATTATTTTCAAAAACTGTTATTATAGATTGTTCCTAACACTATGAATGCAAAAGAATATTGTTAAAAACTCTGATATTTTCCATAAACTCCGGACATTGTTTTTAATAACTCTGGTATTTCTAAGCATGTTGACTATATGATTATATACGTATACTAGAATATATAATTACTATAAAAATCAATGTTATGTAAAGCAAAGGGAACTATGTATGAAGATTTTAATTTATATCAATTTACATGTATTTAAGAATAAATTTACCAATTCTGTTTTCAAACTCCCAGCCTGTTTATCGAGTTGCCTTTGTTGTTGCTCTAAACTTGCTTTAGCTTGCAACAATTCCAGCTCAATCTTCTTTTTCTGCAGTTCCAATAACTCTCGTTGCTTGTTCAGCAGTTGTTCACGCATGACCGCTTCCGTTGTTGTTACCGGCTGTCCCGGTGGTAATTTAACAGGTGGCACAATCGGCTGCACAATCGAGGTTGCAGCTTGTTGAGGCTGGAAATATTTATGTTGTCTTAGACATTATGCCGTAACGAAAAAGCGTTTGAAATGCATTCGCATCGGATACAGGTGCATTCAGCTTACCATTGAAAGGAATCGTGGATTAACGTGAATAGATCCGGAAGAGATACCACTAGAAGGGGCAGTGATTGGCCATGCGGGATCGATACTTTGTACCCGCACATCTAATGAAAATAACTTTTTTGGTGGAAATACGTCGTTCCAAGTTTGTCGCAATTTCCACATGCTGGCTCTTGTATTCTCGTCCACCTGATGATAATTTTATTTTATTTATATATAATTTTATTTTATATATTATTATATTTTATATAATTATATTTATATATAATTTTATGTTATAACGATAATAGCCGTAAGAGTTTCGTAGGGCACACATTTTTTTCACAATTCAAAAGTATTTTCGATATTTTCTAAATTTTTTTCACGCATTTGGTAATAACTTCTTCTATTCAAAACTCATTACGATTTCCACACACGGACATAGAATTCGAGACGTCATAGCTGAGATAAAGAACTGGCTAATTCATGTATAGAATGTATGAAGCCTTTCAGAAGAGACGCGTCAGTGATGTTATATTGATCAAACAATTATCTTATGTCATCGTGAAATATAAAGTAGCGGACAAACTCTCTATATATGGAATATTTCCGTATGAATTACTGTAAAGAGACCCTAGAGTTGAATAGTCCTATTGTACTGTGTATAGATAGAAATTAAAGGTTACTCCCGGTCAACGACACAACCCGTGAAGAAGAATGGTCTTTAAAGATCTCGTAAGAACTGTAAAAAAAGAATTACCTTTTCAAAAACTCCGCAGAACGTGTTTACTATATTTTGTGTAAAGAGATTCAGGTAGTCTCCATTCACATTCTTGACAATCGAGTCGATGAGATAGAGAACTGGTAACTTAATATCACTTCTCACCTGGAGGAATATAATAAAGTTATTTTGCTGCTTGCTAGACATACATTTAATCTACTACATGCAGAGGAAAAATTCATGAATCACATCTAGTATATGTACTTCATGTTCCGAAACTATATTTTTATTATAAATACATTATATTTCTCTCCAGTTACATATTTATTTCCAAATCTGATGTCGATTTTTCTTTGGTACTACTTGCTAAAACAACTTGATAAAAAGTTTAATTACATGAATATTTAATAAGAAATTAAGATATTACTAAATTTAATTTACAATGTACAAGTTTACAATTAATCTTAAGAATAAATTTACGATTTAAAGAGTAATTTATTAATAGCAGATATCTTTGTTTAAACAGGTTTCATCTATGGATTAATTGCCAATTGAATAAAGAATTAAATGTTATAACAATAACAATTTTATTAGAAAAAATTCATCATAAAATTGTAAAAAAATGAGTAGCTGTTAAGAAATACAATAATTTTTAAGCATTTTATACACGAAAATATACATTAATAGAATCATTATGATATTCTTAAAAAAATGCACAAATAATTATATACACATCACATTGTAATCTTGTCTGTATGTTTCTGAAAAATTATGATACTATTTAGAAAAATCCAAGTAGATGTAAAGTTATATAATATTAAGTACCCGACAAAAAGAATTATTATATATATATATATATATTATTAGATATATAACAACTATATATAGGTAATACAAGTAATTACCTTTTGCAAGTGAGTCTCAACAGCTTGTACTATCGCTGGCGCGTGGTCAATATTATCTTCCGCCAACATAGTAAGCATGTTAATGAGCGGTTTACTGTTGATCGTAAGATCGGACAGAGATGAGATGTACTCATCCGCGATTTCCTTGGATTTTGTCGACGTCATTTTGACGAATCACCACCAATAAACAGCAGTACGAGTACTAATCTTGATAAAAGGCAAGAATACAGAGAACTGTAACACAAAAGAGAAACGTGCTCGTGCTATTATATAAGAAAATTATTTCTCTACGTCTTCGATTTGAAGAGAACAACGAGCAGGGAGAAACTTCGACTTTTGTGCAAAACGAAGGGAATCGTTTGTACATTAGCGAATAATAAGCGGATCTGCCGAAACTTGGAATTCCTTTTGGACTTTCAGATGCGCGAACGTGGACTATACTATGAAATATTCACACGACGCTCACTGCTATCTTCGTTAATCATCGTCTTTCTGACATTCAAAGCTTAACTTTATTCTGAATGTCCTCAACGAGGACACATTTCTACGATTTGGGTTTTACGACCCTACGTGCTTTTTATCTGTTTTTCTTCTATTGTCTATTATATTGCGAAGGATGCAAGAGGTACTACCAGGTCAAGGTACTACGAAAAGCCTTTGTCCTTTCTCTGCGGAACTAATGGGTCAAAATTTTTTCTTTCTTCAATGGAGAAAACTGATGCCAGCTGTTGTAAAGTCTTGTGAGTCAATCCGGTGCATCGTTAATATGATTTCCCGTCGGACTGTTTCTTTTCGAACAACTTTTGAACTGATGCACACTAGTGCAATGAGTTAGAATGAGAGAATAAATATATCTATTTCGGTGCAACTTAGTTCAAAAGTCTTTCGAGAAAGAACGGACCTACAGTAAGCATATTAATGAGCGGTTTATCGTAAGACCGGACAGAGATAAGATACTCATCTCGGATTTTATCGATGCTATTTTGATGAGTCATCACCATGTAAACGGTGCGACTGATCTTGATAAAAGAAGAATTAAATGAAGAAGAATTTAGACTACGGTTGTAACACGATGCGCGCATCTTAATCTCGGTTAAATCCAACAGCGTATACTAATCCGATTCACGAATTTTTTACAACAGCTGTAGAGCAGTTTTCTCTGCCGAATGCAGTCGACGCTTTCGGCCGTGCCGTTTCTGTTCTACGCTATTTAGTATACATATTCTTTCTCTCCTTTTTGCGTTATATACCTGCTTCGCCTGAAAGGAAAGAAATATTTGCTTCAGTTTAAAAGGACGGCCGTGAAATTTCTTATATTTTCTTAGTTTCTCAAATTTTCCTACGAAATGGTTTCAGCTAGATATAACATGTTTGTAGCAGTCGGTTAGTCACGGTTATCTCCGAGGTCGCATACCTTCGCAATTATTTCTCTCACAAGAAAAGAAAAAAAGAAAAGGGGTCTGTTTCTTTTGTGGAAAGTTTCCGAAAGGACGAATTTCTACTTAGAATTCCTTCGAGGATTTACGACAGTAAAATTGTGTCTTGGAAGAAAATGAAAAAGGGGAAAGGAAAAATACCGGAATGCCGATCGGGCCGTTGTGTGAGTCTACCTGAGTTGCTCTTTTATCGAAAGAGATAACACGCTATAACGTTTTAACGCTAAAGCATTTAAAAATAACTTCTATTGAACTTATACTAGAAATAACTTATAACTCTATGGGGGATTGCTAACGAGATTCTTCAAGATCACGTGCGGCTAGAAATTTATCTTTTTTTCCGACAAAAGTTGGAACGTATCGTTCAGTACGGACCAAAGACCTCGCGGATTTGAACTACTTACATAAGCGAAATATATCTCGCAGGATAATTATAAAAAGAAAAACGCACGCAATCGATAATCGCGGGACCGCTGAAACGTTGAAATATTTGTGAGAGCACGATGGACAAAATATAAACAGTATCTCGCTCTCGATAACTCACCAATAACGAGGAAAATCGTCAGGGCAGTGCAACGCGGACTGCACAAATATTGTCGTATGCGCACAGAGCAGACGGTGTGAAACGCAACGTCGCGAATTCGCGGCGACGGTCGTCTGCCGAAAAAGCACACTTTCGCCGTGCCGAGACGTAATCTAGGGCGAAAGTGACGACATTCAGACACGTACTTGAGCGATGCAGCGGCTCGCTCGGCCCGGCCTCGCCGTTCGTCGCAGATGGAAAAACCGGGCGGAAAAGACGAATTATATCGCTCTGTGTGCGCGTTTATGTAATATTATCCTAGTGCTTCTGGAGAGACTCACCTATAAACGAGCTCGACTGCACGGCATTCGCACGATGAGAAACACTTATCGATCTCGCTCGCTCTTCTCTCCTCCTCCTCTTCTGCTTTTCTTCTTTCTCGTTCCCTCACTCTCTCTTTTGCACGGTCTTCACTACTCTCTACTCTCTCTCTCTCTCTCTCTCTCTCAATCACACACACTCACTCACTCACTCCCTCACTCACACATACACACACAATCATACACCCTCTATCTTTATCTATCTCTCTCTCTCTCTCTCTCTCGCTCGTTAATTCACCGCACTCTCACGATTAAGAATACATAATCGCAGGACACATTACACCACTTATCACGGCTGTCGTACGCGATCGAAACACAAACGGTCGCGGTAACGTCTAGAACGCATCTGGAAATACCGTTGTCGCCGTTGTCGTCTCTCTCTCGTGAATCGCCGCCCGAATGCACGGTCGTGGCTTCCCACTTGACCGATCACGTTTTTATCGTAACGGCACCACCTTCAACTATTCACACGTAATTACTACGCTCTGGAAATCTCACGATGTAAGCGCGTCTCACGATGTTATGACCAGATTCGGTCTTACAAGTGAAAACATGCGAGCAAGACTGTCTACGCGGAACAGATATCCAACATAAAATGGCCGGACATACCTTTGTACCCCACTATGATGTAACGTCCTTCCTGATTGGTCACTGTTATTTCGTCGTCGGTTGGCCGTCGAAAAATCACCAATCGTCGCGCGTGATAGAGACAGCTTCTAGACGCGCGCATAGAGCGCCACGGTGGACAAGTCCGGAATCACAATGCAATGCACAGTTATGGAGTCGTAAAGCCAACTTCACAGGATGTATCCGATGCTGCAGCGCTTACTGAATTCTTGCTTCTGATTAGTGCATAGTTTTAGATCTAGAGGAATGTACCAATCAAATGCAAGCGCTCGCTTAGCGTATTGGATGCACCTATGGATATCGTGTATCTAGTCTGTTCTTTTCAGCTGCACTGCGGAACTAGTGCAATAAGTTAGAATGAGACAACTATATTTTTTCTCATTTTAACTTATTGCACCAGTTCAGTAGTGCAGCTAAAAAGAACAGACCATAGACTACGCCTGCTCCCAAATTTTAGGAATAGGGATGGAGCTACATAGAAAAGGATGCATCCTGTTTTATGCTCGTGTGTTCTCTCTCACACACACGATGGAAGGGGAAAGAGAAGAGGCAGTTGCGATGTACTATCGCAACTACACTCTCCTTACACTCCGTTCATCACGTGTGCGGGAGAGAACGCATAGACACAAAGCAGAGTATATCCTTTTCTATGTTGGCTCTACTTTTCCACTCTTCTCGAACATGCAGTTTAGATATATTTTAGTTTAGATATATGGTCTGTTCTTTGTAGCTGCACTACTGAACTGGTGCAATAAGCTAGAGATATTTGTCTCGTTTTAACTTATTGCACCAGTTCAACAGTGCAGCTACAAAGAACAGACAAATTATGTCTGTGGGTGCACATTTGTAGGATTGCGAATTATGGCGAAACATCATACAAAACTTCTCGTATCGCGAAATATCGATCTCGGTTCAACAATATCTTCATCGCTGTTACTCATTCGCAGCACAGATGAAGCTCAAACTGTTACCCTCCAACGTTGTTCCGCTCGATAACCTCTACAAAATGTGAATGTTTTTTATAAGCCGTTTCTCTATACAGTCGAAGTAGCGTTGTGTTCATGCATGAGTACGTGCCAGTTACGTGAATATTTCTGAAAAATTTATGTCTGTATTTAGTGCGAAATATTTATTGCCACTTAAATAAATTTTCTGTTTTACAACTGAAATTTTTGAAATATACGGTCGTGCAAAATACTTATTTGTACAACGATTCTACAACAATTAATATATGTCGAAATAAGAATTACGAGCAAAAAGAACTATTGTTTTAATTTTTATTCTTTTCTTTGTAAAAGAAATCGCTGTCATCAATTGTTACGTTATATTTTTCAGTAAAATGAATATTGCTATATTATATGTATTGTTTCAAAACCGCGTGTATCTAATTAAAATTTTTAACGTAAAACAAAATTCAACACGCTATAATTTCGAACATAATAATAATAATAATAATGAAATAAGTCTAGAAGCATTTTAGAGTTCGAATTCTTTAGATTACAAATATATTTTCAAATTTTATGTTTAACTATTCTTATGTTATTACCCGAATATAAATGAAGATTCGTCAAATATAAAAATGTTTGATAAAGTTTGACATATCACCTAAATAAAAAATCACACGTAAGTAGCATTTAAATTATTTAAAGGAGTAAAATTTGTCTTTAAATTGTTCTTGAATTCTGCTTATTTTTCACAGTATAGCAGATTAAATGATCCATTGATTTGCCGTTGAATTATATTACGACTTCGATTCTTGTGGGTGACGACGGTGGCGACTCATAATGGAGACCTCGGAATTTATGAAAATAATGGGTCTAACACAAAAGACTCCTTTAAAGCGGCACACGGTGCTTGTTTTCGTGCTGGATTGCTTCCTGAATGAAAATACTGCGTTCTGATTGGTGCATTTCCATCCATCTTCGGAAATGTACCAATCAGAACGCAGTATTTTCATCCAGCAAGCAATCCAGCACGAACACAAGCACCGTGTGCCGCTGGCTTTATACGTTATTTTTTTTTTACTAAACCTGTTATTTTAAGGCGCTAATGGGCTGCCTGGCGTCATCTAGTAACGTCGAATTAAAAAATGCCACGGGACCAATATTAGTTTGAAAGTCTCCGCTACGAGTCGCCACTATTTCTGCTGAAAAATCGAAGTAGTACAACCCAATAACATATCAAACGCTTCATCAAACTTTAATATTCCAAGATTTCTATCACAATCAGTCTTTTAACAAAGATTCCAAATTGTAGTACAAATTCGCAGTAAATTAGAGGAATTGTTACCTTCAAAGACTTGACTGTTCAACAACAAGTTAAAGTTAGGTTTTCTAGATGGTACAGTTCAACAACAGATCAAAGGAAATTTTCTTATTATTCAGCAGCAGGATACATGTTCGCACACAGTTTCTTTTTAAATCATGTCAACTAATCATAACATAATGTCGGATGATTCATTCGATGATATTATTGAGCTACTTAGTGCTCGAACGCCCAAACGCTGATAAAGTCACTCCCTAGCCGGCAGAGATAACGCGTATCGACCGAAAACGCCAGCGTGACACATTCGTTCCTTCCTGCGTCTCCGCTCGGTTTGACAACTCCAAGTGCGAGGTTGGAATGTCAACAGATTTCTGAACATTTCGACGTTTGCGCTGCGCTCCATGTGACAGCGGGAGCACTTTCAAGGTACGCAGTGCGGTGTCCACGAGCAACATAACTCGACGGCGCAAGACCATCGCTGGCTGTACCGCTGTGTGAATCCCAGGGGAATTGAACACGCTACAGAGAGGTTAGGTCTCCACTAGGTCTAACCATGGTGAACCTACGCGACTTGCAGATAAACGCGCTCAAGCAGATGCTGAATCTGAATCAGCCGGAGTCGCGGCTCGAGGACGCGGTGCCGACCTGGAAGATCCTCATCTACGACCGCCTCGGCCAGGACATCATATCGCCGCTCATCTCCGTGAAGGAGCTGCGCGAGCTCGGCGTCACATTGCACATGCAGCTGCATTCCGACCGAGACTCCATTCCCGAGGTACCGGCGATCTACTTCTGCGCGCCCACGGACGAGAATCTAGGCAGGATCAGTCAGGACCTGCAGAACAGCCTCTACGACATCTACCACTTGAACTTTATCTCGCCGATCTCACGGCACAAGATGGAGGACCTGGCAGCCGCGGCGCTTCTCGGCGGCGTAGTCTCCAGTATCCACAAGATATTCGACCAGTACCTGAACTTCATTACCTTGGAGGACGACCTGTTCATCCTGCGCCATCAGAACAGCGATGTGATATCCTACCATGCGATCAACCGCGGCGACGTCAAGGACAGCGAGATGGAGTCCGTGATGGACATCATCGTGGACTGTTTGTTTTCGGTGTTCGTCACCCTCGGCACCGTGCCCATTATCCGCTGTCCACGCGGCAACGCCGCCGAGATGGTCGCCAAAATGATCGACAAGAAGCTCCGCGAGAACGTGTGGGACGCGCGGAACAACTTGTTCGAGGGCGAGGTAAGCGCTACCGGCCACTACAGTTTTCAGCGACCCCTGCTCATTGTGCTGGATCGCAACGTCGACATGGCCACGCCGCTGCATCACACATGGACGTACCAAGCACTGGCGCACGATGTCTTGGAGATGGCACTGAATCGGTTAGTCGTCGAGGAGAACGTCGGACGGTCTCCCGCTGGTGGGGCGCGCTCCAAGACGCGCGCCTACGAGTTGGACAGCAGGGACCGTTTCTGGTGCGAGCACAAGGGCAGCCCGTTCCCCAGAGTAGCCGAGGCGATACAGGAGGAGCTGGAGCAGTATCGCACTTTCGAGGAGGACGTGAAGAAGCTCAAGTCTTCCATGGGCATCGACAACGAGAGCGAGGTGGCGTTGTCCATGGTGTCGAACAACACGGCGCGCTTGACGAGCGCGGTGAACTCGTTGCCGCAGCTGCTCGAGATGAAGCGCCTGATAGACATGCACACGTCGGTGGCCACCGGTATCCTGAACGCCATTAAGTCGAGGCGGCTGGACACTTTCTTCGAGCTGGAGGAAAAGATCATGAGCAAGCAGACGCTCGACAGGAGCGTGCTGGAGACTATCGGCGACCCGGACTGCGGCACGTCCGAGGACAAGCTCCGTCTCGCTATTATTTATTATATCTGTACGAATATGTCTGACGCTGACTACGGCAAGCTGGAGGCTGCTCTGACTGCAGCCGGCTGCGACTTGAATCCGTTGATCTACCTGAAGAGGCTGCGCAGCTACACCAGAATAGCCGAGATTCAGAGCAGCTACGAGGGCGGCGGCACCAAGACGGTCAGTATGTTCTCCAAGTTGATGAACCAGGGCTCCTCCTTCGTCATGGAGGGTGTAAAGAATCTGGTGGTGAAGAAGCACAACCTGCCCGTCACCAAGATTGTGGACGAGCTGATGGAATCCAAGCAGTCCTCCCGCACCGAGGACTACTGCTACCTGGACCCGAAGCAGCTCAAGCACACCGAGCAGATGCCGAAGAACCGGCCGACGTTCCAGGAGGTGATCGTATTTGTGGTGGGCGGCGGCAACTACATAGAGTACCAAAACCTGGTGGACTACGTGAAGCAACGCAGCGGCGCCGGTGTGAACAAACGGGTGATCTACGGCTCGACGTCCTTTATCAACGCCAAACAGTTGCTCAAGCAACTTTCTCTGCTCGGTCAGGAAGTCCACTCGTAAGCGCTCCGCAGGCATTTATCGTCCCCGACAACCGTGTCCTTCCTCTTTCTCCTCCCTCACTCCCGCTCACCCTCTCCCCAGCCTGATCCTCCACGTGCGTTATCTCGTAGTCGCGCTTTCCTCCGATGAATTTGTTGACGTCTTGTAAAAAGTGTACGATATTAATAAAGTCCGATTTGTTATTTTCAACAACGCCCACCTCAGCTTTCCTCCTGTGATGTTGTGACCAACGCATCCCTTGATTCAAGAATCTTCGATGAGACCTTGAGCATCGTTCTGTGCAACTGAATTTTCTTCCTTTTACGATAAATTGCAGTAGAAATAATATACGAGCGAGATTATAGTATCGACTTATTAAAAAAAAAAAAAAAAAAAAAAAGAAAAGACAAAGACCACCAAAAATGACTTCTTAAAAAAAGAGCAAGTTTTAAAAATCATATTCGTGTTTTTACGAAATACTATTTGTTCCTCGAGCTTTACGGTTTCGTTTCTTTTGTTGTGTTATTATTTCTTATTCTTTACATAAGTAGCAACTGAGAGAGAGAGAGAGAGAGAGATTTGTATTATTTACGGTCTAATTTATACAATAAATATTAATATATTCGTATATTTTTATTTTCATCCTCGGAAACAGTATCTTCCACCTGCACATTGTGCAATGGAGAATCTTCATCTCATAGGAGCCACCGCTTTTTCGCGAGTGTATGCGTGCGCGACTGTATTCAATTTGTTTGATCGATCAATCGCGTGCGGCAAGTGCGCTTCCTCTCCGACGAGACTCCTTTCCAAGCGTGTGGACATTGATCGCGCGCGTTCGTCGAAAATTACAGTTAGCGAAAGGTACTTCGATCGGAAAAGCATGGCCACTGAGCGGAATGGATCGAAGAGTTTGGTGCAGAGAGCTGTCATTACGACGGATCCGCAGGAAGCTATCGTGGAGTATTTCGTGTCCAAGCAGGAGCAACGTAAAATCAAGTAATGTATTGTAATTAGAGATACCTACCCTGGCAATCGATACATTACTCGACAATAAGATGCTCCTTGTTGTTTTTAATCTGTCGGAGGATAACGTCAAATTCTAAGCTACAAAATTGTAAGATTTTTGTCCGAGAGTAATGTTAAAAAACAAAGACGTGTAAGCTAGATGGCTGTGCAACAATTGATAAGGGAACAATAATGGTAAAACCCCGTGTTCCCCGATTTTCAACGAAGATATCGCTTCCTCAAACGAGCGATATGATGCAATTATGAGCAATTATGAGCCTCGATACTCGCGTTTCGTCGGTAACGGAGAAATCGCGCTTCCTCGCGCTTCGTATTAGATTTCTCGCGAATGAAAATCACAATTGAAGATATTTGCGTAACAATAGAAGATACCCAGAATGGGATAAAGCGAGGGTGTGTCCGGCGACGGAGGTGATCAGGGCTCGCCGAGAGTTGGCTCAGATCGACGAGGTATTGAGGGAAAAATGGACGGAACAGCAGACCAAACGCAAGGATATGGACGAGCACTGGAAGGAGGCGAGGAATCAGGCACTGCTGTTACGGCAGTCTTTCGTGAAGTTTGATCAACTCGTGCGGGAGAATGTCGAGAAGCGCGAGCGAGCGGAGCAAAAGATCAAGGAGGATCACGAACGGCAGGAGAAATTCAAGCGAGAAGTATGAACTCCCTGAAGGCGATAAATCCCGTAAAGACACGCGACACTTGTGCGCGAAACTTTAGCCGAATCGGTTGTCTTAGCGAACGAGCGGAAGAAGAAAGATGAGGTGAAAAATAGATAAATAAATAATTTTCGTTTTCGTTAGGCCGATGAACTCGAGCAGAAATTAAGTCACATGAGAGGGGTGCTGGACCAGATGAAAAACTACACAGACATATACAAGAAGTATCAGAATTATCTGGAGCGTGTGGTGAACGAGACGGGCGAATTTCAGTCGATCAATGATATTTTTAATCGTTATGAAACTCTGGTCGAGGCCAGACAGGCGTTGTCCGACCACCAGGACAGGAATCTTCAGATGCTGGAGGACAAAGGCACAGAGATAGTACGTGTTTGGGAACTTGAGACTTGCTATTCGGACTCGTTGCTGAATCACCTTCCTACTTTCCGCACTATAATTAAAAATCGTCAATTTAATCGTTAATATTGCTTCGTCTGAACGCTTCAGTAATTATCGCGCAAAGTAAGCGGTTGAAATCGATTTTCATTGCGCGAGATTCATTTCCGAATTGGCGAGTTTCTCAGATTTTCTCCTCAGACGAGGAGACTAATATGCATTAAATTTTCCCACATTTTTCGTGACTTGTGGCTGTGATTCGCTTGTGAGATTTTCTCGCGGAAGAGCCCAGCCGAGAGTGAGGATGATTCTTCTTTTTGCGCAGTACCACCTGACGGAAGTGAAATCGCAGATGTTGATGGAGCTCGACAACAAATTGGCGCAGTTGCAAACAGGATACAACCGTGCGAAGGCGCAAGCACTCAGGTGGGAGGCGATAGTCTCGAAAATCAAGGAAATCGCCGCCGTCAAGAGCTTGGAGCTTACGCAAGTGAAGGCATGCTGCTGGAACATCTATCAGCAGATTTGCAAGAGGAAAGAGATTCCCGTCAAGGTGAGCAGCGAGGACGTCGAGCAGCAGCTGATTCAAATCAAGCGAACCATCCTCGAACTGAGGCGGATCATCAAGGTCGCCAAGAGGAAAGCGCGCGAAGAGAGAGATTCGTCGTATCGCGACTAAGATGACCGCTCGCTGTTGTTGTTATTCTTCGCGGCCGATCGGTGATCGGTCAAGATGGCCGTGAACGAAGAAAGAGATTTCACCTTATCACGAGAAGGACAAACCAAGTATTTCTTTGAAGGCGAAAAGAAGAGAGAAAGAGACACAACTACTTTCCATATCTCTCGTACTATGTATCCGAGTAAAAGAACAATAAGTGAACACAATTTTGCCTAAAGATGATATTGCATCCACACGCGTGATCCACATTGCGCTCTTTCGGTGTCCTCGCCAGTCGCCAGTTTGCTGTCGCGACGATGTCCAAGTCGAAGACTCAAGTGTCGCCGCGCGTCAACGTGGCGTTGAGCGACGAAGGTCGGGTCGCGAATCCACGTGTAAGAAACAGGACGCTGTTGTGTTGACTCCCTTTATTGATAACGTCTTTGTATAATCTTTCTAGCCGCCGGTAAGTGACAGTCTGATACGTTGTGAAGCAGCTCCGAGTAATCGTCCTCGAGCCTCTGCTGCAGCTTCTGCATGGCTTCGGCACGTGTCAGCGGCACCTCCAGGCCTTCCGACACGAACTGCATCTGCTCCTTCTCCACGCAGCTGTATCGTACACGCGGACGTATTAGAGCGTTCAGCTTGGAGCTTATTATCGCAGTCTGCTCCTTTAAGTTACAGTTTTAGGGCGGAAAGAGGGGGGCGGAATATAGTATACAAAACGGAAGTTATCAAATGGTCGCGTGTAGGGCTGAAGCGCGCCTCGAGGATGCACCCGGAAGAACTCGCCCGGAAGAACTCGGACGAAGGGTCGTTGGAGGGAAGCTGTTAGGAAGGGGAAGGGACTCACAGGGAGCAGGGTTGCGTCGGTACGATCCGGGCGAGGATCGGTACTTTCAGCCTGGACTTCTTGCTCTCGTCCAGGCGCATTTGCGGCGCCTTGCTGGTCTTGTCCACCCAGTAAACCTTGTGAAACATCTCGGTGATCTGTTTCTCGATAATGCCCAAGTAGAGCATGACGTTGCTCATGGTCACGGAGGTGTTGTCGCCCAGCAGTTCCAAAATCGGCGAGTTGTCGCATCGTATCGACTCGAAGAGCGCGTTGATCCCGTTTAGCACCTTCTCCATCACCTCGTTGCACTGAAACAAGGGATGATCGTTTGCGGATAATCGCTTCCTTACATTCGACTTCCTCGAGTTTCGCTGAGTCACAACGCGGATGTGTCGAGAGAGAGAGAGAGAGAGAGAGAGAGAGAGAGAGACGGTTCGGCTGTGCATTCTTTTTCCTATTGAAGCCAAGGCTGGCGTTTGGAATAATGAGGTGACCTCTGTGGCACGCGTTATTAATTTCCTGTTGAGAATTCAGCGGGCCACAATGCACGGGAAAAAGATCCCTCTCGGTTTACGAGGAGAACCGGACGAAACGTCGGTGACGGGAGAAACGATAGCTGCGTTATCACGACTAAAGACACTCGTCTGAACACTCGGCTGCTTTAAAAGCCGGCGGAGATAATTGGGGACAAAGAGCGAATAGAGAACAAAGAGTGAATAGAGAGACCTCTTACTGCGATCTTTGTGATCCTAGAAACAAGCATGCGTCTGGTCCGCACGAGTAATCAGTTACACGAAGCGAGCTTATTTTTCTGTGCACAACAACAAGCTTTGTTCTAGCTTTTTTTCCGATTCTTGAAACGCGGAATAATAATGGGACGCGTTAAACTCGCACCTTCGTGAGATCCTCTTCGGCAGCGTCCGCCAACGCGGTCTGCTCCTCCAGTTGCTTGGTGACCTTGTCCAAGGTCTCCGCCTGTTCCTGGTCGCGATGCACGTTCTGGATACGTGCCTCGTCGATCGCTGCCGTCAACTGTTCCATCCTCGACTGAAGACCCTCCAGTTCGTCGTTCAGCTCGTTCACGTAATTGAAGAGCGCGAAATTCTCCTCCTCTTGCTTGATGAAGTGGGCGGTGAGCTTGTCGATTTCTTGCTCTCCTATACGGTATCATTGATTCACGATTGTGTTAAGCAGGGTACGCCTCGATCAAGTTGTTCGGTGAAAGTTGTCGAAAATAATATTTCAACATCGAGCGAAAGCAGAGAGATTCAAATAACGAGAGAAAGACCGAATCGGACAAAAGTAAAAGGATAAGAGAAAAATCGCCGAACCTTTCTCCCCGATCCGGATTTCTCGCGTGTCAGAGATACGATACAAGATCAGGGCGAACGTTGGAAATCTTTCGACCTAGGAACGATAGCTTGTCGACGTTTCAACGAAGAACAACAAGCCTTCGACAGCCAGGTAACTTGTTTATTCTAAGCTAGAGTCCGCTTTACGCTACCGGTGAATTGCTTGATCGTCTGCAAGTTATGCGTGAAGGCGGCTATTTTGTTCTGCTTCTCCTCTCTCTTAGCCTGCCGCTCGGCTTCCTTCTTCGCGTTCAGGTCGGCCATCTCGCGATACTGTCCCTTCACGCCGAGGAACTCCTGCAGCTTCATCTCGTTATCCAAGGTCCTCTTCAGCTCGCACATCTCCGACGTGTGATTCTTCAGGTCTCGTATGCCCCTGATGAACAGCGAATCAACGATCTCAGACTCTCTCTCTCTCTCTCTCTCTCTCTCTCGCTCGCCAGTCGGGAAATGATCACGCGTGGCCGCCAGATAAATCAAGGTAGAGCCGTCACGATCAGACGGAAATCTCGACCGGCGGAAATTCCACGCACCATTGGCTTCACCGACCGTTGCGCTCTCGGAGCGTCGAGTTTCTAATTCGACGACGACAACGACGACGACGACGATGTTCGACCGTTCATTCCAAGTCAAATACGAATGGTCGTTAACGGAATAACTCTGAATTATGGGGACAACAATCCGGCGAATGTTTCCACTTTCGCGATTCTCCGCGGCCGCCGTCGTTGCAAATCGCAGATACTCGACGCATAAATCGCGCTGCCGGAATTCACACGATCGATCGTATAAATCTCGCAGATTTTACGGCGCGGAAAATCCACCGAAGAAACGTGGAGGATGATACGTGCCTCTCGCGAAGCGCTTGGATCTTATTGAGCTCTTCGTCGCGTTGGTTGAACGTGATCGTCGCCTGCTCGATCAGGTCGTTGATGATCTGCTTGCCGGTGTTCAGCTGGCCGATCAGCTTGTTCCACATCTGCGTGAACTGCGACCGTTCCTTCAGCAGCGTCTCGATCTCGGCGCGCAGCTTCGCGTTCCCCGTTATCACCTGGTTGAACCTCTTCGTGGCCACTTCCACCCGGTTCTCCAGCATGAGTGTCATCCTGCTGTGCCGCACGGCCTGGTCTCGCAGCTGCGTGTCACTGCGTACTTTCGTTTTCAGGCCGGCGACTTCCTTCGAGAGCTACAACAGAACTCAGAATGTTGTGCGCTGTAAAGTACGAGGTGGCGCGGATGAAAGTGTCTCGACTGCTCGTCAGCGGAGACGAATCAGTCCTCGATTGGCGACGCAGTCGTCGTCTTCTCCAATCTATTAGCGATAGTCATGGTCATTGGCGATAGTAATGGTCATAATCTTTACAGTAAGTATGTGGAAAAAGCAACTCCGTTGGCGTGACTGAATTTTTCGTTGCTTGAGGACCAGACAAACATCCGGTTGTAGGAACGGAAATATTTCCGTTGGAAGTTTCTGTTCGATCAATTTCGCTCGGCTATCTCAACTGGAGCTCTCAACGCAGCCAAATGTTCCAACGAAAATGTCCGGTTGCGGACATCACACTTCTCGTCACCGAGTTTTCGTCTGGTCCTCATTCGGTTACACTTGAATTGAGATTTTTCTTTTCATGCGCGTAGTGCTCTTTTTCCTTTCGGATCCTTATAGGCCAACGATAAGCATCGCTCGTTATTACTTATGTAGGTTTATGTAGGTTCAACATTGGCAATACCAGCAACCTTGCCGATCTGCTGGTCGAGCTCGGCTATCTGCCGCTTCTCGTTCTCTATCATGTCGATGTACTTGTCGTGCTTCTGCAGGAGACACCTCAGCTTCTCGTCCATCTTCATGTCTTTACGTGCGAACGACTTTGATTTCGCGGTCTTGATCGCCAACAGGAGCTCGGCCTTCTCGTACTCCAGACGGTCGATCATGTTCTGCTGATTACGCAGCTGCAACCTCGCGTCCTCCACGCACGCCGCCCGATCGTTCTCCATTATTCTGTATTGTCTCTTCAGCCTGGAGAGCTCGACCTCCGCCATTGTCTCCAGCTCGAGTTCGTCCTGCACCGGCTGCTGCCTGTACGCCATTTTGGAGTCTAAAGAAGGTAAAGACGGAAGGAAAGCGGTTCCTTCGAATGAATCTCAAAACAATCTTCGCCGAGTATCATCACCCGACATGTGTACATTGTTTAATTATCCAACATAGTAACAATAATGTTTTTCTCACCTGATGCGTTAGCAGCGATTTTCAGTTACTTCTATTTTCCGCGTGAAAGTTAAGGCTGACTTCTCCGACAGGTACGTATCGCATTTAGATGAATTCTCGCGTGTCACCGACGAGATCCGGAGATCGCTCCACGCACGCACTTTTTACATCAGCTTCATAGAAGACGGCCTAGAGGAGGAGGAGGAAGAGGAGGAGAAGGAGGAGGAGGACCGTCGGTCTTGCGAGACACGTGGACGTCTTCGCGATCGGCGCCGTCGATCATGAAGATACGTCACGAGGACTGGGAGCACTCCAGTCGTGACCCTCGATGACATTCAGCACTGACATTTGAGAAAGACATCTGCCAGCCCGTGCAGCCGAAGCAGCTGTATGGCGCGGCGTGGCGTGGCTGCTTCTGTTTGGTACTTCCGGTTGCCAAGCAATGGCCCAGCGACGTAACATCCGCAGGTTTCCTTGGGTCCTCGCGCGGATCAATTGCGAAATATTATTACTTTTACCATTCAGACGCACGCAAAGCTCCGGCAATCCAATCTCGGCGTCGCTCGATACGCGACACGTCAGCGGCTGATATCCTGAACTTCAGCTCGCGAGTGACAGCTCCTTCGGCAGACTGGAATCGAGGAGTTGCCGGGCGGTTCGCTTTCATGGTTAAAATCGCAGATTGATATTGATACACGCTGTTAATTCAATCGACATCATCGAGTCTAGAAGAATTGTTGGTAAATATATAGAAAGGGGTACATCTCATCGGTTTTTTTCATTTTGAAGTATGTTATAAAGGATGAAATTCTGAGTGAGTTTCCCTGATACAACTATATGGGGGTCGCTTATAGTTTGACTTTAAAGTTTTGGAAATTTGGTGTTAAATTTCAGATATCAAAGCTGACGTTATTTACAATACAATCCAAATAGTTCATTCAAACATAGTGTATACATAGAAATATAGGAGACAGTACATATAAGCGCACTCCTTCCTCAAAAAAATCCTAACCTAACCTAACTTATTGCTTATCTTTATATATTGTTGGGCGATGTTGCTAAAGATCTCCTTAGAAAGCCACAACACCTAATTATATGCAGATATTACAATAAATTAAGTTGAGCTAGGTGATAGATCTTAAGAGAACTTTTTTCAACAATGTCTAAAAATATATAAAGATGCAATAAGTTAGGTTAGGTTAGGATTTATTTGGGGAGAGGGTGCGGGGGAGGGGCGGAGCCCCTCTCCCGCTTGTATGTACTGTTTCCTATATTTAAAAAGTGAATGGAAACTGCTTGTCTACTTCAAATATACTTCAATTATAAAACTTTAAAGTCAAATATCTCAGAAACTATAAGCGACCCCCATATAATTGTATTAGGAAAAGTCACTCAGAATTTTATCCTCTATAACATATTTCAAAATAAAAAAATCGGTGAGGTGTACCCTTTTCTATATATTTACCGAATTGTTGACGGCTCTTCCTCGTCGTTTCTTCGTCGTTCGTTGCGCAAATGGAAATTCGAAATTTCGGATATCGAGGATTCTAGTGGCGATCCAGTGAGACGTTATTTTTTATTCCGCGGTATTACAGGGTAAAACCTTTGTCGCGAAGCGATAGAGTCGTACTTACAAATTGCCTAATCCAGGGTATCGATCTCTCGGCTCAACAGCCTCGAGCGCGACGCGTAAATAAGATCAGGCCGCAAATACGGCTGGAATGGACATTCCTGTGCGATGCAGCGTGCCAAACTCGATTAGCTCGTTTCATTTGTGTACGTTAATCGTTCCCTACTTCTTCGGGTCTCAATTAAAGTCTCCGGTGGCCATCAGTTCTCCGGACTCTTAGCGTTGTTACAAACGACCAAAGTGACAAGGAGAACGAGAGCTAATCGAAGATACGAAAGCAATTTCGCACGTCCTATTTATTCGGGATCGCTTATTTTCAGATCACTCTCGACTTGTACAATAAATCAGTCGTAGAGAAGCAATCTTCCTCTCTCCTACAAAATGGCGTTTTAATCTCCCGACATCTCACTCGTGTGAATCAATCAGTGACATCATAATCACGAATTGACGTCCCCTGGATACACTCGTATATTGTTACATCTCTTTAATCCTTAAGGTCACGTAATCCTCGAGTGTTAAGCTTCAAGCTCGCCATATTCCAGCTAAGGCAGCACGGGAATAATGTTTGCCGCAAGAAATTATAAAACTTGAAGAACGCGCGGCTAAGGACTCGCCACGCTCGTCGTACACCGCTCCTCACAGATCTTGAATATTATCTCTCAAGATATTTATGTCCTTCGCTGTACGCATACATTTGTTTCGCTGTTAAGGCCGCAAGCGTCCCGCAGACATTTTTGCGCGATCGATCAATGAGCAATCGATAAGAAGCGGGCACATCGGTCATCGCTTCGCAGATAGGCGCGTCTTTCGTCGTGCGGAGTATCAGGTCCGGCGCGTTTGCGTGAGATTCGGTGGAGTCGCGTCAGGTGGTGGTTCGACCAGGTGGGTCAAATGGTGGGGGCACACGCTTGAGGATGCAGACGGGGGAGACGTTAGTTCACCTCCGGAGGGGAAGGTCGCCAGGTCGATCGGTTCTGCCGGCGCGGCGACTCTTCAGGCTTCTTCGTGGTCGCCAGTGTATCTCTCGTACGTGACTCGTACGCCGTCTACGTCCGACGCGTATAAGAACGCGAGTTCGCGAATGAAATCTCGCCGAAGAGCTCTCGGCCCGGAGAGGCCGGCGGCGGCGATTTTTCGGATTGGACGCTCCAGGTACGCTCCGATCGATAAGCGCGAAAGGACGGTCGTTGCGGAGCGCGTGTACTACACAGTGGCGGGATATACTGATACAATCGTCGAGCCGTGAGAATCGATAAGCGTTATCGCGACATACCGCGCGAACAAAACAACCTGTTATCCAGCCGAGGATCCAGCCTGAAAATATCTCACCGCGCCGTTGACGTGACTAGTCGCGTGTGTTTATCATTTCGTCTCCTCTCCTTCTTCTCATGCGACTTCGCACGCATCCTGACGCGATATCTCGAATTCGGCGGGCGGACGAGAAGCAAGCGCGTGCGCGCGCGGCGCGGAAATTCTCGCCGCAAATTGGAAATTATTCTTGCAAATTTACGTGTTTACGTTTACGAGCCGACGCACAAAGAGACGGCCGAGCGAGCGGCCGATAGTACGTCGTGCCGAGCGAATTACTTTCAACCGTGCGGCAATATGGTGGGAGAAGGCTTAGGCTGGCCGTTCTCGTGGAGGCACGCTGTACGCGAGCGGCGCGCGATTCTGTAATATTTATTTTCCACTCACGAGCAGTGAGTCACTACCTGGCCGACCGTGGCACGGCGAACAGGTAGACCGCGAGAGTCCGTGTGCGCGACTGAGAATCCTCGCGATCGCTCGCATCACCGCGTGTCTCTGCCAGTGAGTAAGTCCGCGGGAGAGTGATGGAGAGAGTGCGTGTGCAGGTGCGTGCGCAGGTCGATTTTTGCGAGCTTCGAGAGAGGCGCAGGAGCGCGCGCGTGACTGACAATCGCGCGCACAGGTCTCTCGTTGCCAAATGCTTATTAAGAATGAAAGGGAAAGAGAGAGAGAGAGAGAGTCTGCTGCGTGTGTGCGTGCCTGCGTGTGTCCGCGATCTCTCTCGCTCATGATATCTCGCAGAAATCCCCGGTTCGAGAGGAATCTCGCGGAGACAAAGAGAAAGAAACCGCTCGGTACCCGGCGGGAATGAACGGTGCGCGGCGGTCACGAGGGTTCGTCGGGCGGAGAAACGTGCTCGCGACTGTCGTTTCGCGGTCGTCGATCGATTTAGCGATCAACTTGGCCCGGCCGAGCGCGGCGGTCTACATTCATCCCCCTTATTGGATTTATTCGTTGCGCGGCTTAGCCGAGCGCGCGGAGACGGTCTGAGCGGGTACCAGAGAGGGAGAGAGACGGACAGAAGCGCGCGACGCTAAGCCGACGTACAAATCGATAAACGTGAATCGTCGCACGTGTCGTCCGTGACCACCGGGTCGCGCATTTATTGCCATTCAAGGATAATGCGACGCAATTGCATCGCGCCGCTTGATATCGCGCGGCTCTGCTTTCGCGCGTCGCTCTTCGACCGCGGGAACGCTCTCTCTCTCTCTCTCTCTCTCTCTCTCTCTCTCTCTCTCTCTCTCAGAAACATCGCGTCGCCCACGCAGGCTGTTCGAGCCGGGCTGTCGAGAATCGATTTTCGAACGACTCGCTCGCTATCGAAATCGCGACGCGCGTGATTAAATCCGCCCACGCGGCTGCTCGGTATCCGGCGGCTCTTTTTCGCCGACTGAACTGTCCGCGCGAATAGCTTTCGCGTGACTCGCGACGTAACTTTAAAATAAAGGGAGCGAAAGAGAGTGAGAGGGTGAGAGGAAGAGAGAGAGAGAGAGAGAGAGAGAGAGAGAGAGAGAGACAAGAGAAATGACGCACCGCCTTGAGGCGGCTTCGGATTTCAGCGATTGCGAATGATTTTTCGCGCGACAAACGTGTTCTCCGTTTCGGCCGCTGAATAATTAATCGCGCGTTCGCGAGACGAAAATAACGCGTTGCGTCACGTTCGGTGAGCGGTTTCCTCATGGGAATATTCGAGTGGCGTTCTTGAAAAGTTAATGTATTTAGGCATCGGTAATCGAGAGGCGATTAAAAGTGAGTCTCTCGATTCTTCTTGCAGGAGCCGGGCGTTCATTGGGTGCGCGAGTGAGCCGCGAATCCGGGAGGATCTATAATCTGCGCGACTCCGAAGGATAACCTGGCTCCTCGTGATTCCGAAGTGAAACAGTGCGGAGTATGCCTCCGGGAGGGCCCCGTCGACCGTCTCTCCGGCGAAGTGAACGCGCTCGTTATTTACGCGGACAAACGGCGCGCTGCGAACTATCGTTACGTCGTGATTCATCGCGGTTCCATTCTCGGCTCGACAGCCGGGAGTCATCGATCTTCCCGTGCACAGCGTGATCCCTCCCGCGGTGGCGAACCTCGCGATTACCTCAGGAATCACCGCGTTCGCAGCCAAGTATAGTCCTGACGGTGGATCAGAGTGAGTATCGTCGTTGCACTCGTGGTCTTTTTCCTGGGAAAAACTTGTGTTGTGGGAAAATCATCTGGTCGTCATCTCGAGTGCGAAAATGCCGATTTAATGCCTGCCGTAATAAGACCGCGTGCTTCGTGGGCGTAGATAACCAGGAAGAAAACAAGAAGAAGAAGAAGAAGAAGAAGAAGAAGAAGAAAAAGAAAAATACATTCGCGGTGGCAGACGCTCGCGGTGGATTATCGAGCGAAGCGTTGTCGTGTCGCAAGAGCCGACTTCTGCGAACTTCTGACCGTGGCTGCGGCGATTCTTCAAGTCGCACGCTTCGCGGCGACCTGCTTCTTCGTTCGGCACCGCCGAGCCGATGTTGGCACACGCGACCGCGAAGCAGCCGGGCGCGGCGCGCGCGAGGCGGCCTTAGCTCCGCGATGGAGTCGTGAGGTGTGAAGAGGAACGGTGCGAGAGGACGACGGTTAGCCGATAGCGCGGCAAACTTCCGCGATCGATATCCTCAGGGTGCCAGCGGCGAGAGGTGCGTCGGTGCAACGGTGCGTTGCACTCGCGCAGGGTGAGCGCGCGATGAGAACGTGGCCGACGTCGCCGACAGTCGTGGCGATGATACCGTCGGGACAGTCGCAGCGTCACAAATGTACCGAGCGCAATATCAGGGCTCGCGCGATCCCGACGGACCGTTTCCGGTAGTGGACGAGCGCGTCGACCAGGTGTGCGCGAGGCGCGCCGCCGAGCAGGAGGATCCGCAGGATCTACCCCCGGTAGCAGCTCGAAGCTCAATCGAGACGTCGGCGACTCGTGTCTCCCGCCAGCCGAGACCAGCTGAATCCAGGTGAGCCCGTTATGCGTTGTTCAAGCCGCCTCCTCGATCGCGTGCTCGTTATTCGCGAGACTTCAAGGCCCCGGAGGCTTTTGGGTCGTGCGCGCGCGATCCTCGGACGAAGTGGCTTGTTGACGGGACCGGAGGGTCGGATTGCTGAAAAATCGTCCTTTTGATCATATTTTGTGACGAACTGATTAAATATGCAAGAATGAAAATTTTAGGTATAGTTATACAACAGGTAATGAAGAGTAGAAAAATTTTGTTTATTAACCCTTTAACTGCTGAGATATTAAATGACCAGTATGACCCTCTTTGCTGAGTTATTTTTACAATTATAAAATATTTCATAATTTGCTGATGATCCAGATTTTCACAAATTCACATTTTTAAATTTAAAAAAAATACCGCACGCAATACCACACACGTTGAAAGTCCAAATCGAGTAAACTCGATCGTAGCAAAGCCACCATTTTTTTCCACACTCGAGTTATCTTGACCGTAGCAAGTTAAAGGGTTAACAAATACTCGTATAAATGTACGATATATATAGCTGAAATATACTCTTCTTTTCTTTTTTTTCAAGTTATCGTTTTTGCAGTAATATCTCGGCTCTCGATGGTCCGATCAGAGCTAGAGATCTTGAGGAGGCTTATCATTATCCGGTGAAGCACTAGAAAAAAAAATCGAACAAAATTAACAAAACGGCAGCTATTATTAGGACAAAATTCAAATTTTTCAGTTCTTTTACAATAAAAAAATTAATATCTCGAAATGAAATATTTTGACGAAGTTGTCCATGGTTCACCTGAGAGCCACATGTACAAATATTATTGCTTTAAAATTTCAAATCGATACGAAATGTTATATAAATATATGTAAAATTTTCATTCTTGCACATTTATTCAGTCGTAAAATCATTATCAAAAACAAGCACGATTTTTCAGTAATCTGACCCTCCAGTCCCCTTAAGTGTTTTGAGGCAGCGGACTGGCGCTCTTCGAGGTTCCCCGTCGCGACGGAGTGCTTTCAGTGAGAAAATCACGATGGATAAAATCACGAACGGATAAATGAACGCGTATTACCCTCGTCGAAATATAATTTATACATCATATATGTATATATGTATTTTTTTTATAGAAATACGAGTAGCATACACGGAAAAATACGGATAATATATATATGTCCACGTATATGTGTGCACACACATACGTGTGGTCGGTTATATAATTATTGAATGTATAAATTTCGTTTTCATAAAATCGAGAGTATCGTAATTGGGAGACTGCGTGAAATTCAATCTTTTATTATCATCATCCGTTTCAATGAGAACCTTGCACGTGAGGAATAAATTCCCGGATGTTTCTGGTAGATAAAATCTCTGTGGCTGCGTGGAAGAGATGTAAAGATAAACAAGATTGGCCTGAAGTCGAACAAACGGTATTTTGCAGCAATTTGCACGGATCGCTTGGTCGCGACGAAGATACCGCGTTATCTCGCGCGCGGCAGGTATGACGGATATATGTGTTTTATCTTTATGTTTTCTTATCATTAACATGATAACGCGCCAACGCGAGCGTGGGTGTCCATGAATAATAATTTCCTCCCGGTGTGGAATATTGCGTTCGATTGAAATCTATATGCAATAAACAACGAGAAATAACGCGCGATAACGAATTCACAATGACACAATGTTCAGCGAGAAGTTATTCAACTGAAAACTTATCGAGTCGGGAATAATTTTACTCGTTGTGCAAGAACTCACTTCGTTCGTCACTCGACATTTCTCACCGCTCGCGCTACGAAGCGCGAATTTATCACAACTTTATCACAAGATAAAGTCTGGAGAAAGTGACGTTAGGCCTTGCGTCTATTTAATTTACTAATTAAGAAAGGTGTCGCCTGATTGTCTAATTTCATCAGATTTAATTCGCGATCGGCGCTCTTCCCAAGCGCCCTCGCCTTCGTCCTTGGCGCGTCTGCGTCGCTCTCTCCCGTGCGTTTCGCACGAAAGTGACCGAGCGCAACGAAAGTGCAAATCCGAAATTAATTGATTCCAGCTAATCAATGGCGCTGCCCACGCACGAACGCTCTGCGACGGAGGAGAGCCGAGAGTAACGACGCCGCTCAAGTTATTGTACCGTTTCCCGTGTCTGACGTGTGCCGTTGTGTTAACCGACACCGTGACCGTTATATCGATCGGCGATTCGCGAGTTCGCGAGTTCGTAGTGACACAAGTAGTGACGTGATCCGAGTGATCTCAGTGGTGGCGACTAACTAATTAACACCAGCGACGATTCGCGATGCTGCCGAAGAAGGACAGCCAGACGGAGCCCTACGCTCTGGAGGACATGATATCGGACCTGCAAGCGAGGAGGCACTCGATGGACCACGAGGACGCCGTGCAGGATCCCGCCGAGTTGCTGAAGCAACGCGAGCGGGATCTCGTGTTGGCCGCCGAACTCGGCAAGGCCCTGCTCGAAAGGAATCAGGAGCTGACGAAGCAGGCTGAGACATTAGCCGAGGAGTACTCCGTCAAATTGGAGGTGAGTGCGGCTCTCGATATCGCAGCCGTTGTTGTTGCGGCAAGCGCAACTTCTCGTCTCGTCGTAATGACCCGGAAACGCTGGAACGAAGTCGATTGCTTTCTACCGCGAGCGCGTAGGACTTCTATGGGACTGATAAGCGCGGACTGAAGGGAAGTCTGAAGTCCCGATGGCAAGATAGCTTATCATTCTCATGCTCGGATATATATATATATATATATATATAATGAAATATATAAGCGACTCGTCGGCCACTTACATAATTCTCTCTCGGCGCCCCACATTTATATAATTAGATGGAAAATAATGAGCGGCGCGGAGTAAAGCGAGCTCGCGAGGCTTAACGAGGCACTTTCATCAGCTCCGATACCGACGCCGATATATCGCTTTAGCGATGAAAAAATATATCTTGGGAAATGATTTTTGCAATTGCAAAAGATACCCTCTTCCCTTTGTGTCCGCTTCCCCCTCTTCGAGACCTTCAGTTTTGCGGCGCGCTGCGCAGTTACCGAACGCACTTTGGCGAACGTTATAATCCTCTTTCCTTCGCTTTTATATCCTGTTACATTGCTGCGTGTTTCGTCATTACGAAATGAACGGCTACGGTGACTCACGGCGCGCTGTGCAAACATCAAGCGGCCTTTCCGAATCGTATCGCGATATCTGATTGAGGAAATCTTCGCTGAGATAATTGTACTTGTCGTACTTCTCATTTGAGATCTTGATAAACACAATACTTGCACATCGAGCTGTTATCTTCGTTGAATATATCCATTGAGATCACGCGGCACGTCTCTCGAGCAATGACAAGTTCTTATCGCGTTTGCGACGAGCGTTCCCATCGCCGAACCAACCGCTTAACGTAATGGAGAAACGAAAGCTGTATTTATTAAGCGATCGCGACGTAAGCGTCGACGGTGCAATGTTGCTGATTATCGTTGCTCCCGATCGGCATCTCGGGCACGAGACGTCGTCAGCCATGCACTCGCGAATCCTGCGTTAGCGGACTCGACGACGGCGCCGCAGGATCGGACGAGCGGTGGTCGTTATTTCATTTCGTCGGGGCGAGACGACGAGGCGCGAGACGAGAAGGACACCCTGGCGCGGCTGAGCGAGATCTCCCGGAAACATTCACCTTCGTGTCTAACGGACGCAGTCGCTTTCCAACATTACGCCGGCCGACCGCGGAAAATGTGCTGCCGCGATGTATTCGAGCACGCGGCGCGCACTCGCCGATTACGTAAGTCGATAACGCGGAACTCGATGCCGGAAAGGTCGGGAACGCTTCCACCTGCCGCGTCCGGGGATTCGAAGCGGGGGGGGGGGGGAGATAGCCCCCGAGAGGCCCCGGGCCAAGATGTGCAAATGTTGGAAGGCGAATGATTTCAGGAGAGCCGCGTCGCGTCGGATCGAATGTGTTCCTTCGAGGCGCGAACGAAATTTCGACACGAAGGAAATTCTCTTCTATCCTTCGCTGCGTCGTAAAATTGATCTCCTGTACCTGAGTACTGTATTTCCTACGCCGCAACGTCTTTCATCCTCGTCGAGGTTTCTTCAACGTCTCCTCTGTAATTTCCGCGAAACTTAAGTTCGCAAATGTCTGCAAGCGACGGGGCTCTGGCTCGATTCCTTCTTGTCTTTTCGATGTATTAGCCTTCGCTCGAGTAAACTCTATTTTTCTCATCTGGAAACTGGCTTTACATTCGACACTTGGCGTACGGTTGCTTTAGTCCTTGCATCTCCTCCTTTATTCGTGTCTTTTCGAGAGACGCGAGCCGTCGAGCCGCGGCCAAGCGGAACGGTTAGGGTTACTCGCGTCCGCCTCGAATACTAGGTTGTTTATTGCCGCCATGTGTATTGGGATTATATTGCACGTGTGTTTTCCTGCCGACGGCAATTCCCTCCGTCGCGAGGAGCGAGTCAAGGAGAGAGAACGAGAGGGAGATGGAGAGAGGGAGAGAGAGAGAGAGAGAGAGAGAGAGAGAGAGAGAAAAGAAACGACGGAGGCAACGACGAAAGTCACCGGTGGGAAAACGCGAGAGATCGTTTCACCGCGCAATCGGGCCGTGGGTCTGAATTTCAAATGAACTCTTTTCCTCTACCCTTCATGATCGGCGCGGTGCGTCGAAATCGCGCTTCGCGAGCATCGTTGAACTTGCCCCGCGGCTGATAAACTGTTTCTCGACGGTTCTCGGCGAGCGAGAGTGCGCGATGTGCTCCGTTGAATCTCAAGCCCGGAGCAAGAAAAATTCCGAATTCGCGCGCTTCACCACCGTTATTATTCTTTCACGCTCTCTGACACACTTGCAAATATTCATCCTGACTCGTGTCGCTTGTAGCTTCGCCGTCTCTACTCGCTTCAATCGAGTTTTTTTTCTTCCGTCTCCGACGTAAGATTCTGGCCCTTCTCCCTTCTAGCAGCCCCCCTACAGTGATAATGCACGTATTTATCTATCCATCTGTCTATCTATCTTTCTCTCTCCTGACGATCCGCCATCGTCGGTGCGGCCGATCAACGACACGGTTTTCCTCGCCGGTGTCGCGCGGCCTATGGAATCGCACTCTCGAAAGTTCGCTGGATCGCGAATCGCCTCTCTCTCTCTCTCTCTCTCTCTCTCTCTCTCTGCAGGCTAACGTTATTTAATCCGGAGGCTTGACGCAATCAGGGCTCTTAAAGTGACAGCGATCGCGGCGGTTGCGGTCGAGCTTGCCGCGGCGCGCGCGAAGGTGGATTTCGTACATGAGCAGCGCGCGCGCGGTTCTGGCGGTGCGGCGGTGCGACGGAGAGCCACGAAAGCGTGGAAACAAGCCACTTAGGCAACAACAGTCGCAGAGACAATGCCCGGCACTACGCTCTGCCTGCGTCTGCCTGGCCATGTTCCCCTATCTTTCCGCGTTTCTGCCCGTCGCCTTATTTTTGACCTCCGCCGCGACGGGGACGCGACGCGCCTCCTGTCCTCCGCGTGTTGCTGCGACGACGATGGCGCGAGGGAAATGCGTGAAAACGCCGACGTAATTCTCCCCGATACCGTCCAGGACTGGACGCAACGATCGGCCGCGTTGATCGGCGCGAAGTTCGATGAAAAGCGCGAGCGCTGAAGAGAACGCTGGAAAAGAGATCGCGCAATGTTGTTCCCGTCGAGCGACGCGAATACGCGCTCATTGGCGGGGCGCAGCCGCGCTTTCTTCCAAATGGCGTTTGTGCGATTTCCTTCCATCTTGCACTTCCGTATGACAACGACTCGCTCTTCTCTCGCAGCTCCTGCGCGCATACGCAAGACGGGACGCTGCCGTGAGCGCGCGAGTCCGCGCGCGGTGAAGGAGATTTCTCACCTTTCAAGCCCCGCCGACGCTCGTCATCGACCTCACGCACGCGCCAACTCGGCGTTTTTCCCGCGTTCTAATTGCAGAATTGCAAGTTCAAGCGTGCTGCGAAGAAACGCGCGCGCGCTATGACATCTCGTTGCGTCACTCAGCGCGTCGGTTTATTATGCACGCGCAGCTGTGCCGGTGACGTCGGCGCGTTATCTGTGACGTGTGTTTACACACGCCGCGATTACCGTTCTCAGAGGCGCGCGCCGTGGCCGTCGCGTGCGTGAAATATTAAGCGCGAAGGCGATAGCGCGTTCCAGAGCGCGCTCCCGACGAAGCGGAGAGGACTCGGCGGAGGCCGCGCGTTTCCGGCCGGCGTGTGCGTCTTTAATTAAGTTCGTATGTGGGGATAATTGCAACCCTTATGCAACCGGATCGCAACTCGAAAGCGCGGCGAATCCGCGGCGGGGCGACGCGACCACCGCGCTTCCTCGTCCTGATCCTTCTGCGCCGCGGTTAAACGACCCTTCTCCTTTTCCTCCTCCTCCTTCTTCGCCGCCTTCGCCGAGTCCTCCCCCGCGGCAGAGGGCGGAGTGCTCGCGCCCAGGTCGGAACTCCGCGCGTTGCGCCGCACGACCGTTAGCTGCTGATTCATGAGCGCGTTAATTAAAAACTCACGGGCAACGGACGCGCGCGCGGTTATCGCCGCGAGAAAACCGCGGCGCGACTCGGGCCGGCCGTCTAAAGGCGGACAAAAGTGCGCGCTTTCGTCCATCACAAGTTCCACTTTCATTCCGACGCGCTTTTGCCCGCGCGAGTTCGATTGCGAGGCGCGTAACGGAGAGAAATGGGTCGCGATCGCGAGTCGTAACGAAACCGAGCGAGGCTGGATGACGTTCATCGTTGTACGTAGGCGGTCTGAAAAGTTCTCGGCCTAACAATGAAAGAAGATTTCTCTTGCCGTGAAATATGTTTTATTTTTCAATATAATCTCCTGGGACTTCGATACATTTATTCCAACGTTTTTTTCCAATAATTCAATACCATTGTTAAAGTGTGATTCCGGAAGGTCTGCAAAATATCCATCCGCGGCTGCAGTAGCTTCGTCATTTGATGCTTGATGAACGCTTTCCAGCCAGGAATTGTTTCAGGTTTGGAAACAGATAATGGTCAGAGGGAGCCAAGTCTGGTGAATAGGCTGAATGTTCGAGCAATTCGTTGAATTTTGGCATTGTCAAAACACTTGTGTAAACGTGCATTGTGCATTGTCTTGATGGAGAACGATTCTTTTCTTCTTTAAAGCAGGTCTTTTCTCACGAATTTTTGCATCCAATAGATCCAAAAGGTTACAATAATATTCAGAGTTAATCGTTTTATCTTTCTGAAGATGATCGATCAACAAAACACCTTTGTAACCCCCAAAAAAATATTGCCATAACCTTTCCTGCTGATGGAACCCCGTCTTTGCCTTCTTTGGTGCACGTCCACCGGCTTCAATCCATTGTTTCGACTGTTCTTTTCGCTCTGGTGTATAGTGGTGGATCCAAGTTTCATCAACAGTTATGAAACGAGGCTTGAAATTCATTTTCCGTTTTGCTTGAAACGATCCAAACACGCTTGAGAAATACGCATTCGAATGCGTTTTTCGTCAATTGTTAGCAAATGCGACGGCATCCATCTCGCACAAAGCTTTTTCATATGTAATTCTTCATGCAAAATATTTCCAATTCGTTCTTTTGAGATGCCTATGGCCTCAGCCTATTTCACGCATTTTCACTCGCCGATCATCCAACACCATATCATGAACTTGTTGAATGTTTTGTGGTGGTGTTGTAGCAGTCTTTGCGTGGACAACCTTCGCGTGGATCATCTTCGAGGCTTGTACGAGCAGATTTAAAAAGAGCAGCCCATTTTCTCGCAGTGGAAAGTGAAGGTGATGCATCCTTATACACCTTTAACTTAATTTCGGATGAATTTCTGCTGGTGTTAAACCATCCAAAACAAAGAATTTAATCACTGCGCGATATTCAATTTTTTCCATTTTAAAAAAAACAATGACACGTCAATATTAAACTGGTGCTACTATTCGAATGACTCGACAGATCGAAATAAAATTTTACATGGGTTTACATCAGGGATGCCACTTTCCAATATAATTATAGTTTGACAGTCTCTAACGCCATCTATATGTCAGGCCGAGAACTTTTCAGACTGCCCTCGTATAATTGACGGTCTGAAAGCGGCTCGAGCGCTCGTCTCGAGCGTTTGTAGCGCTCGTACACTCTGGCCGGCTAAAAAGAATAGAAAAGGAAAGGAATGAAAAAGAGGAGGCCAGCCTGGTACATACGCGCGCATCTCCGAGGAGTTTGCTCGTTTGCGCGCGTCTCTTTAGCGAGAAAGCCGCCGAGATTGCACGCTTCGCACCTTCGCGCCGCGCTGAGCCGCTGGAAACTTCGACTCGCCCGCGCTGAAAATTCAAATCACCCATTAACCTCGGGATACTTGCTAATTAAGCGTGAGACCGTCGCAGGCGACATTGGCGTATCCTCCACCTTAAATCCAGGGGAGAGGTCCCGGAAGACAGCATAGATACCTTGCCAGGCGCTCCGGACATCTGCTGGACCGTCCAGATTCTAGCGTCAGCGTTCAGTTAGTGTGACCGAAAAATAACCAGATTATTCGATACTCCCCGATTCATCGATATATCCGTTGAGAAATATATTTTTGCGATCTGCATTTCCAGTTTTCCAGGACTTCTGGAGGTCTCTCCGGATTTTGCAATCTTCAAACCTGCCGACTCTTCGAAGGGGTGGCGAGAGTCCGAGGTTCGTCTTCTCTACTCTTGACCTCTCTACTTTTCAATAGAAATGACCGTTTTAGTAGAAATTTAGTATTCTACGGATTCGCATTTCTCTCTCGTAATATCTTCTCGTCTCGTCGATTTGAATTTCGTCCGGCGGAACGGTGTCGCAGTGCGCGACGAAATGGCTTCGTGCGCAACTGTGCGCGCGACGTAACGTCGCGAGCGATGGTGATAAAATAAAAAAGCGCTCGCGCGTAATACGATATATTCGGCGAAATAATCCCGCGTAATCCATTGTTCCCGGCGGAATTCGTTACGCAACGGAAGATCGCGCACACCCCAAACAGTTCCGGCAGATGGTTTCGAGCGAGGAGAAACGGAATGTGATGTAAATGGAGTCACGTTCGATCCGTCCTACCTCGCACCTTGTGAGTCCCGGGGCTTTCCCGGGTATGCTATAACATTAGAAAGAGAGACGCGTCGAAACACGGCGTGTTGGAAAGCGTTCGCGAATTATCAGCCGATTACAAGCGTCACACTTTTCCCCTGAACATGCGCTACCCTGTCACTTTGCCTCTGTGACTTTCCTCCGCGAGAAACAAGGAGAAAGAGAGAGAAAGAGAGAGAGAGAGAGAGAGAGAGAGAGAGAGAGAGAGAGAGAAAAAGCCGTCTTTTCTATGTCATTCTCGGATATTTTGTAAATAGTGATTAGCGTTCTCACGTCGCTCTCTGACCTCACGCGTCTCCGTCTGGGACCTTTCGAGCCTTGCACGGTCCTATCCGTCTTATGAAAAGGAAATTCGTTCGGTCACGAAGTTCGAGGATTTCTCTTTTTCTCCTTTCTTGCAACGCGCGGGACATGCTGATTGCACGGCGTCAACAACGTGTAATTTCATACGTATGAAAGTAGCATTGTCAGGCATCCAGTTTGCTGTGGAACAATTTAGATTTCAACAGTTTCAGATTTCGACTGTTTTTAAACATGCTAATATTAAAAAAACTATTGAACATTCCAGATTATTAAATATTCCTTGCGCGTTGACATACGCTTGAAAAGTATATTTTTACAAACTGCATTTCCAGGCTGTTCCTTTTTGTCTTTGGAGAAGTCTCCGTCTCCGATCTTTCAACTTTCGAATCTCCAACGGCAATCCCTCCGTCGCAAATCGATCCTGGAAAGAGTTCGACCCGAAAACACTCCTGTCGAAGTTTCGTGCATCTTCGCGGCACCTTGACCCACTCGATCTCTTCAGATCGGATTTCAGATGAGGCAAGGCGAGCAATAACAGTTCGCAGCCATGCAGGGTTGATTGCAAGCGAGCGCGAAGTCAGCGCGCGTGCAGCGCGAAATGGGGGACGGGCGGGCGGGAAGTCCTCGTAAAAAGTAGACCGTTAGGTCGGTATCTTCGAGGAGCGTTCTACCCTCTTTACTCCTTGCGCTCTTGTTCAGTCTCGGCTGCACAATAGTCGCCTGTCGTGTTTACGAGGTCGCGCCGTCATTGTCTCGTATGGTTGCGTGGTGAGATTATTTTTTCTCTTCCACGTCTTGTTTGCGACGACACAATGGAGGAAATTCGCGTTACACTTTTCTTCTGGCCCGTTTCTCGGCTCTCTTACATCTTCTTTCAAAGTAGCGCTGGAAAGGCGAAGTGACTTCGGTCTACCACCTCGCCTTCCTTGCTCGTCGCCAAATGGAAAGGTCTCAGCATTTTGCTTCCCGCTTCTTTGGTCCTCCGACGTGCAACTCCTGCGACCCTGCGAGATAGCAGTTGATACTCGCGAAAATACTCGCGAGAAGCGAGCGGAAAAGGCTGGGACGCTGAAGGGCGGGCAATGCAATCGCGCGATCACGATTCTGCGACCGCGCGCCCGCGGGGGGAAGTAATTTGGGGGTTAATGGAAGATTCGCACGAGGAAGCAACTAGGATAGCCTCGGGGGTCAGTTTTTCTTTTCCTCTCAGACCTTCGCCGGCCGCGGCGCACCGAGATTTCGTGATCGTCTCTCTGATCGCCGCGGCTACTCGTGCGTTTAAATGACACCCGCCGGCTACGCGGGGATCGGCTTGGCGCAGGAAATTATTTCGCGGGCGCCGGGATAATTACCGCGTTACTGTTCGTCGAATCGTAGAAAGCGTCGAAGCGGCCGGATAGAAGAGAAACACAATTCCTCCTTTTGCCCACGTATCGATTCCACCTGCGGCTTCCTGCTTCCGTGCGCGATCTCCGCCGGAAGATATCGCGCCGTTGCGCTCGCGGTGATACGTCGTCATGCCGACGGAACGAAATCGCACGACTCGCGATCGCGAAAATGAGCTCGGGCACCGTTAAACTGCGCGGATCAACGCGGCAATTGTTATCCCCTCCCCCCCTACCCTTCCCCGCCGGGCTCGGTTTTTCCCCGCCGCGGCGCGGAACACCGTAACGCCCGCGCGGCCAGAGAGACGCGCCAGGCGCATTTTATCTTCTATACCGTTAGACGCAAACGAGGCGATCGTTATCGTACGCTCGCTTGTCGCTTTATCGATCGCGAAACACGAGAAGGGCGGGCTGATGTCGCGCGCGCACTTCAAACGCACTGCGCGCGGGAGGGGCTCTCGGCTGCGCGAGAAACCTCGATTGCAGTTTGTGGTCGCGAATGAAAGACAGCGAGGGACCGAAAGACCGAAAGACGGAGATGAAGTCAGCCGCTAATTAGAGATCCGCGACCGTTACAGTCGTCGGGAACCGCCAGCGATCCTCCCATTGTTCTTGCGGACCTCCGCGTCGTGGATCTAATTGCGCCTCGCGCTCGTGCTGTACACCGCGGAATCGCGATGTGTCTCCGCGAGAATAGCGGTTTTCGCCCACACTTGCTCCCACAAGCTGCCGGGTGTCTCACCCCGTCGCCTTATTCATACAGATAATAGAGCAAGCGCCGAGGAGCAACGCAGCGGTTGCTTCCAAACGCCGGCTCGATCGACTCGACTGAGAGAGAGAGAGAGAGAGAGAGAGAGAGAGAGAGAGAGAGAGAGAGAGAGAGAGAGACAGACTCGCTCGTTGGCGAATATGCAGAGATTTCGGCAAAGTACAAAGACTGTAGGCGCGTGTACAAACAATCTTATCTACAAAGTATCTTATCCGCCGTTTAAATGCGCGCACACGGATATACGATGTATCTTGACTCTTAAAGGTACCATCCTAAGATATCAGCCTAAGCTAATTTTTCTCGTTATTGCTTACATCACGCGAGAATTGATCTGTTTTATCATAATATTGTCACCACTGATATAAGTATTTATTTGTACCATCAGTAATTTTATTTCGAGGGAGGTCCCGGATCAGTAATTTTATTTATATCATACTAATTGTATTAGTATTGTCAGGATGGTTACGTTTTTCGATAAGATCGAAAATTCGCACGGGGTGAAATTTCAGCCGCGGTAGCCTTTGAGGATTGAAACGTCATTTCGAGGTCCAGCTGCGGTGTTACGACACGGATTACGCGGTTACGCGGCAGCGCGATTACAGCACGGTCAGAGCCCGGGCAGCGAAACAATGCCTGTCGGATCGTAGTCGAAACTTCGATCTTCAGCCGAGCGATCGAGAGCGATCGCCGCGCGAATTATGATTTCATGACGCACGACGATTTCATGAGCGAGTCGAGGCTCGCTCCGCCTCGACGCCGACGCGGTTTACCGCTCTCGAGCTAGGGTGACAGTATTTTTTCCCTCCTCGCTGGCTCGACTAGGACAGTAAGCGAATGAAACCGCGGCACACTTTTGACTCTTTAAATCCCCCGCGCGCGGGCCGACTGACCTGAATTTTTCGCGGATTCCCCGCTTTTAAGTAATGTTACCCGCGCGCTCGGCGCGCGCGCGGGTGGGAGCTCTCTCTCGCGCTCGCGCGGAAAGTAAGACGCGCGATGAGAAAAACACGTATGCGCGCGCGCGGCCCGCCAACAATGCGCCGCTCGCGCGGATTACAACGTCGCGAATTATTGTGATATTCTTCCACCGCGCTGCGCCTCACAACAACGTTCTCATTAGCGCGCGCGCGCGCGCTCCTCATTGTCGTAAATACCGTCCCTCCCCTTCCCCCCGAATCCGGCCTCGTCCGGCGCGTTGCATCGCGCGACGGACGCGATCGCTGCGGCGATGGAAATGTATCGGGTGTCGCGCTGCTCTCCTCTCTCTGCTCGTGTCCCGCTCCGGATGATATTCCACACCGTCGAGACGGTGAATCGTCTCGATAAAATGAACATTACACACACGCGGCCTCGTCCTCGCGTAGACAAAACGCGCCGGGGCGCCGCGCGTTTCATCGTCGTCGCTCGTGTAGAACGCTGGCTATTAACCCACTTATCTAAATTTCTTCTCGATCCCCGGCGTTTCGCACTTTGCCGCCGCCGCCGCCGCCATCTTGCGACACGTATGAAATCGTCACTTGCCTCCCGCCGCTGAATTCGGTGAAACGGCGTCGGAGCGACAACGAGGTGGCCTGGAAACACTCCCGGAGGAAATGCGCTCGCTTCCTGCAAATTGTCCTGCAATTTCCCGCAATTATGTGTGCGCTTTATTTTTTACGGTAAGAGAAGGAATAACTGTCGAATTTTCACATTCCGTGCGGCACTTGAATTCCCCTCGAGGCCGGCCTCGAGCCGCTCATCCGCGCCGTTTCGCGCGATTTCCAAAAAAGAACTTTCCATTCTTTGTCGAACTTGTGCGATTCGGCGGGATCGCGTCGGCGATAAGATAACCGCTTATCACACGGAGATACAAAGCGAGGCGCAGCCTTGAGCAGCCTTACGAAAGTGCGCACGCCGCGGATTTCGTCGGCCGGCGCGGCCGATTTTAATTGCCACATGAATCACGCGCGCGTCTTTTTGCAAAAGAGCATTAACCATCGCGCCTTGCGCCGCCGGACAATTGATTGAATTAACACGCCACGTATATTATCCCCGGCGGTGTATCCGCGGCGTTACGCTCGTCGTGATGCTCCCTAATCGGCGTATTCCTCTCTCGGATTAGCCGCGCGATTGCTCAACGCGCATTTGCATAGTTACGCAGCGGCGTCTTGCGATCGTCGCTGTCTCGCTTCACTTGTCACTTATCACTTATCGCGGTGTCGTTAATTCACCGAATTGTGCTTCATCCACTTTGCACCTCCGAGTTCGTCCCCAGCGGCCGACGACGGCGCGTCGCGGATCAGTCGCTCGGTCTCTCGGCTGATGATGTGCCAACTTAACAATGAGTGAGATGCAAGAACTCGTACCTGTACTCGTACCAAACGTCGCGTACTTTATATGCTAAATGTGAAGAGCTTATAAAACTGTTACTGCGTTGTTTAAAGGTCCAGGCATAGGGCGCGCACCTCGTGCTTTTTTTATGTACATCCTTTATACTCCGATAAAAGGAAAAAAAAGAAAGTCTCTCGGCTGAAACCCGAGCGGAAATATTCATCGTCCTGCTGTTATCAGTCGAGCTCCTGAGCTCCTGAGCCGGATAACACGCGGCGCCATCGAACACGCCGAGTCATCCTA
Source organism: Harpegnathos saltator (assembly GCF_003227715.2). Classification (NCBI taxonomy): domain Eukaryota; kingdom Metazoa; phylum Arthropoda; class Insecta; order Hymenoptera; family Formicidae; genus Harpegnathos; species Harpegnathos saltator. The sequence goes on from NW_020229890.1 coordinate 566,527, forward strand.
ATAACCGCGGCCCAGCCTGGCGAGGACATTCCGCGAGGAAGGCGTCAAGAGACTGCTTTACAGTCGATTGCGTCGCCGTGCATTAGCGGCTAACTGTAAGCAACTGCGTTCTCTTGTTCCACCTGTAGCACAGTTACGTCTAGAACGGTCTAGAAATGGACAGGGAATCGTTAGGCGAGCGGGCCTCGTTAAAGTGGCAAGGAGTACTCGCAATGAACTCGCGCCGACAATTACGTAATTATCAGAAATTGCCGAGTGTGCGCCGTTAAATAGAAGCCGGGCAAGCGCTGAGTAACGCACTCTCGGTCTTCTCTCCTCGTCGGCGACGTCTCTTTCGCCGGACGTCGTCGTCGCGGCCCGCGAGTGTCTCTTGCCGATCGTCGCGTATCCTCGCGTATCCTCGCGTATCCTCGCGAGCTAATTGCGCGCTCCCGACGCGGAGGATTCTCGCTTACGGTGCGATTCGCCGACGATTAGCCTTCACGTTTCCGCCGGGTGATTCTCGCGAAATCGCCTTCCTCGAGCTTCCTCGAGGAGCTAAGCAACGTTAACGTCGTTAACGAGGCTCTGTCGAAACAGCCGCCGACGATAATCGCTCTCCTCGCGCGCTCTCGTCCATTTCTGCCCGAAATCATGCTCGCAGCTGCTGAAAATGGCGCAATTCGTGTGCGCTGCACGTGCGCGGGATCCTGTCACGGTTCGCCGGAGGTTGAATAATAATCTCGCAAAGGTTACTCGCCCGGTCCGTTCGCAGTTGAGCGACTCGCCGACTGGAGCAACCGGCGGATTGATCCGCGCGGCGGACGCGAAAGCCGCGATGAGAACGAAATCTCGTTGCTAAAGTCGCCGCGGCGACTTTGGCGGAACAACAGTCGGCTGCGCGCGCGAAAATTCGAAGCGGCCGAAGAGTCTCGTGAATCGGTACGCTCGCGTAATTACCGACCTCGGATGAGGATCGAAGTTATGAATAATAAATTCGACGGCGCTCGTAATAACAGCAGCCTTCAGCAGGCTTCACGTGCGAAGAACACAGGCCGGCCGTCTGGCCGGTTTCTCCCACGCACGCGATAATGGAATCGATTAACGCTCGCCGCGGCCTGATCCACTTAGGCAGCTTCTTCTTCAGCTCGACGGCTCCTCCGTGGCCGATAAACGCGCTGTGCGCGCACGTGTGCAAATTATGCAACGCTTAACTCGCCGATCGTCGCGGGTTTCTTCACTCTCGTTCGTGTACGGATTCATCGGCGAGCGAGCGGCGGCGGCTTTACAATTACCATTTGGCTAATTGACGCTCGCATCAGTCGTTGGCGACCGGTCCGGAAGACCGGAAGAGCCGGGAGAGACTCGACGCTTCGCCGGAGTCTCAGAGACGCGATTTCCACTTTCGGTCACGCGGCACGTTCGGCTGAGTCCAGTTTTATCGCAAAGTATATTGGGTATTAAACTTAATTTTAAAGGATCTTTTGGCGAAAATGAACGTTTATTTCGAAGTGATAAGTACATGTTATTCAAAGTATTATTGTCCATCGTTAGCTACAACCACTTTCCCATCTTTCTAGTAAAAGGCGGATTCCTCGGCGAAAGAACGACTCTCGTCTTTTGCGATTGTCCGTGAATCGAGCCATTTTTTGATATCGGTTCTAAAGAACCGAAATGCCGGGCAGAAAGGTGGTTCTGCATGGCTCGAAACAAGTGGCAATCAGAAGGAGCAATGTCTGATGGAATATGACGGATAGGATAGGACATATCCCATCCGAGCAGCTCTAGCCGGTTTTCTTCACCAGTTTAGCGACATGTGGCCGAGCGTTGTCATGCTGGAAAATCACTTTGCCGTGTCTTTCGGCGTATTCTCTGGTCGTTTTTCTTTCAATTCTCGGTTCAGCTGTACTATAGTTGTTGTCGATAACGGTCCTCAGTAGTGGTTTCGCCAGGTTTTAGCGGCTCATAATAGACCACACCCTTCTGATCCCACCAAATACAGAGCATTACCTTCGAACGATGGATAAGTGGAAAATCTCCACTTTTGAATCGTCCAAAGCAGTACTCACAAATTGAGATCGATGGAGCATAAGCAAACGAAGACTTGACAGCTGCTGATTTTTTCAAATGAAAACAAAAGAGCAACGCTTCCCGCAAATTGCGCCTCGTTGGCACGAAACTCGACATATTGAATGCGCTAAAAAAATATGTTATTTACACTTGGACCTAATGAAATATACTGATTCTTAAAGCCTAATGACAGGGCTTTCGTATGAAGTTGGTGCTCACTGCGCCATCTCTTGTAAATCCTTAAAAAATTAAGTTCAATACCCGATACATCTGGATGCACTGAATTGCAGTATTAATATATACATTTAGAGTCGAAGGATGCGTTTCGATGGAAGGTTGAGAAGCAGCGGCCGACGGAGCGACTGAGTACTCGACACCTGTCCTGCTCCGCCCCTTTCAACGTTTGCACAATTTGTTTACAGCCGTGGAGTGACCTGCCGTGTCGGCAGTCTTGTCGCTATCGATTTTTGCCGGGAACCTGCAGGTTTTACCACGTAACGGATGGACCGGCTTGCGCTACCTCGCGATCACCGCCGGCCGGACTCGTCATAGGCCGTTGCCTCGCGATTACACAGACCTCCCTGCTTCGCCTCCCTCCCTCCCTCCCTCTGCTCCGTCCGATTGCGCGCTCGGCATTACCGTTTTCTTCGAGGGAAAGTGAACGAGGTGCGACGCAATGCTCGCGCGCGTCCAGCCGCCGTCCATTAAAACAGCCGCGGTAATGAATCCGCAGTTGATTGCGCGATTGCGACGCGCGAGGGTGCATCATTGTTTACGGGGAATTTTCGCCGTGACGCGAGCGTGACGATACGCTCGCCGTGTGAATGAGCAGCGGACGCTCGCTCGTCGGAGATAATCGAGCGAAGAGGAATTTCACGCGAGTCTGCGAGTCGATGAAACGACACCTCGTCACCGTCGGCACTTGACACGCTCGATGCTCTCTCGCTTTGTATGCCCACCTGGTCGTCGGTCGGACGGTCGCACGGGCACAGCTCCACTCCACGATATCTTTCCCTTTCTTTCGGGAGCGGGATAACTGGCTCTCTGGCGACGCAGAAAACGACGAGGGGACATCCGCTAAGCCGGACGCCGCGCCGCGCCGGGCAACATTCACGCCGCTCTCAGGTCTCACTCGTCTTACCGTGTAATTAGATCGGACGCGGTCCGGGGATCGGCGAGTTTCGCAACGAAAGCGAAATATCCGTTTCTCATCGATCGCGCGCGATTTAACGCCGGTTTCTGCAATGGAAGTCTCAGAATGCTTGAGTCGCAGCGAGAACGCTCGCGATCTCCCCTCCTCTCCGTGCCCCGAGGCTCATTTTTTCGCCTTTCGTTGTACACGTGAGAGAGATGTCTCAAGTTCATGAACTGTGTCGCAAGCTGCAAATCTGACTCGCGAGATGTTCGAAACGAAGGAAACGAGGCACCGCGGAGTGACTAAAGATTAATCGATGCAATCGCCGTAATTGGCGCTGTTTGCTCGTAAAACAGCATCAAGAGGCATATCTCGCATTTTTAACATACCGCTCGGTACTTTGATGATACTGATGGAGCGCGAGCACGGAAGGCACGAAGCTTCGTCGTAACAGGACCGTCTAAATTGAGGATGGCGATATATTCGTACCAGTCGCGCAAGCTCCGCGGTGACCGTGGCGATTTATCGAATTTTTCCGCCGCGTTATGTCGTCATCCCGATCGGCGTTGCTGATGCGCCGTCGCCGGTGTCGCAAGAGCGGGCAAAAGGGGGGGGACGAGCGGGGGATTGAAAATTAGCCAGGAGTCGTGAGTCACGAGCGGCAACGTCCGCGATCATCCAGAGGCGCGTAAGCGCCGCTCGCGAGCGTGTTGCATTTTGCGCAAATTGCCGATGCGGCAATTGCCGTCGGCGGAGCCGCATCGACGAACGTGACTCAACGTGCACCTCGGCGACAAATGGGCTGATAGCGTACGTTCGATAACATCGGTAAATAACGGTCAGGCTTCACTCGCGGCAAGGACACCGGAGGAGGAGCCCGATCTGGTGTTCCGCTCACCGCTTGCCCGCCGGAGCCCTTTCGAGCGCTATAAGACGTCGGTGTTCTATATGAAGGGCGGCATGCAGGGAGAGAATATAGCTCGCCTAGCTCGGTAAATATTGAATTCCGCTGCGAAAGTAGCTGGCAAAGAAGAAACGTCTCGTCGGCGGCTTGCGGCTTCGTCGAGTTCCGGAGAGTAAATCATGGCGCCGCGCCGCGCTGAAGGAAGTAACCGCGGCCGCTCGAAGGCCGCAGACGAGCTGCCGGCTGCGGCAAAAATCGGCCGGTTCGCGACAATGACTCATCGTCGTCGCGCTCGTGGGAGACTTTAATGCGCGAATTTCCGCGAGCACCGGTATTTCTGGCTGGCGGGGTATTTGTGTTACGCGGCGACGAGGAATCGGCGCGCAACCAGCGCAATCGGAGCAGCGTTGGCTTGGAGAACGGGACGTCGAGATTCGTGACTCATTCATCTAGCGGCGTCCATTCTCCCGTTCGCGGTGTTTTGTTCCTTCAAGGAAACACACGGGCCGACATTCTCCGATTTTGACGAACAACGCTCTGAACGCGTTGCGAAACGAGGAAATAAATGAGACGTGCGCAGGTCTCGCAGAGGGTAGCAAAAATCTAAATCGAAGGATCGCTGCCTTCGCTGCTTTCGAAACCACGATACGCGAAAAAAAAAAAAAAGAAAAATACTTTAGAATCTAAAGTATTTCTATTTTTTCTCGTCCATCATAGCTTTGAGAGTAGCGAGTTTTCCAATAATTTAATTTTCTTTAATTCAGTTTTCCTTAATTTTCCAATAATCCAATAATTTAATAATTAATAATTTCGTAATAATAAATTAATAATTTAATTTTCTAAAGTTTGCACCACAGTTTTGTGTAATTAAAATAAATTTTGCATGCGACAGTTCTCGGAGGTATCTGATATTTTCTATCACCGCGCACGCAAATTTTCCGGACGTCGTCCCTCTCTCTCTCTCTCTCTCTCTCTCTCTCTCTCTCTCTCAATCTTTACGCGTGTAGCAAAATGAAGTACGGTACCAGCAAGGCGAGCGCTTCGACTGAAAATCAACAACGTCGAGCGAAGAGGAACGAATTTACGTTTTATTCGTCGGAGCTAACACGATCTCATCGAGAAATATCCTTCGTGCACGCGCACGTAGATATTATTTTACTTGTCTTAACTGGTGTGTTGTACACTCCAGCACTCCTCGTGTTGAATAATAGCCATTGTTCGGGCGGATTCGTTGGCCTTCCGTGGACTTTCGGGATCGGTGAACTGCAGACCTGCGGGCATGTTGACGATCGGTCGATGAGTAACCATGGGATACCAAGGCCGTAGCGTCCAGCTCGATAACTCCTCACCAGCACCAAGCCGTTGGATTGTACTACTGCGCGACCAGGAGCGTTGCTCGTTTCGCACGTATCTCGCGTAAATAAACAAGAATGACGTCTGCGCGCGACCGATGATATTCCGCCGAGCTGGTCCGTTGATCAGAAAATGATGAAAGTCCTCGCGAGGAATTAGAGTCCAGGCTGAGCATGACGAACGGAAGTATCTCTCTCTCTCTCTCTCTCTCTCTCTCCGCCGATGCGTCGGCGAAACAGCCAATTACGAGGCATGTTTATTGCTCCTCGGTATTGCCGCGTGAAATTACAGCGCGGCCGCGTAATATGAATATACGATTGCGCAAAGCCGATGGCTTCGCGTGTCGCGAGGACTAATTAAATGCCCGGGGTGCCTCGTTTGTTAAATGGGAGTATTAATTAGCGCTAACGCTTCATTTAGAATCGGGCCTTCTCGCGTTTTTCGAAGCTGCTGCCGCTGCTGTATTGCGTCTTATTACCGACGGCGGAGCGCGCGCTATCGGCCATCGGGTTGAGAAACTCCATGTGGGAACAAAGCGACTCGCGCGTGTGGCCATCGCTCAGCGTGTGTACCCGCGACGGAACCAGTTCTCTCGCGTGTCCCTTTGTTATGCACGGAAGAAGCGTCATGTTCGCACCTTTGTCGGCGAAAATTCTCTTCGGACGGGACCTGCTGCCCCCTACGTCGCCGAATATGAAAGCCTCCCTTTTGTCCTCCCTCGCGCTCCTACGCGATTGCGCGGGCAACACAGAGAGAACGAGTTTAGTTGAATTTAACAAATGCTTATTTCGAAATAGTCCGAATAAATTTTTTGATTGATCGAACCAAGTTTTCGTTTGACGCAACAAAAGTATTTTGTTTGCAGCTTAGTCAGCCGACGGGATGTTTTTGTTGCGTCAAACAAAATTTTGTTCGATCAATCGAAAAGTTTATTTCGACTATTCGAAATACGCATTTGTTAGATTCAACTAAATCGTTCTCTCTGTGCAGGGAGAGAATTGCCGTGCTCGCGCACGAGAGAGAGAGAGAGAGAGAGAGAGGGCAAGAGAGAAGGCATTCCTCTGTTGAAAACTCCACGCGATCTCGAGCTTTCCTCCACTTCCTCGCTTGCGACTCCCTTGCTTGCTTGCTTGCGACTTGACTATTCGTCGCGAGTGGAAGAGAAACACACTCTCGATGTATGTTTCCATCACCGGCGAAATTAGATCCTTAAACGGATGGAAAGCGAGATGCTTGGCTAGGAGCGGCCAGATTTAATTGTATGTTAATAAATTTGCCAGCTCCCCTTTCACCGAGTTCTTCACTCTGTGTATCTCTACGCCATCTCGGTTTCGTGTACGTATACGTATACGCATGAACGCCGTGATTTATGTGCAGCACTGACTCACATCGCGTTTCTTTCTCTCGGCGAGTTCGCCTCCGAATGACGTCGGCGCGATGTAAGACCCGCTGCTACGTGAAAGGTGCAGAGCGAGAGCGAGTCTCTCTCTGTGCCTCGTCGTTCCTTCGAACGTGTCACATATGCTCCTTTCTAGAGCGAGGATTGCTCCGAGCAGTCACGTGTCCTCCGAGTCGCGATCGCGATCGCGAGTCCTGGCAGGAGTAAGCTCAGTCGCATTTTTCTTTCTCTGTCGACGCAGAGCTTGGAGCAAGAGAGACATCTGCTGCGAAGGAGGCTCGAGGAGGCCAGGGACGAGAGCGAAGCGCGGGCTCTGGAGCTGCAGGCCGACGTGGAGACGCTGAGGAGCCAGTTGGAGGAGCAGAATGAGAGGGCGAGGAGGGCGGAGCGCGATCAGGCCACCTTGGTCGCGGAGCTGACGGCGCAGAACACGAGGCTGGCCGATCAGCTGAGGGAGGCCGCCAAGCAGGAGGAGCAGTTGCTCGTCGAGATGAAGGTGCTGAGGGAGAAGTGCGCTCTGCGAAACACCACGCTGCAGGATCACGTGAGCAGCCTGGAGATCCTGCGGGACGAGGTGAGAGCGTGAACCTTCGTCCCGGTCGACCACGAGACTCGCGCGCTCGAGTTCGCCCATCAATCTTATTAGTTCCTCACTGGAGTTCCCTTTCCATTTAATTGGCCCGCGAGCCAATTGGAGAGCGGAAGCCGCTGTTATTATCTATTAATCATTATCCTTTCGGAAATACCGAACGCGGTTCCCAGGTAGGGGCCTCGGCTGCTGTCTACTGAATTATTCACCGCGGCCTTTTTATGGGGAGGAAGCCGCCGTAATCGCCGTCGGTGCTTGCGCGCGAACCTACTCGTGTAATTTGTGGGAAAGTACTATAAATCGGGTAAAATTGAACGTGACCTTCGATCGGCTGGTTCTCGTCATACACCTTGCCTCTCTCTCTCTCTCTCTCTCTCTCTCTCTCTCTCTTTTCGTCACGCAGTGGCTTCGACCCGGAAAATGCGAGTCGCGTTTTCGCGCCGTGCCTGCTTACCGTGAACTGCTTCCCGTCTCTCTCTCTCTCTCTCTCTCTCTCTCTCTCTCGAAATTCCCCTTCAACGCACGTTTCGTCGAGAGCTCGGCGAAGATGAGGTCCTCGAGTCGTCATCACGTCAGGGCCGAGCGAAGGCCGGCTCGACGACGACGACGACGACTCAGTGAATCGCATTGTCCCGCAGCACGTATTATCCCGCCATAACGAGGCCGTCGTTACAACAGGTACAACTGGTCTCGGCACAAAGGACCGAGCTAGAGAGGCGGTCCTTGGAGCTCCGGGAGGAGAGGGCCCGGGCGATCGCGGCCCTCGAGGAAGCCGAGGAGAGAGCCGCGGCCTTGGAGCGGCTCAGCCACGAAGCGGAACACCGCGCGAGAGTGGCCGAGCAGGAGAGGTGAGGCCGCAGAATCCGCGTTCTCCACGCACCATTATGTCTCGGTCGTCACGCGTCTCGATCGAACGCTCGATCGAACGCCATTTCCTACCATGGCGCTTAAATTTTACCGAATCCCAAGGAGTCTCAGTTCCGCGTCGTTTTCTTCCGAGTCGCGCTCGGCCGGCACTTCAGCGTTCAGAGCTGTCGTATCTTTCCTCCCTGATCTGCGTCGAGCGCTACTCGGACTTGCGTCTCGCACAGTCGGATCTTATACTTGAGAATATCCGCAGTTGATCGAGTCGGGTGGTCGATACGAACGACTCGTACAGGCGCCCGAAGACGCATCTAAGGTATCCTCTGTGTCCTTGTTGTTTCATCATCCGAGACGCAATGCCAAGACCAAGATGCAAATCGATGATCGTGGAGAGTATTAGAATGCCGACTCACCGATGAGATCCACTGATGGCTGCGGTTGATAATCGCAGGTCCCAAAGACGCGCTGCGCGATCTCCCTCACTGTGTAATCCCGAGAGTCTTCGAGACGTATCATCGCGCGCGCGCGCGCTGCTGCTTTCAGGGACGAGCTGGCGTCGTCATTGGCGGCCATCGAGGCGGAAAGGAGGACTAGGTCCGGTTCGATACAAAAGCCACCGCGGTCCCTGCAGGCGGAGATGGAGTGCGAGGAGAGCGGAAGCTCGCTGGGAGAACAGGAGGACGGTCTGCGGACGGAAGTGGCGAGGGCGACGAAGCGACTGAGGGAGCTGTGCGCTCATCTGAGACGCGGCGAGGACGACTCCGGCCTGCAGAGCGACTGCGACGAGTCCATGCTCGTGATCAACAGCTCCGAGGCGGAGGTCGGCAGCAACGAGCGGGAGGCTCACCCTTCGCCTACGGTAAGTGTAATACGCTGCGGCTGGAACGGGATCTCAAATATTGACTTTAATCCGAATTAAATTCCAAACGGACATTTCTCTCCGACGCGCGACGAATCTAATTTAATAAAGGACTTACGCGATGCGTCTATACACTTTAATATATTACTTAATATATATATATCTTTATGTATATATTTTATATATTTTGTAATATATTTTAATGTGTGTACTCGTCTCGTACACACGCAAGGAAAAAAGAATTTGGTACCTCTAACGAAAGTGTTTAGTTGAGGCATTTTTTTAATAACAACCAAATATCTTGTTTTGTATAACGAAGTATTTAGTTGTCTCAACTAAATATATTTTTCTGCTTTGTTCTCTGGAAAGCAAATGATTTTGTTCTTGGACTTCGGATCATAAAAATTCAGCATTTTAGTTATCTCATCCATAAAAATTACACAATAACGAAATATTATTTTACATAAACTATAAATAACGGCCCAATGGATGCTATTTTGTCTTGCTGTTTAAACTGAAATTTCGATTTTATATATTGAGGAAAAATTGTAGTATTTCTAACAAAATTCATATAGTTAAAGCTGTGACAAAAGTATTACGTTGTACGGACAAACCGTAATCAAACGAGATATTTGTTTACACGAACTGAACAGTTTTGTTGGGCATATTTTAACCAAATTATTTTGTTGGTACAACAAAATTTTCGTTCACGCAACAATACATTTTTCCTTGGTGTATGGTAATTGTATATTTGTTACATATCTTAACAAAGATGTTAAGCTTTAAAATTAGTCGGAATAAAGTGACATAGTCCAAATTTAGACGTATACCTTGCGCTAAAATCGCCCCGACATTTGCCACGTCAAATCGCTCGACTTGCAGACGAATTATCCGGGTGCGCTGCTGGAGCTGGTCGAAGAGGTGTACAACCTCGCGCTGTCGGGCAGAGGAGCGCCTGGCGAGCTGGGGCTCGCGGTGGAGCTGCACAGGGTGCGGGAGGAGCTGGAGCACTCGAGGGAGCAGTCGAAGCAGATGCAGGAGGAGCTGAAGCGGCGCGCGGACGCGTTCCTCGAGGTGACGAGCAAGCTGAGCGTCTGCGAGGCGGAGCTGCGCGGCGTCATGGAGGAGCGCGACCGTGCCAGGGGTGACATGGAGCACTCCGAGCTGACGAAGGACGAGATCGTGGCGAAGGCGTACAAGGTGCGCGACCAGGCGGTGGCCAGGCAGAATCGAGTGGAGGTGGAGTTGGCGAGGACGCGGATAGACATCCTGCAGGCGGACAGCCAGCTGAAGGAGGCCATCAAGCAGAAGGTCGAGCTGAGTCAGCAGCTGGAGCAGTGGCAGATGGACATGCAGGCGCTGCTGGACGAGCACGTGCGCAGCAAGCTGACCCCGGCGGCGGCGCACAACGTCGCCGTGAAGAACGGCGATAACTCGGACGTGTCCGCGCCAGCCAGGAAGAAGAGGAGCACCGGCCCCGCGAAGAAGATGTTCGGCCTGTTTTGACGAAAGTGACGTAGCGCGGTAGCAGCGTTACGATGAACGAAAATTATAAAGGGACGAACGCGATCTGGTCGCGGTTGGCCGACGGCGATGGACCGTACCTGCGGTCGCTAGCGCCGCGAAGAGAAGTTGCCGAGAGTTGCGAAGAGGTGAGAGGGCGAAGGGAAGACGGACTTGCGTTTCCTTCGCACGAACGTTTGACAGAGCTTTGGTGTTACTCCCGCGGCCTTCAACCGCGAGTAGGGACGATGTTCCAGATAATTGATTGCCGTCGACTAGCGGAGAAACGTCGAATTTCGACTGATTCTCGAAATGAGCGATTTCGCGCTTGAAGGGACTACGGTTAGTGATAATTCTGAAGTCTGAAAGTATTCCTGGTGACTCGTCTAAAATTTGAGCCGGACCTGTCCTGAACGCCGGCACGGCGGAGTATCGGTGCGTCCGACAGCGAGATTCTTCTTCGCCAGTCGGATTTCCAAGCTCTCTCGCGCTTGGCAACTACGCGGAGCGAAGGATGTAGTCGCGTCATCCGCGACAGACGCATTGTTCTTAACGATGAGAGTCTGACACCGGTGCCGATTCCCGTGCCGAAACGGATTACTAATTCGAATTTAAGTGGCGCGTCTGCCGTCGCAAAAACACGCGGAACGTTCGACTTTCTACGATTCCTCGAGTAGGGAAAGTCGCGGACGGCTCTTGCGAAGCGTTCTCGAGCGCTCATGCGACATGCGCTCGATCGTCGCGGACGTACTTCTCGCCTTCGTCTCGATATGTATCAGTTGCGTTTTTGCCCGTCACTTTTTATCACGTCGATTAATCGACGCAGTCCGTCGGTCGGCCGTCATTATCGTACATTTAAATTCATAAACTTCTTATGCGAGGATCATCGACTACGTGAAACTGCGTTCCGCCGGCCGACGAGTCGACAGAAGCAAATCAATAGATCGAATAATTTTAATAACCTGTCGAGAAAGAAATATCATCAGATGGTCCGATCGTTCGTAAATTCGACTGAAAGATTTTTACGCCAGAAACAAACTGATGATCACCGTTGAAGTTTCCGAGGCAAGAAAAATTGTTCGCCATTTCTTCGTCCTGTTCCGTTTGTAACTGCACACGAAAGAAACTAATCACGAGTCTTACTACATACATACAAGCGAGTGTCGGTCGAAAGGTGACGAAAGAATGCAAAGGGTTAATGTCCCCATTAGTCCCGCGATTATTAACCCTTTAACCCTGCTGAGATATTAAATGACCAGTATGAGCCTCTTTGCTGAGTTATTTTTACAATTATAACAATATTTTATAATTTGCTGGCGATCCAGATTTTCACAAATTCATATTTTTAAATTAAAAAAAAAAAATACCGCACGCAATACCACACACATTGAAAGTCCAAATCGAGTAAACTCGATCGTAAGCAAGGCCGCCATTTTTTTCCACACTCGAGTTATCTCGACCGTAGCAGTTAAAGGGTTAAAATCGGCAAGGCGCGCAAGCGTCCTTTCGTCCTCGCGCGGGAACTCGCGCTATTCGCGTTACTCTCATCAGCGCGGAACCGATCGTTTTCCACGCTGAGGACGATCTCCAAGTGGCAGCCTCTTATCTCGAAGTGTGCTCGCGACCAGCTGATCAAATAATGGACTGGAGATGTCTCGTCTCGCTCTTGAATTATTGTTAACGCGAAACATTGTGATACGCCGTGTCTTACGTTAGAATCGACGGAGAATATTGCGCGGGTCTTTTGACGCGTTATTGTCGCGCCTCCGCGACATTAGTGATGATTTCAGTAGGGAATTTTGCAAACCTCGTCGACGACGAAATCGACGCACGAGGATGATCGATAAGTCGTGGGTATTATGAAACGTTCCTACAAGGTGAGAGATTTCTTCTCCCGCGGCTTCGAGCGACAGTTGGCATTCGTATTGCGTGGCATTCAAGTTACGTATAGATCGATGTTACTTAAATACGAGCTTGGATGTGATTTTCTGCGTTGGAGTTAATTACCGGCCGTGATTAATCGCTATCCGTCCATCGTTCCGTCCATCAGGACCGACGAATTATCTGCGATGCGTCGAAACGAAAAAAAATCGGGGAGGGGGGGGGTGAGGGAGGATTGAAATGTAATCGAGCGTATTTAGAAACGAAAGTCAATCGTCCAGCCATAGAGATCTCCGATCTTTTGACGCAACTTTAGTGCAATATCGTGCTAGAACGTTTTCGCGCGACGATGCTGATCGCAACGATGCTCCTCAAGAGCTCCACTTCGACCTTGAGAAGCAACGGCTCGCTGTCTTCGACGCGGCACGTGTGTTTTTGCACGTGTACATAGGGGTGTGTAAACACGTATGCCGTTGCGTGCTCGACACGATAGGATCGTTTGTACCTTTTTTCCTCGGAGTGCGTGTGTGTGATCGTCCAAGTTGTATGATAATTGTATGATTCTTGATCTGATCGATTATACGACAATATTTATTTAATAAAAGTCCGTTTTGCGAACATCCTGCGACTCTACATCTTCGCCGCACCTGCTCCTGACGTGCACATATATATATATATATAGATATTTCCGATTCTGTCGAATCTTTATTTTACTTGGCTTGCAGTGTTGGCGTGTAGCTCGCGTACCTTTCTCTAATCGTATGTCGTAGATGTTTCCTGAAAATAATGAGACACGTGAAAAGAAACAAATAGGCATTTATTCACAAGAGGCAGGTGTAGTTACAGTAGTTCTTCTCATTTCTGTTTTGCTTAAATATACATACATATATATATATATATATATACATATACATATACATACACATATATATATATATATATACATATATATATATATATACACATATATATATTTATATATATATATATTTATATTTATATTTATATTTATAATAGTATCTCGTACCCGAGAAACGTAATTACCGATCGGTCCAACTACGCGATACAAATGGGCATGAACAATGGGGGCGGGTGCATACAAAGTGTTTGTCCTCTCGCACACGAAACGCATCGTTTGAAATCCGTGGCTTCGCTTCCCTCCTCCGCTTCCGGCTATCTCCTATTTTAGTTTCGCGGCGCAGCGAGATTCCACTTTATAAAATTCTATGTGTGTGTGTGTGTGTGTCGAGATAGAATCTCATTGCGCGCGCTCGCTTATTACATTCCGCCGTGTCCCGATCGCGACGAGCAGACTCCGAACGAGCGGACGTACTCGGAACGGTGGTTCTTTCTTTTTTTTTTTTTGTTTATTTTCTCGTCTCGCTTCTCCTTAATTAAGCGCTGCTCACCTGGATCGTCCCGCGAGGATCGACTCACGCGGCACTCACGCGGTGAGTATCGTCTCGGGGGGAGAGTGGGTACGATCGTGTGCTCGTAACGGGTAAGTTAATTACGCTAAATTAATAATCGCGACGTCGGGGACGCGACACGGAGATGCCCGCTGAGGACCGACTGATCGACGTCGAGCAATCCGTCCTTCCGGACAGGATTCCGCAGCCCCGATCAATTCTCGCCGATCGGTCCTCGCGGGGGTGACTCGTGTCGTCCACCCCTTAACTTACCCGCCCTCCCCCGCGCCTGCAAAGTCGGTGTGTGTAGTAACGATATAGTAATATATAATATGACAATACGACACGATGGCGGTTCATTAGATTTGTCTTCTATAGTAACGCGACGATGATGATCATGACAACAATGTGATAACAATGAGCCTCCCGTCTCAGCGGCGACAGCGGTGAATAATCATAGATTAAATCGTAATCAACCGATAATAATGGCGCGCAAGCCGTCGCGGCGAACGCGCCGTGAGTCGGTGTAAAGCGTTCTTTATGTCAAAATGATAATTAATAGCAATTAGTATAAAGGTATTGAGAGGTACGTACTTTTCACAAGGTAGGTAAGTAGAGAAAGAGGGAAGGGGGGAGGGAGATAGGAAAGGGGAGAAAGAGACAAGTTAAGAGAGAGATAGATGGAAAGAGAAAAACAGAGAGAGAGAGAGAGAGAGAGAGAGAGAGAGAGAGAGAGAGAGAGAGAGAGAGAGAGAGAGAGAGAGAGAGAGATTATAATTATCAATGAAGCATCGTGTTTTTTGTGCAGAACAATTCTTCTCTATCAGTAGATCGCATTTCTTCTCGTTAAAGGTATTACATGTCACGGTAAATATAGTAAGGTTCGCTATGCTATGTCAATTATAAGTGGCTCTTGTCATGTTTCACCACTCGAAGCCTCCCTCCCTCCCCCCGTCCACGGTTCCTCCCCCCACGGAGCCTTCACCCCGCCACCCTCGATCCATCCTCTCGTTCGAGATTATTCCTCCCGTGACGACGTGTCAACACCTATATAAAGAGACAGTTAAGCTATGCGCAATTTGTGAGTGTGTATGCATGTACGTCTCTCTTCCGTATCCGTGTGCGGTACACACACACACACACACACACACACACACACACACGAGGCTGTATCTACGTGGGGAAGCGTGTGTTTGTCCGTGTAGATGTACGTGATTATGCATCAGCACGTACCCGGTGCGGTGCAACGATGTTTGTACGTGTATTGTTGTAAGGTGGGTAGAGCGGAAGTTCGTGAAGCTTCACGGTGCGAGTTTTCTCGCGCAGCTTAGGTGGATCGTCGTCGAGGTGGATTTCGACATTTTGGCAAGACGAATCGCGCGCAGAGAGTACGAGTGAGAGTTTTATCGATACTTCAATGATTCATCGTCGGTGATGGCTTACCGGATGATCAAGGAAAAAGACTAGCGCGGGTTTGATTATTTTCGCCACGTGTAGGAAGTAAACGATAGAGGCGCCGAGGTAACCGACCTTTGCTTTAATGCCACTGGGATCGCTCGAGTCTGGGAAGCGGCGTCGTGAAACTTCAGCAACTTCCGCCTGCTAAATGTGCGTGAGTGTGCCCGTCGAACTCCACAGCTTCGGTCTTACTCTCTACACGTGTATATCATATTTACATCCACACACCACTCCTTCACTTTTCTCACCCGCTCTTCCCGCGATCCTGTCCTATCTCGAAGAAAAAGACGGAGAAAAAAAGATGGATGAACTCAGAAGAAGCAGACGGGACTTCGTTCCACGGAATTCCACTTTTAGTCCTCGAGATCGCGAACCGACGTTGCGCAACATCGCGATTGGTTCCGATGTTCCAATGTATAAAAGATTTCAGGTCTCGATAAGAGTGAAGACGGAAGCGGACATTTTTTGATCCCGACAGAATCTCTCCGATTGTGCAACGACGTGGCGGCGTAATTTTCACTTCGAAGACGAGCGATCGAGTTTTACGGAACGAGCTCTCGCCGTGCTCTCCCGCGAATTTGTGTCTTCGCAGACTCGCGATATCGCCGACGAGTCCTGGGTGCATTGTACTTTCGATAGAATACAACGCACAATTACGTGACACGCGCGTAATTCGCTCAACTCGCTCGTTCTCACGCCACTCGAGATGGCTTTCGCGATTACGCGAAACGAGTAAAGAGGAAAATCCCGGGACGATAAATGAGACAGGGTTATCGCGATAAATTATTTACACAATAGTGATAACAATGTTGATAATAATCATGGTGACGGTAATAATAATAATAATAACACGTACGGTAGTAGTAATAATAATAATACTAATAATAATAACATAATTATGCACGAGCACGGTGTCGGATGGGGGAGAGAGCGGTAATCGTAATTATAATTATTCAATTATATTATGATTATAATTATGGCTATCATTATGTCGGATGCTTTAAGCAGGTGCGAGGGCACCTGCAATTATTTTCTGCATTCCGCCAGGGACTCCGCGCTACCCCGACATTAGCCGGAATTAAACGCAGAAAATAATGGCACTGAATCATTGCGGGGCAGAATTACGTCGCGCAGGTTTTATATTCTGTACGTTCGCCCCTCGGCTGTCGTACGAAGCCTCCAGTGGTATTCGACATAACAATGATTATAACAATAATAATAATTATAATAATAATTACAACAATCGCACTCTCTTTGATCAGCAGCGTACTTATAAATATGCATAATTATCAATATCATTGCTATTATTACATCGCAATGGGTCCATGAAGCGGGACTGTCGACATAATAATGACGACGATGGGCGAAAAAACAATAATAATAGTAATAATAATAATAATAATAATAATAACTGCCTTCCCCGACCAGCAGCATATTCACGCACACTCTTCCTCACGCAACGCTTTCTACTAAATCTCGCCTCCCTTTACTGCGCACTTCTCTCTTTCTCTCTCTTCTTCTTCTTCTTCTTCTTCTTCTTTTTTGTTTTCCTTTTTACTTAAAACGCTACATAGAAATATCTTCGTTCTGGGTCCCGCACAACTTTGTATCTCTCGCAACGACGATGGCCCGTACGACGCGTGACCGTCCTCGCCAGACGACGAGGATCGTGCTCTCAGCGCATGGGAAAGAATTCCTCTCGCGAGGAAAAATAGGAGGATGCAATTTCAGTGGTCCGATCGCGTATCTCTCTCACGCTCCTCTCCTACCGTCGGGTATGATCTTTGACGCTCGACGCTTACGGAGAGACAACTTCCTCTTCGACGAACAAGTATCGGCAAACGTTTCGTTGACTCGGCAACTCTCAAAACTGCGTCTGTTCTTTCTTCTTTCTCTTTCTCTTTCTTCAGTCGCAGAGGACATTCTGTGTAGAGAGCATGTGTGCTTCGCTCAACAACTTCGCGGTGTTTCGTCTTCAAATCAGCAACAGTCTTCTTCTTCACACGCATAATCGTTATCAGTGCGCGCGCGCGCGCGCGCGCAGTGTGAGTTGTACGCAGTGTGTAAGGTATACGTATTATTTTATCGTGAGATTCGCGCAGTGCGATACGATCGAATATTGAAGTGTCATCGTAAGAACGTGCCTCCTCCTCGATCTGGATTGTTTGCGGCGCACTAAGTTCTACGGTAGCGGCAGTCGCTAATGCGAGGTGCAGTCCATGGCTGTACATGTTCCTAGATGTGTATGTGTGTGTGTGTGTATGTATCTTTGTGTGCATGTTGCGTGTGGTGTGTGGAGATGCGTGGAACTCTTAAATGATACGCGTCTGATGTTTGGTAACAACGATGTTTTGTACGAACACACCTCTCTCGCCGCATGTATCTACTTCTTCAACAACAGCGATCGGCAAGGACTGCGATGGCCCGATGTGTCAGCGGCGATTCGTCGTGCTACCATGCGCGTCTAGCGGCAATTATTATTCAGCGTATTGCGCCCACCAACGAGAACAATAATTATCATCGAAGATCGCGTTAGAAGAAACCGGCGATTCGGTCCGATGGATAGTTAGTAGTATCGCGTAATAACGTGAATCTCTCCATTTCCTGGACGACCAATCGTTATCGCGTATGGTTCCGACGTCTCGTTGCGCATAACCACTGATCTCTCTCGCCTCTAAAGCTGCCCTCCTCCCCCCCCCCCGGTTGATCTAAAGGACGGTCGCGATATAATAAGTATTTGTCGTATCGGCTTCGCGTGATCTCCGAGGTGCAAGCTCTCCCCTAAAGCTTCCTACTAATTCGCCATAAAAAATAAACTCCCTATCGGCCGTCGTGTAAACGTGCGCGTGTCCGTACAGGAGATGTCCCCCCCCCTTCCCCCTCTCCCCCCGGTGACCTATCGCATTCCCGACGACGCTCCCGACAATCGGGACGATCCGCGGACGAGCGGAAAAGCGCGCTACGTACGCGGGGACATCCCGGTACGTGTGTGGTCGCAGTGCACGTGCTTGGCGTGTGCGGAAGTGTTTCGCACGCGCACGCGCGTACGCGTGCGCGTCCCATGCAATATCCAGTCGTCGTCCTCGCGTCTTGCTCCTTTTTAATCTGTACACCCGAGAATAACACACACACACACACACACACATACACACACACGTCAAATTTATATATAAATAAATAAATATATATATATTTATTTATTTATACGTATATATATATATATATATTTATTTATACGTATATATATATATATATATATATATACGTATATATATATATATATATACGCACAAGCTCTTTCCTATAGCTTCACCGTTCTCTTCGAATGCCTTCGCGGATGATAATCGCTTAACTACGCTCTAGCTGCAGACACACTCTCCGACACGCACACACAGCAACATTCGCTCGCAGTTTCACCGGCGGGCTTTGCTCCCTTCCCCCTTTCCCCGCACTCGAGCGAGCAAGTTGATTAATTTTAGCGCGCGATAATCACCTCCTCGTATATACAGACGATTCGCCTCCCCCTTGCCTCACCCCAAGTAAGCTTCTTCCGCATCTTTCTCTATCGGTTGCCCCGCGCGAAAGCCGTTTCCGAAAGCCGATACAGGGCCGCATTTTAAGAATCACGCGACGGGATTTCTGGAACGCGCGTCCTTCCTTGGCCGCCGATATCGCCCCTATAATGTTCCCTCCCCCTCCTACTCCCTCGACGGCAGACTCGTGACATCTCTCTCCCCTCTCGCCTCGGACACTGCGTTTAACATACATAACATCATATCGACATAGGTAAGCGTAGTCCACTATAGCTGTGGTATGGTATAGCACTCTGCGGAATTTTCGCGAAATTTTCAGTCGTAAAGAGTAGTATCCGTAATCGTCCTACGATGCCTCCCGGCGCACATCAGCGGTGCGCCCCGACACCGTGCGTTCGTGTTTCCTAGGGGTTGCTCTCCCAGCGGGCGAGCTGGATACGCCTGGTGTCGAGGGAGGGCGAGAGCAGCGACTTGAGGGACGCGCTTGGCGGCGAGCCGCCGAAGTACTTGAGGGTCAGCGGCGACTGCAGATGCCTGTGTCGGATCACCTCTCGCTCAGCAGGCAGTGGCCAGAGTTCCTAGCGGACAGTCGGGGGACTGATCTGATTAATCGAAAATATCCGGCCACTCCGCTGCTCACCCCTTCCGCCCCGAAAATTCCGCTTCTCCGTTTATCGATCGTCCGAAGATGTCTGTTTTGTCATCTTTTCTGTTTTCTTTTCCGCTCTCTTCGTTCCATATGTGTGACGTCCTAAGTCGGAATCGCCGGGTCGCGGAAGAGGTTTGATGATTGAACGACGATGGAATTTTCTCTTTGCATGTCCGCAAGAGGATATTCTGATAATCCGAAAGTAGTTTACCTGCAGCGAGAGAGCCTCGTCTCAGGACTCGCCCTGCTTATTCCTGCGACCAGTCAAGGACCCAACCAGGGACTTCAGGGTAGCGCCTAACCCTCTGCCGCTCGGAGTGTTGAGACTGCTGGCGTTTCTGAAGCCCTGCGGATGTGCGTCCAAGCATTTCTGGTATCTCAGCTGAAAGCATACGGAGGAAACGTATCCTTAATCGAAACGAAAGTCTCGCAGCCGGATGGATTCGTCGGTTAGTCGAGACGAGAGAGCCTCACCTTGCAAGCGGCTTCAATCGTCTTGCAGAGCGCTCCGCTGCTGGGCTCGCAGTTGAAAACGTGTGCGATGAACAAGTCCTGCGCGGTGTGCATGATGAAGGCGCATTGCTTCACGTTGCGGCCAATACCGAGGAATGACAAGTAGCGAACTCGACATTCGGTGATGAGCTTGTCCTCCTAAAAGTCACGATCACGTGCAGAGATCACACCGATCGTGCTGATTTCTCGATGTTTAGGAAGCAAAAATAATCGCGATTACGAGTTACTTCAAAAATTCCAGACGAGTCATGAAAAATTTGCTAAATCTGTTCATATGAAAAGAAACAATTTATCCCAGCTATTTTATCACAAAGCTTTCGCTTTTCGAGAGATGATGATGTTTTAGTCGATTTTTCCTCCGGCATTCGGCAATATTCGCTGAGAGAGAGAGAGAGAAAGAGAGGGAGAGGGGGAGAGAGAGAGAGAGATCGCTTGATTGTCTTTCGCACGAAAATCATAAGCGAAATGAACAATGTCGACGATTATAGTTTACTTACGTTCGGCGTGAGAATGGAAATCATGCTAGGAGCGACGGCGACATTGACATTTCGCCACTGATTGATCGGCGTATTTGTCACGATGTGTTCTATCGCCTCGTTCAAGACCTCCATGCCGGTCGCTTGGCTGACTTGCATGGATCCGAGGTACTGCGCTCGCAGTACTTTCTTCGGCTCCTCCATCGGCGTTGGGAAGGATTGTGCTGAAATAACAGGAGAAATAATCGGAAGAACGATAAGTAGCTTTTCTCGTCACGTCTCGTCTCGTCTCTTTTTTACTTCCACTGCTTCTGTCTCTCTTCTTCATTTCTAACCTCATTTTATTGGGTCTATCTTGAACGAATGATGACAACCTACGCTAGCTCTGTTTGATGCTTCGAATGTACGAAAGTATACGGTAAGTCCGAAGACGCGCGGTTGGTCACTTACTGACTAGCGCTTGGCCGTTTCTGTGGAAACGCCGATGCTCGGTTGGCAGATTCGTGGGCCTCGTGGCTAAACTCGTCCGTCCGTTGATGTCCACCGGTTTCGCGAGGTTCTGATGCTGGGATCGCTCGATCATGATCTTCTTGCAAATGTCGCGGAGCGTGTTCGCGATCGTGCGCGCCGGTATGTCGCAACGGAACACGTGGCACATGTGCTTTCTGGTCGATCGATCTCTCGCTACGTAAGCGAAGTCCCTGGAACGAGCAATTAAAAGCGCACTCAGCGATTATGTTGTTGTGGCGGCGAAGGCGGAGGGCGGTTCTATCTCGTTCTATCCTTCATTTTCACGCCGATCGTAACACCCGCGCGTCTCACCTTTCGCTGGCGAGTCCAATCGGCGGCGGGGAAAGGCAGGCGGGCAGGCATGAAAGCAACGTCAGTGTATAATTAGTACCATCATTTTCGACAGCTGATCTCGACAGCACAGACTCCAGGATCCGAGGATACCTGAAATCGTTCACTCACCGACAGTGATCTCTCCCTACGCCCCACACCCTCACCGTGTGGATGGGTTGTGTGTTGAGTACAGTGAGATTCTCCGGATCGATCAGCTTGAGCGCGCCCTCGTCCAAGTCCATAAATAGATCCTTGCCCTGAAATATTTCGTAACACATATCTCGCGTGCTTATCGCGCGGGCGAATCGAGGGCTTAGTCAGTGATCACACATTCAAAGGGCCGCGCGTCCTAAATACACGCCCTCTCGCGCGCGCGCACACAGGTGCGCACGCGTGCCTCTCGTTACAACTTAACAACAAATCTCATCTTGTCTGATCTTCCTTTCCTATTCTCCTTCTATCCTACATGGGGAGGAGGTTCCCCATGTTCCGTTCTCTTTTCTCGACTCGCGACGGTCTTCGGGGACCGGCATGCCCGGCATGACGCACGAAGGTACTCACGTCGCCCCACCGGCCGACGACGTCCAGGAGGTCGTTTCTGCCGAGCGAGAGATCCACGATGCACTTGTTCACGGCCTTGCTGCTTCTCTCGGGCGTCAGGTCCTCCTCCGCGATCTCCGTCCAGCCCAGGGACCGCACGGCGAATCTGATCGGCTTGTCCCTGCCCTCGGAGTCCGCTCGGGCGGGATAGCTCCTCCGTCTGAAACGCGCGAAATAATTAACCGCGAATCGCCGGCGACAGCCGCCACGAGGCGAGAGGCGACGCGTCGTCCGCTTACTTCAGCGCCAGTTCCACTTTCCTCTTGCTCTCCAGCTCCTGGTCCAGCGCCGAGCTCGTGTTGCTGCGAGTCACCGTGTTCACCATGCCGCTCAGGGTGTGGAAATTGTTTATCTGCAAAAGAAACAAATTTCAGTGACCTCGCGCGATCTTGCCTTATGTGTGCGCTGTACAACGCACGGCAAATGTGCAAAAATTTACGTCCTAAATTATCATATATAATTCACATTTAATTCCCGCGTCACAATGATCTCATGCATGTGAATCGATTGAGACGCGCGACTGATGCGATCGAAGCACGGAACTACGGAATGTCCGACTCACGCTGTCGTTATCCTTGACCAGGCTCCGGCGCGCCTCCGTTTTCGAGTGCAGCGGCGCCTCCGGCGGTTCTCTCTGTATGTTGCCGCTCTTCACGTGCCAGTAATAGGGCCCGTTCTCGTCTGAAATAACATTCGATCGCGCTCGCAAATGAAAGCCGCGGGCTCGAGCCGCGGGCCGCTTAACCGGAGTGCGACGGCCGCAGAAACGCGACGCTTTTCACAGACACGCTCGATATTCCGCGGGCTGCGCTTTATAATAGTCACACACAGTTAAAAACAGTCGCGCACGCTGCTTCGGGGTCGCTGAACCCGAGGCTCTTCTCCCCCTCTCCTCCCCCCCCCCCCTCCACCGGCGAATGAAGAAAATAGTCGGAGGCGCACGAAAGAGGTCGCGATCTGATTCTCCCTGCCGACCCGCTCGATCTTCCGGCCGATGTTTCACGCGATGCAATCGCGGCCAGGAAATTTTCGCCATGAAGACCTGCGACTCTTCTCGCTTCTCCATATAGAGAATAACCGCCCCCGCGTGGAATTTCGCACGCCCCCAGCGCGTTGTACTCCAAGTATCGGCGATTTATCTTCCATCAGCCCGTCCATCGTCGCGTCGCGAGAGAGAGAGAGAGAGAGAGAGAGAGAGAGAGAGAGAGAGAGAGGGATAGGACACAGCGGAAAAATCACGACGCGATGCTATCGAGGACCGGCGATAACCGCGTGACCGCGTTCGCCGCTAAATACGGAGCGGTTGCGCTTTCTCCGGCTTCGGCATCGATCTCGCGCTCGATACTCACCCTCGTGCTTCTGCCAGCCGGGCGGCAGATTCTCGTCTTTATCTTCGGAATCGGTGCCGTCCACGTCCGACGGTTTCTCCTGGGTATTGTTCTGCAGAATCGCATTGTTCTTCTGCTCCTTGGGCTGCCGCCGTTTCACCGGCACCGCGTACAGCTCGCTGTTCAGGCCACCCTCCACGTGCGGCACGCCGCCCATCTCTGAGCTCTCGTTGTCGGGTTTCTCGCAATAACTGAAGTGCAGAGTCAAGAAAACGTGGCGTGAGGAGAGCTCGGCGACACTGAGCTTATTCCGGGAGGAGCGGCGCCGCCGCGCATCACCGCGACGACGGCTTCCGACCGGATACGCAAACAACGCGGATATCGCGTCTCGGGGCGGAATTGCGGGACAGCCTTCGGCTATAGAACGTGGAGGAGAATCGGCTCTCGCCAGGCTGGCGAGAGAGAAATGGACGTTTGACCAAGGCTCAATCGCTCATACCTCGACTGCACTTTCCTCGACAAACGCGGGTTACAGCGGGTTACAGGGGCCAACGGCTGGTAATCTAAGACTGTCGTTGAGCCCGGAAATTCCTACTCGGGGAGGAGTCCTCGTACGGTAAATGTATGTAGAAAAGGGTACACTTCACCGATTTCTTTCGTCTTGAAATATGTTACAAAGGATGAAATTCTGAGTGACTTTTTCTAATACAATTGTATGGGGGTCGCTTATAGTTTCTGAGATATTTGACTTTAAAGTTTTATAATTGTACGTTGAAGTATATTTGAAGTAGAGGTGAATATATAGAAAGGGGTACACCTCACCGGTCTTTTGCATTTTGAAATATATTTTCAAGGATGAAATTCTGAGTGACTTCCTGATACAACTATGGGGGTCTCGTTTATAGTTTCGGAGGTATTTGATTTTAAAGTTTTGGAATTTTGATTATCCTGGCATTAAATTCCAGATATCATAAGCTGACGTTATTTACAGTATAATCCAAACAATTAATCCAACACACACGGATGTATACATACGGAAATATAGGAAACAGTACACATAAGCAGAGAGCTCCCCCGCACCCCCTCCCCCAAAAAATCCTAACCTAACCTAACTTATTGTTGTCTTTATATATTGTTGGGCGATGTTGAAAAGATCTCCTTAAAAGCCACAACACCTAATTATATACAGATATTATAATAAGTCAAGTTGAGCCAGGCGATAGATCTTAAGAGAACTTTTTTCAACAATGTCCAAAAATATATAAAGATGTAACAAGTTAGGACAGGTTAGGATTTGTTTGGGGAGGGAGTGCGGGGGAGCTTTCCGCTTATAATATGTACTGTTTCCTATATCTAAAGTCAATAGAAACTGCTTGTCAAATAAACTTCAACATATAATTATAAAACTTTAAAATATCTCAGAAACTATAAGCGACCCCCGTATAATTGCATTAGGAAAAGTCGCTCAGAATTTCATCCTTTATAACATATTTCAAAATGAAAAGAATCGATGAGGTGTACCCTTTTCTACATATTTACCCCTCTTTTAAACGCTTCGCCATTCAGCCATGCTTCGCTCTCTTTCTCTCGAGGTCACGTTTACGCTCATGAGCTCGCGTACAGCCTCTCGTTGGCACATGTCCTCAAATCCCCGCGCCCCGCCGCGTACATTCGCAGACAGAGAGCGAGTAAACGAGGAGAAGAGAGTCAAGGTCTTCGTACAATCGGCCGAGTTCCATGGGGGATTGCGGTGGAAACCCATCGGGGATGGGTGGTGTGTGGATGCAACTTTCGCTCGTTCGACGATGCGAAATCAGCAACGCAATGCAGTACAGCCGCAAGCTACAAACCGCGGGCGATGTGCAAAGCTTCGTTTTTACTAATCAGCCCTACTTCCGGTCTTCCTCAACGTCGGCCATTATTCTTGGCTCAGCTCGGCTCCGGTCCACGCTTCATTTGTTTAAGTACGTCGTCATTGACTGGTCACGCGACAGGGTTATTTGTTGAAATTCTCCTTGCTCCCCCCCCTCCCTCTCTCTCTCTCTCTCTCTCTCTCTCGCACACACGCGCTCCTTCTTCAGCGTTATATCGCGAAAGTCCACGGTGAGAGCGTGATCGTGGTCGCGGTCGCGTGACTCCGGGGAGTTTCAGCAGAACGCGTTTCGGAGCGAATCACGATCGCCGAAATAAGCGGCTTGATTTATCGCGCCATTGTCCGGTCGTGTTCGCTCGCGGACGAATCGCGTGCGCGGCCGTTTCGCCGAACATTCGCGGCGATCGTCATTGACTCCGGCGGAACGACAAATTGATTTCCGCCGATCGTACGACTGTCTCGTCTCCTCGTCTCGTCGCGCTCGTAATAAACCGTTATCGATTCTCCGCGCGCGCGTGCCGTCAAGAGAGAGAAAGAGAAAGAGAGAGAGAGAGAGAGAGAGAGAGAGAGAGAGAGAGAGAGGGGGGAGAGGGAGAGAAAGATGGGGGAGCCGTTATCGCCGCAACGAGAAGTCCTCGCGTGCTAATCGAAGCGGTCGGGTGCGACACGAGCAGGCCAGAAGGAGATTATTTACGGCGGCTGTAAAATAAAACGTCCCGCGCGCGACAGCGGCCGAGGAGAAATTGCGCTTCGTACTCGCCGGCGATGTGGAATTATGTACCGTGGGGCGCGAGAACGGGCCTCAAAGCGGCCTCGCGCGCACCCTCACGGCCGAGCCGGGCGGAATAGAGATCACTGGGTGGTGGCGCAGCGGCCAGGAGATCATAACAGGTGTCTGTCGTGTATCCAACGAGCATCCTATTGTCGCGACAGGGAGGACGCAAGGTAGCCGTGTGCATCTTTATCCGTGAGAAAAATTAGAGAAACGGCGCGAGGGACAATTTCCTGGACTTTGGCAAGCTGATTCCCGTCACGTCGATCGTCCTTTCATTATAAATCACCCGTCCGCAGTATTAGATGTCGCTCATTACAGGTTCGACAGAGAGAGAGAGAGAGAGAGAGAGAGAGAGAGAGAGAGAGAGAGAGAGAGAGAGAGAGAGAGAGAGAGAGAGAGAGAGAGAGAGAGAGAGCGAGACAGAGAGACGATCCTTACGGCCGACACAATCTCGCCGGCACTTTGCGCTCGTCAAATTCAATCCGGTTATTCATTCGCGCGGCAGACTATCGCTTGCTTCTCCGGGGCAAGGCGCAGCGTAACAGCGGAGTAACGGCGACGTATCCGCTCGTCGCCTGGGAAG
This sequence comes from Harpegnathos saltator, assembly GCF_003227715.2. NCBI lineage: Eukaryota > Metazoa > Arthropoda > Insecta > Hymenoptera > Formicidae > Harpegnathos > Harpegnathos saltator. The sequence continues at coordinate 593,103 of NW_020229890.1, forward strand.
GTCTATTTTACTTTGTAATAGCCAAGGGCCCGAGACAAGCTTCGACGACTGCGACGCCCGCGCGGCATTTTATTTTTCCCGATGCGAAAACGGCGTGTCGAGTCGCCGGCGACGTGAAAAACGCGGGAAATCGCCTCGGGATCATTTCTCTCTCTCTTCCCCAGCTCTCTCTCTCTCTCACTCTCTCTTTCTTTGAGCGAGCGAGTCGCGCGCGTTCCAGCGGGTAAATATAGCGCACTGTCGACGACGAGCGGCCAGAAAGAAGGGGCTTTCGCGCGCGATATGTCCGCGAGCGGAGAGTCATTCGCGTCGTCTCGAAGACGCGAGTGTGGTGTGTTCCGGCTTCTCGGCTGTAATCCTGGATCGCCGCCTTTGCAGGTATACACGGCCGTTGCACCCGCGTCCTCAGCGACAGCAACAACCCGCGACTACAACGGCGGACTCGGCAAACAATCGGCCGAGTCGCTTGCACCTGCGAGCTGCGCGCAGGGGAGTCGCTTATAGCGCGCGGTCAACACCCCGGGAGGTGTTCGCTTCGACGCGGCGAGATTCGCCCCGGCGGTCGTTACTGCGACAAATAGAAGCAACAACTTGGACACACAAAAGAGAAGCGTCGGACAGCGGCAGCAACAGCAGAGCGCAGCGGTATCAGCAGCAGCAACAAGCGGATCATCATCTGCAAGAGACAGGGCACGGCGAGACCACGACGGGGAGAGGGAGAGAGAGGGGGAGAGAGAGAGAGAGAGAGAGAGAAAGAGAGAGAGAGAGAGAGAAGGAGCGTTCGTACGTACTTTCTCGACCCGGAGACGCCCGCAGCGTCGATCGATGCCGCGGATTCCGACTGAAGGGGCTGAGATCGAGGCAGGATCGCGCTCGACGACGAGGACGACGATCGGGGATTCCCGTTGAGGGTGTCGTCGACGAGAGCGGACTCCGCCACACCCTCGCAGCCGTACCTGAATCAGCATCGTTCATGCAACGTATTACAAGGGGATGAATCGCCGGCGAACGTTGGTGGTGGTCATAATGATAATGCGACGCTTCGCATCGCTCGTTTGTTAAACCTCAAGCGCGCGCGCGCGCGCGTGCGCGGGTAATACGCTGTATTTAATGAGGTCTCGAGGAGGCTCCTCTTCTTCTTCGTCGCTCTTATTTACTCCACTCCACCTGTGTCACTCTTTGTGAACGTAATGCACACACGTGTGTTGTGTGCGCGGCAATCAACGAGCTCGAAAGCGATGAGCGAGATGTACTCTTTTGTATATTTATACGCTTTTTGGAATGCAACGTCGAAAGTTACATGATATTTGCGCAGAGAGAGAGAGAGAGAGAGAGAGAGTGAGTCTCTTCCAGCGTCGGCTCCCTCTCTCTCTCTCTCTCTCTCTCATTGGCTCTAATTTTGATTTCTGATCGTGCCTCTGATACAACCTGTCGATTTGTGTCGCTATTATTCCCCGTCCTGATCACGAGAGCAGTCGGATTATCATTCAAACGTGAAGCTCTGAGCGAGCAGCCGCATCGCGATACATCTATATTGCGCGACTCACGGTCGTCCATTAAGTCTTAAGCGATCATTTGTTATTTTCGATGGTCGTTTATTATCGACGCGCGTGACTTCCACGGCACGTCCGGCGAACGCCGATGTGAACGATTGTTGATTTATCACAAATGTCGGAACGGGATTTCCCGGTCGTGAGTGCATTTCGCAAATACAGTCAGCGCACTCTTCGGCTCTTCGCGCGCAGGAAGCGCGCGGTTGCAAGGAAGTGGCATTTTAATTAACGATCGGGGAACAGTGCCAGGCACCGACGTGGTTAGTACAGGGTCGCTAACCATGTCGAAGTAATTAAGGGATTAGCCGAGCGGTTTGCTGACTAACGCTGGCTGCCTCTCCTGAGTATCGTTCGGGCATTAGGAGCGCCTCCTAAGGGCCTGCGCGTTCCCTTCGAACGTACCTACCTACTCAAGGAGCACGGATCTTGGACTCGGAGGCCTTAATCGCCGGGATTATAACAAACTATGCGCGCCCGGCGAAAACTTCCGCCCGAAATCGCGTTCGACTCTGCTTACTTCGCCCGAAACTCCGCTCCGTCGAAAGTTCAAGCGAGTTACAATAAAGGCGTTTTCATAAGGCGAATAGAATTATCTCTCGTCCCTTCCAACTTTACAAATGTCACAATCTCGCCTGTTGTACGATTCGCTTCCCTGAGCTTCCTCGCTTTACCGAGCGGATAAATCCCGCGATCTCGACGAATTTGTGCGACGGAGGTTATTCGTTGTACGCGACGGATCAAGTACGAGTACATTCGTCGCGCTGCGTTTGCAGGGGGAGTTTATGATTGGTAAAACGGTCGTCGAAGTGCAAGTCGAAGCAAAGGTCTGGGACGTTATGCCGCAACTGCAGGCCCCCGATGGCCTCTTTGTCTCAACCCTTAATCCCCTCCCGTCGCCTCCTCCTCGAGGAGTACAAAGTTCATCCGGGCGGTCGCATTATCGGCGATCAGTTGCCGCGTTCCCTTTAGCATGGATATTGCGCAATCGTTAACAAGAGTTTCAGCTATATTCCTATATTATCGCGCGCCGGGTCGTTACATAAACCCTGTTAGGAGTCGAGCGGATGTAAACGGCGCATCGACACCCGTACTCGATGTTCTCGAGTTTGTTAATTACATGCTAATGCATCGCGATAATTTCTTGTGCGTGTCGTTAATTGGCGAGCCCGGTGTCGTCACTCACAGCGAGAGAAGACCTCTAATTGCCCGCCGTGCGATTCGAGAGAAAAATTTTCAAACTTGCCCGCGACGTCGAGCAGACGCGGGGAGGGAGGACGTCCGCGAAAGTCCGCGAGAGAAAGAGAAAGAGAGAGAGAGAGAGAGAGAGAGAGAGAGAGAGAGAGAGAGCATTGTCCGGGAGAGGGAGATTGATCGGGAAATTTTCAAGCAAATCGGGCGCCGACAATTCCGGAGCAGGTCGGCTATAAAGACGCAGGAAGGCGAGGAAGAAAAAGTGCGTAATTTAAGGGAAAGAGCGAGGAAGGGTAACGACGGGGCCGAGGGAAGGAGGGTACGCGCTATGACACGCGTGGCTAAACGACATAATTCCGCGCGAATATGTGGGTTAGAAACGACGGTGAACGGGGGCAAGGGCGGGGGTGGCGCTTTGGAGAGTCGCCAGAAGTTTCTCCGAGGGGTGGCCCTTATTTCGCGCCGGGACGGGCGCGAACGAGGGTGACGCAGAACGATCGATGGGATCGGCGTCTGCGGGAATTCTCCACGTCGATCGCCGGCGCGTCGATCAGAGCGTAGCCGGACTCTCGTCGCGTTTCCTTTCACTGCCGGCATCTGCCGGCGGTGCCGTCGTAGCGTCGTTGATCGGATAAAACGATTGATGGAATTACGATTATGAGCAGGCGGGCGGGCGCGGTTATTAAACGCGTTATTAATTAATCCGTAATACCGTTCGGTCGCGCGGGCGTCGAATCGGACCGAGCCCGACGAGCGTTTTATCGGAAATGAAATCGCAATATTGACGCATTGACGTAATTCGTTCGGAGGGACGTTAACTCGATTCGCGATTCGCGAACCGCGATAACGCTATAGACGGGTCGTTATTAATACCGTTAATCCCGGGATTCGCGGTATTGTGACGACGTTATATATCTGGAATAGCGGGTTATTGACACTGTGGACGCGTATCGATCGCCCAGGGCCCATATAGCGTTGCGAGATCAATGATCGTACGGATGGACGATGATGCGGTCAATCCGAAACACTTCGAGATTCGCCCCGGATAGCCGAGGCTCGATAGCAATGCGATAATGATACCTCGCGAGAGAGAGAGAGAGAGAGAGAGAGAGAGAGAGAGAGAGAGAGAGAAAGCGTATACACGGAATGAAAGCGGTACGTATGACTTAAAGAAAAAGAAGTCATATATGAAAAGTTTCACGACATCTAAAATAATTCTGCTGCAACGTTATATTCTCGTAGCGACTTATTTCCGACGGTGTCTCGATCTCGCGATGAATTTTGGAGGAAATTATAATTTGAGCGTCGCAGTGAGCGCTTCTAATTTCAGACGTTTGAGTAAGACCGCGCTATACGTAAGTCGCTCACTTTAGAGCTGCGTGTTGAAGAAGAGGGTCCTAGATCCGAGAAATTTCCTAGATTCCCGGCGTCGCATCTCGTGACGTTAATGGCGTATCGCGCTAGGTGGCGAGGAGTAGACATAAACTAATTGTGACAACTGAAATCGGCTACCGGAGCATGGTAATTGTAACCCAGCCAGCGTGTACACGTGCGCATCGCCGTAACTTTCAGTCAGGTGTAATTAAACCCAATTAGGTCGTAAGGTGAGCAACTTCTGACGCACCTGGCTGGGCCGTAAATTACACCGACAAGTCTCTCTCTCTCTCTCTCTCTCTCTCTCTCTCTCTCTCTCTCTCTCTGCCCCTGCCTCCCTCTGTGCCTATCTTGCCGGCGCCGCGATTACAGCATTCGCAATTTTATGGTTTCTGCACGAGAACGCGGATCATTATCCTCTGATTATATTGCTACCGTCATAAATTACAGGCCTTTTTCAGGGAAGCGCGAGTTAAATTGTCAGGTGAGGCGCGAGGCGGAGAGATCGTTTCGGCAATGATAAAAGCGGCGGAAAGTAACGAGCAGCGGGGGGCAACAACAATCACCGGCTGCAAGAATAAAGGCACAGAGAGCAGGCGGAATAAACCGAAAGCCGATTGCACGCGCGCGCGCGCGCGCGTATCCTTCGCGATGTGACGTTATCGTAACACAGTCCGGACGGTTAATCCTTTGAATTCGTAGCGCATCGATCCTTAAACGTGGTCCGCATTCTGCTTGCCGCTGCCACGTTGCTGTGTCCACGTAGCGGCGATCGGTTTTCCTCTTATTACTGGAATCCGACAAACGTTTGACCACGAATGCACGACGGGGTGAGGGATGAGAAAGAGAGAGAGAGAGAGAGAGAGAGAGAGAGAGAGAGGAAGGGTTACACAGTGTCGAGAAAGTCGCGGGTATCCTCTCTCTGGCGTCCCGGGCGTCTGTAATTCGCTGTCGGCGTTTGTCGATCGGCAGAGACAACGGCCGATCGAGCGTGACGCGGACATCGGCGAGGGCGGCTAGTTGGTGCGAAGGGACTCGGAGGAAGGAGAAAAAAGAGCGATCCACCGAGCCAGGAAAAAGTGGTGCACGGCCGAAACATCGTATAGGTAGGTGGACGGACGCTCACACGGAGCCGTGGCGCGGAGAGAATGAGACAGAGGGGCGAGGGAGGACGAGAGGGAGAGCGGAAGAGAAAGATAGGGAAAGAGAGAAGGAGAAAGAGAGAAAGAGAGTCGGGCCCTGCTCTCCTCTCCTTGCTCGATCAATACACACTACCAGCAACCAGCCGACCAACCACCCTCTGCGTCTCTGCTCTCCTTCTCCTCCCTCCCCCCCCACACCTACGGCGCAACCCTCGACCACTGTGTAGCGCTCACCCGCCAACGTCACCCCATTTCGAGCGCTCGACTACCAGGAGCGTTAACATGCGCATGCATGTACACACACACACACACACACACACATATACATACACGCGCACGTGCGATGACGCACACTTACTTATTACACATATTACATACACACACGCACACACCAGAGCGCACACAGCGAGTGGGCGATACAGATCGTTGTACGACGGCGAAGCCGCCGTCGTCTTTTCAGGCTGATTGGCCGAGATCAGCGTGAGCGGTGCGACCGTCGAGCATATTTTCGGGGATCATCCTCGGAAGCAGGATCGACGGTCGATCCGACAGGCGAACTCTCCCCGGAAGTGGCGGAACTCTCTGGCGCGTTGCACGGCCGCGAGAAGAATTGCGGTTGTGCGCGACGACCACGACGACGCGTCTTATTGGCGCGGCTCGGTTGTACGGAGGGTCGCTAGTTAGGCCTTGTCGAAGCCCGAACACGGGGCTATTCCCGGCGGCCCTTTCACCCTTCGAGTGGCTGGCGGTGAGGTATACAGGCCGGCGAGGTAATTAAGTTTCGGCCGATCCGATGGGAGGGACTTTCGAGAACGCCGGTGCTTGCACGTGGTTTCTCCAAATACATCGTTGGTCTCGCAATTAACCGGCTATTACAAGTTGGTGGGAGGAAAAAAACCAGCGAGAACCTACGGTAAATTCGCGCGCGCGCGCGCCGCTGAAACGAGCGGCGGATAAAGCGCACGTAATTAATTCTCCTAAGCTGCAATAACGCGCCGTTATAACATGCTTGAAGGATGACGTAACGCGTAAGTGTATCCGCGAGACGGCAAGTGATTACGATGATTGCAATAAAAAATATACGCGGATCTCTCTCTCTCTCTCTCTCTCTCTCTTTCGCAGAACACATTGTCGACACGATCGAGAGATCAATGGCCTGTTGTTTCGCTTCTTTTCTCTTTCTCCCTCCCCCCTCCTCTCTCTCTCTCTCTCTCTCTCTCTCTCTCTCTCTCTCTCCGTCTCGCGAGGTTATCTCCCGATACGGCGGTCGTTAGCAGGAAAATCGAGAAATTGATTTCTCAAGACTCGCGTCATTGAAGGCGAGGCCGCGCGCGCGCGAGATGATTGAAAGACTCCGATCTACGGCTGTTTCGCAACGACCATGTGTTCCGATAAATGACTCAATTCCCACAAATAACCGACTCACAAGAGGAATCGACAATGAGTCACCTCCGTGGGAAAGGCACTTCTCTCGGGCTCGAGCGCTCGGGCCGAACTCGCCTCGCCGCGCATCGCATGATAATTCCTTCTCCTCCGCGTTACCACGGGGTGTCTCCATGGTCACATCATGTGACACTGTTTCAAGGCTACCTCGTCGCGCGGGGGATATAGAGATTGACTCGCGATAAATTGCGCGCGTATCCCGCGCACAAATCGCCATCCACGCGCAGCCTATTGATTCCGAGAGAAGCGCGGCAAATTCCGCGCGAATTATAGCCGTAAAATTTTTATCGGACGCGGACGCATAACTTTATACGGTGGCGCGGTATAACAGCGTCTGCTCACAGGCACGGTAAACTATAGAGCCACGTTTCCCCGTTTCATCGTCGCCCTCGGCCCAGGAAATAACGTCTCATCACGGTCGCCATAATAATGTCGAGGAATTTCTCAGCGCGTTAATCCATTCTTTATTTAGACGAATTTATTAGGAGGATGAATCTCTATCTCTGTCTCTCTCTCTCTCTCTCTCTCAGCCTCGCGCTGCCATTCTAACAGGGCAATCTTCGCACGCTTCGCGCAGTTCTCCGCTTTCATTGTTGCGTGTTTACCCGGCTAATTTTCTCCCATGCATTCCGCGACTTATTCACCTGCACGCGGTGGCAGCCGCGCGCGCTCCAAGCATTTCGCGCACGCACGATTAAGAGATTCATCTCTCTCCTCGACTCGCCGAGGGACGAGCTTGGGCAATCAAATCGCCCCTAAAGCTTCTTTATAACTGCGCGTAACACGGACCATTTCGACGTCCCTCGCGAGAATAAGCGTCTCCCGCGTAGTGGCGCTCGCTCGCCAAAGCCGACGGTTTACCGGACGTTTATCGCTTCATCATCGCCGTGAAATCCTCGCGGCTCCGACGCGAAAATGAGGCTCTTTACGATATATTATAAATCGCGCGCGCTTTTCGTCGAGCCCCGCATGCAGTCTCCCCTCTTTTCCCTCTTGCACGCTAGCCGCAGCCCGTAAACCTTTACGATCGGTCGCCGGTAAATCGGTCGTGCATTCCGTCGCGGAATCCGCGCGAAACGCGGTTAATAAAGTTTCGAGCCGAGAGGTATATTTCTTCTTTTTTTCTTTGTCGAGGAGCGCATACCTCTCTGAGCGCACGTTGCTTTACGAGCGTTTTCCTTTTTTTCTTCCTTTTTTTCATGAAACTCGGAACTCTACACATATACGCGCGCGCACATATATTCTGCCCGTTTCCTTCGTGAGCACGTTTCTATCTCTCTCCATCTCTCTCTCTCTCTCTCTCTCTCTCTCTCTCTCTCTCTCTCTCTCTCTCTCTCTCTTTCTCTCTCCCTCGTCCGGTTCTCTAAAATCAACCCCTTTCAGGCCGCGGCTCGCGCGCTATATCCGCGCCCGGTACATCAATCCCGCCACGGCCAGATTTTAATCTAACTTGCGCGATAAAACGCGATCAAAAGCGAATCAGCGTCTGGAGCGTCGAGCATTTTTCAGAACAAAAATGCACGCGCGCGCGTGCATTTATTTTCCTTTTTCTGTTTTTTTTTTTGCGTCGAGTACTCCTCGTTTTTGTTGCGGAACGCGAGAACATCGATCCGCGCTCCCATCGCATTTCATTTTTGCGCCACTTTCGTATTTTTCATATTTCATGTCCGACCGATTGCGCCGTCGGAACGGCTCCCCGGTGTATCAAGTACTGATACGCGCATAAATATCAAATAATGCGGGACTAATTGAATATTAATAGATCGCGTCGCATGCGCACGCGTCTCATGCGGTTATGAATTTTAATGTCGGAGGGATAGAGAGAGAGAGAGAGAGAGACGCGAGCTCGTGTAAGATGAAGCGCGCCCTCGCAGGACTCGTGAGCCTCTGACTCGGCGAAAAATGCCGTCCCCTCGCCCCTCGGGATAACGCAGACCCGATCTCGCCCGCTTCTTCCTTGACGCTCGTGTAACACCATTATCACTGAAGTCCTTAGTTCACGCCAGCATATATCTCCAGGACGAAGCTATTGGCGTCGCCGGGACGGCCTGCACCCTGGACAGGACGATTCGTTCGCGTTTACGAGCGTCCTCGCTCCGGATTTCAGTTTAGCCTGATAATCTCCAACGGCTGGGTGTCCTGGCAGGACAGCCTCTTCCCCTCCCCCCCCCTCTTGCTCTCTCTTTCTCTCGGGACATTATTCTTTCTATCATTTCGCCTCCCCCTTCCTCTCCTCTCGCCGCCCTCGGCTACGCTCCGCTGTGCGCCTCCTCGCTCTTTCCTCTCTCGCGCGGCGTTTCTTCGCTCTCCAGACTGTCGGAGCTTTTTCAAAGCTCCCGACGTGGGAGGACTTATCAAGCGCGCCGACTTCCCGGGATCACCGATTACGTCTCGCAGGCATTACCGGAGAGAAAGAGGTGTCCTCCGGAAGAAAAAGGGGTTCTTGCGGAAGGCGGTACGATGCGACCGGGGGGATTCCATTTCCGGGATTTATGGGCCAGCCTCGGCGAGAACGCGTGCATGTGACTTTCGCGCCGCGATCTCGGTTTCGCAGTAATTTCTTCATACTTTGCGCCAGCATCGCCCTGTGTCTCCTGCATCTCTCTTTCTCCCTTCTTTCCTCTTTCTCTTTGTCCCTTTCCTGCCCGAGAGAGAGAGAGAGAGAGAGAGAGAGTCACGCGAACAAGCGTTCCCATTCATCGAGTGTCCGCTTTCCGTCCCGAAGTTGAGTCCTAAGTCGAGTCGAGCGCGAAGCGCGAGTCGCTAAGAAGCGCACTTCTCACTTGCGGTTTGCACGACCTCGCCGGGTTAGGCTGGATTCACACTATCCGTCTAGACGAGCAGCAAGCGAGAGAGTCAGCCGATCCTCCTCGTTATTTCCTCCCGCCTCAATAGAAATGGTTCAAATGTGACGGATACAATAGCATTGTCTCGACGGAGGATGGGCGTTCGTCCCGTGACGCAGGCTTCCCTCCTCCGCTTTCGTCCTTTTGGCTGACCTCATTCAGAGGCTGAGGCGAGGAAATGAAGCAATGGTCGGCCGAGTCGCCCCGGGGAACAGGATCTCTGTCTCATTCTCCGCTTTTGTTTCCGGCAGCGGCTCGGAGGAGGCCGAAACAACAAAGCTAACGTTTCATTGAGCGAGAGCGAGGCGAGAGACACTCGGAGCGCGCGCAACCGGAGCGTTTCGACCATCGATAATTACCGATCTAATCTGCAGCCGGTCGGCTTCAGGCCAGGCGAGATACGATCTGCGAGGCGTGGTCGCACGCCGATAGGGCTGTTCGTGACAAAATCGCGTATATACAGGGTGTCGCGGTTGTTTTGCTCACTTTCTCTCGGCCGAAGGAAGTGGGATTTCTTAGAAAAAATTTGGGTCACGAGAGGCCGAAATTCGGATTTCCTCCGCGCCAGAGATGCGCTCGGTTCGTCCATTGATTTTTGCCCTCCGTGCAGGAGAGAAGCGAATCCTGCCGACACGAAATGGAGAGGAACAGCCGCGGCACGCTGTACACGTCGTCGCGAACACAGTGTAATTGTCCGATGCGTTTGCCGTGAATGATCGAGATCGCGCGATCGGCTTCTAAGCAGGCCGGCGGATTTTGCAAGATAATGGACCAGCCGGATGTCTCTCCTTTTTCTTTTCTCGAGTCCGCGGTAGGGAGGGAGAGAGAGAGAGAGAGAGAGAGAGAGCCGGGGCTCTCTACTCCGAAGGTCTCTCCGGTCGAAGGTTTCCATCGCGGTACCGCATTCGTCTGGACGGAAATATCCGTCTCGAGAGCGTCTCGAGAGGCGACGATTATCGCGCGTAGGAAAGCCCGCTGCCGCAACGAGAGAGTGCGAGAGGGAACGAGCGAGCGAGCGAGAGAGGTTCGTTTTAAAAGCAGGCTTCGTCGAGACTTCCTTTAATAATCGTCGCTCGAAGCCCGCGCAAATTGCTGGCCGCGTCGGTCGCGTCGTTAACGCGCGGTTAGGAAAATGCCGCGCGGTGATTTAAAAATCCGACCGGTGCGCGACATAATTCGCCGCGTAATTCGGGCCACGGCGGCGGCGGCGGCACGACTCGTCGTTAGCAAGAGAAAACGCACTCCATTATAAACCGCGACGATCCGATTGGTAATTTCGGCGGTAGGACGCGGCCGGTAAATTTGTCGTTAACAAGAGACGTGTTCGATTGTAATTCCCGCGACGTGTAATTCTCGCAGTAACTCAATTTACCATTCGCCGCGCGACAACAGTTAAATTCGCCGTTAACAAGACCTACGTTCCATTGTAATTCGCGCGAGCCGGCGCGCGCGGTGATTACCCGATTTGGAATTTACAGCTTACAACGGCCGGCAGTTGCCGCCGACGCGTCTGCGGCGATGAGGACGACGACGCGTCGCCGTTAAAAAGCAACGGTGCGTTTCTGCTCGCAGCTCTGGGAGCTGAGGTGGGCGGCGGCGCACTTGCCGTTATCCTACAGTCTCTATCACCATTTCTGAGCACCTGATGCTCGCCGGCTGTTAATGGAAAGCAGACACTTTCCGAACGGCTACTCCCCATCCATCCAGAAAGCCGCCCACTTATCCACTTCTGCCGGCCGAAAAGGAAAAGGGAAAATCGTTGGCGTGGACATTGGCGCGGAGGAGGGAGGGGAGGGGGGGGGGGCATCGCGAATCGATCGAATCTCCGTCTCGTCGGTTATTAACACGCGGGATTAATAACAGGCGGATAACGATCTCGTCGCTGAATGATCTCGCGTCGAAGTAACGAGACAGCCGCGGCGATCCGGAGCGAACGCGCCCGTCGGAATTCGCGACGAGACGGTCACTCCGCCGGGATACGCGATTACGCGTATCAATCTTGCCCCGTTATTTTGTTGCGCTGTTACATAATTACCACGCTCGGCCTGATCTCCGGCATTCCGCGGCTGCCGGCCGGCGCGGCGCTCGTAATGAGCGCGTGATAATTTCTACTCCGGCTGCGTTACGCAATCGCGGGAACGCACATGGCGCTCGCCGATGCGCTCGCGGCGAGTCTCTCTCTCTCTCTCTCTCTCTCTCTCTCTCTCCCTCTTTGTCTCTCTCCTTTTCTCGACTCGGCACGAGACGCGAGCGAACGTCCCTCGGCCGTTCGCCCCTTCGATTTTTTACGAGCTCCGCGAGAATGTGTTTCTAGGATAACCCGGAGCGATAAATTCACGCAACGCGTTACGGAAGGCGTCGTAATTGGCCAGGAAACGGCGCGAATCAGCATCCGCGTGTCTAGCAGCGCGCGCGCGGTGTACATTATCGCTCAACGACGAGCTCGCGAAATACCCGGGCGTCATGCGGACTAATTTGTATAATTAATCGCGCTCCGTGCGCTCACCCATGCTGGCGTTCAACTTTTGCAGCGAGAGCGCGCGAGATTAACGAAGCGTAACCTAATTCACCGCCGTCGGCCTGTGCCCGCTCTAGGCTCCGCGAGCACTTTGGAATTAGAGAGAGAGAGAGAGACGCTCTCTCTCGGCCCGGCAGATACGTCAATTAATGCGAGTCCTATTCGCACGTCTATTCGACGAAGCTTCGTGTTATGTACACGGGGGGGGAAGAACGTTTGCTTCGGACGAACCGACTTCCCGATGAGATATCAACGGTTCAGAGCCTCCGATTGAAAAAAAAGGAAAAAAAAAAGAAACAAAGATATCAGAATTCCAGAATTTTCATTTTTGCACATGTATCCGCAAGCACAAAGTTCGTCACAAAATATTATCGAAAAACAAGCACGATTTTTCGGTAATCTGAGTCCTCCAGTCCCCTTAATGCCCAGATCCGTGCGGACCGCCTACGCGCTGCCTCGCCGCAACTCTGCGGAACACACTCTCTCGACCCAGCCGTGCATGTCCGCGCGGCGCTAAGCGCTCCACGAGTCGCGAGCCTACGCGCGAACTTTGCGTCGGAATTCGCGAGAGCCGCTCCCGCTGAATTCCGGCTGTTCTTGCCGCGACGCGAGCGTGGTGCCTCTTCGACTGCGTTTCCAAATACCTCGGAGTTCATTCCAACTTTCGCCGTCGGGGCTCCGCCGGCGACAGAGGCGGCGGCGGGGAGGGGGGCGGAGGTAGGGGGCAAACTGACCCTGAATTCCCGCGGAGGGAACCGGCGAAAGCAGCTCCGCCTTTAGAAATTAGTGGAATTGTTTCACGAATGCGGAGTGCAGTCGCGGGATCGGATGTCCCGCTTCTCGTCGCATCCACTGATGATGAGAATGCTCACGGAATCACAGGCGATCCGCGAGAGAACGGCGCGATGGTTTGCTCGGCGCCGTGGACTTTCATTCCCGAACACGGCGGGATGTCCTCCGCATGCGCGCGCGCTATTCCTTTTTCCGTTCGCGCACTTCACTCGGTCGTGCGATTTTAACGCTACGAGCTGAAATATTCAGTGTAACGGCCGCCGCTAGGAATTACGTGACGGACAGTGTGCGAACGTGTGAATATTAATTCACACGCAGCCGTTCGCGCGTGCGCGCGAATATTAGCGGCGCTGTTACGCCAAATTTGCTTTAATATCCCGCTCAAAGTTTCATCGCGATCGTGTCTCTTTTTCCCCTTTTATTTAGCGCGTTTAATCGGCCGTGAATGGACCAAAAAGAAGAGAAAACCGAGGGAAAAATACGAAGCGGCGAAAAGAAAGTCGCGTGTGTGACGCGCGAACTCGCACGCAGAGCTCGCGGAGCTCGGCGACGTTGTAGCGCGTTGTTTCAAAGCCCTCTACGGAGGGCGGAAGAAGGGAACGGACGATCAAAGGGGAATAAGGTAGATTGGTCAGGGAACGTGGGGAGTGATCCAAGGCGCGGACGTCGCGTCGCGTCGCGTCGCATCGGGGGAGAAAGAGGGGTCAGGATCAGACGCGTGAAGTGGATTCTAATTTTAGAAGGAAGCGGGGATTACGCCTGTCTCTCGCGACGACGGCGACGGCGACGGCGACGGCGACGACGACGACGACGACGACGACGACGACGACGACGACGACGACGACGACGACGACGACGACGACGACGACGACGGCGACGACGACGACGGCGACGGCGACGGCGACGGCGAGCCGTGTACAGCCGGCACTGAGATGAATCGAGACGAGGCCGACGGCGACGGTGAAATACGATTATGATTATGCTCTCGGCGTCTCTCTCTCTCCTTCCCCCCGGCTCGCCCCTACAGCCCGACAGATAAAGAGAGTCATCGGTTAGTTCGGAGTCTCTCAAGGAGGCGTCTCGGGCCGCACCTTTCGCGCGTTCCCTCGCTGCCCGTCACGCTTCAGATATTAATTGCGACGTCCTGGAATAGCGGACGATGAGAATTCGGAGGATACATACTTCGGGCCGGCGCACGCGCACAATGACGGATGGCTATCGCATGACTCGCGAATCTAGAAAGTTTCGTTTGCCAATAATAATTTATCACGCGCCAGGTGCCGAGGGCATTAATTACCAACGCGAATGAGCAATTTATTCGCCGACTAGCGTATAGGCTGAATTCCTCTCTCCCTCCTTTCTCTCTCTCTCTCTCTCTCTCTCTCTCTCTTCTGCGACGTATGAATGCATTTTTCAAAACACGTGCTGCTGCCGCTGTCGCCATCGCTGTGCCACGTGGGCTCGGTACGCGTTATGCAGATTCTCCGGCAAATTCCATTAAATTCGAGCCGCAGCGCCGCTTCTCAAATTCGTCCGGTCCGGCCGTGAGACGCGATTAATGCCGCCATCGAGTGTCGATGACGGCGACAGCGACGGGGCTGAACTCTGGAAGCCACCCTCTCCGCAAGAAGGAAGAAGAAGAGAAAGAGAGGGGGAGAGGCAGAGAGAGAGAGAGAGAGAGAGAGAGAGGCCGGCGGGAGTAGGAGGGAGAGAGGATGGGACGAGGCTGGAAACGCGAGTGCCCTAGACGGCTTTAATTAACGATTGTCGCGAGAGCAAAATGGCAAAGTGGCTCGGCTGAGAGCGACCGTATTGTGGACGTCGCTGTTGAAGAGACAAGGAAAGAAAACAGAGAGAGAGAGAGAGAGAGAGAGAGAGAGAGAGAGGGAGAGAGAGAGAGGAAAAAAGTCTGGAAAACCGGGCGAACGAAATCGTTTACCATTCAACTGCAGTTTTTCCGAACGAGTTAACGAAGGTACACTCGTCGGATGTGATCTCTTCTATTTCTGTTTTTGCTCGTTTCGCTCTTTAAATTAGCCGCGACTGCCGTTCCGCGGCGCGTTGCTCCTCCGCATTGATTATCGGATTTATTTCCTGCCGAACTTCACGAAGCGAGATTTCCCGAAGGTATTTTTGCGGTGAGATGTAACACCGACTGGCGGCTCTCTCTCTCTCTCTCTCTCTCTCTCCCCCTCTCTCCATCTCCCTCGACCGTATTGATCAACGATGAGTCGTCAGGATTAACATTTCTTCAAGATTTGCTCCTAACCAGTGGCGGATTAACTACAGCAGCGACTCGCCCGGCGATAACTTTCTATCCGTTTAGCCCGGCGGCAGCAAACACGCGCGCGCCAAAGCCACCGATATTCCGAAGGCGAGCGAATATTCTCTCCCGCCGTTGTTAATTGGTAACACAGCGCGGCATTCTTGCGGCATTCCGCTCGGCGGACCGGCGCGGCGACGGGAGGTTTCCGGTTGCAACGAGATGCAGCTGTAACGAGCGGTCCGATTACGCACTCATTAAGACGTCGCAAATTTGACAGACCGAATCATACCAGTGTCGTGTTGGATCGAAGGTTGAGGAACGCGCCGTCGAAGTTCGTTGCCGATCGTGCGGCCGCGGCGGATTTACTCCGAGCTTAATCGTTCGCGATCGTCGTTATTAAGCGGCGCGGTGAAAAAGAGGAGGAAGTGCACCGCCGCTTGCCGGCGCGCGCCCGCTGCACCGTGCATGCGAAAGAGGGGACGAGGGTGAGGCAGAGTGCGAGAGAGAGAGAGAGAGAGAGAGAGGGGGGGGGGAGGGAGAGAGGACGGCCGCAGTCATCGAGCCGGGTGCAATCCCCGAGCTTTTATACGTAATAACGCAGCCACGCGAGGGTGGCTTTTATCGACCACCCCTTTCCGTGTCTGCCGCCTCGTCCGTCGCCCTTGCGTCGCCCTCCCCCGCTCGGCAGGCCGCGCGCTACGGGGAGAACCCCCGGCGGCCCTCTCGGCAGCAGAACGCTAAACTCCGTCAGCTTTGACGATCGCCTGTAACGTTAAGTGGAGGAACGCGCGAGAGGAGCGCGAGCGGACTCTCGCGCGCTGCCTCGGCTCTCGCACGGGGAGGAATCCATTGGTCGAGCCTGAGTCGGGAGTCTTAAATTTTATCGGCAGCCTCGGCAAACTTCGCCGTGCTCGTCCGTGCCGCTTGTCGGCTTACGGTAACCGGCGGCCCCGCGCGTCTCCGTCGAAACGTGTTTCCGCCAACGTCGCACGCGATTCTTCCTTTCCCTCGCGTCGAGGACGCGCGCGTGTCCGTCGAATCGAATCGACGATTCGTCGTAGCGACATTCAGACTTGTCCCGCCCTCCCACCGCCCCATGGGCGATATTTATTAATAATTACGCGCGCGCGCGCGACAGGTGCCGTCTATACGCGAAGGCCGGCAGGAAGCTTTAGCGGCGCGCGCGGTCTCGCGTATATCACTTCAGTATGCGCCGGCTCGATAACTATTTTCCGCTACCCGATCCATTTCACGCTGCGCTGAGCAAAACGCGGGCCTCCGACGAGAATTTGCCCGCGCGCCGGGAGACGCACTCGAATGAGCAGAGCGCGCGCGCGCGCGCGAAAGAGAGGGAGAGGGTGCGAGCCAGCATCCAGGACGATCGGGGATGCATTGTTATCGAAATTGCATCTGCCGCGCGCGCATACATCGCGGCGCATTATCATACGGATGCGCGGCGATGCGCGCCGCCGAGCCATGGCGGCTAAGGAAATGAAATCGCCGCGCGCCAATCGAACCGCGAAATAAATCTCGCGGTAATCGCAGGACTTATCGCCGCCGCGGCCAGGCCGTCGGTATCGCGCGATAGCGAGCGGAAGTCTCGCGCTTGATTACGAATACATCAGTCGGCTCGGCGAGCCGCGACGAGCCGCGGAACGTGCGTCGTCGTAGTCGTCGTCGCCGTCGGGCTGACCTTAAACCAACTGGCCGCGTCGTCGCGTTTTCCGCGCGCGTTGAGGCGCGACGGAAAATCAATGGCGCGTCGCGCGCGCATTGGATCAGCCCGACAAGATCAGCGCGACAGCGCCGAGCGTGACGAGCGGGTGTATTTTTATTTCGGTTCAACGATAATTTTTGCGTGCGGGCACAGGTGGGCATAGCAGCGAGCGTACGACCTCGCGAGTAGAAAAATCCGTATTGTTCAGACACACACAAGCGGGACTAACGAGCGAGCGGAGGTGACTAATGCCGGCCACGAACGGGGGCGGCTGATCTCGCATTTCGCGCTTTAGGGAGGAAAAGCGGCGCGATCGCGCGGAGCCAGCGTCCATTTCGCGATCGAAGGCGGGGATGTAGGAGCGCGGACGCGGAACGCGAGGGTTCTTGCGCGTTTAAGATGGACGAGCTTATGGTCGGCGTGGTGAGCGGGGAGTAGCGGATCCAAGGGGCTAGCGGCGGTACCTCCGGCGCGGAAAATCAATATTTAACCTATGATTTCCAGCGCGGTACCGCGTTCTAGCTGGTCGTGTCGCGCGCGGCTACAGCTCGAATGGGTCGCGACGATGATCCCGCAGCACGATAGGAAGAGAGGGAGAGACAGACAGAGAGAGAGAGAGAGAGAGAGAGAGAGAGGAGAGAGAACGTCGATAGATGACTTACAGTCAGCTGCCTCGAAGATCGGCGTGCAACGGCAGTCGCGGCACAAGCTCAACCTCCACCGCACTGGAATTGTTATTCATTTAGAAACAGGAGAATCGATAGCCTCTCCTCCACCTAATTCCCTGTTTACTCCCGGGCCGACCCTCTCGCGAGACGACTCGTTTCGCCTCGCGGTTTTGCGCTTCTTTCGTCCGTTTTATCTCCCGAGCGCCGAGAGAGCACACAGTGTCAACACCTCTTCACGTTCGCGCTGGGAGCGATCGGCGACCAGCTGACGCACGGCGCGGCTGGAGCATCGATGAGCGGAGAGGGAGAGAATGTGTGTGTGTGTGTGTGTGTGTGTGTGTGTGTGTGTGTGTGTGTGTGTGTGAGAGAGAGCGGGAGGGAGGGAGAGAGGGAAAGAGAGAAAAAGAAGAGGAAAAAAGGTCGATAGGTGTTCACGACATGCGCGAATTTTCCGCAATCGCTCCGATGGTCGGCGACAGACTGAACGTCGGCGCTGAACTAGGCGTTGCGTTTCGGCCGGTCTCGGCTAACTTCGCCGCTGTTCGCCGGCACTGCCGCGGATGACGTCATTCCGCCGCGCCGTACCATCGCGTGCCCTTACTACTGGTGCCGCACGGTCGGTGTGCAGGTGCATCGCGATGCATTTTTTAGTTTCGCGAACGTTTCGCGACTTCGGGCTGCCGCGCGCGCCTGGCGCCGCGATAAATTCGCGAGACGCCCGACTTGTCGGCGACAATTAAATGCCACGACCGGCGACAAACGCCGGCGACGCCGTCCGCCGCCCGCCGAGGAATTCACATTTTTGCCGTCGCGAGAAAGTACGTTACGAGAGTATAACGCGGGGCATCCCGGGCCGCCGAGAACGGGGCCGCACTCCTTCCGGGTTACGGATATTTCAGCTCGGCTGAAATTTAGCTGAGCTTTAGCTCGCGGAATCAAAATCAAACGGAGTATCGCGCGGCGATACGCGCGAGAAATAAAAGAACTCATATATTTTTTCGGGAGTCACTCTCGCGGGGCGAGGGTAAAAAGTAATTTCAACACCCGAGAAAGCCTATATACTTCTCTCCCGAGTATATTTTCGTAAAAAAAAACCACGTCTGTATGATAATAAAAGCATAGCTGAATTTTCGTATTTCTTTCTCTCTCTCTCTCTCTCTCTCTCTCTCTCTTCCTCCACGTTTCAGATAAAAATTGCTGTGCTTCGGAAGCGAAGTATCTCTCGTAATAAAAAGGCCGCAATAAGAGAGTGACGCGGAGCCCGTCCCGAGGAGCAATACGCCTTACGCACCAGCTGTATTGTGCAGCTGCACGTGCGGCGCTATTACAGCGAGTGGATCTCGCGAGCCGTCATCTCGCCCCCGCGGAAACTTCCCCGTGACTCTCGCGCGGTAATCGCGAGGATCCATCGGCGAGCGAGGGTGAGTCGCGCAAAGTTTTCCCCATCGTGACAACCCTCGATGGCGATTTCGGGGACGATTTCGAAAACAAGAGGAGCTTGCGCGATGGTTGGACGGCGGTGGAGGGGGTGGGGGCGAAATGGGAAACGGCTGGTCCCTCCCTCCCTCCCTGCCTTCGGCCGGTGTTTGCCGAGGAAGAAGTAGTTTGTCTAATTGAGTAGATAAGCTGGAAGTTGCCGACAAGGGGGACGACTTGTTTACGCGGCCGACGAAGGCTGCGGCTGCGGCTGATGCGGAGACCCCCGAGCGAGATCCACGACCTCGTGGACGGCGCGAATGTATGACGACGCTCCCCCTCGTCGCGGCGCGACACGCGGGAATTTAGTGGGCCGATATCGTTGACGTGACGTTGGACACGGACGTCGAAGTTTCGCTCGTATGCGCGTGGGAGAAATATTAAACGGCCGGCTGTAATGAAGGTTTATGGCTCTCACGAAATGAGGGTTTATTGGGGGGATAGCAGCCGACTCTGTCTGATTCCGCGAGCGAGATTTCTGTCGGGCCGCTATTGGACGTGCGGACTTGCGTTGTTCGCCAAGAGTTTCCCGTGCTGATGCATCGATCAGCGTAGTCGTCGAGCCGCGGCCGTTGCGACGCTAAATACGTTTCGAGCGGTGCGTCAAATGACATTTGTAAAACCGTTAGAAGTGGCCGCCGCTAATTCAATTCCGGAAGGGCGGCTCCTCACTCGACGGGCGACAGTCCGTTACCGGCGAGTCCGGGACGGCTCCGTTCGAATTCGCTCGCGGATAGAATTCCGTCGTCTTTGTGCGCCCCTCACGCGGGGCGCGCGCTCCCGAGTAGCATTCTAATCTGACCGTACTTTGTGCTGGAAATTCGCTCTTTTCTCCCCGGGAATCGTCGCTGACGCGTCGCGATCGGCGCGATAAGACGGAGAAGCAAGCGATACTCGACGACGAGACGGATAGATTAACAGACGGACTGATTGATACTCGTCGTCATCTTGCTACGGCAAAAGGGAGAATTGCGAATTACCGCATGCAACAGTGTCTTAAAAAGGCAGAGGCGAGAAACGCGATTATCTAAGGACGAATTTAAACGACGACAGCGTGATGATAAATAACAGAATCTTTGTCTGGTAAGAATTAGACGCTCGGTATCTATCGCGAAATTGCGCGAGCCAACGCAATGCTCGTGCTATCAGACGAAGAGGTAGACATCGTGCAGAGAGACAGAGGTAGAGATAGACAGAGATAGAGAGAGAGAGAGAGAGAGAGAAAGAGAGAGGGAGATGGGGGGAGAGGGAGAGAGCGCGACGGTTAACAAATACGGTCGAAGTCTTCGCGCAGTCTACAGACACGGACAGATCAATACGAGACGATCGCGTCACGAAAGCGGCGAATACGTGATCTTAAAGGGACGCGCAATTTTTCGGCTTATCGGCCGAGCTGGCCGACGCGGACGGAGCGGTGGTCGGCGGCGGCCGGAATGCATGTACCACACACGTACACACGGCCGGAGCGTCCACAGTCCGCTGGAGATTACATACGGGATTCGATACAGAATGCCGCAGCCCAATCGATAGAGTACGGTGGCCCCGGTGGCCTTATCGGGGCTGCATTCTCGCCGGCGATGACAGATATACTTCGCGTCCGAATGAGCGTCCCATTCTCCGCCGCGCCGCCGTGCCGCCGCCGACGCCGACGCCGACGCCGAGGCGCGTCCGTCCCTCCGTCCGACGTCATTCCGTACAAGAAGGTCATTCCACCCTCCGCTCCCAACGACCATCCGCCCCGGGGGATGAGCGAGATATGGAAAGCGACGGGGCAGATTCGGCCGGGTGTTTTAAGACGCCGCCAGCCGCTCGTCCGCGTGAGCCACGTTCCACGGAAATGTGCTTAACGACGCGACCCGAAGCGCGATTCTCTGGGTTGCGGGAGGAGGGGTGGGAGAGGGAGAGGAGGAGGGGCGAGGGGCAAGTTGTTCAGTTTGACGCCGCGATCTGAGCGGCCGCTCCGCTGCGGGGTTGCTCAATTATCAGGGAAGGAGCTCGAGAGTTCTGGCACGTCGAGCAGCCTCCTCCTCCTCCTCCTCCTCCTCCTCCTACGGTTTCTCTCTTGCCATACAGCTCGGTTGTAATATGAAACGTCATAAAAATCTGCATGATTACATACGACGGTGCCACTGCAATAAGACTGTACGCCCGATGCACTTGACAGAACAGCGTGCTTTCCTTTATTGCCAATATTTTTCTTAGCTCCTCCCTCGCCCCACGGGCTGGTAGAAAACATCGAGTTCTCCTTCACCCCCTTTCCCCTCTCTCTCTCTCTCTCTCTCTCTCTTTCTTTCTGGCTCGCGGGGTCCCATGAAATAACCTCGTCATTTTAAGCATAATTGTAGATTCTATCGGCAGTCGCGCGGCGGGGGGGGGGGGGGGTTTATGGATTCATTCGTCACTCCCCTTCGCGAGACGACTACAGAGACGCGCACGCATCTCCTCCCCTGCGTGGAGCATTGCGTAGGGCTGGAAAGAAATTCCGTCGCGATGCTCGCAGCGCGCGCGCGCTTCCCGATTGATCGTTCTCCTTAATTCTCGCGGTTATTCATCCGTCGCGTTCCGGTGGTTGGCTCGCGGTCGCGCGTGCCGATTGCTACAATGTGGGGAGGGAGGGGGGGGGAGTCGCTCAACTGCTGATACAGTGACCCCTCTCTCGGACGATCGATTCTCGACGAGGACGTCGGATTTATTATTCATCCGGTTATGACGCGCCTCCGCCGCGCGATCGTTTTCCGTCGCGACTGCGCGACTTTCGGCGGCAGGCCATCGGCGCTGGATCGATGGCCGACGCGAGATTCGCACACAACGTGCAAGTAGATATCGCACACATTACGAGGACGTGCGCGGGATCATGCGCGAGCCGAGGCGCTGATATGTATCACGAGCATCGCGCCGCGAATACGTGGCGTTAAGTGCAGCGCGAATTTCAAAGTTGCAAAATTTCCCGGATAAATCATCTCGGCAGCTGCGGCCGCCATCGAACTCGCGCAAATCTTCGTGGCCGAACTTCTAATAGCCCGCAAGAATTATCGACGCCTTTGGAAGAAACCCCCGCGCGCGCGGGATTTCCGCGAGAGCCGGAAGGGAGAGGGAGAGGGAGATGGAGAGGGGATGAGAGCCGCCCATATAATTTCCATCAGGGATGTATATACACGTAGATATGTATACGTCGGTCGGATAACTATTTTCGTAAAGCGGACGAGGAAGGTACATCCTGCAGCCCGTATAGGACTGGAAATCATAGAGAAAGCAGCGCGAGGTCTGACATGGAAAGAGACGCCGATAGAGAGAAAGAGAGAGGGAGAGAGAGAGAGAGAGAGAGGGAGAGAAGAGAAGGGGGGAGAGAGGGAGAGATACAGAGGAGTCGTCCTCTCGCTGTGGATACGACGAAGACGATAAATTAAATCCCGGAGCTGAGCGCAGAGTCGCGTGAGCAATGAAACCGCCGAACCGGAAGTTATCGCGGCTCAAAGCACTGAGCTGCCGTGGCTTTGCCCCGCGGGTACTCCGAAATTCC
This sequence comes from Harpegnathos saltator, assembly GCF_003227715.2. NCBI lineage: Eukaryota > Metazoa > Arthropoda > Insecta > Hymenoptera > Formicidae > Harpegnathos > Harpegnathos saltator. The sequence continues at coordinate 615,609 of NW_020229890.1, forward strand.
GTTATCGGCGACCGGCCGACAGCGCGAACAAGAGGACACGTAAATCGCTTAACGCCCCGCCGCCGGCGGCGCCGAAAAACCGGCTGTGTCTGGGCCGCTGCTCGCAATTTCGACCAACACGCCGGGAGCGTCTCGAAAAAAGGAAAGAAAGGACTTCATAAAGATGGAAGAGAGGACATGCGTCGGGCGGACACACACGGGAGACGCGCGCGAGACGCTCTTGCGATGAACGTTATTACGGATAATAAGGTCGACTTTAAAACGCGACGGGAATCGCGTTCGAGGAATCGCGTTCGAGGATATCACGCGACTGCCGTGATATCAATCAGCGCCGAGACTCGTATCTCTCATCAGGATCAGCCGAGGATCTTCCTCTCATTATGAGCGACGTTCAGAGGAAGAAAGATGTCACCGTCCGAAGGAGAAATAATCGGGCAAATTTCTTCTTCGACGGCGACGAGGGGCTCGTCTTTCTTCCTCCCTTTTCTTTTTTTCTCCCCCGGATGACGAGCCGATCGAATGTAATTTCCACAAGCATCCCTGGAATTTGCCGGCTAACCTCCCCTGCCGTCGCCAATAATTTCCTCCCGATGCTGTTGTGCGCGTACCTCCCCTCTCCTTCTCCGTCTCTCTCTCCCTCTTTCTCCCCTCCTCGGGATCTTTATTTCTCGGGTCATGGACGAGAGATCGGTCCGAACACAGCGAAATGGGGAAATAGGAGAGGATCGAGGCTGGGTGAAGCGAGATAGACGAGAAAATGGAGAAGAGGGGGAGAGAGAGAGAGAGAGAGAGGTGGAGGAAAGAGAGGTGGCGAAAGTGGAAGCTGGTCTTATGATCCTCGCGGGAAAGTCTCGGCGGGTTCGCGAGCGAGAATAAGAAACGTCTCGTCTCGTGGAGAGTTCACTCGAACGTAGCTACCTCTTCCTACGGAGGGAACGAGAGGAAAAGGGGTTGGTCCGGGACCGACGGGGGCGGCTGAATATTTATTCGACGGACTTTTCCGTCGCGCGCGCGCGCGCTCGCGCTCGCGGCGAGTCCATTCGATGCACTCGAAAGAGTCGTCGTCGAATCGCGTGACGATGGGGCGCACTTCAAGGTGAAAATGGCGCGAGATGTTTCTGCGCGTCGCGATTTCCGACGATACAATTTGTATTTTCCAGACGCGACGTCGCGGGTGGTTTTCTCGTGGGCGGTTACGCGTTTTTTCGATCGTAGACGACGCACCGCGGCAAGACGGAACGCTCCCGCCTCGCTAATTAGCCGAGTGATTGGCGGGTAAACGACGCGAAGAAAACTTTATAATTAAGGAACTTAATTAAATCAAGCCCTCTCTTCTCCCTCTCCGTTTTCTCTCTTTCGCTGTACAAACGCGAAAGTTGATCGCGCGCGATCCGCCGAAAGTAGCAACCGGCGCGCGCGAGACTGCGCGACTACCACTCTTGCGTTCTACACGCTCGCGATCTTACTCTCCTGCCCCTGCTCACCCCCTGGGCCGACCAATCAACGACTTCGTTACTCGCGCCCGACCACTTTCGCAATCGATTCATCGACGCACCGACGTCGCAGGCATCGCGATGCACCACAAAGCGCCGCGCGCTTCGTGCTCGGCGACTTGCATTGCAAAGCACTTCCGGTCGAGAGGGTCCTCGTCGGCGACGGGGTTGCTTCGAGGGGGCGAAGAGGGCCGGTTGGGAAGGGTCAAAGGGTAAGAAGGGTTCGTTGGCCCTCGATCGACTCTTCGTAGACTCCTATGCGCAGCTCGCCCCTCGTCCACCTGTTCTACCTGCGCCGCGCGTTTACCTATACACCTACATTTTCGAGGCATCCTCCGGGGTCGCTCGCACCTAACTTCACTCAGTACTTCGTTTCCCGTCGGCCATCCCTGCCTGCCTGCCTGCCTGCCTGCCGTCCGTCGGCGGATCAGCAGCGATCGCATGTGAGTACGCCGCAGAAAGTGCCGGCAATTCCTCGGTCTATATTTTTTGTCGACCGGCATCCGATGGCTCTCTCTTCGCGCTTCGGCGATCGCGCGAGCGGAAGAGCTCTTCTCTGCGCGCGAATCCGCGACAAACGCGTCAAACTTCACGCATTTGCCGGAGCGGAGGAGCGGAGCGTGCGAGTTTATTTCTCTGGAAACTCGCGCCAACGGAATATATTCCACGCCGCAGTCGGACGACGAGACGGCGGATGAAAGCGGGAGACAACGTCGTGCGCGGACGATCTCGACTTTGAAGGACCCGCTGTGTACACGGCGACGATATCGCGCGCAAGTTGCATCTAATTGCGTTCGGAATCTCGAGGCGAGAGTTGGACGAGGTCCTCGGACGAGATACTCGCTTTGCGCTCCGCTATTCGGCTCGATCACTCATCCAGTTGCGCGTTCTCTCCGTGCGTTATGCGTTCACTTTGCGTCTCCTTCCCCTTCTCACCCTCGCTCCGTCTCTCTCTCTCTCTCTCTCTCTCTCTCTCTCTCTCTCTCTCTCTCGCCTCCTCTCCATTTCCATCTACATTTCCCATTTTCTCCGTTTTGTTCGCTTTCTACATTCTGCGCTGCCATTTCGCCCTTATTACCTCCCGCGCGCACGTCGACGACGACGGGGCACGTTTCACGAGAGAGGCGTCGCCCAGTCACTCGATTTCTCTATTTTTCACGGTGCATCGCGATGCACGAAGTCGTCCGTGCGAACGAGGCGACCTCGAGGAGCCGCACCTCCGAAATTCCGAAAGCCCCTCGATGCTTACTCGCGCAATGTGCGCCTCGGTCGGGATCGAAGCTACCTCGTGGGATTGACGGCCGACGACGGAGCGCTGAATCCAAGCGACTTACGATTTTCCGCTTTACATCTCTCCCGCGAATTCTCCGCGCGCGCGCGCCTTCCGTCGTTCCGAGAGTTTTTCGGATTTTTCTTCCGGTCCGCCTCGCGCCTCAGTCAGACACGACGTGTCGAGCATGTTTCTTGTTACCGCGCGGCGACGTCTCTCCCCCGTCACATATAATTCGTCATACTTAATTCAACGTACGTTTGGAACATTATTCGGCGACAGGGGCTGGCTGATCCGATTTAAAAATGCACGAGCTCTCACGATTCGAAATCCGACAGAGGCCGCGAGACTCCGCTCGCGTGCTCATAAATCTCGTATCTGTCGAGAGGGAAGCGGTCGACTGCGTCATTCGACGCTCACATCGAGATTATCTTGAAGCACGAGATGATACCGTAGCTTCGAAAATAGCAAACCGGGAAAGTTTCGCCTCGATTGCTTCGTCCTTTTGAATATAAATAATTCGCGGACACGAGTAATTCTTGTTTCAGGACTCGTCGAATTTTCTCTCTCTCTCTCTCTCTCTCTCTCTCTCTCTCTCTCTCTCGCTCGCGAACGAGGGCTAGGTGGGGTTGACTCTGCGGTCTTTCGTCCACTTAAGACACGTCAACACGGAGACCCGGGGACCCTGAGGAGAACTTCTTTCGCCGGCCATCTTCTCGAAAGTACTTTGCGAGGAGCCGAAATTCGCCGCGACGCCGGCGGGAGAAGGAAGGAAAGTTTACGACGTGACACGTGTCGCGCATGACAAACCACGGCGGACGCGCCCTGTCTCCCATTTTCTTTTGTACAACTGCCTGTCTTTCCTCGCTCGTTCCTGCATAATGCATAAGACCGATGACTTCTCTCTCGCCAGGAGGAATCTCATCGGGATTATATGATTTAAATAACGCCGCGTGGTCTCCGGTGACCGGACCGGCGCAAATTTTCCACCCCACATGTGTTCTTCCCACATGCGGACTGTAAATTTTTTAGTTACACGGGAAATAGAGCGTGAGGTAGAGGACATTACTTGTTTTTTTCTTTTTTCTTCAAATATCATCACGGAGCTTTTTATATTTTTATATATACATTTTTTTCTATCGCGCACGTACGTACCATTTCTCGGGCGAGAGCGAACTTTTCGATGGATCCCGCGATGGAAAAACGACTGGATATAATCTTGTGAAAAACGATTTATTTGTTCTACCAAATCCACCATCGCCATTATTTATTGCTTTCGCTGTATTATATACGTCTATTTGAGCGAGCGTAGCTGTAAAATCCGTCAGATCTTTGAGAACTTTTGTTCCTTTATCCGACATATCATTCATACAAAACATAACAATTGATGCTAAATCGTTAATCGCAGAGATGCAATTGTTACGCGATACAATCATTGTGCGTAAGAGTTAGTACGCGCAATGTCATCATTTCCTACTCGGGGCGAGTTTTATCACAAAGCGTATGTTTGGATACTTACTTTAGCGAGAGAGTCGCATGTGCAAAAACATGATACGAGTATTTTGCCGTTCGAACACGAGTCTCGGCTTTCTTGCCACCGTCGCCGGCTTGCTGACCGACTTAATCGCGCTGTAATCAACGTAACACGATAATTAAGCGCGGTCGGGAGGATGTCGTTACACCGTGTAGAGTGCGTATCGCGTTGCGCTTTTTCGCGCCCCTCGTGCGCAATAATTTGTTCACCCCGGTTGTCTTTGCGGCAAAATGTGCACGGGAGAGAGGGAGGGAGAGAGAGAGAGAGAGAGAGAGAGAGAGAGAGAGCCAAGGTGAAAGCGAGGATCATATCACGTAAATGTTGGCTCGAGTCGCCTCGTTAGCGAATCTCGTTAATTAAGAGCGTTAAGTTTCAATTATTCTCGTACTTTTACCCCGCAACCTTCTGCGCCCGGCGCGAAGTTGCGCGAATGTGAAATATTGATCGGACGAGCCGAAGACTCCGGCGCGACACGGAGCGGTTTGCGGTTAATTCATTTAATATTCAGAGATTCGAGAAATCTTGCCGATCGGACATTTGCACGTACTATTTTCGGGGGAACCGCTTTCGAGCGGCCTGAATATGTCGAAACGGCGAAGCTCGCATTTTAGCGACCGTCCGAATCATTCGCGCGAGATCAAATCGGGTCGGGTCATTGCGCATGCAAACCGCACCGTCGGATTTGGACAGCACTTAGCAACAGCGAGAAATTTTCGACTTCGACCTCCCCCCCTCCTCCTTTGCCCCGTCGCCCCGAGGATACTTTCTTCGCACTCGTCCGTCCCGCTTCCGTCGCGACCGCCGCATCCGGGGGTGCATTGCATCGGGCACGTTTCGACGAGATCTCAAGGCGGAATGCAGAAATGTGCACGTGGCTTCAGGTTAGCATATAAATGAAATTCGCCATGGCTCGTTGAATGTCAATGGAAGACACGGTTCGTGCGCGTCGACGTATGCGCGCGTACGCACGCACCGTCGACGCGCCTTCCTCTTCTTTTTTTTTTCTGCGTACGTGTACGCGATGGTCAAAAGTGCAAAAGCGCGGTTGAGGCACGCGCTCAGGGTATATCGGCATGGAGAACGAGTGTACGCGCGGTGGAAAAAAATCAAGAAGCCAAGCTTGAGAAATGCCGGAAGTTCTCTCTTGAACCGACAGAAAATAATTCTATCATCAACGTATTTTTATAATCGTAATTTTACAATCATCGCGATAATCATCCAAAAATTACGTGAATCCCGTGCGTTTGTCCGTGCCTGAATCCGGCGGGATTTAAATTTCGCGAAAACAAATCGAGATATATATTAATACGGCGATTATTTAAATATTTCATATTATTGAAATATTCCTGTGAGGAAAAATGCAAATAAATGGAACTCAAATTCCGCGCATTTCCGAGTGTGATAGAATTTAAATTTCGGGAATATAGATCGCAGGTTCTTCGCGATTATGCAAATATTTTGCTTTATATTATTAAAACGCGTGCCATATTATTAAAACATTTCCACGAGGAAGAGGACGAAAATAAATAATGGAAAACGCGCGTTTCTCTCTGGCTCGCGGTGAGTCTAATTTCCTGTGACCAACCACAAGAAAATTCGTTATCATACTCTCGTCTCGTTCTCCGCTCATTTTCACCCGCGCGCGCCGTTGCCTTTCCGCAACGCGCGTATCCCCGACGATCGTTTATTGTTAATTGAGTCGACGAAGCGCGACAGTCGATATCCTGCCGGCGCGACGGTCGACGCTGCAATCCGGCGTCGTCGGCGGAACGCGAACGAGCCACGAGGTTTTGTCGGCGAAATAACGTGTCCGGCGAAATTCCCGTACGTTAGGAGGAAGCGTCGCGCGGTTGAGCGGACGCTTCTCCTTTTGCGCGCCGAGCGATTACGACCGAGGCGACACGGTCTGTCTTCCTCCTTTTTGCTCCTTCCTCTGCGACCGAAGACGCGGGCTTTCCTATGGATTTCCATTCAAGGCTCGTTCGAAAGAAACCGCTCGTCATTAAAGCGACGGCCCGTCGATTACGTCGGACCGCCGTCGCGTGGGTGGAACGCTAATTGTATCAATCCCACACGCGGCGAGGTAAAAATCATTTAAGCTCGAAGGAAAAAGGACGAAGGCAGTTGAAGACAGTCCGACGATATGGCCATAATCGCCACCGAGAGACGAGCGATTTCTGCTTCACCGATCTGCGAGATTCTGCGTCGTTCTCCGTCGAGAAGTCGCTTACTGGCCGCTTACTTTGCATGCTTATGCGGCTTATGATCATCATAATACACTTTATCAAATGCGCCGTGCTGCGTCGTCCGGAGCGAGTCGAGTTTATAACGTGCGGAACGGCGCTGTAAGACGCTTACGCTACTGAGTTAGCGCAACTTCAGGCTAGTCCCGCCGTGACCATTATCGGCGTTAACGGCCGAATTCGACGAGCGCCCGTGCCTCGTGCGACTATGCAATTACGAGAGCGTCGGAGCTTCAAGCCGAGCGGGCACACGGTGTGTGTACAGTTTTCCTCCCGCCACCATCACCTAGTCGAGAAATTTTCCCGCCCGTGCGCTGCGGCGCGCGCATTCGCGTTATCACTGCGATCAGCGCGAAATTACCGGAATATTTGCCACGCTCGCACGGGGGAGCGACGATTAAATTCATCTTTCGCACGCGCTTCGCTCGAGAAGAACCGTGTGGGCGAATGAATTCGGCGAGAGGAAACGAGAGAGAGAGAGAGAGAGAGAGAGAGAGAGAGAGAGAGAGAGAGAGAGGAGCATCATTTATTGAGCGCTCTGGGACAGGGTCCCCTCAAGCGGGAAGGCGGAAATTACAAAATAAAAGAAAAATAGAAATATAGTTTACAAGAAAAGTAGATAGTTAGCGCTGATATAGAAAACGAAAGTTTAATATAAAATATATAAAATAAAAGTATATGAAACTAGAAAGGAAAGTATATATATACTATATATATATATATACATAAATAGTATTAGACTTTTTTACTTTATTTACTATCAAGAGTATAATATTGCCAAGAGTATAATACTATAATAGTGCCCTAACTTTTGTTAATTTAATAATTTTGAGATTTCCAAAGGGCGATAAGTTAACAAAAGTTACGGCACTATTATAGTAATATATTCTTGATAATAAATAAAGTAAAAAAGTCCAATACTATTTTCTCTTTCGACGAATAGTTAGCGAGATATCGTAAGTTAAATGTTGAAAAAGTTACCAAGTTTTCCTTAAATGTTTCAAAAAATATTAGGCAAATAAAGGAATGTTTCAGACAAAAGTTGTTAAAATTAATTGGTAGAGAAAGAAGATATAATAAAATATCGGGCTTTCTATTTAAAAAAATTAGGTTGACCTTCAACTGACCTTGAAAATGCCCTCCAAATAAAAAACTGATAATGTCATTCTCTTTTCCCTTCGAAATCATGGGACACGTGTTTTAGCTTATTTTAATATCTTTCATAATTTTCGGGATTTTTACCTGTTACGTTTGAAATTTAGCACCCTGTATATATATATATATAAAGAGAGAGAGAGAGAGAGAGAGAGAGAGAGAGAGAGAGAGAAGCCGGACGAGAGAAATATCGCACGTCCTCCCGCGAAGTCTGATCGCGTCGGAGACACGATCGAACAGGCATCGGCATCGCGCGAGACCGAAGGGATTCTTTTCGCATCGGGCTTGCCATTATCGGATGCGCCTGATCGGAATTGCCTCGTGTGCGAACGCAATGGCAACTGAGGTGTGCAGCGGAGGCGAGCACAAGTTGTAGCTGCCGCAGCGAGTTGCCCGATCCGCGCCGGCTTTTTCCACTAGCCGCGGCGCGGCGGTGCGTCGCGGCGCTAATTCGACGAGCAGGCGTGCAGAGCGGGAATAACACAGCGACGTGGGGCTGCCCGATCGACGGCTTACGAGGCTCTCGTACGATCGATCTTATCGCGTTACGTCGGGGCTAAGAGAGACGAATGGCGCGGCCGATCGGGAGACGTCGGACTTTTATGTATCTTGGCCTGCGCGAACGGCTGCTCATCGAGCGTACAAGCATCGCGATTTTCCGTGGAACGGCGCCGAATTCGAGACAAATAGCGTTAGAAATGTATGACGTATGAGCGGTGGATAAATCGCATCCCACCGTTGGAAATTCGCAGCTTTCTCCGAGGACGGAGAAGAGAGACGAAGGAGAGCGTCTTCGTCGGAATTTCAGGTTCTCGAGTCGCAACCGGAGTGGCCAATTTCAACGATCACGGAGACTCGTCTAATTGTCTCCGCTCATACATAATCGTCCGATAATCAAGAACAAGTTTGCGCGCCAATCATGGCGCGACTTCCCGGTGAGATTTCTTGTCTCCCGCGAAACGCGTGATATTTTACGGGCTGACGCAGCGTTCTCGATTTATTCGCCTGTACGCCATTAACATTTAATTAAGACACCGAAGAAACACGCACGAGTTTCGTTCTCCCCTTCTCGACCTCGCCCAGACGTCATATTCGCGGGGTGGCTCGCGATGGTTCTCGCGAACTCGCCGCCGACGTCTTTCCCCGTCCCGCTTTCGGGAAATGGTTTAAAGCGGAATTTAAGCGCGGCCAAATAAGCTACCCGTTTCAGGGCAACGGTCGTTGCCGGATAATGCGATTTATCGGCGTTCTGCGCAATGCAGTGAAAACGGGCGATGAATATCCGAATAGTGGCGAGGTGCGGAGGGAGCGAGAAGGGTACATGGGTGGCGGGGCGGCGAGGAGGCGGGGGCATCGTGGCGATGGAATTGATCGACGAAAAAGAAAAATTCAAGCCCGCCAGCCATTTTCGAGCGGGTGTGTGTATACGCGCGCGCCTCGAGCTTCTATATCACGCGATATATATATACACATATATGTATACATATACATATATATATATATATATATATATCCGAAGAATGCGTTTCTTGCCGCCCTCATGCGGACGGTTAGTATCCTATTTTCTTCGCATTCTCGTTCTTTCGGCTCTATTAACTGGATATTCAGTTTTTTCGCGTCAGAGCGATCGAGAGACGGAGCGGATTTGCGGGCAATAATGATAAACGACGAAACTCGCGACATCGAATCGCTGGACAGCGCCGCCGGTGCCCGCGTATTTTGCACGGAAATTCACACCTTCCGATCTCTATCTGCCTCGAGGCAGCGTTGACAACTGCGAATATCGAGGATGAGATTTACATCGTTCGACGAAACGCGCGACGATCCCGCGTTAATCAGCGGCTTGTGCGAAAGTATAATGAGGGGCGTTGCGGAAATTCTATTTCCCAGGTGTGTGTCGACCGGAGTGTGGCGACGCGCGAAAGCGAAGAAACGTACAGCAAGCATTCCGCGGCTTAATTTAATTTGCGCACGAGGCGGAGCGCCGCTTGAGGCGCTAGTTATCGTCGACGACGGATGGCAGACTTTTAGTTTCCGCCGTCGTTTATTATTCACGAGTTAGACGAAGCCGCCGCGATACTTCTTTCCCGTGACGCCACGGCGCGATACAAGCACTTTAATAACGGGGCTGCTTCGTCGCTTCGTCCCCTCTCTCTCTCTCTCTCTCTCTCTCTCTCTCTCTCTCTCTCTCTCTCTCAGCGCTCGCCCGCACGCTCGCTCTCTTTCCACCTCGCTCCGTTTGCGCGAGGCGACGGGATACAACCAGCCCCGTGCCTACACCCGGCTATTTGCATAAAACAGGTCGCTATTTATCGCCTCCTTGGAATAATGAGACTTTACCGGAAGCGATTCCGCCGCGCGTACCTATTCCGCGGAACTATTACGGCGAGAGTACTCGCGCGCGCGCGGCGCGTCGATCGACGGCACCGAATCGCCCGCGTCGGGAAAACGGCACGAAAATAAGCAAGTCGACGGTGGAAAATAATTTGCCTCTCGCTCACGCGCGCGCGCGTGTGTGTGTGTGTGTGTGTGTATAAAGTGTGTGCATTAGCGCACGGTGCGCAACGCCGGGGGGAAAAGCGCGGGCGAATTTCGGGCGCGGTATTCGCCGATATGCGATATCTCTTTGCGCTCGCGACTAAATATTTCACCGTACAGCGATATTAGGGAACGAAAAGTCCTGCTTATATTCGGTAACTGGCGCGGAATCTCGCCCGGGAACGTGGCGCGCGGGCGAAAGTTGAGAATCCTCGCGATGCATTTTGCAGCGCTCGACGAGAGTTCGGCCGTACGGGGCGGGTTAAACGAAACATCGACGGAACACTTGGTCGACCTCGGCCTCTCTCGACGACGGGGGTATTTTAATAACAAGCTCCTCCATCCACGTTCGGCCCTCGCATGTCGTACATAGGTACACAGTTGCACCTCGGTATACCTACGTTGGCGTCGAGAACTCCGCTCGGCCGCCTCTCTCTCCCTCTCTCTCTCTCTCTCTCTCTCTCTTCTCCTTTCCTCTTCCCTCTCTCGCAGCGATGCCCCGGCGATTTGCATGAAATTGGAGGCCCCTCGGTGAGCCGCGCGTACGCCGATCTCTCGTTAGAATGGAAATCGCGGATTGAAATTTTCAGTAGCGCGCGCAACAAACACGCGCGGCCGCGCACGCGTGCGTGCGTGTGTGTGTGTGTGTGTGTTTGTGCGCGCGTGTATATTTTACACCCACGGTCCTCGCGCGTACGTCCGCCGATCGATAGGCTTCGAGTCGCATTCTTGCGTACGCGCCGAAGAATATCGGATTTGCGCCGCCTGTCTCGGAGATTTCGGCGAGTCTGATGCGTCGAACACGAATTTCCCAACGTTCCCGATCGCATCCCTAATCTGCCTCGTCTATCGGCTGCGCGTTTCGCACAGAATATCGGAGCGAAAGGGTGAAAGCTTTTCGACACTGCTCGTTCGTTGCTGCGAGAGAGCGGCAGGCTTCGATCGAGGCTGTCGGGAGAGAAAAAAAGATGCATAGAGAGAGAGAGAGAGAGAGAGAGAGAGAGGGAGGCAGGAGGGTAAAAAAAGAGAAAAGAGGAGCGAGAGATATTCCATTTATCCCGCGATGGAAATTTTCTCCAAAAAACTTCCGCGACTTCGGCACTTCAACTTTGCGGCTTCTAGCACAATCGCTCGCGTATAATCGGCTGTCCGCTTATTATTAGAACGCACGTGTGATACAATTTTGTCGGCCGAGTTGCGAGTTTTCTGCATGCACGGTGCGCGCGAGTGCGCGCGCGCACACACACACACACACACACACACACACACACACACACACACACACACACAAGCGCCGGGAATATTCCGCTGCAAATTTCTACCGTACGGCCGTCGCGCGGCTTAGAGAGCCGTTGCCGCGACATAAAATATAAATGCGTATCGATTTTACATCCGCGGGGATACACGCGAACACAATGTCACAGTGAATGGTTACATTTTTCTCGGGGCCTCCGACTCCATTACGTCTGCGACAATGTTGCCGCGCTGCCTATTCCGCCGCGGTATATTGCCGGGGACGTGTTCTCAATGCCGGAGACGCATTTGTACGAGGATCCGGCGAGACGTAACCCACCCCGCTTCGCACCGTTCCGCAAATGCGACACTGATTTTATTACACCCGTCACGGTTGAATGACCTCCCGCCATTAAATTTCACCCAGGTCGGGAGAATCGCGCGCGCGCGCGCGCCGCTGCGAGACGCGGTAAATTTTATTTAAGCACACACTCCGAGATTAAACGCTCATATATCGTTTACGCTCAACCGGCCAGACTCTTTACCGAGCGAAGCGAGAGAGGCAGAGCCAGAGAGAGAGAGAGAGAGAGAGGGGAGGAAGGAGAGAGGGAGAAGCAGAGCAGGAGAGGATGCAGGGGCGAGAAAGTATCAGCCGAGAGCCCGATAAACGCCTAATGATCGTTCGATCCGCGGCCGCGAATGGCCACGTTGAAACTTTTATCAACGACCGAGAGAGCTCAGGCGACATGGAGTCTCCGCATGAATTCGCCAACGTATGCGCGGTGCATATGCAGACACCGGGCAGACGCTGCATTATTTATGCGCCCGCGTTCGACATTATGCCGGAGGTACTCGCGACCATAAGCTCGCTCGCGTGTCTGCTCGTAAACGTCCGCTTCTGCATACACACACACACACACACACACAGACACACATAAACACGCGCGCGGCCGCGCCACAAAGTAGAACCTCTTACGAAGGCTTCGCGAGGCTTGTTGCCTCGAGAGTGTAACACACCTCAACGGCGCGGCGTTTACCCTCGTCTTACGGCCACCGTGAATCTTGCAGCGTATTACGTCGTCCGCTTTTCTTGACTGCCTGATGCATCGAGCGTCGCCGATTCGCCCACGTTCCCTCGATATCGTAAATTTATCGAGAGATATCCGCGGCTCCGCTGCTTATCGACATACACGTCTCTATCGCGCGCGGTCTTCCGCGCCGAGTTCGGTCTGACTATTTATCGACTCGCACCACTTCCATCGATTGTCGCGGATCCACGCGCGCGCGCGCGCCCGCGACGATGAATGGGGAGGGAGCAAAAATAGCAGATGGATATGACTCGATCGTCGTCGTCGTCGTCGTCGTCGCGAGAGCCTCGGGCGCTCCGACATTCTGGTATTCGCGGCCGATTTCTATCTTCGTGGCGTTCGCGCGCGAAGCGACGGCAAATTGGACTCTTCTGAAGAATTTAATGGCAATCAAGCGACGTATCTCTCGGGCGTCCGCGCTTCATTCTGCGGAACGTCGAGATAAAGATATTCTCTTGTACACGTCGATCATGATATTTCAGTCACGACACTTGGATATGCAAAAATATAGATTTCTAGCTCGCCGAGCGGCCATATATGTGAGTCCATGTAGATCAATTTACGGGCCGGTTCGTTCGCTCGTTGAGGAAGACCGAGAAAGACAAAGAGAGAGAGAGAGAGAGAGAGAGAGAGAGAGAGAGAGAGAGAGCGAGCAGAGCCGTTATATTGAAAATTCTTCGTCGAAACGTGCCCGAGTTTATTTCGGTCGTCCGTCCGTCATTCCTCTTAGTTTGTCGCGCGTGCCTCTCAACGTGTGATCGACGCCAATGTTCGCGTTGGTGAAATTTTAAGACCACAGTCTGAGGGAAGGGGAGGAGAAAGAGGGTGGAGATAAAGACAGCCAGGAGTCGCGTTGGGCAACTACGTTGCGGGTAACGACGTTAGGAGATTACGGCACGGCGACAACGGCGACGACGACGACGCCGTCGACGGTGGTCTGTCATAAATTTCCAGGTCGTACATTCAGCCAGACGAGACGTGACAGGCTTGAGGATACCGCGCGCGCGCACGCTCTCGCGAGTGCATAAAAATTCTAGATTCTCGTCGCGCCGACTCTAGATTGAATCGCGTTCCCTAAAGACGAATTCCTCTCACGAGCGGTCCGCTCGGCGTAATCGCGACGGCTCTCGCGGTATCGTCGCGGGTTATTTCGCGGCGTTGTCCATATCACGTTGTTATCTATCGTACTAAATTACCATAGTCGATTAGCATAAATTAATATATAGTCGACCGCGGTAAACTAACCGCTGCTAACACTTTGCTAACACGTGTGTGTACGCTAACTACAGTTATTTAATAATTATGCGAATTAACATGAGTAAATGATAATATAACTCGGCGATAATCTCTCCACGAGACGTCCACGCTTTCGCGAGAAACGCGACTTGGCCTTTCCGCGCATCCCGAGACCTTCAGGACGAAGGTCTCATACGACACTACTTTGTTATCGTGCGACTAAAAGCATCGTAATTTACTGCGTGCTTTACGAAACACGCACGAGTTAACGTGCGAAAACGCCGGGGACAACGGTGGAGGGGACGGGTGGGGGGGATTCTCTCTCCCTTCTCGTGAAAACGAGCGTGGCAAAACCATAGAAGGTGTTGGAGACGTCGCACTTTGTTTCGGGAGGATCTCACGTCGGGGGGGGGGGTTGCGATCGCGAGGATGTCACGGAAAACGAAAGAGAGGACGACGGAGGGTGAGAAGTCTCGCTGAGACGGGACGCAGAACGTGCGGAGAAAGGGGGTAGAGTCAGAATGAGAGAGAAAGAGGGAGGGAGGGAGAGAGAGAGAGAGAGAGAGAGAGAGAGAGAGAAAGAAAGGGATGAGCTTTCTTCTAAAGAAAAGCCGTCCTAACAAAGGCGCCTTATTTCACGCCCAATGTAGCTCACCTCAGACACGATCGTTAAGACACCCATCCTTGCGAGGTGCGAAGTGTTCCTCCGAATTCTCCCTCTCTTTCTCTCCCTCTCTCTCTCTCTCTCTCTCTCTCTCTCTCTTTCTCTCTCTTTCTATCCCTTCGTCTTGTTTTTTCTCCTCCTTTCTGGAGACACTCGAGAAGGGCGCGACGTTCCTTATGGGTTTATGCTTTTTCACCTGCGAAGTGCTCACGGGGACATTATTGAGGGCCGCGAAACGCAGTCTGACCTCGAAGCGACAATTCTTTAATTTCGGCCGACATACTTCGACATCCGGCGCCGACACAGTCCGTCGAAATCAAGTGAATCTTCTCCCCGGCGCGTACACGATTTCCCTCTCTAAAGCAAAGCGTCATGAGCCCGCGGGAGGAAGGATGAGAGAGAGAGAGAGAGAGAGAGAGAGAGAGAGAGAGAGAGAGAGAGGGATGTGGGAGAAGAAGAGACTTATCGTCGTGCCGCATTAACTCTTAATAAAAAAAGGGAAAAAAAAATAAAACAAGGGCAGGAAGATGTAACGGCACGGGGATGAGAAATGGGCGGTTAGCTGATAAAAGAAACTTATTGCAACACTACCCCGCCCTCCTCCTTCGCTCGCGCCCTTCTCCATCTCCCTCGCCGCCCGGAGCGCGTTCCGATATTATACCGGGTGTCCCGCAATTCGCACCTAGGAGCGAATGGCGTCGCGAGAGCCCGTTCCTTATGGGTTTATGCTTCGTGAATGGAACTGAGCCCTGGAGACTTTATCGGGATACCGGTCGACAACGCCGTTACGAGACGTTGTCGCATTGTGCAGCACGCGCGATCATGCGCGTATTCTGCCCGCGAGGGCCGTACGCGAGCGCTCGCTCGGTATCGCGCCGTTCGCAGAGTCGTGCGCGATAATGGCGCGATAATAAAAATGAAGAGAGCTGGCCGCTCTCTCTCTCTCTCTCTCTCTCTCTCTCTCTCTCTCTCTCTCTCTCTCTCGTCCTCTCTGGCTGGACCCTCCCCCTGGATGACTCGCGCTGCCTAGCTGTCTGCGTACGCTTGCGTACGCTCGCAAGAAACGAAAAATTCGCACGCGCGGCTTCCGGCGAGACGTTCGGAAAATTTTCCCTTTACGAGCGTGACACAACGTCGACGCGCGCGCGCACGCGCGCGTTTCTGACACGAGGGCTCGCCGTTTTGCTTCCCTCTCTCTCTCTCTCTTTTTCCCTCTTCAGCTTTTTTACTCCGCGTCGCCGGCATACGAATTTTTCTTCTCGGCGAGTCGCGCTATTTCCCGCGCGGCATTACGCGCCGGCTTGATTTACGACGAACTGTAAATGTAAGTTTGACGGCGTTTCGTTTTATCGACGGGCCGACGAATAAAAGAGAGACGCGAGTGCGGCTTTTATTATTTCGCTAGCTGCCGGCGCGCGCGCACGCAGACGTGGACGCACGTGCCTTCGCGCCCTTCGTGAATTTGCTTGCTCAATATTTCACACGGTGGCTGTCAATAAAGGGAGAAGAGTTGCGCGTGCGCGCGCGCGAGAGAGAGAGAGAGAGAGAGAGAGGGTAAGGACTGTGACGTCCGTGCGGCTGATTCATTATTCAAACCGGTCTTATCGGCGCGAGGTGATGCGCGTATGAACAGCAATTTCGCATCCTCGCCAAACTGCGATCGCCTTGCCGCCGCTTACGGCCGAAATAAAACTAGCGAGGCGGGTATTCGCGAGCGCGCGCGTGCAAGCCGCTCTCTTTTTCAGATAATTCCGCGCTGAAAAAGAGAACGCGCTGCCGCACAAAGCGCTCGAATCAGTGTACCGCGATACCGTTTGTCGCGATGTTTTCCTTTTACCGTGTAACATTATTCCAAGTAGATGGGGACGTGTATGCGCCTTTTTCTGTTTGTTGTAACATCGCACAATACGATTCTTTGCGCGATATTCAAATAGACGTCACGCGTACGTATGTATGACGTCTACTTTACACGCGCGCACACACACACACACACACACACACGAGGTGCCTGAAAAATACACATTAACTACACTGTCGTGTACGTGTAAATTGAATCAAACTGAGCAGAAAATTCCTTCACCATTTTGCGAAGCACGTAAAAAGTGCTTTGAGTTACCAATCAAAGAAGATTGGCGTATAATCGTGCGCGATCATTCGCAAATATTCGTTGATCGATAACCCGTAATTTTTTACGCGGTGTTTTGCGAGATAGCGCAGAGGACTTTCTTTTTTTTTTCAATTTGACTTAATTTACGAGCGGACGTCGCCGTCGCAGCTCATTTAACAGATCGCGCAAGCTCATTCGCCAAGCTCTTTTAAGCTCGATAACTCAGTTTTACATGCTTGCCCGCCGAATGGTGGAGGAATTTTTTGCTCAGTTTGACGAGAGCTCTGTACGTTATCGTCAGACACCCCGTATAGACGTTGCCATTCACAGGATATCGGCGAGGTACTCGATCTTCCAACGGCCTTCTCTCTTTCCCTCGCGTGCCCGCGGAACGATTATACGAAGATGAGGGCAAGGGGACGCGCGCGCATACACGCGAGGCGGGTGTCTGTAAGGTGAATATGGATGGCGAGCAGTAGCGAGATGTGGTTCGCCGCAGGGCGGATGAGACGTCAGCTACCAATGGAGATTGATGCGGCTTGCATTAATCCGCAGCTCGTCCGTCCCATTTTTACTGTCACCGCGTCGCTCGGACGAGCTCTTTCGCCGCGCGCGAAACGAGAAATAATACGGATGACATTAAGCTCGGCCCTTCCCGGCCGCTCCCGGGTCGCGAGCGGACCCTGACCGTCGTTGCAAGGCGGGATCTTTTCGGCTGCGGTAACGGAAATAAAAAAAATCCTCGCGTTGGATATCTGAAATCGCGTTGGTGTCAAATCGCAGCGCGTGGTCGCGCGAGATATTAGAAACGCGGTGAATTTTAATTTTAGTTTTTCGCGCGAGACGCGCGAAAAGGAGAATTATCTCGAAGCCTGTGGCGCCGACGTAACTTTTGTTATCACGCCGGAAACTAGCGATGCGAAATCGAGGGAGTCGCGACATAATTCAGCACCGAGTATACACACACACACACACACACATCCAGCCCGATAACCTCGTTTCGCGCGTTATCAGCGCTTCCTTTTTCGCGCGGAAATTTCCACTTTTCATCGACGGTGCCCCGCGATGAAACGCGATTTACTCGGAGCTACGACTCCGAGCCGGTTTTGAATTTCATGAGGCCGTCCGCCGCGCCGCGCCGCGCCGCGCCGCGCCGGCGAGAGGCGGCGGAAAAAGAAGGGAAATGCGCGCGCGCGCGCGTGGCGTTTCACTGAATTTTTAGGGCGATGTGAAACTAAAGCGACTTTTAATTGCCGGCGACGCGCGACGCGCCTTTGCGGACTTCTAATTTTTTAATTCGGCTCTTTGTGCGTCACCCGCTTTTTATTTGACGAAGAAAATGCATTTCCTCGTTAATATTCCTTTGCTCTCTGCCGGCCGCTCGTGCGGGATATACGAAGAGGCCTGGTTGCGCGCTATTAAAAACGCTGTGACGCTTCCATAAATCCCGTACTCTCTTTTTTCCTCCTACATCTCGCACTCCCCCCGCCCTCCTCTCCCCCTTCCCCTTCGTCTCCGCCGGAATTAAACGATTTCCTCGCGTATATAATTTTCCCGGCGCGGTCATTCGTTCCCGCGGAAACACATTTATTCCTCGCCCTTCCACCAAGCCAGATCGGATCTCGTCACGCGGCGAGATAGCGCGGCCTCATTCGGATTAAGAAGAAATTACGCCAAACACACACGTCTCCATCTAAACTATATTTAAAGATCTCGTAACGTTGTGACATTTAAGCGCGACTCACACGACGGCGTTTCTTATACTTCGAAAAGGCAAGCGCCGCGCCGGAAGCGTAATTCCAGCTTTTTCACATATTGCTTCCAAACCGCGTGCTGCGTCACTCGCGGTCGCTTTTCCGCATCTAATTAGCGTCTAATTATAGCGCTGACCGCAGCCATAGCTCCTGCGACGTCCAGGGGCCCGAGTTGTGTTCTATTAAAAATTCCGTGTCACAAAAGGTAACGCACACTCGCCGCCTTCGCCTCCAGCCGATGGCAGCGATTCTTGTTACTTTGTTAGACCAGCTCGCGCGGTCGGGACTAAAATTACGCGCGGATGTTTACGAGCTGGCACGAGCCGCCTTAAGACCGTATCACACTAGCGACTCGCGGCTGCGACTGCGATTTCTTGTTTCCCAATCACACTTGCGATTGGCGATCGCGGCTGCGGCTAACATACTGTTAACATACCGTCGCGCGTACAATCCCAGAGAAGGGGTTTACATTCTACGAGATCTACCAAATAATAGTCTATCTCCTTATTAAATTGTTTTGACATTTAAAGAAAGATATGAAGAACACATAAAACAACACTGGATACAACCTTGTTCCACCGGCTTCTACATACTATGAAATAAATGTGATTATGACGAGCGGGTCACGTGATTATACGGAGTTCTGCGATCGGTTGCGAGTGCTGCGGCTGCGACTCGAAAAATGGACAGCCGTCCCAAACGATAGTCGCGAGTCGCAGCCGCGGCGAGTCGCTGCCTTCTGATTGGTCGAGGAAGGGTCGCAATCGCAATCGCGGCCGCAGTCGCGAGTCGCTAGTGTGATACGGCTATTACGTTGTCGCGGCTCCACTTGGGTGCCTCTTCCCTCCTCGCGCGCGTTACGCAACGATCGCACGCGGCCGGAAGAAATCTCGCAGCGAGGAGGACGCCGCTTCAGGACGCTCGTCCTGAACTCGCGTGCCTCTCCTCTTCCGCCGGGCTGAATTTTCGCGGTGTTTCGCGTCTTCTAACCTAACCGTTTGGTCTCGCCATGTCACCTCCGCCCTATCGCGAACAAGGTCGGGACGAGGGTCGTGGATGGCGAATCGACAGAAGTATGAGAGATAGCGCGGGAGTCTGGGCGAAGTTTGTCGCAAGTTTAGATTGAGTTCAATCTCCGTACACATGCACGCACGCACGCACACACACACACACACGCGCGCGCGTTTATCGCCTAATATCCAGCCGGAGGTGGAAGTGTCGGGGGACGTTTCGTCGTCCTGACCCCGGCGTCTTCGAGTTCGCGCTTCCCGCGCCGTGGGGCCGCAGCCACCCGAAGCCGACAAAGTGACCGTCTGCGGCGGGATTGTCTCGTATGGACTCTCCTCTGTTTCTTGGGAGCTTCCTGGCGCGCCGATCGCGCTTATCGGCGCGCTGTTGCTGTCGTTTTTGTTCTTTTCGCCCCCTTTCTAACGAGCGCCTCGCAAAGGCCGGCCGTTCGCCGGCCCGTAATCGCGCTCGCAAAACACGCGTAACGACGGGGCGTCCTCTCTCCTCCCTCCCCCCCCCCTCCCCGGCCCTATGTTCGCGAGAACGCAAATACGCAAAAATGCGGAGCACCGCGCGGCTCGAGAGCTCGATAATATAATATCGGAAATGTAGCGTGCGGATATTACATTACCGGCGATATTACATTATGAGCGCCGTATTATCGGGTATCACGGCGCGAAGAAAGGAAGAGAGGCTGCGGGGCGAGATATACGGAATTCATACTTCAGCGAGGGACGCGTTTTTCTTATGCCCGTAAATTCGCGACATGTTCGCGCGCGCGCGCGTTAAACGCGATTCGCCTGCGATCGACGGCGCGGATTCATCGAACGGGCTGAGATCAGCGATTTCGCTGACACGAAATGTGCTGCATTCGCGAGGCGCGCGCGGAGATATCCCGGCGCGTCAAGCAGGTGCTAACGATGTAACGTTGCGTATGTTAGGAGCACATCGAGGAGCAAATCAAGTTAACGTGGCATCGCGATGAAAGCCCTCGCCGGCTGAAATCCGCTTTTCCTCCTCCCCCGTCGCGGCGCCCGTAAAATTCGATCAGGAACAGCGTATTCTCTCTCGTCGGCTGATGGCGTCATTACCTTACTTCGCCATTTTGCCGGCTACACGAACGAGAAACTACCTTTCACGAGGTGAAAGGGGGAAGGAGCACGAGCGAGTCGATGTTCCCGTCCTCCCGCGAATGTCGCGGGATGAGCTTCTCCGCGCGCGCGGAGTACAACCGAGGGGAGCTTCTGAAATAATATCTTTTTGTATTTTACTTGGACGCGCGTTCGCGCGAGAAGACACATCCCGCTCGCGAGGCGCGAGAACTCGCGCCTCGCGAGAACCGCACTTGGAGATAAAATTTCTCCGAGTTCCGCCCGAGACGCGCGTCTGACTCTCGATACTTCGTTCTTTTCTCTTCTTTTTCTATTAACACGGATTGTACTCGTGTTACGGACTAGTCGAGCTGAGAGCGTAAGGGAGTGAAAAGCTGCAGGAAAATATGAAACAGAGGAGAGAGTAGGGAGGGGCCGAAGACCCAGAAATGGCGGCGACAGAAGAGGGAGAGACACCTTTCAGGAGAAGAAGCATTATGCCGAGGCGGCCAGACGTCGGGCGTTTCCTTAATTGCATTTTTATGCTCGCCCGGATTTCCGGGCCGGCAAGAGGGTCCGGGTCCGAGGGTAAGAAAGGAGTTTATTATACCGTAGGCATAGAGAGACTCTCTCGCTGGAGGAGCCCGCGGCTAACCGTTAATGCGTCTTGACTCCTCCGCGGAATGAGCAAAATTGCTTATTCCCGTGCCGATTTCTCTCTCCGTTCAGAGGATTTGATTTTCGTTGCCTGTGTTTGTTCGAGTGGTTGTTCGACAAAGCGTAAAAGGTACAAAGTTTAAAGGGAAAGACAAAAAAGTAGGGGTTAAAATTGAACAAGGAAAGGCGCGGTCGATGATGATAATCTGTTGACAAAGAAGCCGCTCGGAATCTCGATGGATCTTAACCTCTCTCGTCGTCGATGCTTCGTATTTAATATTAATTCCACGGCAGAGGTGTCGGAGTATCGTAAAGAGAGAATATCAAATAGACCGAGCGGACATTTCTTTCGGAGTAAAGCATCTATAATGTTCGAAAGTCGGATAAAGGAGGAGGCAAGCGAAACTAATTATAGAAGCTGGCTGAGAAGCGGCGAATCTAATTTCGATCTTAACTGAAAGTAGATTGAAACTGAGCGCAGATACTGGAAGGCGATTGTGTCTTGAGCTTTCGGAAAACCTTGTTCCTGGGATTAAGGGGAACGGGGGGATGGGGATCAAGGAGGGATGAAGGAAGCGAGAGGTCAACAATTTCAGACGTTACGAGAAGCGCGAGAAGGCACGAGTAGAGAAAACATATTTTCTCCGAGCTGCTGAACGTGTCGTTAAAAATCAAAGTAGCAAAGTTTGTCCTCCGTATCATTTCCGTGATATTAAACGTTAATCCCCTTCACCTCCTTCCGCCCTACTTATCTTGACAGCTCTCATCGACTTGCCATCATTAATACCTCTCCCCTCAATCTGGGCTGAATTACATTCCTTTGGAAACGGAGCTGCTGTGCCGTCGGCTCGAACGCGTCTCCAATTTCATGAGCGCCAATGCGAGCGATTCCATGTTATCCTAAATATCCCCGGAAATCCGATAGCGGAGTCGGACAACGGCACGGCGCGTCGCGTCGCGGCGGGAGGGAGAGGAGGAAAGAAGAGAGAGGTGAATTTCGATCTGCCGTGCGCGCTCGAATTCGTGTAACAGTCGCGAATAAGTTCCAACCGTCTTGTACCATCGACCGTTCGTTCCACCCCGAGCCATCCCTCCGCAGGCGTCCCTCCCCCCTCTCTCGGATTTATTGAAATTTTATGCGGTATCCCGACGAGAGAGGTCCGACTCGAAGTTTTATTGACGGCTGCTAAAGTGGCCGGACCTTATATATTACGAGAGTGCAGGAGGAAGCTTCTCGATTTCGCTGCGCGGAGCTTATTCCATTTTGCCTTACGCTTACGATGAGCAAGAGAGTGAGAGATTCGCGGAGATGTCTCAGTCTCTCGATCGGGGGGATGAAAAGGATCGCGGCGGAAAGGCCATCCGCACTCGCGCAGTTACATAATACATGTTTCGCAGCGCGCGACGCGTTATCAGCGGCGCCGCGCTCTCGCGGATATTAAAAGTAATAACTCTTCATTATTACTTTTCTCCCCAGCGGGGAGCGATGTTCGGTGACCCCGCGCCTGCGCGAGCGCGAACTTTCGCGTCCCCGCGTCTTGCATAACAATGCGGCGGATACGCTGATAACTCCGCGAAAGTGGGACGGGGCGAGAGAAGGAGGCGAGGGAAGGGACAAGAGGAGAACGAAAGGACGAATTTCGAGTAGTATTTCGCGCGGATGGCAAATTCATCGCGACAGAGGAAATAATGCAGGGAAATACGGCGAGAGCGACGCTATTTCATCGTATTCGCGTCCCGGCACGTCCTTAATTTCCATCGCTCCGCGCGATAGTATCTTTCCATCAGCGCGAATCGGGAAACCATTTATCGGCCGCCAACGGCGGCGCGAAAGAAAGAGAGAGAGAGAGAGAGAGAGAAGAGGAGGAACATGACAGAGCCATCGGTACTCACCCTAGGTTATGGTTGTCCGTGTTGTCGGGAGCGTCGTCCGTCACGGAATCCTGCGTGAGGGGGCCCTGGGTGACGTCCACCCCCATGCTGCCCAGATCCAACGTGGCGTACGTTCTGCGTGCCTGCACCCTCGTTCCACCGTCCCCTCCCCCGCCGCCGGTCACCTCGCCGCCTCTGCCGCCGCTGCCGACCAATTGCTGGTACAATTCGTCGTACAGCGAGCCGTCATTCTCGTTGCTGTTCAGAGCATCGTCCAGCCGAGCCGGATCCAAGTGGTAATTGGGGTTCTCGAAGGAGAGGAGGCCATTTTCTGCAAGCACAAGCAAGAGAGGAACTCCGTTGAGACACATCATCGCTCGTCGATGGCGCGCAAGAGTATCGCAGACAAGATCAACGAGATACGTGTCTCGTCGTCGTCGTCGTCGTCGTCGTCGTCGTCGTATCCGCGGGGTGTGAAGTGAGGGAAGTACTTGGTGCTGGGAAAAAAAACCTGCGTCTTGAGGGTTGTTTCATTTGTCCGCTCGGCAAGCTCGAAGGCTCAGCCGTCGGGCTGGAAGTTCGCCGTTGCGGACAATGAATCGCTCTCGGCCGAGAGATGTTCTCCGCGGAACGATGCGAATACTCTCGCGACGATTCGCATGATAATCGCGCTCGAGCAGCCAGCTGGCGGGGGTGGGAAAACCGAGGCATCGTAAAACGACGGAACCGGCTGGCCCGGGGAGAATAGAATTTTTATTCAGCCACACGCGCTGTGCTTTCGCCTAATTCGCGAGACGACGAGGCGCGATCGTATCGTGTGTATCGGCCGTACAAAATTAGGCATCGATTTTGCCCGACGCATGCGTCCGCGTCGACTCTGCTCCCCCGGTCCCTCACCCTTCTTCAGCCTCACCCTCTGTCGAGTGGCCGCTTGACGTGACTCCGCACGCGATAAGAGTCGTCGTGCGCTTCCTGAGGAATATTACTTCGCAGAAATCCCGAATGGCAGCTTGGTCGTTTCGTGGCCTGGCGTGGCGTGGCGTGGCGTGGCGTGCCGTGCGATGCCTCGTAACCGCGGTCTTTAAATATCAGCGGATAACGAGCGGCACAAAGGTCAAGGCTCTGGAGTTAAGGTAGATCATGGTGTGGCGGTAGACGCGCGCGTTTGCCCGCCGCCCCGGCCACGGGGCGTTCCGAAGGTCGCACGATGCGTATCGCTAATCGGCGGGTCATCGATGCGTCTCCGATATCGGAGATATCTCGCACCGTGCCGGCCGAACCGCTGCATTCCGCTGCACTTTCCACGCGACTTTCCGCGCGAGATTCCGACAGAGTAAGAGCCGCCCCGCGGGCCGGCTATAAGATAATCCGCGGCTCCTCCGAGCGACGGCGGAAGGGCCGGGGAGGAGAGATCAATTTCTCCGGATGGTCGCAGAGTAGGTCAAACGCTCGCGAGTCGCGGCGAGTTCGAGGCTGCGCTCTTTCGCGAAGCGAAGGGCGACCGAGGAGCGCGTCGGGATCCAATTTAAGTTCGGCTAATCCATCGCGCCGGCGATTACGGTAAGAAAGCTTGTCATTGGAGATCGTCGAAGACACGGCATTATCCGCCGGTAGACGCCGGAAGAGAGTAATGGCTCAAGCTTTGAGCTTTAAGCCCGCGGCCGGGATAGATAGCCAAGTTAAATACTGCAGCCGCGGTTATCCGATATTCCGACTATCTTCGCGGTAACTCGCACGGAATACTAATAAAATTTATTCAGCACGGGTTAATATTGGCGGAGTACACCTAGCCTGTTAATATAGAGCTTGCGGCCGCAGGAATTTACATCGGCACGGCCATTACGATTGTTCATACGCGGCCGTTTTCGCGCAATTACTGATACATCAAACAAAAAAAAAAAAAAAGAAAAAAAAGGAAAAAGAGGGAAAAAAGAGAGCAAATGGGGAGGAGGACATCCGCAAATAACTATTTAATTAAATAATCTCACCGGGGATGGAGGAGGGAGGAAGGGAGGAGGGGGGCGTGAAATCGTGGCTGTGCGCATGAAGTAATTCCTGGATGAAAAAGCAAAAATAAAAAAAGAAGAAAAAACAGAAAGAAACAAAATACAGTCGCGGCGAGGACGCGGCTTTATTTTAATACAACGCGCCCGTGTCACCGGAGTTTGTTATGCGCGCGTGATCGCAGTTGCATTTCCGCGTTTCCGCGACACGCTCTCTCTTTCTCTCTCTCTCTCTCTCTCTCTCTCTCTCTCTCTCTCTCTTTCTCTTGCTCTCTACTCACTGATGATCCGGAGAAAGACGATAACGGCGAGAACGACGTTGCACAGGAAGCGACAGAAAGAGTCCATGCTGATCTGATAGCTGTCATCTTGGCGAGTCTAACCCTCGGCCGGATACTCCGCGATTCTCGCGCGAAGTAATCGGCAGGAGGCTGCTCTTATCGGCGCTATATTGTGAAGAGCGCGAGCGCGAACGTGCAAGAGTTGAATCTCTCCTTGGCCTCCTTCGCTCCTTCCTTCCTTCCTTCCTGCCTGCCTTCTTTTCTTCCGGCCGCGACTCTCTCTCTCTCTCTCTCTCTCTCTCTCTCCTATCTAGTCTACCCGTGTCTCACTTCCGCCAGCCGTGTATTGATTCGACCAGCAGCGGCGCGCGAGCTTAAAGCTTTTCCGCTCTCGGAATCCCGTGCCTCTCTCTCTCTCTCTCTCTCTCTCTCAGCTCTCTCGAAGCGACTCGCGCGGCGAGTCGAACTCGGTCCTGCTGCTGGCCGCTCTAAAAATACCCGCTGCAACGTGTGCCCCCGTCTTATCACCGGTTCGTCATTCTGTAGCCGAGCGACGAAACGAGGAACGACGTGCGTGAGAGGAGAGACGAGTCTTCCTCGCGATAAGAGAGAGTCTCCGTCGTGCCTCGTGATCGCGCCCGCTCGAGTTTGAAAACGCTAAAGCGCTACGGGTTCTTGCGTTCTTTCTAATTTTATCATTTACCTAAATGTTACTTCTCCTATCCTATTCTCTCAAGTATCGCCGACGGTTCTAACGTTAAGACGTCGAGATGGAGAAGCAATCGCATTCGCGTGAGTTTCGACGCGGGCTATCCCCGAGACCGACGATCATCGGCCTCGTTTCCCCTCGCCCCTGCCTTCGCCTGCTCAGGTGCGAAACTCCGCGCGTGAAAGGCGAAGAGGCAAAAAGGAAGGCAAGAAGAAACCTTAGCAGCCGGTAACCGTGACAACGGTGAAAAATCGCAGACGCAGGCAGATCGAGCCGCGGTTTTTATTCAGCCCGCGTCCGCACGGCATCGTCGATAAACACCGTAGCTTCGCATTTATGGCGGCCGCGGCCGCGGCGTAAATGCCGATCGCGAATCTGCGATTCCGAGCGCGAATGGCCCGGTGAACTGCCATCACTCGCGTCGACACGCTTCATCATTCCCAACAACGCTCGCGCGTGTAACGACCCGCTCTCGTCCGATCAGCCTGCCGCAATCACTGCATGCAGTCGCCGCAAAAACAGCGACATTAACTTGTTGCACTCGTGGCGCGACGACGGTAAACGAATTACGCGCTGGCGAACGCGGAGTGCCGAGCGCGGCCGGGTCGCTCGGTTCACTTCGATCAATCGAAGATGCCGATCGGAAGCGAAGAGACGGCCCCGCGGCATCCGCGTGAAGACGCTCGCCAAGGCCGGAATGAAAACGCGCTTGTTGGCCTACGAATCGCCCTCGCTATCTGCTCGCAGCGACGAGACGAGACTTCGCTCTGCGAAGTCAATTAGCCGAGGGTGCTGAAATGAAAGAGTGTGTCCTCGGTCGCTTAATATCCTCCTCATTCAATTTGTCGCCTGTGTTCCGCGATTTCGTTAGCCCGGCAGCGCGGCGGCCCGTGTGCGAGGCGAGCTCTGTAATTCTCGCGGAGAAGACTCGAAAGAAGACTCGTCGTAACGAAACGCGGCGTCGAACGCGGAGGGCGCGCGGATGAATCAGCGGAAGAGAGGGCTGCTTCGTTCATTCGGCCCCGACAAATTGCCCGACGACGACGACGTTACGCGTCGCGCCCTCGTTACTGATACACGCGAGGGCGCGAGGGCGGCTCCCTCTTCTTCGCGCCTCTCCTCCCCCCTCGGCTGAGCCGTGCTCCGCCGAATGCATCTCGTTATTTTCATTCTGCAAGGATCCCGCCGGCGCGGCGCGGCGCCACGAGCGGCGGGGTGTGTGTTTTAAAGTTCGAGAGCACGTACGAGGAGCGCGCGGTGGAGCCGGGCGAGAAGTATTAAGGCAACCGGAGAGGAAGACTCTGAAAAATGTGCTACGTGCTCGTTAAAATCCCGTCTTGAAAAAATCTCTCACGTGGCGCGCGCGTGTTGTGTCTGGGGGCAGTGGGGCAAGCGGGGGGAAATGAAAAGCGGCTACTCGGACGCGTTTAATGAGCTCCGCGCGATGCAAGGAGCTGCCCGGCGGAGAAAGAAAGGAAGGAAGTGAGGAAGGAGGAGGGGAAAAAAGAGAAAGACCGAGAAAGAAAGAAAGAAAGAAAGAGAGAATGAGAGAGCGCTTTGTAGGATATATTTTTAAGCCCTCATCGCGCGCGTCCATCCTCGAAACGTTATCCTCTCGCTGAGACGAGGGAGAAATGAAATTAGGAGGAGGAAAAGGAGGTTAAGATAGAAGATCCCTCGGCGACATTCGCGAGCGAGCATTGTCGGAACAATACAACCGGAGAGAAGAAGAGGCTACCGAATCGAATGGCGATGAGGGCACGCGCGCGTCGGATTCTCCCGCTTGCTCGCGCGCTTCGCGAAATTCGCACTTCCACCCGCTGGAACTTCCTTCCGTCGAAGGTGGAACTTCTCCAGGAGGTCGGAGGACCCGGACCGCCGAGTTCCGCCGTTATCCGCGTTTTTGGCATCTCAAGTTCGCGCATTCCGCAGCCGGGCTCCGCGAAGAGGTTGGTTGGGGGGAAGGGGGGAGGAGGAGGAGGAGGGACACCGGTCGCGCGGAATTGGCGGATCAAAAGGTGAAAGGGCGGTTCGCTCGGAGTTCTAACGAATTGCTCGCGCGGCCGAGAGATTCGCAGGCCACGGCGGCGGGTTATAGGCGTTGCGGAAGCGTAGGGTGGCGCGTAGCGCGCCGTTGTTACCCGCGAACGTGTCTCGTTATTTCGCGTGGAATGAAGCAGTTTAAAGTTTGAACGCCTGTTGGGATCACGGGAAGGGCTACGCGAACGAGACAATTAAGAGCGCCGGGGATAATGTAGAAATGTGGACGATGTTCGAAGTTGTTTCGCAGGACGTTTCGGAATTCATTCGTGGAAACGGATTATTCCACGAGCGAGCGCGCGCGCACGCGCGCGCGCGCTCGCTCGAACTTTGCCCGCCGCGTGTAAATTAGACGAAGCGAAGTTCGCTTCGACGTAAATGGAAAGGACTCTAAATCATCGGCGCGCAAAGTGTACACGCGATAAAGCGTAATTGCGCGATTATTACGAGGATAAAGCGGGGCGCTATCGGTTGTAGCGGCGGCGGCGGCGGCGGCGAAAATTGGCCTGAAAGACGCTGAATTTAATTTCGCCGGCCGTTTTATCGTGATTAATTCCCGCGGCCAGGAATCGCCAGGAGTCGCGCAAGATCCGCGCTGCGGCGCGCGATAACCGCAGCAGTCGTGCCGGGGGAGAAGTTCAGATAACGAAAACGAAACGTGACTGTCGGATCGTCCGGAGGGAACCGAGGTGACTCGCCTCCCTCCCCCTCTCCCTCACCCCCCCCCCACAGACGGGGCGACAAATTGGCTGCGGACGAGGCTGCTCGCGTTCCAGTTTGCAGCGCTCCGAGCAAAAGTGCGCGGTGCAGTTGCAGCTGCAGCTGCCGCTGCCGAGCGCATACTTGGGGATGCGTCCCCCCGTTATTTCGTCGCCTTCGAAGGATCCGCACACACACACACATGCACAGTTCGCGCGAGAAGCGCGAGGGGAGTTTTAAAGTTTAGACACGCTTACGGGAGCGACGTTAGAACCGGAAGCGAGGTCGAAAGAACGAAGTTAGGGATGGATGAAGAGAAGCGCCGTGGACAAGAGAGAGAGAGAGAGAGAGAGAGAGGGGGAGGAAGGCGGGAGAGAGGGAGGGAAGAAAGAGAGAAGGGATAAAAAGCACTGTCACCGCCCTCGATGAGTCACCCTATCGATTGCTCGAGGGTGTAGGTGAAGCGGACGCGCACGGGGGTGAGACGGCGGGGGTTTTACCGGCGTCGTGTGCGCCTTTCTTCTTGCCGTCGGCGTCTTTACGTAGAGTCTCTCCTACGGAATATTAAGTTTCATGGACGCGGAACAAGCACCCTTCCCTGGCCCCGCGGGCGGAGGGCGCGTGTCGAGCAAACGGCGAGTTCGATCGCTCGTCTCGTCCGTTCGTTATCAACCCGCCACTTTCGCCCCGACGGATGCTTGTTAAACGCGAACGATCGGCGCGAACGCGCGCGTAAAGCCTCGCCGAGGAGCGAGGACGAGCACTCGCGACTAAGCTGACGAATATTTACACCGGATGAGGCGGTCGAGGCGGTCGAGCGTCGTCTGAAGGGGGATGGGAGGGAGGTAGAATTAAAGAGTCCGACTTGAATGCGACGACGGTAAAAGGGCCGGCGATGAAACAGAGTGACGGATTAAAAGACAAGTGTCGTTTCCAGAGCGCATTCAACCGAACGAGTGGACGAGTTCACGAGAGAGCGCGCGCGCGTATCTCCCACACATGGCTCATTGTATCCGATGGCGGGGGAGAGCGGAGGGGGCGGGGGGGGGAGGGGTTGCCCGCGCAAATAAGGCGATTCCTATCCCGCCGGGGCCTTATCGCGAAATTCAACGGTTAATCGATTTCTCCCGTGCGCGATTATGCGAGCCGGGCGAAGTTGAAGTTCCCTGCCCGCTTCATCCCTCCGCGCGCGGCGGTACTTCTACCTCCCCGCCGTAACAATGGAGTTACGGACTTAAATGTCTCTCGCACGGGGAACCATGGAGAATGGGGTGCGAAGAGCCAAGTGCCGTGTCTCGTTATGGCGAAAAAAGGCCGGGGCAATTCCGAAAGCGGTCGTTAAGCTTAACGACGTTCGCAAGATGGCGACGGCGAGACGGTAAGGTCAAGATTTTTCGGCTCGTTTTATACGGCTACGATCTCTTGTTCACGTTGCGACCTCGTCCGCGCTATTCCACGCGAGCGTGTTCTAGCAAAATCTGCCGGTTCAATCGACAACCGCCGCCGCAACGACTCGAATGATAAATCTCCCCTGTCCTTCTGGCGCGTTCGCCTTGATACTCCGCAAATTGCTAATGGCGTTTTATACGACGTGCTTGAAACGTATCTCCATCCGCGGCATGACTCCATCGCGCACGACTCTGCGCGATAAGCGTGTACAATTCGTACATTCGAAATGCACACACTGATAGAAAAGTACAGTCGAATTAACTACGATCTCACTATATTTTACGGTTCATTTTGGCTGATAGTCAACCGTATTTTTATAGTTGGTGGAACCTGCAAAATATAGCAGAATAAGCACGAATATATAGTCAATGATTGTCTTAAATAATTGTGTAGTTACTTTCACCACATATATGGTAATTTCTCATTCACGAATATAGTGAGACTTAATACTCATATAGTTGCATCTGTCATCATTTAGCAAATATTCTGGTAATACTGACTATATATATAAAAGAGTTACTTCACCTACCATTTTATATTTGTATCCGTACAATAATTTTACTTCAGCCTACTACAATTCTTAGTAAAAATATTATACGGTTGGTTGTACCATGCCTATGTCGTAATTATTACCGATATTATGGTAATACTTGCTATAAATATGACACTTCGGACTATAATTTAGTTACTATATCATTATAGCTCCAAACATCATATACTTTCCTCTCAGTGCATAAAATTCGATCGTCGCACATGGAATGGCACACCTTTCCAGCGGCCGTCTCCAGCAGCGCGCTTGGACGAGACCATAACCCGACTTGAAGCCTTCGTATAGTCTGAATATAGTCGACAGAATATAGAAATTAACAAGTCGACACCTCGTCGAGGTCGCCCGGGCAAGAAGCCGGAAGCGCATGCAGCGAGCACGAAAGAAAAACGTCAAACGACACTCATGATTAGCGCGGCCGCTTCTTCCCGTATCGCGAACAAACCATCGCGAAGACCGGCGCATCGGCCGATCGCAGTTCGCCCGTAAAATCGCGACGAAGTCGTCTTATCGCCGGCGCGGCACGCCACGTCAAGCGGACACGATCCTTCTCCTTTCGCTCGATAGCGTATCGCAGATAGAGCACGACACACAGAGTCCTGATCCGCGGGACGACTTTATTGGGTCCGCCTGCGTGGGGACGAGCAGGCGATGATCGTTCCAAGTTATCGGGAGAGCCGGATAACATCGGCTGTACGAAGGGGTTACGGACGCGCGATTGGCGCCGACCGCGGGGCGGGTCGGGGGTCGAAGGTTGGTCGTGGCAAGAGCCGGACGGCGCGGCGCGGCGCGGCTAATGGCGCTCAGAGCTCGCGTGCGGCGCCGCACATGAACGGCGCCGGGACGTCTAAGCGTCTCGACGCCTAGTATTTCCCAAGCGTGCGTCACTCGCGATCGCCGGAAGAGCCGGCCGCTACGCTCCGAGCGAATAAAGGCGGAGGCGAATGAGCGGCCATGAGAGTTCTTCGGGGAAGCCAATCTAGGCAACCGTCGTGGAAACACCGCGCCGATTGCCCGCGCCCATGTCGAAAAGGCCAATCGCCTCCCCAACGAGGTAGCTCCGCTGGTAGCTTGACAACAGCGGAGGGCGATCGACCTCGTAATTAACCCTTAGAGGCTGCCACGGGGTGAAATTTCATCCCATGCGAATTTCTCATCTTATTAAAAGACGTAACCACACTGACGATACTAGTTTTATGGATTCACAGTGTCGACAGCGACAGCATTACGATCAAACGGAGGATAAATTCTTGCATATTCCTTGCTATAAACAACAACAGGAAGAATCAGCTCTTCGGGTGGTAGGTACTTGATGATAATAGCTTTTATGAGTTAAGCAGGTCCTTCCTCGGCGGCGCGCTGCGTCGTGTTTTCCGCGGGGCGAGCGCGAGATCCGTCGGCGAATTCGGCAACAAACAGAGGAGAATCTGCGTCTCTCTTTCTCGTTCGACGGCAGATATCTCGTCTCTCCTTTCTCTCCCGGCCGTAAAGCGCGCTCGACTTCGTCGAGCTCTCCGTGCGACGCATCTCCATGACGTAGTACGTAAGGCACGTAAGGAGGACTTTAACGACCGAAACAACGGGGGCAGGGGCTCGAGCTTTATTCGAGCACGACGCGATGAGACGAGCGACGTTTTGATGGCGCCGATGCAACGCGCGGCCGACAATAAAATCTGTTCGCCGGTAACGGCCGGGTCCGGCCGGGTCCGGCGCGGCGCGGCGCGCTCGCGCGTCCGGCTAGTCGTGCGGCGTTTTCACTTGAACGTGCCCAGCCGCGACGTTTAAAGCGCCGGGCGTGTTTTATGGCACGTGTAAAGGTGGGACGTACAATGAATATGAATAAAAGTTCATTCAATTCGCAAGCTAAACGCGCCCGACGTTCCGTGTCCTGCGGCTCTCCCCCTCTCTCTCTCTCTCTCTCTCTCTCTCTCTATCTCCCTTTTTCTCCCCGTCCGGATGGAATCGTTACTTCGCTCGAGTGCCCGTTTCCGTCGTTGTCGCGCATCATTGGAGCTCATCCGAGGAGACTTGCTTCTGCGCCGGGCGACTATAATAATCGTGGATAAGGAAGGGATAGTCTGTCTGGAGTGAACAATAATTGTATCGGACACGGTACGGCTATTTGCTTGTGTTATTTGCTTGAGAGCGATTTCATTAATTTCCAGCGGAGGAACACGAGGGAAAAAATGTACGTGCGGAGTAGCGTCGTGCAGAGCGATGCGAATCCCGACGAGGCTCGTCGCTTCGTCGGCTCCGCTCATCCGGACGCAGCGTGACTGCACCCCCGCATTGAAATTTTTAATTTAATTAGCCGCCGCTTCGTTACGCGTCTGAAACTTGCCGCTTCCCGATAGCGGTTCTCGTGGAGTTTTATTTTTCAACTCCGTACCGCCGCGCCGATACTGCCAGGTGGCTACTTCCCCCGATTGCCGTTCGCTGATGCGGCGCGTGATTTAATTGGAAGCGGAGACACCCGGTATATAACGGCACTTTGGCGGAACGACGACGTGGGCGCGTTCTCGCCAACGGTCGAAGGGAGGACGGACGGAAGGGAAGGAAGCAGCAGCGCGCGCGACGGTCGTCGCGGCTGACGTCGGGCGGGCGGACGGACGCTCGTCGAAAATTCCAGCCGGATGTTTCCCGTCGCGGGTGGCTATGAAATTTCAAACGGAACGGAAAATGGAATTTGTCATGACGCACGGCCGGCTGCCGGCTTCATCAAAGCCTCGAGATTAGGGGCGGTTTCATGCACCCGCGCAAAAATAACCGGGCGTGCGAGGCTGCGGCAGGACGTACTAAAAACACTGAAACAAAAGCCAGGACTGCCCGACCGCTGGCACAGAGCCATCCGTCACGCTCGAATGGCTCGGGCTATCGATCGCTTGGCGGCGAATGTATGTATGTGCATAGCGACTCGGCGGGAACAAGACGACTCGGGTTAACGCTGGTCAAGGCGCGCCGGGAACAATCGTCCGGATAATTGGCGCGATTAATAGGCCTCGTCGATCTAATCTCTCCCTCTCCCTCTCTCTCTCTCTCTCTCTCTCTCTCTCTCTCTCTCTCTTATTCCACCTCGCGCATTTCCCCGATAAAGATTTCGCTTTTCTCGCGTCCGACGTAAAATAACTGCCGCCCACCTATCTACACGCGCCAATAGTTCCGCACGGAGACGAAAAATGGACAATTGGGAGAAGCCTCGAGAAATGCGACGTGATCTTCCGGAGACGCTTTGCGTCTCCTTCGACAGCCTCCGTCCCTGAATTCAGCGAAACATGAGCGCTATCAGGGGGCGCGACAAGCACCTTCGGCGATTCTCTCCCATAAGGCGCGCCATAAGTGAGAGCCGCGGCGAAGATTCCCCGGGCGGTCCCCCTCGGCGCGAGCGCGGCGCCCTCGTTAGATTCGCATTTAGATCAAAAAGCGCGCCGCGCCGTAATGAGGCAAGTTCGGCCGGCGCTTTTTTCCCCATTTGCTCCGGCAGCAGCAGCAGCAGCAGACTCCCGGCGCCGGCGCCTCTCGCGTGACATATGTACTCTTAACGATGCCCGCGGCATCTCGGATCCGTGCTGCGTCCCGCAGACGGCGCTCCGCGGCAACTCGGGCCGGGCTCGTCAGCGCGCGTCACTCGCGTCAGTCGCGTCAGACGGCTTAATGGGAGAAGTTGAGACTCGTGTCGAATCATCCGATAAAGTCGCCGAGTCTCCCGTCTCTCGTGTAACGCGACCATAAGCCGTCGGCGACAGCCGCGTTAATCCCCATCGTCGATCGGATCCACGGCTGGAGATTGTCGGGCGAGGGCGAGCGTCGCCTCGGCCGAGACCTCCCGGAGGCCGCGGTGACGCGTAGCGAGTCGTCTCGCAAAAATCGCCTCACAAAGCGCTCGGGGTCGCCGTCGCACGGCATCCGCGGCCGATAATTTCGACGATGTCTCGCGCTCGGACAAGCGCGCGGGCGACTTATACGCCGCAGCGAGCCCGCGACACGTAACTTCCTCGCGCTGCACATAAGATAATGGCGGCGTAATTTATTTTTACTCGAGGGGCGATAAATCGCGGTTTTATACGGCGCCATTAAGATTTTACTGCGGCCACGGGGGGGGCGGGGGGGTTACATAGATAGGTAGGTACGTGTCGCCGGCCGAGTCTGCGAGCTTTGTCGCTCGCGCGCGGCGATTTTCTATTTTCTGATCGTCCATTGTGCCGACGGCAAAGCCCGCTGGCGTGTGTCGGCTTAAGCCGGAGAGTCCTGCGGATATTCCGGCGCGCGGGCGCTTCTCGAGTCGCGCCGTTCTTTCGCGGCCGGCAGCGCGCCGGCGGCTGACTTTTTGCGCACCTACACCACTAGCAGCCGCGGCGGTGTGCGCTGCGGATTAGTTCCGCTCTTGGCTGTTCCTGGCCGCGCATCTTAATCCTCGCGTCGTCGTGCTCGTGCACGGGGATCAGGACGTCCATGCTAGCGCGCGCTACGCGTGTGCTGCCTCGCGTCTGCGGCAGGCTGGCCGCGACGGCGCTTTTTTCACTTTGCCGTCTGCCCCGTCTCCCCCCTCCCCCATCCCGTGGAACCACGTATCTTGGTGGTGATTTCAACTTACGAACTTATGGCGCCACTCTCGCCGCCATTCCGCCCTCGCAGTGACGGGATATTTTTTATCACCACGCGTAAAAATACATATATATATATATATATATATATATATGTGGC
Source organism: Harpegnathos saltator (assembly GCF_003227715.2). NCBI lineage: Eukaryota > Metazoa > Arthropoda > Insecta > Hymenoptera > Formicidae > Harpegnathos > Harpegnathos saltator. Next base: position 650,981 of record NW_020229890.1, read on the forward strand.
GTTCTATACGGCTCCTTATTTCAGTGAGTCGCTCACACACACACACACACACACACATACACAGACGCGGGTATGTGCGTGTAGGATGAAATTACGCGGTATGGACTCATCGATTACGGTGGATGCGCCATTTCGAGTTACAGCACGGGTTGATTTATTTCGCCGGCGCGGCGGTGCGCAGCACCGCCGCGCCGGCGGAAAAACATATTGTCGCCTAAGAACCTCGTCCTGTCTTCCCGCCACTTATCCGGCTCTAGCATTTTACGAGCGCCCGTTTCGCCCGCTGCGAGCTAGTCGTGGATATTTCCCGGGGAAGGTGTTTTTGACCCTCGCCACCTGCATCCCCATCAGGCAGTCCGCCCCCGCCCGCTGTCTGGCGTTTCGCGCACCTTAACCCCTTAATGCCCATCGAGCAGCACGTACGCCAGCTACGACGGGGCTTAGAGGCATCTTTCGGTTTTACCGTGCACCCGTAAAAGCGATATTGCAACCGGTCCTGGTGAAATTTTCACCAGCCACTACCCCCGCCCCCGCAGCGCCCTTGAAGCTCGGTCGCTTGCGGCTCAACTAATCCTTTTAACTACCGGACACCGACTTTTCTCGCCGTTTACGACGCGACGACTTTTACCGAGCACGTAGAGGAGAGAGAGAGAGAGAGAGAGAGAGAGAGAGAGAGAGCACACGGCCTTACGTAAGACGTCGTCGCCGGGGCGTCCGAGCGACGGGGCGTGGATATTATTCATGAACGTACTCCCCCCCCTCCCCCGCATCCCGGAGCACGTCCCGCTTCTCTCATTCGGGAAGATTCGATTAGCCGCACGCGTGATATATCGGGCGAAATTGAGGTAACGCTCGCTCCTCGTGCTTGCGCTTTTAGCGCCGGCGCAGCGTTTTACGGACTTATCGCCGTCGAATAATTAATTCGCGCTCGCGTTCTTATTTGCGACAGCAGATTTAAATGTCACGCGTCGAGGCGAGGAGAAGTGCGACTTTACTTTCAATAATCTCGTGGATCGCGGCTGCGGGATTAACGGAATAAACGCCGCGAGTGCTGATACTTTGGATACTGGCGCAGCTGTTAGCGGGTCGTTCGGGGACCTCGCGCTTTGTTTTATCATAAAACACGAGGCGACTGCGCAATGGACAGTGTATAACGTATTTGCGAATGGACGCACGTTTCGCGCGTCTATCCGAAAGCATCAGGAAGGAACACGGTTTGATTACACATACGCGCGCGCGGAACGAGTCTTTGACCGCCTCATGTGCGCGTTACCTTGTAACGATACGTAATGACTTGTAATACCGTACAAAGTCCCGGTAATGCCGCATTAGCCGCTTCGCCGAACGGTAATTTGAGAAAATGGCTCGCAATTTAGGTGTGCGTCTCGGCAAAGCGCTACCCCGTTGGAATTTAATTTATTCACGTCGCGGAATTATGCTGGGGAGAAGACGAATTTTATTTATCTCTCTTTCTCCCTCCCTCTCTCTCTCTCTCTCTCTCCTTTCTTCTTGCTCAACGAGAATGCATCTCTTGGATAAATATTAAACTTTTTTTGACAAACGGATAATCAACTCTGGAGCCAGCTCTGAGTCTGGTGTCTCAAAAGTTAGAGAGACCCGATATAATTATTTTTTAATTGGAATCACGAGAACGCGAAAGGGTTGGCGACGGTATCAGTCGGAGGGCTGGAACCTTCATAAAAGGGATCTTCTTTCTAAAGCTAACCGTACGACTCCGTCATGACACACCCGCCGCCACCATTTTCTACCGTTCTTCCGCCGTTTTTCAGCCGTGGGAGAAGCGGCGCAAAATGTATGGGATAGTATCGTTTAAAATCCTCTCTCTCGGCGGAGACTCGGTAAGAAGATAAAGTCTTTCCAAAAGGAACTTCCCGATTAAAGGAACGCGGATTATAAAAGTTACCTAACAGCGGAAGCCGGGCAAGAGAGCTTTCGTCGAGAGAGCTTCTTTTCGAGACGAGTTCCGCTCGACATTAAGATAAAATGTGCTCATTCTTCGCCGCGAGATAAGTCCGAAATGAATTTCGGGCAAGGGACCGCCACCGAAAAGCCATCTCGGTTACGTCAAGTGCGCGCTCTCGCGCGCCGCTGTCTTATCGAAAGTGTCTTCGTGAAATGCCTCAGTATGACGAATTCGGCGAAGCGTAACGTAGCCAGACAAACGCGAGCCAGAATCCGCGGAGCAACGACGATTGCGTCCACGAGCGACAATTGCAAATCGGCTTGCGAATTTGCATCGCGAATTTCTCGCGCGGCGCGTCCAGCGAGCGAACAAAATAGAAATCCCCATCGACGCGAGACATCGATCCCGATATCGTTTGCGTTGTTATCTCGCCGCAACCGTGTCGTAAAGTGTGTGTGTGTGTGTGAGTGTGTGTGCCCGCGGGCGATATTTATGAAGTATATAATTCTCTGCATAAGAGGCGCCTCCCGGGACGACGGGAGTTATGAGGCAACAATAATTTCAGGGGGAGGATTCTTCTTCGGCTGCTCATCGTGAATTTTCCGACCGAGCTCTGGAACAAGAACCGACGTGAATTACACGGCGGCGCTACGCGGCGGTCAGGGCGGGGGCGGAGGTAGGAGAGGAGGCGGGACTCGGGTGTCGCTTGCAACCCTTCCAGGATCCAGTTATAAGGAGATTTCCCGAGGCAGACTTCGGCGTCTCGGAAAGTTTCGCGCGAAATATTAGCGGCAATAACAGTATTTCTCGGGATATTAGTCGCTGACCGGGGGAGCAAGCGGACCCGATGATAAAGCGAACGTTTCGATAGCCGCGATAGAGAAATTGTCTCTCTCGCGACGAGAAATCGTCCCGCGACGTGACGCGCGCGGCGCGCGACGAGCTCCTCCCCCCCCCCTCCCCGTCAGGATTTCGAAACATTTGTCGCGTCGGGGCCGGCACGGAGCGACCGTCGGCTCAAGATAGCTCGGTTTGAGGTAACTCGCGCTGATCGATCTGCTCAGTGTCTCGACGAGAGACAGAGAGAGAAAGAGAAAGAGAGAGAGAGAGAGAGAGAGAGAGAGAGAGAGAGTCGCAGCGTGTCTTAAATGCTTTGGGCGCTTCGTTCGGGCGGCTGGCTCATTCGAACGAAATTTCCTGCGGGAATTTTCGCAACGCCGCTGTGAAACGCGGCGGCATCGGCGGGTCACCGGGGGCGGCGGCGAGAGCGGGGGAGGGGGAGGGGAAAGTCGGCGCGAATTGCCGCGGAGATAGGTACAGGCGGCGGGTCGGGGGGGCGCGAAAGCGAAAAGCGGTATCGCCCCGGCAACCCTTTTCGGCGCGCGCGCGCGAGTCCAGGTATAAGGAGATTTCCCGAGGCAGACGTCGGCTGTTGGGAGTTCCGCGGCGAAATATCGGCGGCAATAACAGTATTTCTCGCGATATTAGCTGCCGGCCGTTTCGTTCCGTTAGCCCGGCAAAACCCTTTCGCCGTTCCTCGCGATCCTCTCTCTCTCTCTCTCTCTCTCTCTCTCTCTCTCTCTCTCTCGACCCTCCCGCACAAGTACCGACCTGGTCTCCCTCCCTTCCCCTCGCCCAGTCGCGGCTCCAATTCGCAGCTCTCCTCGGCTCGCCTTTAATTGATCCGCGCGCGCGAAGTTACTCACGTGCGATCCCTCGGCGCGCGGTCGATCGCGCGAATCGTCGAAAGCCACGTCCCGCGATGGAGTTTACAGCCCAGCAGCGCGCGAAAGCTCCGCCGAGAAAGCTCCTTTTACGGCAGCCGGCTGCTCTTCTAAGCCGCGCCACGTCCGGTGCTCTAGTTTCCTCGTTTTCGATAAAAATGTGACGCAGGCACCGCAGCGCGGAGAGAGGGGGTGAAATGGCATAGGGAGAGGAGGGTTTCCACGCACTTTCGACGCTAAGAAAATATCCCTCTGCGTCGGCTGTTCCTCCCTCCCTCCCTCCGCACGCACGCGCGCGTACGCCTCGCTCCTGCCGCATTCCGCGATCAATTACCCCCCCCCGCCCGCCCCGAACGCGCGCGCGCGCGAACGCGATTAATTCCCAACATCGCTCTCCGTTAAGCCGTTTACTCCTCGCCCGCTGCATCCTCTCTCGCGCCGATTTTCCATTATCTCTTTGCCGCCCGGTAATTGACTTACGACCGGCATCGTCGCTGTCTTCGACGCCGCCTCCCCCCGGATAAGGGATTGTGCAAAAGCTCCGTTGGCCGTGCGCCAACTATCAGCGAGAGACGGCCAGAAAGTGCGCACTTTTCCGGCGCGAAGCGCCGGCCGCGGCACTTTTCGCTCTGATCGATCCGACGCTCTCACGGCGCCGACGGAGAGAGCTTTCCGTTGGCCCGTCTGCGAACGATGATAAGCATTGTTCCGCGGAACACGCTTTGGATTTCGATATATCACTGTCTAAAAACGCCACACTCCTCCCCCCCCCCTCACCCGTCCACAGCATCCCTTCCTGCTCCCTGCCGCGCGCACCGCGGCAAATCCCCGTGGAAATTTTGCCGAGGCCTGATATCCGGAGAGCCGGAGAGCCGGAGAGACGGAGGATTCGGCGGGGGCCGTAATCTCGCATTTTTCTTAGCCGCGCGCGCGGCGCGACATTCTCTCGTGCTGTCGTCGGCCGCTCGACGCCCGCGATGCTCAACATCGCGGAACGTCGCGGAGAGAGAATACAAACGCCCGGCGCAAGATTCCACGAATAATTGGATTGCGTCATTAAGAAGGGGACTAATAGGATTAGCGCGACGAGGGGCGGGGGAGGTGGAGGGGTGCAATAATTGAAATGGTAAATATTAACATATCGCGCAGATGGAGAAAGAAAAACAGCGCAGACAAGAGAAACAACCGGCGGAGCGGGATAACGAGCGGCGACTGGCGAGCGCTGCGCTATTTTGTAGATTACTTGAGAATTAACGGGACGGCTATTGCCGCCACCGCCGCCGCCGCCGCTGCTTCGGGTGCAACCTCTTTAAATCACCGCGCGATACTAATCGCGCCTGAATGCATAAGAGGCGTACGTTTATCAACGCCGAATATGCGAGCGAGTGTAACAACGCGGACGCGCGTGTGTGTAAGTCTGTGTGCGTCTTTATCATCTCGTGGAAAATGTATGCGGCCTCGGGCGATTACGACGTGCGACATGCGACAAGTATGTTACGAAGGACACGTTGGACATTAGCGACGTTGGCCGTTGCAGCGATCTCGCGTGCCCGCTAGTGGAGTCTCACCTTCGACTCTCTCGCCGCCATTTTTCAGGCGCAAGGCTTTTGCAAGGCTTGCGAACGCTTACGCACATGACTGCGGTATCCTGTGGCAAATTGAAGGACGAGAGAGGGAGAGAGAGAGAGAGAGAGAGAGAGAGATAGCCCGGAACGCCGGTGGTTGCCGCCCGTCGTTCGACCGGCTCGCGAAATCCTCTTAGCCGGAGCGAATCGTCGCACACGCGCGGCGAGCCGTCTCGGCTAAATCTGCCTGTTCGCCGTGAATTCGGCGGTTATTAAACCAGCCGGCGTCCGCACACGGCGATATGCTCGACCGCGAATTGGCGCGGCGCGGAGCCGCGACGTCGACGTCGGCGGGAGGTATCGTTTCCAGCTGGCGCACAAATTCGGCCGAGCCAGTCCGTTTTTAATTCGCGCTGTGACGCAAAATGAGAAAAAGAGGGCGGAGGGGGGAGGAATATCATCGGGAGTAAATTACGGCCGGCGGAGAAGTGTGTGTACGGGGCGAGGGGGGGGGGGAGGAGAGGGGGTGGCCGAAGAAGCACGTCGGCAGTGGCGGGGCAGACAGGTAGACAGGTTAACGCTCGTGGCGTTAACGTAACTACGAGGGTGGAATTACAAGGGGGTTAATCAACGCGAGCGAACGCGCCCGCGCGAGCACACACAGGCCTTGGCTTTCGAGTCCGAAGGGTGTAACTGCATCCTGCCAGTTCCCCGCGGACTCTGCGCTCGTACAAGATGGAAAGAGACAGTTAGATAGAGATAGAGATAGATAGAGAGAGATAGATAGATAGATAGATAGATAGAGAGAGAGAGAGAGAGGGAGAGAGAGGGAGAGAGGGAGAGGAAATCGGAGGATGGCGAATGGGTGGAAATAGAGACGAACGATCATGGGTACAGAGAGTGGAACATGAACGGGGCAGGATGAGGGTACAGAGGGGGTGGAAAACGAGAGGGAAGGGGTACACGAGCGGAAGTGTCGGAACATGGGATGTGGCAGAGAGTGAAGAAGAGAAAGGGAGAAAAAAGAAAGGCGGTCGAAGGGGGGGAGATTTTACGAGGTGGACGCGGCACTTGTCTGCGACGAGCTTGCGGGCTTCCTCGTAAATTTAACTCGAGACCTCCCTCTCTTTCTCTCTCTCTCTCTCTCTCTCTCTCTCTCTTTCTCTCTCTCTCTCTCTGTCTCCCTTTTTTCCGCTCTCATTTTCTCTTTCCGTCCGCCACACGCTCCATTCCGCTCTCCTTTTTTATAATTTACCGCGAGCCGATGGGACTGCCTATACCTCATATTTCTTCATAACGTCGAATGACCCGAGACTACTGTGCTCTTTCCGTTCTCTCTCTCTCTCTCTCTCTCTCTCTCCTTTTTTCACTTTATCTTTTTTTCATTGCGGCTCTTAATTGCAAACGAGCCTCGCGAGATAAACCGTAACGGGGGCGCGCGTGCTTCTCGTGCGTTGTTTTTGAGACGAACGACGTCGCCGAATAAACTCCACCCTTGATCCTTCATCGTGTGTGTGTGTATGTGTGTGAATTAAACGGTAATAATATTGACGGATTGACGTCGGGTACAGTAGCAAGCGCGTCGGGTTGCGCCGCGCGATATTTCGACATGTACTTCAGACTCGCGCATTTATCTTCGTCGTCTCCGCTCACGCAGTCGACCGTGCAAATCTATTACGCGCATGGCAATTTTTTACACGCGCGATTAAATCCATCTCTCGACATGATGCGTCACGACGCGACGCGACGCGACGCGACGCGACGCTATGCGACCGGCGTCGATCCGGCGCGATTTTCGTGATGTACTACCGGCGAAATATCTGCCACGAAACGCTGATACGCCGCAGTATTATCGCGACTAGGACTAATCTGGGATATTACGGTCGGCGGGCCCATAATTAATCGCCGAAAACTTTATACTAAGCGGGTATATATCGCGCCCGGCGAACAGTTACGCCGCGGTCCGATATTGTCGCCCAGGCAATTAATTATTTCTGATAAGTGCAGCTTGCCCGGAGAGTAAGAGTCGGCGTGAATCGTGCCCCGCCGCGGTAATTAATTATCGAGGATTAATGTAATAGTGTAGCCTCCGCGAGGCTGGGAGGGAGGGGGGCGGGGGTCGTGGCGGCGAGAGACCTCGCCGTTAAGTTGAAATTATGAGGAGATGATCCAACGGAATACTTGGCCGATGATCCCGAGTCGCGGGCGTAATTAGCTAAATAACAAGACGAATTCATTCATCGGGTTACTAATAGAGCTTGCGAGCGGGCCGAGCTTTCAGCCTTTCAGAGTCGCGTCGTTCCGCTCCGCTTCGCGTTACAATTTCACGTGTTGCGTACGTGTGATATTTTCATCACACACACACACACACACACACACACACGCACACGCGCACACCTCCTTATTTTGCAAGCTTTCTTTTGCATCTTGTCCCTTCGCCACGATTCGCACTAGTAACCGCGCTAATAATTACATTAAAAATCGCTATCGCTCGTTATTACGGTGAAAGAGAGGAAGGAGTGACAGTCGCGCCGGCCGATTCCGTCGCGAATGAAAGAGAACGCCGTGCGATCGATTGGCTGTGGTTTTTCTCTCAATCGGCGAGAGAAACGAGCGAAGCAAAATCGCTCTCCGTCCCAATGCGTGCCGCCCGTTTACGTCGGCTCGCTCGCGAGTTACAGCCCTTTAAATTTGCGGCGGCCGCAGCGAACGACCACGTGCTGCCGAGCTGGTCAGTTGAGAGCGCGCGGGAGTGGGGGCAAGGCCGCGCTGACGTCACGCGGACTTGCCGCGGAGAGCGTCAGCTGACCGCTCGGGCACAGCCCGCTGACGCGCGCGCGGCAGATGGCGCTGGCTGCACTGCGGCATCCGCGCTGATCGAGAGCGCGGGTCGATGCGACGATTTCGATATTGCCCTCGTTTCTGGGCAATGCAGCGCCTTGAAAGAAATCTCCTACGAAGCTGAGGCTCCCACGCCTCTCGTAGACGCGGAGTAGTTTCTCTTTGAAGCGCGCAAGGGCTAATTTAATTTAATTAGTAAAATGGAATTCCCGCGAAAGAAGACATCGATTGTTTGCAGCTCGAGGAGAGCAAACGAGCGGTGAAAAGCGGGGAAGCCGCTCGGCTTGAATAGGTAACATTGTGTTTTTTCCTGGCAATTAGAAGAGATAAATCGTATTCTTTCTATTGCGAACGCGCAGCCGTCTCTCCTCGGAATATTCGGCGTATTTTAAGCGAGCAGGGAAACGCCGCGAAGGAGATAAAATAGGCGGGAGATCCCGCGGGCGTCGGGAAAAGAGGACACGAAAGGACGAGACGCGAGGGGGAGGGGGAGGGGGGTTGGCAACTGGGAGGTTGTAGCGTTTTCAGGGTGGATTTCCGGCTAATTCGAAACAACCTCTGCTCCTCCCTCGGATTACAAGCGAGTGAGAGGGAGAGAAATTGGAAAAGGGATTGCGCCGTCAGGAGAAAAGCCTTTTCTCTTTTAAATAACTTACGGGGCGGCGGCTCTCTTGGAAATTTCGCGCACGCGCGCTTGCTTCACTCTGCTCAGATTTCCGTGAAAACTTACCCGAGAATTCGCGCGCTATATCGACGAACACGCGTTCCATTTGCGCGGACACGTTCAGCCGTCACCGACGGCTGCTCAAACACCCGCGGGAAGCCTCCGAGGCGTCCTCGCGAGAGGGCAATTTGCGCTCTTCGCAGCTCCTCCATTTGCGCGGCGAATTTCCTCATCCTCATCCTCGCGCCGAGCAAATAAGCAGGAAAAATTATCGTCGCTCAAAGTCGGCCCCCCCATCAAGACGTCCGATCGAGTTTTATCGTCCCGTCCGCACGTGACGCACGACTTTCGGCCGACCTGGCCATTCATTACCGTCATCACCGCGGTATTTGTCCTATTTATCCCCACTGGGCTGAACAATTTGTCCACCGTGGCTCGTGCAAACGGCCAGTGTTATGTCCGCGCGAGCAACGACGCGAGCAACGGGCTTTATCGCCGCGCGATTACGCGCCTGTCTCGCGAATTGCGCACCCGCCGGCGTTATCAATCTTCGTTCATGAATTTCACGGGACGTCCGTGCGTATCGACGTCGACGAGACACAACGGAACGGAGTCACGACCACACATCGACCGCGATCGTCGCCGTCGTCGTCGGGGAGCATAAACGGGTGCTCACGTGCGAATCCACACGGTGTCGCGGCAAAAGTTGTTTACGCCGCACGTCTTGCCCCTCCCACCAGCTCCGAGAGTCCGTGCTACGCGCGAAACGTGGTCGCGTGAAATATCACGGACGTGCCATTTTTTTCGTCTTTTCCTCACCCCCGTAATTTAATATCCGCGACAGTGGCGCGACGCGACGCGGCTGCTTTCCGTTTATCGCCGAAAGCCGACAACTTGGCGAACTCTCGCGTCGTAACGACGCGCGTGATGCGCGCGCGGTCCATGTTTTTCATGAAACGTCATTAGCGCGACGCGACGCGACGCGCCGCGCGAGGAAAATCGCCGTCGCTTTCGTCGGCGCTTTTTCTCCGTACCGCGAGGCTCCAAATCTCGTGTGTGCACGTTGAAAATTCGCAGCGAAGCGCTCGGCGATTAAGCACCGTCACCTCACTCGTCAGACGCTGTTTTTTCTTTTTCTTTTATTTTTTTCCTCTACCGTGTATCGCTCAGCTAGGCGGCCCGCGCTCGATACTCGCGCTCGATAATAATTTCGCTGTCCAATTTGTTCGCTGCCCAGCGCGGGAAAATTTGCCGAGAAATTTCGCCCGCATGACAGCGTTTTTGCTCGTTTTTCAGCGTCGCGCGTTTTTCTCTCTCGCACACGCACACGCACACGCACACGCACACGCACACGCGCGCATCGTTCGGTTTCGGCGGGCGTGTTTCCTTTCGCCGCGGTGATGTTCCGCGTCCGAGCGCGAAAAACGCGGCCGCTCGCGTGCGCGCGATAATTCCGCCGCGCGCGATAAATTATTTCAGCCCGCTTGGAAATTTTTGCTCGCCCGCGGCGCAAAGAGATGCGCTTCGCGAGCCGTGGCAACGACCGCTGGCTCTTGTAAGGATCGCCCTTTTTTTACTTCGCACGACGTTACTCGTTCGCGTTAAATGCGCTATGTTTTCATTATATGCCGGACGTGTTGCCGCCGCCGCCGCCGCCGCCGCCGCCGCCGCCGCTGCCGCCGTTGTTGCAGCAGTTTTACGCGCGGCAGCGCGTTTCGCGTTCCGCGGAACACGACAGCGTGTGATAACGCGCGCACGGCGATAATAAATTGGTTTCGCTTTACCGGCACGTATATATTCGCGAAAAGTAATATCTGTAACGCAACTATTTTTTCCCTGTATTTCGACAATGACTCCGCTGCAGCCTATCGTCCTTTCGCGTATGCGCGTCCTCTCTCTCTCTCTCTCTCTCTCTCGCTCACGAACCCGTTTCGAGTTTTCAACGAGACAAACACGAAATTCTATATCGACCATTGTTAAAATATCTTTCCATTTATAGCCCCTCTCTCACTCTCTCTCTCTCTCTCTCTCTCTCTCTCTCTCTCTCTCTCTCTCTCTCTCTCGCTCTCGATCGAGACAGATGTAAAAATACAAGTGCGACAGTGAAACACGCGGGGAGTTCCGTGCTCGTTACGCGGGCTCGAATTATTATCACAGTTTTATTATTCGAACGTTATCCGCGCGAGATATTGCATAATTTACAGCTACGGCTGGGAGGGGCGGGGGGGAGGGGGAGGAAGGTGGATCATCCCGGGCCGGGCACTTGAGCGAAATCGCGACGGGTAATGCGCACCTCGCGCGAGAATTCTCACCGCTTAATTAAATGTCTCCGTAGAGGCGACATAATTATTCCCATTTTGCGACATTCATACATCACGAGGCCCTAAATGCGCGTCCATCAGCCGGCGCGCGCTTAAAAGACGAAGGACCCCGGGCATGGCGGGTCGGGCGGGTCGGCGCTTTTTGGGACGTGACTGCGATCGTCGCGCTAACCTAAGCTGGCAGCAGCAGGACGCCTTTAACGACGTCCTCCTGGACGAAGCAGCATCGGGCGAGAGCTTACGAGAGCGCGGCACCGGCGAGCGGAGTGGTGCAATTTGCGGCTGGAGAAAGTCGGCCACGTCTCGCACGGGCTTTCTACTCCGCGCGCCACGCACGCAATTTTCGACGCACGACCAGACCAGAGGAGGAACACACGTGATCGCGCGGAGTAATACCACCTCTTGCGTTCGTTTCGTAACGCGGGCGGATCTCCGTGGGGAGCGCGATGCTTCGCCGGCAGGCGATACTCCGCGGCCTGTACAACTTCAAGCCGTCATTCACACCGGGATTAAAAGCGAAACGCGAGTTGCCTCAGCGAAGCGCCGATCTCGTTCGCCGGCGACAAAGGGAATCGCGAATGAAAGGGGGCCTCGCGCCCCGGGTCTGCATCGGGAAACACGAGAATTTCCGCGAGCATCATCCGTCCGCCAACGTCGCCGGCCGCGCTCTCAATATGGCCGAGACTCAACTCCGGCGCGGCGCGGCGCGGCGCGACCCGACAAAGCGGGTTAATCCGCGCCGTTTAAATTCAATCGAGGCGAATATCGCTCGCGGTGGACTCCCGTTTCTTTCATTCGCGGCGATCCGAGGCCGCGGCAAAGGGAAAGGCGGGTAATTGGCGGTGTCCTCGAGGTCGTCGCCCAAGTCGATGGACTGAAGATTAAAAAATGCGGGGGAGGAGGAGGGCGGAGGGGAGGGCAGAGCGGCAGAAAGGAAAGAACGAATCCGGAGAGTCTCTCGAGAAATTCGTGACTAATTAGAACGACGGCGGGACACTCGTTGAGTAAGCAGGATTTTAATGGACGGGTCTTCCGATCATTAAGGGGAAGTGCTCTTTTCCTTCGCTCGCTTCGTGCGATCCCCGTCGCGCGTCGTCCTTCGGCCGTCCAATCTCGTATCCTCGAAATCCGCCGGCGAAGAGCGATGTTATCGCGGAGGCCGAGAGAGAGAGAGAGAGAGAGAGAGACCGGGGACCTCGTCAAGGTCGTCGCTGTATTTAACGTCGGCTTCGTTTTGGGCCGAGCGCAGCGAGATGACGCGTCGTATCCCGAGTAATTATACCGAGTGAACTTTTATCATTAGGAGACGTGCGCGGCGCGGCGCACCTAGCGCCGCTTTTCATATAATTAACTGCCGTCGTGATTCCGCGACGTGAGACACAAATTTCGTCCGGGCGGATCTCGCGCGGATGCGCCGCGCGACACGGAAATTCCAGGTCGTTGGAAAAATTGCAATCGACACTGCACGCGGCGAGGATAAGAAAATTCGAGGGCGATTCGGGCGACCTCGAGCGGAGAACTCTGGTCGCGTCGCGCGACGACGCCGAGATGATTGCGGCGCGAGTAATTAATGCGGAGAATCGTTATCCTCGCATCTGGAATTGTATTGTATATATGAAGAGGCAACTATTTTTCCCGAGCGTGATATATTATCGCGCTGAAAAACTCCGGCCCGGCCGCGCGCAACGCTGTCTTATTTCCTCCTCATAATAACCGAGTCGCCGTTATATCTCCGGCAGGAGCAGCATACCCGCTATTTTTGAATTTAAAGTGCAACTTAGTGTCTCTCTCGCGTGATATATCTCGCGAAACTAAAGATAAAAGCACGGCTCGCGCGCGCGCGCTCCGCCGCTTCTCTTTTTTCCCGGCCGAGCGAGTCGCGCTGCGGATTTACGTAGTCTGAAAACTCGCTTACACACTTTCTGCAATAAGATTTTTAATCACTGCGATCTTTCTCGCTCTCGCGTCCACGCTCCCCCCCTCCCCCATTAGTCGGAGGTTCTCGAGAGCTCGTATTATTTCTTATCGCGTGATTAACAGCGCGATTACCCGCCGCGAGTCGCCGGCGAAGACGCGATCGATACGCGCTATCATATCGAGAAGTTTCCGAAAGACGCCGACGCACCCAGTGCAGTATTATACACCTCGGGCTGGTCGAGGGCACTGCTGCAGCTTGTATGAATAATTCAATGAAACGATAACGGTGCGTCGCGTGCTAATTTAGCGTCGCGTTTCTACCTAATAATTCATATAGTTAATGATATATCGGAGCCGTCCGGCGCTCAACAATTCCTACCGTAAGGTAGGTAAGGTTCCATAGAGAATATTTTTTTCTAGTAGGTAGGACAAACACGACATTACGCACACATACACACACAGACACACGCGCGCGCGCGCGCGCGCACATGTACACATGCACGCAGCCCTATGAATTAATATGTTTAAAAAGAAAAGAGCGCTTATCGCGCCGTTCGGATAAAACGTACGGTGGAAATTTATTATTTTATTCCTCTGTGTGTGTGTGTGTGTGTGTGTGTGTGTGCGCGCGTGCGCGCATGCGTGTAAGGGGAGAACTTTTACTTGACTTTCCGATATGCGACGAGCGACAAACTTTCAGCCGCTGCTAGACGCTATGACATTTTACATGTGAAAAACCCGCGCGTGTTCCTGAGGGCGCTCCACCACGTTACGCTTTGTGCAAATGTGCCCGCGAGTGAGCTAAAAACGTAACTGCATAAACAGCCGACCACATCATCAGTGGGCCGAATCCGAGGTAGGACAATGCGGTCGGAGGAGCCAACAAAAAGCGAATGTAATCTCGCCGAATTAATAACCGGCCGCACACTCGACCGAGTCAATATTTCGCGATGATAATTCGCGCGATTGGCAATAATGGATCGTCGGGATAAATAGAAGTAACGGGGTGGGCCGGCGCTATGGATCGGCGCGTGTACATCGAGAGAGCCAGAGAGAGAGAGAGAGAGAGAGAGAGAGAGAGAGAGAGAGAGAGAGAGAGAGAGAGAGAGAGAAAGGGAAAAAGGGAGAGGGGGGAAGAGCGAGAGAGAAAGGCAAGCGCATAAATTATGAAATTATTCAGCGTCGATAATTGCGCGTTTCGCGCGGCGTATTACAGGATCGTTTCGTCGGCGGGTTTATCGGGCAATATTTGTCACCACGCGCCGATGCAACAACCCTTAGACCTTACTTACTCGGCTGTCTTTATGGGGTACCTGAGCCGATATCGTAATTATCGCGGGTTATGGGACGTAAAGAGCGAGGCGAACGGTAAGAGGAGAGAGGCAGTGCAGGAAGAAAGAGAGAGAGAGAGAGAGAGAGAGGGAGAGAGGAAGTGGCGGCGGAGAACTCTGGATCTTGCCTACAGCTGGCAGCGAAACGGCTTTTGTGCTCGCTACATTTATGCCACGGAGGGGCGGTGAAGGTCAAACGCCATCTACGAGTGCGAGTACACGGTCAGGGAATATCGGCTCGGACGATTCGAAGGACGTTTGTCTTGACGTTAATGACTGGTCTTTGAAAAATGCGACTTGCTGATTACCCCGTAAGCTCATTACGCATTCATTCAGCCGAGTGCCCCGACAATGGGAACTTGATGATCATGAGATACTGTCATTACCATGCTATGTTTTCTAGGCGAAGTTTCGCGGGGGATCGAAGGGAATCGCCGCGCGATCACGCCAATTTCGTGAAAAATATTATTCGGCTGAAATGAGCAACTGAGAGCAAGTTCTCGAAGTGTCGACTCGCGTGTCTGTGACGCGACTAAAAAAGAAATAATAATAATGATAATAATAGTGACAATAATAATAATAACAACAATAATAATAATAATAATAATACGCAGAGTATTATTATATGCGTTGTGAAGGCAAGAATTTCCGAAGCGCGATAATCGCCTCTTTATCCACTCGCGGTTGACTGCTCTGACATTTTAATAAATGTCATTTACTTTTCAGTACGGTGACAGCGGCGACGGTCGAGCGAAACATACGGACGGTGCAAACTCACATTCGTAGCGGCGAACAAACGGCGATGAGAAGAGAGAGAGAGAGAGAGAGGGAGAGAGAGAAGATAGACAGAAAGATAGAACGTATTGGCTCCGCTTTCTCTCTCGCGTCCTCGCTGAGGATATATCTTCGCGGACGAATATTGCGATCGCAAATATTTGCGTGGGCGTTCATTTCGACGGTCGCCGAATCGCGGCTAGTCGAGCAACGGGCTTTCGATGGCAGACACGCGGCCGGCCTCGTTCGCACGTGGTTCAATTTTCCGTCTTTCTTTCATGGCTCGCCGACGCCAGGAAACGGTCGGTATTACGTGTTTCCCATAAACTCGGAGAGAAGTATAAATGAAATAAATGTCAGCGCGTCGCGATGACAACGGAAGAGAGGGAGACGTGAGACTCGCTCTCTCGGCTCTCCGTTGCGGCTAGTCCGTACAACACGACGTCTTATTAAATGATACGTTACAGTTGCCAAATATCGCTTAGCTTAGTGTCGTGACGCAAACGCAATCTGCCGTTGCTCCGCTGAATCGTTCGGCGCGGCCAGGCGACGAGAGAGAACGACGAGGGAGCGCCGCGCCGTTTCGTCCGGCGGAACAGAGAAAAATTGTACGCGGCGCATCTTTCGTATGCACAGCACTTGAAGAAAATTACGCGGTTTCCGGCAAGTTTGCGCACCCTCCTTTCTCTACGTACGTAAACTTTCCTCGAGTGGTAAACGAGAAAATCTGTTTCGTCGTTGGTACGGGACGGAGTTACGGGAATTGTCGGGTAACAGAATCGCGCGTACAAGGAACGTCGCAGCGCGACCTACCGAATTTCCTGCCTGCGGTCGGATGAGATAGAGAGAAAAGGGAGGGTAGAGGGACAGAGAGAGAGAGAGAGAGAGGGGAGGGAGACGGAGGAAGAAGAAAACGGCACTACGAGAATAGAGTGAGAGGAAAAGAAGTTTATCGCTGCTCGGCAGAGAGTACGAGCGACTGCCGGAAAATCTGGGAAATTATTGCCACACGAGATAGCTCGCGTCGCGACAAGAACTCTCTCTCTCTCTCTCTCTCTGTCTCGCGCGAGCAGAAGAGAAGCGCGGATGCAACTTGCACGTGCGGATGCGTCGCGAGAAGTTCGCGAGCAGCCCGGAAACTTTCGATTCTGTAATTCGCAGAATCGGAAAAGATCGCCGGGCTGTGAAGGGTCTCAGTCGGGCGAAGAAGCGTTGAACGTGGCGATCGCGGAGAGATTTGATATATTCGAGCGGATCCTTTTCGGACGATTGTTACGCCGAGGGCGCCTGAGCGATCTCGCGTCTCGCATAATGGAACGTACTTATCGCGCGGCGCGATGCTAATCGCGGCTCGCTCAAGGAAGTGATTTGTCCCATAGACGGGGGATTTACATTCCGTGGGAATATAAATTTTCTATTAGCGAGGGAAGTTGTCGGGAAAGTTCCGACGGGAGGACGACGACGACGACGATTCGGGGGGGGGGGAGGAGGGGGTTAACGGAACCTCCGCGACGGTGCCGTCTCTACGAGACGGCAAGTTCGCGCTCTGCTTTAGGACGCGACTTTGCTGACGGCGGAACGAAAGCGAAGAGGCGAAAAAGAAGAAGAGAAGAGGGAGAGGACAAGAGAGGGGAAGGGGCATTTTGAAATTCGTATCACTGGCAAGTTTACGACGGCGCGCTGCGCCGACGGCAACGGGGCAATCAGTTCGGGGAGTTATCTTCGGGGATGAAGGCCGTTTGAGGCAAACGAGAGACCCGCTGCACGGTGAAATCAAACGTCGCGAAAGTCAGACACGCTCCGATGAAAATGGATACGCGAATTCTGCTTGCGCGACAGGGGCTGAATATTTGCAGCCTCGTCTCCGCTGATCAACCGCCAATCGCCAATTCCAGCCCGACTGTCGGCGTTCTCCACAAGCCCACTGGCAGAAATTTGTTCTTAAAATAAACATCAGCGTTGTTGTTTATCGCTTATTGTCGGAAACACGAGTGGGAAATGGGGGTGAGACTTGACTCGGATGAGAGGAGACTCGGGTTTCGAGCACGAGAGAATCGATTCGTCCAAGAGATCCCGCCGGTTTCTTCTTCGGCTACTTCTTCGTCGGCGTTCCCACCGGGCGACCGGGACGCGCATACGCTTCAAGTAAGGCTTCAAGTGGAGCAGGCGGGTTGCAACCCTCGCCTGCAACATCCGTCCTCATTGTATACTCGAGCGTATCGCAGCTTTCCCTCTGCCCGGGATAATCTCGTTACCGGCGATACCTATCCCCGTAAATCCGCGGCGTGCGCGTAATTCCGCGTGCGTCTAATCGTTCGTCGAACCAACCGGCATCAGGCGCGGTCCCGTCGCCGTCGTAGTCCCCGAAGCTTCGTCTCGAAACGGCCCTCGTGGCCGGGGGCGGACAGATATCGGGGGATGATAGGGCGAGTCTCGAATCCCGTGATTGCCGGAGTCGGAATCCTACGGAATCCGTAGGAGGGTCGCCCCGCTGGATAATCCAGTTTCAGCGGACGGCTCGAATGCCCTCGGAAAGAGTCCGTTGTCAACTCTGACCCTTAACCGTATTGTCGAGTTTAACCCGTCGAAGCTCTCGGCGACAACGACGTTAAAGAAGAAGAAGAAGATCTCGAGTGGGCGCGCAAAATTGCAGATCGCTCGGCTCGCACGGGAAGACGACGGCGACGGCGACGGCGACGGCGACGGCGACGGCGAGACGACGCTCGGGGCCGGCTCGATTTCCGACTTTGGAAATTCGAAGACGGAGCTTCCTCGCTCGCCTGACGCTCGGCCTCGGTGCGTCTCTCGTTTGTGTTAACGCGACGGTCGGTCGCCATACCTGGTTACCGTCAGCCGGCTGAAAGGGACGAAGCGGCGCTTGATTACCGCGCGGTTGGAAAGCCGGGACGCAGCTGCCGCGCGCGTCGTGCTTAGATAATCCAATCTCTCGCTTGTAAGACCGAATTATATAGATCTCTCGCGTGCTCTATTATTGCCATCTGACCGGCCAGTGGCGAGTTTCGGCCTTAACCGGCAGGGATGGGCGATACAATGGAAAATATCGATATTTCATATCGGTACGTATCATAAATAAAAATATCGATACATAAAAAGTATCGAATAAAAAATATCGATGTTAGTGATATTCTTATTATCGATAGCACTGATATCCTTATTTTTGACTATGTACCTGCTATATATATTTATTTATTGATTTATACTTGTTTGATGCCAAAATCTATTATAGTTACCGTTTTTGGAATGCGTCGGAAATAGATGTACCCTAGTCATTTCGTAGGAAAAAAGGAAGGAATCTATCTAGGAATCTGTCTACAATGCAATATAAATATATATATTTAGTTGAAGTTTACGTAAAATGCTTATAACCAATCTTCTTTAGGAAGGGAGGTTTAAAAATAGCAATTGTGATTAGATGTTCACCTGTTGTACGATTTCTGTTTTCTGTAATAGCATTTCCAGCTCGAGGAAATAATCGTTCACTCGTCGCACAGACGTCGGAACAGACGTCGCACTTGTACATAAATATTTCAATGCAATTTCTTTTAAAGCAGGATGCACATTTGCGAGCCAGTGTTTCAGTGGATTTTCATCTATTTTCATTGGCGGTTGATTTAAATAATATTTAAGCTCATCCGCCATTGTAAAATCCTTATTTCTCGACATATGTTTATATCTGCTAATGAAATGTTCATGGTAGGTCCAAGAATTCTGCACAATTATTGAACTGCATCGGAAATCCGATATTGCTCTTGAAATATCGATCGACACAGTGATATTGAAAAGAAAAATATCGATATTTAGATCGACTCAAAAGTATCGAAATACTGTATCGGCCATTCCTGTTAACCGGGGACGCGTGTTCAGTCGCGATTTGTTACGACAGGGCTGGAAATGAAGAACGGCCGCGAGCACCGACGGGATCGATCGAGACGCGGTTTATCATCTCCCGCGGAGATCGGCCGAGTCTTTCTCTCGCGGACGAGGAGCAAGATATGCAGGAGCTCGGGCTCCTTGGATCCGCGAGAGATCCAAGAGGGCGGCTTGTTAATCTCTGGAGCTGGAGGCAGGACTGCGCTATGAATACAACACGAGAAGGCTATTAAAAGCAATTTCGATCCATCGGCCGATATTTATCAAGGGGCCAAGGAAAAACGCGCAAGGAAAAACCCCATCGTCGATTGAGGTGGGCGGGCGGGCGGAGGAGGCTGCCTGTTTATTGTTCCCGTAGGAGAGACCGACGGCAGGCGTGTGTCTTCTATGCAATATGCAAAGCTTTAATCGCTTGCCTGGGAACTGCCCCGGCAAGGATAATCAGCGCTATATTCTATTCGCCGGTCTGCGCGTATCAGACCGATGTAATATTGAGAGCGTCTCTACGCCCTTTATCGAGCGGCGCTCGGAAAAAGGCAGCCTCCCTCATTATTCTTCCTCGGTGTGCGAATAAAATATTCAACGCCGAACGAATTCCCCACCACGGCTTTCCGGTATCTTCACTAATTTACACTGCACATTTCTGCATCCTTCGTCTGCTCTCCTCGCCAGAACCTCCGCGTACGCGAGGCGCAAGTCGCAATTTCCGCCGCAATTTCACGGGACACACCTTTTTACCGCGCGATCGCGCAGGGCAAGGGGAAGGGCGAGCGAGTCGCGTGTGTTACGAGGGGGTGGCCCAAGGGTCAAAATATTCGGGACGACGGCGGGGATGTCTGAGAGATAGCCTTCTTTCCCGCAAATGATCCTCTCGCTCCCTCGTCGGGAGCAACGAAGCACGCACAATTCCGAATTACACCCTGCTCTCGCGGACGCGGGCGGACCATTGTGCGAAGGCCGGGGTTGCCTTGCATGTTGATCCGCTGACGTGGACCCGAGGTGTATCTGCCTCTAATAGAGAGCGGTCACCCCGGGGGCAGCTTATGCCATTCCGAGAGGACCGGGCGAGAGAGCATTACACCGAC
The DNA here is from genome assembly GCF_003227715.2 of Harpegnathos saltator. Classification (NCBI taxonomy): domain Eukaryota; kingdom Metazoa; phylum Arthropoda; class Insecta; order Hymenoptera; family Formicidae; genus Harpegnathos; species Harpegnathos saltator. The sequence goes on from NW_020229890.1 coordinate 671,018, forward strand.
GTAGGCGGCCGGCTGGCTTCGCCCTCGCTCTCCTTCCTCGAGCTATCATCGAATCAAGCGATGTCCCGCGCTTCGCTTCGCGAATTAACGCCAAACACTCGGCGATATTTCGGAGAGTCGCCCACCGGCCGGCCATTGTTGGCCGGACCCGCGTTAACGGGAGCGCGCTTGCCGACTCGCGATTGTTATCTATCATCAGCGAACGAAACGCTGACCTGCCGCTTCCTCGAACGACGCGCCCGGTCGCGATACCGATGTTAATGATCGATCATTGGCGAGCAGCGAGACGTGTTTCTCGCGACTCCCTTTTTAAAAAAACGAATTCTCGAATTCGCGCATCAGAGCAGATGACCGAGAGCTGTGCTCGCGCGCTTCTCACCTGCATTTGCGACGAAGCGCGCGCGTGAGGCAACAGTAGCGACGATCTCGGGCGAAGGAGAAACGGGGCCCGGTAATTTCGAGCGCGACGCTGCGAAGCGAGCGAGTAAATGAGCGTCGCCGGTATAACGCACGACGAAGAAGAATCCTATCGGAATGGCATTCCTGTCACGGGGACGTTTCTCGTTCCGCTCGCGCCGCTCCTACCGGACTTTATTGCATATCCCGAGTTCTCGTGTCTCTCTCTCTCTCTCTCTCTCTCTCTCTCTCCCTCTCTCCCTCCCTCTCGTTGAAATATGCACTCGCTGCGACGATGAAGCGCGCGTCTATATCCGATTTATCGCAACGGCGACGCGCGCGCGCGCGAAACGCTCGTCACTGTCGAGCGCTTGACGTCTGGCGCGCGTAATGCGATAAGACGCGCGCACAATCGACGGAATTGATTGGGACCGCGTCAAATTGGCAATAACAACGAGACGCTACGGCACGACGAGAAAAAACCGGCCGGATGCCGGGATCGATCGTACCGTCGAGACGCCCGGCGAGCGAGGGCATCACGAGAGGGAAAGAAGCGAGAAAGAGAGAACGAGTCTTTATCTTTCTCTGCGGCTAATTATACAGCCATGCGCCAAGAATTCAGTGGAAGTATTTTTGTTTCCTCCGGTGTGCACGTCTGAGAAATGTGGGTCGACCGATGAGAAAGTCTCGCGTAGGGATCGATTCTCCCGAGGGATGCGTTTGGATCTTTCGACATTCCGTGCGGCGCTAATAAAGAGATAGTTTTTTCCCTCTCTCTCTCTCTCTCTCTCTCTCTCTCTCTCTCTCTCTCTCTGTCGCTCTCGCCGCCTCGCTCGCTCTAACTCTCTGCCCATCTCTCTCGGCCGTTGTAAAGCTGTACTATTTCGAAATGTAGGTCGACATCACCCTCCGGTCTTTCCTGCCGCAGTAAATTCCCGAGTATTTTCCCCGGCGTAACACACATTCAGCCTCTCCGATTCCAATTATTTCGTCCGTTCCTCTCCAGCGATGCGAGCGAGCGATACGGTGTACCCGGCACCGGGTTGTGGCTTATTATCGCTCTCACCTTCCGCACGACTCACGCACATCACGCACGCACAGGTCCGCCGCGCAATTCGCATGCGGGGGAAATAAGCAACGTCCCGAAACGAGCGGGCGTTTTGACAAACACGAAGATGTATCTTCTTACGTCTTCTCTCTCCCTCCCTCCCTCCCTCCCTTTCTCGCTCGCTCTCGCGCTCACGCTTCTTCTTTTCGCCGTGCCTCGTAATGGCAATTTATATTCGCGCTTCTCGTAACTCAGGTCCTGCAGCGTGAATACGAATGAGCACGAGAGTGCGCCAGCGAGTTACTCGCGTGAGAAAGAGAGCTCTTTCTCTCTCTCTCTCTCTCTCTCTCTCTCTCTCTCTCTATGCGCCGAAATCACAGGCGAAATACATACTAAAACCATACCGTCGCAGCACCGCCAATGGCGATATCGTCGCCTACACGCACGATCGATACCGCGATGCCTTGTTATTCCCGACGTTCACATAGCGAGTCGCACGGGGTCATAAATCCGCGGCCGTTTCCTCGGTCGAAAGGAATTTTCCCTCGTCTCCAAAAGCAGGATAATACAGCCGACTGCGCGCGAGATCCTCATATTCCGAATGCACCTCCGATGGCCCCCTCTCTATCCCTCCGCGATCCGAGCGTGATAATAAGAAAAGTCTCGCACCGTCGTGTCGCCGCGACTCGTTCCCGCGGCAATTTTCCTCCCCGTCGCTCCCCGCCCGAAGTTCTCCGCGTCGTCGCGACCGCGTTTGTATCAATTTTCACGCACGACTCCCCGACACCCGCGCACCCGCAGTTAATCGCAGCGGCTCGTTTGCGCACGTCCAACGTGCAATCGTTAAATCGTCTCTCGCGCGCGGTACGCCCGATATCCCCCGGAAACGAGCGCCCGGTCTGTCCCTCACTCGCTCCTCCTCACCGCCGTGAACCGATAGCTCGTTACTTGCGACGCCTTCTCCCCTGCGGTGTCGCGCGGCATAAATATACAGTAGGTCCGCACGTGTGTGATCCGCCTGCGGATCCCCCCCCCCCCATCCGGGAGAAGAAGCGCTTTCGAGAGCGAGGCGTCCATACAGCGATATTAATATTCCGGCCGACCCTCGGCAGGTATATTCCGGCTGGCGACGAGGTCCTTCGGGGCCGCCGCTTGCCATTTCCTCCTACCTAATCCACGAATTTCCACGGAGGACTCTCACGCACCCACGCACCCTCGCAAACACGCGTCGCGTGCTTCGGCAGGCTCGCCACGCAAAGACGGGCGTGTCTCGCACGCTGGATCGCTCTCTTCCCCTCCCTCTCTTGTCCAGAATCGACCGCTGCATAATCATCCTCCGGCTTGCATTCCCGGCATAATCCCGCTGACGACAGGATCAACGGGTCCCTCCGTCCCGTCCCACCCCCGCGACACAGTTTGTACAACGACGCCGGCACGTCCTATCCCCCCCCCTCCCCCTCCCCTTCCCCCAGCACCACCGAAAACACGTATTCTATTCACGGACCACCATGAGAGCTAATGGACCATCGTGCTGGCTCACCCTCGCGCTATTTTTCATCCTTGTTACTCGGACTTCCTAACCCGGACCCGCGTGCTCCTCCCCCCGGAGGATCAAGTCCTGCTATCGATTTATTCGCTCGGCTGGATATTCGACCGCTACGAGATGGCGAGTTATGCATCTACGGCGCCTGCGCGTCGCAATGTGCCACTTAATTACGGCGATTTCATGAAATTTCGGTTTCTCCGTTCTAGATTTAAACGGTCGCGACTCGCTCGGACAGCGGGATGATAGGTTACGGGAACGGTCCCCGCTAGTTTTCAATGTCATCTCGTTGTCCGCAATTTCTGCTTCGTTTCAGCGCTCATTAAGCCGTTCGCTCTCTCTCTCTCTCTCTCTCTCTCTCTCTCTCTCTCTCATCGTGTCGCTCTTCTGCCGTTTATTAAAGTTCTACCGGGCGACCGGGTGAATCGCGTCACCGTAATAAAGCGAAACTGACAGCGATTGCAAGTTTCAACAGTGTCATCTAATCCGCGGCTGGCCGGGCGATTGAATTGCGTGGACGGATAATGGAAAGTTAAAGTTTAATATTTCGAAGCTGCGTGCCGGTAAGCGATGTTACGTGTTCTGTCAAGATTTCTCTCGTCGCCGGCCGCCGCCGCCGCCGCCGGCCGCGTCGTTTTCTCGTGTTCTCGCTCGATCCCGAGATCCGCGGAGCGCGCGGAGCAAAGTTCCGGCCGGACGTGGGCTCTTTTCTCGCCCCCTCCAGCCCCCGGCCCCGCTCCTCGTAGTCGTGGAAGTTAATAGGTAGGAAACTCGACGTAAGCCTCATAATAAAGTGGAGCAACGTACGGTCCTTTTCCTCGGCGACACGTCGGGAAATATTTGCTCCGGCCACGGCCGAGTTCCGCCTTGCCGCTTTTTATCTCCCTTGTTACCGGAACTTTCCGCCGCCCGGCACACGTTCTCCTGCGGCGGCGATAATTAAGCCCGACGCCGGGCCGAGCCTCGTAATGAGACGTTACTCGTATCTCTCGAAGGCGCGCAAGACGGCAAGGAACAATTCGGGATAATTGCGTCGCGTGTCCCAGCGAGCGCGAGATACGGCTCGTGCAAATCTCCAACCTTTGCGTCTCCTCGAGGAAACGAGGGGGGCCTTCTCGTCGATGCGCGAGCGATGTCGCGATCAATTCTCGAATTTCTATCGTCGGCTGCGAGCTTCTCGCAGCCGACAGTCCGTCAGTCGTCGAATTTAGTCGCGAGAGGGTGACACCGCGACTACTTCCTCGCTATATCAAATTTGCGCGCTTGTTAAGGAGCACAATGTGCCCCTTCCTGACTCTTTTCTCCGCGTCCCCAACGGTACATTTCAGTCTACTCTCTAACGATACCGCGGCGATTCTCTCGCGACACGACCCTCCGCCGCGCCGTGGGCATATTGTAGTCTGCCGAGTTAATAGGCAGAACATCTCGAACGTAAGCCGCATAATAAAACAGCGGAGAACCGCGCGCGCGTGATCCTTTCTCCCGCATCCAGCCAGCCAGCCAGTCGACCACCACCCCTTCGCTTCCCGGCGCCCTTACGCGACCCGGAAGAAAGAGACACGATACCTCACCCTTTTGCAAAATCTGCCGCGCGACACGGCTGTGTCCGCTTCCACGAGGCCGGTATATACCGGGTATATTTCGTGCACCAGGTGCTACCACGCCGACGGTTAAAACAATTTGCCATAAATTTTCCCCGAGCGGTAGGTAACGGCGGCGGGATGTGGCGCGGTGCCGGGAGAGGATTCCGAGCAGGGATTCCGGAAAGAGTCCATCCGCGGTGAAGCGATTTCGTGTTCTGTCGTTGCATCTCCGCCGCTTATTCGAGATGCAAACTGCCGCGCGCTGCTTTGTGCTCTCGTAATTTCCCTTCCTCCCTCCCCCCAGCTCTCTCTCTCTCTCTCTCTCTCTCTTGATATCCCGCTGAGTGTCTCTTCTCTCGTGCTTGAACAATCCCCGCGATATCCATCGCGATTGTACACATCGCGGCCGCGAGTCGAAGCCGATGTTGACGGCCGACCGCCGAGCCGCTCTTCCGTGCGTTGTTAACGAAAAGTCATCGACGCGAGTCGAAAGCAATTAATCCTCGAGGGCGAGCGAACAGCGGGCGGTAAATCCGGAGCCGCCGCCGACGAGCGAGCGAGGGCCTTCGATGAGGGCCGATCTCGGCGCGTCGTTCTCTCGCGAGATCTCGCGAGAAAAAGCGCGACAGCTTTCGGAGATATCCGCGTCGCCGTACTGAAGAGGCTAGAAAGATTCATAAAACAAGGCAGGCAGGCAGGCGGCGAGAGCGACATATTGCCGCGCGTGGTATGTATTATGCATGAAGAGTTCCCGACTCTCCTCTCCCGGCTCCTCCTCCTCTCCTCCCTCTCTCTCTCTCTCTCTCTCTCCTCCTCAACGTGTCCTTTTCCCTTTACGCGAGTCTATTAATTCGAAAAACTGTTCCTTTGCCACCGCCTGCTACTTCCGCGAGAGGTTTTCCAACCACCGGCGAACAAGCCACCCTCTCCAACGCCGCGCCCATTACCCCGTCCGCTCTCCAGCGTTTCCCCGCTCTTTATCGCGGCTTTTCGATTCGCGGCGCAAAAACGCGAGCGGCGATTAATCGATCGAGGAGCGAGACTCGCAGCGAGAAAACACGGCTGCTTCGTGGGAAGGAATGCTTTCGATCAGCGACGGACAGTCGGGGGTCAAACGGGGGGGGGGGGGAAGTTGCAGCAAGTTGCTTTAATGATATTTAGCCGGAGGATCTTCTCCGTGAAACGACAGCCTCCTCCTCCTCCTCCTCCTCCTCCATCTAGGAAATGAAGCGGCAGTTTCTTGTGAAGGAGCAGCTTCGCGCGCAAATAGACCGAGATCTTCTTAGAGTTTGTTTATTAATAACCTCCGCGGAAGTGATCGATAAAGATCCGAGTCGGTCGCTTCGAGAGAGACACGCTCGAAACTTTCGCCGAGTAGACGACGAGGTCGAGTAACACTCTCGAGACACGCGCTGCGCCGAAACTGCAGAGCGCAAAGTACTTCCGATCACAGTCGCTCAACTCTGCCCGCGATTTTCAATGGCCGACATCTTCCTGATTATCCATGCGAGCGTGAAACAGCGTCCGACGAGCGGATTAACGCGCCGTGGGAGATCAACTCCCAACTCAGTCGCGCTGGACGTGTGTTTATTAAATATCGTTCCCCGAAATGTTCCGTCACGCCGCCGATACGCAAATGACGCACAAACCACCCTCCCACTCGCGCCCACTCACCCTCGGCGGATCAAGGCACCCCGGCTGGGCGTTCGCGAGCGATCGCCCGCGTGTCGTCATCGCTGACGATGTTCGAGGGCTCGATTCAGCATCGGAACCTTTATCGCATCATGGCCGCGTCGCGTCGCATCACCCACGCGCACGCACGCGTGTGCGTGCGCTCGGTGGATGACGTGCGGCGGCGGCGGCAGAGGGTGTGCGAAGGGTGCAGCACGGAGGGAAGCGTGTGCGCCAAGTAAACTGGCCAGGTCGATAAGCGAAAGCGATAATGTCGCGCCGCTGCGTCTGGGACTCGAGCGAAGGGCCTAAAGGGCCTAAAGGGCCGCACTCTTCAACCGACGGACTCAACTCGCCCCGTCGTCTTCCGCTCTTCTGCTTCTTTTCCGGCTTTCACGGCCGTTTTCGCGACGTACGCCTGTGCGACGCCGCCGTCGCCGTTCCACGCGAGAGCTGCAGCCGCAGCCGCGCGGCGCGAACAAATATGTATTAGATTTTTATTTGTCTCCCCGGGGAACGGCGGGATATTGCAAATCGAAAACGCGGCTGCGCCGTGTTATCGTGTATTTCGCGAGATGGCATTCGGCTGTCGCGCTTCGAGGAGTACACGGTATTCGCGAGTGTGTATGTGCGCTTTTATTCACCCCCCCTCTCTCTCTCTCGCTCTCTCACTCTCTCTCTCTCTCTCTCTCTCTCTCTCTCTTTCTCTCTCTGTCTTCTCTTTTTGCTTACAATGCGTTCGATACGAGTCACCGTGGGTACGTTCGTAGAGGATGATAAATTGTAATAATCTGGTATGCGGCGGTGTGCGTGCGTGTGTGTGTGTGTGTGTGTGTGTGTGTGTGTATACGCGGGACTCTATGAAATTTTAATGCCGCCGCGGAGAATAGAACGAATCGATACTCGAATCGGTTTATGCGCGCAGAGACACGCGAGGGAGAGTTCGACTGGATTAACGTGTTCTGAAAGTAGCATAAGACGGAGAGTATTACCGCGTGTGTGTAATTTTGCTCGCGAGGTGATTCCGGTAGCTTCAGTCAGCCGAAAAGCGCGCCGCGTCGTCGGTGAGCGAAATGATACTCGCTGAATGACGCTCGCGAATTACGCTCGCGATTCTCGTCACTAGCGGGCTCCACACCTTTGTGTGCGCTGTCGGAGATAAATAAATAAAACAAACGAAAGAAAAGGAACGCAACAGACGCAACAGACGAAACTAAAATCACAGAATGACGCAGATAAGGAAGCAAAATCACGCGCGCGCGCGCAAGTATCCGTGGCGACGACTCTGCGCCGCGCGCTTCCTACTTTCCCGTGTAGTCGTCATTTTCCAACATGCTCCTTGCTCGCTGCCGCGAAGGACGTCACGAATGGGCGAAAGCCTGCAGCAATCTCGCGTATCAGGAGCGGGCCCGTGCCGCGCTCGCGTATATTACAAAATAGCCCATTGTCCCCGCTATGTGCACTGCACTCTCTCGCCCGCGCGCGCGCTTTCACCCCTTCTTTCCTTCCGCCGCTCCTCTCACCGCCGTTTCCTGCTACTTCCGACGCGCACCTGAGGTATGCACTTTCCAAGAAACTGCCATACCACGACGCATTTTCGCGAGACATCGCTCCGCGCATCGCTGGCTATCTCCTCCTCTTTCGCTATCTCCCCCTCCCCCTCCTCCTCCCCCGTCAATCTGATACTCTCTCGGAAGATGGCAAAGAACGTCAGCCGCGAATCACAGATCTCGTCATGAGTGCGCGAACCAGAGAGAGAGAGAGAGAGAGAGAGAGAGAGAGAGAGAGAGAGAGAGAGAGAGAGAAGGGGAGGGCAGGAGATGCATCATGGGTGACTCTCATCGCGGATGCATCTCGGGTATTTCGCTCGCCTCGCCTCGCTCACGCGGGATGATGCATCCTCGCTCGTCTGCACCGACACCGGCGGCGTCGGCGTCGGCGACGGCGTCGGCGTCGGCGGTGGTCGACGCGAATGCAACGCCCATCGTCCACGATGCACCCCGTCGGCCCGCCCGATGCATGCATGCATCCGCGGCGTGTAACGCTCGTATTTTACCGCGTGAAGCATCGCGGGGGATGCCCCGGACGATTTACGAGGGCGGCGAGATTTAGGGGCGAGACCGGGGCTGGCGGGGCGCTGAGGGAGGGGGACCGGCGCGGCACCGCTACGACGGCGGCGATATTCAAGATATTCGGACGAGAGTAGACGTTCAAATTGCGATTACGGCGCCCGGCGAGAGGCGGTGAGTGGCGGATAACGCGGCTCTTGTTTTTCTTGCCGGCCGGCAAAGAAGCGATCGGGCAAGTTTTCAGTTGCGAGTTGGTGCTCGCAGGGAACGCTCAAGAAATGTTTTCGGCTCGAGTGAGTGCGCATCGCTCGCGGCCAACCGCCGATTGCTCCGGCCTACCTTTGCGGGGGCAGGGAGGGGTACGCGCTACTTTCAGTGCCTCCTCAACATTTGCTTGCCGCTTTGCGTATTTTACGAGGGGGCTTGAGGAGCCGCGGACACCCCTCCTCACCGACCGCTCGCAAAGAGCTTCCCGCGGAAGTTTTCCACATGCGCCAAGTGGGCAACGATCAGCTTCCAGCAAGCTGCGCGCGCGGCCGCTCGTGTCACAGAAGTGCGATATCTCGCATGTCTGAACGCATGCTTGCCGCATGCGCTTCGCTTTCGAGCGCGTTCTCACATCGTCGACTGGGTTTTCGGTGTTTAAGTGGAACCGCAGACTCCTCATCGGCGAGACACGTCGATGCGAGGAGAGGAACGTTGTCTGTCTGTCTGTCTCTCTCTCTCTCTCTCTCTCTCTCTCTCTCTCTCTCGGCGCATTTAGCGCCGATTAGACGGATCGAGGCGGATGAATGGGCGCGCGAGAGCACTCGCGGCTCGGATCATGAATTCTTCGCGATGGGAAATTCGCTCCGACGCGGCGACGCACCGTCGACGCGGGCTACTTTTCAGACAAGTCGGATATAGGTTCCTTTCGAGAGGAACGAGAAATCCTTCAGGAGTTTGCGCGGATGTCTGTTGTGCTGAGAGAAGGGGCGGAGGTGAGTGAGAGAGAAAGAGAGAGAGAGAGAGAGAGAGCGGGGGGGGGGGAAATTGAGGTCGACGCTATTCTCTTGAATCAAGATCCTACGTTGCAGTAAACCACGAAGCGTCGATGCGGAAGCTACAGCTTCAAATTGCGCGCCCGCAGTCGCGAATTCTACAATTTACGGCCCCCGTAGATGTAAATGTCTACCGCCGACTTCCGAGTCGGTAATTGATGGCGTTAAAATATCCCGAGAGCGCGATCGAATCGTCGCTTTTACGCAACGCGCGCGTGTTGTAACTTCGACTACCAACCCCCCCCCCCCGCCACAGTGTCCGGGCGGACTTTCGCAGGTCGAACTTTTTTGTTTACATCAAAGGATAGATCGACGATGGAAAATACGAGACGCCCGTCGCGTCACCGTCCGGGCCGCAGGAGCTGATGCGAGAAGCGGGACGAAATAACGGAATATACGAGTATATTCCACCACCGTAAATTCCCCGCAGAAATTTCAATGTAACGCAGTTATTATTATTGCCCGACGGGTTCGTACGCGCCCCGGGGGCTTTCGTTATCGTTACACACGCGCGACGTGTAAAACTGCATACGGTTTAAGAGACACACCCGAGGACGCGAAGAAAGGGCGGGAGGGGAGGCGATCTCGAGCTCTTGGCAATTCCGGCAGAGTTTTATGCCCCAAGTCGCCCTCTGCGGAACTCGGATTTCGGCTCGCGCGATCGCATCAGCTGCAGCCTCTCGCTCGTTCGAGGAGTGTAATTCGCGGGATCACAATAACGGCGGTTATTAACGGTGTCGACGACGACGATAGCGGCAACAGAGATTAAACGCGATATTTCGAGACGATGGAGGCGAAACGCTCGCGTCTCGGGGAACGGCGGCCACGTGAGGCGATCGATTGCCGTTTGCGGCGGTCGCGCTCGCGAAACAGCAGCTCGTTGACACACTGAGCGCGCGATATCGCCGTCGGGATAACGCGAATTACAGCGCGAGAGCTTGCGTCATCGAGGCTCCGCAAATATTGTGAATATGGCGGCGCTGTAGCCAGCGGGCGCATTCTGACGTCGCATATTAAATTCTGGCCGCGTTGATAGGCATAGTTCACGAAGGCAGAGTATGTCAGGTGCATGCCGGGCTCATTACTGTTGTGCCGTCCGCTATAACTGAAGAGCACCTTCATCCTCGTCCCCCTCCCCTCCCCCAGTCGCCGTCGTCGTAGGGCTCGTCGTCGGAATAGCGATGTCACGACGGGGTCGAGAAACAGCCGGCGCGGCTCTTCTAACTTTCAAGTAATTAAGTGCGTCGAAACTTGGTTAAGGCTCATAATTGCGTTTTATAAGGAGCAGCCAGAACGGCTTTTTGAGCTCGCCAACAGCGGCGCGAGCGCGAGAGTGTCTTCCGACGAGAGAGAGCGCGGTCGGATACGTGACCGGATTGACGGAGCGACGGAGAAGTTTAATTATCAATGGGGATTCGTTACAAACAGCAGCGCGTGCGCCGGCTTGCTGTTTTAGATTACACGTCATGGCGACGTTGAGCGCGCGCGCGAGAGAGAGAGAGAGAGAGAGAGAGAGAGAGAGAGAGAGTCGGAAGAGGCGCGCGAAATGTCCAGCGGAGGGAGAAAGTTGGCACGAGACTTCGAGAGATTCCGTGTCCCGTTATGAAATATTTTTCGCTACTTCGCGTACCTTGTCGTTTTTCTTCTTTAACGTGCGATCTAACGGCGAGCAGAGCTGCTTCTTGTGGGCGGATTAGCTATACTCAAGTTGAAACTGTTCGAACTGGCAGGCGATTCGCGATTTTGATACACTGCAATTACTCTATCGATATCGCATCGGAGCGAATGCATTTCTAGAGTAATGTCTTTTCTTCTTTTCCTTAGAGTCTTAAAACCGCTCCTTTCCTAAAAATGCACACGTCAGCTGTGGGAATTAATACTTGATTCGTTATAACGGAGCGGTTCGATAAATTGTAAATGCGCTGCCACGTTGTCACATCGAAGCGAAGGAATTCTTCCGAGCTTCCTTTCTCCTAAAGGTTCTAAAACTGCTTCTCTCTCGGAATAATACAACGGCGAGCGGAAGCAGCTTCTCCTTCGTACGGCGCGCGACAACAAACGCGTAGCTGGCCGAGACCGGGCACTTCGATTTCCTTTACGGGCGAGAAAGCGTAAGCTTGTTAGCGCCGGTACTGCGAAATACTTAATCTCGTACAGTGTATTATCGCGTAACGACGTATTCGCACACGCGTAACAACGACCACCCGTCCGACCGTGCGTGTTGCGTTATCACCAGGACGCAAAGGTTTACGTCGCGCGCTCCACCTTCGTCCTGTTTTATTATCGCCCGCCTTTAATATCTTTTGTTTATGTGCGTGAGCGTTACCATGACGACATGTCTCCCGTTCGGAAGAGATAACGAAGTCATTCCTTGCGTAAACTCACTCGTCGACACATACTCCCCCCGCCCCCTCCACGTAGTCGATATCGATGTCGTTGATGTAAAAATACACGGCGGCAAGAATAAAAAAAATAAAAAAAATAAAGTAAAGCAGTACAAGAAAACGCGCTAGAAGATGCGCCGCGTCGCGATCGATCGCGGTTGTGTCATTTGCGCCGATGATGATGACGTCGTCGCAATATATCGCGATATACTCGCGCTTCGAGTTTGCAGATAATCCCAATCAGTCTACGATTACCTGCAAATACCGGCGAGGATTCATCGGCATTGATTTCCGGTCACGAGGTAATTCCAGTGCAGAGGAATTTGCTCCGGCCGGCCGGCCGACCGATCGTCGGGGGGATGGAAGTTTGATAATGAAGGGCCGGAAGTGAGAGAGACGAACGAATTGGATAAATCGGCCCGGCCTCGACGCGCGACAATTAGCTAATGTGCGGAATCGCCGCAGCGTCGTCGTGACACGTGCGCGAGATTTGCGGCGCGGACTGCTGTACAACAGTTATTACAATTAGCGATCCGATTAAGCTTCACCTCGCGTTACCTCGACGAGAGATTATCTCGTAACGACTGACGATTTAGTCCCTTGAAATATTTGCCATTACGCACGCGCGATTATCTTCAGGGGAGATATCATAGAGGTGCAACCAGGTAAAATTGTCAGCCGCGGCTGCTCCGTATCTCTTGCCGGATAATTTTACCCAAGATACGTATATTCGACGTCGCGCCCCTTTGACGTCGCGCAAATTTGCGGTCGTCATCGGTAGCGCAGCGACGTCATCGGCAATGCAATTAATATCGCGAAAATTAATTGAAGCTAAGGGCGAAGCTAGATATTCTCTTGCATTCACTTGGTGTTACATTACGTTGGTGTTATATCGCAGAGACGCGTCGTTAAAATATCGTCGTTGCGATAATCCGATTAATAAAATAACTTGAAATCAAAACTGTCACGACCCTTTCCCCCTCCCGCCCCTCTCTCTTTCTCTCTTTCTCTCTCTTTCTGTCTCCGCAATATAACACCAGCGTAATATAACACCAAGTAAATGCAAAAGAGTATCTAGTTTTCCCGTCACCCTTAGCTTCAATTAATTTTCGCGATATTCATCGCATCGCCGATGATGTCGCTGCGCGATTTCGAGTCTCTCCGTATTCGACGATTCGACTTACTTTCCACGCGCGATCGCCCCGCGAGCGAGCGGGCGGGAGGTTGGACTCGCGGCTCGGTGACGTGTCGTCGGAAGTGACGAGTAAAATTGGACAAATCGGCAGCCGATATCGGCGCAACAATTAGCTAATGCATCGAGAGGCGCGCCGACGCTGCATCGGCGCGATATACGCGAGTTTTACGAGCCGATGGGAGCACTCGAGGTCGCGAGAAAATTCGCTTTCCCAGACACCCTCGCGGTCCAACCCCGCCGATAATTGCGGACCATAAAGTGCGATCCAACGTTCGCCACCCCTGCGGCCAACCCTCGCCTTTTCCGCGCCGAGCTGGAAAAAGCTAGGCTATCTCTGCCTCCCTCTCTCTCTCTTTTTCTGCTATTCGTCTTTATTTCCTTCTCTCTCGCTCTCGCTCGCCCACTCCCTCCCTCATCTCGGCTATCCGCCGCGGAAGACCGACAATCGCCATTCCGAAAGAAAGGAGTAGCGGTTACGAGGGTGAATCCCCGCGCGTTTCCTCGGAGATTTTTAATGGTTATCGTTTTTTAATGGACCCGTCGCCACCGCAGCGGCGGCGGCGACGCACGTATGGCCGCGCATGGAGGGATTACGGCGGCGGACGGGACGCATTGTTGCATTTAACGGCAAGAGGTCGGGAATTATTTGAGCGGTCGGCCGGCTCTCTCTCTCTCTCTCTCTCTCTCTCTCTCTCGCTACGGCGAAAAACGAAGAGAGACGACGAGGAATTACCGACGAGGGTTCGCGCGCGTATCGGAATCCTGGAATCGCGTCGCTCCGATGTCGTTCAGCGTCGACGCGAATCACCGTTTGGCCGTCGCGCCGTCGCGCAGGGCCGACGTTGCATTACGCATCGCGATCGCCGAGCCGGTCTCTTTAAAATCACGCGTACCACACAATGCGGCGATATTTATTATCATTAGCTGTTTTACGCTAATGTCGCTTTGTCGCTTGTTTACGAGGCGGCGGTGCTGCGGAGGCCGCGTCGTTGTCGGTAGTAAATCGGCTTAATCGATTTCCGAGCGGACCTGCGACCGGGCTGTAACGCGACCCACCATTCCGCCCTTTTTGCTATTCGAGCGGCGCACTCGGCCTTCTATTCCGTCACGTCGCGCTGATTTCGCGTAATTGAGTCGATACCATCAGAACGCGCTGATCAGACACCTGTGTACAGCATTCGCTCGGGGATCCCCGAGTATTTCGCGACTCCCACGGAGATGAAAGGGACGATGCCAGCGTGCGAGAAGAAGCGGAGGAAGGGGGCAGGAGGGAGGGAGGAGTGCGAGGGAAAATAATAACGCGCAAATGCGCGAGGAGAAGATATTTCCTCGTGTTGCGAGAGCGTTTCCGTTCGCCGCGATAAAATCTTTACAGCCCCGACAAATGACTCTTATCGCTCAGACGGATCAGATGACAAGCGGCTCTCGTCGTTGTGTCGGGCCGATGCGACGGACGAATTTACGGGAGCACAGGCCTCGGAATTAGACAGGACAGCAGTTTCGCCGATGTAATCCCCGCCGCCGCGCCGGGGCGTCGTAAATTCTTTTTTACGAGCCTCCGATTGTTGTCGTCGGCGTCGGCCTGCGATACTTATCGAACGGATCGCCCCGTCCCCAGCCTCGGGCCCGTCATTCGCCTGTCATACTCGAGCCGACGTTTCCATCGCGTCACGCTAATTTCCCTTAATCGGCTGCGCGCGCGCGCGCGCTTACGTAAGAAAACTTCCCACGGTTTTACGCGGCCGCCCTCTCCGCGGTGTATCATTAAGTTGTCCCCCTCACCTCCCTCCCATCCTCCCTCCCTCCGGCACAGGCGAAATCTCAAACACCGCTTCTCTCGACGGACAACGACGCGGGGTCCCGGCGACCGGGCGCTGTCTTCCGGCTAGTTTCTAATTGCAATTAGCCAGAAAGCAATTATGTCCGACTTCCGCCGCCTCTTAGTCATCATCGATCGAGGTTACTCATGCGATATATGGGAGATATATAGTTACATGCGCTCCCTCTCTCTCTCTCTTACAACTCGCTTCGAATTTTGAGGGACACGAAGAAGAAGAAGGGCGCCTAGTCGCGCGCAACTAGGCTTCTTAATCGCCGGTTGAACCGTTTCTCGCGAACGAACTTGAACGTCTCCTCCGCGAGTCTCGGCAGCTCGCTGCGACTCGGTACGGCCGCGCCTCGCGGCGGAAATCGAGGCGCGGAATGAACTCGAGTCGCAACTGCACCCTTCTCGCCATTCGTCAGACGTATCTGAGCGAACCGTCGGTTCCGTCACGTCGCTCTAATCTCGCGTGATCGAACGCATGCAATGAGCCGTGCTTTCGACTATCGCCGGTCACGCGACCAGACTTTTTCGTCTGCGATTTCGTCAGCGCGCGCGTCTGTAGTCGCGATCGAAACACACACACACACACACACACACACACACACATGCGCGCGTGTCCCACGCTGTGTGCGCTGGCGAACGAACGGTGCTGAGCTGACAGCGTGACCTTTCGTGCCGCTGCGGAAGGTAGAAACGTATACGGAGACATAATTGAGCGCTCGATCGAATTACCGGGGGGAATTAATCGCGCGCGGATGAAAATGCAGGCGCCGTCGTACAGCGCGGCTACACGCGTATGAATATGAATGAGGAGAAAACGCGGGAGTGATCCGCAGTTTTCGACGCCGTCCTATCGCGCGATAACGAGCGCGATCCTCATCGAGAGGCCTACGCTCGCGCTACGTGCAGCAGGACATGTGCGAACAAAAGAGTGAGGGACGGATAATATATAGCGCGAGAGTAAGCGCTATCTGCTCTATGCTCTGTGTGTTCGCTACTCAATCTACACGTACATCGACAAGAAGACAGTGGGATTCGGCGAGCACGTCCGACCACTTATGGCCGACGCGAGATGCGCGCCCGGACTGTGCGCGCGTTACTACTCGCGCGCGAATCAGCCGGCTTAACTGCGGTAATTGCGATCGATCGTGATAAATGAGCGCGCCGCGCGGCATGCGATTATATTACCAGCAATACGGACGCCCAGAGACACGAGAGAGAGAACGTATCGAGGATAATGAAGGATCGTTCGCGGTAACGTATCGGGCGATATAAATAACAACTTCGATCCTCGATACGGCTGACGCATCGGCCGTTCTAATTAAAGTCGCGGAACGTGCTCGTGTGGGAGAGACGACGTGGGGGGTGGGGGTGGGGGGAGGGCAGCATAACTTACGATTCACTCCGTGGAGCACCATCGTGTTCGTGGCTGCGTTCTACACAACTATCGAGGTGTCCTCGACGGCACTCGCACCGCGCGCCGGCTACGTGTCCCGCTTTTTCCCTCTCTCTCTCTCTCTCTCTCTTTCTTTCTCTCTCTTTCTTCCCTTCTCTCTTTCTCTCTCTCTCTCTCTCTCTATCTATCTCTCTATCTCTCTCTCTCTCTCTCTCTCACTCTCTCTCGCTATAGTCACGAGCCTGGAAGAGAAGCGCGAAAGAGACCTCTCGCACCTGAGCCACCCCGCGCGCGCGGTTAACTCATTCTTCCGCGGCCGGAGCGCGCGTTGGGCTGCGGGGCGGGTTGAGAGTCGCTCGCGGGAAGCGTCGCGAAGAGCCGAAGGGGCTTCCGAGTTGTCGGTTCAGCTCGAGCGAGGACGAGGGCGCATTACCGTGCGCAGAGACGCGGCTCGCCGATCTCTCTCGTGATAAATATACGAGTCCGATATATCACGCTTCTTCCTCTTCTTCGTCGTCGTCGTCCTTCTCCTTCTCCTCCTCCTCCTCCTCCTCCTCCTCCTCCTCCTGTTCGACACGACGGACGACGACACTCTAGGTCGCAAACGGAGAGACTCAATTCTCTCGCTCCAGCCTCTCTCTCTCTCTCTCTCTCTCTCTCTGTCTGTCTGTCTGTCTCTCTTTCTAACTCATCTTATCGGGAGCCGCGCGACGAGTTATCGAGCTCGAGAGAGTTCGCGGGAAACGCCGGCCGTGTCGGGAATGATTATTACGACGAGGCTTTTCGAGGTCACGAGCGAACAAATGGCACCCCGAGAGACGTTGGGGCGTCGCGGTCGTCGCAGTGTGACTGGCGAGACTCGCGATCATCCCCTCTCCGTTCGCGCGCCGCGATCCCCCTACCCGACCGGCTCTCTTTCACCCTCCAGCGCCCTCTCTCTCTTTCTAGCGTCACTCGACCACCCCTCCACCGCCCTTCGCACCCTTTCGCACCCTGTGTGAGCCTCTGTCTTCTTCGCACCAGCGCTCCCGCTTCAATCCGCTCCCGCCAGCATCCAGCGTTCTCTGTTCCCCTCCCACCCATCGTGTACTTCTCTCTACCTCGCGCCCCTTGCGTCATGCGCACCCCTCGCGATTTCTTCGTTCCTCTCTCTCTCTCTCTCTCTCTCTCTCTCATACCCTCTTCCACCCTTCTTCGCCCTTCTTTTCTCGCTCGCTCTAACTACCCCTATCTCTTCCTCTCCATCGCGCCCTCCTCGCTTCCACCCTTCTCGTCTTGTCGAGCGCGCGTCTCCTTCTGTCCCTCGGCAACCCTCCAGACACTGGCCAAGCGGGCGGTCACGTGAACACGGGCTCGGCCAATCGTGCGCCGGCTGACGTCATCCGCGCGGGCTCTCTCGCACGGTTCGGGAAAGAAGTCGCGGGCGTAAGGGTGCATTTGCGGCCTCTCGGAGGGAGATGTGCTCGGACGTGGTAGGGATGGATGACCGGCCGGTTCGATCTACGGACGATGTGTGTGATGCAACGCCGGCCAACTGTCGATCTGCGGGATCCTGGGGGAAGGATTAAGGCAGCACCGCTGCACCGTTCTCGGCTCGGCCGCGTCCTTTTCTTCGGGGACACCTTGCGGAAGGTGCGCGCATACCCCTCTGCGCGAGTCCCTGCTGCTGCCTCTTTGCTCGGGAGATGCTTTCCTTTCGTGTTTCTTCGCGCGAGACTGTATCAACTTCAGACGGCGCGCTCTTCCGAGTTCGGTTCGGATCCCCGCTCTGCCTGAGAGTTGGCGGTCGGACCGAGAAGTTTAAGCGCGCGCGGTATTCGCGCAGAACAGACGTGAGGTGTCCGCTGCAATCGGATTCGCGAAAAATCCACCTGTCCGACAGAACAGGAAGGGATTTAAACGGCGCAGCTCTTTCAACTCAATGTTCGTCAGACATTTCCGCTCTGTTTTTTATTGCGTGCGTTGCAAAATGTTCCGAGCCGGTTTCGAGATCACCTGGTATTTTGATTTGTGCGCTTCAACACGACAGAGAGAGAGAGAGAGAGAGAGAGAGAGAGGGAGAGAGAGAGAGAGGGGGAGGAGAGAGAGAGAGAGAGAGAAGGAAAGAGAGATAACGATGAAAAGTTGGGATGAATGTACAGCTGGCGATGGAAGTTTTAATTTACAATTCGCGTTGCAGCCTCTCGAATGCGCGGCCGATATATCCCACTTGCCCAACCCTCCCGCCTCTCCCCGCTCCTCCGCTCCACCCACAACCCGCCGGTTCACTGGATTTCACAAATAATCCACGCGCGCTCGATCTTCAACCTCTGCGCCCCGGGTATTTATTTTGCGCTTTGCGCTAACACGCTGTTAACTGCCATTGTATGGCGACATTCGTTGTGCAATCCCGTCGCGTCTACTCATCCTCATCGGCTAAGCGCTTCTCGACCGACCGCGCTAGTCGGCGATTTTTTTCCTCCCAGCCTCGGCTCGGGATACTTCGTGGCGCATCTGTACCGGGGGAAAGCGGAAGCGGATCGCGCGCGCGATCATAAATCGCGTCACGCCGAGAGGAAGAGCGCGCGCAGCGAGAGCGAGAGCAGCCTCATACCGAGGCCCATTTTTCTCCCGGCTGGAAAATGGGTTAGCGCCGAAAACTTTCCTGTTTGTATTCCGCGCTCGAGCTGGGCCTTTTTTCCTTCCGGCCGGCGAGGCATTACGGGCTCGTCGTCGGCAGCGAAATGAAATTCCGCGTCGCATAGCCGGATGATGCACGCGCGCGCGCGTTAACGTGCTAAATCAACGTTACGTATGGTAACTCGTAAAAACAAACGAGTTTCCCGGAGAAGGGAGAGAGAGAGTCCCGTCAGCGGGGACCGGCCGAGCGCTTATCAACTGGCCCGCGATTGATTTAACATCGGCGCACTCGCCAATCGTGAATCGTGTGTTCCGCCGCCGCTCGGCGATCTCTCATTACGTCTTAATTGCCCGCGATCGGTGTCAAGATAATTGCGCTCGCGCTCGCGCGAACGAAACGCGAGCGAGCGCGTGCGTTATTATCCGCTTACGGGCGATACACATGAGTCAGTCGACGGCGGAGGTTTAACGAGCGCTCGTTATGTCCGCCCGGACATTGCTCATCGGTGAGTCATCAGCTTCGCGCAATGGCGCGTTTTTCACATGAAAAGACACGAGAATCGGGCGAATGTGTGCCTCGAGTGCGATGTGCGCGCTCGCGCGCGCGTCAGAAGCGGAAGAGCGATCAGTATCAATCGCTGTTTCCTCTTCGGAGCGTTTAAGAAAGTCACCGCTGGGAAATCGCCGGCTGCGCGAGCTGCGGATGCTCGCTCGGAAGACGCGCTGCAGCCCGAGATGTTCGAACATTATTGAACATTCGCTTCTCGGTAGCGAAAAAATCATCTTTAGCGGCAAAAAAGGCGAAAAGGCAAAGGCGCTCCGCGACTTCGCCGTTGCCGTCGACTGCGATCGGACGCTGCCAGATGTGGATTTACCGGGAAAGTTTTATGCACCGATAGAGAGAAAGAGGTAGGGGAAGGGGGATGGGGAAGGAGAACAAGGAAAAAAGGTGGAGAGAAGTCAGTCGTAAATCTTGCGCGCCGTAAAATTTTCCATCGGTCTTTTATTTGCATCTCACCGCGCGCGACTTCGGCCCCGAAGAGGCAGCAGCCATAATTTATCTTTTCTCGGACAACTGTGCGAAATAACAGTGCGTTAATCTGTACAACGATCGCGTACGTAACGACGTTCTCCACCACCGGCCGGCTGCTCGTTTAAACGCTCGTCGTCGTTATAAAGCGACGACGTACTTTCGATTCCTCTTTACATTCCTCTTTTTTCGGGCATCAAAATATCGTAGCACGTAGCTCGCGATTCGCGTGCATGCACGAACAGACTCAGATTTCAAGAGAGCTGAAATTTATTCGCCCTGCTTGACACAGTCAAACAAGGTGGCACACAGAGGGTGCGTTAAACCCGATTCTTGCTATGTGGATTAACCCGCGCGGCGCGCTAATAATCAGCAGAAATTCGCAGTCGCGAGCAAATTGCACTTACAATTAGAAAGCAATTATCGCGTGCGGGCGGCGTCGGGAGGATTAGTGCGGCAAATAATTCAAATCGTTGGAATCAATCGAACGGCATGCGCGTTACCGTACCCCGTACGAGAACGAGAGGAAAGCTCTCCCTCTCGCGCGTCGCGGCGCGTGACGGAGCGTGATTAATATTTACGATACTAATATTTGCTAATGAGCGCCGCTGTATTTCCCGAAGCAGCCGGTCTCGCTCTCGCGCCGCCGAATCCCGCCGGTTTTTCCATCTTTTAGGAAACTCTCAAATTGAACGTCTGTTGGAGTGTCAATTCAGCGTCGTTACGCCTCGCAAAAAGAAGAGCCGAAAAAAGGAGGAAGGGGAAGAAAGAGTCGCTTCTCTCGGGGAAACTCGTTTAACTCTCCTGTTAAACGAACGCCCGTGGAAATCCAAGAAGCGGCTTGCAATTTGCAGCGAGTTATTTTCGAGTGCATCGACACACACCGTGCACGAGTGCCTCGTCTTTTTGAGCCGCGGGTCTCGCTCGCAAAGTGCCGCCGCCGCCGCCGCCGCCGCCGCCGCCGCCGCTCGAATCTCGAAATTCTTGGCGACCGCGATCGTTTCTCGCGCCTCTGAGCATTCCCGCTGATCGGACGAAAAACGATCCTTTCGCCTTTCCTTTCTTTTTCCCCTCGTTCTCTTTTTTTTTTTTCCTTCGCTATCCCGAACGCGACGCGATGCCGGGGTCAAGTAAATCAAGTCGGCTGCAATAATTGAAACGCGGGAGCGTGAGCCATCGAAAAACAGCGACCCGATTCGCTCTCGCGAGGGCGTTTCTCGCTTTTTTTGATCGTTTTCGTTTTTTCTTCTTTTTTATTTTTTTTTTTTTTTTTCGACGTCGACATCAATGTGTCGCGCGACCGTCAGGTAATTCGGATCGCGCGAACATCCGCGATTTTCCAGCGAGCGTCCCCGACGGGATCTAGCGCGCTGCTGGGAATGGGATATAAATTTACGACAGGGAGACGCCAAAAGGGAAAGGGCGACTGCAACCGGTGCCACGGTGAAAACAAAACAGCCAAAAAAGAACATAATCGCGCTTCATCAGTGATAAACTCGGTGTTTGGGGAACGACTGCGCGTTGGAAAACGCCGATACGAGACGCGCGTATCGACGCGGGTTCTTCGCCGCGAAGAGATTTTCCATCGCGGCGTGATCCTCCATTAGGTGAAATTAGGTGTCGTGATGCGGCCAATCGTGCGGTGTACATCGGCATTACGACGGCAAGCGGTACAAAGGGTATTATTCCGTGACACACAGGCGGCGGGACAAATAGAGACCGACCGGCCGGGAAAAGAGCTCCGAGTGGCGCAAAAAATAAAAATGCACCTTTTCAGCGGAAAAGGAAGGAAAAAGCAGGGCGTGAAGGCCCGTAATACGAGCGTAAGTGTGTGCTCGAGTACGTTTTCGTGATATACGCTCTTGAAATAGAGGCGCGCGCGCGGGCGAAAGGAACAAAAGGGAAGAGAAATCAAGGAAAACCACAATCCACAATTTAGATTGAACTTCGGAATGGCGAATGAGGAACCGGAAACGGCGGGCTCGTCGCTCCCGCGAGCGGGTTCATTTCACGACGGGACGCTGCGACCAAGTCCGACGAATAGTTCACAGTGTCGATCGCGCGTAATGAATTCGAAGAAGATTCTTCGGGCGCGACTCGCGACGGACCGGTGAAACTCGGCGAGTGACTGCGAGACGATTAGCTGTGCGCGCGTATTAAAACGCGTACGCGCGCATCCCGAAAAGCGGACGACCCGAAAAGGCTCGCGGTCGTAATGCAGTGCGGAGGCATTATATCGTGCATTATTCCGCATATTATTGTCCGCGCCACAACGACGAAAACCGGTGCCTAATGACCCACACAAATCATTGGCCGAGCATTGTCGCCGGCGACTACGAGCTGCGCGACTGTGCGCGTGACAGCACGATGAAAAAGTTGCTTGTTCGTTCGTGAACTTGTCGGCGAGCCGATTGTCCTGCCCATTGCATGTGACGCAATTAATAATTGTAATAACACGATTTACCATTACGGCGGCATTGTGTCTCGCCGTCGTCGGCGCGCAACCCTCGCGAGTTTCGAGGCCAAATGTTTCGAGAGGGTGGTTGTAAAAATACACGCGATAAGGGGAAAGGGAGGAGAGGTACGACGAGAGATAGAAATAGAGATAGATAGATAGATAGATAGATAGAGAGAGAGAGAGAGAGAGAGAGAGAGGGAGGGAGGGAGACGTAAAAAGAGGAGGCTTCTTTGACGTAAACAGAAAGATATTAGTCTAATGAGCACGCCCCGTGCTTTGTCTATCCCTTTTAATTTCGCAACAAACATATAGGATAATTATAATTGTATGTGCGTTGGAGGAAATGAGGGACAGACGTAAGCTCGCGCGGTAAACAAACGGTGCAGCGTGAAATCGTCGCCGAGAAATCTCTCTGCCGGCGACGCGTGTGAAATATAAAAAAAAAAAGGGAGAAATTAAAAAAAAACAGAAATAGAAAAAAGGGAAAGAGAGGAGAAGAGAAGGAGAGAAGGAGGAGAGAGAAATGCCACAAAGTTAACATCGCGAATAAACCGCGCGCGACCGCGCGCCTTCGGCGCAAAAGAAAAGATAAATAAATCCCGCGCTTTTCTTATGTGAATGACTATCTGGGTTACCTAAAAGGAAATAAAACGTGAGTGGTGTGCGAATGGAGCGGCCAGGTCTTAATAGAGTAAACGAGAACGGCACGCTCGTTTCACGGCATTTCTCTCCTTTCCGCACGTAGTTTATACATTCGGGCAGAAAAATCGCGACCCGGAATTTTGCCACGCTTTCGGCGGGAGGAAAAGCAGGAGGCGAAAAAAAGGAGAGAGTGCGCGCGAGAGAGAGAGAGAGAGAGAGAGAGAGAGAGAGACACCGGAGGTAGCGGCGTGTTTTCATATCTTTCCCGCTGAAAACGTTCCGTGTATCCGCGCCATCACGACGTCGTGAGATTTTACGAAATAACGTCGCTTCGCGGACGTTCAAACATGAATTTTGCAAAATTAATCCCGCGGCGTGCAACACCTCGTGTTTCGCAGCCGCAGTGACACGTCGCGACGTGCGTCGCGAAGGGATGATTGCCGCGACGCTCGCTCGCGTGTTTCTCAGCGAATCGCGCGGATGCGCGACTCGTGCGAGCGGCTCGGGGGTTGCGTTTAAAAGCGTTCAATAGTCAGCCGCGGTCTCTCTCGCGGCCTCGAGGCGCGACTCGATTTGATGAAATGAAATTTCGACGTCATCTGCCTCGAGTAATTACCGGAGGAGCCGGTCTCCGCGCTACTCTCTATACGCCGCGCGTATAGGAAGAAAAAGCGAAAAAGCGACGGGCCGCGCGCGAGGTCGGCGCGGGGAGAGGAAGGGGAGAGAACAGGTTGTGCTGCGGCGGGAAGCTCGAGGGCAGGGGGTGGAGCTGGTTCCGGTATAAATCGACGTGCAGCGCAGCGCAGCGCTCGTAATTGCGTTCGGTGGCGACGGCAGCGTCGCTTTTAATTAATACGACACACTTTTTTCCCCATCGCTGAAAAGTGTCACATCCTCGTAATCCGCGCAGCGGCGGCGGCGGCGGCGGCGCCCTTCCCGAGGTCCGCGCGAGTGCGACGGAGGGGTTCGTTAAATAAATGGAAAAAAATCTGCCGACTCTCGAATGCAGCCCCCGGCTCGATCCCGAGCTCTCCGCCGTTCTTTGCCGGTCGCGAACCGGCGCGCACTTCCGTTCATTCCTTGGCTTGGCGCGGATTAACGGGGGGTAAACGCGGCCGGAGGGTGAGACCCAGGCGCATTTAGAGCACAGGGCGGGCAGTGCACTTTCAGGGCCGCGGTTTCTCGAGACGCCTCGGCGGAATATCTCGTTTGCTCCGCGCGGCGGATTGATACGTCGAATCAGCGTCGAGAAATTTTACGGCGCTGCGTATTGTCTATCAGACTGTCTTCGCGAGCTCACCTGTTCATTTCTGCCAAACGGCATATTACTCTCGAACGTCTCTCGTACATTCGTCGCGTATCCTTCACCGTGTTGCTTAATAATAAAAGGTAGCGTGCTCGCTGGGAGAATAAGTCTGTGGACATATCAGAGGAGGACGAGCGCGACGCGCGGGCGCGAGAAGGGTGGTCAACCCTCCGAGTGCGAGGGACGGCCTGTCGTGCCTTGCGGCAATTTCCGGCCTCGAATTGAAATGTTATTACGTTAGCGACACGTTCCGGCATTCTCCCCTCCCCCCTCCGGTCATCCCACCCCCCTCTCGTCGCTTTTATTTTCTCTGCCTACCGGCTTTCTCTTGCAAATGTGATTTGAAGCGAACGAGAGCGCGGGAGAGGCGCGAAGGGTGAATTGGACGAAAGGGGGAGAACAAGAGCAATCCGCGGGACCTAAATTCATTATTCCCATACCCGCGTAAAAGTGCAAAAAGGGCGCGCGAGCGATTTATGCCAGCGCGGCAGTGGCGACGACAAGAAGCGCGGAGTAATTAACGTGACGTAAGTAACGCCCGCGCGCGTACGATCGAGCGAACGGGAGGAGTGAATTTCGCAATAATAAGCATTAATTGGTGAGGAAGGTAGCCAAATCGAGCGGTACAATTAATTTGTCGGCGAGTTCAGCCGGATATAGAGTACTCGCGAATACTCGCGCCGCGCCTATATATACGCGAATTTAATTTATTCCGCAAACGACAGAGACGGGGCTTTGTACAGATTTCAATCAAGAGAGAAGCGAGGAAAGCAGAGGACAGGCGCGGGAGAGACTTGACACGATGTGCAATCTAATTCGTCTCCGCGAGCGGCAAGAAAACAGGGAAACGTCGAGTCGTTAATCCCAACATGCAGCCGCGCGCCGCGACGAGTTGGGCGCAGGCCGCGCCCTCGCAGGGGGGGGACGACAGTCTTCCGGAATCGAATTAAATCCTGGAGATACGATTTGCAGTGCGAGCATATCCCGGGCCCACGAATCGTCCGAGATCCGTTCGAGATTTCCCGCCGTGAGCCGAGCCGCACAATCGGAAAAAAGGTGCCCTCGACGGCGAACACTGGCGACGGCGTAATTTATGTATGCGCCTTCGCGCGAAGCCCGCTCGCTCCTCCTTCGCGCTCGCGTAATTCGCGTGGGAAATTTCGATGCAGCGTTCGCGAAACTGCTCTCATTTCATTCCCGGCACGGCGCTATATCGCGGAAAAAACACGCCTAAATTGTAACCCAGTTATTCCGTAAATTTGTCGACCGGGGGATGGGCGATTATTTGAGAATGTTACGTTGCGCATTCCTGCGAATATGCACGCACACGCGCCATGTGTGTGTGTGTATGTGTGTGTGTGTGTGAAACGCTCGCCCGCAAGTTCGATAATTTAATTAGATTCCGTTTGAGTTAGTCCTACATGATAAAACGTTCGACGTGCGCGATTGAAAGATCGATGAAAATTACATTACATCGGGTAAACCACGAATTATGGCAGCGAGCCGGATCGGATTACGCAGGTCCGCGTCGCAAAGCTACGCTCACGAGAGTTCAACGATCCCGCGCGATCCACGCGCCGCTCGGCCGTAGAAATCCAGGCCTTTAATTCCCACAATCATCCCCGGGGAATAATCACTCAAGCCTGCAGTCCGCGGCTCACGACGACGACGCGCGCGCGCGGTGTACATTCGAGACACCTGCCGCTTTCTTAATTAACGCGCCATTTTTTCCCTCCCGCTTTTTCACCATTCAACGAGGGCGTCTTGGACGCGACGACGACGCTTCGAGTCCGCGCTCGGAAGACGCGGGAGGAGGAGCGGGGCGAGGCGAAAAAAGCCCGAGTCGCGGCAGTCTGGTGTCTTGAAAACAGGAACATTCCGGTGGTTTAATGCCGACAGTGTCGTCCATTCCTCGCGCGAGGGGATGGGCGGCCGCTGCCGACGCCACCCCCGTTCTTCTCCTCCTTATTTTCTTTTCTCGAGAACGAGCTGGATAGAGCCGGCGGCGGAGGGAGAAAGAGAGAGTTAGAGAGAGAGAGAGAGACAGAGAGAGAGAGAGAGAGAGAGAGAGAGAGAGAGAGAGAGAGAGAGAGAGAGAGACAGAGAGAGAGACAGAAATTGAAGCGAGGTGGTAACCATTCCCCGGCCAGCGCGCGTTCTTCGCGCCGCGGCGGGCAGGGGGTAAAAGACGATGCCACAGGTTCGGGCCGAGAGAGGGTGCCGGCGATGTCGTGACTTTTATTGCGAGCGGGTGTGTTAATCCTGAGCACTCGTAAATTCATCCGCCGGGAATTGCTTCTTAACCTCGTCGACATCGCGCTCAGTCTCCGCCTCGGGCTCGGTCAAAGCCTCAACTAACATACGCGCCATCTCCCTTTCTCGCTGTCGCGCGGCAGATCCTGCCGATCGACAGCGTTAACAAGACAGATCGCTCCATCGCGACCATCGGGGGTCCCTCGGATGTATGTTCGTCCTAAATCATAGCTGCGAACGGTCGAGAGTTCGATACACTCGTCGCGGCCGCACGGCTAATCAGCCGGTGGAGTTATTTCCGCGTGGGGGCGGCGGTGAACAAGAAGGGGGGAGGGGAGAGGAATAATTTACCGCGACGATTCGCACGACGAGCAAGGACGAGAGGTCGGTCGGCGGAAAACCGAAGGGAAAAAGCAAACTTTTAATCAGCCCGGTCTCCCCGCATTATCCGACAGCCGTTCCCTTCGATTCTTCCGAGGGTCCTTGTCGCCGCCGCCGCCGCCGCTGCCACTGCCGGTGACGGCGGGCGGGAGGGAAGGAGGGGGCGGGGACACCCGCCAAATTACATCGTCTCTAATCCCTTCCGGAGGCATTAATTAGCTCTCGATTCCTACCGCCGCGGCATCGATCCCGCGGCGACTCGCTAATTTGATTCTCGCTCGCGATGCGGTTTGCAAGTTGCGAGTTACGTTAATATGCGCGACATCCAAAATCCCGGATCAAAGTGCGGATTAATACGCGCAGATGCGCGGGAGCGGCGTTCACCTTAGAGTAGGACGGATCGCGATAATGAAATCACGTTCGCCGATTCCGATTCCCGCCATCCAATTCGCGCTACGGCGCGCGCGACCAAACGAGCTCGTCGTTTCTCGCGCGCGGCCACCCGCGCGATGACAGCTAATTGCGTCTGGGAATTGCCTGGACAAGCGCCGATGCCCCGCGTCCTTTTACCGGATCGGCTACGTCTTCTTCCACGCCGGACGTGCTCCGCGCTTTTCGGCTAATTGAATTCGAGCTCGGCCCTCGTGATCTTCGCCGAGCCGCTCGGCGAAATGTTGCGCGTCTCGCGACGACGCCGTCTCTTTGTCTCCGGCTTGGGCGAGCTCGGCGAGAAGAAAAGAAGCCCGGCGGTTTAATCCAGCTTCGAGGACCGCGCTCCTTTTCCGACGGTCTCGTTAGGGCAGCTTGAAATTCACGCGGATTTTGCGGGCGTAGCGCGGCGAGAGAGCGAATACGCCTGCTCGACGGGATTTTTGCGGCCCTGGCGAGATCGGCGAGCGGAAAGAGCGTGGTGATTTGCAACTGGCGGCGTGCACAACGGAGCTGCGAACGAGCACACGCGAGTGAACGCAGCTCTACGCGGCGCAATTTACACGGCCGTCGGTCTGTTCGAATGTCGCCGTCAGTGGTTTTCGCTGTTCCATATTTGCGCGACCGCGAAAATCCGAGCCGCCGCCGCCGCCGCCGCCGCCGCCGCCGCGCATCCTGCCGGGCGCGATCGCCCAGAGCGAGACAAAAGTTGCTTCCCCTCGAAGCGGAAATTGGCCCCATTCGGGAGGATTCGGTCTCTCTACGGATTATGAAGTCTTTCGCGGACATTCTCGAACGATATCCGCCTCGACGGGACTTTGGAATTTCGGCCACGATTATATCGTGAGGATTTCGGCTATCGAGATATTTCGGCGACGAGTTTCTCGGGTCAAACTATGTGTTCTGTTACAAAATTAGTAAATCATTCTCATGAATGAACTAATCTTTTCTTAAGCCTCGATGAGACTCGACGAGAGGCAACGATTTCTAACATTAAAGGACAAAGGATCCTTTGCGGTAGTATTGCACCCCGCGTGATTCTTCGTTGGCGGTTCATGTTCGATAAAATTCCCGGGGCTAATGAGAGAGCAAAAATTCGCGAGGGAAAAATCGATCCGAGGGTCGATTTCACAGGGTCGTGATGAAACTGCGGTTGGGAATGCGCAAAGAGGGACGAAACATGCCGCACAATCTCATTGAAATAGCGCAGTAAGAAGCAAGAACGCGACTGAACGATATTTCTTGTTTCGAGTACTCGAGCGGCGGGCGGCGGGGGCGGAGAAGAATTAGCTGCAAATCGGAACGGCGGCGGAAACACGTGTCTCAGAGCAGAGCTCGGAGCAGAGAGAGAGAGAGAGAGAGAGAGAGAGAGAGAGAGAGAGAGAGAGAGAGAGAGAGAGAGAGAGAGAGAGAGAGAGAGAGAGAGAGAGAGAGAGAGAGAGAGAGAGAGAGAGAGAGAGCGGGTCTTTCCTTTGAATGCGCTTAATTGCAAGAACAGTTTCGCTTCTAGACGGCGGGCCAGAGGCAGCCTGACGAGAAGCACGGAAATGATTAACGACAAAAAAGAAGACCCCCGTCGGATCTCCGGAAACGGACTGGAGGGGCGCGCGAGAGAAAGAACTGAATCTCGAATCCGACGGAACGGTCAGACGCCGGTAATTACCCGATAAAATACTTCCGCGCGACTAAGAAAGGAAGATTCACCCTCGTTATGTCTGGTTATCGCTAAACGACCTTTGTTCTCACTTCGTGTCCCAAGTCAAAGCTTCATAATCCTGTCAGCTCTACCTTCTCGGCAACGTGACGCAAGATTTCGCTGTAAAACGGTGTGTCGGTAAAACGTCATCCCGCGCACGGCCCACTTTCCTGCGGTTTGAAAATCGATGCAACGCACACGTTGTTGTTCGCAGAAGTTGCGCGCGCGCGCGCGCGCGCGGCGAGCGCAAATTTCTCAATCACGAGCAATTTATGTTCATCGCGCCGTTCGGTTCGTATCCACTTTCCCAACTCGCCCGGAGTTGGTCGCATTCGAGTTTCGGATACGCGATTATCCCGTATATCGGAATATCCGGGCTAAACGAGGAACGCGTTCGCCGCGCGTCGCGCGTCGCGCGGCGAACGCGCGAGAGCCCGACAACAACGCGCGCGCGCGCGCGCGTTTAATCGCGCGACGCTCTTCATTAGTCGGGATTAACGCGAAATAATAGCGTCAACGTCAGCGAAGAGGGCGATCGATAGTGAAAAATAATTTAGCGCGCCGGGGCGAACTGGGTCATTGATTCGCTTTGCGTTAGCCGGGTAAGTACCCGGTAACCAAATTTAACTCTGACGGGCTCCGTAATAACGGATAAGTAAATCCATTAACCGCGCTGCCATAGTAACGCATAAATTCGTGATCCCGTTGAATGCGCCGATAGCGATTCTTCGTGTAATCGATTATCCCCCTCCTGCCCGTTAACACATCGCGTGACTGCATCAACGTATCCTTTCCGATGCGCCTGGAATATTTTGTAGCCGGTTCGTGACATAAATTATTTATCGTCTGGCGCTCGAGAGAGAGAGGGAGAGAGAGAGAGGGAGGGGGGCGGGAGGATTGCGATTCTCTCGGTTGCGGTTGCGAAACGCTCGCGAGCGACGTAGGTCACGTAGAAAAAGATCGGTATGCACGTTGAGGAGGGGGAGGGGGGGGGAGACCAAATCGCCGCGCGGTCCAGCGGGTTTCGCGTAAGGGCGCGCGGAAATCGCGGGCTGACGCGCCATTGCAGAGTGTCGAGATACGATCAGGGGTGGACGAGAGCGCCGATTTCGAGCGGGGGCGGCTGGTCTGACGCAGCAAACAGAAAATAATACCGTGCAGCATTGTTCCCGCTTGGTCGTCCCTTTCCCCTGGCCCCCGCTTCATCCACTCGCCGTTCATGTCCCGCTGCTGCTGCTGCTGCTGCGGGATCATCCGCTCCATTGTCGAGCTTCACCGGGGATCCTCCGTCTAACCCTCCGACCTCCTCCTCCTCCTCGTCCTCCTCATTTCCCTCTCCGACCCTATACCCTTCATTCGTGGTATCACTCCAAGCGTCTCGCTCGTTTTTTCACTGTCCCGCCCGAACGGCATACGTATTCCCATTTTTTAGTCGGGATTTAAAGAGGGAGATGGAGGGGGAGGAAGGTACGGCGGAGGAAGAGGAGGAGGCGGTCACGACAGATTGCAGCGTTTATTCCGAGAGAAAAGGCGACGCGCGACCGCCTGTATTATTTGTCGCGCTAAAGCCGTTCCGCGCGAGCTGATTATCGACGCGACGGAATTTCACACCCGGTACGTGCGCACGCGCTCCAAGCTCGGCGATTTATCCGACGAAGCGTACACTCGATACGGGAAATATGACTGTCTCGCGTGAGTACGGAGAATTTGGTGTTTGGCTACGTGAAGCTAAAGTCCAATAACGCGCGTCCCCTCGATAAGACCTGAATCGTATCCCGAAGCGCTCTGCGATATTTTTGCGCTCTCGATTTCAGCTCAGAGCCATCGCTACTTCTTGCTCATCTCGCGCGTCTCGCGACATCGCGCGTGTTATTCGATTCGATAAAAAATTCGATAAAAAATATTTCTATCAATCGACTGTCGCGCGAGAGTCTCGTCCCTTCCTGCATCGTCCATATTTT
Source organism: Harpegnathos saltator (assembly GCF_003227715.2). NCBI lineage: Eukaryota > Metazoa > Arthropoda > Insecta > Hymenoptera > Formicidae > Harpegnathos > Harpegnathos saltator. The sequence goes on from NW_020229890.1 coordinate 701,943, forward strand.
ATCGTCCCTTGCGGAGGAACGAGGAAGGCCGATTCGCGACAGATTGGAGCGTTTATTCGAAAGGGTGACTGCGTAAGGGTGGCGTGCCGTTGCGATTCATCACGCGTGCCTGTGAAATATACTTTCTCGGCGAGCAAATGAATTCGAAAACTAATTTTCGATAGCCATCCCGAGCGCTGATTCGCCCTCGTTTTTCAATTTTCCGCGCGCTCCGTCGCCGCGCCGTAATCGTGAAATATGATTATTCCGTCTCGCGCAGATTATTTTTAACGTTCGACTCCTCTCCCTCTGTCTGCCCCTCCCCCCTTTTCTCTCTTCTCTCTTTCTCTCCTTCGTTTCGCTTGTACCCCGTTCAGAGATCGACGAACGATCGATTGGCACCGGTCCGAATCCGACCGGTGCGATCCAATCTCGCCGACTTTCGCGAGAGCGGCGGGTATCGCGCAATCCGGCGAGTTGATTGAAATATCCGGCGCGCTTACCTTTTTTTTCACGACGAGATTTTCAGTAGCCGCGGATTGTTTCCGCAATTTTCCACGTGTTTCCCGAGCGCTCGTGAATATCCCCGTTTTTATGATCGACGCGAATCGCAACTCCTCGCACGCGCGCGCGCGCTGCGCGTTGCGATGAAAACTAATCCGATCAGCGCGCGCGCGCATGCGCGCGCGTGCGATACGTTTATCCAATTTCGGTCGTTCTTCTTCATTCGCGTCCCGTGCCGCGCGCTATGTATTTAGCTTGATCAACCCCGACTAAATAAATAGATAAGCGACCGACCCACTTTTTCGTCGACGCGACGTAGCTCGCGAATCTCTGCGGAATTTAGCGGGACATCGGGGTATCCCCCTCCTTCCCCTCTTATGCGTCTCGATGTACGCCGCCAAGTTTACAGCTGTAACGGGGAGAACGGCACAATGATCGACGTGGGCGGCCGACGAATTCAATAGAATTTCATCGAAACTCTCAGCGAGACGTGGCAGCTTCCGAAGTGCTGTCGACGAAAGTTCGGCCACTTTTGCCGCCAAGCCGACAAAAGCGCTCGCGCCGTGATAATGGACTTTTAAGCTGCCGATACAACGCACAGGCGTAGCAGAGACGGACGGCAGTGATTTCCCAATTAAAGCCGCCGAATTCGACGAGTCCCTCCCCTCCTCCCCCCCTATGCGGGTGGCATAATTCTTGTCGTCTCGAGTGACTCGCTCGCGGCGCAGCGCGACGCGCGAACGCAAAGAGAGCTCGGTGAGATTCAATGGCCGTCCGCGTATCGCTCTCATAAATTAATTACATCTGCGCCGGGAAATAGTCACGAGGTTCCCCCGGGTAATTTAATTTCCGCGCGATATGTAATTTTTTGCGCGTAATTAACACTCGAGATTTCATTAATTATTGGAAACTGGAGAAATATATAATTAAATTAACGCGAGCAGCAGTCGGGTATCTCTTAACCGTTAAAATCGCAAAATGTCACATCAGCTACATAATTAAAATGGATGAAATTAAAGCTACGTATATACGAGGGTAGTCCCAGAAGTACCTGACCTGACGTATAGATAACGGTTGTTGTTTGAAAAGAATGACTATGGTAGAAAGAACCAATCTTATAAAGCTTAAGTTTGAAGTTTGACGACGCTACGTTGTTTAGTATTTGTTTGGCAGCGCCATCAATAGTGAACGCTCTCAGTGAATTTGTAAACATGGAAAAAATTGGTCATCGTCACGTGATACAATACTTTCATTTGAAAGGCCTCAGTCCAAGCAATATCAAGGCGGAGCTTAGATTCTCCTCTGGGGGAGTCTGCTCCTTCGTTTACAACAGTAAAATATTGAGTGGCAGAGGTTTAAACGAGGCCGTACGAGCTGCCAAGCGGCGAACATCGCAGTGGTCGACCAAATGAGGTGACCACGCCAGAAATGGCGAAGAAAATCCACAAAATGGTATTGGATGACCGTCGACTGAAAGTGCGCGAGTTAGCAGACATGGTGTAGGCATTTCAAAAAGTGCTGTACATCGCATATTGACTGAAAATTTGGACATGAGAAAGCTGGGTGCGCAAGATGGGTGCCGCGATTGGAACAAAAACAGCGTCGTGAGGATGTTTCAATCGAGCGTTTGGCGAAGTTTCGCAGCGAGAAAGCCGAGTTTTTGCGTCGATTCATAACCATGGATGAAACATGGGTCCATCACTTCACACCTGAGACGAAGGGAACAGTCAAAACAATGGACCAAGGTGGCTTGATGGCTATTTCGAGGAGCTCGACGATTCCCACTATAAGCAAGGTATCGAAGCAATTGAACATCGCTGGGAAAAGTGTATTGAACCACAAGGGGACTATGTAGAGAAATAAAGATATTTTTCCCAAATTTTTCGTGTTTTCTTTGTTAGGTCAGGTACTCTTGGGACTACCCTCGTATATATTTATATCGTGACAGCGGGAAGGAATACGAGAGACGGGGAGAGAAAGAGAAAATGACCGCGTTCGGGGTGCGTCGAGGAAATTGACGCGCGCGCGTCGTACGCTTGCAAGTTTTGCGGCTGCTTCCCATAAATCCTGCTAAATACGCGCGTTCTATTACGTAACGTAGACACCGTTCCTCGCATGACGCATCAATGCTCGTTCGTGCTATTGATCATGCCGTAACACCGACGCGACACCGATAAAAAGCCGAGCGGGACAAATTATCGGCACGGGGCGACGCCTTGTGTCTCTCTCTCTCTCTCTCTCCCTCTGCCTATCGCCATAGAAATAACCGTTACACCACGATGACGCGATAGAAGTAAATTATCCGCGGATTAAGAGCGTCCCGCGCGTAAAGGAGCGGAGCGCCGCCAATTTCTAAGGGATCTCCGGGATGTGGGACGATACTCTATTTTTCCGGACGGCCGTTACGAAGCGGGATCGAGCCGTGGAGCGATTTATTAAGATCCTCGACGGTCCCGGGCAGAAGGTAAACCCGTGCTGGGAGACGGAACGAGAAGCTGACCGGGAGAACAGCCAAGAGGGATGACCGTAAGGCGCGGCTCATCCTGGAAAACCTTAACGCTCCTGCGCAGCCGAGAGACTGCGGGTCTCTCTCGAAGAATGAGGTATCAAGCGGAATCTTTCCCGAGAACGGCGGAAATAAATCTCGCGTAACGTCATATCCGTAACTTACATACTTTTATCGGAGGAATCTACTGCGAGTAAAAGGACAGAGTAAGAAATGGGGAGGGGGAGAGAGAGAGAGAGAGAGAGAGAGAGAGAGAGAGAATCGCGGCGCTTCGCGTGAGTCGGACGAATTTGCAAGACACAAAGGATATCGCTGTAGTAATTTCTCACCCACCCACCACCACCGCCGTCCCCTTCCTTCCTCCTGCCTCGGCAGCCACGTTACCCTCAGTTAAATTCCCGCGCGATATAAAATTACTCGCAATTCGCAAATTACTCACGGTCGCTATTTCCTCCCTGCCGCGTGCGGCTCGCTCTCGCCGTTTCCGCAATGATGCGACGGCGGAATGAATGATTTTTACAGCTCACTCCCGAGGAGAGGGACCGGTGGGAGGAGGGGGGAGGGAGGGACCGCCGCGCGATTCTGGCTCGTATCGAGGGGCATCGTTCGTCGAAGCGTAATTCATTCGCCGAGCTAAGCGGCGACAATGGTGCAATTTTCGTCCGAGTCGTATCGTCTTCGCGTAGACGATGTCCTTCCGCGAAATCCTCGCCGTTGCGCGAGGAGGCCGTCGTTCGACGAAAAGGTACGCACATGTGTCCCTGATGTCTGAATCTGGCGAGATTGGGCAACTTTCTTTTGAGAGAAAAAGGCCGACACGGCCGCCGCGCACGCTTCGCGCGTACGCGCGGAAGCGTGCTCGTTTTCTCCCGCGAAACGCATCGCGGGCGCGGGTTCGGGGAGTGACGGTCGGGGGCACAGGTCGGCGCGTCGCACACTCGGCAAGTCGCTGTTCATGAAAAACGGGCGGATATTAGCGGGTTCAGCCGAGGAGCATATTTACCCGCGGACGTAATCACGGGCTCCGCGCGCCGCTCACTTCTCTGCCAACGCACACGGCTACTTTCACGATGTCGTCACGAGCGCGCGTATTGCCCATTAATGTGAGCTACGGCCCGACCGTAGCCATTACGCCGGAATGCTCGCTTTCGAAATAAAGGACAACGGCGCGTACGTACCACCCACGGCACGCGTCGGCCGTAGATCGCGCGTTCTTCGGCGCGGCGGACCTCCTCGGGCGGTCGCGCGCAAAAATGCCGTAGGCGTGTTGTCCTCGATTGTGGATTTCGACATGCGACACTTTAGAGCGTATCGAACGAGCCTATCGGCGAGCACTGCTGTGCGCACGAGCGAGAAGCGCACGAGTTCGAGAAGTTTGAGCCACCGCTAAGCCGCGACGTAGTGATGGGCAAATATCGATCGACGAAATCAAGCATCGATTCTTATTTTCTTGAAAAATCGATTATCAGACCGATATTACTCTCTAGATCGATCATTCTTTTTCGTCGATTGTATTACTAGATTTGTTACTAAATTGTTATCACTAGGGAATTTGTTTACTGCTAGTAAGGCTCGTCTACAATAGCTGCAAAAATAGAGCTGTAATAGTGCACAGTGAAGATTAAACTAACAACAGTCGACTATTACAAGAACAACCGACTTTAATTGGTTTATTTCTTGCAGCTTACGCTTACAGCTTACCTTATTCTTATATAAGCTTATGCTTGCAGCCGTTGTAAAAGGGTCTTTAAGGTTTTACCAATATATTAATTTATTGTTGCAACATATAACTCTTCGGATTAATTTAAAATAAACTAGGAAAACATGGATTATTATCGATATTTTTAAGAAAATATCGATTATGCAAAAGCGACTTTTTTGACAATCGATCAAATCGAAGACGGTGCGTTTTTCTCTCTTGACGAAGCCCATCCCTCGTCGCGAGCCTCCTTTCCTATTCTCCTTTTCGTTTACCTCGCGAAAACGTTCCGTTGGAGCGAGTTCGGTGTCAAACCGCGACGCGCTCGCTCGCTCGCTCGGGCGCACCTCCGGCCGCACCGAAGGCCGCGAGAGAGTCAAGAAAGCGTGCACTCACCCAAGAAGACATTCTCGTCGATGTCGTCGGCGTGCAGATCAAGGTCGAGCTCGGGCGCTCCGTTGTTGCCGGGAGCCTGATGGCTCCTCTTTGCCAGGTCCATCAGCTCCAGGAGATCGTCTCGCAGCTCGAGGCGGCCCGCGGCCAGAAGCTCGGCCAGCAGGGTCAGGTAAGGCGAGGTCAACAGGCGGGGACTGGTAGCACGCAGGCAACCGGGTAACCAGAGTCCTGGGAGACTGTACGGAACCACCGGCACCGCACCGGCACTGACGAAGCCACCGTTCAGGAGCTCGCCGCACAACATAGATGCCGGGATGACCTCAGCTCCTCCCTCGTGACCTTGGCACCGCCTCGATGTCGGCTACCTGCAGAGAGGGGGACGAAGAGAAAGAAAGAGAGAGAGAGCTTCGATTAGTACGAGAGAGCCAGGTCGGGACGTTCGCGGAGAATTAATTGCGAAACTTGCGCCGGCGAGCTCTCCAAAGGTTAGCGAGCTAAGAAATGAGGCGTCCGGCTAGGGGGCGAGAGGACGGGATGTTTCGCGACTTTTCACCGTGGAGAAGTTGGGAGACCGAGCTTTACGAGAGAGTCGGGCGAGAATTTTTAGATCCGACGAAACCACCGGCCCCATATATACCTCGGTTAACGTCAAGTGAGTTAAGACTGCAGCGGCGCGGTGGGAGGCAAGGATGATTATACACAGAGGAGAGAGATTAAAGAGACTTTGAAATCATCAACTGCAGGGAAATTTCAGTACTAATCCCAGCGCGCGCGAGCTTCATTATTATTTCAGCTATTAAACACTCTCTCTTTACACACACACACACACACACACACACACACGCGCGCGCGCGCGCGCGCGTATCGCGAAGCTTGCCCGATTTACCGCGTTTCTCATGCCCTCGAGAGGACCAATGCCACGTCGGTGGCTTCTTTCGGGAAACAAACGTCACGTTCTACGATACGGCACACGGCACGCGGCTCGAGAACGAGGATTTTCCTCAACGCAGGAACCGCCGCGCGTACCGGCAACTACCGCAGAGGCGCGCTTCATTATCACATCTATTTATTTCTCGGCGAATCCTCGCGCCCGGACTTGGCGCCCGTCTTCCGCCAGACAAGTCCAAAGAAAAGTCGCGCGACCACGCTGGCGCGTCAACCCGGCTTCCTCACGGAGAGAATTTACGCACATACATTATGTGGGACTCTGAAAGTCCCATTGGCAGCAGCGCCGGGGCTTTACGAAGTTACAGCTTGTAATGCGGCGCGCCGCGCGTCTTCCCGCGCGCGTTGCGTAACAGCCGCGCGCTTCCGTCGTTAATGCGCGCGCGCGCGCGAGAGAGAGAGAGAGAGAGAGAGAGAGAGATCGCGCCGCCAAAGCTGTTCACGAGGCGCCATTAAATATACAATTTCGCGGGCACGGACATGAAAGCCGGGAGCGAACGGCGCGGATATAATAGCCGCGACGGAGAAAACGAAATTTCGCGTCCGGTCCGCGCGCATCTAACAAAAGAGCGGGCTCTCGCCAGGGCCGGGGTAATGCCGAACGCGCGAAACAACCTGGAAACAATACGATCTCTCGTAGCCGGGCGAACGACCGCGCAATTATCGTGAAATATACGCAAATTAATCCCGCCCACGCGCGCGCCCGTGCGAGGCGGTCGCGCAGACAGAGACCTGATGAAATACGAAGCGAATGGAATAACACGAAGGCGGCGCCGTCAAGATACGGGGATAACGGCTGTCGCGAAGCGAAAGCGCCTGGACGTGCCGAGTCAACAGAGAGATTCGATTGATTGAGTTCTGTCGAGCTAAATAAACCAGACTTGCCGATTCGGTTACAGCGACGGACGTGGACTCGCTAAATCTATTTGCTCTCTGGAGCAGTAATCTTCGTTTTTTACGCGGCTCTCAGTTGGACATTATTATCGCAAGTGCCGCGGCACACGGGCTTTAATTTCCGACGTAATGAAATAATCAACTGGGATTCGTTACAGCCGACGCATGCTCGGGTCCTTGGTTCTCTCTCTCTCTCTCTCTCTCTCTCTCTCTCTCCCTCTCTCTCTCTCTCTCTCTCTCTCACTCTCTTTCTCTCGGTGCGCGCGGGCGGGAAATATGATATTGTTATGTAATAAAACTCGAAAATGGAGACATTAGTTCGGAATATTTTGAACTCGGGATGATGAAATTATTACGGGATTCTTTTGTTTCTCATCGATTGAGGAAACTAAAATATCTGCTCGATTCACTATTCCGCAGAAACGATTGGCGGAAAGATACTTTCGGAATCGTCGGACCGATTGTCGCGTCTCCCCGACATCACGCACAGCGACCGATCCGGTTTGGTCCGCGCAGTTTCACGCAACTCACGCACCATCTTTTTCACGCACGCGCTGTATCGCGCTGTATCGAGTGCTCGTGGCAGAAGACAACGTGGATTTTCGCAGGAGACACCGCGCGAGTCGCGAGATCTGCGACGTTTCTTGAGAGGGCACGCGCGAACACGCTCGATCGCGGGCACCGACGATGCAGCACTGAAGCGCGGCAAATGGAGCGTGACAGGCGGAAAACCGGAAGTGATCCAATGGGAGGAGAGACATTCCCGTGGAGCCGACCGCTCGCATGACGTCAGGCTTCGCGCGGGTGTGAATGCATCGAGTGATCTCACTGCGACAAGGCTGTGATGCGAGCCCGATGCACCCGGCGCGCCGCACTGATAAACGGCGAACGGGAATTGACAGATTTTACGAGAGCAGAAATCACCTCGCGGAATAATCCATTTCTGTGTCTGTAAGCCGGGAATTAGAGACGTTGACTGCAAGATAGAAGGCGACAGAAAACAGATCGATATCTGAGCAGGCCGTGACTCCCGGTTTTAGAGCGCGATGAAATATTCATGTAGGATTTTATAAATAAAAGATAAATGATGTAGTAATCGTGTTCTCATCGAGCGAAATTATTTATTTTTCTTCAGCAAGTTCCTTCCCATCGAGTCAATCTGAATCCCGAATTAGAGATTTTTCGCAACATCGAGTCACAAATAATCCAGAAGTACATCTTTCAAGCGCGATGCGTGTGGTTGGATTTTAAATCATTCTTCTTTTTAGTATCGAGAAAATCTTTAATTCCGACTCGAGCTCGAAATACGAAGGAAAGGAACTTGCTGGAAAAAGAATAAAATTTGCCTCGAGAATAGCACGATTCTCCTGGCTAAAGACGCGTTGATGAAAATAAACTTTGGGGACGATGAAAGATTCACGTGTGGAGACAGACTCGACGACGTGGGCGAGGCGCTACGCCCCTGAATATACAGATACACCGTCTCTCTTTCGCGGATCAGCGTAGAATCGAGCGCGGTAGATCAGAGGTGAGACACGCATAGCGAAAACATCTCTCCCACTAATCCGGTCGCCTACGCACGCAGCCACTACGCGCGAGATTACATTATGCGCGCGTCGTGCAGCTCGGGATTATGCCGCGAGAAATTGCCGCGAACTTCGGCGTCCCTGAAATTCCGGATCGGAATTCGCGGCATCGCGCAGCGGCGTAGCGACGCGGGGAACAGCATTCGCGGTCCTCTGCCGCTGCCGCGGATCGACGATCCCGCGGCCAGACCTTACGAACGGCAAACACAACAGGGAATTATCCTTCGGCGGAGAGGCAGAGAGAGAGAGAGAGAGAGACAGAGAGAGAGAGAGAGAGAGAGAGAGAGAGAGAGAGAGAGAGAGAGAGAGAGAGAGAGAGAGAGAGAGAGAGAGAGAGAGAGAGGAGAGAGAGAGAGAGAGAGAGAGAGAGAGAGAGAGAGAGAGAGAGAGAGAGAGAGAGAGAGAGAGAGAGAGAGAGAGAGAGAGAGAGCATTCGTTACGGTAACCGATGCATAATATCGGCGACTTATAAGGTGGCGAGGATTCCGCTCGCGTCATCGCCGCGCTGGAAATTACTCGGAGCGGTAGTAGCGAGGTGTAATGTCATTTGCACAGCACATGACCGGAATTCGCTCGCGATATTACACCGTACATAATTTAAACTTTGCACATTCCCAGCTAAAAAGAGCACGACGGAGCCTTTCCCTCGCTCTCTCCCTCCACCGTCGCCGGATCCTGCCGCGTCACGAAGACGAGCGCGAGTCCGTAGCCGAGACGACGCCGAGCGAAATCGGAGCTGAATGATTTTCCGGTTCACATGCCGCGCATGATCGACCCGATGAAACGCATCGTGAACGCATATCGCGGACGACATTGTACGCCTGTCAATCAGCCGAGTGCTCGGGACAGATTCCGCACGTCTCGGCCTCTCGCATCTCGGATCTTACGAACTCGATGGAAAACGACGTTTCGTCTCCAACGGATATCTTCGCTGGAGGCTTCCTTGAGGATCGTACGTGTCGTTGTAAAAACTATTATCGGGATTTACGCGATACGGGACGTATCGTGTGTACCACGTATTACCGTCAAATATCATTCCCCGCGGATAACCGTGTCACCACAATGGCTGCGTTTAGCGGTGAGAAACAGAGAGGGAGCGTATGTGTGTGCGCGCGCGTGTGCTCGCAGATGCAGCCAAGACTAAGAACACACGACAGTCAGCTCCACTAAATTTTCCGCAGTCGGAGAGCGACTCTCTCCTGACCGAACGTAGCCAATGTGCTCCTTCTATCGTGCGACACGCTCGTGAGATCCGCAAGCCCCGGGATTCAGCGGTATTAAATGCCGCTTCGATTTCGTCCTGATAACAAGCAGCCCGGTTAGTATCGTCACGGCGAGCGCAAATATTAGCAATACATTTCCGCCTGTCAATACGCCGTGATATTCGCCCGCGTCAGCAACAGATGTCGCAATATCCGCGGCATCTTGCGAGAGCCCGAGGCGAAAATTAAATACTCGCAATTTTCCGCCGGCCAATTTTCACGAGACCGCACCGCGGGAAAATCAGCCGCGGCGCATCGCGCTCGCGCCTCTGGCTCGTCCGTTCGAATTAATCCGGTGCGTACGTAACGGGGTTAACGTATGATAGGTAAATTCACATACGCACGTACCGTGCGCCGCGCGGAAACTCTAATTATTATCGCCGGTAAAGTCGGAGGAGAGCGGAGGAGGGTGTACGGGCCGAGATAAAAGGGCTCTCTCTCTCTCTCTCTCTCTCTCTCTCTCTCTCTCCTCGTTATTCGCACGCGACTCGCGAGAACGGCTCGCGCAGAATTACGCTATTAACGGCCAGATGAATCACGACCGACTAGGAATACCGCGATACCAATACTGGCAAGTTCCCCGATGATGCAGGAGAGAAAGACAGAGCCGAGCGGACGGACAGGGGCGGTGGTGGAAAGGCATCGACCAGGGCCGCTAGACGAGCAGGCGCCACCCCCGTCGTCGCCGTCGCCGTCGCCGTCGCCGCCGCCGCCACCGCCGCCGTCGTCGTCGTCGTCGTCGTCGTCGTCATCTGACACCCCCTCGTCCCTGGGCCGCGCCACGACTTCGCTTATTCGAAACTGGAACAACCTCCTTCTCCGGAGTTCGCACGGAACGTACTGCCGCTCGGCACGAGATATCGTTCCGCCTCGCCGTGGGCCATTCATAAAGCGGCCTTAAACACCAGTCTTAACCACCCCGCGAAACGGCCCGTGATTTATGGAGCGCAGTCGCGCGCGCGCGTCTCGCTGTGCGGGCCGCACTAAAAATTTCACGACTCGCGGAATTCAGAGTACGTGAAATATTCCGCGGCCGCGGACCCGAGCCCCGAGTGCGCGGTCGCCGGATTAACCGCGACTCCTGTGTTATTCCGAAGCGCGGTTTCGGCGGCTTCTTCCCGAGAGCGAGAGAGCCCGGGCTGGCTTTAAAGGGATACAGTTGATGCACCTCGCCGTTTATATTCGCCAGGGATTCCCCGACCGGCCGCGCAAAACTGCAAACGGAGAGAGTAGAAACGCGTGCGAATCGCCGATTTTCGCCGGACCGAATCGAATCGAACCGTCGAAAGTGAATTTTCAATTAACGGCGTCATTGGTAACTGTGAACTGTGTAATAACTGGATTTTATTGAGAGTAAGTTTTAATTACGGGAGAGTAACAATGTTTGAACGTATGATGCACGCGCGGTGTTTCTCGGGCTTGCAATGTACGCGATGAGTCAACCTCTCATAATAAAATAAAAAAAAAAAAAAAAAAAAGAAAGATAATCCTGAATTATATTTATTGATATTGATAGAACACTCCTCCCTGATTATTTAATTCCGCGTTAAATTATTGGATTGCCGGGCCTCGAATGTATTTTCATCTCCGCAATTCGAAATCTTTCGATAATTCGGATTCGAGCCGAATCGAATGTTTCCCGAACCCGATTCGATTCGCGAGTACTTTGCGCACCTCTATCTCGAAGACTGATCAGTTTCTCGTCCTGCGCTGCGTCGCTCCGACATTTCCGCCTATTTTCCGGCGATGCGGCGACATGTCCGTCGATTCTTCGTGACCCATTTTTCAGGTAATTTCGTATAAGTTCACCGGGACGTTCACCCGTCGACCCGTCCGTGTATTTTCGCCGCGCGCGCACAGACAGGAGAGCGCATTTCGCGCGAGCGTTCCCGTCGATTTTCGCAACACTCACGCGATTAATGTCGAGGAAGTCGCGCGCGCGCGCGCGCTTACACACGCGAGCTTAACTGTAAGGAGACCTCGGGCACGTACACGCGAATCCTGCCGGATCGTTTCCACCCTCGGCGTCTGGGTAAACATCGTCGCCGCGTCGTTACCGGCTGCAATCTCGGTGGTACTCGCGAAAATCCGGGACCGGGAGTCGATATCACCTGGCTGGCTGGCTGGCTATGGAAAATCGCGAACCGTGAGGGCTTATAAACGGTAAACCTAAGCCAGATATATCGCGATATCGCCCTTCCAACCCTATAAAACCAGGACGCAGCAAGGGCTCGGCGATAGATTCCATTTGGATCTTCCCGCTGCACGATAGCGCGCGCGCGCGCCATGATATAGTCAAGATGAAATTGTCGGCCGCGGTAGCGAACGGAACTGCGCGTACAGACAAAGTACGCTTTGATCGAGTGCCGGGGACAAAGGGAGAGAGATATTCGATGATCGTCCGACGATGAATTCGAGCGGCTGGAATTTCGTTTAATGCGCATACGCTGCCGCGCGTGCTGATGATTTTTAATCGACCAGCTTTGCGCGGCCTTTCTTTCTCGCAGCCGGAGCTGGAACATTTCTATGACGCGCCGGGGCCAAAAGTTCAATGCTCATCGAGGGACGTGGGTTTAATTGGGCGGATGTTTGTTCGGTCGGTTCGGAGCTGAAGAATTATTCAACGAACGGACACGTCAATGCGGACGCGGCGACGCTTTACGAACCTTGAACGTGTCAGATGAATGGTCGTCGTGGCTAATCCAAGGTGGATTCGCAAAACAAATGTAATATCCTCTCCTCTCCCCCCCCCCCGTCCTCTCACCGCCTCACCAATAAATTTGAACATCGCGCAGCGGCATTAAATTAAATCCCAAATGAATACGTGGAATGATATTTCGCGCGGATGCTCGCAAATTGTGTTCACCCATCAGCCGGCGATTTCGCCGAAAATTACATCGCGCGCACGCCAAAGTGCGCACGAAGTACATTATGTCGCGTAATGATTTAACAGGATGTTAATTAGTCAGAAATATTGTTGTGCGTTTATTTTTTCGACGTGCCCCGTAGCAGCTGGCATGAAATTTTAATTGCGTTTTTATCGCCGGCTCGACGGGCTAATTCGCCGCCGCGTGTCCTCGCGCGCCCTCATGAATTATTTCCGAAGCAAGAATTATTGCGCGTAATGTATAATTGAGCCGTGGTACTTGCTATTCAACGCGAGACTATTCACCTAACGGCTTTACATGCAAAACCTGCGCGTTAATTAGTCTCGTTTAATCTGCCGCGAATCCAAGTGCGGACGTTGTTCCGTCCTACGACGGAAACGCCGCGGCGTCGTATCGTCGTGCAACGGACACGGATTGTTAAACAAATGACGACACGACGCGCGTCTCGTTTCGCTCGGGAGTCCAATTCTCGATCGTAATTCCGCGGAAATAATAACGAATACGCGAGCGGGGTATGCGGATGTTCGACGGTCGCCGAAGAAAGTGGACGGGACGTGCCGTCGGAGATCTCGGGCCAACTTTTCACCCGAGGGCTCCCGCCCCCCTCTTCCCTCGCTTCCCCGTTGATTACATTAGGGGCGGGAACGGCTTAGCCGCCCCCAACCTACATCGAACCGACGGAAGAATCTTCCAAATCGAAGTCGACTCTTCGCCGACAAGGATCTCGTCATTAAGATTTTTGATTTGAATGCAAATGGCTAGTTTCCCCTATCCCTCGCGAGAATCCCTACCCTCTCTCTCTCTCTCTCTCTCTTCCTTTCTTCCTTCTTTCCCTCCTTTACCGGGCGTATCTCGACGCATCGTCGGGGAAAATGGACAGGCGGACTGTCTCGACGGAGCATTCCGGAGTGCACTCGAAATCGACGTTTCGTGAAACGCCAGCGAACGCGATTCCCCGCTTTCTCCCTCTCTCTCTCTCTCTCTCTCTCTCTCTCGCTCACCACCACCACCACCCCGTAAAGGAGATTTTTTTGTTTAGTGTACTTTACGAGCACGATCGCGCAAATCGATCCCATTTTACCCTTCGTGCCTTACCGAAGGCCCGCTATAAAACGAAAGGAGCCGCGTAATATTTCTTTTTTCTTCTCCATGCGGCGCGCGATCCATACCTCCCACTGATATTCTTTATTATTCAAATCCGGAAGTTCTTCGGGACGCGACTTTGCCCGTGTTACCTCCCTCTCTCCCTCCCTCCCTTTTCTTCTCTTTCTCTCTTTCTCTCGCTCTCGCGTTGCCCCGTGACAACACGACGAGAATGATTCTTCCGTGCGATCTCGTTTCTCGCGCGTCGCTGGCATTGATAATCCGACGATCATTAATCGCGCACGGCGGCGTCTCTCTCGCGAGTTTCTCGCGAGAGTTGGCCAGTTGTTCGTCGCGAGGGATGTTTCTTTCTCCACCTTCCTTTTTTCATCCCATATCGGATCTCGTTGCACGAACCCGTCGCCGAGTGGGTGGTGTCGTTAGAGTTTCAACCATCCGGAGACGACCACAATACGAGCGCTCTCAGTTAAAATGGAGCTCGTCGCGCGCATCACCGGCGGTCCAGGTAAGGCGAGACGTAATTTACTGGTTTCTGCTTGTTACACCGGTCGCACGTCGACGTGTCGCCGGCGTTTGCTCGTAAAGCCGACAAACTCGACGTAATTTTATCCCGTCTCCGGATACGCCTCTGCATGTACGCTATGCAGCGCCATAGCCGGCGCTGCCCTTCGCCCTTCGGCCAAATGAGATTTTACTCGGCGCGGACGCAAGTTCCGCAGGACACGCAACGGCTACGCTGCGGTATCAGGACGAAACAGTTTATGTAATCTGACACGGTGATCTTGTCTTCCACCTCCTCCTCTTCCTTCTCTTCCTCTCTGATGGTTAACCCTTATCCGCGCTCTCGGGCGAGCTCTCGGGGATATTCATTTTTTAGCGGGTGAAGGGGTAACTATTGGCTTCATCTCTCTCCCTCTCTCCCCCCCTCCCCGAATATACGTTATCCTAAATTTATCTAAATTATTTCAATTTCCATTTATAATCAGATACTGTTGTTATTTGTTCGTCGTGGTTTGTGTACGCTAATATCTTAAGCGCGTCGCGCTTAAGATTGTCGTGAGTCGTGACCAATCAGGAGTCCGGACGAATAGGTCATTTCAGGATTGCCGCCGACAGGTGTGATCACATTTATTTATTAATTATCCAGCTCGGATAACGACAGTTATGGTTTGCGAGAGAGCGGCGGAACGTGTAACGATGTGCCGGAGATGAACGTGGCAGGGTCAAAGTCGCGGATTTCGCAGCTATGGAGTGGGAATCGATAGCGGACTCAAACTCACACACGCACGCCCATCTAGCCTGGAAAGTATCGAAAGTCTCGTGCGCGGCGACGATATGAAATTAATATAAACAATAGTATCCGACGTGTATATATACGGATATCGGCCATCAGCGGAACGCAGATTACATGGAAATGGCTTTTGATACCGCGATAGCTCGGCAATCGGATTTGCGAGCGAATCGAGGTTATCCCCCGAAAGGAGAATTTACATGAGGATTTACACGGTTTGCTAGAGACGCGTGGTGGTTGAGCGTGGAGGGGCGATTGTGCGCGCAAAGGCGCGCGGTGGCTGCTTCCCAATATAAATTCAAATGTATTTGACGCGTCATCGAACAACGCTTCTCTATAAAGCTTCTCGCCGTTTCGTTCCGTTCCGTTCCGTTCGGTTCCGCGGAAATTTCGGTTTCCGCGTGAACTCCATTTTTCTCGACGAAACACTGCTTTATCGCCCCCTGGGAGAGGGGAACGACCCGGCAGTGATATCCGGCTCGCGAATCGCGCGCGCAAACACTCATACTATATTAATAAGTCCTGTGACTGTATTCACGCGTCCTATCTTATAAAAGCATTGATTATCGGCCTCGAGGCGTTCGAGGCGACTGTCGAAGCTGATATTTTTCTTAAAAAGGGAAAAAAGATCCCCGCCTCCGCCGTGCGATCACACATAAAATTTTCACGACGCGATACGAGCGGTCGTAAACAATACATTGATTTTCCCTCCGCTCTTACTGAAAATAACAACATAATTTTCGTGTTTTCGCAGCGCACTGTTTACAGGCGCATCAACGTCGATCGATATTTCGGCCGTAAATCCTGTGTCTCGGTCTTTCCGCCGCAGGAGGTTCATATATCGTGTTGGGAATGCGAATTCAAGCTCAGGTGAGGAGGTCCGAAGCGAGTGAACCCAGCCAGGGGACAAGGCAGCAGGTTGATTGATCGCGTGTCAGGTTCCAGCCAACCTGGCGCCAGGCCAGTGGTGCTCAACCTGCCGCCACGTGCTGATGAGAGCGCGGAGAGAGACCCCAGCAAACTTTCCAGCAACTCTCTCGCGAACACGAAGCACGACGCGCGGCGCTCCGACTGCTGACGAAGGCGGAAGCCGGAGTAGCCGCGTTTTTATCGGGTTGAAACTACAGACTCAAGTCGGAAGCACAAAGCCACGCGCGATGTGCGACCACGTTATCTTTCCACCCTCGACTCTTTTTCTCTTGCGCGCGGTTCTCCATCGCGTGAACACACGATGCGTATATATTGCGCGTGCGATAAATAATACATTGAAGAAAGACGTCTCGAGGAGCAAGAAATAAACGGGAATAAACGCGAGCGGTGATGGACTCTGTGAATGAATTCTAGCAAGTCGCTCTGCCCCAAAAGACCGGATATAATCGCGAGGTAATTTTAGATTCAAAGGGCTGTCGTGTCGCGACAAAAGTGTCGCGCGACGATGGCTCGAAGGATCGCATCATCAGGAGCGTCTGCAACGAAAGAAGCCTTTAATATTTCGGAGAAACTGCCTCGTCGAAGTTGGAGCTTTAATGTTAACAGCGAATTTCCGAAGCTTGATTACTTTGTCAGAGCGCGACACGTCGCTGTGAAACGTCGCATCATCGCAGCGGAAAGTTGCCGTCGTCGATATGTAACCCTCGACGTACACGTTCGCGCGAAGAAGAATTGCGCGACAAAGCGACGAAGTTATTTCCACTTGCGCGTTTTCGCTCATCTCCCCTTCCACCCTCCCACACACACATACACACATGTACACAGTCGATATTATCGGAGCGTCGAATGTAATTACAGGTGACCTATGCGTGCGGGGAAATTAATGTTTTCACTGTAAACAGTGCAACGACGACGATGACGACGACGACGAGCTACGCACTTGCACCCTCGCGCAGGGGAAACCCACGATGCTGCATTTTCCGACAATTAGAACGCAATTACGATGAAACGGCGAAGTCACGAGCGACGCGATAGAGCAGGTAGACTCCGGTTTATCGGTTTCCCCCGCTCGCACGCGGCCAGCGGCAACGAAAAAGAAAAAAAATAACTCTGAAACTCGGTCAGGGTAAACAGTAACGAAGCGCCGCGCAAGCGAGCGCGCACGTGCGGCGAACCGTTTTAATTCGCGACGGAAAATACACGTTTCCAGCACGACGCGATCGATAGGGAGTCGCCTCGCGCGTTCGACCGGAGGTACACTCGCGTGTGCGCGAATTAAATCCGCGTCGATTTCGTAGGAGGAACGGGCAGAGAGAGAGAGAGAGAGAGAGAGAGAGAGAGAGAGAGAGAGAGAGAGAGAGAGAGAGAGAGGGAGAGAGAGAGAGAGAGAGGGAGGGCGGCGAATTTTCAGCCTTGCGTCATATGCACGGTCCGCGCACATTCTAGCCGAGAGGCGCCCTCTCCCCGCAAAACGAATCACGGCCCTGGACCACCACCGACCCTCCGTAACCTGTCAGTCACTTACCCACCCTCGCACCCCTGAGCGGCCCTCCCGGCGCGCCGGATCCCTTTATTTGATCGACGAGTGACGTTATCGCGGGTAATATCGGACGGCGAGAAAGAGAGAGAGGCAGAAAGAGCGGAGCAGAGAGAGAGAGAGAGAGAGAGAGACTCTCTCTTCGGCACTTCCGAGCGATCCAGCTCGCTCCATCAAACATTCATGCCGTCGGCCGCGACCACCACCGCGCGTTCGACCTGCCGTGAAAACGCGTCCGATAAAATGCAGCCCAACCAACCCCCTCCGTCCCACTCCGCCCTTTCCCGAGACCACCCTGCCCTTGCCGCAGGCCGCTGCCTTTTGTGCCGTCCGGTATCGTCGTAACGTCGCCCGCATCCGCCGTTTATATTTCCGAGATTAAACCTTCGTTTCCGCCGCGTCGACTCTCCTTTGAACCACCCCCGTCGATTCGCTCGATCGTGACCGACCTCACGCCGCGTCTCTCCCCTCGCCGCTCCGCCCGCTGTCCTCTCCCTTCTCTCGCGCCTTGTATTATTAATGTTTTATTCTTAAGCGCAAGCGCGACAACAATCGCAGCCCGATGAACGGCGTCATTAGCGCTTGTCGCGGCGCTCGATATCGTCGGGGAGGAAGAGAACGCTTGAGAGAGAGAGAGAGAGAGAGAGAGAGAGAGGGTGGGAGAGAGAGAGAGAGAGAGGAAGACGGGCTCCGCGACTCTCTCCGCGGCGCGACGCCGTGTTCGGAAATCTGTTCTCACGAGGGAGAACCCTTGCCCTCCAGCAAGCGTTACTTTAGGAAGGGATTGATTTTCGTGTCCGCCGCGATTATGCGCTCCGTGCGTTTTTGCAATGCGGCCGATAATAGGCCGCGGGCGTGAGCGACGATGTGGACGAGCGCGCTCCGCTAATTGAGCGATTCCGATCGTTCAGGCCGCGCTGTCGCGTTCACTGTTCGCCGGGGGGATGGTACGGAGATTTTAATAGCAACGCGCGAGGACGAGAGGACAGGCCGGGGGAAGGGCGGGACCCCGGGTTGAATTATTTGACGGCGTAACGACGCCGTGGTTACAAGGTAATTCGCACGCCGGGGATCTAATGACGTGAATCACCGATACGCCGCCGCTGCCGCGCCATGTAAATCGCCGGCCGATTGAAGCGGCCCGTCGCTCTCTGCGCGGCGCGATCGCCAATTTGGAAAATAGTCCGTGAACGAAATTCCGCGGGCTTCCTACGGACAGACATTTCCATTTGCGATCCGACCAGATCGTCGGCAGCCGCAAATTCGAGACGCACCCGTCGTTGCGACTTCACGAACGCTAATTAGACCGCATCATGCGAGCGCGTCGCTGGGTTAAATAACGCGCGAGTCGTCTTAATGACGCGGGAACGTTGGGATGGAAACTCGCCCGGCAGCGGGAAACTCAGCAACGATCGGGCTAACCGCGCGCGCGGTGGGTCGTGCGTGAAAAGCGCAGGCAGTGGCACAAGAAAAGAGGATGGACGAACAAGGAGGAGGAGCGAGAGACCGATGGAAAGGCGGATGAGAGGGTGCGCGGCTGGTGTGGTTGAGTGAGTGAGCGAGCGGGCGGGCGGGAGAGAGAGAGTTTGGACATAAGTAGAGGAGAGAGCGGACTCTCCAGAGCACTTCGTCACACTCCGGAGAAGACAGAGAGGACACGGCGGCTTGTTCTAGTTTACGGTTCTCAAAACGAGAACGCGGAGGGAAGCCGGGGGTAGCCGTGTGTGTCCCACGTGGCTGAGAGGGTTCCCCGAAATTGTCGGAGAATTCGGGCGGGTCCGTAGCCGAGATGACTCCCGCGGGAGCTCCGATGAAAGATACTCCTGCGCGACTCTCGTCATCCGCCGTGTTTCTGGCTCGCTCGCGTCAGAATTTGAACTTCCGTCGGAATTATCATACGTCAAAGGCGGCTGCGCCTCGCCCGCGCGCCGCCGAGGTTGCGTGTCTTCGGGAGTTGTAAAGATAGACGGAGGGGAAATGATACGCGAGTTCTGCTCGCGAGGAGAGAGGAGAAGCGAGGACTCGGAGGGAGGAGAAGGGAAGACGCGTCTCGATCGTATCGCGCGAAGCCTTGAGAGACGCGGCGAGTTCGCCGCGCGCGAGAGACCCTCTTCGTTTCCCTCCGCAGCACCTCTCCTCCCCGCCCGGTGGAGGCAATTAGGAGGAAGAAAATGAATTATTTCGAATTATATGCTAATGTGCACGCCGTGATACATCGTGCGGTCGTTTAACGAGCAGCCAGGCCGGATAATGCGGAAATGAATTTATTAATTATGTAACTAATCGATCGCGAAACTCAACTCAATTATATTAATTGTTCGTGTGGCCTATCCGACTACTCGTTACATGTTAATGCATCAGTTGGCTCATTAGAGCCGCGACTCGTCGAGCGCACGAGCGGACTAATAAATTCGGCAGCGCCGCGTCAACGAATTTCCCGGTGCCGTCCGCATTGCTCTTCAGCGGCAAACCCGGCGCTGCGACTCGCGATCGCGACTCGCGCACTCCCGGAGCTCCGTGGATTCATCGACGATGAGATTCATCGAGGACGAAATTACCAACGATCGCGCACAAGACAGACACTCGGCGCACGCTTCGATTGCGAGCGCGTTTCGAGTGGCCCCCTTTAATCGCTCGCTCCTTCCTCGTTCCCGATCTTTTTTCTTTTCCTCCTCGTTGCCGTATCCTTATTCGCGCGAACGCAAGTCAATACCAAGTCGGCGCTTTTATTCAGGTCACGCTAATTAGACCCGAGCACTCGGCGAGTGCAGCGGCGGCGGCGGCGGCGGCGGTTTTGCAGAAACGACCGCGACGGCGTTTACTCGCGCATAAAAGCGCGCCGCCGCGAGCAATGATCGCGCGAATCTGTCGCGGACAGTTTTATAATCCGCTGCTTTTATTACAAGCTCGCTTTATCAATACGGCGCTAGTAGCGTCGGTTAATTCACGCCATGGCTCCACGCGAATTCGTGGGCTGTACTGTCCGCGGAATTGAAAAACAAGAGAGAGAGAGAGAGAGAGAGAGAGAGAGAGAGAGAGAGAGAGGGAGAGAGAGCTAGATAGAGAAAGAGAGGTTTATCTTATTGGCAAAAGTGCGCCGCGATGACGCTTTTTCAAAACTCTCTGTGACTCTCCCCCAGCGACGTTTTCACGGTCACAGCGTGAACTCCCGCACGACGGCACTTGTAACTTTGCGTAACTTTGGGCAATATACATCTTTACAACCGCGTTTTATCCTCCGCTTCAAACGACGGCTCTCTTATCACGGCGATGCACTCTCGCCGTAGTAAAATGATGATGAAAAAAGGCTGTTCGTAGCTGCGTGAGTCCGAGGATACGGTAATGCGGATTGTTACAAACGCAGCGTTGTGCCTAGTCTTTTTCCCGAGTCGTCGCGATTTGTTTGAAATTGCGCTTCCACAGACGGCACGTGCAATTTATTTTCCGCGCGCGCGCGCGAAGAGAGAGTTACTGCCACTTCCCTCCGCGAATTTGTCATCGTCTCGGGGGCGATTTTTCCTTCATGAAATAATCTGCGATAAACGATACAGCTGTCGGCGATTTTTGCAGTCGTCTCGTTTGCAGGCTTGCGCGCGTAAGCGAGAGGAAATCCCGTGCTCTCTTCATCTGCAAAATCTCTCGTGGAATCGATAGCCGCAAAATAAGAGAAGTCGAGCGCTCTAATAGAATCTCGAGTCAGGCTTTTTGTACTTTACGAGGCGCGAGGAGTTTGGAGATTTCGCAAAGCGAGAAAATAAGTTGGAGATTCACGGGGAAACGGAGCCGCGGCAAAGAGTCCGTTTCCGCTTTGACGTTTTAATGCGGCTCGCGGCTCAAACGGCTTTCGAAAAATTCATCGAGCGTCCTAATCGACACACAGCGGCTTTCTTCCATCTCGACTCGCGGTAATTACGCGAAGCACGAGAGTCGCCTCTCCAATAACTCCGCGCAACGAACGCGGCTCGAGCGCGGCACAGCGAGACAGAGGCAGAGAAGGAGATTACGATCGTGAATGCGTTCTTATTAACTTCGTTACTTCGGACTTTCGCATCATCGACTTGCGACTTGCGTAACATCGCTCGGCGATCTCGCGAAATGTCGCAGTGAAAATCTCCGGGCGCGCGAGAGCAACGTCGGAAACGTCCGGTGACGATGAGCCGATAATTCCGAGCTGCTATTTCATCGATGTACTTGAGCCCCAACTTTTCGCAGCCCTTTTACGTAATTTCCGAGCTCTTTGTGCGGCGAGTCTTTGCGTATATCGCGCAGCCACGTAACCGCGGAGGATTAATCCGACGCGCGGCGCACGTTCCTCGTGTCGCGCGGCGTTTCTCTCTTGGTTCTCTCGGTGGCGTCGCTTTTCCGGCTAGTTTGCCGGTGGTCGGCCATAAATTTACGCCCGAAGGAAACGGCGAGCAGTCTGTTCCGCCGCGAAACAGACATGAGCGACGCCGAAGGATACGCCGGCGCTTTGAGCTCCTAATCCGCCGAGAAACCGGATTGAGGAACTGCGGCGGAAGGCGAAAGGAGGAGTCGGGAGAACGAAAGAACAGCGGAAATAGAAAAACAGACAGATGTACAGACAGAAAGAAAGAACAAGGGTGAATTCCGGAGCAAAGGGCGCGCAGGATCGCGGCGTGGTGGCATCAGAATGTGCCGAATGAGAAATGCGCGCGTCGAGGCGGCGGAAAAATGTCCGGCCGGCCAGGTCGTGCACGGGGCTCCCGACAATGTTGCTCCGATATGTCGAAATGATCCTTTTCGCGGCAGGGGGGGCGCGGCAGTCCGGTCCCGTGGATTACACGTTGCGCGCGTGCGGTGTGATTTACGACGATAGAGATATGGTGTTGCCGTTGCCCTTTCATCAGCTGCGCGGCGGCGGCGGCGGCGGCGGCGGCGACGGCCGTTGTCCGAGCTGCGCTCGCGGCAAAACCGGCAGATTGTCGCCCCGTCACGCGCGGAGCGTTAATTACATCCTTTCGTCGGCCACTCGGAGGGCCTGACGCACGTGCGACACGATCGCGCCGCGCCGCGACCGCATCCGTCATTGCGATCATTACGGGATCGTTGGCACGTCGTCGCCACGCGACGGAAGACGCTGGCACTGCAGATATTCCGTCCCGGGAATGCAAATGGCCCCGCGGCGGATGGTAATATGCAGATTAATCCGGCCAGCCGGCCGAAAACTCCCCGGAACTATCCTCGTCCCTGCGCGAAGGGTGGCGGAGAGGAAGAGAGAGAGAGAGAGAGTGTGTGTGTGTGCGCGCCGAACAGTCCGCCGCAATCCCGGCTGGGTTCTTACGACGATTGGCTGTCGCGAATGAGAAGGGAGATTGGATTTCAAATTTTTTCCCCCCCGAAAAGGAGAGAACTTTCGCGGGGGAAATGGCTCTGCGACGGACCACCTTGGAATGTTCGTTTGACGTTTAATTAACGAGATGTTTAATGACGAAAATTCACGACAAAACTGCGCCGAAGTGCTCGCCAGGAGAGGGAACGTCGATACGTTTGAAGAGCGCACGACTGAAAAATTGCTCCAGAGTTTCCACGTATTTCTCCTTGTTTTTCTTTCGTTTGTCTTTCTTTACATAAAGGACTCGGGAAACTTGTTCTCAATACCGTAATCAGGCGGGACATAACGAGGTTTATGATATTCGAGTTGCGTCACTTTCAAAATAAACACCTCATTTAGAGCGAAAGGGATGCGGCGTTCGCCGACGGTATATTACAGTCGTGGGAATTACCCCGTGAAATTTTCGCAAATCGTCCCGGGACGTAGGCAGAAATCTGATTTCCAAGTTTTGCAGGAAACCTGGGGATTGTTTCCGAACTTAAATTAGGGTTGGCGCTATTAACGGGATGGATTAAGAGACACCTGATAAACGTCACGTAGAACAGCGCGGTGCGCGATGCTATGCGCGGTCGTATCCGGTCATGTTAATTTTCCTATTCCGTCAAAAAAATACATCGCGCGCGCGCACACACACACACACACACACAACAACATTTCAAAGAATGCGAATTTAGGAGCTTTCTTTACGCGCTGAGCGCCGGGTGGAACGAAGAAATGGGGAAATTTCCATGCAGCAGAAATGATCGTCTTTCTTCATTAGCCACGGAGAACGGAAGCTCGCATTATCGAGTTATGGTTGCGATAATTAAAACGGGTCAAGCCGCCGTATGATTAATGGCGTATTTCAAGTGTCCGGCGAGCTGTTATTGTAGGCATAAACGCTAATGCGCGGGTGTGCTTGACTGAAGTGTATTAATGGAGCAATCCTACAGTTTCCGCGGCGATTACTTAAGAGTTCAGTCGGCCGCCCGCCTTGCTTTCGCTACCGACTTTCAAATCCGCGTTTGGTCCGCCCGACCATCGCGTGACGGTTTAGAAAAGCTGCCAAGGACTGTCGACGACAATAGTGTACCGATCTCTATCCGGTATGTATCTGGTTAACCGCTCTCGAATGGATTTGTTATTTGTCAGACGCGGCGATCAGTCACCGAGAGATCAATTTCGACGAGTTAAACGATATCAGAAGGAGATCGAGTGGCGGATCGAAAGAAATCCTACAATGCGAGCCGGATTTGCAATAAAAGCCGATAAAAGTTGAAGCAGGAAGGATCGATCAGGCAGACGAGACTACGTCGCCTTACGTCTTGTTGCTGTTAACTGCAACTTTCACTCGCGTTACACCGCTTTTCATTTCATCTCTGCTTGATGGTTCAAGCCTCGCGTTTCGCATTAATAATTCGCATCGTGACACCTCGCTCTATCGCTTAGGCGGTAATAATGAATGGCGATGAACACGGCGTTGATATTGCCGGAACACGGCAGCGATCGCGAAAAATTTGCGCACTCGAGAACGGTGCCGGGCCAACGGTGAAAACAATTCGTCTCAATAATGCCACTCGGGGAATATCGATGTTATTTTATTGAAAGGGTAGCTGGGCGCGAATAATACCGCCATAAATCATAGCGCCTCCGCGTAGACAAATGTTTCGCTGTACCGACGCGAACGACAGTCGGAAGCGCGCGCGCATTTGTGCCCCTATGCCGTATTTTATTTCCTCCTCCAAAACCGCTAAAGCATATGAAAACAGTAAAATCGAACAAAGGTAAGCACGTGAGAGCGAGTGAGCGCGCGTGCACACACACACACACACACACACACACGGGGGTGAAAATGTGTATGCATTTTTTAAATATAGTATTTAGAACAAACGTTTATACAGCGGTAAATAAAACAATGGAAGTTGTAACAGAGCGCAAAGCACCACGAGGATTAGGTCCGAGTACAAAATACACACAGGGAGAGTTGTTTGTAACGTAATACTAGAAAAAAAAAAGAGAGAGAGAAAAAAGAAAAAAAAAAGAACGGACAAATTTCCGGGCACACGCGTATTTCGCGAGTCAGACACGTGGTCGATGCGAAACATTTTCGCGACATTGTAATATTCACTCTCACTAATAGAATTTTATTCTCGCAAATGTTCGCGCATGGTGGATACCATCTGTTCTCTTTGAATTAATACTCTCATAAATAATACGATATTATATCCGCACGCGCGTTCTTTCGTTAAATTGATTTTCGGATTGATTTATCGCTCGGAGATCTCGCGACAACCCTTTTCGCACCCAGGAGGAAGAAGGGGAGAGGGTGGTGGAAGAGGAGGAGGAGGAGGAGGAGGAGGCGGCTATTATTCACGGATGCATCGGCGCATCTGCCGCGAACATCGTGTAATTCGTCGGGAACGAGGTTGACTCTGGAAGCGGCAGGTGGTTCCCGAGACCGGATCTGATCGATAGAGGAAGGAGAGACACAGGCTTAATGACGAGGCGACGATCGACGGCGTATCCTCGACGTCTGTCTCTCGCGACGTCAATCGCAAACACCCGCGCGCGCTCTCGAAACGATAATAATTAATGTCCTTCGCGCGTCCCCCCTCCGCCTCCGGCTCGCCGCGAGCGAAACTTTTCCGCCGCGTAACTATGACCGGGCACGTGCGAGCATTCCTGCCACGTACGTGAAATACGCGACGTGTCGCGCGGCTGTTTGCCGAAAGTTTCCGCCGAAACTGAATTTTCCGCGCGATCGTGAGTAACAGTACACCGCGTGCCTTTGTCATACCTGCCGAGATAATATTCTTCGCCGGGGGTGTGTGTGTGTGTGTGTGTGCGAGCTGCGTGTTCAACGACCGGCGTGATTAACCACGGCGTCGTGGGAGAGCCCTCGTCGTGTGAACACAAACTATGCGCTGTAATAGCGCGCAATCATAGATTGTTAATTGCGCGACACAGCAAGAAATCACCCGGGGACTTTGAAATAATTTCAATTATCACAGCTTCAAGATTTGTTATATTGGATGGGCGTAAAAGTTCTGATGAGTTTTTTGTGACGTCGTGATTGCTTCAGTTTCACGGCAGCACTTAAAGATGTGCAAATATACCAAAAATGTACCAAAAATAGGACGATAATGGTGGTTAGAATGAGAGCGAATAAATAAAGTTTTTAATAAACTTACTTAACCCACCCACACACACACACACACACACACTCTCCTGTCACTATGGAACCCATCAAAAACTCTTGCGCTTAGCCAATATTCTCATTACGACCCAACTTTTATTACAATCCTGCGAGGACGACCTATCGACTCCAGCGTCGTCCAGGTGTCGCGCGGCCGACAACGGGTATGATCGCAAGATGCGAGCTGCATCGAGAATATGCGTGGAGAGAGGAATATCGTCGCGGCCGCGACGCGGTTTTCGACGCGTCGCGGCGAGAAGCGGATCCGACAGGCGGAGTAATCCCGTATTAATAAAAGTGAAGGAATTCCGTGCGCGCGAGCACAAGCGAGTCGTTACCGCGAGAGTGCATATCCGCTTTCAGGCAGTCCCGGCACGTTTTTAAAGCGTCTCCGGTGTCAGAGTTCTCGCAGAAAACTCCGAGGAGAGGCGAGAAAGCGAAACGCGGCCGCCCCTCGTCGTCCACTCCCCGGAGAGGATTTTCGCGATTTCGTTTCGGCTGGATTTCCCACCCTCGAGTCGGAATACGCTTCGGGAGAGAGGGCGTAACGTCTTCAGCCCGAAATGTCTCTTGGTGGAACAATATTTTCGTTCCGTTTCCACGGCTGCAGTCTTCGACGTTGTCGTCGTCGCAGTGCGTTAGAAAGCTGGATATACGCCGAGCCGGCGTTATCGTACACGATAGATCGAATGTCGCGCTCGTCGCGTGTTTGCCGATCGACGACCTTTATTCATACGGGCCGTGCCGTATCGGGAAACTGGTATCGGTGCTTTTCGCGCGGTTAGACAAGGATGCGGCGGCGGCGGCGGCGGCTTTCCGGACTCGGAAGTCGGGGAAGGACTCGCGCTCCGAACGAATGGCGCTCGAAGATTCCCCGCGGAGAATCCTCCCTTCTCCTTCGCGGAGTTCACGCTCGCGAAGGAGAAGAATGTTCGCGCGGAGAGGCGTCGTCGCGCATCCGCGAATTATGAAGAAATATTGTTTCGCCGTTCTCGTCGCGCGCCGTGTTCCCGCAAGATCCGTCGCAAACTACGCGTGTCTGTCGAAAGTTTCATAATACTGAGGTCTCGAAGAAAGAGGTGGCAGTTGGTCCAGACCCGGCAAAGAGGGTGTGCGGAGGGAACAGCTGCGCGGAGGACCGGCGGATCGAGGGACCAAGGGGTGCGGCTCGGTGATCGATTGCGCTGGTACATGCACAATAACAGGGGGATGGAGTCATGTATCCGGGCTAAACAGCCCATTTGCCCGGTACAATGGAAGCGACGTCGCTGTGGGCCCGACTTAATTACCAGAGGCTGCCTTTGGCAGGCAAAGAGGTAGCGAGAGGGAAGGAGCGAGAACGAGAGCGAGAAAGAGAGAGGGGAAGAGAGAGAGAGAGAGAGAGAGAGAGAGAGAGAGAGAGAGAGAGAGAGAGAGAGAGAGAGGCAGCGGGTAGCGCAGCTTTATCAGAAACGCCTTATAGCAGCACCGAGCTTCGTTTAATGGCCGCGCAAGAATGCGAATTTGGCGACATGCCTGGGAATCTAATCTAAGAAGTTGCCCCGGGCCACGTCTTAACCCTCGCGTTAGGTATACTCGAGCGATTATGGATCGCGTGAGCCATTATCACGGCGACGCTCGGCGATTTTCCATCGCGCCTTCCAACGTCGTTGGAACGCGTCGCTCATGCCGAGGCACGACAGATCGCGGGCGCGAGATTACGAATGTTAAGTCCGACGACGTTCGAGCGCGGGGCTTCACTCGTCGGGCGTCAGCGCGTAAAAAGCGCGAGTGTCTCACGCGCGAGGCGTCTCGGGGAGGTGTCTGACGAGCGCGGTTCGACGAGCGGGCAAAAGTACGTTCTCCGTAAGAAACTCGCCTCGCTGCGGATTGTACAAGCCACTTTCGTCCTTGTCTCCTGCATAACGCGTATGATGCATCGCGACGGGGGCCGAGTCGGGGTATTTTCCGGGGGGAAACAAAACAGTTTGTCGATAGTTGCCGCGGCGCGAAAACGAAGGAAGTACTTTGCCATTAGTCTGCACGCGAAACTGTTGGTATGTATCATTCTGTAACGAGGGCAAATTGCGAATCCACGCTGTACTTACCGAAGTTTTCATAAAGTTCGCCGGGCAGGAGAGGCCACTGCATTAGACGAAGGATACCTGAAACACAAAACGAAAAGAAGGCCTTTAATTCGTGCGGGAACTACGTTACCAAAGAAACTTCGGAGCTACGCGGAGTCTCAAATCTCGGCAATTAGCCGGACTATCGCGCGGCTCTCATCTCCTCCGCGAAATAAATTATTCGTTAATTGCAATTTCCTCGGCGGATATCTGTCTGCGCTTGGCGCGTATCAGTGAAAAAGTACTTTACGATCGGCAACTACCCCGGGACGACACCCCGAGAGACGAGAGAGGATTGCGCCAAATATTAATCCCGTAGTTCGTTTCTTGTCTTCAAGACACGACGGCAAGACACAAAACGGCTCTCCGCGCTTATATTCATAAAACGAAACGTCATCTCCCGGGGATACTCGGAAAAATGTATAAGGCAGGAATATCTCAGATAAGATTTAACCCCGCTATATAGTGCGGTAATTAGAGAGATAATCGGATTTAATTAAATTTCTCGGTTGAGAGACAATAAAAGAATCCTATCGTATTACGCGTAATATAACACAGACATCAAACTTATACATACAACACAGGTCACATCAAACACCGGCGTGTGCAATGAATTACAAATATATAATGCAAGAGGCACAATTTATTGTTAACACCCCCCGTAGGCAAGCGCGCCTAATGGCAACAATATTCCACGCGAGACACTCGATCCCTCGATCCCTTTCATTATCGTGCGAAACGAAGATCCTCGCCGGCGAAAGGTCTACGAAGATTTCCCTTGATGTCGGTTATCCCGAAGTCGAAGGGACAAAACGAGATAAACTCCAGGGTATCCCGGATGCCGCGAGTCCGAGGAGCAGGAGGAAGAGAGAATGGGAGAGAGAGAGAGAGAGAGAGAGAGAGAGAGAGAGAGAGAGAGAGGGAGGGAGGAGGTTGGCCGTATTTTATTTCAACCCTCCGTCTCGCCGCACACGGATCCGGAAGCACATTTAAGAACGAGAGTGGGAGAGAGACAGAGAGCGAGCACACACACGAGCGGCTCGTCTCTGGAAACGCACCCCAAACGGGTTGCCTGAGTGGTTTCTCGTGTTCGGCACTGCGCACACACACGACGACCACCGTGTCGCCGCCATCGGCGGTGTACATTCGCGCCGTGTGGCATCATCACCGTGTGTTTCGCGCGACGTTCGCTCACTCGCTCGCGGTACACCCGGTAGAAGCAGCGAACCGGGCGGAAGAGCGGGTCCTCGAGACTCGTCCTCGCGCAGGACGAGGGCTTGCCACGTGGAGTGCGCACTGCGCCGCGCTCGAGTGTTTTCGCGCTGTCGGCGGAAAGCAGTCGCAAATGTTCGTTTGGCCGGTCGACCGCGGCTTTTTGAGCAGCCCGCGCTACTTCCGCGGGTCTGTCACGAGTGCGTCGCATCTCGCACCGCACCGCGTCTGCGTGCTTCCCTCACGCCGAGAGATAACCTTGCCGGGACACGCTACTGTTTAGAAGGGATCGCCTACGACGCGGTTGTCCGCACCGCAGCGAATCGATCGCCCGAGGACAAATATTTTTCTCATTGTCGAGCCGTGGTTCGTCCGCTCATGACCTGTCGTCAAATCACCTTACTCATGATTGACACT
The DNA here is from genome assembly GCF_003227715.2 of Harpegnathos saltator. NCBI lineage: Eukaryota > Metazoa > Arthropoda > Insecta > Hymenoptera > Formicidae > Harpegnathos > Harpegnathos saltator. The sequence continues at coordinate 731,726 of NW_020229890.1, forward strand.
CATGATTCGACTCGTGAAAATTGATATGCAAGAAGCACAGAGAGAGAGAGAGAGAGAGAGAGAGAGAGAGAGAGAGAGGGAGAGAGAGAGAGAGGTACCCGACGGAATCAATTTTATACGACCGTCAGTTATTCAACCGTCTCTCAGAACTCACGCTGGATGAAACGGATGTGAGGAATTCGAGAAAAGGATCTCTCGACGGCCTCGATGACTCGCTCGTCCCCGACAAGTCGCTCTTCTCCCGCGTTATAGTCGGTACGGCATTCCGGTCACAATCGCGTGTCCAATAACCGAATTCAACGCGGCAAACTCTCCAGCGAATTATGCGCGAAACTCAATTTAACGGGACGCCGCGCCGCGCCGTCGCCGATGCGATCGCGGCGCAATGCATCCGTCTTCCCAACTCGGGCTTCGCTCGCGTCTCTCTCCTTTCCTCCCTCTCTCGTCCCTTCTTTCTCCTGTGACTCTTTTCTCATCACCCCGTGCATCACTTTGCCGAACTGATCAGCCGCGTGTTCGACCATCGGGAGACGAGAAGCATAGCGTACAAGTACGCGTATGGCGGCGAACACGAAGAGGCACGGTCGCGTCGTGAGCAAAGGGATGAGTAAAAGGGTGTCAGAGGAATCGCCGAGGCAAGGATCCCTCTCCCCGCCCGCCCACTGCAAGGGGGCCCTTCGAGTCGCAGTGCATCTTTCTCTGATTTCCCGAGGGAAACCCCCCCCCCATGTGCTGCCTCGCCACCCTTATCCACCGTGAAGCCGGGATATCGCGCCGCGACGGTGGATGAGAGCGGAATAGTTGGATACAGCCGCAACGCGCGTGTCCTCGCGAAGCATGATTTATTTTATCGCTCTTCGAGAGGCCGGCATAATTCCGGCCCGTTCCCCACCGGCAGTTATTTTACCCCCGCGCGTCGGCGGGCGCCGGGCCCGACGGGGGTGTAGACTCGCTCTCCGACACGAGGGATCAACAGGTACAGGACTCCAGCGGAGCCACCCGGCCGTCACCGCCGCCACCTCCGCCAGGATCGGAACGACGAGCTCTCCTGGCTCTCTCTCTCTCTCTCTCTCTTCCTCTCTGCTCGCGTGTCGAAAAGTTGTAAAGATACTCCGCCATGGCCCGTGTAATTTACACCGAGCTTCTCGGCGCCCGAGCGGGCGAGAGAGCCTTTATTTATCGCAGGAGAATTGTTAAATTCTCTTCTGAACTATTAAGCGTGCTGGGAAGAGGCGCTTTTTTCTCCCTGTCTTACCACGAGACTCGTAATAGAACCGGGCAAACTTTTCGCACGAATATTGTCTCTCGTCGACTGGACATTCACTGGCGCGTCAGGAATGATTACTATGCGCGCGTCGGATTTCGTGTAAATAGCGTTCTTATCGCGGTGAGCTCGTTTTACGCCAGTGTTTGCTAGTCGACGCTCGCTATTGTGCGGTCCATAAATACACGGCTGGGAATGAGGTAGCCATAATGATATTCTCACGACAACGTTTCAAGTAGGACCTGCTTGAAAGGACACGAGAAGTACGTCAACTCCGGCGCGTAATATACTCTGTCCGATGCCTCTTTTGGATGTGTGTCGTCGGCCGAGGCAGAGACAGAGACAGAGAGAGAGAGAGAGAGAGAGAGAGAGAGAGAGAGAGAGAAAGGGAGGGAGAGAGAGACAGAATGTGTGTGTGTGTGTGTGTGTGTGTGTGTGCGAAGGAGCACGAGGTCGAGATGAAAGCGGAAGGTGTTTGAGAAGGACGAGGTGGAGGAGGAGGAGGAGGAGGAGGAGGAGGAGGAGGAGGAGGAGGAGGAGGAGGAGGAGGAGGAGGAGGAGGAGGAGGAGGAGGAGGAGGAAGACAAGCGGGTGTTCCTCGTACCAGGAAACTTCGTGGAGTGGCGCAATAACGTTTCTTATGCCACGTTTCCGGACTGGCGTGCCGCCGGAGGTGGGTCGCTCGCAAATAGTGCTACCAGAGATGGAGAGGGATGAAATGCTGGCGGAGGACAAGAGGATGAAGGAACGCGAGAGGGAGAGGAGAAAGTGGGGGGGGGGGCGACGAGGAGGAAGAGGTGGAAGAGATGCAGTCGCTGTCTGGCATGCAATTAGGGCAACACCATCCTCGCAAGCATTCTTCGTCCTCCTCCTCGCTCGCCGGTGTATCTCATCGCCCCTCTGTCCGCTCGCCTGGCATTTCATGCGTCGTCCTTTCTTCGTTCTCCTTTTCCACGAGCGCAGTTACCTACTTTTCTCGTTTTCGATCGTCCGCCACACGCACGCACCAACCCCCCCCTCCCCCCCCTCCCACACACACACACACACACACACAAGCAAACGCGCCCACGCGTCCTCCATTATAATCCTCGTCAGCGGCTCTCGACGCACGCCCCGGATAATGACATGACTGCGGAAGATATCGTCAGCGCGTGCGCGCGGAGGCGCTGAGAGCCCGACATGCGAGGATTTCATTTTCCTCGTAGGGAAACGGAAAAGAGTGACGCGATTTCAAGGGCGATTAAAGGGGATAAAAGCTGCGGGAAAGGAATTATGTCGGGCGATTGAATTAACGTTGGACGAGAAAATGTGCCAGCTCGTTTGCTCGCTCGCTCGAACCCGCTGGAAGCGCGCATGAGCAGCCTCGGGGAGGCTTCTCTCGTCACGTTTTGATACATCGCGTCATTCTTCATCTCTTCGTATAGTCCAAGATTACAGCATTCTAATAATTCGTAATCGTGTGAATAATTATGAAGCCCGAATTGAGTACGAAATGAGAATCGCTGAATTTGTAAGAGAAACACAGTTGGCTCTCGTAAATTCATTTTTGCCACCGAGTGGTATCGGTCGTACCGAAAAAGAGAGCACTGACCTCTCTCTTTGTTGGTTTGTTATCCGACCCGTGAGCATTGCGCTTTCATATTTGTTTACCATGTATTTTAATGTTTTTTACAGGCGAGAGAGAGAGAGAGAGAGAGAGAGAGAGAGAGAGAGAGAGAGAGAGAGAGAGAGAGAGAGAGAGAGAGAGAGAGAGAGAAGGAACAGACATAATATTTAGTGTTCCATCGGATGCTTTCGTTTCCGCGTTTAATTTACACGAAGTACATTATTTATCTCTATTCGCGTCGTGTAATTACGTCGCCAGGATGCAGGATGATAAATTAAACGTCAGTCATTTTCCCTTACATATCTCTCTTCGTAATCCAGCCTATTAATTCCTCACGTCACAACGATCATCGTTATGGCGTTAATGAAGCTTGAATCAGCCGATCACATTTCGTGCGCGATTGAACGCGAGATACGTTTCGACGCGATAAGGTCGTCAGTGAAATGACGGGGCGCGAGCGACGCATACTTCGAATTGCCGTTCAAACGTTTTCGGTAATACGCGCACAAATGTTTTTTATTGCGCCATTTGGCCACCGTAAAATCGCGGTACAATTGACCGCGGGTTCAAGCGCTTTATTCGCGCACGCGTGCGCGCGAGTATTTCGAGAATTATGCGGCTAGATAAATCACCATTATACCTACCAAATGTTATCAACGTACAGCGTGCAATTTACGAGGCCGCCAGTCGACAAATTCCCATGAGGGTGAAACTGATATAAACACGCCACTGATAAAAAAAGGAAAAAAGAAAAACATAGAAAAAGCACTCCCGACACTCCACCCCGAGCCATGACGTATACCCCAAGTATCGAGAAACGGTATATAAACTGCGGCGTTGACATCGCGACATGCGTAAATAACAATTATCGGACGTTATAAACTTACATTTCCGCATATGGTGTAATTTACGCGGCGGTAGAAAGGAGAAGAGGGAGGCGGCTGGGCGAATAGGATTAACGCGGGAGCGAGTAAAAAAGGCAGGAGTAAAAAGGATCTCGCGACCCCCGAGGCCGCGCCGAAGGCTTTCGGGAAGGGGCGAGAAGCAGATAATGCCATTCAGTGTCCCGAACGGACGCTTTTGGGCGGGGTAAAGCGGGTAAACACTGACGCAAATCCTCTCCTTCTTTTTCATCGCGTTCGTTTGCGCGCGGCAACGATTTTGCTCTTATTTCTCGAGTCCCGCGCTGTTTTCGTAATGCGTCGCGTTCGCGTTAATACGCTTCGGACTGCTCTCGCCGCAACGAGGTCTGCGACTGCGGGCGCGCAGCGATATATATTTATAGAATCACGAAATAGTAATTGTAATTAAAACTTATTAAAAAGTATTCGCCGTACGCGCGGTGTGAATTCGACGCGGCCGACTTCGACGTGCGGAGACCGACCGACCGACCGACCGACCGACTGACTGACTGAGTGCCAGCGATTAATCGACCTCTCGTGTATAAACATAACAAACATTGTTTCACCTGTGTGCGACTGTTTCGTCACCATGAGTGTTTACTATTCCTTATGCATTATGTCCCGATCATTATCGATATGTGAGCGTGTTATGTAATAATTTACAACGACAACACAACCTTTTGTTTTTCCAGCAAGAGTATCGCCATGATCGAATTATCGTAATATAACGATCTGCGACTTTGTGTCTTCCAAGGTAACATTTCTATCTAATGTGCGTCATTGAGAAAAAGTAGCGAAAGAAAACATGGCACCTGGTGCACAAGCTTTGTTCTCGTAAGCAACGTGCAATTAATAGAAATTAAATCCGTTTGTTCAAAGTATAATGATTTACACTCTCGGCGCAATGATTAGACTTTAATTATTAACGAACGTAGTCCCTTCCACACATAAACACACAGGAAAAGGGAAGAGCACACGGTTGTATCCATGTGGGACCGCGAGAGAATAAAAGCGCGGGGTTTCTCCGGCGAACAATTGTATTCTGACAAACAATTATTCCGCAAAATTTTAGTTAATGAAACATTATTTTTTAATCGAGACCTCTTTTCTGTCGGAAATCCAAAGGGATGAAAGTGCCCTCTCAGAGCCCTTTCCGTTTCCTCTCTCTCTCTCTCTCTCTCTCTCTCTCTCTCTCTCTCTCTCTCCATCCCCCTCCCTCTATCTCACTACTTTCTCCTCTGTCTGCAGCCGCGGAGCCCATTCATTGTAACAGAAAATTAGAAATTGTTCTCCGAGCTACACAAAGCCTTGGCGGCATAGAATGCCGGTTAACGAACTTCATTCGTCCGTTGAATCTAGCGCAAACAGACTCGCGCAGTCGGAATTTCGCTTCCGCACGACGGTTTTTACTATTCCATTTCGTCCTTCGAAAACTTCGGGCTCTTCTCGAAAAACACATTTGTTCTCGCGGCCGCGAACAAACATCCGCGACCTGCAACATCGATCGATCATGTCGCCGGGCGAGTTCAATGTATTCGATTCGGTTTTTGAAACACACTTCGTACGTTATTTGTCCCGAATGAATCTGTAATAGGGAGGATCGGGAGATATTTAAATAAAATATACATGGAAGCGAGAGAGAGAGAGAGAGAGAGAGAGAGAGAGGGGGGAGAGAGATCGAAGAGCGTGCGCATATATACGCGGAAAAGTTGCGGGAGCATGCGATGGCGAGGCATGGAATTATAATAAAAGAGAGCTGTCAATCGCCGACACACAGTCTTGAGATATTATATCCGGAATATCGCGACGTGAGAGAGACCGCGAGACCGAGCGGGGAAACAAAATTCCGATGTTTCGGAGGCAGCAGCGAGAATTTCAAGCGGCTGAATTATTGTTTATTCAACTTTCCCGTGCGCCGTTGCATATCGCACGGCTCGGACGGCACCGGACGCGCGATAAAACGTATCAGCATATCAAGAATGAAGGAGACAAAGAGACGGACATGGAAAGAGGGTGAAAGAGAGAGAGGGAGGAGGAGGAGGAGGAGGAGGAGGCAGAGGAGAGAATGAGAGAGATCGGATCGCGCGACGTCGAGAATACCTATCGATCTGACGTTCAGCGCTAGATACGGCCCTCAATTTCCGGAAATTAATAAAGCTCGCGCACGTCCGCTACGTGCGGCGAACGAACAAGGGCGACGTCGAAACGAGTTCCTATTCCCGCGTGAGCGCGCGCGCCTTCACCCCCGTGTCTCTCGCTTCGTTCTCGTTCCTCGCCGTCGGGGAGGAACGCCATTCAGGTCGGGCGAGCGCGAAAACAATGGCTCTAATCTCGGCCGGTCACAATGCACGACTTGCTGGTGTTTCCTGGCCGATAAAGCGCGGCTGTGCCGCCCGTCCCACCTGTCTTCCAGCGTCCAGGCGAGCGCAACACGCCGCGCTGGCCGCTCGCCACAAAAGTGTATTCGAGTGCACATCGATGGAAGTCGCACGCGAGATCGAATTGCTATGACGGAAAGAGAAACAGCGCGAGCGAACGTTTCGTGCCGAGCGCGCGCCGTTATTTCGGTAATGAACAGCCCGTGATTTAATGTCGTTTAATTTAGCCGCGCTGAGTCGCGGAAATTGCTTCGTGCCTGGCTATTATTGAATATCGAAATTACGTTGGCAACGATATATATATATATATATATATATAACGAGAGGCCTGTGCCTCTTGTAAAAATACCCAGCGCTTCTCGTAGATGAATTTAACGAGCAGAAGCGTCGCGCTTCGCTCGAATGTCGCATAGTTGCAGGTGTTGGAGAGATTGATACGCGTCAAAAAACTTGCCCATAATTGCAACAAACTACGCAATTCGTAATGTATCCGCGAATTGTATTAATCGCGCTTCCAAAGTTGCTTCACCGGATCGCGATTTGCTCGTATCGACGAGACCTCGTGCTTCCTCCTCCGCGCCCTGAAGGAGCGCAGATTCACTGCGGGCTCTCTCTCTGCAGGCTTCCTCCCCTTCTCTCTGCCGGCTTCTCGTACCTGACTAATAAATGAAACGATCGATCTCTCCGCGGCCGCTACGAAAGGCGGACGAGAAAGTGGGGAAACGTACGCGCGCGCGTGCGAGCGCGTGAATTTGGATTCGGCGGCCGAGGAGGAGGAGGAGAAGGAGGAGGAGGAGAAGGAAGGAAGGAAGATAGACTGAGAGGTGGAGAGACGCGTCTCTGGTATCTTTACGACCTCCGGGGGACATAAAGTGGTGTTATCCCTCTGTAGCCGGCTCCATGTAGCGACCCACACAGACACGTACGCCCACACACGCGTATACGGGGTGTACTGTGTGGTCGTTCTCGAATTTTTCGAGCGACTCACAGCGCTGGACTTTTCTTTACGAAAATGCCGTGTCACTTAGTCCCGAGGCTCCGAGTGACCCGATATCTACACGTGGTGGCCGGCGAAAAGTACCGGCGATATTTCAGCAAACTTTCGGAGAGTACACACCGTCTCGCTTCTTACCTAAATAAATATCCCAAGTTGGAAAGGAATTCGCGCGCCGAGGCAACCGATTTTCAACTGCCGAGACACCACCATACGATTCGTTCGAATGAGCCGAGAATTTCGTAGATGAAAGAGAGCGCGAGCGTGCTCGGGACACCCCGTATGAAACGTATACGCGCGCGCACACTCACCCACGTGTATCTGCGCCCACCCTCACGAGCCCTTTCTGCCAGTTAGTCGGCCTCGCCGAGATACCAGCGTCGCGATAGAAACACGGTCTTTAAGTATCACCCTTGGACGGCGTACACAATACAAGCCGCAATATTGTGAGACGAGGGCGAAAGCTGTAGGAATGAGGGGGGGGGGACAAAAATGGCCGATGGAATACGGTGTACGTACGGCGGCGTCGCGCGAGAATTGATTGCGGTAAATGAAAGATTCGGCGCGACCATCCACCGCGAAGGGATGATTTATGTGTCTCGCTTTCGGCCCCGGCACGAAAGTACAAAACGCTATTGAATCCCGCCGAGTAGATCGCATCGCGAGCCGCGACGGGAAATTACTCGCCCCGTGCGAATCGGTGTAACACCTGCGTACCGAATTTCGACCTGTGCGAAAGGTAGATCCTCGGCTTACGTTTCATCCATCGGATGAAACTTCTTTCTCGCTTTATCGAGGACGTCGCGAGAAGCGCGCACGAGACCAGTACATAATGTCATAACAAAAGTCTCCTCCCCCCAGCCCCCCCCCGCCCGTTCTCTCTTTCTCGTCGCGTGAAACCTCGCGCGAAGAATTTACTGCGATGATCGTTTCCTCTCTGGGCATCAGCGCGATCTCCGGGTGCGAAATGTTCACGGGGAGGAAGTTACCCTCTCTAGTGTCCCTCGCGTCCTTCGCGCCTCTCTTGTTACTCTTCACGCGCGAGAGGAAAAAGAGGTAGAAATCGCCTGTCTCGGTGTTCTACGTCTCTCGGGCGAGATAAGATCCACGAAAAAGGGAGTGAATAGCTACTGTTGAAGACACGAAAAAGAGAAAGAAATATAGAGGACAAGGCATGGCCGTGGGGGGGGGGGATGGCGGGCGGGGGAAAGGTCGCGAGACGTCGCGCGAACCTCGCGATGGAAATTGAATTTCCAGGTCGAAAGTTCTCGGGAGACTCGCTGTGTGTTATACTCCGCTTGCGCGATACAGCGCCGCGAGCAGGCTTTTGCGAGGCATCGCCAATCCTGAAGCAGGTCTGCATGCAAATATGAGCGATCACGAAGCTCGCGTTCAAATATTTAGTTTTGAGCGGATGATTAGGGCGTTTGAGATACATCGATATCACCGACGAACATTTCGACGAACGATCACGCACGCTCTCATCGACTGCGAGCGAGTGTGCGTTAACATTATGTGTGTGTGTGTGTGTGTGTGATAATGATCAATGTATGTATGTTATTTGTTATTTGTATTATTATCAATCCGAGACAAAAATCCAACGTTTCCGCTTGTCGATATAATAATAATCGCGTACGAAATCTCCACCCCTCCCCCGCCCTTTTGCCCCTTCATCATCACGGTATTGTTGATCAATAATCGTCTCTACAAATATTCCCGTTTAATTCAGCCGTGTTCACTATACTTAATCTACATAAATATCGCCGTTGGGCCATCAATTTGAGGAAGTCGATATCAGCAAGCGTTGCCTCTTACGAGCTCCAAGTTTCGCCGCGACCCCGCTGCAGTACACTCCGTAAATTAGGTTCTCCAAAGATGGAGTAACTAGCCAAGTGCGCGCGTGTTGCAGCCGGAATTAATCGCAAACCTATAGCGCCAGCCAGCCCTTTGGCATCCTTATGGCCTCGTTACCAAAGAACCTCGCGCGCTCTCAAAGCAAGTGACCTTACGGTCAATAATCATTAATATCGGCCTGTGATACATCCTTACGTTTATTGTTCGAGTTTATTGATTGCGCCTCAAGGATCACAAGGAGCGCAGCAACGTTGTTACTTATGCAAATGAGAGGAGATGTTTATCCGTTCTGCTCCCCGTATTGGAGTGATAGATGCTTCCGAGATAATACATAGTATGTTCTGTAATTGCGACGTCACGCTGACTACGCAAGAAAGAGAGAGAGAGAGAGAGAGAGAGAGAGAGAGAGAGAGAGAGAGAGAGGGGAGGAGGGAAGTATAATTCAAACATTAGCAAAGACCGGCATGATGAATATTTCGCTGATGCGTTTCACATTGTACAGTTAATTATATTAAGTTTCAAATAGCTGAATTGAGTTGGGAACGGAATCGATGTAAGAAGTCGCGAAAAACTTCGCTATTAAATATTCTCAGAGAGCTGGAAAAACGATCCTTTCAGCCGGAGGCGGAGGAAATCTAAGAAGCGCGATACGAAACTCTTCCCGACGCGCGCATTCTGAACGAAATTAAATTACTTGATATTTGTAACGGGTAACCTGGGAGGGACTCGCAATCGGACAAACTTTCACGGCGCTACGATTCTCTCATGTAAATGCAGGAAGTATCGTGGACAATTTTCCGTTTTTGTTAATAAAAATCGTAAGCGTAACATTTCTCGTGCAAGGACTTCTTTCTCCTCGACAAGCCAATCGGCCAGGCGAGAATCTCGTTAAACGACGAGGTCTCCTGAGCGTACTCGCGCGAGAACAACGTAATTTATTCATTACCATAAAACGTACGAGATGCCGCTTTTCGATGAAGAATTCTTGGCGGCTTCATCCCCTCGAGACGCGACCTTGCAGGGTTCAAGGTTGGGTCGAGATACGGGGGATGAAAAAATGGACAGACATCGAGCCAATATCCGAAGGCGCGGGTTGCGAGCAACGGGATAGTCGTAGTGCGGAAACGCGCGGGACGCGGAAGGGCGCGGAAGATCGAAGGGGGGGATTTACGTTGCCTGTATATTAAGAATATGAAACTCGCCGGACATTATCCCCGTGGAAACGCGCGGGTATGAAGGTTTTGATTAAAAAAGGAGAAAAAAAAAGGAAGAAGAGAAGAGCGCGACGCATAACACATTTGAAATCGTCTCTCGCATCTCACGATATCCCGCCGCCGATATCCCGCTCTCTCCTTCCAACCCTCCCCTTCGTCCTCTCGTAGTCTCCTCTCGCAGGGCCGAATTTCCACGGGCGCGCAGCAGGCACGCCCTTCATCGACCGTTTCCTTTGCGAATTAAGCTCGGGGATAAGGTGGTGTCTCGAACGGGCGGAGGGTGAGAAAGTCAAGGGTAAGGGCGTGGGGTGCGAAGCCGAGTAAGAAAAGGAGGACACGGAGGGGCGGAACTCTCCGACGGACCTCTCTCGCTGGCGCGCGTTACCGGCGGAATCGTGGAACAGCTGGCTGGTAATATCTTCTTTTATGCCGCTGCCTGTATTGTCTACTCATGCAAATCGTTGTACAAGATGTCCCGCGACACCCACCCGCGCGTTTTGGTAACTTTAACTTTACTTTAAGACGCCGCTGTATAAGGCCCGGGAGAGTCTCGATCGACACTCGACCTGCCGAGGAGGATTGGCTGGCTTTGTACAAATTTTTCTCCCCCCGCAAGAATCAACTGCTCAGATGTACTTCTCATATCACGGCCGGTAGTTGATTTCCTCCGTTGATTCCCCGTTCCGTTAGAAAGGCGCGTCCAGTAAATCCGTCGGAAAATCCTAAATCCGTGTTTCGGATTTACAAGATTGAGATATCTTAGAGGACAACTGAAATTTTCCGGGCGAAACGACCGCCAGCGACATTCGCGGAACATATAGCCAGCGATTCTTGTCAAAGATAAAGAATTTCTCCCTTGGATGAAATTTCAGATAAGACGCTGCTCTCTCTCTCTCTCTCTCTCTCTCCTCCTCCTCCTCTCTCTCGAAATCAACCGACGAATGGCGAGTTGCTAAGACAAGAGGACGAGAAAAGAGAAATTGGAGGGATGTCGGCGTTTCAACTCCTCTCTTTCTTTCTCTTCTCTCCTTTGCTTGTTTTTTGCTCGACCCGTCGTCTTTGCTAAGGGAATAAGGCTCTAAATTTTGCGAATTCCGAGAAAGCGAGTCTCGCAACAGCCACCATAAATCCAACTCTCGTCGCGACGCGACGGGGGTGCGCTACCCGCATCCCTTTATACAACCCTACTTAGCGATTAACCCGCAACAACAGAGCGACCTAAATATTTACTTTAATCGGCGCTAATCAGCTACGAAAGGATTTCCGAATTCATGTCGGAACCCACGGCGATTTATTGCGATATTAAAGACGACATATTAATACCCTCTGACAAACGATTAATTTATTGGTTAAGCGCAAGAAAACAAAAGCGCGTTGCCTGTTATAAACTGAAAAAATTTTTCAAATTTATATCCAACACATACACGCCACGCGCGCACACACACACACACACACACACAGAGAGAGAGAGAGAGAGAGAGGAAGGAATTAACAAATTTTCTTGTGTCACGTAAAAAAAGTTATTCTCTTGCAAATTGCCGGCAGATCAGCTGGCTCAGCACTTACATTGAACACTGGCGAGGATAGTTCGCATCGGCTTTCGACATGAATGGATAATGACTACGACCGCCATAAACCTTGATTTGCTTTTTACCCGATGAATTTCGCGCGACGCGTAAAACGGCGGCGTCGTGAAACGGGCGCGATAAAATAGCGTATCAAGCCGCTCATTGTCATTTTTAAGCTCGACTACGACACATCGGGGACCTTTAAATCGACGGATCAATTACGCGCGTATTACCACGTGAGCTTCCATCCGGCGACATCACGTGGGATATATCAATGAAAGGGCGCGTCAAAACGTGAACGGAATTTTCTCGGAAGCGACATCACGAGCGAAGGAAAGGAGGAAAGTTACGCGTTCTCGTTATTGCTCTCTTGCTCTTTTTTACATCGCAGTTTTACATCGCAGGGATCTCGCGTAAATCCTATTTCACGAACGTATCCTGACTTTAAATTTTCAAGCAACAAGATCCCATTTAGTGTCGGAGCGGCTGAATTAATGCAGCAAAAGTTTGCGCAAGCTGGACTTCGCTTGCACATAATCGAAGTAGCGGAATAAACGAGCATTACGAAAGACGAAACTAGAACGCGATTAATAAAGAGAATATTGCGAGAGTCTAGTCGCGCGCGCGGCAGCAGGGGGAACTTTATAGTTTTCTCTTAATTAGGTCGTGTCAACCTTGGCTGCACGAACGCGGATCTTCTCTTCGTGACCCGCATACACCACTTTGGATTGCCCCGCGAATTTACAAGAGAAGGAAGGACACGTCGAAACGCGCGTCGTGTGCTCCCTTCCAGCATCAAAGGCTGCCAGGTTCGAAGGACTCGACGAGCGGGAAGGACCGCCTCGGAGTCCTTTCAAGTTCTAATGTACACCCACATGTATTTATCAAACTAACAATTCTCAAGAAATATTGTCGAACACATTTGTTGGCGATAGTGACAGCGTTCGTGTCTACTCGTCGATCGATGAATCAACGAGAAAAATATCGCAATTGAGTTTCCGAGTATTTCCTGCTTTTTGCAATTACGTATTTATAAAAATTTATTTTACATTCTGCATCTGTATGGCGATTATAATCGCATTGTACAGCAAGTAATGCATAAAATTATACGAATGCGGCAAATTTATGATCAAGCAGTGGGCGAACTTGATGTCGATAATCTTCAAGCGGCTTTTTCTCAAGATATTCGTTTTTCTTTTTCTCTTTTTTTCATCAGACATCCTAATTAGATTATAGACAGGCGTTTGTCGCTGCAGAAGGAGCGCTGAGGTGAAAGAGGGCAGAAACGGCGACGGAGGAAGAATTCCATCTGTCGAACTTATAAACGATCGTCCTCCGTTCCGATTTCATTTCACGACCCGTCGCACAACTAGACGCCTCTTCCTCCACCGCCTTCCCTCATAATTGTCATAACTTCCTGCATTTTCTCGCCGTTTTATATCGCTGCTCGTACATCTTCTCTCTCTCTCTCTCTCTCTCTCTCTCTCTATTTCTTTCTTTTTCCTTTTACCGATTTCTCATTCGTTTTCCCCGCTCGCTGCTTACAGAAACGAACGAAGACGACTTTCCGGCCGTGTAGGAAGGCATTAGCAATAAATTATATAAAGCGCTTCGGGAAATGATAAAGTATATGCGTACTCACGGGTGTCATTGACGACCGCGGTGTTATGTCTTCGATCTTCGTTTAATTTGCGCGATTGCCTTCGATAATAACCTTTCACGACGGTGCTACGCGAGGAGATGAGCGTGACGTAAATAGCGCATCCCTTTGCTGTGCTATTAACCAAAGTGTCTTACGACCTTTCTAAAATCTTTCGTATGCTCACATTCGCACGTGCTAATGACGCCTTCATCCAGAAATGCATCGCAACGAGCGCAGTAAGTGACTCACGGAGACACGAAATTCGGTGACACACGATGAGAAAAGCGCAACCGCGTTTCAGCAGCTTTTTGACCCGCGATAGTCAAAGGGCGCATCTAGCAGTCCACGGTGACTTTAAGCACACTCGAATTCCCCTTCGTTCGAGCGGTTCTCGAAAAAAAGCCGTCCTCCGCCCGAAATCCCCCATACGTCGCGTCGAAAAAGGAAATTCAGGAAACAGCAACGCGAGACGCGCGGGGAAGCCTGCGTCGAACAAGGGGATGATCCCGGGTTAAGGTCAGACCGCGGGGCCGATTCAGGGCCGTACTTACGATAACCGGCATCCGTCGAGGAGTTCGCGGCGGCGGCGGCGGCGGTGGAGGCGACGGCAGGAACGGCAGGAGCGGCAGGAGACGGTGAGAAAGGGTCGGGAGAGAAGAGAGAGAGTATTGACGTTGCGCCGCTTTTAAATATTGCATCCAAGTCACGTTCCGGGACCGTATCCTCGCCCACCCCCGCCCCGCGCGCCCGCTGCCACCCCCGGCATCCTCTGCGACCCCCACGAACACCGGGACCGAACGTCGCATAACTACCGCAAGGTTTCCAAGGAGACAAAGGAAGAAGCAACGTAGACACGGAGGAGGAGACAATGACGATGACGAAGACATGGGCGTAAGGCGAAAGGACGACGACGGCGGAAAAAAGGAGAACACTCGCCAAGACTTTGCCGCCACTTCCGGCGGTGAAGCAGGCTCGGAGGAAAAATAATAATGCGCAGATAACGTGGTATCTGCGCGAGACACATGCTTCGGAAGAATGAAAACGAGGAGAATAGAGGGAGAGGGCGGAGGGAGGCCAGGCAGGAGAAAGGTGAGGCCGCTTTTCGTCGGCTTTTGTTCTCGATTCTCGGTCTTCGTTCTTTCTCCTCTCTCTCTCTCTCTCTCTCTCTCTCTCTTTCTCTCTCTCTCTCTCTCTCTCTCTCTCACTCTCTTTCTTTTTCTCTCTTTTTCTTCCTCTCTCCTCCCCCTCTCTTTCTCGTTGCTTACACTCTTGGTTTCGCGCGTTGCTGTTTCGCAAATGATCCATTTACTTTGGGTTTCTCTGCGGTTCCGCGACCTGCTGCTCCTCCCACAAGAATTTTAGAGGTATGAATGGGCCCAGCGAGAGACTTCAGCCAATGGGCGACTCGAATAGACGTCAGGGAGATGAATAGCGCGGCTGCGAACGGGGCGGATGATCATCATTCATTCGGTAACGTGATGAATATCTGTCCGATCGCGAACTTTGTGGCGTGTATCATGTAATCGCGATATTCTCTACCACATTAATGTAAACTTTAATACACGCGCGAGAAATAACGACTGTGGGTAGATCGAGTTTCTCCTTAAAACTCGGAAGCTCATTTTTTTCTGCACGGTAAACGAAATCTCGATCTCAAGATAGCTCACGCTGGCTCTCCTTCGTATAAGCCAAGGAGATTTAAATATTGGGATAGCGTGTGCGCTGTTACAAGAGCCCGAAAGATTAAAAGCTCATCGATAAGGAAAGAGGAACGTAACACATGTCTGGTATCGATCTCGTTGTTCGGTCCACAAGCGACACGGCTTTCCCAACTTTAAGGGAACAATGTAAGAAAAGAAGGAGACTACGTCAAGCTTTTCCTCCGACTCTCCCCGCTGTCTTTTTCTCTCTTTCTCTCTCGAGTGCGCGATCTTTAAATATTACACGAGATCGATCTTCGGATCGAAGACCCGCTGCAATTTATTTCCATCCGTCCCGATTCGGACCGCGCTATACTCGCGAGAGCTACTGCGGGAACTTTGGCGTATCGACCTGCCGCAACGAAAATATATAAAATTCTAGGTCCCCCGTTCGACGTAGCGCTCGACTCGACGACTGCTCGACTGCGTTCGGCGATCGTACATTCCTCGTACATTCCGGAGGATGTACGAGGGTAACAGTTACGACAAGTGCCTCGCTTGTCAAAGATCGATTGACAATCGCGTCACGAAGCGGTAAACTGTGACAAACTCATCGCGCTGAGTGACATATTTATCTGTGTGCGGGGCTCTCTTATCAGAGTCCGGGACAAGAAGAAGTTTAGACGAGACGACTCCGCGCATCAGCGGAAAATATTTTACGTGCAACCAGAAACATTAATCTTCAGCGGATGGCAGCTGGTTAACGCATTTTTTATATCCGTCACTCTTTTTAATACGACGGTGATGGTTATGGTGCCGTTTTTATATGAACGTTTCGAAAATGCGACAGAAAGAAGTAAAAAGCTAGGCAACTTTATAGGTCAGATCGTAACGCCCGGCGGGTTGTTGGGCGCGAATTCTCATCACGTATAGAAAAAGAAAAAGCGCTCTCCGTGCTTATCAGCGGTGCGCGAGAACAATAGGCGAGAATTACCTCCCGCAATAACCGGAGCACACTTATCGCTCTATAGCCAGAAAAAGATCCGACCAAAAAGCGTTAAACTCGCGCCAGCAGTTTCGAAAAGCGCCAATGAAAAATATGGACCTTTTATCGTTAAGACAGCTGTCGCGCGACTGTCGATATATTTATAATATATTGCGGCAAAGTGTGTTTCGCGTTGTTGTCGCGAGATCGGATCAATCAGGATTGGACGATTCGTGAAATGTATTGTTAGCGGATATGTATTCTCACTGCGTATCGACCCAAGTAAAAATATTCATATCGCGTTGAAACAAAGCTATAATTTATTTCGCAAAACATGATTTATTCGTCATACAAATGCCGCCGATTGGAATGTGTCTCAAAATTCAGAAATAACTTTCACGTCCCTAATTTCTCCACAAGATTCGCAACCGTTTATCTCGCGGAAAGTTAGAACGAGAAAGAGCGAAATACGATAACTGATTTAAATATCGTCTATTTTAAATATCGTCTATCACGTTTCTATCTGCAATAGTGAGAAAATCAAAGTGGTTTTCAATATGTTATAATAGCTCGACTCTTCACGAAGATGGTCGTAAAACCGTGTGCCATCGATGACGTCGGTCAAAATTTATTTCACGAATCCTTCGATAAGTCCCTCACCTTTCGAAACGCGCAATTCGTAAAATTGTACAACGACAAAAATTACTTACAGCAAAGTCCGAATCGTTTCCACCCTCGAGGACTCTCGCGAGCAGCCTGGAGCCAGCTGGCTTCTCCCCTCTCTGTCTCTCTGTTTCTCTCTCTCTCTCTCTCTCTCTCTCGCTTTCTCCCTCTCGCTTTCTCCCTCTCTCTCTCTCTCTCTCTCTCTCTCTCTCTCTCTCTCTCTCTCTCTCTCTCTCTCTCTCTCTCTCTCTCTCTCTCTCTCCCTCTCTCTCTCTCTCTCTCTCTCTCTCTCTCTCTTCCTCTCTCTCTCTCTCTCTCTGTTTCGCTCTGTCTCTCTCTCGCACCCCCTCGGCCCACACTATCCTCCGGTTGCACCTGGTTGCAACGAACCTTCCGGAACAAGGATAACGCGCGGACTGCGCCGGGGAACGAGGAGGGAACGATATAACGCAGCGCGCACGGAACACACGCGTCACGCGAACACGAACGAGGGTGTGCGAGGGTGGTGAGGTTAGAAACGCCGAGGAGTCTAGGGGTTGTCGTGTACAGAAGAGCGTCTAGTTCGCGTGAAGGGCGTCGCGGCGCTGCCAAGCGACGACGCCACCGCGTTTCTGCAACCCTCTGCGAGTCCCTTTCTCTTTCTCTCTCGCGCGCACGCAACCCCCATTGGCTGACGATAGCAACCCC
Source organism: Harpegnathos saltator (assembly GCF_003227715.2). NCBI lineage: Eukaryota > Metazoa > Arthropoda > Insecta > Hymenoptera > Formicidae > Harpegnathos > Harpegnathos saltator. The sequence continues at coordinate 749,123 of NW_020229890.1, forward strand.
TTGCCCCCACTGTTCGTTCAACGTTCAGGAACGTCGGCGCGCACGTGGGCACCCCAAACGTCAGTCGTATCTTGCGAGAAACGCGAATCGAGAGAGGAAGTCGCGATAAGATTCATCGTCGAACTGGCTCTTTTCGTGTGTGTGTGTGTGTGTTTAATCTTCCTCCCGAGATTTTTCAGAATAGATAAAAATGTAGAGTCGGACGGTAATAAGAAAATTATTCGGCCAACATCCCGAGTTACAGAATCCCGCAATGGAAACCGAGAATTTTGATCGGAAGAAACACGCTGCCGACGGAGAATTATGTAACGGCAACCTTCGAGGAACACACGGTCATTAATTTTGCCTATAAATTATATAGACTTGCGGATTAATCAGCGTCTAGAAAGTTACCTTAACAGCCCCTCGTTGTCGTATGACTCGCGATGTGTACATGGCGTTTTCTACTTTTCGCATCCGATAACGATAATTATAGCAGGCTCGTTCTCCCGCTCTTTCCTTCGCGCTGCACTCTTCTGAATAATAAACGGACGCTCGTTCGCAAAGTTCCCAAGCAGAATGCGCTCTAACGTTCTCGAAAACTCGAGCAACAACGGTGAATAATTACCTCGAAAATCGCTTGTTACTTGCTAATGATGAGAGGTACCGCTGGGAAATCATAATAATAAGACACCACTTAGCGATATTGCTAATAATGAGAGAACGATACTTCGGATGAGAAGTTTACTCACCGCCTTGATAATTTCGGTATGTTTGTAATGAAACTACACGCGTTTAAATGCAGATGCTCGCGTCGAGAAGGGAAAAAAGATGTAATAATCGCGTCGAGCTCTAGTGTGATGTATTAAACGAGTTGGAGCGACGAGTGACGAGCAAAGCGATCGGAAAATCGGAAAACTCGCGGCGGATTGGCGAGGCGTTCTGCCAGGTGATCGAAGGCTCGTTAACGGTCGTAATAGACAATGGCTTCAGAAAGCGTGACAAGAGCCAGAAGGGAGGGTTACAAAAGTGAATTGCTGGGTCGTGCCACGCGCTACTACGACAAGCGTGCAAAAATCAATACCAACAGAGACCTGTCGTCCTGAAATTGCTTGTATCTCTTATCTCGCCTTCTTTAGCCGCTCTGTGCGCTACTTCCTATTCGATACCGACAACACCAATATCAAATATCGATGCTTACGTTTCGAGTCGAAAGATTAAAAATTGACGATGCGACGACGGGATTAAACTTCGATGGTTGAAATCAGAACGAGCAGAAGAGCTCGTCAGTAGAGAAAGAGAGAGAGAGAGAGAGAGAGAGAGAGAGAGAGAGAGAGAGAATCAGTGCTATTTTGCAATTCGAATTTATTACGAGAAAAACTACGAAAGGTCAATCTTTGTTTGGATTATTTTTTCACCGATAATATAGCAAAAATAGTGCATTAGCATTATTTTCGTAAAAAAAAGAATTCCAATTCGGAGCTCCAATAATTAATAGCCTTACTGATAATCTGACGAATTGTATCGATTAGTCTGTTTCTCGGTCGTTTTAAATTAAAAATTCTTATGTATTATAACGTACTTTTTACCAATTCTTCGACGCGATACACACGTTTTCATCCAGTAAAATCAGCTGCGAATTCGTTAAATGATCCATCACTAAAACATTGTCCGATACCGAAGCGACCTATATATTTGCTCGCGGAGATTGCGTTTTATCGCTGTATTCAACGTGTTCGACGGGCTCCGAAGAGTAGAGCCGGTCGGTTAAGCCGGAAAATTTATTGAGACGAATCTCGCCAGATTGGACATTTAAATACACGTCGCATCGCGTCGGCGCTTCCATCGTTTCGTCCAGTTGCGTCCGTCGGTTTCGGGCTTATTAATTATTCCGGACGGCGAGTGGACCGAGTCAGAGAGGAGGAACGATTACCCGGCGGTCCATGCAAAAAAAGCTACAATTTTCCGAGTAATTTTCAGCAGCTTATTTATTAAAAAAGTACCCGGAGGCGGAACGTCTCTTTAAATCAGCAAGGGTCACAAGCTTTCCTCATATCTTTCTAATATTTATTAATCTCATCCTCTCTGACGACCTGCCGACACGGCCATGAGATTCGCACATCGACTGTACGCACTCGGTAGAAATCGGACTTTGCAACATTAATATCTGACGCGCGCTTCGCTCCGATCCTTTCGCCGGGAAAATGCGCGCTTCGTTATATGCTAGCCGCTAAATGAAACTGCTCGGAAAATTGCCGTGCTAATGGCTGCATCGCATTCATAATCCACGCCAATCAAGATAGCTTGTCCTGCCGCTACATGCGCGGGATCCGCGTTGCGAATTGTCCAACATTACCGCGATCAACACTCAAATTGTTGTTGTTGATTGTAACAGATCGGTCGATAACTTTTTACCGTCAGATCTGACGCTTCGAAACAATCGACAAAAAAATAGAGAGAGAAATGTAATAATGTTAAATATCTTGGACAAAGATCTTCTCGTAGACGCGGTCACTCAGATACACGGAGAAAATGTTACAGTCTACAGCGCAAGCCTGTCGATCCTCTCAAAGAGACGAGACGAATCGACGTAACCGATTATGTGTGTTCGAGCAGCGAATTAATAAGCGGTGTGAAAGGCGGCGGCTATGTGTAAATTTCTCAGCTAGGCCGCGCCGCAAAAGCGTTTGTCTCGAAAGCGTATGCGCGGTCATTAAACGATTATATTTTCGAGCCGCCGCCGCATAAGCGACCGCAGCGTCGAGGGTCGGCCTCGACAGGTTTACACGTCAAAGTTTACCAAAGGCTCTTCAGAGCCGACGAACCTTCGCGCAATACACGGTTCTAGCTGCCGTGCTGCCCGTGATTGTGTAGGTGCGTCGGGATATGCGGCAAACGAGACGCATATAACGAGAGGCGCATACGTAGAATGGAACTCATTTAAACTCGCCGTTGAATCGACAAAAAGAATCATTCTCGTGTCTAATTCGCCTACTTGCACGTCGCGCTTACGTCGTAGCTTACGCCAGAAAAGAAGAAAAAGTTCACGTGACGTGTGACATCTATATGTGATTATTCTATTCATTGTGCACAAATGAAAATTAAACAAGGAGTAATACGACTAGTTAATTACTAAAGCATCGCGCGCTCAATGTCGCGGTGAGTTCCGAAACACCCCGTGTACGTCATGCCTCTGTATACACGTGCGAGAGCGGAGTCGAGTCGAAGGGAGGGCATTAGGGGTGGGTGATTGTAATTTCACACATGGCGTAACGCACCGCTCTGCCACCCTTCACCTCTCGGTTTACGCCCTACGATGTGAAGCCTTCCGCGGTATACTCATCCACCCCTCTTCGTCGCTCCGTCACCCCGTCGTGTATTTTACTTTCGTCTGTTGAACCTACGACTGCAGCCACACGCCATGGAATACCCACTTCTGGCGGCCTCACTCTCCCTCTCTTTCTCCCCGTCCCATCCATTTATTCATCCTTGCGTTGTCCTCAAGCCAGCCCTCAAGCCAGCCAGCCAGCCGGCTCGTCCGTCACTTTTCGCGTTTCGTGACAAGCGGAACCACCGTCGCATTTCCAAGCGCCAACTGTGATGGTTAGGGCACAGTCGATTCGAATTTTCGGACGGGAGGCAAGGTAACGCAAGGGACGATTAGTTGTCTCGGATAGGTCGCAATTGTTGGATAATGGCCTGGGGTTCCCCGGCTTTGCTTATAACCCAGCCTTACTTTCAAGTACAGCTAAGCTCGCTGCCTCGGGAAGAAACGGGAAAGATCGCCGAGGCAGAAATTAAGCCAAGTTATCGGCGTAACCGAGCCTAACGCACTTTACGGAAACGAGTTGTGCTTTCCTGCGTACGTACGCAACTCGTTCTCCGAGGCGATGTTAAAAGATTCACAAGGGCTGTCCGTGCGCCCGTTTCGCGAAAATTTTGCTCGCCGCCGCTCCGTATCGCCGTTGCCGGCGATATTTAATATCTCGAAACTGGCGCCGGTTGCGCGCGCGAGAAAGTGCGTGAGGCAATGCTGGGTCGGACAGGAGGCAAGAAGGGAGGGGGAGGGAGGGAGGAGGACGAAGCAGAGGGAAAACGCCGGGGAAACTGCCGCGGGTGTAGTGCGAGTGGCGCCTTATCAAAAATTAAAATTTCATTCGGCCAAACCGTGGCGGGCGCTATCGAGATCCTCTCCGGGGGTGCGATGGTCTCTCGAAGAGAAAGAGAAGAGAGAGAGAGAGAGAGAGAGAGATACCGGAAGCGAGAGATACCGGAACGGCGTGCTCGATGTAAGAGGCAGTAAGCCCTCCTTCCCCCCTTAATCGTGAGAAACTAACTTCGCCGAAGTTCCGACGAGGCCGCCGTCGCCGCCGCCGTCCCCGCCCCCTCCTCCGCGCATTGTTCCCGTTTTTCCCTCGAATTTATTGCGCACTTCCACGGCCTTCACATCCCCGCTCCGCGCGACTCTCTAAATCTGAATTTTCTAAATCTGGATTTACCGCGGACCCCTCCGCGTTCCCGCCGATAATTTGTAGCGTGACTCTCGAACTCTTGAAAGTTAGACGCGATTAGGAAATTTCTTCCGCGATCGTCGTGGCGCGGGAACGCCCGAGAAAACATCAACCTTACGCAAGCGGAGGATTTATTTCCGAAACCTTCGATACACTCTCTCTCTCTCTCTAAGAAGACGTTAATCGTATTGTCGACGGCGCACCAATTTCACGCTTTCGCGTGGTGTACGTTAATTTAAGATTCACGCCGGACCCCCCTCCCCCCGGCACCGAGCGTTCTCTCATTTCGAGATGCCGTCGATACGTGAAATTCTTTTCCTGACTCCAACTTGGAAAATCCGAGCCGCCCAGGAAGTCAGCCTCGAAATCCGAAACTTCTCCACGTCCCACCGACTGGAATTTCAAGGGGCGCGACCGCGGATAATCCGGATAACGCGATCGTGCCGGATGGAATCGCGAATCGGTTGTATTGGGATCCGAGCCAATCCGACGTGCTGGCGGCTGACAATTGGTGGCGTGGCAATGATTTCCGATGAGCAGGGCTGGCGGACGGGACGGAGGTCCTGACCAAGCAGGACGAGCGTATAGCGGTGGCGAGAGCGCGAGAAGGAGGGACACGCATCCGGCATTTGCGGTCGGCGGCCGCACGCGGATTCTCCGTCCGATTTCCCTCGTTCTATCCGATAATTTTGCAAACGACCATTCAACTCCGATTCTCGCCTTCTCCTCTCTTCGCGGTTTGTATTTCACCTACCGTCTCGTGGACGATGTACTTTGGAGCGATATACACAGTCAGCCCTACGAGGATTTTCTTCCAACCGCGGAATTATTCACGAGAGCCTCTCTCGCCTCTCTGATTCTTTGATGAGGGTTCCGGTCAATTCACAAAGTCAACTACTTGTAACGAGATAATGACTTCGTAATAAATTTGAAACTTTGTGAATATACAATAATATACAACCCCTTTGTGTTCAGCATGATAAAATAATACTCGATCTCCATCGTTGGAGAAATTTATACTTTTAGTTTATAAATTAATTGAACAAAGATCAGAGAGAATCCTTGTGATATATCGAGAAAACCACGATGGATTTAATGCAGTTTCGGGAGGATTAAAAAATATGCGATAGAGAGAAGAGATTTTCACGCGAAACCGACGATATTTTTCCTATTTTTGTGCGTACGTTTTTGCCACATCGATACGCAGATATACCTATGAAAAAGCTATAATGGGTGCAAATGGATTCATATATTGAGCCCTAAAGTAAAGTACGCCGGCATGCCGCGCGATGGAAAAACAATCGCGGATCGGGTCCATATAAATGTATGATGCCTGTTAAAGTGCTTTCACCGTTTTCGAGTTCGTCCGAGTTCGTCTGCTTGGAAGTCAGCAGCTCTCTTCGATTTTCGAATATCTTAGGATACTTTGCGTACTTTATCCGCCGACGACTTCGAGAAAGTTTGATGGAAAGTAACCTCGCTACAAGAACTCTCCGCGGGCTTTTGCCCGTTATGGAACGTATAAAATAGATCATTTATTCGGAAATAATAGAATACCACGCGAGAAATATTAGCGAAATAAGTCTCGCTTTGTTCCCCTTTTATTAAAAAAAAGAAAAAAAGGAAAAGAAAAAGAATTTATCTTAAGCAAACTTTAATTCGAGATCCAGACAACAAGATTGAAAATGAGAGAATTGGAAAATAATACCAGCGATTATGTATTTTGCTAAAGAAAATTTGATTGGAGATTTATCTCAGACTTTTACGTCATTGACGAAATATACTATATAATGATGCGATAATAATTCTTGAAGCTCGATACACATTATGCCCTCGAAATATCCCAGACCACGATATATCGAGCTTTGATTGAGGCAAAAGCGGGAAGAAAGAGCAGTGAAAAAATACATCTCGGACGCGGCGCGATTAAAAAGTATGGAGTAGCCGCCGGTAGGGCGAAAGGATCGGGACGTTTCGTTCCGATATCACTGCTAGAAATTTCTCGTGGTCAATGCTTCTGCGTTCCCCGTGATGCCTCATCCCGCGCGAGGAGAGCACCTTCTTCTGGGATAGCGGAACAAGTGTTGTCCACGCGGCGGGACAGAAAGATGCTTTCATAAAGCGGCGTCTTTCTTTTTGCGCCTTTGCCCGCGAATCCAATTCTTTCTTCCCCTTTGGTGCCTTCGCTTTTGTTCGGTCGTATCTTCGCTCTCACCTCGCCCTTCTTCCGGCCGTTTCGAGTTTTCGAGTACCTTCCTCGCGGCAGCGGCGCGAATCCTTCGGCCTCATTTTTCGCGAGTTCATTTTATTTTTTTTACTGCACAAGTTATTTTTTCCCTTCCTAATTGGCGCGCAAGTGCCTAAGGGCGTCGCAGCTGCGCCAAACGATAACCGGTAGCGGTAGTTATTTCAAAGTCAATTGTTTACGAAGAAGATGTTTAATTTGCTAAATTATAAAGAAGCGCGGCTTATAGCACCATTCACCTCGATCAATTTGGAAGACAACATTTCACGGGAAGGACGATCGAGAGAACTTGATCGATCGTTCAATATACGTTCGCGCTCGGTTTTCGCGCGCAACAACATAGGGGGGATTTATTTATAAATCCGTTTGGGGGAGCGCGCGACGCATTCGGAAATTTAAATCGACGCGGAGCGTTATCTCTAGCAGCGGCAAAACCGTTCCTGCGTAAGGAGCTCGCGCTTCCTCGGGAATTTGCTCGGGGAACGCTCGGGCGAGAATTCCTAGTGGCTGATGGAGAGGATAACTCGTCCCCGAAGTGCAGTAACCTCGGCGAAGAAGTCCCGGGCCCCTTCCTCTCCTGCATCGCGCGCGGAGGCCTTATGACCCGTGCAAAATGAATGCATCCCCCCGCCGGGTGGTTGCATCCTTTTCGCCTCCGTCGAGCCACCCGCTAAATCGAGCGTGACCGTAAACCGAAGCGCGGAATTTCATTTGAATCTTTCGACCCGTCCCCTCCTCCATTTTCCCGACCTCCTCCGCTCTCTTTCTCTTTCTTCCCCCCCCTCTCTCTCTCTCTTTCTCTTTCATCCCGCCGCCCTCTCCTAACCTGGTTTTTATTTCTTCCCAACTGGGAGAGGTAATGATGATATATCTCACATGAGAAACTCTACGGCCTGCGCACTCCTGGCGTCGTGCATTGCCGCATAATTTGAATTTTTTCGTACACTCGCTATCACACGCGTGTGCTTTATTATTTACTAGCTATACTTTCCGGACGACACTTTCCGGAAGAAATGCATCATGCCTAGATATAGCCACGTATCACGACCGTTCGCGGTGAAAAGATACGCTAGGAGAACAACGAGGCGTTGCGAGGTTAAACGAAGCTGCTACATCATGCGCGCTTGTGTGTTTCCATGTGACGTCGTGAAGTTGCCGCCGCGTAATTCGAGCGCTCGACCTTCGCTATTTACCGTTGCACCGTGTGACGTCACGCGTACATAACATCGAACATTAACATCGAATGATACTTTGGGAGAGCATTTCGCCCGCGGAGTGGCGAGAATTGGCGCAAACGACCGATTAATCAAGATTAATCACAATTGAGTCACTCACCGATTCGACGCCGATGCTGCGCTGTCTTCCTCTCGTCCATCGCTGTCTCCTTCTCGTCGACCGCTGCATCCGCCCGGCCACCTGCTGATTCTGTTTTTCATCACTCACTTATTCACTCATTGTTCGTCTGTCGTGCACTTGTCCATTGTTCTTTCACCACGCGGACACGAAACGATCGGAGAAACGCGGCTGATCGCGACCTCGCGCGGAAATCGACGCGTAATACGACGAGTGTCCGTCACTGTTAACCGCTTTCTCCGCGCGATGTCGTGAGACTGAACGGTAATGGCGTCCCGTGCACCGACATGAAGTTGTTTACAAGCTCAAAGGTTCTGTCCTACACTCGACACCAGACGTACACATTGCGCTAGTCCGACATATTCGGTGTTACGTTATGGCGTCGTAAGAAAAGCGAGGATCGGCATAAATAGATAAGCAGAACCGTAAGATGTTTTTCGATTGATCTGTCATCGGTGACCGTTCTCGACTCTATAACCACAAAACGTCTCTTCTGTTTACATTTGTGACGAGTCACTTTTTCAAGGTGGGAGCATTGAAAGTCATCCACGAGCGGCGATTAATTGCCAAGCAGCCATTCGCAATGTATTATTTAGACGAGAGCTCCGAAGCGGCGCGGCGCCGGCACCGCCCGCAAATAGGATGAAGCGAGCGGTGATCGAGTACCTCTATGCGTTTTCCGGGGGTGCCACGCAGACGGGTAGGTAGTTACATCCGTTTCAGAACCGGGAAAACATCCCCCTCAATGAGACGATGCGGTTACGTAGTTACTTCTCGCCCCGGCACTGTTCTCTTGGCTGTACTTACGTGTCCTGAACAGGTTACAAACGACGGGCGCGGTATTACAACCCGCAAATTACGCGTTCCACCCTCCTTCCGCCCGCTCCGGCTGCAACGCAAATGTGCCGGTCCGAGAATGGTGGATTACGCGCTCGACTGCGAGAGCTCGCGTCCTTCTCCACGACGGAGCGGTGTGTGAGATCAGTTGATGTCTTCGAGGCACACGTTCGGCCGGGACACATTGTTCGCCATTAGTAAACAGTCATCGTTCAAAACAATCTTGGAGATAGATTGAACGTTTCAAGAAAAAGCTGATGAATGAAAAAAGAGAGGTATGTAAAATTTGTGTTATTCCTAGAATAATTTTAGCACGTCAAAATTGGCTCATACATACGCACATCATATATATATATATATAAAGGGTATCCCAAAATTCACGCAAGAAGTAATTTTGATAGAAAACAGGTTTATAATTAAAAATTGTAAATTTTTTATTGATTCATAAAGTATAGGGTTATGTATGGAATAGCATATCGGGTAAATAGCCTCCATGGCTTTACTAGCACATATGTACTCTTTTGTTGAAATTTTCCATGACCGTTTTGCATAAATGTGGCTGAATTTCGTTGATACAGCGCTCAATTTCCTCCTTCAAGGCGTGGATGGTCGTGGGCTTGTTGGCATAAACCTTAGACTCCAAAAAATCCAAAGAAAAAAGCCCAACGGCGTTAAATCGCATGATCTGGGCGGCCAAATCTGATCACTAAAACGGGAAATTACACGACCAGAAAATAACTCATGCAGTAATTGAATTGTTTCTCGGGCTGTATGGCTGTAGTGGCGCCGTCTTGTTTTTTCGTTGGCAACACTTTACTGCACAAATGGCGCAAATTCAAAGCTTGCGTGAATTTTAGGACACCCTTTATATATATATATATATATATATATATATATATATATATACTTACTATGAATATATATATATATATATATATTCATAGTAAGAAAATAATATTTAAAACTAATAGCAAAGAGAATAATTTCTAAAATGTAAAACTTCGTAGATACTAGCCTGATTGTAATAATTGTGCAGTCGTAACAAGGATTTAAAAAGAATTCCGACCAAGTAAAAATTTGAGTGCCAGGGGCACGGAAAAACACGTAATCTCACGTGGAAAGTAAACGTCGTAACGGGGGAGTGCTTCTTTCGCTCATAAATTACAATATTCACGGACCACCCCCGTCGTTAAGCGAATGCACGTTTCCCGTCGTGCGAGCGAGCTGCGCGAAATTCATTTACGGAATTAATACCACGGATTTGCTAAACGAAGAATTACTGCGTGTCGCGTGTCCGCCTTAATTGCGCGAACAATAATATTTGCGTTGCGAGATCTGCTCTGCGAGTTTATACATTACTATTCTTTCACTTTTCAATTAGCGCAACCAGTAGTAATCAATTAGTGCAGAACCCCCTATTCTCTGTGCTTTCTCAAAATGTTGCCAATGCAACATATACTATCCTTAATGAGTTTTTCTGTTTGAAATTATGTATTTTTGCATCTTGAAGCGTTTGGTATACATCGGAATTGCATCGCTATAAAATTAATTAGAATTTCCAATTTGGACGAAAGGCACAGAATTGTAATTTAAAATATTTATAAGTTTTCAAACAATTTCGCAAACATATTTTTTGGAAAAGGCCCAAACTACTTTCACCGCAGCGATGATTTATATTTATATTACAAAGATATGTAAAAATTGTGAACAATATTCCTGCGAGGGATGAAAGAATCCTCCGTATGCAAAGATTTAATTTTCCGGAATGCTGGGCCCGCAGAATTCTACGCGCGTATCCAGAATCCTCATTTCGCCCTGAGGCGATCCTTTTCGCTTCCTCGGCCCGTAATAACGCGGCAGAAGGAGCCTGCGTATTACGTCGTTTGATTAATTAATTTACGCCGACGTTGCGCCGGATTACGACGCCCCGGGCTGGATTTTCTCGTCCTGTCTGCCTTAAATCTCGCGAAGAAACGAAGTAAACAAACGTTTCTCTTCGCTTTTCCAACTGCCGTTATGCACTTAATGGCATTAACATTAACCAGAACGACGGTTGTGCAGGCAAGCAGGTAATTGTATCGTGTAAATTCGCTAAACGACGAGACACCGTTGTTTCGCCAGAAATTCAATATACATACATTATTTTCCCCTCCAGAATGGGGTTTTTATTACTTGAAATATCTATAAAAACGCTGTCAACGTGTTCGTGTGACACATTGTGCCCCAAATGTCACAAATCTCATTTAAATCTCGTCTTTCGAGGTGACATTTGACAGTTAATGTCGCCAGAAAAAAGGATCGAATTGTAGCATGAAATTCGATGAAGAATCTTACCTTCTCACTCTTCATCATCCGTTGGTCTGGTTTTAGACGGCGGCAGGTTTCAGACAATTTCTTCGTTTTATCAAGATTGACGCGTCGTTAAATTTCTATGTGGCTTCTGTGACAATACTTGAAACGATTTCGCGAGCTTCTGAAGTGGAACGAAGAAAGAGAAGAATAAAAAGAGAGCGATTGAAGATCCAAAGGATCACGGTAAGAAAGACAAAGGAATCATCTCTGCTGTGTCGCTGAACACGACTCCTGAGATAACTATGAATAATCGAGGAGTAGAAAGAGGAGAGTCCGGGAGGAAGATGCGCGTGAGAAGATCGTTCACTTGGAGGAGTTATTTTCTCTGTGGAAAAGGAAGGAAGGTCACGCGCGCGAGGTGCGAGGATTCGAGCGTTGGTGGTTTTTGCTAGTGTGAGACTCGAAGGACGAGTTGCGTCCGCGATGCATCTTCGTGGCTGCGCCATATCTCACGCTGTGAGGTCTGCGAGTTCGCATTATCAGGGGAGTCTGTTAGTTTCGGTGAGGTGAGGCGAGGTAAAGATTTGTAGGGCGGTGAGAGATGCAGGAGTGTTCGGTGTTGCGCGTTGCCGTTACAAACGACGGCAACAACTGCAGTTGATACTAATCGAGGAAGTCGATGTTCTCCAGCAAGCTGCAATTAATGTTAATATCAGACGGAGTAATTGTGGCACGGGGCGAGGAGGGGCACGCGTATAGATTTGCATTCTGTAGAGGCGTGTTTTCGGTATTAAGTATTTATTACATACAAGCATTTTTTACAATATGAAGTATTTGTTTTTTTTTTAGACATGACTGATAATATTTAGCATTTTTTTTTTTCGTTATTGTATATTTAGAAACGCGCGTTGTCTCGTATTCTATTTTATTATTATTATTATTATTATTATTAATATTATTATGTATTCTTATAGAGTAGTTTTAATAGTTTCAACCAAATCTAATAGAAATAGTATAAGTGTACACGTGACGCAGGGATAATATGTGGTGTCTGAACGGTTAATAAATATATCTGTCGAAAAGAAGAACTAATAAATAAGTTTGATACACAATAACTCGTAACGAACGAGGCGGACTGCAATTCGTTACAGCATTAAAATTTTTACAAGACAAACACAGAGACGATTTCTCGTGGGAGAACGGACGATAAAACGTGTCAATAAATCTGTCACTTTGCACGGTTCTTCCGGTACTTTTTCGTCTTTTCTGTTTCTTCCCAACGATTCGGGATATTCTCGGTGCGTGAACAACGACTCGCGATGCAACATGCGCCTGTATAAACAAGCTCGCTAACAACTCTCGATAAAAATACATATCATTCATGAATGAGAAAATATATCGGTCATTCGCGAGCGGGAAAATCTTTCTCGACGCGTCCGAAAACAACGTTACAACGTTACGCAGCAGCGAACGTGAGAACATCTCGAATACAAATGGAAACGACGCCGACGAGAAAATCTCAGCTCGCATCACGTGCAGCTCAATAAACCCTTTACTGATTACGGGTAAAATGCGATTAAAGTAAAGAGCAGGAGGAAAGGGGGGAGGAGGATGAAACTTGCGTGCGCGTGTGGCGCAAACGTACGAGAGGAAAGTCGCATAACAAACAGTACATAAAGTCTATACACTATAATCCTATCCTTTCTCTAGTGTCGAAAATTAATTCTCTCGACCATGCGTCCCGAGTGAAATCGGGATAACAGAAATGTCTTCTTGCTTCACCGCTCACGTTACAAATAATCTGTCGTCGGTCCCCTATGAATCAGTACCCTAACGATGATATCGCGCAATCTGCGATAAGGCGTGCGTAAAGCAAAGCAAGCTACCGATATCCACGTCTGGTAGTATCTTGATGTCGCGATTACAGCTCTCGCACCTTTCGGCCTTGCGAAACATTACAGCGGTAGTATCCGGCTTTGCGCTCCGCATTCGCACCGTCGCGTCGGTCGTGATATCGCGAGCGATCGTCGTGCTTTCCCTTTGTCGAATACAGCGCGATTGATTTCGCGCGATCATTTGTAACATTTCTTCGCGTAACAACTCTTACAATTAACGCTACTCGATCGTCACACCGTTAACTTATGCAGCGGCTATCTCACAAAGCAATCGGCGTTCATCGTCGTCGTTATTATTTTCATCACCATCATCATCATCATCAACAACATCGTCATCATCGTCGTCGTCATCATCATCATCATCAACATCATCATCATCATCATCAACATCATCATCATCATCATCATCATCATCATCACAGCTAGAGAATTTATGTTAGATCCACGTACGAAGAAACGTAACAATAGTGACGTCTAGCAAACACCTAGAGTATACCAATGTTAAGTAGGCCCTCTAAACGATACACGAGAAAAAAAAAAAAAAAAAGGGAAAAAGGAGGAAGAAAAAATAGTAAGATTGCTTGACTAGTGAGCGCACGCCCCGAAATCTGGTATGGAAGAAAAATGTTTGTTCTTTCTCTGCCTGTTACTTTCCCCCATGCCGTAGCCGCAAAATATGTCTCTCTCTTTCTCTCGTTCACATTGGACGCGATCACGCGCTTGAATTCGACCATGGTGAAGTTGCTATTAGATAGTACTTTACGCTATTTCTTACGTTAGGGAGATTCTCCAATTCATCAGAGCTCGCCTCCTACGTCGTTTTGGCAGATACGTTTTTCAGAGTTTCATCTGATTTCGGTATCTTCGTTTTTATAGTTTTGTTTTTCTGTCTTGTGCTATATTATGCTCTTCGTTATTCATATTTTCTGTGTTTCGCGCGATTCTTGATACTTTCTATTTATTATCGCTATCCGATTAATGTCTGGAAAATTTCAATTGCTTACACGCGGGAGTGTGTATGCGCTTGTGGGGGATAAGAGAGAAAAACCGTATGTGTGTGTCTTTTTGCTGTGCGATTGCACGTTATGTACGTGTGTGAGCACGTGAGAAATTAAGTTCGATTCGTTACCGTAAAATACGTCCGTGTATCCGAAAATGATGTGTTTACAAACAGGCCTCATCCCTTTCCGAAAGTCCTTTAGAAATTTATATTAATCTAATAGCGTACTACGACACACAGATTGAGTGTCCACACTTGCTGTTGCATAATATTAATATAATTAACATTAGATATTATATATTACACTTCTTTTTTACCCGGTGATAATGCTCAGAGCTCGGCACGATCGTGGGCCCACGGATAGTCAGTCCGATATGCGGCGCCCTTCTCTCTCCACTGCATCTCTTTATATTTCCTCTACGTACACACGACACATATCGTGCGACAGCGATTATATTTACATTATCGTAAACGACTCGTCTCGTTCTGAGTATAGTTATTGCTCGCCATGAGCAATTTGGTTACTGATTACCGAACTGTTCCTCTTCTGCTCGTCCGGGAGAACGTTTCAGTGATACTTTATGACAAAAGATCTGCGGACAAAGAGAAAGAGAGAGAGGCGAATAGCGTTTAGCCCACTTTCCAATTAAGGTGTATCATGTGCCACTCTATTTAGTCACATGTAATGTATACAACTTGCTACATGCACACACACACACACACACACACACACACACACACACACACACAACACACACACACACACACACACACACACACACACACACACACACACACACACACACACACACACACACACACACACACATGGCCAACGAGCCGATAATCGATCCTTTTTGCTCCACGAGAAATTTACAGATAAAAAGTTGCAGGAGATTTACTCGTAGCTTTCTGTATGACATGACTAAAACGACTAGCGTGTTATTGTAAATATCAACCACTCACATACCTGGTACTTGATTGTTATCTTGCGGCTTGTTACTGATGAAATTGTCCTGGAACGGATTGACATTGGCGTTAGCGGCGGCGGGCATGAACGTATTGCCCATCGGGGTAAAAGGCATCGCCGTCGGGTTTAGATTGGAGTTGAGAGTATCCTCGTTCGCCAGATTGGGCGTCAGTTCGAGTATCGGCCCGGTATCGTAGCCGCTACTGTTATTACTCAGAGTGTCGAACTCCGACAGGTCTAACAGGTTGTTGGTCACGTTGTTTTGCTTGCTATAAAATCAGCCAAAGGAAAATATACAGAGACTAAGTTTAACAGCCAGACATACGTTAGGGACTACAACTTAAGCGACTAGTCACGACCACTAACACGGAATCGCCGACGCTAAGTTAGCTATAAGCCGATTGCGAGCGATTTCGTTAACGTATCTCCAGACAATCGAGTTTCACTAAAACGAAACAGGCTCGGAGTTTGTCGAACAGAAACATATGACGTCGCGATTCTCTTTCTCTAAATATACATCTAGAAGAAAAAAAGAAAACGACAATAAATGTCGTTAATAAATGAACAGTACGAAGCTAGAGAAATGTAACTAAATAACGTACGTATAAATATAACAAAGCGCTTATTATGCGTTTTAGTTGTTCTTTTGCACGTTCTATCGTACGACTGCTCCCCAATTTGCAGACTTTGATTGCCTCGAAAGGCGACTATTCTGATGTCTATCGTCTAACGGCTAATTGTAAGCGATCAAGATAGTCTGATAGAAATTATACTTTTATGCGTAGGCGGCACTAACCGAAATAGTTCACAACCTTTTGCGGTCCTTTGTGTGGTACCACGATTCAAATTTTTCGTTTATGTTTCCGGTCGGATCGAAAACAATCGGTATATTATAAAACATATTATTCCGTGGATGGATCGCAACAGGTTTTTGTTTAAGTAACAAGGTACTACGAGAGCAAATCGATTAAGTTGATATACACGTCAACAACTGTATAATCATAATAACCATAATTTGCTAGAACATATCACAGCAAAACAGCAAGTACGAATCTAATAAAAAATTGAATCACACTGAAAAACTCCACATAATTAATTCACTCTTCGGTGCTATCGTATATAAATCAAAATGTGTAAGAGAAAAAAGTTTTCATGTCGGCGTTTACTCCTCCCTCTGCTTTTTCTGTCTTATTTCTTTCTTTTTTGTTTTGCTCGACACGAATACCTTTCGTGTAGGATTTGTGGATGTGGAATGTATATGAAGAGAAAGATGTCTTCTGTGGAAAAGTACTGAAACAGTATTTCGTGGAAAAGTGTCGTAAAAACACGTAAAGGTACATAGCAAAAGTAGGCAGTAAAAGTTGACATATATATATACCCGCTCGATGATGGTATACAATATATACACAAGCATGAGGGACGTACGCAGACAATTATTGTGCAAGGAAGAAAACAAGCCACACCATATTAATGTTAACTGATAACATGCATTGGTGATTAGCAGAATTTGTTACGAAGATCAATCGCACTCACGGAATACACAACGGATCGATAAATGGAAAACACTTTTTTTCTTGTATCTAGTCAAAGGAAAGATCAGAGAAGTGTGCTCAGCGAAGATGATGATATCTCATTAGGTGTACGATATATATATATATATATGTAAAATACTCTCTGTTTCACGTACGATCGTATATCTCGTATAAAATATATACGGAGATATATTTCGCTCGTGTCATTGTGCCTTTCGTTCGTCGTAATCACCGTTTGTATGCTATTCTTTTCAATGTTGAAATTAGTCATCCTTGCTGAGCCGTTGTGTTGTGAAATTACAAAACGAAACGTTTCGATGAGTCTCATTAGATTTATGCTGTTTGTCTCTCTTTACATTATGTACACTGAGGTTTATTTGTCGTGAAATTTAGCGCTAAGTGTGTAATCCTGTTTAGTGGTTCTTAACGGTTTCATGCTTCATGTACGGTATTACATAACGTTCTTCCAACTCGTTGACATAACGTCTAAAGACAAATCGGAGTACATACGCGATTAATTCCCGATATCTTTGATAATTCTAGCTAAAAATAGTAATATTTGTCTCGTTAGTACACACACAGCTGAATATGGATTATAAAATATATGTGATAATTATCATAATAGGTGATGATACAATATACATTTCCATACCTGTACTTTTGTTATCATTGCAGTAGCGATAGTGTTTCGTGTGTGGAATTATTTGTTTGTGTTGGTTAATACGCTGATAATCGTGCAGCTAATCGTATCGGTGAATCGCAATGGCGTGTTTATTTATACTCGTCAACCTTGTTGCTCTGACTACTTTTGCAATGTACAACACATGTGGATTACTTGTAACATTTGCACGAAGCGAGTGAACGTCCGATAAAATTAAGTCGAATAGGCAGTTCGAAGCGATCCTCGGGAAAGCGCAGTAAACTTCGTTACTATATAACTATTTATAATGTGTACATACATATGTATACGTATATAACTCTCAAAACTTAATTAATTCATTTTAATAGTTTATCGACATTACAAGACATAGCTCAAACAACATAATTCATTATATACAGAGCCTTTGACACAGTATAAGGCCTCTAGGAATACATGTCTAAAGATTTTATATTCTGCCACAAATGAAAGTTTTAAATAATTGCCGTTCTAAATCACAAAATTTCTTTTATGCATGTACGAATTTAAAACTTGGGATAATCAATTTGTTCACGTAGTGCGACAATTGTTCGTTATTATTTAGAACCCTCATCGCTTCTATTTACAAATAAAATTATACAATATGCTTAATTTTAATGTAATGTGGCACATGGTTTTAAATCATACAGACTCTGTTTGAGAAGTTTGTGTATAGGAAAGATGCCGAAGTAATAGGTTTGATTTTCCTCTTGCCTTTCATAGCGCGGCGTAAATAATTTCTCTCTTCCTCCCTCTATATTACGTAAATATGTTTGAGTTTTACATGCAATATTTAAAAGTTGATCGTCTTATTGCAAATTACTTCAGCTGTCTTATACTGTATGATAATATATACGCTTTAGTTTTGCGACCGCCCAACTATACGGTCAATCATTGTTTTCGATTATGCTAGTAATCAGTCAATTTTAGACGAATAATATATTGGCTAGTATTGTGCAATTATTTATGTCCTGTAAAAATGTTAATTGCATGTAAACTGCACGTTGCATATTATCATCTACCTATGCTCCATATGATTATCCCTTTTCTTACCGATTAATTAAATACAATAGAAGAAAATTGTTCCAATGTATTTTTCATGCCACGTTTGTAACGTAATTTTGTAATTCCGCAACAAAACAATCGAAGAGCTGATAATTTCCAAAGCGTCTCCAGTCTATATTTTAGGAAGGTAGAAATTGTGTGTTACGAAAGCCATGTAAAGCTCATAAAATAAGCCCATAAGCGCACAATTTTCGTTCTCCAAAAAAACAGATTTCTGGCGACTTGAAAACGAGCTCTTTTTCTATTCAGTAATTCAATACTTATCTCTTCGATATATTTCGGTAATATATTTTCTTTTCAATGATACAAGCGTGAACGTTATCAATCTCGGTTTCTGAAGACACGTGTCGGGAATTATAACGTTACATATCATTATATTGTTACGTTCTTCGGCTTCGGTATGTACGTTGCAATGAGATACGCGTTTCCGAAGCGCGAGTCTCGCGATTACTACGATATTATTGTCCATCGATCTACCGAGAAGAGACGAGTCGTTTTCGGATCAGTTTCGTTATTGTTTGTGAAATTTTGATCATCGTGCTTTCTCGGCGGTCGACGAGCCGAGAAATATCTCCCTGTATATCGTGCGGTGAAGTCTAACACGTGTTTGCGAATCCGTGACTGAAGGATTGGCATACTTACACAGTGGCATTGTCCAGTGTAATCGACTGACTGTTGATACCGTTCCCGTGATTCGTGTGATGACCGTTCAATTCTCCTTCAACGTTACCCTGATTATTATCCAATACAATTTTACTTTCGTTAATGCCGTTGCTATGCGTGCCGTTGTGCACAATGTCCGGCGCGGCGTTGTTTTCCGCCTGATGCGCCCGCTGCTCACCACTAATGAACTGCTCAGTTGCTTCGGAAATTAAACTAGCTGTCATAACGTCATCACCTTTACCGCCCGGTACGGGTTTATTCTCGTCGCTAGGACTTTCTTCCTTCAACTTGTCGCCATCACCGGCCTCGCCCTGTGCAAAAAATTCCTCGTGCTCAATTATTTCTGCAATTCCTTTTTTTGATTTTTACTTTAGTTAGTACAAAATTCTCTCTCGCGATCGCGCAAATCTAAGCCTCGAGCGATTTCAATTCAGTCGCGAGATTCATCTTCAAGGTAGAATATTACCTTGGTAGGCGTGTTAGATTGATTTTTGCCTCTCGTCCTGAGCATAATCGCCTCGACTCGTTTGCGTCTAGCGTTGCGTTCCTGCTCCTCCTTCTTCAGCTTCTCCGACATTTCAATTCGTTGTCTGCAATTTAAATGTATGGATATCGCTTGTCACACAGTCCGCCGTGAATTTCCAGCGGTTATAAATGAGTCGAGAGAGCTCTCTCTCTCTCTCTCTCTCTCTCTCTCTCTCTCTCTCTCTCTCTCTCTCTCTCTCTCTCTCTCGAACTAACCTTTCCGCCTCCTCTCTCGCTTTACGCTCTGCTTCCTCCTTCTCCTGTTTCTGACGAGCTTCCTCTTCTCTTCTTCTTCTGTCTTCTTCTTCGCGACGTTTGGCTTCCTCGATCGCCACTTGCAGTCGCTGTTCCTCTGCCTCTCGAGCTTCATTAGCCAAGCGTAGAGTCTCCTCCTCCAGACGGCGTTGCTCCTCCTCCTCAGCGCGCAATCTTTCAGCTTCTAAGCGCGCTTCTTCCTCCTGCGGGAATTATCGCGCGTTTCGTAAATTAGCGGATTTATCAAGATCAAGATCGGTCTGACGATTGAATCGATTCGTGGAGATTATACCTTTCGCTGACGCTCAAGTTCCGCCTCTCGTTCCGCTTGTTCTCGCGCCAATCTTCTACGCTCGGCCAAAGCGGCTTTGGCCTCCTCCTCGGTGGTGATTCTGATCTTGGCGATCATCGAAGCTGCAAAGTGATCCGATGTTAATAAAAATGTTGACAATTATCAGGTATTAGCAGGTTAATAGCGCGAACTCGTGAAGAACAATCTCGTTCGGACAAATTGCCGTTCGAGCGTACCTGACATGTCGACTTGCTCGTCCATTTCGTTTTCGGACTTGACTTCAGTCGTCTCCGTCGGTTTCTTTTCTTGTTTGTTCTCCTCCTTTTTAGCGACTTTCGGCGGTTCCTCCGCAACTGTGCTCAACAGATTTTCTTGCAGCAGATTAGTCTCGTCCTTGACTTGTTTGCTCGCTGACACAGGCACGGTTTGTTCCTCTACTACCTTCGTATCTTCGATTACGGATTCGGCGATGTTCGATTCCTGTTGCTGTGATATTTTTGTGTTTAGGAAAATTGTACAAAAAGGAAACGGGAACGGGAAGATATTCTTCTCATCCCGAAGGTACAGGACAGTTGTTGGTCAGGTGCCAAGGGGAAATTTACCTGAATCTTCTCACTGCCCTGATCCTTCTTCTCTTCGTTCTTGTCCTCCTTCACATCCTTCACATCCTTCACATCCTGCGTATCCTGCTTGGCGTCATTCTGCTTTATTATCTCCACGGTGGACTCGCGGATGAGCGGTGCATGCTCAGCTCCGGGACTTTGCAGGGGAGTCGCTTTCGGGGTTATTCGCGGTGACGATTTGACATTCTTGATTAACTTCTCCGTCGGCTTCTTCACCTCCGTGGCTTTCGGTGTAGAAGGTTTCTTCGGAGTGCTATGGACCTTTGGCAGTGGTGGCTTTGAATCCTTCGTTAATTTCACATCGCCCACCAGATCTGCGGTAACGAGAACGATCGAGAGATATTTTCTCCGTTCGACTCGCGCTCGAATGCTCTCATACAGATATATACAGTATTTACATGTGCAATTTCAATAGTCGTTGTTAAAAAGTAATATGTACAAAACGACGAAAATATATCGAAAAAATAAAAACGAAAGAAAGAAAAGACAAGAGTCTTCACAAAAATTAATCTTAAAAAAGAAAAAAGTACAAAGAGAGGAAAAAAGGAAGAGAGAAGAAACGTCAAATGAGATAGAGTAGAAATGTCTTTGCAGTCGCAGGCTTCTTCTCAGACGTGTATCACGTGTGTATCACGAGCCCTTCCAGGACGACCGATCTCTAAATTACACGCGACAGACAAAACTGCGTCCACCCGTTATTCGATATCCCTCCTTCGAGTCGACATACCCCTTCCCTCCCCACAGATCTATCACGACCATCGCTGATCGCGCGCGCTCGTCATGAATCTTTCTTTCTTTGTTTTCAGTCTGCGGCTGCCCGCTGTGCTCTTTCTCTCTCACTCTCTCTCACTCTCTCTCTCTCTCTCTCTCTCTCTCTCTCTCTCTCTCTCTCTCTCTCTCTCTCTCTCCCCCCCTCTCTCTCTCTCTCTCCCTCTCTCTCTCCTCTCTCTCTCTCTCTCTCTCTCTCTCTCTCTCTCTCTCTCTCTCTCTCTCTCTCTCTCTCTCTCTCTCTCTCTCTCTCTCTCTCCACTCTCTCTCTCTCTCACTCTGTCTGGCGACCTGAAAGGGCCGGTACGAGGAGAAGTAAAATAGGCATGCTCACTGTGTTTCTCTGTGACCGAGACACCGGTACCGGCAATAGAAGCAGGCCGCGGTCGGCGCGACGCGGCCGTACGGGAACGCAGATTGACATTACTGCTGCCCACGCTGCTGGCGCTCTGCTGGCTCATGGAGCTGTGCGGTCGGGACGGGCTGTTGGGTGTCACTTCGCCGCTGCGGATACCTACGCGCACCCACCCAAGGTAAGCATCTGTTTGATCTCTGCGCTCACTACGACTGCTTTGTACGCGATCGCGGGGTCTCTATATCTCTGCGAGGGTCTCTCGATAGAAAAGTTACGGGCGGTGCGGGAACGCCGGCGGTTTACGGCGAGTTGTCGTGTTCGTGTCGTCGCTCGGTTCGCTGCGACGAGGCGCAAAGTGTGGCACAGGTGAACATCGGCAAGAAATCGTAAACGCAAGCACCGCCACCGGTGTTCGAGTGCAGTCTGGTGGTGTGTGGAGAATTCCAAATCATCGAAACGAGAGAATCAAGCGAAAATAAGAAAAGAAAAAAAAAAAAAAAGAAAAAAGAAAACAAGAGAAATCAGGCTTTTAATTGCGTAAAAGAGGAGAAAGTGGCACGTGAACGAACTAGAAAAATCGAACAGAGTGTGAATTATAACGTGTGGTGACGTGTGTTATTGCACACTAAATACGAGTGTATATAGTACTGGGTGAGGGGCGAGTTTTACGTGGCGATGTAACATGAAAATAAAGAAAACATGCTTAGCTTACCGAACGTTAGCTCATACCTTCACCCCCTTGGCACCGAAAAGCTCTGAGCTGAGAGGTCTTCCTTAGTAGGAGCGCTTTGTTAATCAATTTGGAGATCAAAGCTAAGAGTCAGTTGCGCCGCGATTCGTCCACGCTAGCAACAGCCAATTAACTTCTCTTCCTCTACATCGTCCTCGGATCTTTATCAACGAGGAATAAGGAAGCGTGCTCTGAGCGGAGTTAGCCGTTCGCTCAAAGCGAGCCACGTTCTCGGTGCAACTGACCCTTAATCGCAAAAGTGGCGAGAGAGCTTGACGCAGAATTCAATGTCCAAAAGTATATATAGGGAAAAAAAAAAAAAAACAAGAAATTCAGCGAGTTAGTCACCGTAGACAAGTGTGTGACGCACGTACAAGAGTAAAAGAGTGTAAATGAGAAAAGAATCATGATGAAGTTAATATTGTTGTCTGTGCGGCTCGCGAAATTAGAAGGAAGGAAACGCGACACTCCAAAGGGCAGAGGCCGCGTTTCCCTCCTGTGTCCGTTAGAACGAAATTGTCCGTCCGCTCCCACTTGATTTACAAAGACTCCTTTTTCACACTCATTCGTGCATGTGTGCACTCAACTCGGATCACATTGAGGTCCACTTGTCGCGGACGGTGTGAGTGCGGTCACGTACGTCATATATCTAATGCATGAAACGTGTATGCAACTTTTACGGTGACTCTCTTCCGTGAAGGATCGCTCCCGCCGGAGATCATCTAGCTCGATCTAGCTCGCACAGCTCGGTCGCGCGCTAAGCGGTACCGGTCCGCGGCTGTACAGAGCGGCATGGAGAAATTAGTGTACGCTAAGCGGAACGGACGATTAATTAGCCCGGAGAAAGTCGGCGTGCAAGAAGCACGCGAGCCGACCTCCGGGACAGCAAATTTACAGGGGATGCTATTAGCGAACAAAAAAAGAAAAAAAAGAAAAAGAAAAGATGAAGACGCGCGATCTACCGTAGAGCTACCGTAGAGCTACCGTAGAGCACAGCTATCGTCATCTACAAAATCAAAGAGAGAGAGATTTGCGGCCGTCGGTGTGAGAAAAAATGCAACACCAACCGGCCGGTATAATACCGTGAGCAGCCGAGACGAGGCTGAGGCACTTGAGGCTATGTACACAGGCTCCAGGGCGTCGCGAGTTGAGTGCACTGCATGCTCCCTTACCTTGCTGCTGCTGCTGTTGTTGAGCCTGCTGGTGCTCGCGCGCCTTGCGGCGTAGTCGCTCGGCGCGGGTAGGTCTCGGTATCGGCGCCGCGCCCGGCAGCGTGCCCATGCTACGCGAGTTGTCTGAACGTTTGAGACTTTTGACACCTCCGGGCGCGGCCAAGTGCGACATGCTGCGGCTCATGCTAGAAGCGCTCAGAGGCTGGCTTTGTTGCTGCTGCTGCTGCTGCTGCTGTTGCTGCTGCTGCTCGTGCTGGTGCTGCTGCTGTTCCGTCAGCGTGCCGAGCTGCTCGGTCGCGCGTTTCCGAGGCTGCGCCAGCTGGTCCAGCCTGGACATGGAGTAAGTCCTACCTGGCGAACGTGTGAAGGCCTTGGCGCTGGAGCTGCGCGCCGTCGACGGCGGGCCGTCACGCGGGGACGGTATCGTCGGCATGAGGTCGGTGCGCCTCCTGTTCACCCGCAGGTAAACCGAGCTGGGTGTGCTGGGTGTGGTGCCGTCGCTCTCCTCACCTGCAAAGAGTCTCGCTTAGAGTCGCCTGTTCTGCGAGCGACGCCGGGCGCAGCAGTCGATCCCGCCGCGCGGATAAACGCTCGCTACTAAATGGAGACGCAATCGAGCAGAGAGCTTCTTCCCGACACGCGATAACACGCGTCCGGAATTTCTTTCTTTTCTCCTTTCAGCTATTTCCTCGCGGTTGCTTGCTTTGCTTTTCATGCTGGCGTGTGGCGTGTGGATGGTGATGCGGATGGTACACTGAGAGAGTGAGAGAGATAAAGAGAAAAAGAGGTTCTTTGCTCGGGACCATGTTGCGTAAGTTGCGCAGGTGCGAATTCGCGTGGGTGTATTTAATTTCCTTTGTAAAGAGGCAACGAGGAATCGAGACGTGTTTCTTCTCGGTGAATATATTTGAGAGTATACTTCATCATCGCGCAGAGAGGCAGAGAAGAATATCTCTCTCAAACCGGCGGCTGACAAACATTGATCTCTCAGTGTACATAGGTCTCCGTGCAATTGAAGTGCATGTGACTGGTAATCTTGAAGCCGGGTGCCGCAGAAATCTGGCACGTGGACGGGTACGTTTTACGATGCGTTTCATCAACAAGCGAGCGTTATAAAAGCAGGGCAGCATTCGAGAATTCAATCGGAAGAGGAGTCTACTCATGCAAGCTTCATCCGTGACGCGCTTACACAAGAGTCTGCGCCGCACCAACGACATAATTGTAACAATCGAGATAAATTCTCAGTTTGTTCTGTGCAGCCGCGTCTTTTGCACAATTTGTTAAATTATTCTTTGTGCAACGCAGCAACCAGTTGTCAAGTGATTGTAAATTACGCAACTGCTAATGAGAGAAGTGACAGTCTAGTGTCTGGTACTGGTTACATGTATGAGATGGATGTATGATTTGATGAGACGATGAACGATGTGCAAAACGGAAAACCGAGCTGGTGAAGATCGACCGATCAGATCAGATTCGCGCTAACTAATTTAAAGCCCGCATGATTCCCAAGGCCCGGAAGGCCCTAGCTTCCGAGTACTTTCAGGAAATGACGAACTCGCTATCTCTTATGACGAGTGTTCCAAACGAGCGTCCAGCTGAACTTTCCAACGAATAACACCGAACTAGCAGCAAGACACGCTAAGATTCCACTTGGCCGACACACATTGCAACTAAACGGTCAACGGTTGTTACCAATCCATTCGTGTGTTAGTGATGAATTTAGTAGGGATCGTACGCTAGTCGGCAAACTAGTGAGCAATGACGACACACCGTTGCGCGATATTGGCTGGGACGGTCTCTCGGGAAATCGTAAAACTCACCCGACCAATAGCGCACAATCGCAAAGGAAACTCGCGGGAACTAATGGGGAGAAAGTGCGCGGAGGTTACGCTCTTACGGTGTTAAATGAACGCGACATGCGCCGGTACTGTGTAGTGAAGTATTAGTAAACAAAAGACATAATGACGCAGAACAAGAGAGATAGTAGAGGGAGAGAGAAAGATAAAAACAAACAAAAGAGGCAGAGAGGCAGGAAGAAAGATAGAGAAAGAGAGACTGCGGGGAGGGAGAGAGAGAGAGAGAGAGAGAGAGAGAGAGAGAGAGAGAGAGGGAGAGAGAGAGAGAGAGAGAGAGAGAGAGAGAGAGAGAGAGAGCGCAAGTGTGCTAACATAAACGAGAAACAATAGAGTCGACAATATCCATCATTCTTTCGAGGCGAACAAGAGGGGAACTCCTTCGAAACTCGCAGGCAGGTGTCTGAAACATCAGGACTCACCACTGGCAGCCCGCTGAATCATGGGACGCCGAGTGTCGCTATCGGATTTATCATCGACGGCAAAGATGTCGGTTGTGGGAGGTAGAGAGAGGCTGGCTCTCTTATGCTTGGCAGGAGTTAAAGGAGGATCGGGGCTAGAATTCCAATTGAACACCTCGTACATGGACGAGGACATTCTCATATCTGCGAACAAACCATTCAACGCAACACAAAAATATTAAGTTAACCCGCGAAAAACCTGGTAAATGAGACACATGGGAGGGATCGGACGATAAAAGACAGGGACGTGGGAGAGGAAAGTGTAAATATTAGCGTGAGTTAAATACAGTGCAGATCGCACGTGTTACCTCCGTGTTTGTCTTTTTACTTTTGCTTCCACAATGTTATACTTTTAGTTTCCAATACCAGTCTCTTTTTTTTTTTTCCAGTATCGCGTATTTGCGGAGCCACCACCAGTAAGTACAGATCGTAGCAGAAGGAAGGAATCCCGAGAAGAGAGCGAAAGAGAAAGAGAGAGGGAGAGATAAGGAGATCTAATCTCCTCGTGGCCAAAAAGTCAAAATGTTCGGCACTTAAAATTTCCTTCAGACGGTTTTCAAAATGCTGTTCCTTTGAGAGAAAAAAGAAAAGGAGAGCAAACATGTCTGCGTGGAGAGAAATGAATGAAGATGTGGCGCTCGCGAGTGGGTGAAGATGCTAACCGAGATATTTGTGTGCAGTGTAAGTAGACTAATAATAATAATAATAATAATAATAATAATAATAACAACAACAATAACAACAGAAAATAAATTAAAAGCGATTACACTCTGATTTATGTCGCGGCACTCTCGAGACGTTCGCACAAAACTCGCTGTATCAAGCTGAAAAAAATACGCATACATAGGTTCGGCAATCGTTTTAAAGGGACGCTGCCACGAGTGTGTACACAGAATAGAGGCTATAGAGAGTGCGTAAACCTGAAAGTAAAGAACCAAAAGTAAAAACTTACGCTACGCGCAAGGTCACGTTTACAGATCGTAGAAGTGCTGCACAATCGTTCTTTCATGCTTCGTGGTGTTGTCACACCGCGCGTGGTTTCGTGTACAAAAGCTTCGTGCGATCTACACGTGAAGCCGTTTCGAAGCCGATCATCGCTGATGATCCGTTTCAGCCGCGGCCGATGCCGCGGAGAGACGCGAGCTCTGATTTAATCGCAAAATAATTCCAGACAGTCCGATTCAAATCGTACACACGATTTCGCAGAAATAATTCAATGCATCGCCTATCGCCGACGGCGTGTACATCTCGTTCTCGACGATCGTGGATACGTTTGATCGAAAATATCACGGAACCATAAAAAATATTATTATAGACTAAGTAGGCGAGCCGGCAGCATTTTGCGGCGAGCATTCGCTGCGGGAAAATTCTGTTTACCGTGTGCACATGCCCCGCGATGAAGTTTTCCGCGTACGCTGTGTACACAGCGGATATCGATTGGCACTAAGAAAAATATACCGCTGTCAAAGGTATCGGAAGCGATCGTGTGTGAAGTGTGTGTGTGTGTGTGTGTGTCGTGTGCCGTGGGAGGATGTGCGAGCCGCTTCCTCGTCCCGTTTATCCCGGACGACGACGTCTCCGCGCGACATGCCGGCGATTAAACGACACCATCGGCACCGCGAATCCGCGAAACAGAAAGGAACGAACGATTGTAGGCCGATTGTAGAACGACAAGACATCAATCAATCAATACATGTGCCGAGCGCTCCAACAAATACGTACATAGTATGGTGGGGGGCAAGCAGGAAGGACGGGCTGTAATTCGCTGGTACGATTTATTCGCTATATACGGGCCGCATCGCGCAGATTTATTTTGCGTCTCGCGCGATTTACGGCTATCATCGGGCCGAGCGTATTCCTCCGCAGCCGAATAGCGTGAATTATTCGAGACTTCAACGCGCGCGATGGGACTGCTACCAAACTGCGCCGCTCGTTAATCGGTCGATGTGAATCGCGCATTCTCTGAAAATGTATGAAATAATAATCGCGAGAGACGTTAAGCCGCGAGAGGTACCAGCCGAGCTGTACATCCGACTGAAAGACGGCTCAGCTAATCAGGCTGACGTTAATCGGCGGCCGATGCTGCTCCCTCCCTTTCGGCCGTCGTGTCCGTCGCGCGGCGTACTCTCCGCATGCTTCACGTACGTTTCACGGCTTATACTCACGTTGAAGCACACCGGATCCACTTGCGAGCCGTTCGTCGTCGCTTCGACATTTACTGACCGAATTTACAGTGAACACTAATTTGCATTCTACCGGTGCACGGGGTGCGGCACATCAGCACGCGTGTATTATTCACTCTTCCCGCCCCCTCTCCCTCCCCCCCCCCGAGTGTGAGAGACAGGAAAGGCTTTAACGCTTTCAGCTGCTGCTCCGTCGCTTCATATTACATATACAGCACGTATATTGCATGAGACGCGCCTTACAGCCTCATCGCTCAATCTCTCTCGGAGGTAAATCAAGCACGGGGATGAAGAGAGAGAGAGAGAGAGAGGGGAGAGAGAGAGAGAGAGAGAGAGAGAGAGAAAGCGCGTGTGCTATTATTCACGGACACCACTTGCGTGTACTCCGGAGTGCGAACAAGAGTCTTATCGCGAAGAAGCTTCGAGAGCGAACTTCAGTCGAATTACCGGGCCGGGCTGTTGGAAAAATTTCACCATCGCGCGCGCACCAGCAATTGAACGAAATCGATACAAGAAAAGATCGATGCAGAACGCTTGCGAGGATCACAGACCGTATAGTCCGGTCTAGCCCGGAATCTAGCGGAGGCAGCTTCTCGGAGCAGCGGAGAATCGCGCTCGCAGGACTCTCTCGAGCCCAACATCGCGCGCTGTGAAAGTGTTAATCGGATTTCCATGTGCGATGTGCGGCGACGCTCGCGCGTCAACGACCATCCTCGAGCAGCCTCTCCACGGGGGTAGACTCGGCGGAAATGGCGGGTGATTCGATTCGCTACGCGAAGAAGAACTACTCTCGTGTTGACTGACCTTCTCCGGGCTTCCGGTCGAGTCCACCGGCGGAAGTGGCCCGCTTCTTGCTGCCGTCCAGCTCTCTCTCGGAGGATCTCCTGGTGAGCGGCTGCGCCGCGGAGAACATCATGACGTTGGTGGTGGAGGTGGCCCTGCGGGTGCCCCAGAAGGTGGAGCCGCCGGTGTCGGCGGGCTCCAGCATCCGCGGCGTGGAGCTGCCGAACGCGAAGACAATGTGCGATCTCTCGTTCTTCTTCTTCGCCTCGATGCGCGCCTCCCTCTCCTGGTTCTTCCGGAGGATAGCCTCCCGTCTTTCCCGTTCGGCCTCGCATATCAGCCGTTTTCTCTCCTCCACTTGGTTTCGTCTGCGCGAACAAGAGGCGTCAGCGGCGACGGAAGCGAATTGGCTCGGAGGTGAATTCGGAGCGATTCTTCGATTTTCAGGTCGCGATGCGGAACAATGCGAGAAGTCAATGATGGTGAATGGCAAGAGCGCGTTTTTCGGCATCTTTTTACGGGAGGGACACGACGAGTCGAGCGACAAAGTCCCTCGAGCGTTAGAGACGATCGCGAATCTCTCGGCGAGTCCGCCGCTTGAGCTAACAAACCTGTCGTTGTCACGCGATCTGAGCTCGTCGATGCGTCTTCGTCGCTCCTCCTCGCGCTGCTCCCGGAAGCGTTGCGCGGCGAGCGCCTGTTGCCTGAGCTCCTCCAACTTCCGCTGCCGCTCCTCGTTCTGTCTCTCGCGGACAAGCTTCGCCCTGTCCAACTCTTTCGAGCTTCCCGTCGAGTCGCGTCCTGCGAACAGCCACGCGAACGAGAGACGTTCAGTACTGCCCGTCTGCTCAAACCAGTTGCGAACGTTCAGTTTGCGCCAGTTATTCATCCCTCACGATCGATCGATTGATTGCTCGCGGTCACAGATAAGCGAAGCTTCTTTCTTGTCGAGTTCTTTACGAAGAGATTTTTCATCGCGCGTATCCCCGCGCGATTGCATGCAAAAAGTTGCGACAATTAAACATCTGAGTTACGGCGAAATTATACCGGCTGAAACCGAGAGCCGCGTGTTGAGAAAATATTCTATCGCGATCTATCGCGACGCGATTAAGTGATATTGAACGTAAATTATTAACTCAAACAAAAAGAAGAAAAAAATTGAGAAGAGAAGAGCGTGTACGAGCGTGTATGAGCGAACGGTCGAATAAAAATGTCAATCGATATTTGACGCGGATTAAAAATAAATTCCCCAAAAAGTAATAAGAAATAATAAAGTTTGAAAAATAACTTACTTGGTAAAAACAGGAATGGGTGGAGAGATAATCGGGAGAGGGACGAGGGGATGCAGACCTCATCACTACGATCATGTACTTGTAAATGTTTGAAGACACAGAAAAAGAGAAAGAGATTCTATGCAAGAACATCGAGATGATGGCAAAAGTAGCTATTTACACAATGTACAACAGTCCAAAAAGAAAACAGGATCAGATCCGGGGCATTTTACACGATAGAAGCGCGGTGCGTTCGTAACGTATATCCAGCGTGAACGAAGTTCCAAGAAGTCCGTCGGTTAATCGGACTTGCGCGATTAGATATCGAATTACGGTATGTCAAATGGTACGTGAACTGCCACCGTTGTCCGTTAAAACAAATGCAAATGTTAATAAAGTGTTAATAAAGAGGCGTCGAGGGCGCGTTGATTAGCGGCCGTCGAGACAAAAAGGGGAGAGAAAAGTCCAGTGATAAGGCGAAGGAGACAGTCTGTACAGTGCCCTTGTTGAAAACGTTGATACCTTCATTCTCGTAAGGACGATCGCCATCGAGGGAATCCTCATCGTAGAGACTTCGCCGGCGCTTCACATCTGCCGAGAAGAAAGCGAGACATGTGCGTGTGCACGTAAGATTCGAGTATTAAGAACGCAGCACGCGATATGCACGACGAGATGAATGAATGAATGAATGAATGAGTGAATTGTAAATGAACGGATGAATGAATGAATGAACGAACGAACGAACGCGTGTTACTGCGACATGCACCTGCAGTGTACGTGTGCATACGTGTGCACGTGCGATTAAGGGGAGGGGATTCGCATGCGACGTGTGATGGCTCGTGTTATTAATGCGGGGCTGAGGACGACAAGGAGCTACAAACGAGGAAAAATTAGTGCACGAGTGCAGGACGATGGTGGTTGTACAGTGGTGGAGGAAGGTTACGTCACGTGGCTGGTGATCACCGGAGCCTTCATCACAAGACCTCACTTGGTGAAATAATGAAAGGTTGACAGACACATACAGAGAGAGGTGGAAAATTGTGAAAACAGAAGTGGATCCATGCTAACACACTGCTGTTAGTTATCGTTCTCGAGGTAACGCAAAATTGTCCATTTTATTCGCGACGTCGAGACACTCGTCAGCACTTTGTTACATCACACGAGATTCTCCTCGCTGCTTTCCCGAGCGCGACAATATCCGCGGGAACTTAACGCGGTGCCGAAATTTCCACTTGGTTATCGTCGAGTTATCGACATCTCCATTTTCTCAAGCTTAATCTCATAATTCCGAGAGCTGCCTCTTTTCATCTCTCCGTGAAGGATAATTGGACCGCGCAAGAAGTGGCTGCGCGGCGGATAAATCTGTCGCCCTCTTCGGAAGACATTCGTTTCATGAGCGCGACGGAGAAACGAGGTTATCGTTTCCCGCGATGTACACAACGAGATCTTTCCTCAACCGAGCGCGATATTAAAAATGCGAGCCGCATTCGCCTGGAAAAGCTTTCGAGACGGCTGCGACCGAGAGAGAGAGAGAGAGAGAGAGAGAGAGAGAGAGAGAGCTGCGTGGTCGCGCGGTGAGAAGATTGCACGTCGCGTTTAGGTGGAACTTATTACGTGGATCGAGGGATAATATTACGCAGAACATTTCACACGTCCAGTATATAATCTCGTGGGAAGGAAATCCGACAAGGAGAAATTCTGATAAAGGAAATGCGAGGTACAACGTGATAAGGATTTACGCGAAGATATATCTCATACGGCGACGTAATCCGCTTAACATTTTTAGGACTGTACGCGCATGTAAAAAAGTCGTGGGCCATTTATAGGGCGGGAAACGCCCTTGTCGCTACAAATTGTTATGTTAAACATAAGATACACACACACACACACACACACACACACATTCAACTCACACGAGATCGATGCGCATCTTCCTAACAGCGTTTGTTAAATTCGCGAACGTTTAGCAAAAAGGGATTATCCGGTTCAAACCGGACACACCATATTAAGCATTAACACGCTAAACACGCATTCCGTTATACAATCGCAATAAATTACACGACTCGTTAATTTTGTTGCCCGTTGTTGCAGGGTGGATTCGTTTTTCATGACTTCCGTCCGCGGCAAATGGCGCGCATGTTGACCGAAAAATCAATGAAAACGTTTAACTTTGCTTTTGTGGAACAGTGAAACGGCAATCTCACAGAAGCGCTCGTCGCGCACGCGCGCGCGCACACACACACACACACACACACACGTGTGCGCACAAACACCTGTAATTGGGAGCTGCAACGAGCAATAACATTTTATGGCGCGCAGGTAGAAGAACAAATGTGTGTCGCGACCCATATTCCGAATCAGAGATATGGACGATTGTCCGTGTTTCACCCCGCATTTAGAGTTCATTAAATCCGACGACGTGTTCATTAAATCCGTGACGTGTTGTAAATAAAATTCGCGCCGGCATGAAATTTGTCGCGTCTCCTGTCTTAGACAGAGACGCGATCGCGGACGGATGCGCGCACAGCGCATTGATCCTTCCAACTTCATTATCGATATCCGATATCGATCGTCGCAAAGTACCGTAAATCGGAGAACGACTTACGGACATCGTCGCGTCGGGGGGCGTGTTAACGACTCGCCGACCACGCAAAGCATAAAAATATCTCCGGCGATAAAAGTGCAGCTCGAGATATTTCCTGTTAATTGAAACAACTTCGATAGAAGCGTGGAGGAGGAAAAATCAAGAAGGAGAGAAGCAGCTCCGCGATTCACGGCATTCCCGATTTCACGAGCGGTTACTTTCGGAAAGTTGCCCGAGTTGTCGCGTCCGCGCCTGTCGCCGGTTGTTAAAAAAGCACGACTCGACGTCTCGACGGTCGTCGCGGTGAGGTCGCGAGGGGGAAGGGACACGCGGATAAGTAACTCCGTGCGGATAAGTTTCGCAAAGCACACAGCCGACGCGCGATCGCCGCAGCGCCGCCGGAGCGGGTCGCCGATCGATCCGGCTGATCATACCTGGCAAAGCGAGTGCGTCGTCGTCGCCGACTCCGATCTGGGCGAACCAGTGCATCGTTTGCTCTGCGGAAGACAAATTCGAGGATGTACACACACTCTCCGCTCGGGAGCTCCGCCGCTCGCGCTCGCGCTCGCGCTCGCTCGCGACGCGACGAGTCGTCTCGCTCGCGCTCGTCGGCGATTAACGAGCAACAAAAGGCCGAGATATCGGAGCGTATTGTTGCAGATTGCGCGCGGCAGCTGCTCCCAGCCAATACTGTTTACCCAAAGATGTGCGCTTATCGCGCGCATTATACGCGATACCGCCGCTCAATCGACGGCATCAATCGGGCATCTCACGACGCGCGCTGTTGTTATTTCCCCTCGAGAGGTGTTTAAATTTAAATCCTTGGATATCCCTGAGGAGAGACGCGCGCCCCGCGCTCGTTGTTTTAATCAATCGCGCTGCGGCGCGTTTACGGCGTCTTTTTGTATCCCCTTCCCCCTCACCCTGCCCCCGCGTCTCGTAATTGAATTACATCCCATGATTGTTAGGTACGTCGTAATCGCGTTCATAGACGTATTATCACGACTATTTACGATTCAAGTAATTACACCGATTGTGAGTACGTGTCCTTTAAAGAGAGCAAGAAAGATAGAGCTCGTTTCACGGTAAATGAATTAAACGCGCACAGCTACGTGTACGTGAGCAAATGTATTTATCTCCGTAATGCAGCGCGCTGCTAATTAATAAATTTCTCTACGCTCGAAATTACATTTTCAACGGGTGACGAAATATCGATCGGTGTTACTCGTTATTTTCCATACAACACCGTCGGCGCCGAGAACATGCTCGTTCGCCATGCACAGATATTGCGTCAATCCGATAGCGGCCCCCCCCTCTCTCTCTCTCTCTCTCTCTCACTCTCATACTCGGTGCAATCTCTAATTGCAACGTGGCCGGCTTATTTTCGTCCTTCGTCGACGGCTCGTTTTCGACAAACGTCAATGGGGACGAGACCACAAAGCTGCCGATATTGTTTCCGGCCGCTGATTGCGAATGTCAGTTGCGGTAGGAAAGAAGGAAAGAAGGAAAGAACGCGGCGACGGGGAGAGAGCGGAGGCGATAGGCCTAGCAGCGGGCTGATGATAATTGGACATCTCATTAGCGATGCGAATGCGGTATCGAGCGAGAGCGAGAAAGAAGACGCGGGAATGCGGTATAAAAGGACGTTTTCGACGAATACTGCCGAATCACGTTCGCGAGCGCTGAGACGAGAAATCCGACGCACCGACGGACGCGCCAGCGACGCTGATTCTTCCGAATAACACGCAGCGGGTAATTGAAGAGTCGCGCTCCACTCCTCGTCGAAGATGGGAGGATGATTCTACATGGAAATCCGGTTGCACGCGAATGTAATTTGGAAGCAAGACTCGTATTGAATCAGCGGCGAAACTCGATACCCGATAAAGCGGCGTGTCCGAGTGGAGTGCTCGAAGAACAGGAACAGGAAGGACCGGAAACTGAGCAGCACGGAAAATCACACGGCTGCGTATTTCGCCCGATACGAGGGAAATTAATGGGCTCTGTGTGCTTCCAAATTCGCCCCCTCCCCCCCGGGTTCTCCCGGGATCTGGAATCTTATCGAGCTGCTAATCGACCGATTATTTTCTTACTGCTCGCCCTCGCGCGGCGAGAATCTTCCGCGCTTTCATCGACGAGTCAACGGCTACATGAACTGACGACAAAGGCAACAAAAGGTGGCCGGTGTTGCTTTCGGGTTGCTATCGAATAAGCGATATTAAGCTGTTACAGAATGAAGAATACCGCGCATCTATCTCACGCGACATGCAATCGTATTCTTTCAGATGAAAGCGACCGGAGAAAAACCCACCACAAAGAGCCGCGCGCGTCTCGGCTCTTCGCTCTTCCGCCCATTATCCCGATCAAAAAGATTCCTCTCCTCCGGCCGCGGAGAGTAAAGAACTTCAAAATACCGCGGGACAAAGATAATGGCGCACGTGGTCATTTCGCCCGCGCAGCAGCAGGAGCGACGAATCTTCCGCGCATCGACGCACAACGCGAGCCCCCCAAATTCACGCCCATCCATCTCTCTTTGAGAGCTGTCCTTCACGCGACATCGCCGTTAATTCAGCCCGTTTTGACGAACGGGGCGGAACAGCGGACATGGAAAAACTGCGCGCCGCGTTTAAATACAGCGCTCGCGTCCTCGGAAAATTGGAGCCAACAGGCAGATAAAAAAGGCGGTTCCACGGGGACACGTGGGACCACCAGGTGCGTGTCTTTACAATTCACCTGGAAACGACACGATCGATACATCGATGCGACGTACTGAATTCTTTTGAAATACAGCAAAATAGTGTCGCCGGTTAAGAAAAAAAAAAAAATAAAAAAAAAATTAGAAATGCAAAACGTCTCGGGTCGTATCTCGCCGTAGATCTGCCGAAAGCCTACGCACTTAAGCGAAACCTTGAAAAAAGCTGCTCGTTAACGAACGATGATTCTGGGGACTTTTATTCTCTTCCTTTCTTTTTTCATTCCGCGATAAGCATAGCGCGGGCGGTATTGTTTCACGCGGATGTTCGTTAGAATAGCCTCGCGGCGATATTTACAGCGGCGTGTCCGCAATTTCTCGACGCGCGGGGGATCGGCACACAATGAGGTAACCGAGACAATTTAACGAATAGGGCACACCGCGTCATCGCCGTCGCCCGAAGGGACGCGCTCTCGTTCGAGCCGGTGCATCACGCGGCTGCAGTCGCGCGCGACGCGGCCTCCGACAACGACGACGACGACGACGACGACGCCGTCGTCGTCGTCGTCGTCGTCGTCGTCGTCATCGTCGTCGCCGTCGTCGCCGTCGTCTTGAAGGCTCAAACGCTGGAAAATCCGCCGGTGGATACACACGGCTCTGTTAATCTCTCTTCGTCTGGAAGTGGGTCGGGAAACAATGGAATCCGCTGCTTCCATCTCTCGGTGGCATCGCCACGACGAAGGTTGCCCTACCAAGCCAGCCACCCACTCTCAGCCTCTCTCTCTCTCTCTCTCTCTCCTCGCTTCCCCGACTTTTCCTCTCGAGTCCTCCATTCATCCGTCCGGGCTGTTCTATCTCGACCACCTTGCTCGAGTGGCGGTGCAGAATGTTCGCGAGATACGCGCTGTTTTAAGGCGACTGGCTGATCTATGAGGAGGTGCTGATGCGCGATTCGCATAACGAAGTCCTCCTCCCCGCCGATCATCATCTCGCCGCCTTTCGTACTCGCTGACGCGACGACGATTGTCCCGAGCACCGGCGCGAGGATATTCGCACGAAGGACGCGTCCCTCTCGCGAGGAAACTCGTTATAGACAAAGTAACAATAACTGTTACTCTCAAGCGCAGAATCTCCACCACGTGGGCAAGTCCTTGTGACGCGCGCGCGCGCTTTCTTCGTGTTGTTTCTTACGAAGGAAGTTGCAGTTCTCGGTCGTTAACCATCGGCGCTCGATTATGCTGCACTTATCGGGATACGCTTCCAGGATATTCCACTTTTTTTCGATTTGACGATGAGGATCACCGTTAACGGCCCAAACTGTCCTTGTTTTTCCATCCCGTCTTTCCCCCTCAGGGTGCCAGTGTTCTACTAATATTTAACGAGCGAGCGTACTTCTTGCGCAGTGTGGAGAGCGATGTCGTTTACGCTTCGAATTTAAAATGTCGATAATTCTCCGACTTGTTCGGTTAAATGTAGGTTTTAAACGCTTTGTAAATATGTCGCCGGTTTTTATGCTGACGGCAGGAGGGAGCGACCGGGGAAAGTCACGCGCATGAGTGTTCTCTCTTCTCTGTGACGATATTTTCCCATGTCATTTCTCTCTCTCTCTCTCTCTCTCTCTCTCTCTCTCTCTCTCTCTCTCTCTCTCTCTCTCTCTCTCTCTCTCTTTCTTGTTTTACATTCTCTCACGTCGTAACACACACGCTCTAACACGGGCTACCTTATACTTTCATTTATGTGTAATTAAATTTACGTTAATATCTCATTGGATAAATTACAAGCCGTGGGCCGACTCGCATATAGCTTGCCAGTCGAGATTTAATTATATAAACAATCAGAAGGTATCTAATTGCACAATCACAAATGCGTGATAAATTATACATGTATCCTTCGTACGAATTAAATTTCCGACGTATCATTGTTGGCGGGCGCGCGCACGCGATTTTTCCAGCGCCCAGGCGCACAAGTTATTAAGAATTTCGTGGGCGCTTTTAACGGTTGATTAAACAGCGCAGAGCGGAATTGAAGCGTTATTGAATCCAGTCGCCGTTTCGCCGGCCGGCAGCGGGAGAATTGCATTCGTTATCTCCCACGACCCAGAAGTCGCACTTTGGATCCGTCGCGATTCGATAGCGTTCTAGCGATTCCACCTCGAATCGGAAAACAGTTACGCGGTTTTCCGCGCGCGCACGCGAGATTAATATCGTTATCCGCTGCGGAATATCGGTGACGTAGCAAGCCACAAAACGTTCCGAGCGGAAGCTCGCCCAAGATACGGAATTTATCCGGGGATATCTCGCGAACTCGCCTCGCGGTCGCCGGCGCCATTTCGTCGGACGATTTCCAGCGCGTTGGAAATTAACAGCGCGTGGGAAAATATCGCGGCAACTTTGCTCACGTTAAATGTGTTAAACCCTCACACATCGACGGAAAAGGGGGAAAAAAAAAAAAAGGAAAGTATAATAAACGATATCGATGCGCATTATGTCATGAAGTCGGTTAAGCGAGCGCAATCCATTTTCATTTTGATCACTTGCTCACAGCAGTCTGACTGAATAATATTATTCGATGATGAATAATGTAATAATATTGTAGCCGCTCAACGGCTGCCCTACTTCTTGTAGTATTTGAAAAATACACTGCGCTCTAAATGTCAAGCGCTTTCCCCGATTCTCCAATCCAAACCGAGCTGTCTGTATGTCCGCTATGTATGGTGTCACTATCTGTACTACAAATAGATATTCAAGCTGTGCTCTCAAGCGCCACAGAGACCTCGGTAGACACGGGTATTTATATGTGGTGTTAAAGACTATATCGCGCCCAAATCCGCCGTGCAAATGCCAAAAAGCTACCGTGAATGGGGTCACACTCTCACTACGGAGTGATGAAAAATTCTCGCGCGGACTGATGCTCTAGAATTTCGACGAAGTGGGAAACATCGAGATAGGCGGCTGAGAAAGAGAGAGAGAGAGAGAGAGAGAGAGAGAGAGGGGGGGGGGAGGGAGAAGATCTAGGCAAACTCAATTCTAGAGCACTAGTCATCTCCACCGAGCACACCGAATCACCGTCCACCCCGCGTTAACCTCATCAAATGTTAGGCATCGTTTGAAACGGTGGTCCGCAAATTAATCGCGTAACAGAATTAATAGTCATGAAATTCGAGCTTTGGCTATCGACAAAGTGCAGCCTCCGCCGCAGAGACGCGAGAGCAGAATTTCGCGATATTTCTTCTCTCGTCGCGTACGACGTCCCGCTGCAAATGTGTGTTATTAATATTTACCGAGGGCGTTGATACCACAGTAACGAGCGCGCGGAAACAGTCGCTCTCGAAGCGTCGCTCTAACTAGCATTAATGCGCGATCGAGTCGATTATTTATCCTTCGATAATCACGCGGCGATTCGCTTCGCTCGGTGGGGCTCAAACCGTGCCAAACGCGCGCTTTGTTGTAGCAAGCGGAAGTGTCCCGATATCTACGGCATTCGCCGAACTTACCCTTCGTGAGAGAGTGGCGATTGTGTGCAGAACTGGACCTTTGGTTAGTTTCCTCAGGAGCGGCTCCAGCTGCAAAACAACAAGGGTCCAGCATAAGACAACTTCCGGCGGCGCCGCGCGTGCTACACAAGCCGGGTAAAAATTTAATTAAAAGCGATCGACGTGCCCGACGACGACGACGACACGCGGTTTCGAGCAGTTTGAGCACCTTGCGCCGGCATTAGTATTCTACCA
Organism: Harpegnathos saltator; assembly: GCF_003227715.2. Classification (NCBI taxonomy): domain Eukaryota; kingdom Metazoa; phylum Arthropoda; class Insecta; order Hymenoptera; family Formicidae; genus Harpegnathos; species Harpegnathos saltator. Next base: position 788,412 of record NW_020229890.1, read on the forward strand.
GCCCACATCCTTGCTCCTGCGGCACAACAGGCGCCCCGTCCCGGTGGAGCCTGAAGGGGCGATTTAATTAAAATCATCTGTTCCAGCATATTACGATAAAATTCTGGATTTAATCTCAGGTTATCGATTACGCAAATTGCGCCCACTGATTACACACAAGACGGAATATTACACACGTAAAGAACTCCCTTCATTAATACTTTGGAGACGCAGAGACGGTCCTTCGAGCCGGCGATATTGAATATCGCGGAAATCGAAAGCGGAAACGGACGCGTGCCTTCCCTAAAGCGCCTGCGTTTCCACTTTGTTTCACGTCTGTCACGAAGCGCTGGCAAGGCGAATTTCGCACGTAGTCTCGACGAAAAAAAAAAAAAAAAAAAAAATATATAAGGATACCGGCGGACCAGACGAGACACTCCCCCACGCAGGGAGCGCGAAGAAATCGTATTATGCCGACGAGTGAGGGTGAGGGGTGAGGGTTGCGTATCTGGCGCACGCTGTTCGCACGACACACATGCACCGCTGTGTAGAGATGCGGGTGGTTGAACTTCGACATTTCGCGCGCGGAGAGGGACTCTTCCTTCCCCATTACACCGGGAGACATTCACCGACTCAATTGGGTGGAACTCGGGCATGTGTTCGAGTTCGGTGAAAAGGTTCGATATGCGCGAGCTCATGTACTCGAATGAGCCGTATATCTTGAGCGCAATTCACTTCGCGACGCGGTGGATTTCGTTCTTATTTGTGCCCCGGCTATACCTGATTTCGCTAGAGGGAGCGAGAGAGAGAGAGAGAGAGAGGGGAGGGGGAGGGAGAGGAGTTGGCGAGGGTGACTAAAAGAGGCGAAGGCGTGTCATATTCTCGGGTAGCTCGCGTTATCCTCGGAAAATTGCTTCCAATCTGGGAGAGCTATTTTTCGATCGCGGAGGAGCGACGTTGTATTTTTAAAGATGGCAGACACACCTGCGCGAGAGTGTTACACAGACGTACGTGCGAAAACACAGCCGTGCGGTCGCAATGCGAATAAAACGCGGCACGCCTGTGGTATTCGCGTTTACGAGTAACTTAACGGACTTACTCGCGCGCTCCTCTTTTCCTCGACTAAAGCGCGTCGCAATTACGCTCGAGTGCGAGAGCGTTCTGGGACGTCGATAAAGAGTAATCTCTCTCGCGTGACGTTAATGTTGCTCGGGAGAAAAAGAGAGAGAGAGAGAGAGAGAGAGAGAGAGAGGGGCAGGAGGAGCAAGCGAGTTTCCTCCCGTTTCCTTTTTCATTCAGCCCGCTCGGAATCACCTCGGCGATGTAAAGAGCAAAATTATCCCCTCGCGTACTCGCGTCGAAGAAGCGACGAAGGCGAGTACTTAGATCCTAATTCCGCGGGATAGGATTTTAACGAAGAGCCGCGAATATATCGACTGCGGGAAGAGGATAATCTGAGTCGGCGGCGATTCTCGCCACCCCGTAGCGAGCGTGCCATCGCAGTTTAAAGCATCGGGCCGTGGATAATGACGTGGAACAACGTCGCGCGAGGACGTTAACGACGATAACGTTGGACGAAGGCCGCGACGAAGGAAAAGCTTTTTATCGCGTGTCGTCCTCGTTCTCCATCAACGGCAACGTTCACGCGCGTCGCAACCCCTCGGGGTAGAGGCTCTCCTTCGCTAAATTCGCGCTATTAAGACGTCGTCGTCCGGCGATAATGAGCAACGGGGAAAGGGAAAGAACAGAGGAGGAGAGTAAGAGAGAGAGAGAGAGAGAGAGAGAAAGAGAGAGGTTCGCTGATCAACGTCGACGGGACATAATTCCTGAAGTCGCGAGACGACGCGCGTCCTCGCGAGAGGAGACGCGAGACACGAGAGACGGAGAGCCGGGCGAGTTCCTTTGTGGAATTAAAGACGGACGTCGGACGGAAGGGAACACGTACTCTGGAAAGTGTCGCGGCGATTTGTCAGGGCTGAAAGGAGTCTGGTCGCTGAAAGAAGCGTCCAACTCCGAGGGCAGCTTTTAACCGCGTCCCGGAGTCGGGGCGGTTCATGCGAGGTACGTGTAATTGCAGGTCTCACACGTCGACTTCGCGAGGATGGCCCGGCGCATTTACCCTTTTTAATCTTGTCCCGCCGAGCGGCGGAGCAGAGCGAGAACGTGGAATTCTCACTCCCGATTTCATTCGCGATCGATTCGACCTCTGTTTGCGACACACACGCCGTGTCCGACGAGCCATTCATTCAGCGCGAGTTTCGCAATTTGCCAAGGCGCTTTAAGGCTCGCGAATGTGTTGGGAACTTATTCTGCTAATTCCCTGAAGCCTTCGCACAGCGCCCAGGGCGTAGCAAAGAGCTGGCAAAGGGCGCGTGAAGGGTCGGTGAAGACGAATCTCGTCCCGCTCGAAATGTCGAGACATTTCCGCATCTCGAGACTCGATTTTCCCGAGAGATTAAACCAGCCGACGGACGCGCGCGTGCGCCGAGACAGACCGCTTTTACGTGTCATCGAGAGCGAGCAAATGGAATCTCACGCCCTTTTTAGACACACCCGAAAGCCGCGAGAATGCACAGCCGGATAAAGTGGAAACGGCCGCGCGGGAATAAACATGAGCGCGTCTGCATAACGAGCGGTCTCTCGCTGCAGACCTCGCGCGGAGCGCGCGACGCCGTTAAATAATCACGCGATTTGCCGCGGCTGCCGGTGCGAGAATCGCGAACAAGCCGGCTGACTGCACCTGTTTGTGCAAAACGATGCTACGCGAGAGCACTCGCCCCGGCGAGGACCTCCGTGTAATTCAGCCGGCGAGGAGTTAAGGATCTTGTTAGGTCTCAGGATGAGCGCGACGCTGGCAAGGTCTTGACTTTAAGTGTATACAAAGTTGCTGAATAGCTCTCGAAATCTTACACAATGCTGACGCGTATCTCTGAATATATTGTGTTCATAAACACACACCGGAAGAGAGAATACGGTTCCTTTCGCATCTTCAACATTCTCCAAACAAATTCACGTGCGCTTTGACGATTCTACGTAGGAAACTCTGCCGGTTGCATTACACGCTTGCGCTTTAATTAGTCCCTCCACTCACCGCTCGAAAAAAATGGGAGTGAAAAAGTGCCCCGTTTTCCACCGAGAGATTCAGACTCGCCGGACGCATGGACAGACGAACACGGACGAACAGCGCGTAGAAGTGTCACCGCGGTGTGTGTGTGTGTGTGTGTGTGTCACGGCCAGAGCTGCGCGGAAGTCGGTTTCAACGGTTTTTAAATGGAGTCTTTTGTACTCACGCGCGAAGCGATCTCGCCCGCGAGGTGCTTTCGAGGCGTGCAACAATTCTTATCGCATCTCGGCGGCAGAGCGCGGAGTTACAGCCGGCTACTCCCGCCACCTCTCGCCTACTTACGGGGAAAAGCAGAGCGCGTTCATAAATTTTCGGGTATTCTCATGCAAAGTGAGCCGGTAAGACCAACGGCGCGATATGCGCACGTGCGGAAAACTTGTAACGGCGCGAATCTCATTTAACGCAATTTTGTAACTGCCAGCGATTGCGGGATCCAAGTAAGAACTTTGAGCGCGCGGGCGGTGTCGCCCGCGCGCTCCGACTGTATCATTAGGGGAAAGAATAGGAGGAAAAAATAGAACAATAAAAGGCAGGGAAGATTCCGTGGCAATTTCCAGGCCGGAGCGTTACGTGGTCGACTGCAGGAAGAAACTCGGTTTCTCGACGGACTTACGTAAGAAAGCCGCGAGCGAGCGAGCGAGCGAGCGGCCACGCTGCTGGCGAACAGGTCGATTTGCATAAAACCTCATCGCGGGCCGTGTATCGCTAACAAATCATCATCGACGGCGAGGATGCGGCTTTACCACGCGAATGAATTCTTCGCTTCGTTTGCTGAAGCTGTCGCGCGGCGCGCCGCTGGCCGGCGGGCGGATTCATTTGTAGGTCGTTACGAGGACTGATGATTACCTCGTCGCGCGCGTTGCGTATGCTCGAATGCACTTCAAGGTCCCGGCAGCAAACATCAGCAGCCGTTTAACTAGTCGGCAAATACACGCTAACGCGTTTAACGCGACAGTGGTCGTCGCTGTGTTGTCTTGTGTACACACGCCGCACGCTGCGCCGAAATACAAGGCGCGTGCGACTGAAATGCAAATTCGCGTCGAAAGCTCTCGCGAGCCGGTTTTTAACGTCCGGCGATTTGCTGGGAAAGAGCGAGAGAGGGAGGGAGGGAGAGAGAGAGAGAGAGAGAGAGAGAGAGAGAAGAAAAGAACGGGTAAAGAGCGCGCCGCGCTCTGATAGATTACCTGTGCATCTATATAGGGTTGCCAAATCCAAAAGTTAAAATTACCGGACATTTCTTCTTTGGTAACAAACCCAAAGCGGACTAAACCGGACAGAAATAATAATCATAACGTTACATTAAATACAGAATATGACAAAAATTTACTTACAATATTTGTAAAATTTCCAAACAATTTTATAAACAAGATTTGATTGAATAAAATAATAAACTATTACTTTTTAAATATTTTTTATACTTTTTTAATACGGAATAATGGATCGGCAGATCATCTACTAGATGGCTTTTCGTGGCGCTCGTAGGCGTTTGTAGGCGCTTGCGAAACGTAGAAACGTTGCTAAAATCTGAACTCTCATTCCATTGATTGGATATAACTTAAAAATCGGACGTCCGGTTTGACTTATTAACCGGACACTGGACAAGACTTCTGAAAACCTGACCCGAGTCCGGATCAAAAGCGCACAGTTGGCAACCCTATGTGCTGCATCCCGCGGGCGCGAGTTCTGTTGGATCAATTGCGCTAACAAGCGCGCAAACGCGCGTCTCTCGCAACGTTGTTGCCATATTCGAGTTTCGCGGCGCGCGCGGAAAAATGAAATCGCCAATACAAATCCGCAAAGGCTACGGAGTCCGTCGGCGATCACGCCGACCCGAGACACCGTATCGTATCGTCGCTTGAACGCCGCGGCCGGCCGTGACGAGCCTACTCCCGGCGCGGCTTTTAATTAATCTCGCATTTTGCAGAGACGCGTCATCGATCGCGAGCGACATTACGTTGATCCCTGGATCTCCAGGGCATTAACGGCGTATCACGTTCGACTGGCGCGCGCGTAATCGAGAGCCCGGCCGTGTCGAGGCAGCCTCGGGACTTAAACGAATTTGTGCCGGCCGGTTTATCGGACGCTGAAGAGAGTTAATTGCCGTCAGGCGTCGATGAAGAAATAGCAGCTGCTCCCCGTAGCCTCCCCGACGTGCGCCGGTTAATTACCGGCGACACGACGCCCCCCGTATAGTCCTCCCTCCTTCTCTTTCTCTCTCCCCCGTGCCTCGTGTGCTCGGAAAAAGGCTCTTAAAGCGCCGGGCGGCGACGCAGTCAGCCTGAGAGCCACACACGTATCTCGATCGGACAATGGAGACTCTCGCCTGGCGTCGCGATTGAATCGTCGCGATCGCTCGCCTCGTTAATTACGACTCCCGCTTTCGCGAGCGCGGGGGAATGCGAGATAAACGCGCGCGTCTTCCGCGCGCGACACCGCCCCGAGCCAATTAACGCGATGGGACCCGATAATGACGAGCGAGATCGGAAGAATGCGCCGTGTTGGAGCGATATGAATATCGCATTTCGATATCGATGTGCGAGAAAGCGGTGACGATCGCCGATGTATCGATGAATCGATGATGACTTTATTGCGGCGATAGCAGCAGGTATTTTCGTTCGCGTGTGGTTTCCATTAGGAGTGGCCTCGTTGTCGCTCGTAACGCCGCCGCTTCCGAGGGAGGGTGTACTCTCCCTCTCTCTCTCTTTTTCTCTCTCTCTGGAAGACGATGCATTCGCGAAAGAAGCCAATGAGGAAGCCCGACGTCGTTCATTTTCCTCCCACGGCGAGTCTTAAAAGGACGAGGCTGTCACGACAAGGAAAAGGGAGGGCAACAAGGCAAGGGGGGAAAGGCCGCTATCAGACGGTGTATTAATTTAACGGTCGGCTGCGCTCCGGGGGAAGAATAGGGCGACTTATTGGCTCCGCTGGGAAAAAACGAGCTTTCGGGAAAGCGGAACTTTAATCGGTCGCGATGGTCACTGTCCGACAACGTCAAGCGCTATCAACGACGGGAACTTGCCTTGCTTCGTACACGGTTGACGAAACAACGTGCTCGCTCTCGTAGTTTCTCTCGCTCCGAAGATCAGAAAATTTTCCGAGTTCCCGCATGGAGGAAAATGTCTGGTCGAACGGGAGGATCTTCTGCTAAAATACGAACTGATATACACTGAAAATCTGGGATTATCGGAATTCAGCCGAAATTATCGAGATTTCGGGCTAACTCCGACAGAATTCTGGTGGTCTCGGTCGGAATGCCTGATTCGTTCACATTTCTTCAGTAGAAAATTCGCTCACTCGACCAAACATTTCTCCCCGTGTGTATGTGCGCGAATTTTCATACGCGCGAGGATGAAAGATGTCGGCGTGATCTACAGATCCTCCCAGGCTGATTCCACGCAAAAAAGCGCGCAGACCAAAACGCAGCTGGGCGATCGAAGAAATTTCACAAGTATCTTTCCCTGCCGCGCAAATTTATTCCAAACAGAATGGTAACTTGAAAATGCCGCGTTCACCTGCTCCTGCTCAATATACACTGCTCAAAAGAATTATGGCACAGATAAATTTATTGCCGAAAATTGGTCAACTTTGACTGGCGATTACTTCGCAAAAAATTATTGTAGACTAATGATTTTCTTTCTCAAAATGAGGCTTGAAGTCTCCACCTTAAGAATGTATCTACATTTTTTGCATGCGACGCACCCCTTCCCCTGTAATTCATAACGAGCAAATTGAAAAAAAAAAAAAAAAAAAAATATTAGAATCGGTTGATAATTACGCGGTCCAGACTAATGTGTCCACCGAGAGAGCCTTTTTGACCACTGTGCGACGTCCACAGATCGGGCGCGAATGGTTTCGTCCTCGTGCCCAAAAGAAAGATTCTCCAATAAATTCCGACCGATCGGCGGTGAGCTTCGACGGAGCGTCACTGTGCATTGTGTACCGTCGTCGTCTTTGTGACACACAGAAATTTCACGCGGCACCGCTCGCGGACCCGCCGTCGTTGGCGGGTCGTTGCACTCGCACGAGCCGCGTCTTCCAGCGAAGGTGCGCGTGTTTATGGTGCGAGGACGAGCATAAACGCGGGTTTCCTCCGGTTATGCGATCGTAGCCGTTTAGTCAGATCGTTGCTCGCCGTAACAACGTCGCTCGTGAACATGACGAACGCAAACATCTGTTGTTTCTCGCGGTTGTTCCGCCCGTGATATACGCGCGCGCAGGTCACCGTTGTCCCGCGCCCGTGATAAATGCGACCGTAACAAGAAAAACGGTAAAGTACGGACGGGGCCTTAAGAACTTACGGAGTCTCTCGATGTAGATCGCCGTTTCGTTCACATCGACGGGGGAGAGATCCCACCTGCGTCCGTCGGAAATTTCGCCGTCGTTCACATGGGATTTATGTTCCTTCTAATGGAAATTTCCCTTTCAATTACGCCGCTTTCTTTGCGCATTAAAATTTCATGAGCATTCTCCGGGTGGTACGGGTGAACGTTAAAATATTTAAATTGAAGCGATATCGCGCGGTAATAATTGAGGCGGCGCTCGTTGTCGAACCGCCGGGAATCGATATTTCGGAGGAGACGCGAAAATGACGCGTGTCCCGAAGCGCCACGATTAACTCGCGATGAAATCTCCTGCAACTCCCACCATTCGAGAGAGATCCGGCTCGGCGCGCGAGTCGGAAGTCGGTCCTCCGGTTGGACATTCGCATCGCGGTGATCGCGAAGTAACATTCCGTTCAAGTACACCGGCTGAAAACACTTCCGTCGCACTTTCCACGCCTTCTCTAGTTTCCCTAGTGGGAAATCAGAGCGAGCAAGGTTCGTTATGCAAACGCGAATAAATCGCGAGGGGACATCGGCATTAATAATGGAAGACGGGCCGCGAGAGAGTCCGAACGCGGCAATTCCGCCCCGCGACGATTTTACATTACCGTTTATCTCGGAAGAGCTGAAAGTCCCGAGCACGGCACCGAGCCTAAAAAGATAGCGAGTGTCGGACGAGCTGACATTTATCCATGCTGGAAATGTCAGAGACAAATGTCTGCGGTGATAAATGGCCCACGTGGTCAGACGCGTCGAGTTACATCCAGGCGCAATTCCCAGCGCCAATTTCCTGGCCGCGCGCGCGCACGCTGTATCGCTCTCCTTTGTTCATTGTCCCGACGGCATGCTAATTTGCCGCGCCGCGTTTTCGACGAGTTTTCATTCAACTGTATCCGCGCGCGCGATAACTCGACCGTACCGCGTAAGCGTCAGTTTCACGCTTTTCAACGCGAGCTCAAGCCCCGGCTGGCTGTTAAACAGCGGGATCATTTGATATTTCAACAGGCGCGACGATATAATTTTTGTGATATCGCCTGATCGCCTTCGGATTCGGTCGAATTTTCATACGAATAGATGTCGACTTGAGAGAAGCCGCGTCGCGCGTCGTGGTGAAAGCTGCAAATACGCGAACGCGAATCGAAGACCCGATAAAATATCGACGGACGTTCGTTTGTACTCGAGTTTAATTATCGTAAGTACCTTCGCGCGCGACGCTACAATGCGGATGGATTTGGAATATCGAGATGTATACGCGAATGAACAGTTCTTGCCGTTCGAATCCGATGCGCGTGCAGGCACGCTGCGGACTCTACGGGGAGAGAATAAAGGAACGTTACTTTCCGTAATAAAATGCGCCCCGCGGGGAGCGACGTCGACCGAGAGCGAGAGAATGAAAAACGGAGAGGGACGTATACGTCCATAAATATGTGTGTGTGTGTGTGTGTGTGTGAATGTGCACGCACGCGCGTTGCGTGCGCTTGGAATGATGTCGGGCCTAGACGCCGGTGCGTCCTGAATAAAATTATATCGATGCGTCAGGATTTTAATCACTTTAAACCACACCCAGTCGGCTGAAATGCGTGTCACAAGTGGCAGAATAGAGAGGGAGGAGGAGGAGGAGGAGGAGGAGGAGGAGGACGGGCGCTAATGACGAGAGAACGCGAATGAAACGCTGCGGTCTTCAGTCGCGCGCGCGCGCGCGTATCGCTGCGAATAAAATGTATATTCCTATTATCCTATTATATTCGTCCTCAATATCGTTACGCGGCTGGCTCTCGCGGCTATCGTGACCGGTGATTACGTGGAAATGAAATACGTCGGCCGGTCCTCGGCGAACGGGAACGCGGCCGTTCCTTAATCGCCCAAAGCCGCCAAAGTACAAAGACGTCCGCGCGCAATGATTTGCATGACAGGTTAATTGTCCCGGTGTCCGCGGAACGCAATTACGGACTAATTCAATGCGCGTCAGACACCACCTGTCCTGAATCGCCTTAATTTTCTGACCGGTCGCTGACGTACGTCTGTGCATTCCACGCGCGGAGGGAGATGCGGCTGATTTGATTCGGAATTCTCTCTCTCTCTCTCTCTCTCTCTCTCTCTCTCTCTCTCTCTCTCTCTCTCTCTCTCTCTCTCTCTCTCTCTCCCTCTCTCTCTCCCTCTCTCTCTCTCTCTCTTCTTCTTCTCCCTCACTCTCTCGTCTGGACATTTGATGTAGATTCATTTGCATCCGAGGAACTGCATTGCGAGATCCCCCCCCCTCTCTTATGTAGCAGCAACAGCAGCAGCACAGTCGTGTGTCAACTGAATAGCTGCCAAATTACTACACGTGCTCGTCCACAGCAACGCGGCAGACACGTGTATGTGTGTGTGTGTGTGTGTGTGTAGTCACTCATACACATACACACACGCACGCTTGCGAGTACGTGAGGGAAAAAAGTTCAATGAATGATTGAAATTCAGTAGATATTTTACGGAGATTCACCGTCGTGAGAAACAAGGGGAGGGGGGGGGGTAGAGCATTTTCTTTCGCAATATATAATCGATAAGTCTCGCGCACGCGGCGAAGGCGGGATCTTCTGCAGGTGTGGGCACCGGAATTGTGATATCTATTACACAGCGAGAACGATTTTTCGGAGTTCCCACATGAAGCGGCACATTGTGGAAACTAAAGGAGAGAGAGAGAGAGAGAGAGAGAGAGAGAGAGAGAGAGAGAGAGAGAGAGAGAGGAGGAGGAAGAGGGGGCAAAAAAGAGACGCGGAAAATACGCGCGTATCGGGCGCGCATGCCGAAACAAAAGCAGGCTTATCCGCGCCGACAATTCAGATTTCTATGCTCGCTTCCATTTCCTATTCCGCGCTGTTCGACGATGCAGGAAATCGGCCGTACATATCCGTATCTGAAAATATGAAAGCCGGGGCGAAGAGAGAGTCCCGCCAGCGGGAGGAAGTAGTTACCGTTTTATCATCATCACCATCGAGAGAGAGAGAGAGAGAGAGAGAGAGAGAGAGAGAGGGAGAGAGAGAGAGAGAGAGAGGAGAGGAGAGGGAGAGAGAGAGAGAGAGACAGAGTGCGCGACGCGCCGAAAATTTAATTAAGAGATTGAATTGAGACCGCGTCTACCCTCCCCCCGCTGAGCGTAGTTCCACGCGTCCATCTGCGAGTGCGTACGGCCCGGCCGATTCGGTAAGTTTCAAGTACGCAAGTGCAATTATGTTTCCGCGTGCGCGATTGTACTTGTCCGGCTGCGGAGGAGCCGGACGCATTTGCATCTCGGCCGTTCTTGCTTCACGCTTTTCCGTCACGTTACTTCGCGCCGTCTCCGTGCGTGTGTATTTATACCTAATTTATTCCCCGCTCCGGACATTACCGCGAGTACGAGGTGTGCGCCGTGGCGGGATATATACTTAAGTGTACTTTACGCTTTCTGCCCCTAAACTCACCGGAATGAATAAATATCGACCCCTACGGCGGCGCGGCCGTGCGTCCCTCGGCCGTTTCGCCGAGCCCAATTCCGGGATGGCGTCTACGTGGGCGGAAATATATGTGCAAGCCCTGTATTCTAGCGCGAAGGCAGCACTTTCTGTCACGTGCGTGGCAATATCGCCGGGACATTTCTTTAAACGAGCCGAAAGTTCCGGCCGGAGGTGGGAACAATAAAGTTCCGGGCGCACGGCCGAGGCTCTGGCCGCGCACCTGGCAACTAACTGCATACGCCGCATCTCGAGGCAACGCGTCGCGTTGGCTAAACGTTGGCACGAGTGTGTACGAAAGAGGTATACAACCGATATGCTAATCGTGCTTAAACCGGCCGTATCTTTATCCGGCGGCGCGAAAGCCCCATGGAGATCGTCGATTCGTCCGGTGAATTTCTGGGCCGTTAGCTCCGCGAAACACGCTAACGAGAAAATATACGGAAGCGTCTCTCTTATTGGTTTTGATCCTTCAATGCCCTCTGATGCGTTGTATTTTTATAATATATATTATTACACACATATATGTTATATATAATAGATTTAATTCGTACATATTATAGTATATTTTTATTTCTCGTATATGCTTTCTCGCGTTGCAAAACATATCCAGATCAATGTTGCCTCGCAGGCTGAAGCAAGCGCGAAACATCAGGACCACGCAGTGGTGTAAAGAGCTTTCGATAAGAATGCAAAGGCAATCGCCTGGAGGAGAACGTAACTCGGTGGTGATCGATCGATCGTAGTAGTCGCGGATGTTGCATCGACAAAGAGCCCGGTCGATGTTTCGGAAGGAAAGTGATCATCTCGATTCGCGTGTCCTAGTGACTTATGCTTATCTCCCGCCTTTAGCGGGAGACCGCTTCGATTGAAATGGGCTGTTTTCCGGTATCGCGGTAGAATCTCTTTCACGCCAGATGTCTGGCCACCCTGCGTCGAGGCCCATTTGATGCGAGTGGTTGGGTCGTAGGAGAGATAATGGCGATATATATCTAACCGCGGGCGAATCTTACGGAGAGAAAAGAATGTCCAATGAGGTCCGCCGCTCGCATCCTGACCCACAAAGATCCGCTCTTCCGCCGGTTTCCTCAGAGAGATAGAGGGATAGATGGCTGTAGAGGAGACAGAGGGGGAGAGGGGGCCAGAGAAGTCTCATTTTGTCCCCTTTTGTTACGGATTTCAATTGGCAAGTCGCTGCCGCGCGAGAGAGAGAGAGAGAGAGAGAGAGAGAGAGAGAGAGAGAGAGAGAGAGAGAGAGAGAGAGAGAGAGAGAGAGAGAGAGAGAGAGTTCCTTCTTTCTTCCGGCGGCGATGTCGCGCGGACAAGAAGGGTCAGCTGGCCGGCCGGCCGGGGACGTAAATTGGGTCACTCGATTAAAAACGCGATAAAAAAGTAATCTGACTTCCTCGAGGAGGACCGATGCACTGTCGCCGTCAGCAACGGCTGCGGCTGTTTTCTCCACAAAAGCGCGGCCCCATCGGCATTAGTTAGGCCATCATCCGCAAATGAAGCCAGTTCGAGGGTGAAGAGGGGCGGGGGAAATCGATAGAACCGAGAATCACGGATGCGAGAGAGAGAGAGAGAGAGAGAGAGAGAGCGACGGCAAGCAGGAACGTCGCACAGCGGATAATGAAATACATTACGCCCGGGTGAACGCGATTAAAAACTCACTCGCGTGGCCATTGATGAAAGGCCCGCTTCGCGCCGGGCCGAGTTATCGGCCGACTCGCGACAGCCATTCGTCATCGCGCATAAAGACGCGAGTAAATCCGCACTATTGTTTCATTCAGTGATCATAGAGCCCGTCCGTGGAAAGCGCCGCGGAAGCGAGTGCGGAAGAAGGATCATCCCGCGGCACAGGTGCCCGTCACGGAGAGAGCGCCGCGGGAATTTCTATTTTCGCCATTCCTGTGTCCGAGCGGCGCGTCGCCGCCAACGAAAAGGAATGTCGGCGCTCAACGCCGCCGACTTTTTCGCCGCGCCGGACCCCGCCGAGCGGTCGAGCTCGTTTATCACGGACCGTGAGAGATCTGCCGGCGAACAATCGGAAAATTTGTCGGGTCATTAGCATCCGAGCGATCGGTTTCTGGGGCGACGACGACCCGGTGCGCCCCAGGTATTCGCGACGGCGACAGCGACGGTCTCCTCCTCCTCCTCCTCCTCGCTCGCTGCCCGCATCGTCCCTGATTAATGACCGAACTCGTATCCCGATGCATCCCGCTCCGTTTTTCCACCCACAAGAAAATCGCCCACCGACGGCGAATTATCGATATTCCACGGGAAAACAATTCGATCATCTCGGCTCCCCCGAGGCTTTCGCGGCGAGGACGTTGGCGAGAATGCGCCGGCGACGAGGACGCTGAACGCGAGATCGTTCGCGAATGAACGACGCCGCGGCTGTGGCACCGGAAGTATCGATACCGGTGTAATTGCGGTGTTTATGCGCGAGTGAACAACGGCGACAGCGATGACACGACGACGACGACGAGGACGCGACGCTCGGCGAGCTGCTCCTCGTGGGAACTAATTAAATCGATAAGAACTTGTCACACCTGTCGACGGCACCGTCGCCGTCGATATCTGCCTACGTCAGTTGAAGTTACATGAGTTATTATATGTTATTGAGGAGCGGCAAGATCGAGATTACGCTGGGCGTTAATTCGTCCGGAAGGCAACTTAATAATACACTCGACATTTGAGGCTTTCGCAGTGGGAGGGAGAAACATTTAACGTCGCTGAAATTATTTTTAACCCTAGCTATATGTAACAAAAGAGTCACAATTGGGACACAATTGGGAACGCATGGTTATCATCGCCAACACCGCAGCGATATTTCTTACAAAAATGCTTCTCCTGACTCCTATAAGTTCCTTTGCGATTACAAATGCCAAACATTTTTCTCAGTGTAGAGAATTGCCGGATGTGGTTTCCAGTGTCCTTGGTGTCGCGTCCATCGTGGATTCGCTTCCGACGTTCCGACGTGAACCTCATGATCGCTTCTTCAGAGAGAGAAACAGAGAGATAGAGAGAAAGGAACATGATTCAGTTTCAGGTTGTTCCACTCCCCGAAGAAATGAACTGAAACGCTCACGAAACGTCCAGGATGGACTTGCGGCGGCGCGCCAACACGGAAAGCGAATCAAGCATGACACATTCGCCCTGTGCCCGGTAAAATCTAATATTTATTTTTACGGCGCCTCCCGACCATTTACAAGATTAGAATCGCGCGGTAAACAAATAATTCGTTGCGTGCTCAAGACGATGAACTTGACTACTTTCGCCGCGCATAATTACTACCCTCGGGCCGATAGCTCGACCCGACACATGGCGAGAAGCAGGATGTTTCTGGGTCGCCCGGGGTCCTGAGAATATAAGGGCGAAGTCGGCTTCACGAAGTAATTGCGCTCGTAGCGCTAGATAAGACTCTAGGATGCACACTCCCTGACCTTCCGCGGGGGACTGGCAAAAAGGGCGGAATTAAAGCGAGCGCGGAGCTGCAGCCGGCATTGATTTATGGCGCTGTTATTATATGCCGCTGCCAAGTCTCGAACATCCAGCCAGACATTTTGGCACAACGCTACCACGAGTTCTTACAATACGGATCTCTCTAATGATTCCATCAAACGCTGACAAACACGCCGAGCATTTTCCTCCAAACGGACTCTTCACTGAGAGAAAAGTACACGATGTTTCGAACTATAATGATTTACGCCGAAATATCATATTTATAGTAAGTATTATCATAATATCGGTATTAATTACGATATAGGCATAGTGGCATAACCAACGATATAATATTTTTACTAAGAATTATAGTAGGTTAAACTAAAATTATTGTACGGATACAAATATAAAATGGTAGGTAAAGTAAGTCTTTTATACAGTCAATATTACCAGAATATTTGCTGAGTGATGACAGGCAGATGTAACTATATGAATATTAAATCTCACTATGTTTGTGAATGAGGAATTACCATGTATGTGTTAAAAGTAACTAAACTAAATTATTTAAGACAATCATTGACTATTTGTGTTTATTCTACTATACTTTGCAGGTTCCACCAACTATATAAAAATGGTTGACGCCAAAATGAACTATAAAATATAGTGAGATTATAGTTAATTCAACTATATTTCTCTATCAGTGTTGTGAAGACCACGACCACGCGTGATCGTCTTCGAGATCTCACGAGCGTTGCGCGCGAGGAAAAAAATCAGCCGCGCAGCATAGTGAGAGAATGTTTCAGTCGAAGCGAGCTAGAAACAAATAACTGGAATCCTCCTTGGGTAGGAGAAGAGACAAAAAAGTTGCCGACACATCTTCGAGATCGCGCTCAGGCGGAGGATTCCCCTGAAATGGACGAAATTCTACACGAGCAGCTCTAACGATCTTCGCGAACACGACGCGAAGCAACAAGGCCGAGACCCTCCTCATCGGCTCGATCTCGCTCGGGATCGAACAAACGCGGATTTACACAGCTCGACGTAAGTTCGCGGTGGCCACCCTCGGCCCTAAATCGGAGGATTTATCGGCCGGTTGGGGCCAAAGGAGTGCGCGCAAGAACCTCGTTAACGAGGAACAGCTTTTAACGACTCGGCCGTTGCAACGAGACCCTGCGCGAGGACCCGGCGATTCCGAGACGATTGTCCTGAGCGTCACGCGAGGGTCGTAAAAACAATACTGACTGATTGTTCCCGACACTGAGTCCGTCGCGGTGATGCCCCGTGATCGCCGGGGAAATAATGAATCACCCATCGACGCCGGCGAGCGTAATTATCGCGGCCGAACAGCCGCCAAGCGAAATGGAACCGCGTCCAGCTGAGGGAGATAACCGATCGCCGTTTCCGGTTATACGAGAGAGGGAGGGAGAGGGAGAGAGAGAGAGAGAGAGAGAAAGAGCGGGCGCGGATGATTTATGGCGAACGGAGGTGCCACATTGTGCGGTGCGCGTTAACGCCAGCTACCGGTGAGGGATCGTTTCCTCCTCGCGCAGCAGTTTTTCCGAATGATTAACACGCGCTCATGTACGAGCGCGATTAAAAGGAATCGTTTTAATGATTCGTGTGCTACTTTTCTCCTCATCTCGCTGACACGAAACTTCGCTGCCTGCGCGAGCCGCTCGCTACATCTGCCGATCTCTCCGGCGCGGCGGCGCCGCCGCCCAATTTTCCCGCGATTAAGCGAGCGCGTTTCCCGAGACCTCTTTGTGCAAGTTTGCGTCGCCGGGTCTCAGACAGACACACACATACGCACAAGCGTCCTCTCGCTCGGATGCCGCATCAGCGGAGACGCCATCAACCGCGCACTTCGCGGCCGGAGGATGCGCCTTCGAGAGTCACCACTTCCGACGTTTCGGCGCCTTAGTTTGAGCATCGCGCGATCCCAACACGGGACTTAGCAAGGGAGCTAAGTGTCCGAAGGAACACACAACTCGGGAGAGAGAAACAGAGAGAGAGAGAGAGAGAGAGAGAGGGGGGGGGGGAGAGAAGAGAAGAAGAACGGGACAACCAAGCGACAACTTCCCGCGGAGTGCTTTGATGTCTGGCCGACGCTGTATTCCGGCTGTATTTCACACGCGATGTTGAATCGACAAGGGTTCTCTTGCTCGTCGACGTGTCTGCCTGGTTATTCCGGCGAAGTAACGGGGACGACGTGCGTATATCGACGAAACGCGAGCGCCGCCGACGTCATCGCTAACTTCGCGCCGACTGCTGCGGGATTCTTCGCGTCGGATTTAATTAGAACGCCGGCGTCTCTTGCGCCGGCGAGCGCAACTCTAAGCGTTTTCTCGAGAAACTCTGTGCTACGGGAACTTGGCCGAGTGCGGGCTTGAGGTAACTCGAGAGCGAATTCGAGGTGCGCCGCCGACTTTCGGACAGCTTTGCGCGTCGCGTCGCGACGCGACGCGACTGCGAGTCGATCTCCTCGCGCGCGCGCGCTTCTTCGGAAAACGCGTTTGATCGGCAGCGGGCAGGTGGGATTGCGTCGGAGCAGAAGGCAAGCTTTCTCGCGGCTCTGAGAAAGGAACATCGGCCCTTCGCGAGAAAGGCGCACTTCCCGGTTCGCGTCTCGAGTTGAAATCTCGTCAACGGCGTAACGAACGCGCGGAGTTCAGCAAATCTCATCGTCGCGGCGAATGACACAGCCGAGGCCTTTCTTCCTCGTCAAAGCTGCAAGCGAGGGAAGCTTACGTGAACGTATTTTTGCCCGAAAGTGGAAGTAAATAACTGCAGCCCCGGTAAATAAATACGAGAGACGCGAGGCTGCGCCGCGAAAATCCAAGTTTCGCCGAAAACTCGAGGACCCTCGATCTAGATGCGCGGCGCTTCGCCGCCGCCGCCATCGTGTCTTATAGATACCGTCTTATAGGTCGAGTGAACGGCGAGGGAAACTGTCAGGGAAATACGCCTCACCCTCCGACCGATATCTCGGAGAACCTCGCGAACCGACGTGCGAGAGGATGCGTCGTCCCAGACGTGCCCGAAACGAACTTGGCGGTTACGAACGAACGACTCCAATTAAGCCTCTCTCGCCCGCCGCGTGACAGTGACTGAACACGCATCCGAGGCCGCTGCGACGTCTCGGCGGACGATCAACGCTGATCGTCAACAAGAGCTTCTTTCGTCCTCGAGACACCCGCGATTTCCGCCGACTCAACAACTCGATCATTGAAAAACACCGGAGCACAGATTTGCGTCTCTCTCCGCGGCACACACAGCCGGCGCGCGCATTCGAGAGATGGCAGCTGATTTGTTATAAATCAACCGCAATCGCTGCGCGGAGATCATTGCGGATTTATAACGAGCCAAGTGGTCGCGCGCGGCAGCGATAATCGTCATAATTAATAGCGGCGTTTATCGGCGGCCGCTCTCGCTCGCGTCAGCGTGCGTCCTGATCGAATCAATGAGCGGGATTCGCGATTCGTCGAACTTCGACGTGACTCGACGCGTTTATGCGAAGCAGGAGGCGCTGCTGCTATGTAGAGCGAGTTTAATCGACAGCCCCGGGACTCCGGGAAACGATCGGAACGACTGTTCGGCAAAGTGAGAGCGCCGCGCGCGCCGGCGGCCGATCGTATACTTATCGGTACTTTTCCGCCTTCGCCGAAGGGCGCGCGCGAGCGTCAGGGAAGACGTAACTTTCGCGGGAGAGTTTCAAACTACGCTTCCCGGGCAACGAGCGAAGTCTATCCTTCTTTTTCTCTCTCTCTCTCTCTCTCTTTCTCTCTTTCTTGTGTCGGCTAAATGACGCGATAAGAAAGAAAGGCGCCGGTGCGAGAAACGGCAGCGTCGAGCTGCGAGCTGCGTCGGCCGACGCCCTTTTCCGTCGGAATGAAGTTCTTTAAATTAATCGCGACTTCTTATAGCCGACACAAAACACGCGATAGCGCGCGTTCGTTTAGTTTACGAGTCCCATATCGTAACGAGCAGCTTCGAGCGGCAGCCGAGCGGTTGCCGCCGGCAGGCAAGGTAAAGCGGATGGGCCGAAGGAAGTCGCCGAGGACGACAACGGTTAAGAGGAGAGATCCCATTTTTCTCAGGAAGACTCGACGCTGTTGGATCTCCTTTCGAAGGCTGAAAACCCGGCGCGCGCTCGCGTCTCGTCATTGAGCGGTAAATTAAATATCGATCGGGCGACGTGTAACTCTCTGTCGGTATAAATACCTGACACCGCAGGAAAATAACTAGACGTTCCCGTCGATCGTGGGGAAATCAATCGCCGTTTCGTCGGGTACTCACCTGAAAAAAAAGAAGAGAGAAGATTGACGTTGGAAATTTCCAGATTGGGCTCGCAAACGGGGAGAGTAAAAGCATTCCCCCCTCCCCTCCCCCCTGTCCCTTTCCCATGCCCGGTAAATCTTCCCTCTTGGCCGATCTCGACCTTGATGAACAATGATCGAACGCGATGACGCAACTTTGCGTCGACGCAGCTCCAAGTTCGGCTTCGATCATGCCGACAGCTTGACCACGCTGAGAGAGCTTGCAACGAGCAAAATATGTCGAGCCTATATATATATATATATATATATATATTCGACGAGAAATGCGCGGCCACGAGGCGACAGGCGAGAGTACTCCTTCGGGACATTTTGTGTAACGACGAGGATGTGCCGAGGATGGCGGCGGGGATCGCGACGCGTGGAAGGAAACTCGATCGCGTCGCAGGCAGACTCGAGGAGTGTCCTCGAGCGAGTTGGCACATGGCGAGACGGCTTCGGCACTTTTGGGCCTCAGTCGCCGATACAGCCGATGCAGCGGAGAAACTCTCGAGCGGAAAGAAGATCTGCGAGGGAAGCTGCGCGCTGGCTCAGCGATTCGAGGAGTCGCCTCCGCTGCCTCCGGATGTCAACGTGTTGCCACTTATCGGCGATGCCGACGCTGACGTCTGTGATCGCGGCCGCGATCACCAGCGCGTCGTTTTGCACATTTAATACTCCGCTTCACTGACGTTTAATTAACCGCGCTATCGAGTCGTCCTACATATCTCGCGCGTGCGCGCGGCGCGATAAAAATATATATATATATATATATATTCCACGTTGCCAGAGTGTATAAAAAGCCGCACGTATCGCGCGCTCATAATCCCCCGTCAACGTCGCGGTGGCGTTTCTGCAATTTACCCAACGTGGCGTCGTAAACAACGCGACGTCGAGCGTCACGTTCGTTCGATTTTCGCGGGAGAAAAAGAAAGAAAAAAAAAAAAAAAAAAGAAAAAAAAGAAAAAAAGAAAGAAAAGATATCTGTCGCTGAAATACGACACGGCGACGGTCCGGACCGTATATTTTACGCGAGCAAATACGGGGGTTCGTAAGAATAGCCGAGGGAGGGAAGAGAGTACTTGTATGTCGGCTACAGAGACGATCGGACTCTCAGGACACAATAGGAAGGAACCCGGAAAGGGGGAGGGAAGGCGAAGGGAGGAGAGGAGGATCCTATCGACATCGTCGATTGTTTATCTAAGAATAAAAGACGACTGCGTTCTCCAGTCGTGTTACTTCTTTGAAGCCGCACGGCGCGCGGCGCTTCCTTCCTGCGTCCTCGCGCGTCGTTACGGCGAGACAAGCGCGGGCCGGTTGTGCGTCGCGCGCGAAAATTCGCGCGAAAATGCCGGGCGGGTTGTTGGGTCGCGTCGCTGGGATTTCCCGGGAAATTCCCGTTCTCTTTATCAAGCTTCGCAAGCTTTTCCCGCAGTGCGCGACGATATACTCCTCGATCGCGCGCTCTCTCTAGCGCGCGCGCGCGGTCCTCGAAATAAATTTAAAATGGAGTGCGTCGAAGCGCGATATACCGCGCGTCGGTTGACGCAACCTGCGGACTCGGTTTCCCTGGAGATTCGCCGATTTGTCGAGTCGACGGAACCGGGAACCTCGGAGGAGAGCGCGAAGCACGGCTGACCCAGATTCTCATGGAGCCGTCGCCCTGCGACACCGACGACACCGTGTCACTTTGACGCGTCCAAGAGTTAATAACCGCTCCGCGGATTAGAAATCAAGTTTCTCCGATAAGGAGGCTTGCGGGTCCGCGGTGTCCCGCGTGTTCAGCTTGGAAGATGAAGTCGACCGAGTGCGGGTATGTGTGTGTGTGTGTGTGTGTGTCGTGCTGGTATCCTTCATTCTCCAGCGAAAAAGACACATTTGCATGGCGCGACGTATAACCGCATATGCATATACAAGCAAAACGACAGCGCGCGAGCGGGCCGAACGCGGCTATTAGCGCTTTCTCTGCGCCACGCGATGAGGACGCGACTCTCCGCTTTCGACCGCGCTGTCTGCAATTTCCCAAGCTCACCCCGCCGCCGCCGCCGCCGCCGCCGCCGCAACTTGGTGAACTCGATTCCTCAAACAGCCCTCGCCCGCGGTAGCTCGACGGCGCCTCGCCGCTTCCGAACGTGGAAATCCCATTGAACTTCCGTTATCGCGCGCCGAGCGTTCGCGGGGGATTATGATTGAACGTTTCGATACACAGCGGCCGGAGAATCCTCGCTCCAGGGAGCGTCCCCGTCTCCGGGGATGCTCTTCGTCTCGCGGATGGCCCCGTTTGTCCGCAAGTTCCTACATGGCGCGTTCATCGCGAAGGCCTGCGCGATCCAACACGTGAGATATATTACGTTTCCGTCCCGACCGTTCGAAACCTAATCAGAAGGCCGCTTTCAAGCCCAGCTGTGAAAGATGATCTTTCCGTGAGACGCGTCGGACGCGTGTGAACAAGTTAATGGGCGAACAAAAAAGTCGCCAAGATGGCGACCGTCGAATGAATGATTAATGAAAGAGGATAATGATGAAACTTAATTCGATCGTCGGCTTCATTTCAATTAAGGTCGATCATCTGCGCGTCTCTCTCTCTCTCTCTCTCTCTCTCTCTCTCTCTCTTTCTCTCTGCGTCACAGCATCCCGAGACGCATATCATTCACAGCGCGTCCTCAGAAGCTGCGCGAAAGGCGCATCGTCGTGACGGTTCAACACGAGTGGTTGCTTTCCATTATCTCCTATTCAAACACCATTAAATTTCCTCCTCTCGCCTGCCCCCCCCCCCCTCGCACAGCGCCTGCCAGAAGCACAGCGCGCGCGCTTCCTAGATAGCCGCGAGTGGCGTCTGTCGTTACACGAGGAAAGTTGGTCAGCAGGGGGCCACCGGCGTTCCAACGGATCACGACGAGTGGCGACGAGCTCCACTCGACTCCGACGAGAGAGAGACAACACGAGCGGGATAACGTAGGTCGCGAGGAGCCGGGCGTGAAAAATTCAGCGCGGTCGAGAAAACGGGACACGAGCGGCGTGCGTGCGTGCGCGCGTGCGTGCGTGCGTGAGTCCAACGAGAGGTACCTTCGTCGCCAGAAGTTGAGGAGTTGTCCTCGGGTTCGGGCGACGACCCTGGAGAACGTCTGCCGAGTCTCGAGTCCGGTCTACCGCACTCGCCGGCACCTCCTCCTCCTCCTCCTCCTCCTCCTTGGTTGTTGTCCTCGTGCTGCTGCCGTCCCTTCTCGGGGGACACCGATCGGGACTCCCGGGGATCGACGACGCACGTGCCAGCGCCGCCGCGTCGACCCTCCCTCGCCTCGAGCCCGGGCAGTCGCTTGCTGAAGTCGGTGGGCATCGCCGGCCGCTTTCTGGGAGTACGTTTACACACGTCGCGTTTTATGCAGCAACAAGGAACACTCGGCCTCTCTGCGCTCACATCGCAAGGCCGTGGTCCGGCCGCGAGGACCGGGTGAGCAGAGCGATTCTCGTGAAAGATGCAGAGAAGATCCATCTCGATTACCCGATTAGCGTCGGGCGACAGAAGATGATCGCCTCGGCGATGACGATCGCGAGAGACGTCGACGACGTAAACGGCGCAGCCTTGTAACAAAATCGACGAACCGTCCGCCCCGTCTGTCGCGCGCGTCTACGACTGTTCGGCGCGTTCGCGATAAATATTTATGAGTTATCGCGCAGCATTCAGGCGCGACATCGAATCTCGTTGTCATCGCGGCTCTCGCCAACGCTGCGGATCCGATTGCCGCGCGTGAAATCGCCCGGTATCACGCCCGCGACGAGTAACGCGCGTTGTTGATTTTGCCCGACGACGCGTTTAGGCCAATCCCGGCTGTGTCCGATGAAACGACGGCGGCGTCGCTGGCTCGAGCCTGAATCGCCGTCATTATGTTTCGCGGCCTGTGACGCGCGCGCTTGTGGATCGATCAATTTGCTCGGATGACGACGGCGAGCCGTAATGGCGAGATCGATAGATCCCCCCGCGTGCGAATATCGAGCGAGTGCGAAAAGCCGCCGCTCGGCTGCTGCCCCGCGAGAATCACGTCGATCGTCCAATTTCCCGGCCGTCACGTCATCGTTATTTAATCCGCCGGCTATGCCACGCTCCGTCCGTGGACATTTCGTCGTGACCGATCACTCGACGCAACGAGCAAACACTCCGTATTAAATAACTCGGCTCCCCGCGCGGATCCCGGTTTTAAGGGTGATTTACACGATGCTACTTTTGACGCTTGACGCCTGGCTTCTTTTGTCGCCAGCTTCTCGCTTTCCTAGAGTGAATTTCTGGCTGACAAAGTCGCTAACGTTCGAGCATTTACACGACGCTGATAAATAGCGTTTAGTCGCGAGCGTTTAGAGAAGAATTTCGCGGAAACGGTCAGTTAAAAGGATCAGGGCGTCAAGGAATGACATAGTTCAAGCTGATGTCGTGCTTCGTGCACGAGCTCTTCAAGCAGAAATTCGTGGCTCGGTAACAAAATTACAAAAAAAAAAAAAAAAAAATGTGGGTACGTAAGTGGATAGGTAGAGAAGATTAACTCAAGGAGCATCAAATAATCTTTTGAAAGAATTGGCATTGGAGGATCCAACCGCATACCGTAAAGTATTGCGATTAACGTGCGAGAAATTTGAAGAATTTTTGAAAAAGGTGCATCCGCTTGTACAGAAAAAAGACAGTTTAATGTCGCTTGACGCGCGCGAGCGATAAAAGTTGGACATGTTCAACTTTGTCATAGACTGATAGACGCGCTGCCGTCTTTCAAATTTTGCGAACCCTAGCGAATAAAAATCGAGCGTCTGGAAGAAATTTTCACCAACGAATTCGCTGGTGACTTAAGGGGACTGGAGAGTCTGATTATTGAAAAATCGTGCTTGTTCTTCATAATGATTTTGTGACGAACTGAATAAATGCGCAAGAATGAAAATTTTACATATATTTATATGATATTAACATATGAAGAGTAAAACAATTTTGTTTTTAAACAAATACTCATATAAATAGACGTCCACTTAAATTTTAAACGCGTTCTTCTCGAAAATGTATTGTTCAACTTTTTGCAGTGATTTCTCCGAAACTGAGCTTCGTATTTATATTATATTATATCGTCGATTTCAAATTTTAAGGCAATAATATCTGTTCATGTGGCTCTCAGGTGAATCATGGACAACTCCGTCGAAATATTTCATTTCGAGATATTAATTTTTTTATTGTAAAAGAATTTAAAAATTTGAATTTTTTCCTAATAATAGCTGCCATTTTGTTAATTTTGTTCGATTTTCTTTTATTAATGATAAGCCTCCTCAAGATTTCTAGCTAAAATTTGCTCCGATCGGACCACCGAGAGCCGAGATATTACCGCAAGAACGATAACTTGGAAAAAAAAAAAAAAGAGAGAAGAATTTCATCTATATATATCGTACATTTATACGAGTATTTGTTAATAAACAAAATTCTTCTACTCTTCCACATGTATATGCATAACTATACCTAAAATTTTCATTCTTGCACATTTATTCAGTCCGTCACAAAATATTATCAAAAATGAGCACGACTTTTCAGCAATCAGTCCCCTTAAGAAGCTTGCAAAGCGAGTAAAAGCAGCATCGTGTAAATCACCCTTTACGCTCGCCGTTCCGTGCGTCGAGGATCGCACAGCCGGATCGAGTGGCCCGGCCGCGCTCGGCGGCGGCCGATAAATCTCAATCCGCGGCCCAGAGGCGACGCGGTTACTTTCTCCGAGGGACCAAACGGCAGGGCGCCGGCTGTCCGGCTGCCGGCCGCCAAGTCCGGACAAAAACGCGCGGGTTCGTCCGAGAAAAATGGACGGTCGACTCACTCGGGGGGTATGCCCCCCGGTCCCCGTAGGCCACTGAGAGAGTAATGAAGCAATGTCAGCCTCGCACCGGATGTAAACGTACTCCCTGACGTCGTTCGAACGCTCGGTCGTCGATCTCTCCGCGGCCGAGTCTCGGGGCTCGCCGGCGGCGGCGTTCCCGCCCGCCGGCGATCCTCGTCTTCCGATGGTCCCTGGATGATGATGATGCTGCTGCTGCTGCTGCTGCTGGTCTCTGGCTCCCTCGTGGCCGGCGTCACGGACATTTGCCAGGTCAGCGTTGGCAGCAGTCTTTGCCTCCTTGGCGGGTGATGGCGGCGGAGACGTTGGTGGCGATGGTGATGGACTTCCTGCACGAGCAGAACTGTAGCACACTGCTGCCTTCCGCAGGGTCTCCCTGCACAGCTCGGAGAACATGCTGTCTCCCCCATGGCCGGGGCCCCACCGGACCGGCCCGTGTGTCTCCTCTCTCGTCGGGGCCTCTCCTCTGCTTCTTCTCGCCCGCGAATCCTCTCGCGGCACTCTTGCCGCCCGGAGCCCGCGCGCCGGACGATCACGAGTCTCGCTCGCCGTTCATCGTCGTCGTCTCCTCGCAGCGCGTTGACGCGGGCCGCGACGACGTCACACACACATACACACACACACACACACACACACACACCGGCACACGTCACGTGGGCGAGCAACGGCACTACATCGCTTCGTTAGACGACGGCGCGACCGGTCGCGTCTCGCGCGAGCCGCCTGTCCACGATCCGGATGATCGGAGATGTCGGGCTCGCGGCTTACGCGAGTATCTGAGGAGGAGCGATCAGTAAGATTACTCCCGGCGCTCCTCGTCTTGGCGTCTTGGCGTCGCCGCGGCTGGCTCGTGTTTCATAGTTATCGTTTTACGAGGCTGGGACAGAGCGGGGGGAGAGAGAAACGGGAGTCGCGGGGTTCTCTGGCGAGTTGCAGACGATCGTGCGGAGCCCTCGGCGGATTGTCGACAAAAGTGCGACTTGCATCCGCGCGGCCGATTCGATCTCCCTTCATCGATATTTCTGTCATGAGTCGTCACGAGCGCACGCGTGAGTATCGAGAATCATCGGAATCCGCTGTGCGACGACTGCAGCTAACAGCTCTCGAGCGTCTAATGAAACGAGACAGAGAGAGAGAGAGAGAGAGAGAGAGAGAGAGACAGAGAGAAAGAGAGAGACAGGGAGAGAAGAAACGTCGGCAGACTCGCGACGTGAGAAGGAAGAATGATCGAGGAACGTTGCGATGAGCGGCGCAAAGCAGGCGCGATAAACAGAGGTCGTCGGACGATGCGGCGTTGTAAGACGACGTCGGAGCGTAAGGCCGTACGGCAGGGCCGACGTTAGCGGCGTTACGCCGTTAACGGCCGCACACGGGGCGCACGTAATAAAAATGTCTGGCCGGCTGCCAGCTGTTTGCGAAATTTACAGCCCGGTTGCGGCGATGGTCGCCGGCAACGTGAAATGTCGCGAGGCCCGCATAGGAGCGGGCGAAGAGGAGGAGGGGGAGGGAGGGAGGGAGGGAGGGGCTGGCTGGCGGAGCCGCGGCGCTATCGATTTGCATTACGCTAAAATTACGGCCGCGCGCCGTTAATTTAGTTTGCCACGCGGGTATTCGAGGCATTTCCCCCGCAGACTCGAGTATGAATAGCCGGGCTCTGCGCGCTCCTGCGCGCTCCTGCACGCTCCTGCGCGCTCCTGCGCGCTCCTGCGCGCTCCTGCGCGATTGACGCGCCGCGTATTGATAGTCATCAAAGCGGCTCTAACGAGTTCGCGTGTAGGTGCGCCCACTGTTTAAATAGATTATTAATGGGCGGGGGGGGGGGGAGGATTGCGTTAACGATAACGCGACGCGCGGTCGGTTAATATGTAATAATTGCTGATGCGGACGAGTCGATAATCGCACGGTCGCGGCGCGAAAAATCGGCCAGCTGGGGTCAGCGAGATACGGTAATTTCACAGCGATAAGACGCGCAGCTGGGCGCAGAGTCGTTAATCTCGACAAACGCGGCCGCCGGTAAGCGGTAAATTGCGCGTGTTCCGCGGAGAGACGCGACACACGGAATGTGCGCTCTATATTTTCGCGCGGAGATATCGCGCCCTTACCCCGATCGGAATCGCGGCATCGGAGGAAACAATTAGCTTACGTTAATAGCCCCCCTCCCCCCAACCCCACACGACATGGCGATGTCGCGAGGGAGTTACAATCTTGCGTCGAAGCGGCATCGCGAAGATTGCGCTCGGTTGTTGTTGGACGAAGAGAAACGCTTGCGAATATTAATGACGCGCCCCGCGGAAACGCGCGCCTTTATCTGCTCGGACGGGAAACACAATCGCTCGATTATTCGGCACGCCGGCGTGCGCGTCAATGAGCAACGCGGCGATAAACAATGCGAGATCATCCGACGCGTTATTGGCGCGCAGCCGCGTTCAACTCGAATAACCGTCGGATGGCTGATCCGTCGCGGCTGCGAATCCATCGCGTATCCGCTCGCGTGCTCGCGCCGAGGGATGGCGAGAGAATGAATTGGAATTTTTCACGGGGAGAACGCGAGGGCGGGAGGGAGGAAGAGCGAGAAAAAGAGAGAAGCAGCCCAGAGCCCTGGACGCGGAAGGAAAATACTCGGCGTGCCCCCGCTCGAAGGACCTTATGATTTATCGCCGCACGGATGCGCCGGCGAGGAAAAACCCTCTCGACATGCGCGCGCACTTAGCATGCGCATAATTCCGTCAAACGATCACGTTGTACCGTTTGCCAACCGCATCGCGGTCATTAAGAAGACAGGATGGATGAGAATATCCGAATAAGATGATTCTCATCGAGCGCGGGGAATTCCGCCGCGTTCTTCGCGGCTGCGAGCTTCGCTCTACCGTTTCATCCGTCCGCCTCTCTCGGAGGCACACATTTGTGGGGGCAGATGGGAAATAACCTCCCCCCTCCCCTCCCCCTTCCACCCCGCCCTCAAAAGCGGCTGGATACTTTCGCTGCAGCGCGCAGAGCGATTCCGCTCGGATGGAGAGAAATTGTTGTACCGATACCTTTGTGCCCCCCCCCCTCCTCCCTTCAAGCGGCCCGCGCAGAAATCTCGACCGAGCGATATTTCGCGGGCGAGTCGCGCCTGGAGGCTTCGGATGAATCTCATCGAGCGAGACGCGAGGGCGACGCGTCGCGCGACAGCTCGTCCGGCGAGAGCCAAGGTGCACGTTTTCCTTGCAAAAGCGAACCGGAAGCCGACCTCGTCGCGACATTTCGCGCGCGTGTTTCACTCGGCCTCGGCGCGATTCACGCTCGCGACGCGACGCGACGCGACGCGCTCGATCGGCCGAACGGATCGAGCTTCTGTCAAAGTCAGAGACGCGGGCACAATGGAGCGTCATTCTCCCGACGTCTGCTGCATGCCGCGACGTCCTCGCTTTCGCTCGCGACCGCGTTACAGCGGCTGCTGTAATGCGCTGTAATGCCGATGCGTGCGCGCGTTTTACTTCTCCTCTTTTCTCTGCTGCGTTTTCTCTCGCACAGCACGGGGCGAGATAAACCGCCGCTGCCGCCATCAAGCAACGCGAGCGAAACAGCGAGATCGAAACGCGTCGCGTCGTCCGCGTAAAATCACTCGTGCTGAATACAGAGCGATAGGCGAGGCGCGATCGAGCAAAATTCCCACAGGCAAAATCGCGCACAGCCAAAGGATCGCACGGAGGCAAACATGGCGCGCGCAACGCGGAGGGATCGTTTCCGGGACGTGCGAGCGAAAGAGACATCCCCGTGTCGCGATGCGAGACATCCGGGCGGGAGCAAACGAGCGGGCTCGGCGGCGAAAATAAATCGGCAGACGATTCCTCGCAAACCCCGTGCACCGTCACGGCCGCCGCGACGGCGTGTCACGCGAGCGGAACAGTGCTCGGCCTAATTTAGTGGCGTCTATTATTCGACGGGCTGTGCGGGAATCAGCGTTCGCTTAATACCCGTGCTTAGGTTACGGCCCGTATACGTACGTGAAGGATAAATGGCCGGGCCGTATGAACGTGGGATCCGGCCGAAATTCATTATGTTAATTGCCGGAGTCGCGGGGCGGAGAGACGGACGCATGCGGAATTGAATAACGAAACAAAGGCGCGCGATGGATTTATTCCGCGAACGGTCGGATTTGTGTATTTGTGCGCGAAGTGCGTCCCTCAACTCCACCGACTAGCTCGCAGGATCGAGAGATCCTGCGTAGAAGAATAAATAAAGAGGTCCCGGAGTGTGGACATGTGTCTCCTTAAACGCGCTCAGTTCCTGAAATACCGCCGCCGCAGTCTCGGTTCTCGAAGAGATATCTTTTATTCATTAGATCGCGCTTTGCGCAAATGATTGGCGACCAGACGCGCGTACTGTTATGAAGATCGCTCCAAGTTTTCACCGCATCTGCGAGCTCCTCCAAAATGTAGGCATCTGTGACGTCGAGCGGAAGTTATACGTTTCTTCGATTACACTCGCGACAAGCTCCGACGTCGCAATGAACGGATTCTTCGGTTAATGCTGAGGAATTATCAAAACTGATAGTCATCTCGAAAAGCAGTTAAAAAAAAAAAGTACTAACGTTCTGAACTCGCGACACTTTTTTTTTTTCATTGTTGCCAGTCCGCGGACTGTATCTCAGAAATCGAACTTTTACGAGCATCCGTCTGCCGGGAACATTTTTACTTCTTTCTCTCGACACGGAATCTGTTTGCCGTGAGTTTGCCGGCGGAGAGAGTTCACGCAGGTACTCTCTCCGTCGCGCGCTAAATTGCAGATCGCGGAGAGGAGGCGCGGGGGGAGTTGAATAATTACGTTAGCGTCTTATTACCGGATATGTCTAAATCACGAGAGATTCGCTCGGAGTGTACCGATCGAGCACGTCGAGCGCCCGATGTGATCGGGTTTTCAAGCTGATGTAATCTCGCACGTGACCGAGCGCCGATGCTCAGAATCGGCCGCGTTTAACGCTGCGATATGTGAACAGTCGGAGCGCGCTTCGTAAAAATAAGAGCGCGATGTCGATGTTCGAGGATGCGCCTTGCGAGTGTCATCTTGGATTACCCCAGACATCCTGGCGTGATGTCTCGTGATATTTTACACAAGCAAGGAATACGCGCGTCGCGAGTCTCTTCTTCATTCCCTGCCCCCCTCCTCACCGCTGCTCAACACAAGTCATTCAACCGAACGGCAATTTCGCCGTCTCTCAAAAAGTGATATCGCTTTGATTTAAGTTTGCGGCGTACCGCGCGCGCGCGCGCGCCCCCTAACGCGACGGAAGAAGGAGAAACGATCCCCCGTCGGCGATATTAAATTCTAATTATCTCCGGGATGCTCTCTCACTGATTAGAATCAGTGGCACAAATTGAGGGTCAGCCTTTTGGACGGGCGAGATAAATTTTCGCGCGGTGAAAAGCCCTCCCCCCTCTCATCGTGGGCGCGCCCGCGCAATCCTTGATATCTCAATCCGTCTCTCCCTCGTTAAATCTAATTTTAAATAACTTCCCTCGGGCGGATTAACGCGCGTCGTCGCGAAAGTCGGCGAACTCCGTTTTAATGGCCTAACTCGAACTTCGATTACGAACTCAATTCGGAACGCCTCGGTGATCCGATCTCGGTTTTCCGGAGAATCGAGCCTGCCAAGATCGGCGTCGTTCGATCGCCGGCTTTAAGGAGAGAGAAGGAGAGAGAGAGAGAGAGAGAGAGAGAGAGAGAGAGAGAGAGAGAGAGAGAGAGAGAGAGAGAGAGAGAGAGAGAGAGAGAGAGAGAGAGAGAGAGAGATAAAGAGCGAGGGTGGAAACAAAAAGTTTGCCCGAAAGGACGACGCCGCACGCCGCCCATTGTCCGCGGTACCCTCGCGACAACCTTGCACCCTTACCGTTGCCATTGCAGTATTTCGCCGTGGCGATCAAATGGCAGTCTTAAAATACCCGAGACAGTGAAAACCGAAAGATCGTGAACGGAGGAAAAAAGAACAGCACACATCGATAGAGAAACGACGATAATCTTGTGATGATCGTTCATTCGTACACCCTGCGTGTACTCCCCATCGCTAGTGACGAAACGTGTTAAACAAATGCTACGTGACAAGATTCGCGACATGCGACGTCGCGACGGCCAGAGGGAAAGGTCAAAGTTCAGCCGGGGATTAATTTCGAAATTAACCGATCAACCGTCGCGATCGGCCTGATCTGATCCTTGATTAAGGTTGAGTCGATGTTGATGCTTGAAATTCAACCCACACTGATCCAGCCTCGTAATCCCGCTGGGATCACGGCGGCCACGTGATCCAGATGTTTGCGATATTTGCGACGTGTCCACGTGCGACGCTTCGTCGATCGGGAGAGCTGCGCGTTAGCACCGACGATTTCACTATTCTAATCCGACCTCTTTTGCGTTTGTCGGGATCAAGGAAGGATTCCTTCCCGCGGAGGATTATCGAGGCAAACGATCAGACCCCATCGGAGCCGGGAGAGATTATCTCCATGAAGGATGACGTTTCATCGTGGCGTCATCGTGAAATTGTTTCGCGAATCGTAAATCTGACGGACGGAGACTCGAGAGAGAGAGAGAGAGAGAGAGAGGACAAAGACGCGAGAGCGACTGACGGCGGCGGGATAATCGCCGGGATGAAATTTCCGTGAAGCACGCATCATCTATGCTTGCCGCCGTTGCTTGCCACTCTCCAGTCGATTAACTCGACGAAGCGCGAGACCGCGAGGATAGATAGAAGAAGACGCAGAGAGATCGACTGTGCAGCGAGTTACGTAAATCCCCCAAGTGTAAGGCTGCCGAAGAAGAGTATCATCGCGATGAGCCATGATGACTCTTCGAGTCGGCGAGATCGCGCCGGCGTAAACCTCCGTGGAGCGAACAATTATAACCTACCGAAATGCTTTTTCTCCGAGTGTCGTCGCGCTATCGCCGAGCCGACATTCGCAGCCGGGGACAGACAGTCATGCAACGAGCGATCCGCTGAAGCGTAAGTCGCACGATTTCGCACGAGGTGCACACTTCAATCGTTGAAGTAGCGAGGGAGGACTCGCGCGCGCGCGCGCGAGCGGGAACGCGAGCGAGGAACAGCAACGGAAGCGGCCGTCACTGGCGAGCGATACACGATCAAGCCCCTTTTTCCGCATTAAAACGAGTCAGCCGCAGCGAGTCGCACCACCGGGAGCGACGGAAGAACGGGACGTGGGAGCGGGTTGGCTTGGAGGCCGGGAGGATCGCGAGGACGACGAGCACCTCCTGGCCCGAGACGCGCGAGCCTCGCGTCCGCCTCGTGGCGAGCCGACGCGTCATCGCGACGAACGAACCCGGATTCGAGGACTGGCCTGGTCCCGGATCACCTGTACGCACTGGACGGTCTCCAGGCGAGAACTGAGCCCGCGAGATAGCCGGAGAGAGCAGCGCGAGGTGCAAACCCGCCAGAGCGACCTCCCTCGTCTGGAGGGTGGCGCGCGCGCGCGCGGAGAGGGTTGCACGGACTCTCTCTCGCGCGGAGGTCCGATGTGCGCCGCACGGTTAGTACGTGCGTAGTACACCGTTGCGAGGATCAGGCAGGGTTGGAAGGGGGACCGCTCGGCGACGGGGTGGTGTGGGCGCTGGGGGAGACGGCGGCGGGGGTGGATGACGAAGGATAACGGAGGGTCGGAACGAGAGAGGGGTGATACGTTCAGTCGGTGCGTACACGGTATACCGTTTGGGGAAGCAGCTGAGGGGGTGAAAGTCAGACGGAGAGATAGCGAGGGTGGTGGGGGAGGGTGATGGAGGGAAGAGAAGGGAAGAAGCGAGGAAGCCGGAAGAGAGCGAGCGAGAGATAAGGCGCGGAAAGGAAGAGGGAGCCGCGAGAGACGAAGATAGGAGATATGCCGGTAGTGGTGGCTGGCTGTCCTCCACCATTTCCAACGCTCTCGACGACGACGGCGGCTGGTGGCGCTGCTGTTGCATCGATCAGCCACCACCTGCAACCCTCTCCCGAAATGGTCAACCCTCGGTCTCGCGGCACGGCGCGCTCGCTGGCCTATCTCTCGTCCGGCCGCGACGCCTAATGTCATCGTGATCTTCGACCTCCTCTCGAGCATCCCCTTTCGGCCGTCACACACTCCCCTGCCGCTTCCTCCTCCTCCTCCTCCTCCTCCTCCTCCTCCTCCTCCTGCCCGGTACGCCCGTAATCGTTGGCGATTGACACGATGGGCCTGATTTGTTATTTTTCCCTCCGTCAGATTTTTCGCCCCGTCAGCGAGCGCTTTCGCGTGAAGCAGCGTTTTGTGCCGCGATAACGGTTGAAAGGCTGCCGCCTTCCGGCGGAGAATAGGGTGACCTCGATTGGATCATTGGCGAGGAGAGAAGGTGCGCGCAGCTTCCGATTGCTATCTCGAGCGAGTCTGACGTTCTTATAGACGAGCGTGCGACTTTCATTCTTAACCAGGGGATTATGTTAAACTCGGCTGTACGCACGACCTTGAGGCACCTTGTCCAACGAGCTCGGGATAAAGCGTGCAGCATCGAAACGACAAAAGTCGATAAGTCCACGTGAAACGTCGCGGAGAATCGATTACGAGACGAAGGACTCCTCGGGGGTCGATCATCCCTCGAGTGGAGGTTCGGAGGAGAGCGGCTTGGCGATTCCCATGATTGATCAGAGCTCTCTTCTCGGTCCACCACGATGTCCTCGAGAATCGATAACCTTGAAGACGCCGTGGTAACGCGCGCTCGAGGGGTTCGTCTCTACGATCTTTCCCTGACGGATTATGGCGAGTATCCACACGATGCGGATTTGCGGGAACATAGAAACGTCGTTCCTTCGTAGAACGACCCTGTGCGGGACAGCGCGTTATTTCTATCGCAGCGAGATACCCGCCACGATCAAACGATTCGCCGCGCTGTGGAATCGTCGCGCTCGCTTTTACGACACGCAAATACGCAAGCTCGCGGGCTGTTGCCTTTTATTCCACGACACTCAAGCGTGATACGAACGCGACACGACGGGCATGACGGATTACACTGGAAACTACAGCGGTCGGAATCTTCGCCCCGAGAGACCGAGAGGTTCGCGAAAAATGCGCAAACACACGACCACCCGACTAGAAATTTTGATCAGGTTCATTAACAACATTGATAAGGAGCTAATTGAGTGAATGAAAGGTAATCCTAAGCAAGTCTATCCTTATAATGTCCTAACGACAAATGAGTAAGGGGAAGACCTTTGTAAGACCTTATAATGACTGGGTCCACATTAGGACCTTAATGTACCAACCTAATATATGATATAATATGGCTTGGTTAATCAGGTCCTTGTCGGGATCTTACGTATTTATTGTACCTAATATGATTTGCATCAAGTTTTAACAAAAGAATTTTTGGCTGTCATTTCCAAATATAAAGATGTTTGCATTGAAAAGACACTTCAGGTCACTTGAATATATTTGTAAAATGCTGTAGAAACTGTCCTTTTTTTAGCAGTCTATAAATAGTTGTAAAATTAACGTGACATGCAACTTTTCTCTTTAACACACTACTTCACGTCTTGTCACCTTGTGATACTTTATGATCTTATGATATTCATTTGATGTTTCTTTTCCGAAACATTTTACAAGTATGCTCGAGCGATCTAAAATATTATTTCATGCAAATATCTTTTTATTTGGAAATGACACGAAAGAATTTTCAGCGTGTCATTTCTTATTTCTAACGTCATCATCCAATATAGCCGTGGCGGGTGTGATCAGGAGCCATAATTTGAAAAAAAAAAAAAAAAAAAAAAAAAAGAAAAAACGTAATAAGGATTCCATAAGGTAACTCAATAAGGACCTGATTGTGAATCCTTACTAAGATCCTGATATCCACGCTGCGTTACATGACTTACTAGGACTAGACGGTATACTAGACAGTATTACCTTATTGGGACCTGATGTCCAAATGAAGTTGACCTGATCAGGACCACGGGATAAATTTCTAGTCGGGCACGCGCTCTCGAGGCGTTTCCGAATGTACGACCTGTCTGCCGTCGATCGAGTTGCCGTCATCTTTCACGCTCCCGTGAACTTCCGGACGGAAGCCGCGGTCGAAAGAGTGATCTCTCCTCCGGACTCGACCGCACGTGCCGCCAGCCATGTCCCCGAAGTCGTCTACATAGCTCACGTGAGCAACGTGTCTCGGGCCTGCGTACGTGTCTCCCGAAATTCCAGGCGCGTCTGGCCCGGCGATGGGAAGGCGGCCAATTCGAGAAAGCAGACTAATCGGAATCCCTAGCCGCGTGGAGCCGCGTCTCCTCGCAAGAAGCATCCCCGACGGCTCGGCGCGGTTTCTGTCGCGACGCAGCACGTCTTCGCCGTCTAAGTTTCTCTCCCCGGGGGGTGCCTCGCCGCACGACTTTCCCGATTCGCTGCGAAAAATTAAACGTCCGGATCCCGGAGATAACCGGCCGATGATGTTGGCGATCCGTACTTGCGGTAATTAGTCTTGCTTTAACGCTCAAGTGAGCTGGAAGTATTCGCTGCTGATTATCTCGTCGCTTGTTTCGAGAGCGGCGACGGCCGCGGCGCGGCGCGGCGGCAAAAACACCGTCGAGAGCTAAGCACGTGTGTGTGAAATGTTTCTTATCAAATCCCGCTTTCCTCGCGCCATCCATCTTTGAAGCAAGCTCGCAGCGGATGTAGCGGAAGAAAGATGCGAGGGTAAATACGCCGCTTCGGTTTTTAACGAGCCAGAGTCTCCCGACAGCTCGGGAAGAAAGTTCCCGGCTCCTCCTCGAAGGAGGCATTGGTACCGTTTAATCGTGGACAATTCCGGGGTCATGCCGCACCGTTCGTTTGAGATATTATTTAATTGCGAAAGTTCCGTTCTCTCACAAACAGAGCCTGAAAAAGAAGCGTAAGGCTGTGGAACGTCGCGGGCGCGCGATGTAATAGCAATCGACGAATTAGCGAATTATTTCGGGTCGCGGGCCCCGTAAGAAGTCGGTGCATCGAGAAGTGCAATTCGGGGCTTATCGGAGTCTCATGATCGCCGAGCCGGAGACAAGTACTCGAGAGAGTTCGGGAGAGTCGAGTAAGTTAATTATCGGGGATTAATTTCGACGTTGGGGAAATATCCATCGATGGAGGGAATGTGATTACTCTCGAATTTCTCGTTATCACTGAACGCGCATGAAAAAGAGAGGAAGAGATATATAGACATAGATGGATAGAAAGAGAGAGAGAGAGAGAGGGGGGGGGGAGGCGACTCGGAATGGAAAAGCGGGAAAACAAGGAGCACTCTGCGGCACTTGGAACGCCTTCGCATTTTCCAACGCTCTCTATTTTCGCGAACCTCGTTTTGCGGCGATTACCCGCCGCCCTCGCCGTTATTACACGGCGTCATTACAAAAACGTTTGCAACAATGACCCCGTTTGAGGAAACAGGAAGAGTTGCCAACCGGGGGTACCGCTGTATTTTTATATCAGTGCAGATCTGCCGCCGCGCGTTCTCGACGTTCCCGACGTTTCAAAATCTTCATATCACGCATTTCTCTTCGAACGCGCACACACACACACACACACACGCGGATCTCATCCTTCCGCAAATTCCCCGTTCGCGCTAAGCGAATTAAAAACACGCATTTACCTAGCCCGTCAGTTTCGCGCTGGGTGCCATCTGCCGTCGCTTAAATCACATTCTTCCGCTAAATGGAAATCAATCGAACGGCGCGCTGTGTCCACCCACGTCGCCGGCCCGCCCTTGCGTCACCCCCGCTCGCTAATTCCCGCCATATCGAGCTTCCGCAGGAGCAGCTGGACTCCCCGCCCGCCCGCCCTCGACCCTTCACCTGTGTTTGCTCCGCGCTCACACGCGGTCCTTCGCACGGCCGATGAAGGGCGCGACACGCACTGTTGCTTTTGCAGCCGTGCGAATCCACCGGCGAATTCCCGACTATTAGCTACGCACATATCGGCACGCGGCTCACTCGCGTCGCGGCGATCGAATAAAATTGCCCGTACAGCGGAATCGCGCGGTTCTAAAGTGGGAGGGACGAGGCCCTCCTTTTCGAAGGCGGCGCGCAACGTCCGAAATTGGCGACGACGCGGAGCGGGGTTTCCGCGTTGAACATATGATAAATATATAGAAAAGGATACACATATAGAAAAGGACTTTTTTTCACTTTGAAATATGTTATAAAGGATGAAATTCTGAGTGACTTTTCCTAATACAATTATTATGGGGGTCGCTTATAGTTTCTGAGGATATTTGACTTTTCAACTTTTATAATTGTACGTTGAAGTATATTTGAGGTAGACAAGCAGTTTTCATTCACTTTAAATATAGGAAACAGGCTCCGCCCCCCTTCCCCCGCACCCCCGCCCCAAACAAATCCTAATCTAACCTAACTTATTGCATCTTTATATATTTTTGAACAATGTTGAAAAATGTTCTCTTTGCATCTATCACCTGGCTCAACTCCCGCTTATATGTACTGTTTCCTATTATATATTTCTATGTATACACCATGTTTCGATTAACTATTTGAATTGTACTGTAAATAACGTCAGCTTATGATATCTAGAATTTCATACCAGGATAATCAAAATTCCGAAACTTTAAAATCAAATATCTCGGAAACTATAAGCGACCCCCGTATAGTTGTATCAGGAAGTCACTCAGAATTGCATCCTTTATAACATATTTCCAAATGGAAAAAACCGATGAGGTGTACCCCTTTCTATATATTTACCTCTACTTCAAATATACTTCAACGTACAATTATAAAACTTGAAGGTCAAATATCCTCGGAAACGATAAGCGACCCCCGTACAATTGTATTAGGAAAAGTCGCTCAGAATTTCATCCTTTATAACATATCTCAAAATGAACAAAATCGGTGAGGTGTACCCTTTTCTATATACTTACCAAACATATTCAATGGCGAATGCGCGGCAATTTTACGCCGCGAGCAAAATAATCGAGAAGAGAGGGGCGATTTTCAGCCTGCGATTTTGTCTCCTCGCACTCGGCCATGCTTGTTCGCCCGCGTCTCGTGTCTAATCGCCGTTGAATCATTTATTTCTCCTTATTCGCCCCTCTTCCGCCGCAACTCACCGTCGCGAGCCTGCACAAACTGTGGCGTTCTCGGCAGGACGAAACTTTGAAAAAAATTTAACAGCGAATCCCTCCCGACTTAAATTATAGATGGGGCATCGAGGAGAGCTCCAGCAGCGGCATGTCGAGAGTGTTCGATACCTCGAGTCGAGACAATTCCATTCGCATGCATTTTTCAGCCTCGAAAGTGAACACGCGCGCGTGCACGACTCCACGTTTGACATCGGACTATCCAAAAGTCGGGCCGGCGCGAAGCGGCCGCTCGGGCTTTGCGCACGTCGTGCATGTGGCGTGCAAATGGAGATTGATCGCGTGAGGTTACCTCCAAGTCAACGGCTGCAGCTTCGCCTAACGCGAACTTCAGCCTTGCGCGGCGCTCGCGCGAACAGCCGCCGCGGAAATTCTTCCGATGTCTCTCTCTCGTCTCTTTTTTCCGACAGAGGGCTGCCGAGAGAGAGAGAGAGAGAGAGAGAGAGAGCCCGGGTACGCTCTAATTGACGTTTCTCATGACGCGAGCGCCAACGGAGGGAAAGATGAAGAGCAATGTGAAAGAAAGAGGACTGTAGGGAAACGGTCAAATAAGAATTGCCTGGATGCCGCGCAGTTGCAGCTGCTGTCGCAGCGAGAAGCGGCAGAAGTAGGACGTACGTTCTCTCCCCGACTGCGTAAATAATAAACGATTCCTCGCGTCAGCTGAGGAAGCGCGCTGTACGAGCTCTCCCGCGGAGTGGAGATTCCTTCTCGCTAAGATAAGGCGATTCGGAGGATGGACACAGTTTATCGTACGGCGGCGTTAACTTACTTACTGAAATTATGGCGCGCGTGCTTGGAAACTGGAAACGAGTGGGATGCCGGATGCCCGACTTCCTTTGATTTCAGCGCGACGGGCTTTTCTAACGCAACGTCGTTGGTAAATGACAAAATAAACGCGAGCGAGAGAGAGAGAGAGAGAGAGAGAGAGAGAGAGAGAGAGAGAGAGAGAGCAGAATGTAATTTTACTATATTAATCCAGTTTCCGAAGCAACGAAGGGAATGCGAAACAGCCTGGCTAGACTTGACTCCTTCGCTATTGGCACTTTTAATTGCCTGGCGGAGCAAACAACTTGGTCGCGAGCCTCGCAGCATCGCGCGGAACGCGGAAGGACTTTTAATCGTCGACGTAAAAATCTCGAAGGATCAGCACGTGGACGATTCATAAATTCCGGCCCAGGTCCGCGGCGATTCTAACGCAAACATCTTGGCCGGCGTGCTACTGAGTGTTTGAGGATCGTCGGTTAAAACTGAAGGTGTCACTTTTGCCAAAAGTTTCAGCCAACTTGGCCTCGCGAGCGAGGCAAAACTCCGCGATCTCCACGAGGTATTCGTCGCACATTCACGACGCGGACCGGCAGTATATTTCCGCGGTAACAATGTGACGCACCGCGTTTGGGCATTCTTCACACGAGACGGCCTCGCGAAATATGCTTGCTCGGCGTAAGATTGTCGCGCGGCGGAATTGTAGAATATGGTGACGATGATTCGAAAATTCATTGTTTTCGTGCAACGACTCAACGTTCATCATTTTCGCACGACAATTGAAAATTCATGGTCTCCGTACACTGATAGAAAAATATAGTTGAACATAGTTGAACTATAATCTCACTATATTTTGTAGTTCACTTTGGCGTCAAGCATATTTTTATAGTTCGTGGAACCTGCGAAATATAGTAGAATAAACACAAATATATATATATATATAGTCAATGATTGTCTTAAATAATTGTTTAGTTACTTTTACCACATACATGGTAATTTCTCATTCACAAACATAGTGAGATTTAATATTCATATAGTTACATCTGTCATCACTCAGCAAATATTCTGGTAATATTGACTATATAAAAGAGTTACTTTACCTACCATTTTATATTTGTACCCATACAATAATATCACTTTAACTTACTACAATTCTTAGTAAAAATATTATATGTTTATACTATGCCTATATCGTAATTATTACCGATATTGTGGTAATACTTACTTATAAATATGATATTTTGGACTATAATTTAGTTACTACATCATTATAGTTCCAAATATCAGATACTTTTCTCTCAGTGTATAATGGCCGAAAAATTCATCGTTTCCGTAGTGATGGAAACATTCACGGTGGCGAGACAACGAAGAGCGATCGGCACAAGTCGCCTCTCTGAGAGCGCGTTTTCAGCGGTCGGACGGTCGGGACAAGAACGTCGACAAGAACGCGACCAAGAGACGAAGAGATAACCGGCGCGCGTTTTTGCTTTCGATCAGATCTTCGTATCGCCGGATATACACGCCCGGGTCCGAGGCGTAAGATTTCCATCGCCGGAAGTGGAGTGAAGGAACCGCCGGAACTCTCCCTCCGTGCAAACCCGATGGCGCGGTTCGTGCGCGGCATTAACGATCGGTCGTATCGCTCGTTACCGCGACCCTTTTTTTATCGCGCTCGTCGAGATTTATGTCAAGTGTATCCAGAGACCCCGGCATTTTCATTCGCTCGTGATAACGTCGAGGCCGCAGCTTCCGTCGTTTCACGCGGCCGATTTCGGCGGTCGACCGCTTCGGCGAAGGTGTCGAGTATTTTCGAGATTCATCTCGTGTTCCCGATGTCGGACAATCGACGGTGTCGTCGTCCGTGGCGCCCACGAATCTTGAGAGAGAGAGAGAGAGTGAAAATATCGAATATCGGTCTCGTAGTGTTGCACTGAAAACCGACGTGGACATTTGCGTAGACAAACGACAAAACGACAAAGCGCATCTTTACTTCCCCTTGAAAACATCATTTCGTCAAACGATTGCCGGAAGATTCATTAATGTTGTCCGATCGCAAATATGATCCGCTGCCATGCGGATGATAGCACGTAACTTGCCCAATTGCATTTTCGTCTCATCTTTGCAACGGGGACGAGCTTGCAATGGTGACCCACTGCCGGTAGCGTCGACAAGCGTAACGGACGTAAATTTAGCAGAAAACAGAGGGAGAACTCAATTATAATGGCTGCGAGAGTTGCTGCGAGAATGAGAAAACTCCTCCCCCTCCTATCTCTCCCCTCTCCCTACCTCCCTCTCTCTCTCTCTCTCTCTCTCTCTCCTCTTCTCCTCACGTGCAATGTGAGCCCGCGCTGCTATTTGTATGGAAATTAATTCCCGCACGGCCGTTAATTACGAAACATTATTCCGCGTTCGGGGAGAAAAAAAGTTTATCATGGAAGCAATATTAATTGGAGTATCGGGACATCGATTAATATTTCGGCGTTATGCGCAGGCATTGCTGCGGTTGCCGATCGCGCATCGACCGGATGCGCTTTCAATTTTTAATCAAGCAGCGATGAGGGCAAGAGGGAGAAGCGCGAATCTTCGAAAGGCGAAGATGCCTTTTTTCGGCTCAGGATCGCAGCCCCTTACATTAGAGGGCCGAGCGAGCGGCCCTCCTTTGTTCTTGAGAAAGAACAACCCCGCGGTCCGCGGGGCCACGCATCGCATGCATCCCAGGAACGGGGCGGAAATATTCCCGAAAGGGCCCACGTTCCTTATAGGAATTCCTCGATTTCCGATCGAACAACGGACACCAATAATGCACAGAACGTAGAAATAACGTTCTCGCGCCGACGCGACGCGCCTGAATTCCTCGACGCGACGACGCTGATCGTCGGTAAACGCGCAGCGCGCGGAAAAGCGCGAAGCCCGCCGCGTGTTTCCCAAAACTATAAACGGATCGCGAGCGATCCCGTGCCTCGGTACTTACCGATCTCGGCGAACCGTCCCCAAGAGGACACTGGTAATTTCCACTTGACACAACGGCGGAATTCCCTCCGCCGGACGCGGAAGCCTCGCGACCGCGAGAGATACGCGTTATCCCGCTATTCCGGAAAGGCGGATATTCAAAGCGGCGCCGGAGCGGACGTAAGTGCGCGCCTCCGCTGAATGGAGGCGGTTCGTTTGTGCATCTTAATCCCGCCCATTGTGCGGGCGACCCGTAGAATTCGTGAATCACAAACGAGGGCACAATATCGCCCGGACCCGTCGTCAGCGGTGAATCGAAAAGCCGCCGGTATAAACGGATCGCGAGCGGATTGTTCCGGATCGCCGGCCGGATACGTTTATCCGAGAGCGCGTTTATCTAGCTCGAGTCTTGCTTACCGTTTTAATACCGTATACCACGCGCGTGCATGCGATCAGTCGATTGTTCAGCGACACATTCGTCGCGCGCGTCGCCACAGCCCCGTGATATACACACTCTCTCTCGCTTTCTCTCTCTCTCTCTCTCTCTCTCTCTCTCTCTCTCTCTCTCTCCCCCTCCCTCCTCTAAGCCGGATCTGAGCGTTATACTTTCGCGGTCGCTGACGCTGATCCCCGAGCGTATGAATCTCCGAGTCGAAGCGTCGGGTCCGCGAAAATCGCGAGAACCGTCGACGGAGAAGATTACGGGGACTGGAGGGTCAGATTGCTGAAAAATCGTGCTTGTTTTTGACAATATTTTTTTGCGACGAACTGAATAAATGTGGAAGAATGAAAATTTTAGGTATATCTATAGGACATGTGAAGAGTAGAAAAATTTTGTTTATTAACAAATATTCGTATAAACATACGATATAGCTGAAATATACTCTCCTTTTTTTTTTCAGTTGTCGTTTTTGCAAGTAATATCTCTCGGTGGTCCGATCGGAGCGAATTTTAGCTAGAAATCTTGAGGAGCATCTTATCATTATCCGGTGAAGCACTATAAAAAGAAATCGAACAAAATTAACAAAAATGGCAGCTATTATTAGGAAAAAACTCAAATTTTTCACTTCTTTTACAATAAAAAAATTAATATCTCGAAATGAAATATTTTGACGAAGTTGTCCATGGCTCACCTGACAGCTGGACGAACAAATATTATTGCTTTAAAATTTCAAATCGATACGAAGCTCAGTTTCGGAGAAATCACTGCAAAAAGTTGAACGGTAAAATTTCGAGAGGAACGCGTTTAAAATTCAAGTTGAAGTATATTTATATGAATATTTGTTAACAAACAAAACCTTTCCACTCTTCACATGTTATACAAATATATCAAAAATTTCCATTCTTGCACATTCATTCAGATCGTCGCAAAATACTATCAAAAAACAAGCACGCCCCTTCAGCAATCTGACCCTCCGAATCCTCTTAACAGAGCAACGAGAGAGAAATCCGCGCACTTGCGATTCGGAAAATACAATTAACCGGCGATCGCTGCACT
Organism: Harpegnathos saltator; assembly: GCF_003227715.2. Taxonomy (NCBI): domain Eukaryota; kingdom Metazoa; phylum Arthropoda; class Insecta; order Hymenoptera; family Formicidae; genus Harpegnathos; species Harpegnathos saltator. The sequence goes on from NW_020229890.1 coordinate 831,229, forward strand.
CTCCGAGAGATTATTTCTCGCTGGTAAGGGCGGAAGGACAGAAGCGACACAGGACGACCATGAAAGTGTCGGGGATGTTCCGAAGGCGATACGGAGACGTAGGTAAGAACAATCCGCGATGAAGGTCGCCGCAGTCTCCGGTTTTGGCAGCCTTCTGATTCCCAAGAAACTTGGTCTTCTCGAAGACACGGGACGTTCCCGAAGGCCGGGACGCGTTGTACATGCAAGTACAACGCGATCTCGCCGTCGACGTGAACGTCGAAACGGCGAAACAAGTAGTCGCGATAACGCCGCTCGTCGGCCGAAAGGATCTCCTCGATGTTCGCGCGGTCGCGCTAACTACGAGGTTACGTACAGTCCACGGCGACGTAGACTGCGGCGACGAGGAATTAAATGCCCTCGCTTTTTTGCGGCGCGGCGTCGCATTAAAAAGCCGCGCACTTGGTGGCTTACGCCGCGAGTCGCGCAGGCCGGGACAAAAGTGCCCCGCCAAGAGCGGCCATTGTGGACTTGATACGCCGTGGCGATGTTATTAGACTCCTCCGCGAAGAATGCATTAAGTCAAATATATTCCGGCGAATAATACGCCGAACGCTTTACCGATATGAAGCGCTCTCCGTCCCGCCGCCCGCCATCGCGGGCGCTCGGTATTATTTCGTAAAGCCGCGACTGGATCCGCATTGTCTTATTCAAATCTTCTCACGACAGCCGGCGGGGACGCGAGGCGGAAATGAAGACAGGATACCGCGCGCGCGCGCGGTCTCTTCCCTAGGGACGCAGCGATAAATCGATAATATCGAGAGACGAATATCGAATATTTATCGATATTTTTTTATCTCCGATAAAATCGACATATCGATATGAATTTGATATTGATATTTCGTATTTTTCAGTTACAGCTCTGGGGGCCTGTCACGACCGAGATGAAAATTACAAAAGTGAAGTATTCACTAGAATATACGTATATTATGTAATTGATCGATATCTAGTAAATTCGCCCACTTTTCACCTCGATCGTTGAACCGTAGAATAGATCTCCTGCTCCATGTATGCCGTGATCTTTGGCAAACGACTGCGGTTTGTATCACATATTTTCTAATAAGAATATGACAATAAATTATATGAAGATACAAATTTTTTAAAATCTTTCGTGTATGCTCTTTACATGCGTACGCCTATATGTATACATTTTTTTATACAGATATCGATATAAGTATTGATATTTTTCAAAATTATCGATATTATCGTTATTGATGGTTCTAAATGACGATAACATCGTTATCGATATTTTGAGAAATCGTTGCATCCCTACTCTTGCCTCTATCTGAATGTCGATGGACCGCCTACGTCTGCGAGGCGAGTCTCGGCGGAGAATCGGCTATTCCTGATAGACGCCCAGCCGGCATATCCGACCCCGCGTCGGCGGTCAAACGGCGGACGTGCGAAGCACCACGCCAGGGGAGCAGGGAGGAAGGGGGAGTCGTGCGATCTAGCGATCGAGCGTGGAAGCGAAAATTTTCGTTTGCATTACGCAAACGCCCGCTTCGTTCGTCGACTCCCAACGTCATTTTATCGCACGTACAACGCGCATTCGCGTAAGCGAGCGAACCCGCGGAAGACCGACCCGTCGCGAACGACGAGCCGTCCGCGAGGCGATTAACGCGGACTAATTACGATCGAAATTCGCGCTCGTGGGATTTTCGCCCCGTGGGACGCGTGAGATGTGCGACGACGGGCTGAAAATGGACAAGACGTGCGTGCGCGTGTGTGTCGCGAGCGTGACGCGCGACGACATTATTCCTGTGTACAGAATCACTCGGCGAAAGTAGGCCGCCGCGCCGGCAGGCACACCGGTGTGGATGAAAACGTTCCTGCGACGTCACGTCGCGTCGCGTCGCAAAAAGGTTGACGATGAAAATCGTTTCAGCGCACAGTCATGCAGCGAAGCGAGGCGAAATTGTGTTTGCGCCGACGCGTGTCGCACGTACGGCGGGGCGGGGGGCGGGGGGGGAGGGGAGGGGGAGGGGGAGCGAGCGATTTCGCGCGAACACGCGATAAGAGTGTCTTAATCTCGGCCCGTCGTATTTCGGCCCGAGGTGGGCGTCGTCGATTCCGCAGGAGCACGCGCGTTGGCTCTCGGCAAAAGCGATAATTACCGGGCGCCTTATCGAGCGTCATTCATCGTAATTGTCGCTGCGCAAGAGAGCGCACGTCATTGATACTTGATTAACGGCGCCCTTGTAATGTTAATTAAATCAAATTCGCCGGCGTGCGGAGTGCACGGCCGTGCGAAAGAAATCCGATTAAAGCGCGCACGACGCGAGTTATCGCCACGACAATTGAGCGACTTCTTCCAGTCGGGAGGGGGGGGGGGGAGGGAGGGAATGTACCACGTGAATAATAAATCTTCCCTTTTAATTGCGCTCTAAATACGGACGACAGCTGAACATTCACGGCGGTTCACCGTCGGTACTCGAGAAGCCCCCCTCTGCAGTCGATATTTATCGAACGCGTTTTAAACGTTTTATCGATTCTCCCTGATAAGACGCTCCGGATCCCTCTCCCTTGCCTCGTCAGATTGACGTCTCACGACGTCGCAGCTGCGCTATCGTTGTCACCGAAGCTCATCGGGGGCGTGGATGTTGAGCATCTCGACGGGAGGGTGAGGAGTCTCGCTCTTGGCATTCAAGAGCTCATTAAGAAAGACACGTAACTATCGACAACTCGACACGCGCGCGGCCGCACGCACGGCAGATTTTCCCACGAGTTCGAAGGTTCTACAATTAATTGCTCGTCACGCTCGATACTCTTTCGAGACGGGGGCCGTTGCTTTCGGCCGAAAGTGGCCGAGAAAGGACTTTCTTCCATCTACCTAATGGTACTACCGCGCTATTCTCGCGCCCGTATTCGAGCCGTGCGAAAGGCAGAGAAATAGAGAAAGAGAGAGAAAGAGAGAGAGAGAGAGAGAGAGAGAGAGAGAGAGAGAGAGGAGAGAGAGAGAGAGCGCAGCCCCGCAACGAGTGCATACGATGCGCTGGGTAATTCGTGGCCCCTTGCGCGCGAATTAAGCCCTTTTGAGCACGTACAACTCTCCAAGAGTCTCTCGGCCGAGGGCGACTAGGGCTCTCTTCTCTCCCACTCTACTCTCTTCCTTATTAATATATTTTTTCTTTAATTTATATATATTCTTCTAATTATATATATATATATATATTTCTTCAATAGTATGAAAGTAGAGTCTGATTATAGTTGTCTAGGCATCATACATGACTTCCTCGTCGGACACGGTGTATTAAGTCGAGACGCGAAATTACACTCATCTGGCCAACGTTTTATTCTCACTTAATTAAAGCCTTACCCCATCTCGGCATTTTATTCGTTATTATATATAATTATGTCTTTTCCTCTTTTTTATATTATTCTATTCAGTGATCCATATATCTTCCTCCTGCCGCAGCGCTCTTGAACGGTACACTCTAGAGTGACGATAAACGCATCTCTCTCTCTCTCTCTCTCTCTCTCTCTCTCTCTTGCAAGCCGACGATAACGACGTGTATCGTAAAAGGCGACTCTGAGATACGGCACACCGATCATTTTCGCTTCTCCCGCCGGCCGCGGCCGCGGGAATGCAAGCGCGTCGGCGCGCGCAATATCGCGTGACCGGCGCGGACTTCCTGCAGGCCTGCGCGCCGTATGCAAATTCTCCTCTAATCTCGGGAATTAATCCGGCAGTAATTTACCTCGTCTTGTCTTTAAAAGGCCGTTTCGACGGCGCCGCGAGCCGCCGCCATCCACCGCCTGCATCGGGCTCCACGGCACGGCGGTCGGGCGCGAGAACACGGCGCGTGAATTTCTTTCCAGCCGATCGCGCGACGCACAATTGCGCTCGAGCGCGCGATACCGATACCGGTGTATCGATGTAGCGCGGCGAACAGGCGAGTGTCGGTGCTCGAGAGCCGGTCGCAGAAAACGCCGCATCTCGCGTTCCCTTGCCATTAGTCTCGTCTTGCGGCAAGTTTCCCATCGGTTTCGTTTGCCTGGCGATCGAGACCGCGGCAACGACTCGCTCGTTGAAACGAAACAAAAGGTCGAAAGACACAAGACAACTCGGCACGACGACGAGTTCGCCAGTTTCGCTCGCTCCGCGCGACCGCAGCGCGCTGACTGCGCTACGTACCGCGTGCGTCCGGCCGACGTAAACGGCGGCTGTTTTCGACGTGGTACTCACCTGAAACAGAAAGAACAGAGAACGTTACGTCTAATTGCAATCATCGGGTCGCGACGGGTTATTACGTAACGTCGCGTCGCGCTCGCGACGAGCGCTCCGACTTTTGGCGCAATGCAGATAAAGATATTCCTGAGCGCGCGATTAGACCGACCAATCCCGACTAGAAATTTTCCTCAGATTCACCTAACATTGAGCAGGACCTAATAGGGTGAGTGAAAGGTAATCCTAAGTAAGTCAGTTCTTATAGTGTCCTAACGACAAATGAGTAAGGGGAAGACCTTTATAAGACCTTATAATGATTGGGTGATCCACATTAGGACCTTAATGTACCAAGCTAGTGTATGACATAATATGGTTCAGTTAATCAGATCCTTGTCGGGATCTTACGTATTTATTGTACCTAATATGATTTGCATCATCAAGTTTTAACAAAAGAATTTTTGGCTGTCATTTCCAAATATAAAGACGTTTGCATTGAAAAGACACTTCAGATCACTTGAATATATTTGTAAAATGCTGTAGAAACTGTCCTTTTTCTAGCAATCAATAAATAGTTGTAAAATTAACGTGACATGCAACTTTTCTCTTTAACACACTACTTTGTGTCTTGTCACCTTGTGATACTTTATGATCTTATGATATTCATTTGATGTTTCTTTTCCGAAACATTTTACAAGTATGCTCGAGCGATCTAAAATATTATTTCATGCAAATATCTTTTTATTTCATGTGATCAGGAGCCACAATTTGGAAAAAAAAAAAAAACGTAATAAGGATTCCATAAGGTAACTCAATAAGAACCTGATTGTAAATCCTTACTAAGATCCTGATATCCACGCTACGTTGCCTGACTTACTAGGACTCGATAGTATTATCTTATTGGAACCTGATGTCCAAATGAGGTTAACCTGACCAGGAGCATGGGATAAATTTCTAGTCGGGATCTATACGATAGTCTAATGTTAACGTTCTCTCACGTCGCCCAGTGCGCGACGCATTGTACACCTCTCGGTAATAAAACATCCGCAGCGGGGAGCGAGGGGAGGAAAGTAGGCGCGTGAAGATAGACGTGCCTTTCTTTCGTGAGCTATCGCTGCGTCAGACGTATCAGCATTCAGAGATGCGATACCGCGTGTTGCCGTCGGCAGTCTCTCTCTCTCTCTCTCTCTCTCTCTCTCTCTCTCTCTCTCTCTCTCTCTCTCTCTCTCTCTCTCTCTCTCTCTCTCTCTCTCTGAAGCGATAGATGTAATCGAGACGAAGCTTCAGCGATCAGGACCTCTTGCTTTCGATAGCTCGAGGGCAGGACGATGAACATCCCGTCCACGAAGTATTACGCTACTCGCCCGGCGGAACGAGACGAGATTGCTTGTTCTAGTTCCCAGCTATCGATACATGACGCGGTGGAGGGACAATGAGCGACTCGCGACGGGAATCCGTATTGATCTGATCCGATGTAAACATGTCGCGAGCAAACATCGCATAATCTCCTGTTAAATTTTGCCGCCGCGCGTTAAACATCGATTCCAACGGGATCTCGCGCGCGCGTCGCTATTTCCCGACATGCTTGAGCGATTTGTCCCGTCATCTCGCTCGATCATTCACACAGCGAGAACCGCCTCGGTCGGATTAACGCAGCATACGTTACAGCTCAGAAGATGACCGCCGCAACCGTATTGGTTTATCTCATGAGTCTTTCACAAGAAAGACACGGTGCGCGACTTTCCTAACCTTGACCTCGAGCATTTTTCCGATCGTACCCGCGGTTGAGGCCGCGAAAACGTGGCCGACGACGGTGTGATGCTTTCGTCATCCCGAAATCACCGAGAATTCACAAAATTCTGAGATACAGATTTGAAGATGCGCGCGACGCGCGCATGTTTCGATCCGTTCGCGGGGATTTACGGTCCGCTGCCGGGGAAAGGTCAGCCCTCGCGTGAGCGAGAGACGGGCTTCAGAGCCCTTCTGGGAAATGGAAATCGGAAATGAAGAGCCCCCGCCGTCCATCGTCCAGTTACGGATTCGTGCGTTGCGTCTCGGCCGTGCGCAAATTAATGAAGACGACGCGGATGGAAGACAGTAGCAGGCCGCGCGAACGGCGAGCCAATTAATTGGGGCGTGGATTGATTTAGCCCGTAATTAACAATCACCGGCTGCCGCACCGGCGCCCTTCCGCAGCGTCGAGAGGCGCGCTTCCTGCCCGCACGAGTTCGATAATAGAATCGCGAGTGCGATCACGCGCTACTCGTTACTCGCTAAAATCGCAAAAATCGTGCCCGCTCGCTCGCGGCGGCGTCTCATTCAGCGCGATGTTCCCTCAAAAGCCACATATACACGCTGGTGGTTGGGGCGATCTCGCGATTCGACTTCCAGAAAAGCGATTCTTGCAGACTGATCTTTCCGGAACGGAGAATCGATTTTCGATCCGCTTTATTCATCAATATTGCTTCGTTTAATAAAGAAAGAATTCAACTGAGGTCGACGTTTGAAAGGATCGAGCAGAAGAGAATCGATTTTTAGAGATCGATTCTCTGAAGATCGAATCGAGATCGCATCATTAATTAACTAGCACGCACAAACGGCGCGTCCAAGAAACGGCATTCGATTCAAGAATTCGAGAAATTAGTCGAACGCAATTTTGGCCGACGGTCACGATTGGATTTTCGACGAATTGCAGGTTCCAGATACATTTCTCACGCGAGTCGCCGAATTATCGGCCGATTTATCTCATCGGCGAGACCGCGCACCTATGGGAGAACACACATCGCGTTGAACACATCTAAAAAAAAATTACGGTAATTATGCATAAAAGAAGCCGCCCCTCCGATTTAATTTATTTTTAAATATGTTGTTGCGGAAGTCTTCCTGAGTCGTTTCATATACATTTATAACGGTCGAACACAAATAGCTTCGGAAATACAAGCTGAGAAGCAATGAAAGTAGTAAATATGAAAATTCATTTAAAGTAATGAATCACCGAAGCATACACACACACACACACACACACACACACACAGGGCCTTCAGCCCCCCACCCGCACCCCCCCATCGTCTGGTCGAACTTGCGTCACGTGGAAAATCGCAAACTCATGTGACACAGAACAATACGACTTTCCATATGAAGCGAGTTTCGTAGCGATAACCGCGTTTTTGGATGCAAAATGGCTGAAATCTTCCCAATTCCCAACGATAGTACCGAATAAAAAATCATCATTAAACATTTATTTTTATACTTGTTATTTCTATCCTTTCTCAACCTGTATCTCCGAAGCTATTTGCGTCCGACCCTTATATGTGCATACGAAACGACTCAGAAAGACTCCCCCGACAACATATCTAAAATTAAATTAAATCGAGGAGAAAGCCCCTTTTATGCATAAATACCAACCAAAATCGCTCTTCTGAAAATCGATCCCCGTCATTGATCGCGCGACTCGTATCTCAATTCAACGGTGCGACTCGACTCCGAATCAATCGTCGTCATCGTCGTCATCATCGAGTTGGCACTCGAGAGGACTCGCGCGGCGAGCAGCGCCGTCGCGTGTTTCGCGCGCGCTCGAGTTTTCAGCGCGTGACATCAGCGCGGATTTCATTAGTCACGGCGCGAGCGTGCGCGCCGTGTAATTGCCCGGTTGGATCGGCCGAGGGAACGATCGTTCCCAGAACGCGACTGCGAAACTCCGAGAGGCCGTGCTCGCCAAGCAGCCGGAATTTAATAAGCTTAACGAGAGAGACGCGAGATTTTTATCGCGACGTCGCCCGCGCGCCGCCGCCGCCGCGCGCCAATTCCTCTCCTCGTAAGCCGCGTTATTTCGCGCATCTCCGTCGCGTGCGCTGGTCCCTCCGCTCCGGCCCTCCCCCTCTCGTCCACGATGGACTCGCGTGTGCAAGACTCCGCGATGACCGCGTTCGCGGTCTCCTTTTCGCGACTGTCGAGAGAGACTCTCGCGAGAACTCGGCCGACGCCAAACGGATGTCACCGTAATCGCCGCGGTGTTCTCGCGTTATCATCATGTCAGGTTAATATCACGTCACAGGAGGCCGTCAGATGCCGCTAAACGACGACGACGACGACGACGACGACGACGACGACGACGACGACGACACATACACGTCTAAATTGCACGGTGAACATTGAAAACCACAGGCTCGACGCGAGCGAACTAGTTCGCCGCTAACGAGTTTTCTCGCGCTTGTGCGACGGCCCGCCGCCGAATTATAGATATTAATGCGCGATTATCAGATCCTTGTCGCGAAGCGCTCGCGGTGGTCGCCGCGTTTTCCGCGCGTCCTTCATCCCGAGCGGCCCGACCCCGCCCGAGGAAGCCGTCGTCGCGCGTCGTCTCAGGACGTAAGGCGCGCGCGCACTCCTGGTGTCACTCGTAAATGAAGCGGGCAAACTGAGAGGCATCCTTGAGGCACGCCGAAGGCGATCCACCGACGCCACTTAGCGTCCGATTGCATAGCCGATTCGTCGTGCCGACGTTGATTTGAATCGCAGAAGTACGCTCGGCGCGAGCGGACCCTCGAGAGACGCGCTCCGCCGATGGAAATTCAGGGGCTTCTGATCACTCGACGCGCGCGGCAAGCGAAATTGTTCATTAACGGGGTAAATTGACGCTCCCGCGGCCGAATCGTCGCGGCAGCCGGCGGGACGCGATCGTTTTCCGTGCGTCTGCTGCTTGCACGATGGCCGCGATGTGTCGGGGAAGAGCTTCCTCGCCCGTTCGCGTGGAGAACGATGCATGGAACGTTAAGTGAATAATTGAGGAATTGAAAATAAAGGAGAAGTGACTCGAGAGAGATGCCACACGGTGGCATCGCCCGAGAGACACCGTGAGACGCGATCGAAATCTCGCTCGTTATGTCAGTCTAATAAACGATTATGGCGCACATAAATCGCGCGAGGATCGATATACCGATGAGCGGCGGCGGCGTCGTCGTCGTCGTCGTCGTCGGCCGCCGTGGGCGCGCCGCTTCCTCCGTTTATATTGAAATGATCGCGCGCGCGCGATCGCGATGGGGAAGAAGAAGCGCAACCGTGCGCGCACAGACGCGCACTCAATGTTGGGAACCTAATGCGCTCCCTCGTAAACTCGCAATCAAGTGGGCAATCTCGAGTCGCCTCGAATATAAATTAGATCCCGCCGCTGTGCTGCTCCGCAGTCCCGACTGATTGCCGGCTTTTTATACTTTGCAATTTTTGCCCGCGCGCTAAGGCCTCAAGCATTAAGGCCGCTTGCCTGTCCCTTCGCGTGCGACGGCGTAATCATGTGATTAATAATCGCAGAATTGAAAGCAAACAAGTGACCGAAGTAAAAAAAAAAACGAAAAAAAAAAAAAACCCAGCAACCAAAGCAACTCGCGCGAACAAACGAGATGGATATAATTATATTTCTTTTGTACACTCCGTCGGGACACTTCCGTCGATAAAGCGATTATTATTATTATTATTATTATTATTATTATTATTATCGTCCGACGGACATGGAAATATAGCGAAGATATTTTTCCTGAATTTCGCGATACGCGCGTGAGAGAGCTCCGCCGAGACACCCGTGGGTGAAAGGTGACGGCGCGAGACACTTCGCGCGAGAGACAAAAGAAGAGGAAAAAAGAGAGAGAAAAAGAAAAAGAAAAAGAGAAAAAAGAACCAGGCGGCAGCAACCCGGCCAGGTTGGCTTTCGCCAGCCGAAATACCGCGTTGTTGCCCTTCGTCGTCCCAGACGGTCGTCTCTTTCTTTCCCAAGCGCGCTTTACCGCGTCGGTTTTCTTTACCTTCGCGAAAGTGCACCTTCCTGGGCGGTCGATGCCTCGTGTGCTCGTGGACGGGGAGGTCGTGCGGGCCGAGGTTCTCCCTCGACAACGAGCTCACCAGGATCCCCCTCAAGGTCGCGAGGGTGCTGCTGGGAATCTCTCTATTCATTTCGCCGGCTCCCATAATATCATCGGCTGCCCGCGCCGGCGCAACGTCTCACTTGGAAGGACGAACGGCGGCGACGGCGATTCTCGTCCGGCATGGCTTTTACGGCGCGGCCGTAGCGACGCGTTACGTCGTGTTACATCCTCACGCGGCGCTATGCGCGTCACGGGCGGACGTAAAACTCTCAACCGCGCCCGTACGTCGTTCACTCTCTGTCCTTCACTCCGGGGGGGGGGGAGGAGGGGAGATACGAGGGGGTGCTTCGACGAGACGCGAAGCGCCCGGTTCTCCCGAGTCTTGCCGAGTCCAATCGCTCGGCGAAATTACACTCCTCGCTCCGCTTTACGGCCGATAAACGTCGTGCCGCGAGTTAACGTGGTAATTCGCGCGAAAGGCTGATTAAAAGTTCACGCGTCGCGGACAACCGAAGGCGAAAGTATCGAAGCCGAGGAGAAGGTATCGCGAGAGGGGGAGAGAGAGAGAGAGAGAGGGAGGGTTTCACCGGTGTGTTCGCGTAATCGCCCGGCGCCGTTCTCCTCTTGCTCATTGAACTCGGCCGCGACGCCTGGACGGTGGAAATCATTAATTTCACGATCGAGACACGGGCTCGTGCATCTATCTTGAGAGAGGACAAATCGATTTCCGCGGCGAGAACGCGACGGTAGGTGTCGCGTATCGCCGACCGCGACGCGATACTCCGATCGATCCGCGCGGGGGAAGAAAAGCGCGCGCGCCGCGTGACGTCTCGAGATCGTGACTGCTTTTTACAAAGAGACTTGTCCGCGATCGCGCGTTGCGTCAGCGTGTAAATTTAATCGGCCGTTCTCGGCGGAAGATAACCTGCTCGCTCTGTCTCTCCCTCTCTCACTCCGTCCCTCGCGCGCGCGCGCGACTAAAGGTTGCGATCGCCGATCTCTCTCCGCGATAAATTTGGCTCGACGATGACCGAGGCCGATAGATCCTGATTCAGTGATACATAAATACCACGTCGATAAGCCTGCGCCGAGTGACGCGCGCGCGCGCGGCTGATTACTGATTTTCTCGGCTAATCGGCGCTCGCGATTGCACGACGCTTCCGAGAAAATTCATCGCAAATGACGGGATTTGTCTCGAGTGACCTCTGCGAGCAGGAATTCCGCAGGCGTTCTTATCGCGACGCTCCATCTGCCGACTCTATTCTGCCTCTGAGAATTGGAGTTCTTCAGCGGAGCTTTATCGCTAGTTGCTGCGATTGATACACATTGGTGATGGGACTGCGTGGAGAACAGATAAGCGTGTTAGCGCATCGCGTCTATAATCCTAAGCGTTCTATTTCGAGAGGCGGCACGTCCGAGAGGCGGAATTTCCGGAAATGTATCGCCGGACGATCGAATCTCTTAGTAATTTGCGCTCGGATTAAATGTCGAAAAGGTGAAACCTCGGCCGGCCTCCGTATCCCCCCGTCGATCAAATCTCCATGCGATTTGCATTCAGATTAAAAATTTCGTCGGAAAAGCGATTTTCCTGTAATTCCCTTTTCTCTCTTTCCCCCCCCCCTCTCTCTTTTTCTCTTTTTTTTTTCTCCCAGAGGACTTCTTACGTGTGCAAACGAACCGAATTCCGACCCACAACTACGGCATAATTTCCCCGCGCATGACGTTCTCGCGTAATTACGCGAGTCCTTTGCGAACGCGCCGCCGCCGCCGCCGTCGGCGCGGTAGCGGACTAACCGGTTAGAAAAATTTAATTAGCACCGGCGCGCAACTAGCGCGAGAGCGATCGCGTCGCGTCGCGTCGCGACCGATTCCCAAAGGCCCGTCGAAGCCGAGCGCACTCGTCGAAGCACCCGCTCGTCGCCGCGACGCGACGCGACGCGACGCGACGCGACCTCGAACATTTAGAAATCCCCCTTGCCGCATTACACCTTTCCTTTTCTGCCACCGGCAATCGCGCGCACTTTGGGGCTGCGGCGTGGCACGCAATGCGCCGCGGCTCCGTTGCATTCCACGTCGCACACACGACGCACACTCGGCGGAACGAAGCACCCGCGCACGCACTCTCACACTACTCACTCTCGGCGCACACCGGTTCGATCGGTCAATTATCGCGAATGATTAACTAATTAACCTCGCCCTTTTCCCTGCGTCTTCCTCCTCCTCCTCCTCCTCCGAGAGAGAGAGAGAGAGAGAGAGAGAGAGAGAGCGAGAGCGACTCCCAGTAGTCGAGGGAGCACTCACAGCACGCGCATCTTGCGAAAGTATCGATATGCGGGCGCCAGCGTAACGCGACGATTGTTTAACGAGCGTGAGCGTCCTCGTCGTCGTCGTCGAACATGCTCTCGAGTATGTGACTGACTCGCTGGAGGAGCTACAGGTTCCTCCGCGGCGCGAGTTCTCTTCTCTCTCTTTCTCTCCCTCTCTCTCTCTCTCTCTTTTCGCGCTCGTACTCCTCTCTCCCACTCGATGCGTCTTACTCCGCGATTACCACGCGGATAGGTGACTACCTTCGCTAAGGTAAGGTGCCTCGTACTCCCGTTTGTTGCCGCGATGGAGTGGGGAACGGACACCTGTATACCTGCCGATGCACGTCTCTCTCGCAAGACGGCCCGCAAGAGCGCCCCGCGATGAGAAATGGTCGCGAAGGCGAGTCGCGTAATAGTCGATCGAGATCTGCTACGGAGTCTTTCTCTCTCTCTCTCTCTCTCTCTCTCTCTCTCTCTCTCTCTCTCTCACTCTCTCTCTCTCTCTCTCTCTCTCTCTCACTCTCTCTCTCTCTCACTCTCTCTCTCGCTCGCTCCGTCGGCAGCCCCGCTTCCGTCGGAACCTGTTCCAACGAGTTGAATAACGTCGCGGTGACGTTGACTGTTTTAATTATTTCATTAGAGATCGATACGGTTACTTAAGCGCATGTGCGAAATATCGCGGAACTCTATTAACAAGTCATTACGTTATCTGCGATATGATAATCGAGGTATGCTAATGGTCTTGGACGAGCGAAACCGGCAGCGCCGGCCGTACTCGGTGTGTGACTCAATGAGTAGAGAAAAGTACAAGTATCTGCTCACAATGCAGAAGCGAGGGGGAGGGGTGTGAAGCTTCATACGTCACGTTTACTTCAGATTACTTCATACGACGTCATCTCGCAGTGCACGAGTATCGACGCGTAGGCGCACGAGTTTACGTGCTCGTGAGCAACTACGATTGTTCTTCACGCTATCGTACAACGTAGCCTGGGAAATTTTTATCTGCGCGCCGATGACTTTTCAAAAAGTGCCGGGGATAGTGATATTTCTCTTCAGCCAAGGACGTTATTAATTATTTTTACAAATATTCATTTACGGAAATGTCATGCCGCAAGAGTACTACGAGGGAGAAAATGGATTTCTCCACAGAGTATCATATTTTCAAATTTTACATTAATTACATTGCATTAATTATGTTTTTAAATTTTACATTAATTTCGTCCAAAGCGCGGACACCAGGATGAGCATTTAAACTCAACGCCGTTCCACGCATCACCTGCGACGTGCTTGTTTGTCTCCTGTTTCGCAATTTAGGGCCGGTCGTTCCAACTTCTTGTACGTTGTAAGTTAACTGATAGATAAATCATATGTGTCTGTCTTCGTTTAAATTGGAGGAAAAACAAAGATAAACGTATGATTTAATTGATAGTTAATAAGTTGGTTAACAAGAGATAGTCGGTAAGTTAGCTGATAGTTAAATCATACGTTTATCCTTGTTTTTCCTTTAATTTAGACAAAGACAGACATGTGATTTAATTATCAGTTAACTTACCAAGAAGTTGGAACAACCGGCCCTTAAGGGGACTGGAGGGTCAGATTACTGAAAAATCGTGCTTGTTTCCTGATAATATCTTGTGTGACGAACTGAATAAATGTGCAAGAATAAAAATGTTCGATATATTTATATAACATATGAAGAGTAGAAAAATTTTGTTTATTAACAAATATTCATATAAATATACGTCCACTTAAATTTTAAGCGCGTTTCTCTCGAAATTTTATTGTTCTGCTTTTTGCAGTGATTTCTCCGAAACTGAGCTTCGTATCGATTTGAAATTTTAAAGCAACAATATTTGTTCGTCCGGCTCTCAGGTGAACCATGGACAACTCCGTCCGAAATATTTCATTTCGAAATGTTAATTTTTTTATTGTAAAAGAACTGAAAATTTTGAATTTTTTCCTAATAATAGCTGCCATTTTGTTAATTTTGTTCGATTTTTTTTCTAACGGTTCACCGGATAATGATGAGCCTCCTTAAGATTTCTAGCTAAAATTCGCTCCGATCGGACCACCGAGAGCCGAGATATTACTTGCAAAAACAACTTGGAAAAAAAAAAAAAAAAAAGGAGAGTATATTTCAGCTATATATATATCGTATATTTATACGAGTATTTGTTAATAAACAAAATTTTTCTACTCTTCACGTGTTGTATAAATATACCTAAAATTTTCATTCTTGCACACTTATTCAGTTCCTCGCAAAATATTGTCAAAAACAAGCATGATTTTTCAGCAATCTGACCCTCCCTCCGGTCCCCTTAATGTACTCAAGTCTTTTTTCTGTACTCTTCATCCATCGCGAAGGCTGCGCGTCTCTCTGCTGGGCGACGGCCGCGTCAGCGCGGCTGTCTCTACTCGGCGGCGGCCGAGGCGCCGCGTCGGCGCTACTAGACGCGGCCGCGCTCAGGCGGCTGCATCTACTTAGCGACGGCCGTGCTCGGCGCGGCTGTATCTACTGCGCGGCGGTGTCTATCAGGGACGAGCGAAGTCTGCGCGGCCGCAATATCGCTGACAGCAAGACGACCGCAAATGCTACCACCGGCCGAGGTTCGTGGCTGGAAAAGACCGTTGCCGGTCGGAGTCGAAACCGGTGCAGCAAACTCGGCGAGAGTTGAAGTCGAACATCGTTGCATGCGACAACGATCCTTTCCGCGAATCAGCGCGGCACGCGATGATCGGGGCAAATAAAGTCTGTCGTCCATCGCATCGGAAACTGTACTCATCCGAATTAAGGTCGATTCACATTATACAGCACGGAGCGCGTACCGGCACCGACACGACAAAACTTTAAAACACGCGTTTCAATGAAACTATTCACCCTAACCGACACCGCGATCTGCACCGGGATTCCGTCAACGGGACGTACCGCCCGACATTCTCGCAAACAATATTTTGACGGTGCGTGTCGGTACGTCAGTCTGAATCAGAATAAGAAAGCGGTAGAAAACGAGCGCAGCAGAGGATGGAGCGGGAAAAATTAAGCGAAAATGTTAATATTCTGTCGGTGAAATTGCCTCACGGCACGATATATTTTGTTTCTGTAGTACAGGTTCGATAAATTTTAACAAATCATAAAATTTACACTGCGGCATTCTAAAATACTGACAAAACTTGTGTCGTCATATTTTAGTAAGTTTTTGAACAATGCTCTCCGATATTCTCCTTCAAAAGTTTTCTCTTCTTTAACATTGGATATACCCCCATTTTCGATTTCTTTTTCTTCATTCTTTTTTTTCAGTTCGGCTTCCTCTTCGTCTAAAGGTAAGGTTGAAAGAGCCAATTTATCATCGCTGGACGACCCATCCATTGTGACTGCAACGTCAATTGACGGACAGTTACCGGGACTGAACCGAGTCTGAACATACGCATTAATTTGTCGTAAAGTGTGAATCGACCTTTACACGTCTGAGGACGAGGCTGCCGTTGAGAGCAACTCGCTCGCGCTTATGACGACATAAGCCGTGACAAGTAACTCGTGTTCCGTCGAGACGGTAACGATTCCGCGATCGCGGAAGTGCGCGGCGACTGTCGTGCATGGCGGCTGTGCACGCGCGTGACGATGGGACGCGCGCGCGCGCGCGCTATTAACTGCTTTTTACCGGCGATGATAATAGGACTACGCGCCGTAAGGGAAGCGATAGTGAAAATACTTTCACGCCTAATTTGGGCCCGTCACGATACACGTAACGCTTTACTGCTTAGGATGCGAGTGCCAATGCCCTTCCTCGCTGCACTTTCACTGCACTCCGCCGTCATGTGTGTGTGTGTGTGTGTGTGTGTGTGTGTATGCGCGACGAGAGCGCATTCGCGAGCACTCGGCGAGGTAGAAGCGACGAATATTCATGAGATCAGCAGTCGTGCCAAAAATTCGACAATGAAGAGGACTGATTGAGAGTCAGCTGATCATCCGCCGACCGTCCGGTTATGGTCGCGTTTGAGTTTCTCTCAGCGAGCACAGCGGCATATAAACGGCGATCGGGGAATGACGAAAACGGCCTTAAAAGGCGACACTAGCGGACGTTCTCTCGATGAGTATCAACGCGCGCGCGCAAGAATCATACAAATTATCTCGGCGAGCGTTTTCCAGCCGATCTTTTGACTCGACTCCATCGATTCCACTGATCTCTGAGTAGTCCTCGCAGATACACCGTTCCCTAGTAATTTTTCCACTTCGGTAAACTGGCTACTTTCGTTAAACCTCACTTTCGCCCGCACATTTCTGAGAGATTACTTCGGTTAGGCACAATTCACGGGATCGGTGCAAGATTAACGGAGAACACCTCCTCCGTCCGAAGATTCAATCGCTAACTGATATTTCTAGGTCAAACGCGTGTCTTTTCAGGGTCGCGAGATGTCGATGGCATAATCTGCTCACGCTTCAGTGCCACCCATTTCCAGCATTGCGTCAATGTACCCGGCGGTATCTTTGTGATCGCGCGTACACAGCACAGCGCGGTCGTCCGTGAACTCCGTAAATCATCCGTAAAGCAAGAACCGTTCGTGAGCGAGGACCGATCGGACGACGAGATCCATCTCACCGACCTCGGTTGACCTCATAAATAAATCGCGACAGATTTTTCAATGTCACGAGTTCCTTCGGCGAGAGGGAGATAGCAGATATTGTATCGAATTTATTTCCACGGGACGACGCGTTGGATTAAAATTCCAATTGCTTCGATAATAATCGTCGTCGTGGACGCTTTACTTTTACCGTCCGCGCTCGAGAGATATCTCTGCTTTTACACATTAGCTCTGATATAATACAGACGCGCGCGCACACTATAGACGCGAGATCGATCGCGGGGAAAATAAACGCCGCAGCGATCGGAAGAGGGCGAAAATCAAATTCGTGCATGCGCCGTTCGTTGTTCCGACATACAGCACGCGTCTTCGTCGTCGTCGTCGTCGTCGTCGTCGACTCTGAAAATCAACGGCCGACGATCGATAGACGCGCGCGCGCGCGCGCACGGCGGCCGGCAATTTGTCAGCGATGATATCGCCGGTGGACGTTTTTATCGCGACCGACTGTATGCTTTATGGCACAGAGAGGCAACGACAATGTTTCTTCGCCGCGCCGGCCCTCCGCGGGAGCGGCGTTCGAGCGTGTGGCGCTCGTAAATCAGCCGTAAAGTCGAATCGGCCGTAAGTAACAGTGCAGATCGCGGGATTCTCCGGGCGGCCTCGCGCGGGCTGCCGCAAAAATACGCGTTCCACGACGGCGAAGCGCGTCCGTCGTCCTTCGAGACGACCGAGACGCCGCGCGTCGAGCGACGCTCGTCATCGAGCGCTCGCGACGCCGATATTTTCAGAATTATCGCGCGCCAACAGGAAGTTGGCGCATCACGCCGACGTGACGACGAGTGTTTTACTCGCGGAACGTGCGTCTAATACGTACCGATAACGCTGCGACGCGGCAACGCACTCCCGCGGCCGGTAATGACCGTGAAAGGTTGCGCGCGCGGAGAAAGCGAGGAAGTGCCGCTGGACAGTGCGCGGGGTTCCTCACAGGAGAAGGGAGGGGAAAAGCAGAAGAGGGAAAAAATGTCGGGAGCAACAACCGGTCCCGCCGAAACGGCTCGCGATTTCCTCCTCGACTTGTCTCGCGGCTCTATTCGACTTCCTCGTTCTCGCTCGCGCATACTGCGTAATCGCGAGAGAGGCTGAAAAGTCCGCTGGAGACGGCGACTTCGTAAATCTCATCGCCAGAAGAATAGGGCCATTGTGTCGGCCTGCGGCGCGGAGGGACGACGGGCTGGGGAGAGGGGGAGAGAGAAGTTAACAGCGACGGGGAGAGAAAAGAGTCGTTCGCGCGTCGCTGCGCGAATGGAAAATTTCCCGGCGGCGTGCCAGGCGTGACGCGCCGAATTCGAGGCGCGAGGCGGCGGCGGCGGCGGCGGCGGCCTCCGCCTGTCGAGGATCAAAGGACGAGTGGTGTCTCCGTGAAGCGAGTCGCTAGAGGATTCGGGTCGTGCGACCCGACGCGTTCATCAGGATTCCCAGCTCGCAGCTGGAAACAAAAATAACACCTCCTCCCTCCCTCTCTCTCTCACTCTCTCTCGAGGCCCAACACGCGTCTCCGAAATCCCGCCGGAGGACCGGCTCCCAGGACACGGGAGGGGTCGGCGGGCAAGGACGTCAGCTGCGCGACGAGTTTCCAACTATAGGCGCTGGCGGTGTGTAAGGCGAGCTATTAAGGTGTCGGCTGCTGATTTACATCGCAGATCGCGCGTCGACGATAACGCAGGGCCGCGCTTACGCAAGACATTCGTCTCCCGGCCGACAGCAGCGCGTCTTGCTGTGTACGCCGCGCGCGGCACGCCGTTGCTGCATCGCGCCGCGATTTATGCGTCACGTAACACGCCGCGCCGCGGTATTCTCGTCGCGCTGGCTCTTTCGCGGCTCGACGGCCTTGCCGGCGACGCGAGCCGTGACGCGCTTGTGTGCACAACGTCGTCGTCGTCGTTGTTGTTGTCTGCATTACGTGCGCGCTCGAGAGGCACAGCCCCGGAGAGAGGCGTCGGGCTTAATTGCTGGCGCTGACGTTAGGAAAATGCATCGCGCGCGGCGCTCCCGGCCGCGCGCGCAATTTCCAGCCGTGTAATAATAATAATACACGTGGAACGTGCCCGCGCGGAGCAATCGCGGACTCTCCGAAGTCTACGAGCGGGCAATCCGCTCGTCCGCGGCCGGCAGGAAGAATCGGCGCGGCGCGGCGTGGTCCGCCGAGACGCAACAACGAGGCGTACAGCTCGATAACAGGCGGGGAGCCTCGCGCTCGCCGAGAGAACTTCAATCGGGGGCGCTGTATAAAACATCAATCGAGCTCTCGTGCGAGCCGTTCCGCGGTGCGCGCCAATTTTCTCGAGCAGATGCGCGCATCTCGGCTCGCGGTGAATGAGTCAGGAGCACACACACACACACACACACACGGCCGAAGGGGCATTTGTGCGAAGAATGCACGAGTCGGGCTGAATATTTCACGCGTCATGCTTGCTTCAAACTGGACGTATGACGTCACCTCGCAGCCACGATAATGGGCTCTCGAAAGCCGGAGCTCTTCTTCGAGACGCGAAACGACGCCCGCGGTTACTTATCGACGACGACGACGGCGGCGACGAGGCCGTGAGAAATAACGGGCCCCGAGTGGAGTGCGAGTCTCGCGAAATCTATCGGTGAGGAGACCCGGCCCAGTCGAAGCCGTGAAAGAACCATTAAGAAGTTTCCTGGACTGGTTCGACGGAGGGGATCCTTAATCCTCGCGTTCGCGGCGATCGCCGACGGGCTGATGCATTTAAAATTCTAATTCGAGGCGGTTCTTATCTCGCGAGAGGAGAGCCTCTGGTCCTTTTACAGCGAGAGAGAGAGAGAGAGAGAGAGAGAGAGAGAGAAGGGGGAAGGACGAGACTGTGTCGCTTTCTCACTCACCACCACCCCCTATCTCTCTTTCTCTCTCGGGACGAAATTACGACGCGACGTCCTTTCAGCGAGTATTATCTCTTTAGCGAGTACTTTGGCAAATACATGTAAACCTGCGAGTTTGGAAACTTATTTTAAGCTTAAAAGGCTTCGAGACGTGCAACTGACGGAAGTAACTTGCCCATTTAGGAGTTAAGTTCCCGCCTCGGAATTTCACCTTTCAATTCGGCAGTTTTTCGCACGTCGCGGGAGAGCACACACAGCGCGCGTGAGAATATGAAATTATCGAAGTTTCACAAAGTGACTGCAGCTACGAGAAAAGAGAAAGAGGGTGGTGGGACGGGCGAACGAAGAATTATGTTAATTACGAGGCACGCAAAGGGGAGTATCGCAGGAGCGACAACGAGTAGCTTTCTCCTCTCTTTCTCGTGAAAAGAAAAAAACTCGTAAGAACGAAGAACGTTTCTCGATGCAGGAAATTGAAGCGCGCGCACGGAGCGCAGGTCGATTAAAATGTAACAGGCTCTCGCTTCGAGCGAGAAGCTGATTAGAGCGTCGCAATTAAAAAAAGGATGGCGTTACGAAAACGAGCGAAGTGGTCGTCGGGGGGTCGGCAGATAATTGGGGAGCCGCGAATCCCTCGCAAGCTGACCGTCGCGCGGTCGCGGGATTACGACGCGCTTCTACGCGTCATTTACGCGTACGAAAGAATTCGATCGATCGGCAATCGAAGCGCGTCGCGCATCAACGGCCGCGCTCGAGGCCGTCCCGCGCTCTCTCGCGAAGACGCGCGAATGAAAGCCGCGAGACGAACAGATCCGCCGAGCAGGGGGGAGGGGGAGGCGAGCGAGCGACGGAAACGGAAGGTGTGGGTAGGTGGGAACGCAATAATCCAGATCGCTACCGCCAGCATTCAACTGAACTCTAGACCTCGGCGACGCGGATGCCGGACCGTGCGCGTCACGCATCGAGGACATCCCAGCTGGACGGCTGCAAAACGGTAAAGCGCGGGTCTTAAGGCCGGCTATCTACAATAGGTGTAATAAAGCTTTTAGCTTTTTGATCTAAGCTTTACCCACCGCTTCCCATTTCATTTCCTTTATGTTGTGATCTTTATAATATTTATTATCTCTTGCATACAAACAGGGATTTGCTTGCACAATTGTTATTAAAACCTCGTCGTCAATGTCAGCAACATATTCTTCGTTGTCGGACATTTTGGAAAAAAAAAAAAAAAAAAAAAAAAAGTTCGGATCTGCCCAACTTTTGAAGTTAGGAATTAAAGCTTAAGGCCGATTTCTCTCCAAGCCAATAAGAAGAGTTATCTAGGCACATGTACACGTTTTCACGTACGTTTCGTTCTGGTTTGGCAAAATATCCGACAACAAAGAACATGTTGCTGACATTGACGACGAAGTTTCAGTAACAATTGTACAAGCAAATCCCTGTTTGTACGCAAAAGAATAATAAATATTATAATTTTTTCAAGTCGCAGCCGCAGTCGCAACCGATCACAAAACTCCGTATAATCACGTGACGCGCCCGTCATAATCATATTTATTTAATAGTGTGCAGAAGTCGGTGATCATTAGAATAAGGTTATATCTAGTGTTGTTTTATGTGTTACATATCTTTCTTTTTAAATGTCAAAACAATTTAATAAGGAGATAGACTATTATTTGGTAGAACTATCCATGAGTAGTAGAGCTATCCATAGTTTCACCCATATTTACCCGCGTGGTAGTGTCTTATAATACTCCGTAATTATAGCAAATGTCACCATTGCACATATCTTCTTTTTACGTTTCAATCGTCAATCAAATCCATATTTATATTGCAAATGCTCTTGCAATGTCAACAGTATTTAATCGCAACCGCGATCGCCGCCAATCGCAAGTGTGATTGGAAAACAAGAGATCGCAGTCGCAGCCGCGAGTCGCTAGTGTGATACGGTCTTTACACGGCCGAGAGCCGAAACGCTCGTTCGTTTCCTTCGCCAATTCGCGCTGAGAGAGCGCGCGCGCGCTCTCGAGACGATCCCGCTTCTCTCACTCACGCGCGGACGATGCTCGCAGGCGGTCGTTAATAATCTATAGTTACAGTCTCGAGCGGTGTATAAAAAAGGGCTGTAAAAATAAATATCCCGGCAGGAAGAGACAGGCGCGCTCTGTATAAATAAAATGTAGCGCACGCATAAATCTTGGCCCCCGTTTCTTGTTATAAATATCCGGGGAACGAGCGCGATCTGTCGGCCCGGAGCCTCCGCGAGGGAAGAATAATTTTTGCAGAAATCCGGTGAACTTTCTGTCGCGTCAGCCTCTCGAGTGGAATCTCGATCGGTTGATCCTCTTCGCGTCAATCGAATCGCCTCTTTCTTCTCCCCTCGACTCTCTCTCTCTCTCTTTCGAAAACTCGACGTTTTTGCCTATCAATAACGGTCGGCTAACTGCGCCCGCGTTATTACGTTACGTTGCTGAATACACTTTCTACGTTCGCGAGGCGATTTATACGCGAATGCAAACTCGTTCCCCGTTCGATTCCCCGCGCCTTTTGCTCCGTGCCGCTGACCGTAAAAGTCGAGCGACCAGTTCTTAAATCGCCGGGAAATGTATTCCGCGGAATGCGTTATGCCAAATAAAGGCCGATATGGCCGGTTAATACCGCAATAAAGTCGGAAAAAGTGACCCGCATCGCGGCCGCGTGTCGCAAGCGCGCGCACCCGACTTTTATCGGGGAACCAAGAGCCGCGCGCGTTGGGGCCATTATGAAACGCAACGTTCTTTTTCTTTCTTTCCTTCTCTTCTCGTTTTTCTTTTCTTTTTAAATAAACAGAAGCAGGATATTCGATTCACGGTGCGCGACGGATCGGACGGCCTGATTGCAGCCTGCCAACTGACCGGCGAGAGAAACTCATTCCGCCGTGACTTTTCCGATAAACACGCGACTAAACTAGACGCCCTCGTACATGAAAATCCGCTCGTGTGCGACGTTTCTTCACTCGTAAACGCAATTTCACACGGCGAGCGCGTTTCTTAATTGCGCAAAGACGTCGGGCACTCGCGAGTCTCTCGACTTTCGATACCCCTCGCTCGATTCGCTCGATCCCGTCACGTTCTTCTCCCGGACGAAGCGTGATAACGCACGATAACAGACGAGAGTGCAGATCGAACCTGCCTCGACATCAGAGCCTGACGGAAATTAATCGTCCTCGTTAGCGCGACGCTAAACGCGAGAAGCACCGAGGCGGCGGCCACGATCATTCATCTTGGCGAGTCCGCGATTCGCCAAAAAGTCGAGAGCCGTTTCCCGAGTTCGGCAGGAAGCTCGCCAAATCGCGAGCACGTTTTCCATTCGCGCGAAAAAATCCCAGCTGGAAAATCGCCTTTCACTCGCCGGCACGCATTATAAGCGACGACGCGTCGCGCGGCGCGTCCGAATGACGCGCGCCGGGTGAATAAGGACTCGCCAATTCGAAGGATATCGGATTAGCGCGGCTGGGAAGTAAGAGGCGGCGCGAGAGACCGAGAGTCTCTCGCGGGTTCTCACGATTATATCTCGCGATCGCGGTAGCTCGACACCGGCAGAACGAAGCTCTGGAAGGACTGGTTTTCATCTGCTGCGCCGCGCCGCGCTGCGCACCGATACCGTTTTGACATCGGAGACTGTGCGCGCACCGGACGCGATACGATGCTACCGATGATTCAATCGCGAAGTAGGGATGGGCGATAGAAAATATCGATATTTCATATCGATACGTATCATAAATGAAAGTATCGATACATTGGAAATGTCGATATCGGCAATATCGACAGCACTAATATCCTTATTTTTTACCTATGTATGTGCCTACTACATATTTATTTATTGATTTATACTTGTTTGTACCAGAACCTATTATAGTTACCGTTCTTGGAATGCGTCAGAAATAGATGTATTCCTAGTCATTTCATAGGAGAAAAGGAAGGAATCCAATTACATTGACGAATTGCTCAATCGTTGTATAACCGTTGTGTATTTTCTGAACGCAGCCTTATATTTGAGTCCGTCTTAAGTTCATGTTTAGATACCACGTAGCCAATGAAATGATCCGTACAATATGCGAAGATGAAGTTAAAACGGTCTTAAATATAAGATCCGACTATGAATACCGAGCTAAAAGTGTGCAGATTAAAAATATTATTTGTTCAGTTGCTTCAGCGACATTTTCGTTTAAGACGGAGTACTCTTAACAAATTACACGATATGTACGCAAATTCAGAAAGTTTCTTAAATTATCCGCACTCAGGTTAGCATAAAAGTACGCACTCCGAGCAAGCGCGCCTAATAACAAAAAGTTATTTTGCATAGTGCATGTCAATCGAATTTGCCATTAATTTGCAACGGTTTGCGACAATTCAAACGCAAACGAAACTGAGAATGGCTGGGATTGGTAGCGCTAGT
Organism: Harpegnathos saltator; assembly: GCF_003227715.2. Classification (NCBI taxonomy): domain Eukaryota; kingdom Metazoa; phylum Arthropoda; class Insecta; order Hymenoptera; family Formicidae; genus Harpegnathos; species Harpegnathos saltator. Next base: position 855,513 of record NW_020229890.1, read on the forward strand.
TCCAAAAGTTTCGGTACGCTAAGATTTTCGCCCAACAGAATACTAATGACTCGTATTGAACTGTACCGGAAGTCCGATATTGCTCTTGAAATATCGATGCACACAGTAATATTGAAAAGAAAAATATCGACATGTAGATCCAAAAGTATCGATATTTTAAAATATCGATACCGTATCGCCCATCCCTATCGCGAAGGCTCCGGGGAGCGCAACGTGTGCCATTACCGATCGCGGGACGACGGCGCCGTTGTCGGATCGAAAGCCAAGAAGAAGCGGAAGAGATCGGGTCTTCGCGCGGTTTACGGCTCGCGCGAAGCGAGAAATTTCAAGCCCTTCTTCCATTCCGCGGCCGCTTCACCGGCGATCGTCACCGGAGGATATCCCCGGAAGTTGACTCCGCCGCGCTTTTTAGCACGACGTGATTTTTATCCACCGCTCGTTGTCGAAACTTCAAGACGCTCTTCGCATCTTCGCGATATCGATCGTCAGCACGTCTACCTACGATATCACGAGTTGAATGTCTCAGCTCGACAGCGCCGATGCGATAGCAAAGCGGATAAGCGCGATAATTCGCGCACCGATCTGTCTGCGAGAACAGACCTCAAAGGGGTCCAAAGAGAGAGGGCGGAGGGAGAGAGCGAGAGAGACGTGGCTGGCGTATGTGTCTCCGGGCAAGGCCGTCCACATGCGGTTCGCACGAACCGGTGCACCGGCTCGGCCGTCCGCAGGGAAACACACAGCGAGCCGGCGACTGGAAACGCTCGAGATACCGTAGGTAGACGAGAGAAGCAGAGGAAGAGAGATAGATAGATAGATAGATAGATAGATAGAGAGAGAGAGAGAGAGAGAGATAGATAGAGAGAGAGAGAGAGAGAGAGAGCGAGAACGAGAGAGAAAGAGAGCACGACGCCCACCGCTGGAAATAATCGCCGGGACAATAAAGGAGACGGTAGAAAGCCAATTCCTAACTCCGGATCGGTCGATGCGACATAATGAACGAAGACGGAAGGGCGCGTCCCTCGTATTCTGAATGGAGACGTAACTCGTTGAGACGCGGCTCGAGAAGACAGAGTGATTAATGAGAATCCGCGCGCTATCGAGCGCCGCGCCGTCACGCCGCTGCGGATAGCCACGGCCAGAAGAATGCGCGGTGCGTGTCGAGACCCGGGAGAGAGAGAGAGAGAGAGAGAGAGAGAGAGAGAGAGAGAGAGAGAGAGAGAGAGAGAGAGAGCGCTAGCGTTTATTTATTATTTTAAAGCTCCTCGCGCCGGCGAGAACGCACGCGAGCGGATCGCGCTGACTCGGCCGAGCGTTAACGTCACTTTCTCCGAAAACCCGCCTCGTTTTCGGAAAACCATTAATAACCTCCCCGTCGCGTCGTCGTTCGATGACGCAACGCTCGCGCCCGCGCGCGTGATCGAGAGCGGGGGGCAGAGGAAAAGGGGGGAGAGAGAGAGAGAGAGAGAGAGAGAGAGAGAGAGAGAGAGAGAGAGAGAGAGAGAGAATTACAAGAGAGGAAGGAGGAAAAAATGGGAGAAACGCGCGTGAGATCAGCTCGATACGCGCGTGCACCGCGATAAATATCACGTAAAGGGGTCAGGTTCTCTCTCCTCCCGAGGCGTGGGCCGCGCCGCGCGCTCGACATCTAATTCCCGCGGCGACTATTATCCACATTCCGTCTGGGTTGGACTTTTTCCGTGCCGAGACGGCCGCGTCTGAAATTCAAGCCACGCCGCGCCGCGCCGCGCCGCGCCGCGCGCGCGCGCGGAAATCGCGCGAGCGCGAGCGAGATTTCCGATACTTGAGGGAGGAGCGGGCCGCGATTGCGAGAAAGCCGCCGCGCGAATTCGGTGACCTAAGACGCACGTGGCGTAGCAGCGGCCGCAACGCGATATCCCGCTTCCGGCAGTGGGCGAGCGACGTCGTAACGTTGGCGGCGCTGGGAAAAGTGCGATTTTTCACTTCAACGATACGCCGCCGCGTGCGAGCGCGGGACAAGCGCTATCAATCATACTTTAGAAAGTATCGACGACCTCGCATCGAAAGTTAAGCTCTCTTCCTCCCCTGGCGCGTGCGCGCCAATTCATCAGGAGCTAATTCCGGCCGTGAGAGAACATAACTCGCTGCGAACGTTTCATTTGCGCGAACTCGATTCCCGGTCCGCGTGAACGCGGCGGGAATCGGTCGCGGAGGCGAGTCTTCAAAGGCAACACGTCGCGCCTCGTGCTGCGCGCCACGAGGAAAGTGTATCGCGTTCTTTTCCTTTATCATCCCTTAATCGAGAAGTCGAGTTTTTATTTATTTATTAATAGTTTAGAGTTATTCTCGCATTTCGATCTCGTGGACATTTTGCTCGAGAGGAATTCGATGACGTAAGCCGAAGAAAGAGAGATATTTTCGACGTATGACGGAAACGCGCGAATCCTTCGTGGAAATTCGTCGTCTTGTCAGCCGACGACGGAGCGAGTCCGAGCACCGGCGAATTATCCCCTCAATGAAGCGTGTGCATCGCGGGCGGAGGGAGGGAGGCGGCGGCGGGAGGGAGGGGGGAGAGCTCGAGGGCGTATAAAGTTGGGCAATTAAAGGCACAAATTGTATCGGCGACCGCGTCACGGAATACAAGAAGCTTGATTAAGACGAAACAAGGTTTATTACTCGTTTTGTAAGTACGGTCAGTGGGCTCAGTACGTAATAAGGTTACTTAGGAATAACAGTCGACGCAGCTGCGGCAAGAAATGCGAACTTCACTGCGAGCGGGAGCGCGCCAGCGATTTATCGTATCGCTCGAACGAACAGGCGCGCGGATTTCCCCTCGATAGCCTCTTCTTTTTGTTTCTCTCCGTTCCCTCCCACCGCGACAACTTTGCGCCGACTTTTTCCTCGGTACTCGGAAATATTCGCAGGTACATTACCCGATATCACTTGCGACAGGCAAGGCTGCCCGAGCGGGGACTTTGCGAGGGTTCGCGAAACCACTTCCGAGCAAGAGAAAGAGAAAGAGAAAGAGAGCTCGGAAAAACCGGTGCGAGAAGAACGAGCGCGAACCGATGCCACTTTCATGCTCGAAATCGGTTTTTAGCGACCGCTTAAACGGTCGACGGAAACCTTATAACTATGCAAATTTATGATTCTCGCCACGTGAGGTCAGGCACACACGGCTCTGCCGGAGCACTTCGGAGATGGTATCGTCGGCCTTGTAAATTCGGGTCGCGCGCCTTTACGTGACCGGGCACGCGGCACGATTTTTCACGAATAATGACGCAGATTCGACAGAGAGAGAGAGAGAGAGAGTGACTTCGAGATCGCCGCGCCGATCTCGTCCCCTCGTCATTTTCCTGCCCCTTTTTCCTTCTCAAAACCGGCCGGCACGAGCACGTAGAAGCGTCCAGCATGCAACTTGTCACTTAAAATTCACGATCTCATTCAAACTTACAGGCCGGCCAATCGCCGCGTGTAACGCTCTATACAGCAGGGCATTCGGATATCCGGCAGCGGCGAGATTTTCCATGGCGAAATGATTTCGTCGAATTTCGCGATTGGACTCGAAATCGCAGGCGTCTCCAGAGGAAATACGCAACACATTCACTGTGACACGTCGCTCAAAAGAGCCGCTGGAAAGAATATCGCGACAAGCCCTCTCTCCCCTCCCCTCCCCGCCGGTTGAAAGACAGGACCCGCGAGTGCACAGTTGCGTAACGCTTCCGCGGAATCCGTCCGCGTCCGCGAGCGCTGTGTCTGAGGCGGGACTTTAAAAGCCGTGCCGTGGCGGAGCCGTGACAATTACCGTGCAAGTTACGAGACACCGTGACGAGGTGTTGCGCGGGGACATTCGTGCCGCAAGAAAAAAACCTCGTTAACGGCCGTAACACGCTCGTCGCCGGCGTGCGCAGTTATACGCAGCAACCCTTTTTCGCGTCTGCCGTTTGTCCACTCGGAGACAGAGCGCAGTTGAGCGCTTTTAGCGCAAGCGAGTCCTTCCCGCCGGTAACGAGCGCAAGACAGTCCGAGTCCGAGGAGATTTTCGCCGCAATCCGCGATGCGAATTTTAGAAGTCACGCGAGCATCACAGCGACGTCAAACAGGCCCTGCTTTTTTCATCGAGAGACGCTGCGCTGTGTTGCGACGTTGCGACTCACCTCCGAAGCGCGGCGGTCAAAGTTTCAGAGCGGCGATAATCCTAGACTAGAAATTTGTCCCAGGGTCCTGATCAGGTTAACCTCATTTGGACATCAGGTCCCAATAAGGTACTACTATCGGGTCCTGGTGAGTCATGTAACGCAGCGTGGATATCAGGATCTTAGTAAGGATTCATAGTCAGGTCCTTATTGAGTTACCTTATGGAATCCTTATTATGTGTTTTTTTTTTTTCAAATTATGGCTCCTGATAATTCTTTCATGTCATTTCCAAATGAAAAGATATTTGCATGAAATAATATTTTAGATCGCTCGAGCATACTTGTAAAATGTTTCGGAAAAGAAACATCAAATGAATATCATGAGATCGTAAAGTATCACAAGGTGACAAGACGTGAAGTAGTGTGTTAAAGAGAAAAGTTGCGTGTCACGTTAATTTTACAACTATTTATTGACTGCTAAAAAATGGACAGTTTCTACAGCATTTTACAAATATATTCGAGTGATCTGAAGTGTCTTTTCAATGCAAACATCTTTATATTTGGAAATGACAGCCAAAAATTTGTTTTCTTAAAACTTGATAATGCAAATCATATTAGGTACAATAAATACGTAAGATCCCGACAAGGACCTGATTAACCAAACCATATTATATCATATATTAGGTTGGTACATTAAGGTCCTAATGTGAACCCAATCGTTATAAGGTCTTACAAAGGTCTTCCCCTTACTCATTTGTCGTTAGGATATTATAAGAACTGACTTACTTAGGATTACCTTTCATTCACCCTATTAGATCCTTATCAATGTTAGGTGAACCCGATCAAAATTTCTAGTCGGGAAGGTGCGATATCGCAGAGTCATATATCGAATCGCAGCCGTTCTCCCTGGGAACGTGTGTCGCTCTCGCCGTTACGACAGCGCACCTGCGCCTCTAATTAGCGCGAGAAACAATCGATAAGGTAGCGCAAAAAAAAAAAAAAAACGCCCACCGTCGGCCGCTCTCTCACACGGCGCCCGAGACGGACAATGCAAGCGGCGGCCCTCGGATTTTTCTGACATTTCCCGCGGACTCGTCGAGAATTATCGCGTGAGAGAGATCACGTTCGATCGGGGTGCGCGTGGCCGGACAATCCGAGACAATGTCGCGGAAAATAAGCGACGCAGTTCGCCGAAGAGCGAAGAGCTCTCGGCAACGTCGGTGGAGCATCCCGCGATATCTCCTCCGGTGCTCGCATAATCAATCGAACGTTTCCCTCGCATTCTGCCGGCCGGGCGGAAGGACGGTATATTTCCGAGGCGATTAATCCGGCGAGTAAGCGAGCGAGCGAGCGAACAGCAATCAGGAAGTTACTTCGTCGTAACTTCCGAGCTGGAAGCCAAGCGGCTCATCGCGGTGTATCGACAAGCGCGCCACGACGAGGACGAAGACGAGCCTGACGCAAGTGGATCGGCCCTCGTCGAGTCGTTAGACGCGGACGATACGTGTAAATCGAGTCTCCCGTATCGAGCGCGACGTCGATGATTATTAAATCATCATCGGCGGCAGAGCGAGCGATCTCGAGCGAGAAGTCGCGTCGTCGTCGGCGAGACGAGCGTCTCTCAGGAGAGGAGAGGAGAGGAGAGGAGAGGACGCGCTTTGACAAGACGCGCTGGTTGCTCGAGTGTTGGCCGGAGGAACTAGGCCAACTTTGGACGGACAGCTCTCCGCGAGTATTCCACGCGTGATAACCGTTCGACAGCGTGATTGCTTCTTCGTCTCGTGTTCTTTATTCCCGCCGGTGCACATCGTAATATTCAGCGACCTGCCGTCGCTGTTGCTGCAAAAGGAACAAACGCTCGCTCGCTCACTGCTGGATCGTTGGCTCGCGACGGGCGCGATGCAATTGCATATATCGGCTGGCGCAAGAAGTGACGCAGGAACCCAGCCGGCGGTGATGGAGGAGCTCGAGTAATACTTCGGTTGAAATGTGGGTCACCGAGCCTCTCGCCCGTGCGTGCGGCTCGAATCGGAAAAATCTTGGCCGCGATCGCGGCGATCTTTTCGTCCTCCCCTCGCCCCGCGCGGGAGAGAAAGAGAATTTCCACGCCGCGCGCGCCTTTTTAGAAAAATGCACGACGACGTCGTCGTCGTCGTCGCATGCATTATGAAACGCCGGTTATTTTTAGCCGATTGTGGACGGCACGCTCAGCTGTTGCCGACCGAACGGCGATATTTGCCCGGCGCCATTGCTCATTCATGTAACAATGTGCACTGTTGCACAATAGCGGCTATTATTTTGCGAGAGGAAAAATCGCGAAATCCACGGGACGGGATGTAATATTTTCGACGGCGAGCGAAACTATCTCTCTCTCTCTCTCTCTCTCTCTCTCTCTCTCTCTCTCTCTCTCTCTCTCTCTCTCTCTCTCTCTCTCTCTCTCTCTCTCTCTCTCCCTCCCTCCCTCCCTCCCTCCTTGCCTGCCTGCCTGCCCGTCTGCTTGGTAATAACACGGCGCGAGAAAAAAATTCCCAACGTCGAAGCTTCCACTCTCGTGGTGCGTGATTTTAATATCATTAACATCCACCACGTGGAAAAGAGAACCGCTGCCGCCGCCGCCGCCGACGCCGCCACCGCCACGCCCGAGAACGGCGCGAGAGATCGGAAAGCGGTAGGGATTAATTTTCTTGAAACACCGCCCGTGGAAATCGCATCGGAAGCGTAATTAAAATTGAAAGCAACGAACGAAGGGTCGAGGAGAGAAGCCCGAGACTCGCGGACGCCGCGGCTCGTTAGAAGAGCCGCGGGATTTCCACGAGTGCGCGCGTCGTGCTCGCATAGGGCGAGCTGTAAATTGCAGTTAATTAGCCCGTGGCAGTAGATTATGCATAATTAAGAGCGGGGAGGGATTACGCAACGTGTCGGGCGAAAGCGACGTCCGTGTGTTTCTACGCGAACGTCGCTTACATTCCCGCGTGTATTATTCCCTTTTTTAACATTGTCAACGTTTCGCCGTGTCGCTCAGCCGTGTAATATGGTTCATTAATCGGGCGCTGATGACGGCAGAGGTCGCGGAATGGCATGATCATGATGAATGAGAAAGCGAATGCTTCGTCAACGTACGCCGTAGGATGACGTTCGAACACGGCGGATGGCCGCCGCGAACGAATGATCAATTGACTGATTATGACGGATGCCGAGAGCGCATAACACACCGTTCGTCGAGTCCGCCGGCCGCGCGGATCATAAAATTCCGTTATTACTTTATCAATAATTCCATCGCGCTCGAATGTGACGGCGGGCGCGGTGGAAGACGCCGTCCGGGGACTTTGGCGGCGCTTTCGTACCCGCTGATGGTAAACTGACCCGACAGCCTGAATTACCGACGGCCGTTAGGTGCTTTCCATCGATCGGACAATGATCGTACGCCGGTACATCCACGACTTCTCTGCCGTACCGTTCGCGGCAAGTGACGATGCAGCTACCTGCACCGCAACTTTTACCGACGTTGCAGTCCCCGCTCGAGGTGCAGCCGACGTGATGCGGAAGAAGACGTAGACCCGCGGGTGGCATTTTCGAATAGCACGAGCTCGAGGCGAGCCGCGAGAAAAATTCCGAGAACGACGTTGCGTTTGTACGGCGCAATTGTTGGTTCAGTACTCGCGGGCGAAGGGCAAACGCGAGAGCCATTGTGCAGAGTTATTTAACGTTACAAATTAGCATAAGTAATATGAGAGAGAGAGAGAGAGAGAGTCGCAGTCACGAGATGGACGTGTACGGACCGTGAAGAAAAACGCTATTCATGAACATGTTATGCAACTTGTACATATCAAAGTCGAACGGCCGCAGCATGATTATTGATTTCTTCAAGTACAATCGGTACAAATGGTGCTGACGGTATAATGGCCGTTGAATTGCAGCCGCTGATATTTCGTTTCTTGCCGATCACGAAGGGTAGGAAGGAGACGCGAAACGAAACGAAACGAAACGAAACGATATGACGATGACGACGACGACGACGACGACGCGACTCGTTTGCACAACGACGTGGGCGGATTGTCTCGCCCCCGCAGCTCAAACAACACGTTTGAAAGACGAGGCGACCGACCGACCGACCCGATCCTGGCCGTCTTCCTTATAACTCGCGCCCTTCGTGATCCTCTTCGTGCCCCGCCCCGTTCCTCACACCCTGCCAGTGTGCCTCGCCTTAGACCGAGCAGATCTATAAATGGCGATAGTCGGACATTTAACACGACTATAACTCTATCCGCGATTATTGGAAAAAAGCGAGACGGCAAGCGACGGAAGATTAGAAACGTGTTGAGGAAAGATGTTGCCGGCGTTAAGGAAAAGATTAAAATATTACCGATGCAACGTCATGGCGACGTTGAAGCGGTGCGAGATGGAGAGACATCTCTCTCTCTCTCTCTCTCTCTCTTTCAAAAAAAGTTTCTTTCGAATGTTGGAATATCGCGTGAATAATATCCCATCTCTCTTGCGTGTCCAGCTGACAAAACAAAGTGATGAGATAAAGTCGGCCGGTGCCGCGTATAATTTTGTATAAATTTTGATACCGTATAAATTCGAAATGTATATGCCGAAATGCCGCGAGAGCACGGATTCGCGCGGATCGCGCGAGATTGCACGACTCTGCGGAGGAAACGGCGGTGTGCGGCTCGCACCGAGAGATCGCTTCGCGAAGCGCACATTACCGAGAGACGCGTGGACGTCATGAACGCGAGACAGTTCGCTGGCAGCGGATCTGACAAACGCAGCGTTTGCGTTTGATAAAAATGTGGCGCCGTGGGCGCGAAAGCGTCGGGAGAGACGGAGAAAGTAAGAAGCAAATTGGGAAGGCGACGTCTCGCTTCCTCGTGGCGCGACGATGCGCCTCCTCCTCATCATCGGGCACGTGCTGGACCGCCGAGAGAAACCGGTTTCTCTCTCCTTCTCTCTCTCTCTCTCTCCTCGATCGCCGATCGGCGAGGCTCTCTTTTTGCCGCTGGCCGCAACAATCGATTTCGGTGTATTATACGCGCGAGAGAGAAATACTCTCCTCGCCGGCTGAACAAGTTTCCCCTGAATCCCAAAAAAAATTTTTGGGATTCAGGGGAAATTGCGGCCAGCAGAAATTGCGTAACGCCGCGCCACGGTGCCTCGCTAATATTCAGCACGCGTTCAGCACCGGGGGGAGATTACGTAAAAAATGACTCGCGCGATTGACCTTAGGCGCGTTCGATAAATCGAGCGGCGTGTCTGCACGATGCAAAGATAAACGAGATCGGGACGGGAACGAATCTAGATGCTCGTCTTCATCCACACGTAACGAATACAAGCTCGTGATAGCATTGTTTCCCGCGAGATTTCTCTTCCGTTAAATTACCGCGGTTTTTTACCACTCGCGACGTTTGATATATTTCCTTCTAAAGTAATCAACAGCCGTATCATTCAGAGCGAAACTCTCAAATTAATTAGACGTCGTCGTGTTTTACTCGGAGCGTCCCGCCGACCCGCCAACGATGTTCTTCGTACTCATTTTCACCGAAACAATCACAGTGGGTTTCATTTCATTGGAATAAAATATTCTCAGCAGCGAGAGTAAATACTCGGAGCCCATTGACTTTTTTTTTCAGTGATTCTTTTACTGATTTTCGGGACGTATTCGTCTTCTTTGTTCCAGATACGTCGAAACTGCGCGTCTGCACTTGACTTGAAAGTAAGTTTTCGTTGTAAATAAATCCGTGCAACGTGTTCTAAAAGTTTTTTTTCTACACCAAGACTCTTACTCCCGGTAAATCGATAAATAATAATAATGATATCTACAAGCGGCTGTCGAGTTGTAAAAACCGCCAAGCAGCATTCACTCGCGCGCGCTTGCACTCGTCGAAAATTTAATCGCTATCAGCGGCCTTGCGAGCGAGCGATCGAGCGTGGAATTTCATAACGCACGAGTTTTTAAGCTTCCCGAGCAATAAACGGAGAACCCCGCTGAGTCGCCGTTTCTTATCGACGAGATAAGATTCGCCAATTTTCGCGATACAAAGGAGCCCGGGAGAACAAGTCTCCGTCCCTCCCTCTGACCCCGCCGGACTTACAAACTAGAATTTCGAAATAGGCCTCCCGCTCGAAGGAGCTCATTGTTGCGGACGGCCGCCAATTAACGATCGAAGAGAGATCCTCTCTCGGTCCATTACGGTTACGAGGTCGGCCTGTACCGAAGCCTGTAGATTCGGTCCCGTTGCAAATTACGAGGGCAGTCTGAAAAGTTCTCGGCCTAGCCGAGTGAAAGAAAATTTTTTCGCCGTGAAATATGTTTTACTTGTCAATATAATCTCCTGAAACTTCAATACATTTATCCCAACGTTTTCTCCAATAATGCAATACCATCATTGAAGTGTGATTCTTTTCGGAAGGTTCTTTTCGCTCTGGCGTATAGCGGTGGATCCAAGTTTCATCAACAGTTGTGAAATACGACTTGACGCTTGAAATCCATTTTATTTTGCTGAAAACGATTAAAACGTGCCAGACACGCTTGAGAAATACGCATTCGAATGCGTTTTTGGCCAATCGTTAGCAAATGCGCGGCACCCCCATCTTGCACAAAGCTTTTTCAACTGGTGCTGCTGCTACTACTACTCGAATGACTTGACAGATCGAAATAAAATTTTACACGAGTTTATATCACGGATGCCACTTTCCAATAGAATTATAGTTTGACAGTTTCTATTGCCATGTACGAGAACTTTTCAGACTGCCTACGTACGTCACGCGCACGACGCATTATCGTGCGCTATTCATAAATCATCGCGGCGTAATAAGCCGCGGCATCGAGATGAAAGTTTTCCACTCGCGTTGTCCCAAGCGGGATCTAATTACAGCTGAAAAGAATGCCCAACAATGCGTCGTCCATCCTCGCGGACACGCTCGTACGGAGAGCTTCGTTTCCAACCCCGTCGCGCGTCTCTCAAATTACACATTTCGCGTTATATGATTATAATGCGCGCCGCAATTTTGTACAACATTTAATTAAGCGCTGAAAGCGAAGAAGTGAAAGGACGGGCCGAGCCGAGCCGAGACGAATACTAATAAACACGTCTGCTCGTATAATGACGTTTCCCTCTTCCTTTCTAATTTCGTCGTGCCTGTCAATTAATGCGAAAATTACACACGCGCTCTTTCGCGGAATGGAAGCATCACGAGAGAGAGAGAGAGAGAGAGAGATCGGAAGGATGCCGCGGCGGAATTCTCTCCTTCCGGGAGCGCCGAGTCTCGACCGCCAGTCAATCCCTTTATCCGGCGATAAGGATTTGTGTCGAGATAAAGCAACGAGGATCGGTGAATTCCGATGCGACGAGCTCACCGTCCGACTGTTTATCCTGAGCTAATGTGTGCCGAGCGAGCTCGACTCTATTTCCAGAAAATCGATCTTTCCTCGGAAAAATCGTTCTCTTTTCAATCGGTTTCTTCGCGCGTCGCGCTCAACTGAATTCTTCATTGGGTGAAACAACACTGATGAATACGTGTGTCAACCGAACGGACCGAAAGTCGATTATTCTCCATTGAAAGAAGAAATTTGTGCAAAAATCAAGCGGGAGAGACTCGATTGAGGAGGATCGATTCCATGCAAATCGAATCGAGCTCGTTCATCGCTGCTTCGGGGCCGGAGCAACGCCGGCGGGACTAGCGACGGGCAAATATTGATCGATGAAACGAGCATCGGTTCTTATTTTCATGAAACATTGATCACCAGACCGATATTTTTGGGGCCGATTATTCCCTACATCGATTATCTTTTTTCGTCGGTTATATTACTAGATTTGTTACTAAATTTTCGTCACTTTTTTGGAATTTGTTTACTACTATTAAGGCCCGTCTACAATAGCTGCAACAACAAAGCCGTAAAACAGTAAACAGTGAAAAATAAACCAACAACAGTCGACTATTATATAAGAACAACCGACTTTAACTGGTTTATTTCTTGTAGCTTACGCTTACAGCCTTATTCTTATATAAGCTTATGCTTGCAGCCGTTGTAAAAGGGACTTTATTAAGGTTTTAATAATATATTAATTTATTGTCGCAACATATAACTCTTCAGATTAATTTAAAATAAACTAGCAAAGAAACATCGATTATTATCGATATTTTTGAGGGAATATCGATTTATGCAAAAACGATCTTTTTGATAATCGATCAAATCGAAGACGATGCTCTTTTTTTCGACAAAGCCCATCCCTACGGCGGACATTCTGCCATTCGCCGATTGCCGGCCGGCGAAGCGAAAGATGAGCGCCGGGAGATGAAATTCCGCCTGAGACCGCGGCGCGCCGGGAAAACGGCGGCCGGAGCGCGCGCCGGACGAATTTAAGCGCGATTCCGCACAAGTGGTCGGACGCGCCGGGATCCGGACAGGATCCCGTCGTCCTTTGTGTAGTCGTGCGCGAATCGCCGGCGAGCAGCCGGTGAAGAAACTCGTTTCGCTCGTCGTCGTCGTGATTCCAAGGGAGAAAGAGAAGAGGAGCGCGCGCGCGCGCGCTTCGGCACGGCGGGAATACGCGAGAGATTCGAGAGCTGCGCGATCGAGAGGCGCGCTTTTTTCCGCGACTTCCGCGCGCTGGACTCTCCGCTTCCGCACCCTGACGCGACGCCGTACGGCGCGCGACAATTAGAGCGTGGTGACTTGGTCGTCGGGGAAATCGCCGCGCACGCCGAGCCCCATACAGCGCGGCGAGAGGAACAATGAAGGAGGCATAAATCCCGCGCGGCGGTAATACCGCGAAAGAAAAATCCATCGGCCAATCTCACGGCGGCGCGATCGATCGAGCTTCACGCGAGCCGCGGCTCGACGTTAGTCACGCATCGGGGAGCTTTGAGCTTGGCGTTGTACCTTCTCTCGACGGAGCGACGTGGTGCCGACAAGCCGGGGAAGACGAGGCTGCGGCGCTACCTGGCGGGGTGCCCGGCCGAAGCGGCTTTTCCTAATAGGGGGCATTTGCTGAGTGCTTTTTCAGCCTCCTTTTGCAGGAAGACTCTTTCGCTACGGCGAAGGCAGCGAAGGCGCCGCGGCAACGAGAGCCGCGCGTACGGCTTGCGAGAATCGCGAGATCGCGGATATCCACGCGCATCCACGCGCGCGCGCGCGCGCGAGTTTCCGTACTTCCGATGCGACGACGCGACAGTTCATTCACGCGGGGAAGTTATCAGCCTCGGGATTTTACGATCTCGCTTCTTCCCCCGAGAGCCGGCTTCTGCGACATCTGCGACTGGTTTGCAGCGCGAGCTCTTTCGCTAATTATGGAAGCCAGCGAGACGGCGCACCAGTGGCGCCAGATGACGATCTTTGGTTCCAAATTCTCTAGGGACCTGAATTTCCAACCGATCATCGACACCGATGGACGAGGTTGATCCTGAATAAATTCCGAAGAGATCTGTCTTGCCAAAATTAAAAAAAAATTTTTTTCCTCGAATTACTAGCCCCAAAAGAGGAAAAATATTATCGTTAAACGCGAGAAACTTGCGAAATACTCATTATTCGACACTTATTTCTATCTAATAGCATATTCAGCGGATTGAAATTATGAAACCAGTCAACAGACACCTCGAGATTTATCGATCTTGAAGCAGAGACTCATTATCCCCAAAACTCATATGCCCAAAATACAAAAACATCAAATGTAGACCCGTTAAGCACCGTTAAAACCGAGGGATTTTGAGTCTTAAGTCCATCAACCTAGGAATCTATCAATCCGAGAACTTTTTAGCTCGTGGATGCACGAAGCCGTATATATTAAAAGCCCCAAGTAGTCCAAGAACCCAATCTAGCCATAGCTAGACCCAAGACACTATACCTTAAACGATGAACTTTTAAGACAAACCCTAAACCCATGAACTCTGAACCGATAACTTTTTCAAAATTTCGGCTAGACGGATCTCTTTGGGATTTATTCAGGATCAACCTCATCCATTAGTCTCGATGATCGAGACTAATGGAAATTCAGGTCCCTAGAGAATTTTCAACCAAAAACTGTCATCTGGTCCCACGGCGTGAGTGTCTACGAAGGCGCGTGACGTGATTTTGGTTGACCAACTTGGAGTCTGCGACGCTGCGAGTTTTCGTTCGACGCGCTCGTCGAGTCCCGAGTTGACTCGTGCGGCCGTCGCGGCAATTGGCCCTCCTTAGGAAGACAATGGCGCATAACGGCCGGTGTAAGGCTTTACTTGCGGAAGGGTTCACCCACGTGAAGGATGCTCGCGCGACGCGACGCGACGCGACGCGACGGCAACTCGCGGCGATATTAAACGGGAGGAAATGAAAGCAAGCGGAGATCCGGTGGCACAGCGACGACAACGATGGCGACGCGACTCCTCGTTGCTCAACGCCCCGAACGGAGAAACAATAGAGACTCTTGCTCTTACGATTGCGTTTCGTGGAATTCGCGGAGTCGGGCATTCCCGGCCGATTAGCGCGGCGCACCGTCGTGCGACGCGTTTAACGTCGCAATAACGACGCGATAGCGAGCGTCGCGAGATACGAAGCGCGGAGAGACCGAAATGATTAGCAGGTGTCTCGAGATAAAAGCTCGGCCACACACAATGCCGCGCGCGCGCTCACGCGTCTCGGTAGCCCGTGCGCAAGAGAACGTAGTAAATGTCGAGCCCTTGTCAGGGGAGTGAAAAAACACGACGACGGGTAAAACGCGGTAGCGACGCTTTCCAGCGCAAGCAAGCGAGAGAGAGAGAGAGAGAGAGAGAGAGAGAGAGAGCCGCCGCCGCCGCGGGCATGACGCGGCGAGATTCGCGCGCAGATTCTGCCCGGCGATCTTCTTTTCTCATTCGTGCGCCAGTCGATTACACGGTAGCCGATATAACGGGCGGAGTCGAGATAATCTCGCTGATAAGCCGCCACTCGTGACCCGTCTTCGCCCCGAGACAATGAACCGCGATAAGGATCGCGCGACCGCGAGGGCCGCTCCGGCCATGAATTTCCGGATACGCCCATTGCCCGCCGAAATTCGCTGGCCGGCCGGCCGGCCGGCCAGCCGGCCGCAACCTGCTCCACCGCGAACAGGAGTTCACGAACCTGATCTCGCGGTGCCGGTCGAGAGTCGCTGGGCCGCCCGGAGAAACGCCCGTCGCTGAGAGATGCTTCCGTCGAGTCACCGCCGCGAGCCGCGGGACCCGAGACGGCGCCGGTTTACTTCGGTTTGCCGAACTTGCGGCCGCCGCAAAAGTGAGTACCCTGTGTACTCCCGGCGGGAATTCCTCGGAAGAACCTCACGTGCCGGACTTAATGGCATACCGAGGGATTCCACAGGTGCCGTTAACGAGAACCGCTTCGCCGTGCGCCGAAAATGCCACGCGAAACAACACTTGTTACTCTCTCTCTCTCTCTCTCTCTCTCTCTCTCTCTCTCCGGGACGACGACCGTCCGCGCGATAATCGCGCGCGGCCGAGCAAAAAGGACAAGCCGTGGACGCTCTCGACGTGTGCAACGCGAGAAACAACATTTGAGCGGCTGCTCTCTCTCTCTCTCTCTCTCTCTCTCTCTCTCTCGGACCTTTCGCGCAGCACCGACGTGCGCGAGGCGGAGCGCGCGCTGGAATTTTCACCGGCGAGAGGCAACAAGCGCGAGCGAGACTTGTTCGATAGCAAAATTGAGTTATCCGATATTTGGAGAGGGGGAGGGGGGTTGTTCTCGCCTGCTTTTACGGCGTGCAGAAATACTCGGCTCGACTTCCGACTTGTTTCGCGAATTTCGCGCGATTTGTATACATGCCTTCTCCAAAAATTTCGCGCTGCTCCGGATTTTCGTGCTTCTTCAACCGTTCCAGCGGGGATTAACTCGACGTTCAATTAATCTCCTCTCCTCCTCTCCTGTGTAACGCAAAGTCCGTGTCTGGAGTGAGCGAAACTCGAGAGCGCAACACGCTGACGGAGCCTCTCGCGGATCCGCGGAAAGAGGCGGATCGCGCCCGCAGCACGCGTAATTCGCCATGTGCAATCTCGCAGCCACTTTTGTTACGTGTCCCCGCGCGTAATAACGGAGCGTGCGGGGTCGACCAGGCGCCGATCATGCGCGATCGAGAGCCGGGATAGCGCGAAATTACCTTCGCCTTTGCTCTACGATTTCTTTCGCGCTACTCCCCGCGCCCGCCGACGTCCCCATTGCCCGCGCGTTACTCGTCGACTATGCATTTACCCTTAATATCTGTCGTTGCACGCGCGCGATCGAGTGAATTTTGTCTCGCGATGATTGCGAAGCACTGCGTCGACGAACGCGTGCGAATACCCGCCTCGCTTTCCTCTCGTGCGAGGGAAACTCGCAGAGCTATCATTATATTTTTATTCGGTTTACGGGAATAACGTTTACGAGGGGGTGAAACGGCCGTTAAATAAATCTATCAAATTCGATTAATTATTTGCGAAAATACGCATATTCTAAATTTGCCATATAAAGTACGAGATGATGCTCGATATGAAATATATCGAATAAACGAGACTGCCTAGAGGAAAGAAAGTCCCGATAACCTCAGACTGTCAGCAGGACACGCGACGTCGTCTTGCGTGGATTTCAGTGATTGTTATCGTTTTTTATTTACTTTGTACTAACTGAAGTAAGCGAATGCACTACGTAGGCGCTCTCCCTTTCGACAATGACGTCTCTGGGATGCATTCTACAAGAGACGGCGGCGAGCCAAGAGCCGCCGCATTTGCGGGAGTTGGTGAATATTTGCTTACACAGGATCGAGAAAACTCGATTTCTCTCTTCCGTGCGCAGGAGCGGAGGAGTTCGTTCTCTATTTTGCAGGCATGTGTGCTATACGCGCGCGCGCGCGCGCGCGCGCGCGAGATGTCGTTCGGAAACGAGGAAAAGACGAGAGGCGTCGCGTCGCGAAAAGTAAAGAGGGAAGTGAGTGATCGAGATAAAACGGACGGTTGCCACGAGTCGGTGGAATACACTAACACACTCGCACACAGGTGACACGTTTAATCAGCCATCGAGTTTCCGCTCAGAAACTGGTCGCTGAATGGAACAATACGGTCTTCCCGCTGGATAATGGAATTTTGCGGTCGGGACGCGGATATGTCGGAGGCGAGCTTACAACATGCCCGTCCTTAACCCTTAAAGGGGACTGGAGGGTCACAGATTACGGAAAAATCGTGCTTGTTTTTCATAATGATTTTGTGACGAAATGTGAATAAATGTGCAAGAATGAAAATTTTACATACATTTATATAAAATATGAAGAGCAGAAAAATTTTGTTTTTAAACAGATACTCGCTATAAATATACGCCCACTTAAATCTTAAACGCGTTTTTTTCGAAAATTTATTGTTCAACTTTTTGCAGTGATTTCTCCGAAACTGAGCTTCGTATCGATTCATTTTTTTATTGTAAAAGAACTGAATCCAAGTCATATTTATCAATAAACAATAAATACAAGAAAACGCTTTGAAAAAAATCAAAAATCATTTGATAAGTCAGAAAATTCCGTAGTTTTTTCGTAGATATGAAATTCTGACGTTTCTTTTGGTTATCGCTATTTATAGTCTCAGTTCAAAAAACTCAAATTTTATTCTTAAACCATTTATAAACAAAAGGGTCGGGCGTTAAGGGGTTAAGGTTGTGTCGGTAAACGGTGCCGGACAAGTCTCGAAGATGGAGTCGTCGAGCTGAGGTCGACGGGCTCCTATCGAGAGAGCCTTCGATTCTCCAAAGTCCACGTCGTTTTTCGCGCTCTGCACTGTCCATTCGATTCGGCGACATCCGCTAAAAGCTCGTCTCGCGTGTTCCTTTCTATCGAAATGAAATCAGAGGTCGTCGAGGAGTTGGACGACGAGACAGGAATTACGAAAATAATGAAATTTCCGATCGTAAGAATTGCACGTAAAGAGAAGCTCCGGTGGGAAGCCGATTCTCCGTCGCCGAACCGCCACGTTACGGCGACGACAACGAAAGACAATGGCGCGGCGCTCCGCATAAAAGTTTAACGGAACGGGGACAGAGTCGATGGTCGTATTGATCTCGCGGGTGCTCGCTCGGCCAATGGTCGGCCTTGCCAATGATCGCGCGCACGCACTTGCGTAAATTCCGCGGGCGCGAGTGCGATCGTTTGGCAGATTTACAGGCAATTTCGAGATTGCGCGAGGAAGGAAGCAGCAGCGGAGCGAGCTTTTCGCGAGTCGCGCGAAGAAGAGTAACGCAGTCTCGGCGCCGCGGGAGCAAAGTTTCATCGCGAAACTCCCGAGACATGAATATTCCTCGCACTCGGCGCTCTCGTCCATCTGATTGGCCGATAAATCGCTGCGAAGTGCGCGTGGGAGACGCGCACTTCGCCGCTTAATAGCGCCGCGCGTTTCTCTCGCGCGAAATTCCACGCGCGTTTTTCCCCAAGTCGGAACGGACGGACGGACGGACGAGCTCGAAGCGGGGTCCTTCAGCGGAGGGTTAACGTAAATCGTCGCTCGGAAAATCGATAATCGACCATACCACGCAACTGTCCGACTAACGAGGATCATTCTTCACGGCGTTTCTTCGCGATTAGAAGAAGGAGAGGCGAGGAAGGTGGAATCGCGCGCGCGCGCGCGCCGTTAACTTCAACTCGCAGTCGGTAGAGAAATATACATGCGCGCGTTTGCGACCTCGGCAAGAGTAAGCGAGCACAATTTCACCCTTTCTCGTTAGCGGTTGCTTCGCGCACGCGCGCTACTTTAAGCTCATCGATTTTCAAGTTCAACCGATCATCGCGGCCGGTACGGTATTCCAGGCGTCTCCATCATTCGTCCACGAGTCGCGACTCCCTCAACGGGGTTCGACCCGTCGCGAAAGCTGCCGGCACATCCAGTCACATCGGCCAGCAAGCGTTAATTATAGCATGGCTTTTCCTTTGTCTCTTTTTTTCTCGTTCCTCGCGTCAAACTCGAACGCGCTTTTATTCCATCGCAACACGATTCCGCGCACTCGTACACTTTCCACGGCGTTGCATCGATCGATCGATAGTAGAGGTTGCCTCACGGGCAATGAACAGCAGTGCCTTTGTGTTATCGGCGTGCTCCCCCCCCCCTCCGTTCTCTCTCTCTCTCTCTCTCTCTCTCTCTCTGTCTGCCTAGAGAATCCTCTCTTTACGAGCGTCGAGAAACCTAATGTCACCGCCGCCATTGAGGATGCTTATCGACCGTTAAATATCTCCGTAATTCTATCATCGAGTCATCGCGCTTCGGCCTCGCCTGGAAGACGGACTCGACTGCGAAAGAGCGAGAGCGCGCGCGCGCGCGCGCGCGTTTAAAGCGGCGATTCACGGTGCGCCGGGCTGCGCGGCTGCCTCTGCTATAAAACGCCGCTGTCAAAACGACGACGCAGCGCATTCGCACAGTGGCGAGAGAGAGAGAGAGAGAGAGAGAGAGAGAGAGAGAGAGAGAGATAGATAGAGAGAGAGAGAGAGAGAGGGAGAGAGAGAGAGAGAGAGAGAGAGAGAGAGAGAGAGAGAGAGAGAGAGAGGTCGCGAGAAGGACTCAATTCCGCGCGACGTTGACTGTCGTAACGTTTCAATCGGTATATCGTCGCCCGGAGGCGCCGCTTCGGCTCTCCGCAGCAGCACCCGAGCTCACGACTGCTGTCAGCTCGATTTTCGGAGCCGGAGCGTTTCTCCCGTGAGCCCGAAGTCGCACTCTAAGCGAGCTCTCGCCGGATTCCAGCTGTGCGCGAAGGCAGCGTGGGAAAGACGCTCGTTGCCGCAAGTTTAAGGACTTGGAGAGCGAACTGGAGGCTTCACCGCGCCGGCGTGTGCTTGCGAAATTCGCGACGGCGACTCAGCCGCGCGCTTCGCACGATTAATCGCGCGACAAAGCTTTGCGGCGCGGCGCGCCGCTTCGTAACAGCGATTGCGCAACAAGACGACGAGATCGCGCGCGCTTTGTTACACGTACTATACTCGTGTACGCGCGTGTATCGATTTCGTGTATTTTCGTCGCGGGACGCTTGTTTCCGGGCTTTGAGAAGCTTTGAGGCTCGCCGGTTAATTCGCGCGGCTCCCCTCTCTCTGCCTCTCGCGAGCGTAATTGCAAAGACCTCGCATTGCGCCGGGGTGTGGTCCGAGGCGCGTGTGCGTGTGTGTGTGTGTGTGTGTGTTGCGTCGATTCACTTCATTAGCTACGAAATTCAGTTCGAATTACGTTCCCGTCCTCCTACGCCCAGCTCGGCCGCTCGCAGTCTTCTCCGTAATGCGTTGTAACGTGGGAACGCTCCGTATAATTATTCAAAGCGTTGCCCCCCCTCCCACACCGCCGCGGCCTATCGTCGTTCTCGTGGTAACGACACGTTGAGTTCGCGGCTGTACGGCGGCAAATATATACGATTACGTTGAATATTCAGTAATTGTCGTCAGCTCGTGCGTTCGGCCTCGTCGCGCGGCGCGACGAACGAGCGCCGAGTTGGAGCCGGGGCGGCGGCATCGCTCGAATCGTTATAATATAAATTCGCGATACAGTAACGCCAAAAATATTCCCCGGGCTGGCTCGCCTCCGAAATTCCGCGGTGTCTGGAGCTTGCGAGATATATTCTCTCACCGCGTGCGCCATGCAGGCGTTTCCTCCCGGACACACTTCACCCGAGTCGGAATTTTCCTTTCGTGTCAGCCGTGTAAGTTCCGTCGAACCTGAAGGGCCGCCGGCGCGACGCAGCGTCTCGAGGCGTCCCTTATTAGGTCCGTCTTGAAACTCGAAATATCCCGTGTGATAAATGACTAGACGCATTTGGGCGGTGCTTCGCGCGCGCTGCCACGTAGCGATATCCTGCTCGCGCGGATACGATTTGGATCGAAGAAGCGCGCATTAACCCTTTAACGTCTATTGCTAACTATAGTTACCAGAAACGCTTTAAGGGGACTGGAGGGTCACAGTCAGATTACCTGAAAAATCGTGCTTGTTTTTGATAATGATTTTGTGACGAGCTGAATAAATGTGCAATGAAAATTTTATATACGTACTCGTATATTTATGTACAATATGAAGAGTGGAAAAGTTTTGTTTTTAAACAAATACTTATATAAATATACGTTTATTTAAATTTTAAACACGTTTCTCTCGAGATTTTATTGATCAACTTTTTGCAGTGATTTCTCCGAAACTGAGCTTCGTATCGATTTGAAATTTTCAAGCGATAATATCTGTTCATGTGGCTCTCAGGCGAGCCATGGACAACTCCGTCAAAATATTTCATTTCGAGATATCAATTTTTTGTTATTGCAAAAGAACTGAAAAATTTGAAATTTTTCCCGATAATAGCTGCCATCTTGTTAATTTCGTTCGATCTTTTTCTTCTCTAGTGGTTCACCGGATAATGATAAGCGTCCTCAAGATTTCCAGCTAAAATTCGCTCTGATCGGAGCACCGAGAGCCGAGATATTGCTGCAAAAATAATAACTTGAAAAAAAAAAAAAAAAAAAAGTAGAGTATATTTCAGCTATATGTATCGTATATTTATACGAGTATTTGTTAATAAACAAAATTTTTCTACTCTTCATGTGTTGTATAAATATATCTAAAATTTTCATTCTTGCACATTTATTCAGTTCATCGCAAAATATTATCAAAAACAAGCACGATTTTTCAGCAATCTTGACCCTCAAGTCCCCTTAAGAATCCATAACTTAGTGAAAAAAGGAGATATTTTCGTTTTCTTTGCACCACTGTAACAGTGAATTCTTCTTTTAAAAAATGCTATATAGATTGTATGTAGATTCGGTTCAGTCTGTTTTCAACTCAGTTTTAATGATAACATGTTTTGTCAAATTTCAAGTAGGCATAGTTACTGCATTGTTACTGACATCTAGAAGTGAACACTGTATAAATGAATAGATTGGTATCTGTCATAATTTTATACATTTGGAAGCTTTCTCAGATGCAAAATGTGAAATTAAAAGAATACAGAAATTCAAAATGGCGAATCCAATAAAGTGGACAAGAAATCAAGCTATTTTCGTGAAACCTGACGACCTACAGTTTTTTTACAGCGGCGAAAAATGAAGAGACGACTGACTATCTAAATGATGATCTATAAGATACTATTAAAACTAAAATAAAAAAAAAAAAAAGAAAAAGAAATTAACCGATCAGGCGTATTTTTCGCTTCTGGGAGTAGTTTCTGCTTGGAAAGGTGATTTTTCGTGGATATAAAATTCTGATATTCTTCTTGTTATCACCACTTATAGTCTCAGTTCAAAAAAACTCAAATTTTATTCTTGAAACACTTATAAAAAAAAAAGTCGGGCGTTAAAGGGTTAATTAGCGCGAGAGCTCAACTAGATATTCCAACGGACGGCGCGATATTTGACTCACGCAACGGGAATTGCAAATAACCGATACACAAGTGCTCTCCGCGTCGTTGGAAACACGTCGCCTCGAAACGTAACACAGCCCGGGCAGACAATCTCGCGACGCACGAGAATTCCCAAACAATCGGCGAAAAGGGCCGAATCCATTCCCTGTCGGTCGTCAATCGTCTTCGTTAGCCGGTCGATCACGGCGCCCGAGAAATCACAACAACCGACGTTCTCCAAACATCCCGGGACTCGGAAGCGACAGAGTAGTTGTGTCAAAACGGTGCACGGTCGAAAGTATCGTAAACACCCGGCGTGGTAGTCGTCGGGTAAGGCACAGTTATCATTAATTAAAGCCACGTTTCGGACCGACGTGTATTCTATTCCCCCATTTGAGGCTGTCGAGCGCCTGGCGATGACGATCGCAGCACTCGATGAGACTTAAAATACATTCCACCTCGCTTCTTCTACAGTTTGTGTTCATTTGCCCGTCAATTTGGTGTACCCATTATCATATAAAATTATAATACATTTATTTATATTTGCTCATCGTACACATCGTATTGTCCCCTGTTGAGTAAATCACATCGTCACAGAGCCCGGTGCTCGTTGAAACTGAAAATCAAGATCAAGAATGTGGAAACGGAACAGCGAAAAGCGAGCAACGTGAATTAATGTTTGAAGGAATCGCGGGGAAAGCAGCAGCAGCAGCAGCAAGGCTGCGGGCTATTTTAGCATCAAAGCGCGATAATGTATACGTTACATCCTGAGACTCATTGGCGCTTCAAGCCCGACGTAACTCGCAGGGTAAAGGTGCGCGACGAAAATCCCGATTGATCTCTCGCAGCGAGAGCCGCGGCGCAGCTGGCGAGGCGAGACAAGCGAGGGAAAAAAGTGTCCCGGGTCGGGAGTCGTGGGCGAGGAAAACAGGAAACTGCACGAGAGCGACGCGGGGCACAGGACGGGGCGCGTCCGAGTGCTCCGCGCGGCCGGAGAGCTCGTCGCGCGTTTCACCGCGAAAGCTTTTAATAACCGTGACACACTTACGTATGCGCCGCTTATCGCAAACGAGCGTCCGAGTCTCGACCCATTAGTCTTGATCGCGGAAGTAGCGTCGCCGGGGAGGAAGGGGGGAGGGGAGGGGGGGGGGAGAGAAAAGAATATCGCCTCGTTAGCGTATGTGCTTTCGCGCGTGTCACGTGTCGCGCGGGGTGAAAACCGAGGCGAAGAGGGGAAAAAAAAGAGGGAGGAGCGAGAGCGAAGGGGCGAAAGAAGCGGAGCGAATTGCGCGCCAAGAGAGACAGAGCCGAGCCGGGTTTCATCTCGCGCCACTTATCAGCGCGACATTAATCTTGAACTTGCGAAAGTGACGTCTCTCTCTCTCTCTCTCTCTCTCGCGCGAGCGAGTGAGCGAGCGCGTGCACCCTCGTCGGTCGACTCGCGGCCACGTGCGAGTGTCGCCCTTCCGGGATAGTAATTAGACTATGAGCGATCGGATTACCGTCGGTCAAGTTACAATCTGGCCCGAACGTCCAATCGGCTGGAATAAACGCCCGGGGACAAAGAAAGTATCCCGACGCGCGCTTTGACACTGAATGACGGTCGCGTTAAGGTCAGTTCTTTGATCAATTTTGCTAGCTCCGGCACGGAGAGTGACGACAGTCCCCAATGGTCGCACTGTTTCCGGCCGACTGTTGGGATAACGAGGATATTTTCAAGCGCAATCGCGCAAATACGCGGCGAGAGGTCGCGAATTTCAAGCTATTATCGATGGAAAATGTTCCGATGCACGACACACAGTCGCCGCTGCACAAACGAATATGATCAGAGCCTACTAATTATCTCCTTCTTGCGAAAAAAAGAAAGAGTAACAGAGCTGTTTCGAAATAGGTGTGAAATTCCCCGAGTCGATACGGGCTTAGTGGATCGGGACGTTTGCGGAGTGAATTGCACATTAGATTGTATCGTGTGAGTTCTCCTTCTACATTAGCGGCGCGCCGACTTGCCCGGCACTCGCTGGAAATTCTCGCGAATGAAGAACACCATTAAGCAAAAGTGCCAAGGCCTGCGCGATCGCGGAAAACAATTCTGTCGTGAGACACGTAAGAACACGACCGTGGCGTGAAGTAATCGCGATGATGCAAACGGTCTCGTGCGCGCTCGTGCGTAATGGCGAGGCAAGGTTTCATCAAATTACTCGGATGCGCGTATCTCGAAATCTGCTGAAAAAATGGAGCTTACATTAACATGATTAATACGACGAAAAATATCGGCCGCGCATGTTAATTAAACTCGTGAGAACTCGGAAGAACGGTTAACCTAATTTCCGTCGCACCGACACCAAACAGATAGGAAGAGAGAGAGAGAGAGAGAGAGAGAGAGAGAGAGAGAGAGAGAGAGAGAGAGAGAGAGAGAGAGAGAGAGAGAGAGAGAGAGAGAGAGAGAGAGAGAGAGAGAGAGCGAAAGAGACGAGGAGAGGGGGGGAGGGGTCACACGGTTTGCCAGATGCGTTATCTAGCACGCGTTTGAATGATCGTTAATCGGCAAACGCATTTCGCGTCGGGGGAAAACAGATTGGCCTTCCTGGCGATGAGCGCGAGGGAATTTAACAAATTGAAACGCGCCGGAGAGACACTCGCGCGGCGCGAGGAAAAGCCTCTCGCGACCTTAACTTTCCATCGATATCAACACACGGCGGCGGATACACCTCGATACGAGCGAATGGCGTAATAAGCAGATGTGCTGTAACACGCCGATGCTGTAAATCATCGCAACGTGGCCGTACGTTGCGTACAAGACGCGAGAAGCAATCTCCTCCTCGATCGGAGCCACCGTTGCGACGTTGAAGGTAAGTAGCCGTCGCTTCGCCGTTAGCCTCATCTCTCACGACTCTCTTGTGGAATAACGCGCGCGATTATCAAAGCCCGGTCATATCAATTTCGCGGAACAGCGATATCCGTAACGCTCAACGTAAGCGTCGACGCACAGAGTTGCGCGGCGCGCATTGCGAAGGTGTTGCGTCAACGCCGCGATTATTCACATCTTTTCGCGGAAATTTCGCCCACATTAGCGTTTACCATCGCGGCGATATTTACCGGGGCGTTTATAATACACCAATAGCGCCTGCACGGAGAGATAATTAATTTTACCGGGCCGCTGATTAGGTCACATTGCGTATCCTCGCGCAGAAAACTGGCCTGCTGCCGGCTAAGAAATTTCACGCGGCGCGCTGCGGAAAAATTGCAGCGCGGCTACCGCCGCCACCGTCGCCGTTTCGTAAGCGCAATTTTTTCCCTGCGCCGATTTTAATTTGCACTCGCACAGCCTGCAATTCCGCGCGGATCGTTCGTCCTGCCGCCTCGGCAAATTGGTATTCGAAAGTGTATCGCTCGCCGGCGCAAACGTAACAGAGCAACGCTATTGCCGCTAGACGTGCGAAATAGTTCCGCGGCATCTGGCACCGTAAAATCGGCCGTACCATTCGCGTATGAATCAGTAATATTAATTAAACTGAGATATATCGCGCTTCCGCTTTGCGGGAATTACTAACAACCCGTTTCGTTCGTTCGCACTGGATTACTTAAATTTTCACGAACACACATCCCCGCCGCCCTTTCTCCGCGATTCGCGAATATAGCCAGTTTTATTTAATCAAAAATATTGTATTATTTTGTCTCTTTGTAAACTCTGCAGATATTGCAGATATTTTTGTAAACCCGACCAGAAACTCCGTTTTATTATTATAATTTTGGATTGTTCAAGACTCCTGGTTGTTCCGCGTCCCGCAACTCGACCGATGACGTTAGAAGGGAGAAAACGCGTGCTCGAAATTGCCGCGTGCCATTTCCAAATAAAAAGATATCCGCGTGGAGGAATACTTCGGCAGCATACTTGCAAAATGCCGCGAAATCGTTATGCTTCTCCTCTGAAAGTCAATCAACGGCCGTAAAATGACTGTAATACGAGGTTGGTTATACGGAATGATTGCGCAGGCGCATGACCAGGTCTTACATTACAGTCATTTTATGATCGCTGGCTATCAATGGATAAGCATCACGCCCGGAGCATTTTACAAGTACGCTCTTGCTACCTGAAGTATTCTTTCGTATCTTTTCGTTTGCCAAGAGCACGCGAGAATTTTCAGCGCGTCATTTCTTGCTTCTGACGTCACCATTCGACCAACTAGCCGCGGCGACGAGGAGCATCCAGGAGCCTTAAAGTCTCACGCAAAATTCCTCGCCGCCTTCCTCAGAGAAATCTCGAATTGTACGAGTGATAGACTGTTGGTTTAATTTAATATCATCAAAGCTCAAATCGCGATATTTCCTCTCTCTCTCTCTCTCCCTCCGTCTCCGGTTTCTCGCATTTTCAGATCTCTGGTGTATTCTTAGTCACTCGGCACTTTCCGTGTTCTCCCTCGGAAATTTCATCCCGTCCGTCTGTCGACGCTGTGTCTGCTACTACGGTCCGTATATTTGAACGAGGTATGAAGTAGGAAATACAAGCGCACCCCTTCTGTATATCAAATCGGACACAGTCTATCGCGAGTAGTCCAAGCGCGTTCGCGATGTGTGTCGGAAGAGAACACATTCCGGATGATTTCATAAATCTCGCGGCGTTGTCGCGTGTGCGGATCTGTATGTATGTGTGTGTGTGTATGTGAGCGCACGCGTACATATGTGTAGGAGAAGGACAGATGTAATTAAAAAGAGCACGAGAACGAGCACGCCACGGCGACTCGAGAGCGCGCAACAACATCCTCCTCCTCCTCTTCGTCCTATTGGCCGACTGCAGAGAACTTCGCAAATACGGGCAATAATACCGCGAATTAACCGCCGGTGCAAAAACCGTAATAACACGGTGCACACACCGGCCGCTGATAAATATTAAATCGTAACGATCTTTTTGCGGACTTTTTATGATCTCACGAGCGGGCGGGCGCGAGGGGATATATACGATAATGCTCTTCCTGGCTTAATACGAGGCACTTTTAAGAGCCGATCGCGGATACGGTGACTTCTAACGACCGTCAGGCCTGATATTTCGCACAAATATCCCGGCGTTAGCCGCGTCACGCGTCATTTCGCGCTCGGCATTAGGTATCGAACAAGCGATGAACCGCTGATGTGTAATGTGGGGCGGCGCGCGCGGCCATGATTTCTCAACGAGACCTTCGCGCGATGATACACCTTCGTGTGCGGCGGGCTATAACGATCGGCACGTATACAGTTTGCGTAAGTGATTATTATTGAAAGCAATGAGAGGACATTTTCCAACGGCAATTTCTCTCTCTCTCTCTCTCTCTCTCTCTCTCGCTTCGCGCAAGAGCGACAGTGGCGAGAGATCGAGTGATACCGCGAGTCGCGAGTCTAGACACGTTCTCCGTGAAAGAGAATCAAGACGAGAGGAGGACGTCAAAAGTCTCACGTTCAAGTTTCGCTTCTGCTGCAATTACGTTTTTGCGAATGTAACGCGCGGGGAACGCGCTACGCGGAATATCCGGTCAGCGGGATATTAACTCGACGGCGCGCTGATAGCGCTAATACACAAGGCGGGCATTAACGACGCTCAAACTTTCTCTCGCGCGCGCGCGGCAAGTATTACGCGAACAGAACGAATAACTCTAACGTTAAGGCGCTCGTAAAATAATCCCGCGAGCGGCTTCCCCGGGAGAAACGATCGCTCGCTCGCTCGCGCTCGCGCGCGCGCGCGGAGCGGGAGAGCGGGCCATCCACGGTCCGGCGAGCTGTCAAAGGAACTCGGCGTTTCAGCGCGTTGATGCGATGATCATTCCCGTTAGGCCGCTCCAATTATTGTCAGTCGCGGGGAAAATGATACGTTGTAACAATTAGCGCGGACGCGATAAGGGGCGGCGCGCGGATACACACACTCGGATCTAATAAATCCTACGTCCGCGAGAGAGGAGGCGGCCATTCTCTCGCGATCTCGCGCGTTACGCCGGCAATGAAGGCGAATGCACCAATTCGCGTTAATTAAATTTCCATCCGCGAAATTAATGGCCGCTCTTCTCGCGCGCGCGCGCGCGCGCGCTGGCATTCGTAAATAAAAGCGCGATGATGGAGCGCTGAATTCTTTTACGAGCGTGCCTCTTTTTGCCGGGGCGAAAAAGCATTTAATTAAGCGATTCCGCAGCGATAATTTCACGGCCCCGCTCAGTCCCTCTTCTCCCTTCTCCTCCTCCTCACCGTTTATCTTTTTCTACATCTCACTTCAGACTCGTTACAAGTTTCGGAAGAAGAAATCTATGAGGGAGAAAACACCGTCTCTGTACAACACGCTGTTGTATCACACGACTTTCGCGAGGTAGACGAGCGACCGCCGCCGCCGCCGTTACAGTCTACAATCTTGCCAGACTCGAAGAGTCTGAAAGAGACTGAAAAGTCCAGACTTGAAACGAAAAAAAAAAAAAAAAAAAAAAAAAAACAAAAAAGAAAAAAATCTGCAAAAGCACGTTCTCTCAAGGGTGCTTCAACGGGCAGGCAGGGAATCCTTGATAATTCGGACATTTTTCCTGGACCACAGCTGCGCACCTCCTCGTTCCTCTCCACGGCAATGACAATCGCGGCGCCGATCTCGCGAGCATAACTTTCCGCGGAGGAGTCGCGTCGCGTCGTCCAGACCCGCTGCGCGGGTCGCCCGGCCCGTTAACAGGCGAGTGTTAAATGAGAAATCGCGAGAGACGCCTCCCCCGGGAGATAACAAGGCACCGAGAAATCCCCGGCGAGGCGAGAGGAAGACCGTCGTTCATCTCGCGCCGGCGGCACCCTGACGCAGCACCTCGACTCCTGCAGGCGATGGACGGACCATAAAGTCCAAACACGCGGGGCATAAATCTCGGAGCCGCAGTTCCTCCCGTTTACAGCCGAATCGGAGGGGAAATCGACCTCGTCCGCTGACAAAGTCAGCCGAAGCAACAATCGAGCGACTCGGTAAGCGCAACCCCCTGTCCCTCTCTGTCCCACGGAACCCGGAGGCGACTGATAACTCACATAGCCAGACGTTGCCGCGCGGCGCGGTGTGCAGGAGGTTAAGATGCAGGTTGAAGTCGAGGCCGGCTAGGTCCTGACGCAGGTGGGTGCTGTCCATAACGAGCGCACGTTCCGGTAGCAGGAAGAGGTGATCGCTCCCCTCCGCGGGCCCCAGGGTTCGCGGCACGCCGAGCCCGAGAGGCCCCGATCGGGCCGTCAACATTCTACCGCCAGGATCGGCCAGGACCGCGTCGCCGTGGACGTTGCCGCCACCGCCACCGCCACCACCACCACCGCCGCCGCCGCCGCCGCCGCCGCCGCGCGGTGTCGCATTCTCCCGCGGCCGCCTGACGCCCGACACGCTGCTGACCGACGGGGACCTGCGGCCCTTCCGCACCGCGGACCGCCTTGTAACAGGTGGCACGTGATCCTCCCTCCTAACGGCCCCGTCAGCCAACCCCGTCCTCGGGCACTTAATCCTGATGCCGGCGATGGGCTGCCACGTGTCAAGATCGTTCACCTCCACTACGGGGCCCCTTCCTCCTGCCCGGGGCCGTGGATAACGTCGAGGGTGAGCGCCAGCCGCCAGATACAGATCAGCGGTCCGAGTACATCCGGTAGTCCCTAAGTGCCTCTAGCCTTCTCTCATCGTGAGTTCTCTCTCTCCTTTTCGCGGGACTCGCGGCTTCTCCCAAGCAAGCTGGATTAATCCGGTCTCGGTGGAGACGCGAATACGAACAATATGCTAATTGCAATATCCGCGCAAGGCTCGAGCCTCGGGATGGGATGGGCGGAGTTCTCTTGAGACACCGCGGTTCTCTTAAGAAGCTCCGTTCTCCTTCATCGTGGAGGGTCCTTCCGCCGGCGCTCGTTAAATCGCGTTTAATTGGCCGGCGAGAGCGCGGAAACTTCGGCAACGGGAGAGATCAGCGTAGCGTCTCTTGGGTGGAGTCGTCTCGCTTCTCTGTCATTCTTCCCCGCCGACCTCGATGATAGCTACGCTCTCTCAGTTGACCCACCGTGAACGGAGGAGCTGCAGAGAGAGAGAGAGTTGGATGGCTTAAATCGCGAAGACGCGCTTCGATATGACACTCTGCTGTTTCCCCGATGCGATGGCGCGATAAATATCCGACGCGCGGCGTGTATCAGCCGGCACAGTCTCGAGAGAATGACTCTTAATCCCGTGAGTCACTCGGTCAGTCAACTTTCGACGCTACGCATCGCACCACCGACGACGATGACGACGATGACGACGACGGCGGCGGCGGCGGCGGGCGGGAAGAAAGAAGAGAGGGAGCGCTCTCGTGTGGCCGATCTCTCGCGACGCCGCGTCAAGTGGCACGAATTAAGCGGACAGAGAGACACTCGCTCGTTCAATCGGCCCCGGTCCTCGGTGTCCTCGAAAATCTTCCCGCGGGGTCGCGAAGGTCAACACCACGAGGGCGAGAGGAGGCTCGAGAGGTGGCGGCGGAGCCACCGCGCCCCCGTCGCGCCGCTCGGATTTGCTCGGATTGGCCAGACAGATACGGGAGCAGGTATGCAGTCCGCAGCAGGTGCGCTCCCTGGCTTCCTACCGGCTGTCAGCTGTGCTGTGTTTGCCCGCGGCGGGAACTCGCCGATAGCACCACCGTCGCGCGTCCACGTCGCGAGCCGCGGCCGCGGCCTTCGTTATTTACGCAGCGCGGTAGTCTAATTAATTCCGCCCCCGTCTCGTCGTCTCTCGCGATGACGCGCCCTCTCTCGCGCGCGCGATTGTTCGCTCGGCGAGGCTCCTCCGAGTGGGAGAGCCGACGGGTCGGTCTCTTCTCTCCCGTGAGATCCAAGTCCTAGGTGCGCTGGCCGATCAATCGGCGGCCGGTTGTCTACCGGGTTGTCTACTGTGTGACATCGAGTGCCGTTCCTTCCCTTTCTCTCTCCGGTCCGGTCGCGAATCAGCCAGCGGAAAATCGCACGCGGAGGAATTCTTGCGGGACACACGTCACTGTTTGTCCCTCCTTGCTCCGCCTCCCACGCGATCGCAGATCAGCCGTCGAAGCCGTCGGCTGATCCGCTTTGACAGTTGGACTCGGTGCGACTCGCCGGGGCTCGTGTGGCTGCGTGTCACTCGTCTCCCTCTCTCTTTCTCTCTATCTCTCTCTCTCTCTCTCTCTCTCTCTCTCTCTCTCTCTCTCTCTCTCTCTGTTTCGCGAACGATCCTACGTGCGCGGCGGTCAGCGTTCGACTGACAGTGCTTTCGTCGCGGCGCGCTCGTGAGCGACGCCGAGGGGCGCCGGAGACGGCCGAGCGGAGCAGCGCGCGCGGAGATGCGGCGCGCAGGAGAGATGCATTTTCCGCGGCAGGAGAGAGATGCGTTTCCCGAGCGGAGCGCGACGAGGAAAAGCCTCGGCCGATTGCCGCGCGCCGAGACTCCTCCGCCTACCTCCGAAAATCTCTCTCTCTCTCTCTCTCTCTCTCTCTCTCTCTCTCTCTCTCTCTCTCTCTCTCTCTCTCTCTCACCTGTCTCTCGCCTTGTGTATCGACCTGCTCGCGCGTCTGCTTGCACCGGCCTCTCCGAGGGAAAGACGCGAGGGCGTGCGCGCCTTCCGAGCATTCTTACAGCTACGTTCGATTCTGGTTTTCCGTCAGAGATACGCGGCGGCTTACCGAACACGCCGGCTGGAATCCCGTTTGGGCGCGTGGGTCAACGCTCGGGTTCACTCGAAATTGGTTGGAATATAGCGTTGAGGCTCGAAGGCGCGGGTACAAATGTGGCCGATGAAGCTGTCGAAGACACTGATGTGTTCGACGAAAACACTGACGGGAAGGCAGCGGCGTTGCGCGATATTGCGAAACAAAGCGAGAATGGCCTCTTGAACTCGCGCGATCCGTTTTTGTCGCTTCTTCCATCGGTCCAAGGCGATCGGAATCGCCCATTATCGGTCATATTTATGTTCAATTCGTATTAGACGATCTCGTTTCCAAGTCTCGATCCGGTCCGATGCTATCGTTTCCCAACTCGCGATTCGAGACTCAAATAGCCGCGCGTTTGTAATTCCTTGGCAATTAAATTGCCCAAGGTGATCCGGGATTCGCTCGTCTCGGCGAGAAATGTCGACAGAGCGCGAATTTAGCCAACAAACACGCGGTAGAAGTGAGAATGACGGCGGAAGAAGACCGCAATGAGATCTCATCAGCCGCGACCTTCTACGGCGAGGCACGGGGAAACTTGCGACTTTGGGAGAAGGTATATCGCGCGAATAAATCTCACTCGGCCTAAAATTCGTCCCCGAGATTTGCGAGCATTCTCGTGCGCGCGCGCGCGCGCGCTCGCTTCCGCCCGCGCGAGAGGTTACATAAAAAGCGCCGCCGGACGCCTTTCGGCGAGTCGGAAGACTCACTCGACCATTAAAATAGCTTCGGCTGTAGCCATTTTCTGGATCATAATCCGCGCAATCAGGCGGCCTCGTGGAAACCCCGTCTATAAAAGGGGATTATAAATTCAGTCGCGAGAGAGAGAGAGAGAGAGAGAGAGAGAGAGAGAGAGATAGAGAGAGAGAGAGAGAGAGAGAGAGAGAGCAGAATAGTCCGCGCATTCGCAATTCGCATTCGAAGGATGTTTCTCCCCCGCCCCGTTCATTCATTCATAACTTCCTGACGTTCGGAATTCCGTTACGCGTTCCTTTTGCCGAACTCGGCGATCGTTTGTCGCCGCGTCGGCGCGGCGATTGTGCGGCTCGGATTTGCCGAGTCTCGTTTTGTTGGAGCTTTCGTAACACATTCGCAAGAAAGGATTTCACTTCGCCGCGACCGCAAGCGCGAGACAAAAGGGAGTTAGTTGCGCAAGAGCCGCGATCCAACTTCGCATTGACAATTTGTCCGTGAAAATCCCGCGACTTGGCGCAAATCGCGGTGGGACGTGGGTGGTACGAGTCGGGCAAGCGCGAAGTCACGCTGTACGAGAATATCACGGTTACACGGAAGGAACAGCCTCTGTTGCGGTTATGGCAATTTGCGGCAAGCCCGTTTTTATCGTTGGAAAATGCCTCACGAAGGTGCACCGAAACTGCCGAGCGTACCGCGGCGTAGCCGGTAGCGTTTCCGCGAGAATGTTCCGCGGCGACCTGTGTACGCCGCGCGGGTAATCGATCATGCGAGATGTTTATCAGCAGTATCAATAATAACGCTAACGTCGGATTTTGCCCGCTCCCGAGCTTCGGAGAACCGACATGCCTCGAGAATGGAAAAACGCGTGGACGACAATCGCGAGAGTGTCCATTCGAGAGCGTCGGGGCAATTAGAGGAGTCTGACGAATAAAACTTCAGAGGACAGACAGGCTCCACAAAGTCGTATTTTTCGATCAATTTCAAGCAGACTCCTCCACGGAAGTAGAATTGAAAATCGATTGCCAGGTGGCGTGCAATATCGAAGCGCGACGGCTGCGTTGACGAACGCCCCGAGAGGCCTCCCAAGGAACAGAAAACGGATGCACCGATATAAAGTTTCACAAAGTGCTCTTCGCCGTGTATCAGCGAAACATATGAGGCACGTAAACAGTAGCCTATTGGAGAAAAAAAGAGGAGAAAGAAAGAGTGTACAGCGCGAAAGCGTCAAACGAGCCATGCAGCGTTCAACGGCGACTCCTCCCGTCGCTCGTCATTTCTCCACCATATTTATTTTTACACCGTGTGCATACGTGCGTGCGTGCGTGCGTGCGTGCGTGCGTGCGTGTGTGTGTGTGTGTACTGATAGAAAATATAGTTGAATTAACTATAACCTCACTATATTTTACAGTTCATTTTGGCTGACAGTCAACCATATTTTTATAGTTGGTGGAACCTGCAAAATATAGTAGAATAAACACAAATATATAGTCAATGATTGTCTTAAATAATTGTTTAGTTACTTTATTACCACATATACGGTAATTTCTCATTCGTAAATATAGTGAGATTTAATATTCATATAGTTACATCTGTCATCATTTAGCAAATATTCTGGTAATATTGACTATATAAAAGATTTACTTTACCTACCATTTTCACATATCTGTATCCATATCTGTATCCATACAATAACTTTAGTTTAACTTACTACAATTCTTAGTAAAAATATATAGTTGGCTCTATATACTATGCCTATATCGTAATTGTTACCGATGATATTATGGTAATACTTACTATAAATATGATATTTCGGACTATAATTTAGTTATTATATCATTATAGTTCCAAATATATACTTTTCTCTCAGTGTGTGTGTGTGTGTGTGTGTGTTTAACAGCTTTAGTCACGGAGATTGCTGGACCGCGCACGGGCTTTAGGGCCCGATGGTGGCAAGGGCCAGGAAAAAATCGCAAAGAGACCGCTGCGCGACAGACTGCGGGCAGAAGACTGCGCGCTCCGGTTTGAAAAGCGGCGGAAAATAATAGTCGCTGCATCTAACAGCCGCTCCGTTAGTCCAGACTTCGCCGGCTGGGCTTTATCGGGTCACTTTTTGCCGTTTCCTGGCGCAGCATGCGCTACGCGCCGTCGAGGAGACGCGCGTCTCGACGACGGTGTCCGCGTTTGCGGATAAACGGAGAGCCCCATCGAGATTTTATCCCCGGCCGACAACGACGCGCTTTACGGGGGGCAATTCAGAAATCAGGGTCAATCGGCTGCCACGACGGGGCCGGCGGAACCCGGGGCTAACGTAACATCGCGATGTATCTCCGGCTCTCCCACCCCCCTCTCCGATGATGAAATTAGCTAGTCGTTATAAGCTCGTCCGAGGAACGTTTGCGACTGCTCCTTTAACGACCGTGATAAAACTATTAGAAATTAGACGGCTATTAATCTTATCGGCGATTCAAAACACGCACTCGTGGACATCTATCTTACTCGCGCGCGGGGAGTATTTTTCTTTCGCTTTTGCCTCCTTTAATAGCCGCTTCTTCTGGTTTTCCCGCGCGCTCTCGATCGGCACTCGGAACGCTAATCGCGAGCGACCTTCTTTTTTCGCACAGGAGTGCTCCTTTTTTCCCCGCGAAACGGGAAGCTATTTTCTCCATTATCGCGAACACCCGGGTGTTCCGCAGTGGGATTAAAGTCGCAGTAACACCGAAATTCCTACTACGTGGGACCAAGTCCCTCGCTCTAATTTCTCCCGTTTCTTACGTCGTCGGCTTAATACCGCTAATTTCATGCGGACTTTACGTCACACGATTCATCACGAGGAACACGGCCATGTCCGGCCGTGTAAATACAAATGACAGCACCTCGTCGAGGAATTCTCTCCCCGATGATAGAGCACCTCTATCATCCAGCCAACGTCTCGTGGAACGTAGCGGGGCGCTTCTTGCGGCTCGCGATCTTCCGCGTGCGTGCCGCGTGTACGAGAAGACACTCGAATGACGATCGATGTCCCCTTATGGAGACTAATATGCCAGCTTTAGCGGTCGGCTCGGCTAGAGCCGACCGGCACCGCGCATCAAGAACAGGCATTGATCGACGAGAAGATTGCTTATCACTTGTTACCCGCGAGAGCTCGTGTCGCATCGATTATCACAGCTCCATGAAATATGCGTCGGATATGCCCCCTCCCATCCCCTCCCCCCCCTCTCTCTCTCTCTCGGGTGAACAATAGCTATGAAACACGAAGAGAGCTGGATCAACGGCTGGATCGTCGGACCGTTATGTCGACGGCGACCTCGAAGGTTTATTGTAATTCGTGGCGCGAGATAGAGAGGAAGAAAGTTCTGCCGGACGTGACGGTAATTCTCGATGGGCCGCTCCGAAAATAATCCGCCGCGCTCACGGTAATTATAAGCGCCGCCTCTCGCTCGCGCTTGCGGCTCGAAAACGCTCGCCGGACTCGCCGACGGGACATTAAGCGACGTGTATCCTGGCTGAATATGCAGCAGAACGTAGTGTGTCCCGTTGAATTTTTATAATCGCCGCGCCCGCCGACCGTCGAGGCACCACTAATTGCCGACAGCACGTTTCGCAATAATGAGGATAATAATTATATGCCGCTGGCTTATGTATAAATAAAACATTAATCTCTCGTTGACGAGCCGGTAACGCAATAATATCGCAGTAGGCTAGCAGTAATATAAATCGACACGCACATGTAATGTGCGTCGCTACGGCTGTTAATTCGTAATTTCACATTGCGCTCGCGTACGGTCGAAGATGTACAAAATTAATGGGCGAACTCTGCTCGTCGCAACTCGAGTCAAATAAGCCCCCAATTACGCGAAACATTGAAGCACATCGAGCTTTAATTTCGCGGACGAACGTGTTTTAAGGCTCCCGCCGGCTACGTATATTGGATAGTAATGCCAGAGGCGAGAGAAATGACACGCCGAGCGTCTCCGCGTGCAACTTCCAAGTGAAAAAATATTGTACGGCTGATGGACTTTCAAAGGAGGGGGACTTAAATAATGAGTACGGGAACTTTTAAGCACGCCCCAGCGGCCAAAGACCTTTTCGTTAAAAAATGACGCGCGAGAATTTTGGGCATCCATTCCCGACTAGAAATTTATCCCTATATGGTCCTCTGATCAGGTTAACCTCATTTGGACATC
Organism: Harpegnathos saltator; assembly: GCF_003227715.2. Lineage (NCBI taxonomy): Eukaryota > Metazoa > Arthropoda > Insecta > Hymenoptera > Formicidae > Harpegnathos > Harpegnathos saltator. The sequence continues at coordinate 892,478 of NW_020229890.1, forward strand.
AGGTCCCAATAAGGTAATACTATCGGATCCTAGTAAGTCATGTAACGCACAGCTTCTATCATATCAGGACCTTAGTAAGGATTCGTAGTCAGGTCCTTATCGAGTTACCTTATGGAATCCTTATTACGTTTTCTTTTCTCAAATCATGGCTCCTGATCACCCCCACCACGGCTATACTGGATGATGACATTAGAAATCAGAAATGACACGCTGAGAATTCTTTCGTGTCATTTCCTAATAAAAAGATATTTGCATGAAATAATATTTTAGATCGCTCGAGCATACTTGTAAAATGTTTCGGAAAAGAAACATCAAATGAATATCATAAGATCGTAAAGTATCACAAGGCGACAAGACACAAAGTAGTGTGTTAAAGAGAAAAGTTGCGTGTCACGTTAATTTTACAACTATTTATTGACTGCTAAAAAAAGGACAGTTTCTACAGCATTTGACAAATATATTCGAGTGACCTGAAGTGTCTTTTCAATGCAAACATCTTTATATTTGGAAATGAGAGCCAAAAATTCTTTTGTTAAAACTTGATGATGCAAATCATATTAGGTACAATGAATAAGATCCCGACAAGGACCTGATTAACTAAACCATATTATATCATATATTAGATTGGTACATTAAGGTCCTAATGTGGACCCAATCATTATAAGGTCTTATAAAGGTCTCTTCCCCTTATACTCATTTGTCGTTAGGACATTGTAAGGACTGACTTACTTAGGATTACCTTTCATTCACCCTATTGGATCCTGCTCAATGTTAGGTGAACCTAATCAAAATTTCTAGTCGGATTCCCCCGCTTCTGACGCAATCTGCTGCTGCGGCGAAGGATCAGGAGAGATCCTCAAAGACGCTCTCGCCGGCAGTTAAAGATAAACGTCGTAAACGCAGCTCGTTAGGATTAGTTTTCCGTGAAAGACAATCCTTTCCGCTGCTCGCGCGACGGAAGGAGGCGGCGGATTGGCGCGCAAGTTGCGTCACTTCTTCGCGCTGCTCTCCTCCCCCGCGAACGATTGTTCAACGAGGAGACAAGCGCTGCTCAATGCCGCCGTGAACCGCGCGTGTCCTGCGTCCCAACTGCGAACGAAACGAACTCTGCCTGCCTGCGCTGCGACGTGTCGCGTGTCGCAATCGCGGTTCCCCGGCTTTCGCAACTTCGCCGGCATTTTTCGCTGGAAACGCGGAGACGCGACGGATTGCAATTCGTCCGATCGACGACCGGACGATGATTAGCGAGAATCTGTTCGAGGTAATCGCTCCGTCTCGACTCTGCGACACTTTGCGAGCTTCTTCTTCCTTTCTCTTTCGATTCCGGCCTTTTGAATCCGCGATAAAGACGACGCAGTGGAGACGAGACACAGATCGTCGCTTGTGCAATATAAACCTTCACAGCCCGACTGCTTTACTCCTCGGCGGCAGGTAAGAAGAAGATCTCGCGAATTAGTGGCGAAAGAGGCCGAAATCAATTCCGTTATCTCTCCGGTCGCGCGTCATCGCAGAGGGAGGACTCGCGGCGCGCGACTCCACCCACGGTCCCGCGCGCAGTTTCGCAGCAGTTTCGCGTTTGTGTACCCGCCGCCTTCCCCTTGCCCCTTGGCCCCTCGAAAACCTAACGGGACGTGGTAATTGGCGTAGAGATCGGCCGATCCTTTATTCGCCGCAAGAATCACGCCGCGGGCGTGACGGGACGGAGGGAGGAGAATTAGGTCGTCGCCCCGACGGTTTCGCGGAAGACGCGCGAAGGGACGCCGATAATTCCGTACCGGGGATCGTTTCCGCCGGGCGCAAGACGGCTCGATAATTCTTCCTCCGCCACGGTAATAAATATCCTCGGTTCTCCGCGCGGCTCTTCTTGCCCACGTCGCGCCGCCGCGGTTCCGCGTCTGCCGAGGTTCCCGGTTTCTTGCCGGCGTCGCAAATTAAATGGGCGAGCGTGCCCGGCGAAAGTGGAGCAGAACGAGAGCGAGAGCGAGAGCGAGAGAGAGAGAGAGGGAGAAAAATCACGGAAAGAAACGTCGTATCGCAAAGATGCGCCCCGAGTACCCCTATCCCCGCCCCGCGCCGAGGGAAGGCGAACGCGCGAGCGGCAAGACCGGGGGCGAAAAGTTCGAGCGAGAGGAGCTTCGTCCACGCTTTCTTCCGCGTCTCTCGTTATCTCAAGAACAAGTCGCGGTCTCGTTTTGTTTCCCTCGTCACGAAGTGATTTCTCCCTTCTCCCGTCTCCATCGATCAAACTTCTTCTCTCGCCAGATAAGCGCCGTCAGGTCGCAAATGTGATTTCAAGATTTCCTCCGGGATGCCAACGTGCCTCGAAAGGGGCAGGAGGAGAGAGCGAGAGGGTGACGTTCAGGTTGGCCGATGTAATTCCATAAGTGAATTCGTTAAACTCGTATCGAGTTTCTCCGAGCCGCGGTATCTAATGCTCGTTTCCTCGTCTCGGAGGCCCCGGAAGGGTCGTCGACAGCCTCGAACGCGCTCACAGTCGCTCCAGTGTCCTCTAATCTCGTGGAATTACAGCGGCGGCGCGGAGGGGGCAGAGTATGGTATCGCGTTCGCAACGTGCGTGTTCCCCCCCCCTCCCCCCGATGTCGGGACCTGCCAGCCTGCTGAATCAGCGCGGCTCGAGTGCGCTCGGGAGAAATGTGTCGCGTGTCTGTCTGTATCTCACGCGGCCTCGGCGATCAGCATTGTTCCGCCTCGCGCGACAGACAATGCGAAGCGCCCGCTGCTTCCGCGCGAGACAACGGGGCGCAGCGCGGCGCGACGTTGATCAACGAGACGTTAAAACGCGGCGCGCATTGCATTGAATCGACGACACCGGCGCTAATTGGACGAGCGAGATCTCGCCGGCTCGCGGAAACGAATAGCTGTGCGGGCAATTTTTCGCGAATTCGCTCGTCACGAATCGGGCCGCCGCGCCGGTCGAGCGAGAAAATGCTCGAGACTCTGGTCGCGGAGATCGATCGATCGATCGATCGATCGGTCGATCGAGCGTTCGAGAGTTCGCTTTAATTCTAGGCTCGGCGGCGGCGCACGAGGCCCACGGAAATGCTAACTGCGCGCGCGCGCGCGCGCGCGTCCAATTGCGAGGGACGGGCCCGGTGCAATTCCGAGAGCAGAGACAGCGCGCGCGCGCGCGTTCCGCTCTGTCAAGTCGTCCGTACCTTCGAATTACAGGGTCGGTCGGACGGAGACGACGCGCCGCCGTTCTCATTAGTTCCATCCAGTTTTGATTAAATCGCTGTGACTCTTGCGGTCGACATTGCGCGCGACCGCAAGGATCTCCCCCTCCCCCGCCCCCCCGCCCCGCTGCTCCGACGCTTTCGTGGTGCATTTCCCTCGAACGCGCGCGCGCGCTCCTTACGGGTATATATATATATATATATATCTCCGAGACGGGCGGAGCGCGACTTTGCAATTCGCCGCTAAAAAGAAGAAACGGCCGTACGGCCGTACGTGCGATTTGCCGAGCGTCTCTCCGCGAGCGCAGGATATCCAGCCGTAATAACGTAAGTCGCGATTTAGACAAGCGTTAAGTAAATTTAACCGATGACGTACGCACGGCGCTAACAAGGCGCGTTCGTACTCATTACGTAAAACCTCAGAGAACGAGAGAGATCCTGCGTGCAGGATGCAAGATACAAGAGGATGCGGCGAATGCAGATGGACGCGATGGACGCGATAAAAGGGACAGGCGTGGCGAAGTATAAGACTGACCCGGATGAAAAGTCGGATCGATGAAGGGCGTCCTTCACAGGTCGCTCTTAACAGCGAGCATGACGAAGGAGCAAGAAGGCGCCCGCACACGTCCGTCACTTCGTTTCGTCCTGCGTACGCTCGCCGACAGATCGATATTGCGCCAACGAGAACGGGATTACACGCATCGCCGAGCGTGAAGTCGCTCCTGTAGCAGGATCGATCTTTTAATCAACGTCGCGAGTCCGTCGCGCGATTTTCGCAGCCGGAAACGCGGCGGTTCACGCTTGTCTCCCTCCCCTCCCCTCCCCACCCCGCCCGTCTTTCTCGTGCGCTCGCGCGCGCCTTTGAGAGAATCACTTTCACGGCGCCACGACAATTCGAGGAAAAGTGATTTCCATTGTGGCGGGTAAATTAACCCGCGCGTACATTATTAAGCCGCACGGCCGCGTAATAGCGCGACCGGTCGGCTCGCTTTTTAGCCCGGTCTACTACAGCGGAGCTTTTCTTCGGGGAGCAGATACGAGACGGAAGAAAAATGTCGGGGAGAAACGCAAGCGAGCGACAGATGATACCGTGGAGCGCACACATTCTCGCGCACAGATACGGTCGCGAATCGATCAAATTACAGAATTGGGAGAAAAGTATATGATATTTGGAAGAATAATGATATAGCAACTAAATTATAGTCCGAAATATCATATTTATAGCAAGTATTACCGTAATACCATCGGTAATAATTACGATATATAGGGCATAGTATAACCAACCATATAATATTTTTACTAAGAATTATAGTAAGTCAAACTAAAATTATTGAAGTATGAATACAAATATAAAATGGTAGGTAAAGTAACTCTTTTATACAGTCAATATTACCAGAATATATTTGCCAAGTGATGACAGATGTAACTATTGAACTATATGAATATTAAATCTCCCTATATTTGTGAATGAGAAATTACCGTATGTGCGGTAAAAGTAACTGAACAAAATTTATTAAGACAATCATTGACTGTTTTGTATTTGTGATTATTCCACTATATTTCGCAGGTTCCACCAAAATATATAAAAATATCGTTGACGCCGAAATGAGCTATAAAATATAGTGAGATTACAGAGGCAGTTCAACTATAATATTCAACTATATTCTTCTATCAACTATATTCTCCTACAGAACCGGCGAACGAAGCGAGCGAGTGCCGCTTGATTGAACGGCGATGCTACGATTATTCCAACAGAGCGCGTCGTGTCGCGCACGCGGTTTTCCGTATCTCGCACGACGGAGCCGCGCGAGGGACAGGTACAAACTTTGTGCCGCGTCTATCTCCCGACGATATTGGACGCTGCATCAGCTTCACGAGCCAAACAGAGGAGGGACCTGTTCTGATTAAGGTTGACATGAGACAACGTAGGTAGTTAGCCGGACCTGCATTCCGGCTTGGCTTGCGCACACGTGGGAGGCCGCAGAGAGCAGTATCCGCCACCTCCCTCATAGTCCGGGTCAAAGCACCCCCCACTCGCCACGACGACGAGCTACGAGGCCGACGATGACGACGATGACGACGTCGTCGTTATCGCATGCTCCTTGTCCAAGAGCGGCATCGCGGCCGCTGCTCCCTCCCTCTTTCTCTCTTCTTGCCTGGCTTAGATAATGCATAGGTGCCGCTCCAGGTTTCCGCTCAAGGAGGAAGCGCCGGCTAGTAAGCACTCTGTGCCCGGCGACTGGGTAAGTGCGCGGTAGCGAGCAATCTCCTGCTGCGCCGGGTCTACGGCGTTGTTAAACATTGTCGCGAAGTGTACAATGCGCGAAATTGCCCCGCTCGCTCGAGCTGCGAGCTCCGCGATCGCGCGCCGTTGCGTCGGGATGGATCGTTCCTCGAGAGGAGGAGGGAAACTACGCACGGCCACGTAGACTCGACAATGTGAAAAATGTTCTGCTTCCGATTCAATTTGTCTGAGAGTCCGTCGTACTCGACGGCTGAGCGAGTTACTAGGAGTTATTCGTGAATGTTCTCCCGTGAGAATTTTACACGCGCGATTATTATCCATGCAGACCTGACGATATTAGTCGTTCTCTCTCTCTCTCTCTCTCTCTCTGCGCTCTCTCTGCGCTCTCAATCCCGTTCATCCGACATTAGATTAGACGCGCAATTGTTCAGCCGGCGGTAGAAAAGCGACCTCCGCGGGTTTCCAATCCCATTGATCTGCAATTGTATCGGACGGCTATGCGCTCTCTCGATCGCTCGCGAGGCGGGAACGGCGAGTTCCCCCCCCCCCTCTGTCGCGTGTTTCGAACGCGCAATCATTCACGCGCGAATTCCGACGCGTCTTCTTCCTCTGCTCCTCTACTGCGCTAACGGCGAAAAAATGGATCGGCACTTCCGCGAGGAAGCGGGGAATTTCCCTCTCCGGCCGCCGCGTCAAGTCGCGCCGACGATTATTATTCTTCCCTGATCGATCGTCTCTTCTCATCGCGAGCCCATCAACGACGCCGTAAGTCATCGCTGCGCTCGCTCGCTGAAAAACCTCAATCGCGACAATTAAGCCGGTTTCGCGCGCTCTCGCCTAGTGTTCGTGAATAAGCTTCGCGATTGCACGCCGTGATCCTTATCGCTCTCCCGCGTAGCCTCAGCTGCTACATCCTACCGTCATCCCGACGTCCACGCGAGAAAGGACTGATAACTTTCTCGGATAACGTAATTCTTAAGCGCGCAGCGTAGCCTTCGCCAAGAGGAGCAAGTGCGTCCCGGCCGGCGTTTTATAGGTCAGGCGAGATAATTTCAGCGTAATCGCCCGCAGAGACGACCGGCCGCATGCATGTCGTCGCCGTCGTAGCATGACGCGTTGTTTTTCAGCGAAGAGAATCCGCGCGCACGACGCGGCGCGAGATAACGCGAGCGCGCGAAAAATGCGTCTTCCGCGCGAGCGCGGCGATATAGAATTCCTCTCCGCTCTCGAGAGAAAGTGCGTGCGCACGCGCGCGCGCGCGCGCGCGACGCAAGGACTCGGCAGGATAACGTGCGCAAGCACTCGGTGGTCGACTTCCTGTGCATTCGTTCCCACCGTCGACAGCGGCCACCATCTTCGAGATGCGGCCGAGTGCTATTAGTCGTATAAGTTGCGGTATTTGTTACCGCGAGCCTTGAAATGCAAAGCGGGGGGGGGTCTCTCGAGCTCTCGAGCAGCCCTCGTTTTTGCGCAATAAATGCAAAATGCAATACCGTGCAATAAATATCGCGCGGGGGACGGGGAAACGCGACCGTCTGCCGGTTCGTTCCCCGAACGAAGCGAGTCGCACGATCGAGGAAAGGACGCTAAGTGGTGACCTCGATTCGCTCTTTAAAGATGGATCTTTCCCTCGAAAAATCAATTGCCCATCGCTAACGTGGAACACGAAATCACCTGAAACCGTTACCTTCCTTGCTTTCTCTCTTTCTCTCGTGCGCAACCGCGTCGGGAAAACGCGATTCCTCGGCGAAGCGCGGCTCGCAACGGCAGCGCGCTCGGCGACGGATACGCACTGATGGAAAAATATAGTTGAATCAACTATAATCTCGCTATATTTTACGGTTCATTTTGGCGTCAACCATAGGTTTTATAGTTCGCGGAACCTGCAGAATATAGTAGAATAAACACAAATATATAGTCAATGATTGTCTTAAATAATTGTTTAGTTACTTTATTACCACATATACGGTAATTTCTCATTCACAAATACAGGGAGATTTAATATTCATATAGTTACATCTGTCATCACTCAGCAAATATTCTGGTAATATTGACTATATAAAAGAGTTACTTTACCTACCATTTTATATTTGTATTCATACTTCAATAATTTTAGTTTGACTTACTACAATTCTTAGTAAAAATATTATATGGTTGGTTATACTATGCCCTATATCGTCATTATTACCGATGGTATTATGGTAATACCTTACTACAAATATGATATTTCGGACTATAATTTAGTTACTATATCATTATAGTTCCGAATATCATATAATTTTCTCCCAGTGGCGGGGAGAGCCTCGAAGATTACAAAAGAAGAACAGCGACCCTCGTTAATGATTCATCGCCATTCTCAGGAGCTCTCTCGGGTCGGGCGTCGAACGCGAACCCGCCGTGGCTCGGGCGCGATATCGCGCCTGGCAAACTCTCTAGTGTGCATCCTTTTCTCGGATGCGAGAGATGCATCGGTCGCGAATACAATATCGCGAATAATACATCAGAGAGCCGGTGCACAGACAGGAGCGTGGAAGCATAGGCGAGGGAGTCGGCATTCAGCCTCCTCGCGGCTCTCCGTACCTCTCCCTCCCTCTCTCTCTCTCTCTCGCTCGATCGATGCTTCCTGTTATTCCGCGCGCCGATGATAAATAGAAGATTGAACGATACGCTCGATGATGCGCAAGGAGAGAGATCCAATACCGACTTAATTAAGGGGTATGAACCGGCCGGAGACCGCGGGCGACCGTGGCATGTCGTTATTACCGCGTAATCTACCTACTCGTTACGCACAATCCTGATTATTCATTGTCGGGGGAGTCGCGGGCGCGCGCAACAATGCCACTCTCGGAGCCGGGCGGCTCGAGCGGCGGATTGAGAACAGTTATTTCCAGATCGCCACCGATTAATAATCGACGAGCGCCTCGCGCCTCGCCGCGATCGCGATCGCGCTCTCTTAATCTTATTCAATCATCTCAGCGAGCGATAATAATTATTCTCCGCGCGCAACGGATGCGCGCGATCCTCTTTTTTTTTCTTTTTCGCTTAGAAAGCGCGGCGCTTAGCGCGACAGGCGCGACGTCGCGCCATCCGCGCCGCGCCGGGCGGGGAAACCCGCGCGCGATTCATCGAAGAGCCGCGCGCGCGATTATCGCCCGTCGCTTGTCAGCGAAGAATGCCTCCCGATACCGGTCGATCTGTTCGAAACGTTCAGATTAGAAACGCGAGTTTCACGACAGAGACGCTCCCCTTCTCTCTCTCGCGCTCCGTGTCGCTTTGTATCTCGAACCCGACCGATCTGACGCCTTTGCCCACTTGGCTCCTCTTGTTCCACGAGCGATCGCCTAATCGTCTAGTTTTTCTCCCACACACGTCTCCGTCCTCGTGTCCGACTCGAACCCTTTTCACTCGCAGCTTTCTCAAACTGTCACCCCAAGAGCCTCGCTTGTTAGCCGAGGCTGTCCACAGCAGTCGACGCAATCTTCTCATACAGAGGATGCGGCGAAAGCCGCCGCCATCTCCCTCTCTATCTCTCTCTCTCTCTCTCTCTCTCTCTCTCTCTCTCTCTCTCTCTCTCTCTCTCTCTCTCTCTCTCTCGAGTGTACTCGAACATCCGTTGACCGTAGCGCTAATGAAGAGTACACGAAGAGATGGTCCTCCGGCCGTCTAGCCGGCGCGCTTAACCGCCATATCTCGGCGGTATGCGGGCTTCTCCTATGCAAAAGGAACGGGCGAGGGTTGCCAGGGTGACGGCGCCTGGCAGGAAGGGAGGGTCGATACGACGACCCATCGACGTCACCAATTCGTTCTTCGTGTACCAAATACTATCCCCGGACAGAGAGAGAGAGAGAGAGAGAGAGAGAGAGAGCTCGCATTATCTCTTTTGTTCCCATCTCGAGTTCAGCGAAGGAGAAGAGCGCGTCGAGCGAAGATTTAATTCAGAAGCAATGGAAATCCTCGGGGAGAGAGAGAGGGAGAGAGAGAGAGGGAGAGAGAGAGAGAGAAAGGGGGAGGCGAAGACGACGTGGACGACTTTCGCGCTTACGATGTTAAACAACCCGCTTTCTCATCTGGAAGTGAGCAAAAGCGCAGTAACTGACATCGGCTTCGACAACGGCGGAGTGATGCGTAAACGGCAAAGATTACATGCGGCGCGAGTTCGCAGTCGGTGTTGTGGATTTTTCCTTTTTCAAATAAACGGACCTCGCGTGAGAAAGCGATTCCGGCGAACGACCGGATGACGACGACGACGACGACGACGACGACGACGACGACGACGACGACAGCGGCGGCGGCGCCGTTATTCCATCGGCGGGAGTTTCAAAATTTACGATCCGCCGAGTACCGTACGTCCCAGTAACCCGCAAGCATGCGCTCAACAAAGAAAAGAAAAGCGCTCGCGCGAATGGCATTGTTACGACTTCGTGGAAGCATAAAGATAATCATCCGACTTTGCCTCCATCATCGATCCGTATCTCGCGTGGCCCCTCTCCCCGCGCGCCCCTCCTCGCTATTGTAATATTCACAAGACGCGGGCGCGTAAGAACGCCGCATCTCCCCGTTTTCCCGCGAGCTGAAATTGACTCGCGCGGCGAAAGGCGCGAGGAAACGCAGTCGGCTGCCACGGCTGTCGATTGACCTTTACGCAAACGACGCTACCTCTCCGTGGAGATTGCTCGGGGAAGAAAATCCTCCACCCTCCCGGCATTGTCGGTTTTCTAATTGTATTGTGTTGCGACGTTCCTGACGCGCCGTCGGCTTGCATCGAGACGCGACGAATGATGAGCTACAAATCCCGCCGACATTCGCGAGCAATCGCGATACGGTTCGTAAAATTTTACGACGTCGATATCTCCCGAGAGGCTGCTCTCGAGGGCCCCGGGAGGGCGGGGGAGATCCCTCTCCCCCTCTCTCTCTTTTTCTCTCGAGAGAGCTCCTCTCTTGCTCCGATCGCGGATACGCGCGTCTCCTCGCAATTTCTCGCAGCGTGCCGAAACGCTGCCGAGAAGAATACCTCTCTCTCTCTCTCTCTCTCTCTCTCTCTCTCTCGCGCGCGCGCGCGCGAGCAAAGGTGTTCACTCGTGCTGAACGATCGAGAAGCGATCGGGTCCGACGTGAAATATCCGACAGTCTTCCGTAATGGTGGCGTGAGTTCGCGACCTTCTCTCGCATAAAAGGCACTTCGTCCGCGAAATGGAGACGCCTTTATGACACAACGCTGCCACTGTTCGTTACGCCCCCCCCCCTCCCCCCGGGAATCCTCGCCGAAGATGGCGTAATTAAACCGAGTCCTTTCGCTCTTTCGTTTGCGGAAAAGCTGATATGCCGCGTGCTTTCTCTCGTTTCGGTCTCCCCGCCAACATCCCGACACCGCTTCTTTTCTTCATCTCTCTCTATTTCTCCTGCACTCGCAACTCGCGTAACTGGCTAGATTTTCTTTATCTCAACTAACCAGCCCCGCTTCTTTCTATTCGGCTGAGAGAAGACGCCCCGGTCCCCGTCCCTCTGCTGAAATCTATCGAGGATAGAAGCGAGTCCGCCAAGACCAGAGCGAGTGGAATCACGCGGACCGCGGTGTGTATCCAGCGGCAGTTTCGTTCTAATGCCATTCCGATCGCATCGCAGCACCGCAAACACGAACGAGCAGAAATTGACGGACGTTTACGTCCAGACGTGCACGTACGTGCAAGCAAACAAGCACGTTGGCGTAGCGCGCGATCGATGCCTGCGAACGGCGGCGGCAAGTAGCTGCACGATGGCGCGTGGTCGCGGAGCGAACGAACGTCTTTCACGAGGAGGAAGAACGTGAACATCTCGCAGGCGACGCAGGCGAATGCAGATTATTTGCGAGGGGAAACAACAACGTGGTGGGTGTTTTTCGAGGACGCTCCGCGAAAAACACGCGTCATCGGCGTTCGGAATGTTGCTCTCCAGCCGCGCGACGACGCATCGGTAAAGGGTGATTTACACGATGCTGCTTTTACTCGCTTTGAGCAAGCTTCTTTAAGGGGACTGGAGGGTCACAGATTACGGAAAAGTCGCGCTTGTTTTTGACAATGATTTTGCGACGGACTGAATAAATGTGCAAGAATGAAAATTTTACATATATTTATATAACGTATGAAGAGTAGAGAAATTTTGTTTTCCAACAAATACTCATATAAATATATACGTCCACTTAAATTCTAAACGCGTTTTCCTCGAAATTGTTTTGTTCAACTTTTGGCAGTGATTTCTCCGAAACTGAGCTTCGTATCGCTTTGAAATTTTAAAGCAACAACATTTGTTCATGCGGCTCTCAGGTGAACCATGGACAAGTCCGTCAAAATATTTCATTTCGAGATATTAATTTTTTTATCGTAAGAGAACTGAGAAATTTGAAAAATTTTTTTCCCTAACGATAACTGCCATTTTGTTAATTTTGTTCGATTTTTTTATTTAGTGGTGCACCGGATAATGATAAGCCTCCTCAAGATTTCTAGCTAAAATTTGCTCTGATCGGACCACCGAGAGCCAAGATATTATTACTGCAAAAACGATAACTTGAAGAAAGGAGGAGAATATATTTCAGCTATATATATCGTATATTTATACGAGATTTATTAATAAACAAAATTTTTCTACTCTTCGTTTATGTTGTATAACTATACCTAAAATTTTCATTCTTGTACATTTATTCAGTTCACAGTCACACAGTATTATATCAAAAACAAGCACGATTTTTCAGCATCTGACCCTCCAATCCCCTTAAGTCGCCAGCGAATTCGCTGGTGAAAACTTCTTCTAGACGTTTGATTTTTATTCGCTAGCGTCTAAAATTTGGAAGACGCAGCGTCTATTAGTCGCTATGGCAAAGTTGAACATGTCCAACTTTTATCGCTCGCGACGTTAAACTATATTTCTTCTAACGGATGCACTTTTTTCAAAAGTTCTTCAAATTTCTCGCACGTTAATCGCAATACTTTAAGTTTACAGTATGCGCGGTTGGTCCTCCAATGCCAATTCTTTGAAAAGATTATTTGATGCTCCATGAGTTAACCTTCTACCTGTCCACTTACGTATCCACATTCTCTCTTTTTTTTTATTTTGTTACTGAGCCACGAATTTCTGCTTGAAAAGCTCGTGCACAAAGCACGACAGCGGCTTGAATTATGTCATTCCTTGACGCCATAATCCTTTTGACTGACCGTCTCCGCAAAATTCTCCTTAAAACGCTTGCGACTAAACGTTGTTTGTCAGCATCGTGTAAATGCTCCAACGCTAACTAACTTTGTCAGCCAGAAATTCGCTCTAGGAAAGCGAGAAGCTGGCGACAAAAGAAGCTAACGTCAAGCGTCAAAAGTAGCATCGTGTAAATCACCCTTAACCCGCGCTTCGCGCGTTTTCTATCACTCAACGGTGACTCAACGGCGGCCGGTCGGAGAAGAGAGAGAGAGAGAGAGAGAGAGACTCCGCTCACCCCGAGTGCGGCGTTTATTTTTCGTTAATTGCGGCCCTACTTGTTAACTTGTTAACGCGAGGCGCAAGCCGCTTTGATTAATGGCTATTAATCACGCTACACGCCGGCCCAGTTAGGCCGGCTGAAAGTGTAACTAATTAGACACTTTCGAAAGTTACCGCAGAGTCTGACGTGACAGCGTTTTGTTCGCTTGTTCCGCCCCGTCCCGCGGGGGACGGGCGTGCGAGATATCGATGGATCGAATCTCGTCGGAGAGACAACACGAAGCAACCCGTCTATGCAGAATCGCGCGATAAATAATTGAATAATAATAAAAATCAATAATTCCCACAGAGAGAGAGAGAGAGAGAGAGAGAGAGAGAGAGAGAGAGAGACCAGGGAGGTCTCATGCGCGTATATAAATCACTCGCAGAATACCGCCGAAAATTTACAGCTCTCGGTGTCTCCGCGATATCGGCTAGAGCGAATTCTAACGACTCCATCTATAGAATTTACGATCTTGGGAAAGAGCCAGGAAGAAGCACGCAGACAGAGACTGCCTCAATGAAATTTTCCTCTCTCCCCTCACCCCGCACGATACTGTCCCCGGGCGGACTTTGCGTTCGCCCTTGGTGAGAATGCTTGGTTGAGAATATCCCGGAAAATAAGAAGACATCGTTTTAACGGCACTTTCGCGAAGAAACTTTGCGCACGACAAAGTCCCGAGTTGATACGCGGCGACGTCGCTGAGACGGGCGAGCTCTTCAACGCAGAGATCGAACGGATTGTCAAACGGGAGAATTCGTTTCTCAACGGGAAGCTTCCCCGTCGGACGAGGCGGCTACATTCTGATGAAAAAACACTCGCGTAAAAAAAACAGAAAAAAAAAAAAAACGGCAGGTAACTTCCCCGTCAGGTATATTATGCCGTATCAAGGTCGAGCCGCTGGCAAAAAGCACGCAAATTTCCTAGACAATTCGTCGCGTTCTGATAATTCGACTTAGCTTAGGGCTGCTCCTGGCTGTGCTCGCCACAGTGGACATCGAGACGTCAGAAGCGAGCGCGAAATGACGCGCTTTGAAACTCTAGCGTGCCATTTCCGAATGAAAGGACGTTTTTACGAAGGAACACTCCTCAGATCGGCGGATCGCGCACTCGTAAAATGCGGAGGAACACCGTGCGCCTCTCCCCACCGATGGTCAATCAACAACCATAAAATCACCGATAATACGATAGCTGGTCGTGCAATCATTCCGTATGACCAACCTCATATTACAGTCATTTCACGGCCGCTGATTGACTTTCGAGGGAGAAGCGTGGCGTTCCGGGGCATTTTACAGGTGTGCTCCAGCGACCTCGAGTACTCTTTCACACAGATACCACTCCGCTCGGAAACGCCGCGCTAGAACTTTCCTCGCACGCGTTTCCTCGCTTCTGACGTCATCAATTTCAGAGAGGAACCTTCACAGAGACACCCACCTCTTTCAGCTGAAGACGGTGCGCGCATCGCGGGATCGCCGGCGTGCCGTTCCGCAAACCCCTTCGTCCGACGGTGACAGTCGCGTCACCGCAGCATGGAGAGCTTCTCCTCAGTCAACGATCCCTCAGGCCGCGCGCGCTTCCGCTTTCGCGTCGCGTTACGCACACGCGCGAACGCGACCGCAGAGTCAGTCGTCACCGTCTCCGAATGAGCGCGATTGCGAAACGCGACGGAATTGCTCGCGGTCCGCCGCCGATTCGCGTGGGTGACCATCGGCCCCCCGGGGAGGGGGGAGGGGGGGTGGAGCTGAGGGGGGAAGACGGGGGACCGAGAGTGCGCGCCGCGCGAGTTAGTCAAGGGGATAACCGTAATATCGCCGAGAGCGGGCACATAAACCGTGACCTACCTGAAGCGAGAGCGCACACCTGCGCGCGCGCGACCGTCGTCGTCGGGAGGTGCGAGTCTTTACGCACGTGTTACACCTTGTTGAGCTCTCTCGCGAGCGACCTTTGCCGCGCTCGTAACTCTACACAGCTTGGTAGTAATGCAACGCGTTTTGTACTCGTGAATCTAATGGTGCAGAGAGAGAGAGAGAGAGAGAGAGAGAGGGGGGGAGGGATAATCAAGTAATTTGTCTTGTCGTTATACGCACGATGCCGTCGGTCGTCTCGGACGAAGTAGTAATAGTATCGCTAACAAGCGAAGTGTACTAATCAACGATCATTAGCGACTAATGGTGCAATTTTGTTTCATTCCTTGTTTACTCGCCATCTGTTCGTTCGTTCGTTCGTTCGTCCAGCCGTCGTTTCTTACGTCGCTGGAAAATCGACCTGATTTCGCGGCCGCTGTTGTTCGTCGCGCGACACAATATGCGCGGCCGACGCGACATGTGGGGCGTCCATTATGACGGCTTAGCTGGAGATCGTCGTTATTATTCGCCTTTCGGGTCAACGGAAACGCGATCTGTCGAATATGCCGTACCGCTGACCGGAATAACAAGCCCTTCGGCAATGAGCGCGCAGGCAGCGGTCGAATTCTCCTGTGTTACGTGGTCGCCCAATTAACCCGAGCGCGGCGCGGCGCGACGTCGCGGCCGGCTGCTGATCGCGCAGGCGAAGAGGCTAATTAAGCGGCGGGGCGGCGGAGGAGTGGAAAACGAATAGAGCAACGGATCGATGCTTTGCAGAACAGAGATCGAATCGCCTGGGCTGTTCCCGATTTCTCGCGGCGCTCGAGATTCTCACGGTGGCTATCTCGTGTGTGCACTGATAGAAAAATATAGTTGAATTATAACTATAATCTCACTATATTTTACAGTTCATTTTGGCGTCAACCATATTTTTATAGCTTGTGGAACCTGCAAAATGTAGTAGAATAAACACAAATATATAGTCAATGATTGTCTTAAATAATTGTTTAGTTACTTTTACCACATATATATATGGTAATTTCTCATTCACAAATGTAGGGAGATTTAATATTCATATAGTTACATCTGTCATCACTCAGCAAATATTCTGGTAATATTGACTATATAAAAGAGTTACTTTACCTATCATTTTATATTTGTATCCATACAATAATTTTAGTTTAACTTACTATAATTCTCAGTAAAAATATTATATATAGTTGATTACACTATGCCTATATCGTAATTATTACCGATGGTATTATGATAATACTTACTATAAATATGATATTTCGGACTATAATTTAGTTACTTATATCATTATAGTTCCAAATATCATATACTCTTCTCTCAGTGTATCCGCGCGATATCGCGAGTGCGAGGCTCATTGAACTTTCGTCCGAATAGAAATCACCTTCCTGGCGACGCCGACGCCACCACGAGATGTAATCGTCTCGGATTAGGCGCAGATTAAAGCAAACTTAATTGAAGTTGGGTAACACTCGAGATATAACGCGATTCACGCCACCATCGCTGACGAGAACTTCACGGGTTCACGAAGATTCGCGAGTCTCGTCGTCGTCGTCGTCGTCGTTCAACTCGGTCGGATTTCGTGACGGTGAACATTCCGTTCCGCCGGCCGGCGGCCGCGCCACTACGAATCCGCTCTTCTCGATCGCGCGCGCGCGCGCTTCTTTCGCATGCGAGCGCGCTTTCGGGGAAATCTCGATTCTCTCGCGTTTTCTCGCGGCCGTCGTTGAAACAGGGCGACCGGCAAAAGCGGGTCAATTCGTTCCATCTAAAGTCTCGGCATCGCTCGATTACGATCTTCGCCGCGTGATTTACGAGCACGCGCACGCGCGCGCGCGCGCGCCACGAGGGAGAAACCTGGCGCGCGAGTGCAAGCGTGCGAGAACACATCGCGAGTCGATCTTTTGTCACACTTTAGCGCGTTCGCCCTAACCCAAATGGGGAATCTGTGACGAGCCGATGTCAAATGATAGATCGCTTTCTCTCTCTCTCTCTCTCTCTCTCTCTCTCTCTCTCTCTCTCTCTCTCTCTCTCTCTCTCTCGCTCGCACCGCGCTCAGCCGGCGAGCAGATTTCTTCGGCCCCGGCACGTCGACGTGCCCGATCGTTTCGTCTGGCTGCTCGCGCCTCAGCGCAATCGACGTATACCTGGATCTCTCCTCATGCATCCACACATCCGATCTGCGATCGCGCGCGACTCGACAGTCGACAGTGCGACCAGCGAGAACTCCGCCAACACAAACAAGTCTCGCTTAACGCGACGCGACGTCTTCGCGAAGAAAGCCGCCGCGCGGTGAGTCGTGGGAATGTCAGTGACACGCGACAGCGAAGCAGCGAACGCGCCGGGATGACCCGCGACGGTCACGACGATTTCTGTACGAATTAACCTCGATGGGAACGATTGACCTCTCCGCGCGCGGCGTGTATTTATTTTATTAACTCTACGGCGCGCAGGATCTTACATACGATCTCGCGCGCGCGGCGCATCGACATCGTTTCCCGCTCCTTTGCACGCGCTGGAGAGATTTCCAACGTGCACGTACGGCGAAACGTTGGACGAGCCGTGGACGATCGTAACGCGCGATTGTTGCCACCGAGCGATTCCCTTAATACGAGAGAAGAGCGCGCGCGCGTGTCGTCGTAAAATACAACACTCAATTTTTCCGATTTTTCCGCGTCTGCACGACGAGCAAATTCGAGATGCATATGAATTGACGCGTCGAGCCCCGCTCGATCCGGAGCGCAGATGCCCGCTGGCCGGCCGTCCGGAGGATCCGAAGGATAATACAGAAATCGAGGACGGCGGATTAGGAAAATAATTCGCTTTCTCGCGATTCAACGGCCGGAAACTCGTTTGGCCGCGGGCCCGGCTCGATTCAACGATTATATGAACGAGAAAGGGGGAGAGAGAGAGAGAGAGAGAGAGAGAGAGAGAAAAAGAGAAAAAAAAAAAGAAAAAATCGTGCGTATTGAATATTTTTTACACGCTTTCTAACAGTTGTGCCGTGTATTAACGACTACAGACTATATCTATGTCTAACGCCGACAGAAATCCCAGCAATTAAGACGCCGGCAAAATTATAATGGAAAAAACACACTCGTCACGCGCTTCCACATCTGCTAGATGCGCGTGTACGATTAGAAGCTGATAATCACGCGGTAAATCACGCGTCTTGTTATGGCGCGTTGCGTTTGCCTGTAAAATTGCTGTAAAGCTCTCGAGAAAATGGGACATTCGACTTACGGGGCGATTTAACCCTTCGACGAGCGCATCTAGAGGACGACCGGCAGAGGACATCAAGACAGACATTTTTTCTAACATAAGAAATATAAAAAATCTTATATATATATGTATATATATATATATATACGATGATGGTATAAAAGCCGATAAAAGTTAACAAATATTTAGATATTCACAATCAAATCTCCTTGAAATCTGCTTACCTTATTGATAAACAAATCAACATTTTTCTAAATATTGCTTTACAGAAAAATTCATATGTAAAGGTATTTTTCGAAAAAATTTTAATTATAATTTTTCCCAATTTCTCAACATTATTACTAAATTACCTCACAAATGCAATTGTATCTTTGAAGCATTATCTTTTCTTCTGTAAATTTGCATTTAAACTTTCTGTTTCATTTGTACTGCACTGAAAACTGCTTTTTTAAAGTGATTTTTTTTTTTTAATACCATTGAACATAAATCGATTTCTTGATCTTTTATTATTTTTATCGGCTTTTTTGTGCCATCGTCGTAAGACTTTGTATGTTCCTTTCTTATATTAAAAAAGAAACTGATTGAAATTGATCGACTTCTAAGTCGGCAAACCTGCACCTGTGTATTCTTAATGTCCTCTGTTAGATGAGCTCGTAGGATTAATTGTCTAATTCAATTATCCAACGCTCGATGAGACAAGTAGGATATTACATGTTTCTTAAACCTCCGACTTTGAAGGCTAATAGATACGCGTGGAAAAAGTCGCCAATTACGAACATGCGACAAGTACGAATAGCCAGCGAGCATGACAGTAGCGGATGATACGTATAAGGAAGGTCTACGCTATTTTAACGGTACCTACGCGAGTACTCTTTCCGTCGGACAAATTGTCCTCTTTTTGCTCTCTCTCTCTCTCTCTCTCTCTCTCTCTCTCTCTCTCTCTCACTCACTCACTCACTCACTCACTCCCTCTTTCTCTCTTCTCTCACGTGATTAACCGCAATTTTGCAGAAAAAATACGAGCCTCTCTGCTCTCGCGTGCCGCGAGGCGCAATTCGCGCCTCTTACCGTCTCACAAGAAACCGTCTCGAAAGTAGCGTCGTTTCGTCAAGAGCCGAAAAAAATCGCCCGACTCGCGTACTCATTTACTACTTAGCCGCGATTAATCCCCCGTTAGTCGCAATCTTTTTTACCCACAAGAGATCGCAATGTATCTTACGGATACACCGATCTTCTTCTCATTATTTTCCTCCGCTTCTCGAAACAAATTGTCTTTCCTTGGCACGCGGTTGCGCCAATATAGACCGGGCGCTAAAACACAGAAAGAAAGCAGCGAAGAAGAAATGGGACAAGTCTTAGAATGGATAAGAAACCTCCGGCCGTATCGCAACGGCGATACGTTGTAGCTTGAATACGTGCACTCATTGGATATCGCGCGACTAACGGAGGATTAACAGAGAGATTCCTCCAGAAGGGGCTCCAGAAGAGGAAGCGGAAAGTAATAATCCCTCCTAACACGCGCGTTGGACGTTTATTCATGAATATTTATGAGGAGGAACGACGAGTGCCAATGCGCGGAACGCGCCGCGATGCGTGGTAGTCTTTCGAAAATCGGACGAGTCGAGGAGAGGCGAGGCGGAGAAACGCGGTCGCGAACGTGCTAATTTAGGAAGACATTCTCGTTTCGGCGGGAACGCATGTCGCGCGCGGACTATCACTTCGCGAACAGTACACGTCCGACCTTAATTACTCCTAATTCAGCCAAGATAATGACTGAATTAACGGTCCGCTCGCCGGCGCGGCGCGGCGCGGCCGGGTCCTTTTCGCCCCGCCTTCGATAATAATCGAACGTCGCCGATATCCGCCGCGCGTCACATCTGCCGGCGGGCGCGTCGCTCACGTTAATATCCGATTAATTTCCCGACAAGACCAACTTTAGGCGCGCCCCGTCCGCTCCGTTATGATCGACTCGCTTGACTCGCCCGACGGGATGAGCGTCGTGAAAACTAACGCGGGAGTGATCGTTCAGGAACGGTTCTTGTCCGTTACAATCGAGAAACAAATGCGTGTCCCGCTTATTCTCGCGCTCTCCTCGATCGAGAAGTTTCTACTCTTTAGCGGAGAACCGACTGCGCCGTTTTGCCGCTTCATCAGGAAAAAATGGAGCGCCGCGCTGCTATCGGCCGGCGCGATCTCGGCTCGCCGAGAGTCGACGAGATCGACGCAATCGTTGCCAATTGGCAGCAGGATGCATTGAAAGATTAGAGTCCGCCTGCCACCACCACGGAGCGGGCGGCCTACTGCGCTCAAACTTTCTTTCTCGTCACGAAAGTTCAGATATATATCACTGCCGTCGAGAGTCGCGCCGCGTTAATTAATAATTTATCTTCGCCGCGAAGGAGGCGCGGCATCGAACGCGCATATAAATTGGCCGCGGGTTTCCTCGGAGAGACACCCACGTGCGAGAGATGACAAATGTTTTCCACGATATTATTAATCGCAGGCGCTCGCCGCCGATGGAGTCCCGTGAAGACGAGAGACTCCGACCTCGACGAATTGCGTCGAAGACGCACTTCCCGGCGTCGCACGCGGAGGACGACGTCGCCGGGATCGGCCCTCGATTTCCCGTGTAATTTCCTGCGCGCAACATCGGACCGAAGGAAAGAACGAGAGACGATCGCTCGCGCCGCCGCGGCGAGCTCGCGAGCGAATCGGGCCAAGTCTATTTTCGGAATTCAATCGTTACTTTCGCGTGAACTCTCCTGGCGATCGGAACTCCTGCCAAATGCGATCCGGTCCGCTAAATGAAAAATGATCAAGCCTGCGCGTGTGCGCGGATATGCGGCCGGCGTCGTTGCATTTCCCTCGTAAATATCTCTCCGAGCGAACGTTTCTTTCCTTCTGGCTAATAATCGAGGAATCTCCGTTTCCTCAAGCCCCGAGAGATAACCTTGAGATATCTTATCGCGGGTATCAAGACGAAGGTCGCCTGCGACCCTTTTCGCGACCTGCCGCTGCTTGCGAGGTGATATCGACCGCGCGAGAAACTACTATACTATATTGCGCCGTCGTCGCACGTTTACCTGAATTTGCGAGCAGCCGCCTGTCGAGCGAATCGTGACGGGGTTGTTCACGATCTCCTCGGAAGCCGAGAGATATCCGTTGCGCGACATGCACACTTTGATAAGATCACCAGCGACTTACCTGTAACAAAAAAAGAGAGACATACTTAGGAGAAAGAGACGACGGATTGTGGCATACGAGTGTGTTCTCTCTCGTTGATAAAAGGAAATCGATCGCACGTACGGCGGACCTCTATGCGTGTGCGATAAGCCGCGCGACTGACACCGCGCTAATTTACGACGAAGTGCGAGATCACCGCAGTAATCTAGCGCGATAAGCGCCTCGATGAATGCTCGTTGTATTATATCGTGCGCGTATTATAGCGTGGGCGGAGCGTATTTACCCTCCCTCGATGTTTATCGCGCGAGAAATCGAGAGAGAATGATTTAAGAGTCCCCCCCCCCTCGGGAGTCCCCTCCTCGCAACTTTTTGTTTCCCCCCTGCCCCTCTCGACAATCCGAGCCGTGTTTTCAACGTTCACGTCGGATTTTCCGCCAGTTCATTTTTCCACTCGCCGCTCGAAAGTTGTCCGCGAAGTCGCCACGAAGCCGTTGGAATGTGACGAAAAAGACGAGGTCGCAGCGGGAACGCACGTTCGTGATCGATACAATAGTAAACGGCGATTCTACGCCCGATTACGCTCCCCCCCTTCACCCCGGGAAATTTAATCGAACAGCTCGCCGACGCATGTCGATAGAGCGGTGCCGGGGAGGAGGGGAGCAAAGCAGTGCGTGAGAAATTACGATCAAACGAGCGGAATGCCGCTCGCGGCTGCTTTTTATTCACAATGCGAACAACGCGCGTCGTCTGAGCTCGTAAAAGCCGCTCTCCGTGTCGGATCAAACGACACCCCGGAGTACGTGACATTACCATTAGTTATCAGAATATATAAAATTCTACAGTTAGATCCATTTCTTGAAAATATTATCTTTATGATATCGTAGATTGACCACTCGTTAAAGATACATAACGCTGTTCGGTTTCTGAGCCGTCCACATCGAATAACACAGCGACACGTGCGTGTATAGACGACTCGGAAACTAGACATTATATTTTTCATGAGAGGTCGAACAATAATATGTCGTCTAGGACGACATCGCAAAGGTAACATTTTCGAAAAGTTTCTCAAATGAGATCGCTCGAAGAGCAGCATCTCGTAAGAGATGCCTCTGGTAGATGGTGATTATTGGATAACATTTCGAACATCATTTTCAAGACATTGCTAAATGTTTTCTTTAAAAAAATCTTTTTAAAATTTTCATTTTCAAAACAAACACCGTGTGTGCCACCGGTTCTGTAAAAAAAAAAAAAAAAAAAAAAAAAAAAATTGTTCAAATGTGCTCATTGCGTACGATTTTTTTTAGATCGATTTCTAGAAAATCGGTTCTTTTGGGCCGATTTCTCCAGTAAATCGATTTTCATTATTTCGGTTGCAGATCGCTAGAAAAATCGATTTCTCCATCACTGCAGTCACGGGACAAGAAATTCTTCCTCTTTCTCCCTCTCGGGCGCAGTACGTTACGCAACAGCGAGTCATCGCACGATCCTTCGCGGTGCGCAGCTTTGACAAGCTTGACGCTAATCGACGGGCATTTAATTTTCCGCAATCTTCCGCGTCCGGAAGCAAACCGAGCGCAAAAAACGTCAAATACTGTCAAGTGAGAAGCGGAGCGTAAGCGAGGCATGAAAATTTCGTCATCTCAGGCTCGATATACATAGCACGATTTGATCAGGCACGGCGACGACGCCTCATATTCTTTAGAACGGCCTTCGTCGAAGACCTCCTAAGAGCTCTCGCAATCATTGCCTCCTCTCGTTGGGGTCATTTCGGTCGAAATATTTCGACGCGAAGGTGCAACAAAATTCAGCGTAAACCGTGTCGCCGCAATTTTTGGCCGGCTCCGAACACGCGACTTCCTCGCGAGCGACTCTGCGCGTGGAGATGAGATCAATGAGGTGTGAGACGAAATTCCTTTAATCGGAGCCGCAAGCGTGAGCTGCCGCAAAGTAGACGAAGTTTCAGAACCACCGCGTTTTCGCCGACGTGTCTTAACGGATGACGGTATCGCCGCGAACTGAAAGCCGGCGCACCGGGCCACACTCGTTGCACTCTCGTCGATGAGTGCAGGGATCTGCAGTCTCGGTAGTCGACGTTCAAAGTGCGGGCTTGCACAGCCTGCCGCCACCTTCGAGCCCGCTCGCCAGACGTCGTGGCCGGGAAATCACGAGCAGCGCCGTGCGTGCCTTCGGCGGTAACGACTCGAGGCGAGAGGTGCGCTCGAAAAATGCGAGCTTGCGCGCCTCCGAAGCACGCTTTTAGAGCCGCCGCCGCCGCCGCCGCCGCTGCCGACCGACCCCCGTCCGACTCCTCTGTTAGGTATCGCGGGAGAATCGGCTCACCCGTTAGTAAAATTAGAATCCCCCAACGTGCCCGGCGCGACTCGCGTACCCCTCGTTTATATCTTATTTCTGCGACCGCGATATGCGGAAATCGGCGGCACTCGCGAAAAATGCCGTGTGTGCGGCGAAGCTCGTCATCGCGCAGTGATATCGTCGAACGAACGAACGAGACGCGCGCGCGCGCGACGACGGCGAAATGCGTGACGCAATTCTCTCGCATCTCTCTCTCTCTCTCTCTCTCGTCCGTCCCGCTCGCTCCTCTAATCAATAGCGGCCCGCGTGTAAAATTAGAACTTCCGACCTGCCGCAGACATGATTGGCGTTCCCTTCGTTCGGCTATTTCTGCGCCCGCGTTCGAGCACCCTAGACCTCTCCCGCTCTCTCTCTCTCCCCTTGCATCCTCTTCCTCCTATCTCGCCTTGCTTTTGTTTATCGGCCGACTGCAATGGGTCCGCGGCTGCGAATCGCGGATCGAAGTCGCGGAATGATCGTTTCCTCGCCGACGTCGTCGTCGTTGGCCGACCTTGTGTCGATACGACACCGGTTACTCCGAGTCGCACAGCAGCCATCGCGTCTCTCTCTCTCTCTCTCTCTCTCTCTCCAATCAAGTGTTAAGAGCGCAGAGTTGGGCGCAAGTTCACTCGAGCTGTTCACGCGCTCGAGTTGACTCGAGAAGGCTCAAGGCCGAGAGAAACTCTCGCGTTTCCGCCGTTCGAGTCCTCCACGTGCGGCGCCGCGTTTCTTCCCTGCCGTTCAATTTCCCGAATCGACCGGTCCTCCTCCTCGAGCCGCGATTTCGCTGTAATCGCAGAGCCTGTGAAAACTGTATTGGCGAGAGCGAATATGCGACTACACGCGCATGACGCTACGCGCATGAGCTTAATATTCCGCGGCTGAGCGATCGCAAGGGGGTGGCGATCGCAAACAATGAACTTTACCGAAACTACACCGCGGCCATATTGCGGCGGGACAATGTTGCGGCATGATACCGTGGACACAGGCTGCTCGATGTTTCGAGAGGCTGGCCGTTACGAGCCGTCTCACAGCGTGCGGTTGCTCAATCTCGACATCGGCGACCCTAAGCGAATTCCAACGACTCCAGGATTTAGAGGCCCAATTACTGGGGCCGAAGAGAAAACGGCCCGCTGGATGCAAATGAGTGCTGCCGACAATGGCGGGCCAAGGGGGAGAGAGAGAGAGAGAGGGAGAGAGAGAGAGAGAGAGAGAAAGAGAAAGACAAATACAAGCGCAACCGCGGTAATTAACGGTTATAAAAGCCGCCTGGTTAAATAGAGAGGCAGCGCAATCTTAGCCGGTTACGAGGCGACCTTTCCTCGTTACGCTTTGGTAAATGTTGCGTCCAAAGTCTTCGCACTGCGAAGCCCTGACAAAGTCGCAGCTGAATGCTCAAAATCGCGTGTCGAAACATCTTCTCGATAGACCTTTAATCAAATCCACCGAAAAGCCAAAAATTTAATTCTCCCGAAGAAATATAAATTCCCAAAGATGTAGAATCTGATAAGAACGGCATCTTTAAGGAGACTGGAGGAGGATCAGATTACTGAAAAATCGTGCTTGTTTTTGATAATGATTTTGTGACGAACTGAATAAATGTGCAAGAATGAAAATTTTACATATATTTATATAACATACGAAGAGTAGAGAAATTATTGTTCAACTTGTTGCAATGATTTCTCCGAAACTGAGCTTCGTATCGATTTGAAATTTTAAAGCGATAATATTTGTTCATATGGCTCTCAGGTGAATTCATGGACAGCTCCGTCAAAATACTTCATTTCGAGATATTAATCTTTTTATCGTAAAAGAACTGAAAATTTTGAATTTTTTCCTAATAATAGCTGTCATTTTGTTAATTTTGTTCGATTTTTTTTTATAGTGCTTCACCGGATAGTGATAAGCCTCCTCAAGATTTCTAGCTAAAATTCGCTCTGATCGGACCACCGAGAGCCGAGATATTGCTGCAAAAACGATAACTTGAAAAAAAAAAAAAAAAAAAGGAGAGTATATTTCAGCTACATATATCGTATATTTATGCGAATATTTGTTAATAAACAAAATTTGTCTACTTTTCATATGTTGTATAACTATATCGAAAATTTTCATTCTTGCACATTTATTCAGTTCGTCACAAAATATTATCAAAAACAAGCAGGATTTTTCAGCAATCTGACCCTCCCCAGTCCCCTTAATGGAACACTATATAAGATTCTTAACAGAAATTTAGTTTAAAGACACTCTGAATCGCTTCTAAAAACTCGTCTAATCGCGCGGGAGCGATATTAGGAAACTGGGAATCGACGCGGTTTCCTCGAAGAGCGCTCCGCATTGCTCCAGAACGATTCTCTGGAACTATTTTCAGGAGCGTGACTCCGCGTCGTTACGGCAACCTCTCTCGTTGTCAGTTAATTAACCGCAATTCCGTTGCCACATTATGAGGTCGATTATGCGGAGCGAACGCGGCCCGGCCGCAGCGAGCGCATGCAGTTATTTGGCGTTTTCCGCGGCACCCGCGCCGCGGTATTTGCATGATTTAATTATCGATCGCCCCCCCCCCCTTCGCGAGCGAGAAATTCTCTCATCTGCTCCAATATCTCACGTTCAATCGCTCGGCACCTCTCTCGTCGCACCGCTGCGCCCGCGATAACCGTATGCGCCGTGATCGCGTTTTATCGGAGCGCCACGAGATTCCCGCCGCCCGTCGTCTTGACGCGGCGAGGAAAGGAAGAAAGAAAACTGTCCGCGTGCAGCATGCGCAATTGAAAATTCGCGTCAGATCAAAGATGCGACGGCGAACGTTATCGCGGCGTAACGGACGATACCGCGAGAGATCAGAATGCCAGATACAATAACGCGCGTGCGGGCGAGAGCGCGTTTTCACTCCGTCCGCGATCGCAATTTCTCCAATCGATAACTTTGTCGGCGGCGCCGACACGAGTGAGAACGCACGCTCGAGCGGCTCGATAGACGTATATGGAGAACGATCCCGATGGCACTAAATTGCAAACTAATATCCGCATGCGCTTCGGTATCCTTTGGGCCTTTGAGCACAGGATGCAGGCGGAGGGAGAGAAGAGAAAGAGAAAGAGAAAGAGAAAGAGAGAGAGAGAGAGAGACGAGGGAACGCGAAAGGAAGGAAGTGCGATCTCGCGCGGGGAGTTAAGGACCGTACGATCGGTCATTAAGCTTTCTAATTACGAACCGGTCAAGTCTGCCGCTCCGTTCCAAGCGGCGCGCGATTATACGTTTGTAATCACGACGACGCTCGTCGCTTGACGCTTAATCGCGCCTCTAAGAGGCGAAGAGAGCGACAAGAACGGGCGGTTTCATCGGGGCGTCATCGTCCTCCCCGGAGTCATCGTCGGAGTGAGACGGAGGCGCAAGGCGATTCGTTCGGATCGCCTCGTAACACGGACACGAGGCTCGTGAGTTACGACTCGTGCGCGCTTTTTCCCGCTCGTCGGATTTACGATACACGCGGTGCGCGCGCGCGCGCGCGCGGCGCACCGTGAGACTACCCACCGGCCGGCTTTATCGAGGAGCGCTCCCGCCGCCTCGTTAGACGCGGCAGAAACGAATCTCGTCATTACGAGCGAGCTGCGATGTGTTATTTATCGATCTGATCTGGCAGCGATTGTGATCGATGATCGCGTCGCCGACGGCGCCGCGGGCCGTCGACGCCTCTCTCTCTCTCTCTCTCTCTCTCTCTCTCTCTCTCTCTCTCTCTCTCTCTCTCTCTCCCCCCCTCTCTCTCTCTCTCTCTCTCTCTCTCTCTCTCGCACGTCTCAACGGCTCTCGTAAATACTTCATTTCTCGGACCGTTTGATTTTCCGTCGTTCCTGCCTTGCACCCTCGATAAAAGGTATCGCGCTGCAAGATCGATATCCACATGGTGAAAGAAAGACTCGCTTCGAGTAATTGATTTTCCGCTGCTCGGGAGCCGCCGAACAATGGCTCCGTGTCTCTGTCCAGCCGATTGTTCTCGGCTGCCTCGAGCGAGTTCGAACGCGAGATCCGGCGGAATGCTCTCAATCGCGATAACAGAAATGTCTTTTCTTGTCAGCTGCTTTTCGTTTCCTCGCCCGGTCGACGAGCCGAGATTTCTCTGCCGAGTGAGAGAGAGAGAGAGAGAGAGAGAGAGAGAGAGAGAGAGAGAGAGAGAGAGCGCGCGGCGCGTCTCAAAGTCCAGAGTCGCTCCGCCGCCGCGGTCGTCGCTCTCACGAGCGAAGTCCTCTCTTCGGACTCCAAACGTTTCATCATCGTATCACCGTAGCCCGTTTCGAGCCCCGTTTCCGCATTCCTCATCATTGGAACGTTACGCCGCGACACACGCGAGCGGGCATTTCGAGCCGAAACAAACCGAGCCGCGCATTCGGAAGAGGAGATTGATAAACGATCGCTCCCATTGGTAGCCGGTGTCGATAAGTGGCCACGTTGTCCGTTAGCCACTGCAATTACCATCCCCAGGAATCCGCGGTGGGATTACGGGATTCGCTACCGCGAGATGCTATCCGGTGCAGGCGGTGTTTTCCATCGGGAGAGGTCGTCGCCGCGTTGGCCTCCTCCCTCCTGCCCGCCGCGATATGCCGATTAGCGATAATGCGATCGTCGAATCCGATCGCATTATCCGATAGTAAGGACGACTTCTGAGAGTGCCATCGATCGCCGAGAGGGCGAACATGCGCCGCCGCCCCGCGCCGCGCCGCGCCGCGCCGCGCCGCGCCGCGCCGTGCCGGAGGCCACACCGTGCCGATAATCGACGGTTCCTCGCGATCCAACTCGCCGCCGCCGACGATCCGTCCACGTCTCCTACGGTTATTATTCGCGATATGCATCCCGCCCGCGGGGGGCTCTCTCCTATCAGATGGGTTTTACCGAGGTGTCCCACTTCTATCGCATTACCTTTCAATAGTATATCCTTTGACGAATAATTGCGCGCGTTAATGTATATTTATTACGCTCGACGATAACTCCTGTTAGGATAACCGCGTGCACGTTTTCTCTCTCTCTCTCTCTCTCTCTCTCTCTCTCTCTCTCTCTCTCTCTCTCTCTCTCTCTCTCTCTCTATCTATCTCTTTCTGCGTGACCGAGAGAAACGCGCGGAATACGTAATGTGCGATAGAACGGTACCGAGCGCGCGCGTGCACGGCTTATTTTAGCGGAGATCGAATAAAGTAATTTGAGGTGAGATACGGGTGAAAAGAAATCGGTGAGGAGATGCGAGATTTACGAAATGCCAGTGATTATGGACTCTTGCTAGGGGAATATACATGTAACCGTGCATACAGAGAGCTGATATTATACGGAGAGATATCAGACGAGAGAGAGAGAGAGAGAGAGAGAGAGAGAGATGTGTGCATACTCCGTGAGTGTAATGATTCGAATAAAAACACGGCACACTTGGGAGTGTATAATGAGGAGAAAAATATCGGGATACATCGTAAAGCGAGAATTTCAACGAAAAGAGCCTGGCGACTCGCAAGACCGACCTGATTTCACGTCGGGGCGGGGAAAATCATTTGTCGAGTGTCTTTCCTCATTGCAGAGCGTAAAGATGAATTAAGAGTCGGAGAGTTCCTCGGCACCGCGGAGAGTAATCAAGCGCGAGCGGACGACGGTCGTCGACGAGGATTAATTAGCGAGTCTTTTTTTTGGAAGGCGAGTCAGCGATAGCCTGCACACTCCTGCAGCTTCCGCATTCACGGGTCACGGTCGCGGATCTACGGGTCTGGGAGGGAATTTATTTCGGGCCGAAGTAGAGTGACAGATTCTTACAAAGCGACTCCGTCTCGAACGTCCGCGACGGGCGGCCGAAGTCGCCGACGAAAACAGGACATAAGAGATTGCCGCGGGTCGCTTTCAGCGGAGCGTTGCATTAATTTCGCGGCGAGTCGCCGCGAAAGAACGGAGGAAACCCGGAGAGTCCCGCGCGCGATCCCTGCGCGATGACTGCGTTTAATCCGCTAACGTATAATAAACGAGCCAACTATGCCGGGGAATAGCGGCTTTTCGTCCCAAGAACGTGCTGCTCCTCCCCGTCGGCGTAATCAAGCAGGACACACACTCGGCCGTCGAAAGTTTCGGCACGGCGCGGCGGGCGAAGTCGCGCGCTCGCTAATAGCGATATCGGGTTGATGGCTATTACAATTAATTGCAGGCTTTCCTCGTCCCGGCTCCCCCTGCCTCTTCAGTGAAACGTATCCTTCGCGACAGACTGATGTGAACCTGGCAAACTACTTGATAGAAAAAAAAAAAAATTCTCAATACGGTTCGATTGTACTTCTCGTTTGTACCTGTTTGTACTTTTTGTTTCTCCCTTGTTTGTTTGTACTCCAAAGAATAAAAAGATGGGGAAGGGGAAAAATAGCCAGCAAGCAAGATACCGCAAAACGACCAATGCCATTCGAAAGAGAATTGTTTGTTACCCGTTTGTAGCTCCCTTCCAATCATTTGTACCTCAAAGGAAACGGAAGTACAGAATTTTCAAAAATCATCCAAGAGGTACTTTCGTCAATGTTTGAGATATCGCAAAATGGCCAACGCCATTCGATTTGATTTAATTTAATTTCTTTAATTCATATTGAACTGTATGAATTACACGAGGTCTACTTTAGAGTGTAGAACTTTAGAGTGTAGAAATTTGACAGACAATATACTTTAATGAGTAGTTCACTCTACCGATGCATACCGATTCAAATCGACTTTCTGAAATCGATTCTTTACAAACCGATTTTTAAAGATCGATTTTTTTTTCCGTGATTCGAATCGATCTTTAGATCGATCTGTTTGGAAAAAAAAAAAAAAATCGGCATCCCTACCTAAAAGGAACCGGAAATACAGTATCTTTAAAAAACGTGCCACAGGTACTTTCGCCAATTTCTGGGATATCGCGAAACGACCAACGCCATTTGAAAAAGAATCGTTCGTACTTCAAAGGAACCGGAAGTACTCTTTTTCGGACGTTTTTCAAAGATCCTGTACTTCCGGTTCCTTTGAGGTACAAACGAATTGAAGGAAGATACAAACGGATACAAACGATTCTCTTTCGAATGGCGTTGGCGGTTTTGCGATATCTTATACCTGCTTGTTGGCTATTTTTCCCCCACTCCTTGTCTTTTTATCCTTGGAGGTACAAACGAAACAAAAAGTGGTACAAACAGGTACAAACAGGTACAAACCAAGTACAATCGAACCGTATTGCGAATTTTTTTTTTGTTTTACCAAGTTCAGCTTGCCAGGTTCACGTCGGTTCGCGACAGCCACGAGTCGCGCGCGCGCGCGTATCGAAGAACACGCCAATGCGATGGGGACGTGACAAATGGCTGCGACCATTATCCGCGGCACTTGCGCGCTCTCAGCGTGAACCTCCGTCGCCATCTACAGCTGGCCCGTTACTCGCTTTTTATTTCGATCGCCGTGCGATTACAGGTCCCGATAACGTGTGCGACGCGCGCGCGCGCGTGTGACACACGTGGGCGCGCGCGTATCTGCATAAGGACCTCGCCGAGAGTCCGGCTGCTCTCAAGAGGCTGTTGGCACACGTGGGCAACACTTATCTGGTACGCGATAGCGATTTCGCCATTGATCACGTAAGCGCACGCCGCTGTTTCGCGGTAGCGCCTCGCGGGTGCTCGACTCCTCGATGAGAAACACCCTGCGCCTTCGCAATTGCCTTCGACAATGCGGGCCCGTTGGCGGTGGGGGAGGAGGATTTGACGCGAGCCAGGATTTAACCTTAAATCGAAGGGCAAAATAACGCGAACGCTAATCGAAGATGAAGAGACGGCAAACATCGCGAACATCGGCCGAGCGCGAGGATACTTTCGCTGTGAGAGGCGGCGGTCGCGCGCGCGCATCAACGCGAACGGCGACTTGTTGCAGACGCGAGGGGGATTCAAATCGAGCTGCTTCCGCGGCAAATGGCACTCTCGGCACTTCGTAAAGGCCGTCGAGCTAGGGAGCAGGACAATATTCAGCCGCGCCGCGACAAAGTCACTCTTGCGGCGAGAGCGAGCGCTCGCTGTCCGCGACGCGGTCAGGAATAACTCACGGGCGCCGTCTTTATAGACAGCGGATGTGACGTCACGCCTGTGCCAAATACTTCAACTGACACATAACGGAAGTCGTTATTTCGGAGACTGCCGATTACTGCTCGCTGCGCGCGCGCGCGCGCGCGCGCGAATCAATGAGCGGGTCTATTCGCCGCGCTGATCGGCGCCGTCGATCGCGCGCGCGCGCGCGCGGAGAGAAGAGAGAAACTGCAGGAATTCCGAGCAGAATCGCTCGGTGTGACAAAGTCAGCACGAACAACTCTTCCGACATGCCGATACGCGCGCTGCTGCACACGTGCGCGGAACACGAGCGTGCGTTTGCACTTTGGTGATTCACCGATTCTCAGAGGCTAATATAAGAATCGCGCGAGCCCGGATAGATCCACGTGTGCGAAAAAGCCCCGCTCTGCTGTTTCCAGCGCGCGCGCGGTCGACCAACGTGTGTCCCAGATGTCCCGCGAATTCAAATCCGGTCAGAGCCAACGGCGGTTTTACGACATCCGGTGTTAACGCGATTTCACTTGTTGACCCGCTCGCTACGCCCCGCTAATTCCGCACAAACGCTCGCCGCGGGAAAGCCGCCGGGCGAAGGAAGAGATCATTCTGTGCTTTCTGTGCTTCCGTTATTATCAGCGGGATATACACCGCCGTGTTCGCCGGTTCTCGGAAAAGAACGATTCTCGCTCCGAGAAAAGCAGCAACACGTCCACGTTCTACGGAATATCTCTCTCCCTCTTGCATCAGCGCGAATTCTGAATTGCCGAGGGGACAATCCGCAAAGCTGACAAGCTTCCGAATGATTTCCGCGAGCTCGCTTTTATAGATCGTTCGATCGAGAGACGGAGTCGCGAACGATCGGAACGTGGCCGATTGTGGCCGCGCACGTGCGATTTCGAGCGTGATTCAGCACTCTCTCCTGTCCCGGCTCGAAACTGAACAGCGTATTAGAGCGCAATTTTCCGAAACGATCGCCGCTCGCATCGACTGCACTCGCGCACGTCGCTCCTATCAGCGGCAATAACCACAGCGCGGATAACCGCGGCGGCGGCGGCGGCGGCGGCGGCGGCTTGCGCTCCAAGTGCGAAGAGGGAAATCAATGATCGGTCGACGCGCGGAGTAGATAGAGCTGATGGTTGCGTCACACAAGTGCTATCAAATCGAATAAGCTGTCCGAGAAGGTATACGGGCGAATGTCCAATGCGATTGGAAAAAACGATTGCCGTTATGAGGCTTCCGCGGACGCGGGGATCGCAGCACGGAGTCGTATTATACCGCGAGCCGGTTACAAAGCAATTTGTTTCTACACAGAGGATCACGCGCGCGCGCTCGGCGAGAGCGGCGTCGGTGAAATTTTAGCGCGACAATTTACACGCCGGTCAAGGAGATGGTGCTCGAGGTTCTACAAACTAATCGATACCGCGCGCTTGGGGCGGCCGCGCGAGGTGCCGTGTGGATATTCCACTCGGGCCGAGAGCCTCTCGCTCATTAGCATTTTCGTAGAAATAGAAATAAAAGAAGAAAAGAACGAGAGGTAGAATATACACCAACTCATGTCCAACGACGTCGGAGGTTGAATTTATTTCGATCATGAAGGGTGCGATAAGATACGCAGAAAGCGAGAAGCGTGTGGGCCTCGAGTCGAGCGTACGACGTATGCCGAGAGTCTGCCTAAAAGAACGGTAGAGAATAATGGCCGTAATATCACTACGCCTCGCTGATAATCCCTCGTCGCCTCCTATTCAACCGGCTGACCGTAGAGTATCTGGGACGAATCCATTTCGCGGTATTCAACCTTGACACACGAGCATGGAGCGATATCGAGCCGCCGGAACTGTTTACCGAGAGCGAGAAAGCTGAAAGCATCGGCGGGGGGGGGGAGGAGGGGAGAGGAGGGGGAGCTTTTAATTCCGCCCATAATAACGAAACGGCAACGTGCAAACACGGAGAGAACCTCCGTCGGACGGTGAGAAGGACGAGAGCGGACGGGCACGAGCGAGCGAGAGCGAGTTGCTCGTCCGAACAAAATGTCTACCTGCGGGCGCGAAAATACTGCCAGCGTCCGAGCGATTTTACCAAGCCTCCTCTCTTCGGGGCGTATCGCATTCTCCGCGAGAGTCGCTCGAGAAGCGATATCGTCTCTCGCAGCAACCGTTACTCCGGCTATCTATTAGACGTTTACGTCGGGTCGACGACCCGACAATCGTTCACGCGAATGCGAGAAAGGTTGGCAAAAATGTGGCCTTCAGGCCTGCGACGAGGCAAGGAAACACTTCGGAAGGGAATCTTGCCACGTCACGAGTCCCGTCTCGCCAAAATTCGAGCAGCTCGCGCGAGCAGGTCTACGGCCTGTAGCGACCCGTTTTGCGTGGACACTCGCGACCTTCGTCAGTCGCCTGTCGTCCCTTCTCTCGCACAGGTAGGTATGCGAACTCTTCCCCGAGACCAGGTCTCTCTCTCTCTCTCTCTCTCTCTCTCTCTCTCTCTCTCTCTCTCTCTCTCTCTCTCTCTCTCTCTCCCTCCCTCTCTCCCTCTCTCTCTCGGTGCGGCAAAGAAGCAGCGGAGCGGCGGATGAGCACGGCGGTGTACGGCGAAGTAAGAAGCTGATGAAGAAGCAGCGCTCGTGTGAGAAAGAGAGAAGGACAAGAAGCCTCGGCGGAACAACAACCCGACGGCTGGCGTCTCGAACGTAAGAGAGAGAGAGAGGCAGCGGGCGGCGACGTGCAGACAGGAAACGTTACCTCGAACGACGGTGGTGACTGGCCAATCGGAAGCATCCAGTCGCTTACAACACCACATATCTCCGAGAAGAAGCCGACGACGAGTATCGATAACGACGAGGCGATAAGGCGCGCAGAGAGGAGAGGCGAATCCACGGACAACGATGCGCGCGAAGCTCGCTCTTTTTTCCTGCGTTTCCGGACACGCCGACTCTCTTTCTCGCAGCCTAGCCTCGCACGCTCGAGGCAGCTCGGCTCGGCTCTCCCGAAAGATGGAGCGCAGTGAACCCCTGGCGTCGCGACGCTGCGCGACGCGACGCGACGCGACGCGACACGGCGCCGGCGTCCGTGGTCGATAGACACGTCGCGGCGCGCGCGACGTACAACGGGGTGGTTTCCCCCGGTTTCCACGCTCGCTGCGCGCGCGAGCCGGCCAGTTCGCGGGCTAGACCAGAAGATGGTGTTGCTGGGTGGTGGGAGCCCAGGGAGCCGCGGGTGAGCCAGCGAGACCTTGAGACGCCGCCGCATCGGGAGCGCGACGTCGGCGTCGGCTCGAGTGCCGACGACGCCGGCGTGCGTCTCGGCGCGATGACGTCGCCGCGGCGAGCTCGACACGCGCGGCGCGGAATGCCCATCGATTTTTTCACCCGGGCTGCTTACCGACTGCCGGGGGCGCGCTCTGTTTCGCGGGGTCGAGCGGAAAACGGGAACAACGGAATCTTGATTACCCGAGATTAATTTGGACGATCTCGCGCGAGCGCGAGAGCGCGATTAAACGCCCACCGAGAGGCAGATAGATAATTGATCGCAACGGGAAACCGTCGATGAGAATTCGATTTACACTGCACGCTGCTACGGAGAAGCGCGAAGCGAGTAAGAAATTAATCGACGAGGAGAATCCCCAGCTTAATAGTTCCAGTTCCGTTCTATTCGTTGCTCCCAAGACACCTAAGACACCTCCGGAGCGCAAAGAGCGTCATCACATTTTCTCTCGGTTATCTCCCTCGCGGCAAACCGACGCGACTCATCAGCTGGAACAAGGTCTAACGGTGGAATATTTTTGCGCAAATTATTTGCACTTTCGAGGAAACGCGATGCGTTCGATGGGTAAGAATTTCTCTCTCTCTCTCTCTCTCTCTCTCTCTCTCTCTCTCTCTCTCTCTCTGTCCCGCAGCGGTCCGTTGAGATCACGGCTCAAGATTCGCAGAGCTGTTAAACCCGATCCGACCTTCCGGAAAGCTCACGAGAGCGCATTGTAATCTCGAGGCGAACGCGGCAGTCTCTCGTAACTATCCCCGCGGGGATGTGCGCGAGATAGCGGGGTCTCGATTAATCGATTTATGGATTCGACCTAGCGCCTCGCAGACGGATGCTCCCTCGCTCGCGATGCCGAGCGAAGCCGTCGATTTATGTGCATTTCTGTCGGATTCCCATCCCACGGCCGCGGGCGATAACGCAAGCGAAGCGTTACACGCGCGCGCGCGCGCGCAGCGGCCTTAACGTCCGTCTCCGTCGGCCTAATCTCGCGGAGAGCCGCAGAGAGCCCCGACCGACGAAATCTAATCAGGCAAGTTTTTCAATTCGCCGGGCCGCGCGCTCGAGCGAGGCTGCGTATTATGCCGCGGTACGGAACAATAGCGGTAATCCGACGTGGCCCGAGACAACTCGCATAAAGTATCCCCGGTGAGAGAGAGAGAGAGCGAGAGAGAGAGAGCGAGAGAGAGAGAGAGAGAGAGAGAGAGAGACAGAGAGAGAGAGAGAGATCGGCATTCCCGCTCGCCGCCGGAGGCTGCGAGTTGTAACGACTTAATAACGTGTTCTCGCGCCTCGCAAATTACACAGCGCTAATTTCGCGAGATTATACACGTCGGACGAGTCGGGACAATACCGATATCTCAAAGCGATATGACACTTTCGGCACTTCCTGAGATCGCTGTACGCGCGAGCGCGGAAACGCGCGAGTTCTCTCCGTTCTCTCGCGAGATCGTTTCGAGGCGGAGGGTCCCCCCTTCATCCTCCGACATTGAGGCAGACACGGTGATTCCAGGAAATCCGCCGGCGTTTCCCGAGGGGTGAATCCGATGATGTTTGACACGAAAGCGGACGGGACGCTAGCGGAGCACGAAGGAGCCGCTCGGGCTCCTCGGGATCGCGCTACGACGGGATTAAACGGCCAAATTACGGGTTTGCCGGCCGGATCCCGGGCTGGAGGAGGAGCTGAGGGACGCGAGAGGAGCAGCGCGTGATGGAGATGGGAGAAGAAGAAGAAGAAGAAGAAGAGGAGGAGAGAGAGCTCGAAAGGCGAAAATAAAGAAAGCGGAGGGCAAGACGTCTCCCAGCGAATTCCACGACCACGCGGACGTGGGGCCCGAGTCGAATTTATTGCACCCCCGGGACCCCGGGGCGTAATTATCCTCCATGGTGAGATTCCCGAACGCGTATCCTCGCTAGGTCTCGACGCGAGGACGCGATCGCGGATAAATATCCTTAAGTGAGAGCCGGCTGTTTCTCCCCGGCGAACGAGCGAGTGAGCGCCACTTTGGGAATAACCGGACTCGCGTAACGTGAACGTTCAATGACTCGGCGGTAGAGAGAGAGAGAGAGAGAGAGAGAGAGAGAGAGAGGGGGAGAGAAAGAGAGAGAGGGGGGATTTATCGATTAATAAACACTCTCAGGGAACAACACCGACGGTATCTCTCCGCCGAGGAAAGAATCTTCGCGGTAACAGCGACGTCCAATTAAAACGGGGATCTTCGCGCGGGAGTTTCTCCGCGGCTCGGCAGCCCAATTCGGCTGGTATCGCCCTTCCCCCCACCCCCCTCCTCCCAACACCCTGAGGGAAAGGGACGGGTGCATGTGTGCTCACGTCGTCGAGAGCTTTCGGCGGCCCGTTCATCTGACAAAACGTGGAAACGCGAACACCGCGCATTCCGCGCTGGCTAAATATACATCGGGGCGCGCGCATAGTTTCGTCGGCCGCGTGGAAGAGCGCGAAAATGCGCTCGCCCTGAGCTCGGCGTGGCTTATCCGCGCGCGCGCGCACGCGGATTAGCCGGACATCAAACGCGGAAACGCGCGGTACTCGCGAATTAACGGCGCGCGAATTAGGGACGCCGCTGCTACCGACGGCGACACGACGATACGTATTCTCGCGAACCAGAGGTTCGCAAACTGCGCTCCTTCCAGCCGATAGCTTCGCCCCCCCCCCCCATGAGGAAGGACACAGGGGTGGGCAGAGGGATAAACGTCCGCAAACCACCCGCATCCTGCAGTTGCTGATGCAGATTCAACGCCAAGAGATATTCAAGTAACGTTACGTATCGCTATTCGGATTGATTGATTGATTGATTGATTTATGCGCTGGGTATAACAAACGAATATTTGTTTTAACCCGACACACGTTTCTTGGGGTGTGTGAAAAACACTCCAGATGATTATCTACGCAAGCAAGGAATTTAATATTAATCTGCAGTATAACGTTACTTAATTTTTTGGCACTGAATCTCTTTGAGCCTTTTAGGCTCAAAGGTAAAAATCCATTCAAGGGAATTCATTTGAGATGATTTGAGGTATTTTCATGGCGATAGGACGTAGTTTTGGGAAGTTTGCCCGAAAAAATGTCTTATTTTGCAGGCAAATGTTTTCTAACAGTATACGATGCGCGTTAAAGTTGAAGAATAATAGATCTCAATTTGGTACTTCCAAGGAGAAATGGAGCGAGAAAAATTTTACTCTCTCGGGACAATCAGCGGTCTGACAAAATTTTTCGACAAGCGCAAGAAAGGCGGGAAGAACTCCTTAATTCCACGCGAGGCAATTTCTCATCATCGCTATCGTTGTTACCATTGAACTACCGATTATGCAATCGGATGCAACTGCCACGGGACTTTGGGAACCTCTGTCGCAGACGATGGTACCGGTAGCGTTTACGGAGTACACTCGAGTGACGAAGGAACACGAGAACACGTCGCTATTTCCATAATGAAAAGGTCCGTCCGTTAACCGCTGTTAACCCTTGACCGGCGAGCATGCGTGAAATTATATTCGTAGTTTCTTTCTAGGACTCCGTACCGGTTTCCAGGACGAAGACTGACGCGCGCGCGTGCGCGACCGCGTTTCGATACGCATTTCGTCGGAAGAGCGCTTGATTATGCTGTTACCTTGCATCGCAACAAGCCGCGAGAGGGATGTCAACCGTAAAGTTCAACAACTTGCGAGACAGACGTTGAATGCGAACGTTCGCGAAAAGGATGCACGCGCGTGCATGAATTCCTATACGCGTGAACCCGGACATATCCCTGAATCCAGAGCACGCGTTTCATTTGTTCATAAACATTCTGTGACAACGATCGCTCGCGTTAGAAAAGATGGTTCCAAAACACGAGGTTTGAAAAAATTGCCTCCGCATTAGTCTTTATAACCTTTAGACGGATATAAAGAGAGTAGGCTGAAGCAAGTATTTGGAATCCCTCGTCCGTTCTAAGTTATATGTAGGCAGTCTGAAAAGTTCTCGACTTGACACATACATGTTAGAGGCGTTAGAAACTGTCAAATTATAATTGAATTATTGGAAAGTGGCATCCCTGATATAAAGCCATGTGAAATTTTATTTCGATCTGTCAAGTCATTCGAGTAGTAGTAGTAGCACCAGTTGAAAAAGCTTTGCGCAAGATGGGTGCCGCATTTGCCAATAATTGACCAAAAACGCATTCGAATGCGTATTTCTCAAGCAAGTGTTTGGCACATTTTAATCGTTTTCAGCAAAATAAAATGGATTTCAAGCGTTCGATTCATAGCGTTCTGTTGATGAAACTTGAATCCACCACTATACACCAGAGCGAAAAGAACCTTCCGGAATCACACTTTAATGATGGTATTGAATTATCGGAAAGACGTTGGAATAAATGTATTAAAGTTTCAGGAGATTATATTGAAAAGTGAAACATATTTCACGGCAAAACAAATTTTCTTTCATTGTTAAGTCGAGAACTTTTCAGACTGCCCTCGTATAATCTCATTAATTTGATAAATATTATCATCTATATACATATATATATATATATATATATATATATATCTTTTAATACATCCGGCTTATTAATATATCAATAAAATGCTACTACACAAGTGAACATGAGCTCTGCACGAATGACGCAGCAATCTCCCTTTCCGCCCCCCCTCTCTCTCTCTTTCTACGTGGATGTGAAACGTGATTTCCATTGAGATGAAGGATAAGACGAAGTAAATACTTCTTTCCATTCGCTGCGGATAACTAGACCATACGGTAATAATCATCCGTGGCACGTATGCCGCGCGCGCCGCCTATACCGGTATCATTGTGCCGATATCTGCAATCTCCCTAAAGATCGCGCCTATTCCGCCTAACAGTACACACGTAATTGGCCGTCATTAATATTCCGGCGGTCGAAAAGTATCGCGAGGAGGCAGCAGGAGCAGCGAGTGCGCCGGCGAGGCCCGGCGCGGCGCGGCGCGGCGCGGCGACGGAACGATCTATCGGCAACGGCAGCTGCTGCTGCCACGGTCCGTGAAGGAGAAGCCGCTCGGCGAGATAGTTATCGCCCGTAAATCGTCATCGTGCTCGCGGATCCGCTACCGGTCTCACCGCCGTATTTTTCCGATCGGCGCGCGCGCTCTCTCGCGATAAAGTCGTATCTCGATCGCGGTCATCGGCTATGATTTATCGCGAGTACGACAACTCGGGACGCGTTCCTCGCCCCGCCCCGTCCTCTCGTCCACCACCAGGTGGACGAGCGAGCGCGAAGGAGCACACATCTCCGTCGAAGGTGCTTGTCGCAGTCAGCGTGGAAAACGAATCGCGTCGGGAAAAGGATCCCCGGCGTCCTGATATCTCTCAGACGCGACTGAAACACGACTATAAACGGCCGCGGGACGGAGACAGGAACACGCCGTGGGTTTCTCCATTTGCATACTCAATGCCGCGGATGTTAATGAGCGAGCCGACCGGCTCGAGAGACAAATTGAAAGCCGCGTGTATTACCAGCTCTCGACAAGGCTCAAAGCTCATTTCACAGCTTGTCTGGCCGCTCGAGATAAGCTCGTGAGAGGCTGAAAGACCTGGGATCTACCGGAGGAGACACGATTCTCGAGCACACGATCGAACACGATCTAAGTCGAGGCGCGTGCAAAACAAAACAGTCGTCTCCCCGGGTGGCGAGGGGATATCCCGCGGAATGTCGCGGAACGCGATTGCTCCGCGACACCTTCGTGCTGCTGCCCTGATCTTATCGTCCTGTCTTAATCGACCTATCTGGAAAGCCGACTTTCTCACGTGGAAGCGCCCCGAAGAGGAGCGTGGAGAGAGTTATCAGCGAGTTATCCTGTATGCTGAAAGGATCGCGCCTCGGCAGGGAGAGTTCTCTAGAGAATCTCCCCACACTGGCTTGTTACCTTTAGCAGTTTTATTGCAGGGTAATGCCGGCGGCTGTGCGCGAAAGAACAGCTGGCTCTCTTGCACGTGCGCCTCGAAATAGACGGCAGGCTTCGGCGTAAAAGCGAGAATTACGCACGCGGCAACGACGGCCCGGTCCCGACTAACCGACTCGACGAAACGAATGCCGAGAACGAACCTCGCGGAAAAGCACAACGTGTCTCGCGCGCGCTCGTGTCGGCTTGGCTATTTTCGCGCCTGGGCTTTCCAGAACAGCCCAGCCCGTCACGACTGCATTCCGCTCGAGCGAACGCGCCGTGTTTCATACTTTTCTTTGGACAATGCCGTCGCGTCGTTATTGTCTGCTGTTCGAAGCTGCGAACGCCCGAGTAGGCCGCGCGAGTCCTTACAAAGATAACGTTATTTTTCTCTCACTCGGAGAGAGACACACTCTCTCTCTCTCTCTCTCTCTCTCTCTCTCTCTCTCTCTCTCTCTCTCTCTCTCTCTCTCTCTCTCGGCGCAGAAGTGAGATCCAATCCGTCATGAAGCCTCTCGCGCGACTCTTCGCGCTAATTGACGGAATTAGTGTCTCCGTTATTTCTCACTCATCGTTCCGCTTGATTTTTATATATTATCTTCGTACTTAATTGTTGGCTCATTTTGTGAGCGAGAAAAACGCAGAGACACAGAAGTGTTTTTAAGGATTCGATCTCGGTGGCGTTGCCAAAATTTTACTACGAGGAACGTAGTATATATAATCCCATTGGAGAAGAATACGCTCTCTTTCTGACGGAATATAAATTTAACGTCGTAAGGCGTTCCCGTTCGCTCTTCTGCAACTCTCTCTCTCTCTCTCTCTCTCTCTCCCTCTCTCTCTCTCTCTCTCTTTCAGTCGCAAACTTGCTGATCTTTTTCGCGGGCGACGCTGAACCGGACGTCTCAAGGCTCCAACGCAAGAAGGGCAAGTTCAAGGCGAGTTACGAAAACGGAAATACGTCGCTGAGCGCCAGGAACGAAGAGGAGCCGGCACGGATCGCGAAAGAAGAAGCGAGAACGGATCGAGCGTTTAGCTGCACGATATTACAATAACTGCAGTTTAGCAAAGTATAATTGCGAGTTTGGTGCCGATCGATGGAGGCGGAAGCATCTGTACGCTACGAACGCGAGATAAGCGGAAATAAAAATACGGATAGATAGCGGAAAAATATACTGTCATTTCTTTCAGCGCACAAAGCGCCGGAGACTGCCGGAAGCAATTACGAGTATAATCGGTCCGAGTGTGGTTGTGCGCGCATCATTTTCGGGGAGAACGAAAGTGTCCCGCGCCACGATTACTATTGAACTATTTTTTTTCTATTCTAGCCCGACGTGCCAGAGAGTGAAAATGCACTGTCATTTTCTGGCACAAAGCGCTGAAACTGCCTTGTCTTATGTCACACGTCATATTTAACACAAATTTATCTTTCATATGTGTTTATATTTACATTAAGTGGACTTTTGTAAAATAAAGGCTATTTTTAATTTTCGCTCGAAGAACGCTCCAAACTTCAACGTCGTAAGTCCTATTCCCTCCTTATCGCCCCCCCCCCCCGATCGAAAGACTTATTTTTCGCACCCAATAAGTCGCTCACCGGCGAGCTCGATGAAATCGCGTAAAAAAACGGCGCGCTCCGTAAGATGTAGCGGCCTGCGAGGAGAGCTGCACCTCTCGCAATCTTTTAATATTAAGCCGAGAGAGGCGATAACCATATGTTTACTCGCGGATATGCGTTCCGAAAAGGTCACGCAAGGCACGAGTCGTTTCATTGAGCCGTCGAACTGCGAATTCCACATGCGGCTCGATATTAATCCCCCGGTCGTTTTAAATACCAAAGGACGCGACGTCGCCGAGACAGGCTTCTCCGCGCGCGCGCGCGCGAATGTTTCGTCAGCGCGGAAAATTTCAAGAATCCACGACACTCTGATCGAAGTCGGACGGTGCGCGGTCGAAAGACAAAATAATACATAATTTTTTTTTCATAGAGATCCGAACGATCTCGCAGCTGGGCGAGGTAACTCCGCGGAGAAAGCGACGGTGCAGCTCGGCGGCCAGGCGCGTTCTCCTTTTGCACGGCCGACGAAAATTAATTAGTCCCACGAATAAAAGCTGAGAAACTCAGGCTTGATTCATTTCCGAGCGTTGAGAATCCGCTCGCGAACTGATGCTCGCTGAGGCCGACGCGCGACACGCGTCATCAATTAGGAACGGCGGGGACGCGCGCGCGCGCGCGCACGAGAGGCACAAATAGCGACGAGCATTGCAGAGCGAGGGGGAACGACCGAAGGTGCGTCAATGTAACGTTGGGACAGGTACGTTTTACCTAATGGACTCGTTTGCGCAAGAAAGTTACGGTTCGTCGCGACGCGACCACAGCGACGGCGGAGGCGAATTATTTCGAGCTTCTGCTCGTAAAAGCAGCGACGACCGACCCACGCCAGTCGGGATTCCCCGTGCGCCTCTAAGTGATTCGTTTCCATGTCGCCGTCGGGTTAATGCACCAAGCACCATCGATCTCGGCGGCGAGAGCCGAGCGAGCCGACACCTGCGAGCGCAGCGGAACGCGCGCGAGCAATA
The DNA here is from genome assembly GCF_003227715.2 of Harpegnathos saltator. Classification (NCBI taxonomy): domain Eukaryota; kingdom Metazoa; phylum Arthropoda; class Insecta; order Hymenoptera; family Formicidae; genus Harpegnathos; species Harpegnathos saltator. The sequence goes on from NW_020229890.1 coordinate 935,826, forward strand.
AGCAGAATACAAGTCGAGTACAAATAATTGATAATTAAGCCGTTCGGCGAATTTCAGATATTTTGACTTTCCCCCCAGCGAAGACCTGCAGCGGATCCTCGCGGCACGCAAGCGGAAACGCTGTGCGCGACTGGCGGGAAACGGATAATCAAGCGCGACCGGGCCGGCGAATTCGATGAGAAAGAAGCGCCTCCGCCGAGGAACGCGAGAGGATAGGCGTGGTGCCCGGGGCGTGGAAAATGAGTAATTGCACGAGCGACGCACAATGCGCTCGGCGAAATCGCCGGGAAAGCGCGGCCAGAGAATCGACGCTTGACCCGCGACGGGCGAGATGAGAGGCGAGGCCCGCCTCGCGTTCTCTCTCTCTCTCGAGAGAGAGAGATCGGCCCGCACTTTGGAGTCGTGTGCACGGACACAGATCAGCCGTGGCATATTAAAGGGACTATTAAAGGGACTGGAGGGTCACAGATTGCTGAAAAATTGTGCTTGTTTTGGACAATATTTTGCGATGAACTGAATAAATGTGCAAGAATGAAAATTTTAGGTATATTTATATACATATGTGTACATATGAAGAGTGGAAAATTTTGTTTATTAACAAATACTCGTATAAATATATGATATATATAGTTGAAATATACTCTTCTTTTTCTTTTCAAGTTGTCGTTTTTGTAGTAATATCTCGGCTCTCGGTGGTCCGATCAGAGCGAATTTTAGCTAGAAATCTTGAGGAGGCTTATCACTATCCGGTGAAGCATTGTAAAAAAATATCGAACAAAATTAACAAAATGACAGCTATTATTAGGAAAAAATTCAAATTTTTCAGTTCTTTTACAATAAAAAAATTAATATCTCGAAATGAAATATTTTTTGACGGAGTTGTCTATAGTTTCCACCTGGAGAGCCACATGAACAAATGTTATTGCTTTAAAATTTCAAAACTTCAAAATTTCGATACGAAGCTCAGTTTCGGAGAAATCACTGCAAAAAGTTGAACAATAAAATTTCGAGAGAAAGGCGTTTATAAAATTTAAGTGGATGTATATTTATATTATATGAATATTTGTTAATAAACAACATTTTTCTGCTCTTCATACGTTATACAAATATATCAAAAATTTTCATTCTTGCACATTTATTCAGTTCGTCACAAAATATTATCAAAAAACAAGCACGATTTTTCAGTAATCTGACCCTCCAGTCCCCTTAACCCTTAAACTCCACCATAAAAAAATGAAATTTCACCCCGTGCGAGTTCTTGATGTTATTAAAAAACGTAAGCCCCCCCCCCCCCAGACGGGCGATACTGATCTTATAAGTATTTATTCGCGCTTCAGTAGCGACAACATTGTGATAAAACAGATCAATTCTCGCACATGCTTTGCTATAATATAACAAGAAAAGCGAGCTTGGAGTGAGAGCTTGGAGTGTGGTGGCTTTCAGGGGTCGAACGTGCGCGGGGGGATCAACGCGATTGTGCGGAGCAGCCGTTGAGATTAACGACGAGCCGGCTGTTTTGCGGAGTCGCGCGAGGACGGCGCGTGGCGCGGATTAATTGCCTCCGCTCCGCTGGAGGATGGACTCGCTGGACTGAGAGGCGCGATTGAGAAAACGGAAGATACACACGGCGCGGCGCGACGAATCGCGGTAACTCGCGACCGCTGATGGCGGGATTCCGCGGAGATCATCAGCGAGCGTTATATCGGAGGCATCGGAGGCTTCTCGCGCGCCCGATATATTTATGTTTTTACGGTACACTCGAGAGAGCCCACTGTATAATTCCTACGTTATTACCGCGCTCGTAAAGCAAGCCGACTCGAGTGGTATGCGCGGACTTGGCGCTCCGGCTCGCCGCCTGCAGTTTTGATGAATGCGATTTAGGCGTGACTCAAATGTGAGATACCTACTATTCGTTAGCGGACGCGATCCGCCGCGAGACGAGAATATCCTCGTGTCGCCGTCACTCTTTTTTTCACCACGATTATCCGCGTGTAATGCAGTCAAAGAGAGAGAGAGAGAGAGAGAGAGAGAGAGAGAGAGAGAGAGAGAAGGAGAAAGAAAAGAAGAGAGTGCGTGCGTGCGCGCGAGCTCGTACGAATGAAATGTGCGCGCTTTGAGAGTCGCGAGCGCACGATCCTTAATCTCGGCGGGGAAGGAGCAAGCTTTAGCCGGAGGGTCACGTCACGCTTTAGCCGAGGTGGGCGACGGGGTTTGATAAAACACCCGAAGCACACCGATCGCGGAAGTGGCAAGAGCGAGCATAAAGTCTCGGAGACAATGAAGACTGACGCGCGCGGCGTAATAACGGCGCGGGATTAATGTCATAGATCGTATCGGAAACAGGATTGCCGTCGAGAGAGAGAGAGAGAGAGAGAGAAAGAGAGAGAGAGAGAAACGCTCGCGCCTCCGGCTCTATATCTTCCGAAGCAACGTTCAAACAGCTTTATACGCTGCGAAAGCAGCCTCATTAAGTAGACGATTTTTCCCCGCGAGCGGCAGGATCGCTCAGAAGCGCACAGCGCCTTCTGGGGATCCGCCTCGGAGGTGCCATTTCCGAGCACTGAATTTTTATTTTTTCAGAGGTCCTGATGTCCTTCCCCTCATCCCCCCGTAGGCGCGCAAGACCGCAGAGTGCAATAAACTAAGTTGAAACTGCCGAGCGAAAAGCGACCGGCCTCGCGTCTTAGTGCCTAAGTGCGGCCGTTCTGTCTTCATCTACTCGCGGCATCCATTATTAATGCCGGCTCAACGCAGCTTCCGGCGGCGTTCTCCGACGCGTCACGTAGCAACGATACGGCGACAGCGCGGCAGACTCCGTCAGGTGGCAGTCCCGAGCTCCCGGTGAGATCGAGTAACCGGTCTACGACAGGTAGGAACTGAACAAAAGATTCGCCGAACGACCGATCGCTCCCGTTCGCACGAGATGGAATTCCATTTTACGTCGCTCGCGGAAAACGGCCGTGTCAGACCGCCGCGCTCGTTATCAAGTCGTCAAGCCCGAGCGCCATGTAAATACCCGCCAATTACCCGAGCACCTGTATCCTGTTGTCGCCAGAGGGCTCTCGCCATTTTCTCCAATGATCCTTACACGTATCCTTATATACGTACAAGTCTTTTCACGTACTCGTGTGAGGTCCGAGTGAATTTCGACGGACCGACGAAAGCCGACCTGAAAGCCTCAGGCCCTCCTGATTTCTCGGATCACCAGCAACAAGCAACCCCCCTTCGATCGCGACTCGCGCTCGTGACGGTTCTGATCTCGAGGGGATTACTCGAGGGGAGACGGGGAGGAAGCATGGCGAACACCCGGCAGGATTCGTCCGGCCGGACGACCTAGACCGACTGGCGGGAGCGACGGGTTTGCTGGAGGCCTTCACCTCGGCCTTGAAGAGCACCGACCGTCCTAGCAAAGGTGAACCAGACGGACGAACGGCGTGGTGCCTCTAACCGTGAGCAGTCCGCCCGGTTCGCCACATAAGTATAATGCACGGTTTCCACGCTTACGTAAGGCCAGACGTTTTCTCTCGCGAGGAACACGTCATGCCGGTCGAGACGACGCCGTGCCGCGGCCGCACACCATTGTCTCTCGTTCAATGTTCGCGTTTCGTGTCGGCGCATGTCACTCCACAGCCATACATTAAGCTCGTTAAGCTAAGCACACGCTATGCGTCGCGGAATTATCTCGCGTGAACGCGCCAACTCGGACTCCGCATTTTCAAGGAAAAAGACACTCTCGCCCGGTCTGTATCGCACGCGTGGAAACTGATCGGGTGTTGATAGAACTTCTCGACTAGAAATTTATCCTATGGTCCTGATCAGGTTAACCTCATTTGGATCCAATAATCAGGTCCCAATAAAGTAATACTATCGGGATCCTATAGTAAGTCATGTAACGCAGCGCGGATATGTCAGGACCGTGGCAAGGATTCACAATCAGGTCCTTATTGAGTTACTTTATGGAATCCTTATTACGTTTTTTTTTTTTTTTCAAATTATGGCTCCTGATCACCCCCACCACGGCTATATTGGACGATGACATTAGAAATAAGAAATGACACGCTGAAAATTCTTTCGTGTCATTTCCAAATAAAAAGATATTTGCATGAAATAATATTTTAGACCGCTTGAGCATACTTGTAAAATGTTTCGGAAAAGAAACATCAAGTGAATATCATAAGATCATAAAGTATCACAAGGTGACAAGACACAAAGTAGTGTGTTAAAGAGAAAAGTTGCATGTCACGTTAATTTTACAACTATTTATTGATTGCTAGAAAAAGGACAGTTTCTACAGCATTTTACAAATATATTCAAGTGATCTGAAGTGTCTTTTCAATGCAAACATCTTTATATTTGGAAATGACAGCCAAAAATTGTTTTCTTAAAACTTGATAATGCAAATCATATTAGGTACAACGAATAAGATCCCGACAAGGACCTGATTAACTGAACCATATTATATCATACACTTGATTGGTACATTAAAGTCCTAATGTGGATCCAATCATTATAACCTTATAAAGGTCTTCCTCACCCCTATTGTCGTTAGGACATTATAAGGACTGACTTACTTAGAATTACCTTCCATTCACCCTATTAGGTCTTTATCAATGTTAGGTGAACCTGATCAAAATTTCTAATCGGGTTCGCGTCCAATTTCGCATCTACGCGGCGCAGTTATCGCGATCGAGAATCGGTGATTAAGAAACGACGGCCTCTTCCCGCGTGACTACGCGCAATTAGACGTCCATGGGAATGATCTCGCGGGGGGGGGAGGGGGGAGGGGGAATGGGGCGGAGGAAAAACTCGCGCGGGGTGAGCTAATTGCTAACGGGCGTTAATCACGCGGATGACTCACGGGTCAGCCGGCGATCTCTATTAAAGTGACCGCTATTAGCGCGATCGGGCAAACAGTCGTCACACTTTCTAAGCAGGCCTTCTCCCGCTCGCGGCCGCGCCGCTTTATCGCCGAAAGCTCTCGCGAGCTTAACGGCATAATCAGTCGCGCGAGCGAGCCGAGAGAGGGACCACCCGTGAACCGGACAAACAAGTCGAAAGGGAACTCAATCACATTCAGCGGGGTAATTAACGACGCCGGCAAGTTCGCCGAGATTTACGCGGCCTAGTTCGCGGCGAGTTTTACGAACAACAATTTATCGCGCTCGTTCATTCGCGATGTAAATCACGCGATACGCGCGGGGAACTCGAAAGCGCAGTCTCACGCGCGTACTTTCGGCCGGAATAAGAAGCGTTCGATTTTTCACGATCGACTGCGTTTCGCGAATCAAGCTTCGTTTCCGCGTCTCGTTTTATCGGGTGTATCTTTGAGAATCTTCGAAGAGAATTCTACAGGCTTCGCGGATGGAAAATGAAAGCAAAATGATTGTTGCTAATGTCCTACGACCCGCGCGCCTAGAGACGTGCGATTTCTGAAATTGCGCGGTCTTTCTCAAGAATCGCATGGAATGCGCGGTTTCTCACGTCGCAATTTTTATCGTAAGCGCGATAAATCACTTGGCGCGAGTGTGACTTTCACTCGATTTTCATCTCGCCAAAATTCAATTTTTCATCATACGCAATTTTTAACTGAAATGGAAAACGATCTCTGTTATTATGCTGCGACTAGATGCGTGCGATTTGCGAAATTGCGTGAAGGTGATTTTTCACATTACGATTTTATATCGTAAACGCGATTTCGCATCGCCGATTCGATCTTTAATCATATTTTACTCTGAGTTCACTTTTACGCAACTTTTTACAAGTACGATTTCCAATGGCATTCTCGCGTCGAGCAGGGGCGAGTTCGCAAATCGCAAGGTGCTTGCGAGACATCGCGCGGCTCTCCCATTCGCGCGGATTTCCCGCGCGGGACTTGGAAATTAACGAAAGCTCCTGGTTTGCGATTACGACGATTTATTCGACAGAGATCCGCACCGCCGACGCGACGAGCGAAACCATTTCGCGCGCTCGTGCGATTTCCACACGCGATATTATCAATCGCCGTAGCACGTGTTCGCGCTAATAACGGCCGACGCGAGTCGCCTGAAGAAACAACGTGACGCATCGGACCTTTCCATATAGCAAATTGCGTTTTGACTCGCGACTCGCGGCTCTTTTCTCACTATTGTACGCGTCTTCCCACGAAGCGCAAGTGCAACCACGCTGAACGCGCCGGAACGACGCGGCATTATACTCTACGTGTCCGGACGGCAGCTTTACGTCAGGCTTCACTTTTACATGCTGCCATCGGTAATATTACCTCCCACCGAAGGTGTAAAGTTTCAAGCCGGGCTCGCTCGAAATTGCTCCAACTTTCGCGCGACGCTCGACTTTAACGCGCTCCAAAATGTTGACGAGATTTTCACGACACTCTAGCAAAGGGGAGACAGAGAGAGAGAGAGAGAGAGAGAGAGAGAGAGAGAGAGAGAGAGAGAGAGAGAGAGGGAGAGAGAGAGAGAGAGGGAGAGAGAGAGAGAGAGAAAGGGAGAGACAGAGAGAGAGAGAGATAGAGAGAGGGGGGGGGCAGAGCGAAAGGGAGACAGAGGGAGAAAATATTTTCTCACCTCGACGAGGAATTCGCCTCGGAAATAACACCTGCTTTGGAAACACACAGTGCCGCTGAGAGAGATCTCGTGCGCTCGCGCACGCAAGCGTCAATTTCCGCAATTCTCCCGGTGCGAGGTGCAGAGGACAGAAGTATCGCGCGAAGGCAGTCACACCCAGCAGACTAAAGTGACGTTAAGTGGGCCTTTGCATTTAACATCATTGGCCTCCGCGCGTTGGCCGTGCCGGATAACTTGCTCGCTCCAGCCGCGCGCCGTGGAGACTCATCTGTCTGTCGTGTTTATGTAATCACATAACGAGACGTGGGCGAGGTCGCGTCTGTTCTGTTCCCGCCCGCTCTCGCTCCCGAAGGGATACCTGAGGAGCCCGAAACGCGGAGGTGCGGGGGGACTAAGGAGGGGAAAAAATTCTCTCCGCGACGCAGAAAGCGACGTACTGTTCGGCGCGTCTTACGACCGGCGGATATCCTCTCAAGTAGTCTGCCGCGCGCGCGCGCGCGCGCGATTCTCGCTCTCAACCGCGGCTCTCCTCGCAGTCGGACCTAATCTCAGTGGACCACGGAGCAGCGCTTGTCCGCCGGGGTTAAGTACGGTCCCGACGAACAAACGAGGCCACGATTGTCCGCCTCAGGATTTTAAGTCGGATCTAAAAGATGCGTCATTAAGCGCGAGCAAGGCAGTCGCAACGCTGACTTTCGCTGACGATTCAGCAGGAAGGGGGGAAGGGGGATACAACAGGGAGTGCCGGTATTATTCTTGGAAGAGGCTGCGATTACGTTTGCGGCTGAACTTGGCTGAGTAAAGTTGTCCGTTTCAAGCCAGTTTGTAATTCCTCGCGAGTTCGCTTTAAATATCAAGTTCCGTCCAAGTGTAAAGTCTAGCTGGTCCCGGACTCTGGGACTCTGGGGCTCGCTACGGCTGTGAATGGACTTTAAAGTCGCCGGAGGATCTGTGGTCGAAGCCGCGCATCCGCTGGCTGAAGAGACGCGAAGTGAACAATCGCGAAGAGCAAAGAAAGTCGACGGGGGGGGTAAACGACCATGGCGCGGACAATTCGCTCTCTCGTGTACGAGACGTTCCGGGCGATTTGCTCATTTGTCGGCGTTTGATCCGCTGTGACGATTGCACAAGGGCCCGACACGAGGAGAAAGCCCCGAGGCGAGACGGAAAGTACGTGGGTAGTTTTTGAGCGAGAGACAACTCGGCGGTTTCGCAAACGAAGAGCCTTTGTCGCGCATCGCGCATCGAGCGACCGTCTCTGTCAGCTTCCTCTTAGGAAAGAACAGACTCTTCCTCCGTTCCCTCGTCGCTCGAGCAAAACCTTATTTCCGATCAATTAGCCGGGTGCAAGATCCGACAAAAATTCACACTCGAGGAAATTAACAAGTGGCGAGGACGAAAGTTGCCGCCACGTAGCAGATCTCTTTCACTCTTCCGAATAACTCGCGAGTGCTGTATCCTTTCTCAGGAACATGTTACGCGTGTAGCAACTAAGAAATTGACAATCGCGTTCAACTTGACTCGAACGTTCGGGAGCTCGAGCTTCGCGGGGAGGAATTCCCAGAGATTCGCAAATTCCTCAGGGTCCGAGTCTTCGATTTCAATCACACAGCAGCAGCGCGTTTAGTACGTGCGCGATTGTTACATATCGACACGGGCGCATGCGCCGCGAAATTATCTCACCGCAATTAGAGTTATGATCAACGATTTATCTTCGACCGGCATCTCTCTCCGGGAATGAATTGCCTCGAACACATTCCGCGATCGTTTATCACGCCGTTAAGAAATCTGTCGACCAAGCCTACGTGTATCAATTTCTATCGGAGCTTCGCGGACTGCTGCTATAATACGCGAAATCCACTTTCCTGAAATTATGCCGCGCCCAACACGGAAACGAAGCAACGCGCTATCGATCATCGTTTGGTGTAAAAATACTATGCCATTATGAAGAGAGAGAGAGAACGGCCCAGAAACATCCCTTTTTCAGTCGAAAGGTTGGCCACGTTGGTGATCAATTTATCCCGATGTGGAATTTATTTCAGGCCGCATTATCCACTCGCGGTTATGACGCTTAAAAATCAAGCCCCCCAGATTTCAGATAATCGTTTCAATGTTTTCAAGCTAGATCCGTCTCGCGCGGCACGCGCGATTATGAATTTTTACTCACGAGCTCTCCTAAAATTTAGACGAAGGATACGATTTTCTATTTTATTTCCGCGTCTCGAAGAAAAATTGGACCGGCCAAAGGAAGCCCTTGTGCTTTGCTAACTTCCTTTCAACTGTTCTCGCCCGAACGCTCAAATTAACGGCATTCTTCTTAATCTGGCCTTTAGCACTTAGCAACGGAGAGTGAGCGCACACGAATCGAACGCACCACATATGGAATATCACGGCCGCGAGAACGGTTAAAAAGTTGGCGCGCCAGCCGCAAACGAACTTAGAATGCAATTAAAGGAAATTTAACGAGCCTCTTATCGTTATCCAGAGTTGCCGTTCAGAAAATTAGTCGGACACGCTCAAGGAAGCTCATCGTTTCCGGGAGGGCTTAATCTCTTCCTGCCACGAAATCGAAGAATTCGCCACGGCGGTCTCACCGGTTTCTCTCTCCTCCCTCCCAGCCCCCACCCCCTCCTCCTCATTTCGCTCGCAGAACCGTTTCGCTCGCGATCGCGTTTGCACACGGCGAGAAGGCCGTTGAATTTATGAATAGTGCGTGAGACGGAGGTAATTAAGAAGTTAAGCATTCGACTGAGCAAGAAGAGAATGCGCGTAAAGTAGCACGAGAGAGAGAGAGAGAGAGAGAGAGAGAGATGCCTCGTGAAAGCAAAAAACACGAAGAAGTAACATTGTACACCGCGTGACACGCGTAACGTTTTATTGTAACAAGTGAGAGAGATACGCATACACATACACACCTTCTCAAGTGGGAGAGAGTGAGAGAGAGAGAGTGAGAGAGAGAGACAGAGAGAGAGAAAGAGAGAGAGAGAGAGAGAGACTGCCGCGAGCCGAACACCTTCGCGCGTGCAGCCTCGCGCACGCGTTGAATTATGCACCGTTGAATTATGAATGGCACGGGGTAATGGAAATAATTAACGGCGTCCGATTCGCGGATGCTAATGAGCCGACGAGACGGTTTGCTGCTCGCATTAATGCGTATCTCGCCGTCGGGAATCCTTGGCCGCGTCGAGCCGCGCCGTGCAGGACGCGCTTCAACAAAATTGTCTTCCGCAATTACCGGCGGACCTGCCGGCGCACCGTCGTCGCGAGGCAAATTCGCACGCTACACGGCCGGCCGATCGAGCGATTCCGGCCAAACGCGCCGCGCCATTGGAAAGGTGAGTTTCGATTTCACCGGGTCGCCGACGTGACTCGTGGACGGACCAAATTCACGGTCACTTATGATCGTTATTATACATTTGCCGCGAGAGATACGCGTGTCAAACGCGCGCGCTCTCTCTCTTTCTCTCTCTCTCTCTCTCTCTCTCTCTCTCTCTCTCTCTCTCTCTCTCTCTCTCTCTCTCTGTCTCTGTCTCTCCGCGATTTCGCGGCGAGACCTTGCAGAGATATCGAATCCGCCAGAAGGCGGTCGTCGAACAAGTGGACTGCCGCTCGTTCCCACCCACGGCACACGCCATTGCGCAAGAAGTGACTTGTTAGGAGAAAGAGCAACACAAGCGCACACAAAGAAAATAGATCACGAAATTGTGGGACTCGCGCTTCTCGAGACGAATCTCGAGAGTGAAAACAATTCGCGACATTTCCTTCCGGGGAGGCAAACTCAAAAAGAGAGTCAGCGAGACGGTACCACTTCCTCGCGAGGTGAAATCGACCGATCGCGCTCCTCTTTTCCCCATATTACACGTCTCTTTTTATTTACACAACTGCATATTATTATTAGTATATAGCAACGCTCCTCAGAGATGTGCGATTCGCAGCGCGACACGGGGCGAGCGACTCGCGCGGAGATCTGCCCGCGAGAAATCTGACCGCTCGCGCGAGCGCGCTCGCGCGCGCGGAACCGTTCCCCTGGCACGGATTCCTCGATCCGCGATCGAGAAATGCACTGCGCCTTCGTCTCGCCACCTATCGTGGGAATCTATCACGTGGGTCGAACAACCTGCCCGCCGCTGACCCGCACGCACCGCCAATCCGCCCGCCGCGTGTCGAAGGCCCGAGCGCTTTTTACGCCGCGCTTCGTGTTTCTTGCGCTCCGATGAATCAGACGGCCCTATTCTCGCCGGGCATTGAATGCTAAGTAACTGATTTCGCGCGAAGGTAGACGCGTGCGCGCGGCCGCACTCGTTTCATCGGAGGACTATCTCGCGTTGCTTCGCGATCACATTGGCGCCGATTACTGCACGGTGGATAAATCGACGGATAATAAGCGATCGCGATGATCGCGTTGGCAGTCTGAAAAGTTCCCGACCTGACACGTACATGGCGTTAGGAACTGTCAGACTATAATTCTATTGGAAAGTGGCATCCCTCATATAAATCCATGTAAGATTTTATTCGATCTGTCAAATCATTCGAGTAGTAGCACCAGTTGAGAAAGCTTTGTGCAAGCTTGGTGCCGCATTTGCTAACAATTGACCAAAAACGCATTCGAATGCGTATTTCTCAAACGAGTGTTTTTGGCACATTTTAGTCGTTTTAAGCAACATAAAATGGATTTCAAGCGTCGTTTCATAACTGTTGATGAAACTTGGATCCACCACTATACACACCAGAGCGAAAAGAACCTTCCCGGAATCACACACTTTAACGATGGGGTATTGAATTATTGGAAAAAATGTATTGTTGGAATAAATGTATTGAAGTTTCAGGAAATTATATTGAAAAATAAAACGTATTTCACGGCTAAAAAAATGTCTTTCATTGTTAGGCCGACAATTTTTCAGACTGCCCTCGTAGGAGGCTTGCAGCAGCAGCAAGCCTCGAGGCTCGCGCGGGTTTAGGACGAGGAGGAGACAAGAAACGTGTCAATCGCGCCGCGAGATGTTATCTCCATCGAATAAAACCCTGCTATAATTGACCCTCGCGCGGCATAGTCTCTTGCGCATATTCGCCTTCGCTGGTCTCGCGAAAGAAATGCAAACTCACCCCTCGTTGCGCAGCTCCGCTGGCGACTCGCGCGCGCGTGTTTGCGTATTCTTCGTCGAAATTATTAGTTGCGCCTGCTGGCACTTACCTGAAACAGAAAGAGTTAATGCGCAACATTAATTTTGCACTGCGAAATTTACCTCTCTTCCGACTGCGCGAAACGAGCCCTTTCCGATGATACCGCGCACTCGGCTTATTCCATCCGTTATATTACGCACACGCGCGTCGTAAGTCTCGAGGCTCGGAAAAGGAAAAAGGACGATGATCTCGCGCGGGGAACGTAAAGTAAGTAGCGGCGAAACACCGGCACACGCGTGCACACGCGCGCGCGTGCGCGCGCGCAAAACTCTCGCGCGATTAATGCTTCCGCCGCAATTGATGGCCGGCGAGATATCGATCTGCGATATCCGTGCGCGACTTGCGGTGCGGAAGATAAATTCCAAAGTTACCACAAAGCTGCTTCGAATCCGGCGATTATCGCGACTCTTCGTCCTTCCTGCTTCTCGCTATGCATGCCACCGCCACCGCCGCCGCCGCCGCCGCCGCCGCCGATGGTGGCGGTGGTGGTGATGGTGGTGATGGCGGTGATGGCGGTGTATCGCGTGAGCACGCAAGCTGCAAAACAGAATTCACGCAGCGCGCTCGCGCATTTCGTTTCATGCTAGGCTTCACGGTAGATCGCGGCCGATAGAAGAAACATTCGAGCTCTTCTCGGCTCTCGTCCCGGCTGGCTATCTACCCTACATTTTGCATCCGTCATGAATACTCAGCGTTTAACGGTTATGTTACACTCGTTACGCTGAAAAATCACGCTAAACGCGGCACGCAGGTCTCGCTGCCGAGTCACGATTTCCGCGGGAGTATCATCGGTATCGACTCGAAGCGGCGAGCAAAAACGCGATATTCCGCTCGCAAAGTGCGTGCGGGCTTCTGTTTCTTCGCCGCAGTTATCTTCAACGATGACACGTTGGAAGCGAGGAGAAATCCATGCGACAAATTCCTACAGACTGCCTTCGAGTAAAAAGATGTATTCATGAGACGACATTTGCAATTGGTTGAGTGTATTTCATGTAAAATGCTCCCAAAATGCTCCGAAAGCGATCGATAAATAGGTGAGAAATTATGAGGCGGCTTGGAAAGGAAGGTCGCACAACGCGTGTTAAGGAGATTGAAGGGTCAGATTACTGAAAAATCGTGCTTGTTTTTGATAATGATTTTGTGACGAACTGAATAAATGTGCAAAAATGAAAACTTTAGATATATTTATATAACATATGAAGAATAGAAAAATTTTATTTTTAAATATTTATTTTTAAACAAATACTCATATAAATATATACGTCCACTTAAATTTTAAGCGCGTTTTTCTCGAAATTTTACTGCTCAACTTTTGGCAGTGATTCCGAAACTGAGCTTCGTATCGATTTGAAATTTTAAAGCAATAATATTTGTTCATATGGCCCTCAGATAAACCATGGACAATTCCGTCAAAATATTTCATTTTGAGATATTAATTTTTTTATTGTAAAAGAACTGAAAAATTTGAATTTTTTCTTAATAATAGCTGTCATTTTGTTAATTTTATTCGATTTTTTTTATAATGCTTCACCGGATAATGATAAGCCTCTTCGAGATTTCTAGCTAAAATTCGCTCTGATCGGACCACCGAGAGCCAAGATATTACTGCAAAAACGATAACTTGAAAAAAAAAAAAAAAGGAGAATATATTTCAGCTATATATATTGTATATTTATACGAGTATTTGTTAATAAACAAAATTTTTCTACTCTTCATATGTTGTACAACTGTATCTAAAATTTTCATTTTTGCACATTTATTCAGTTCGTCACAAAATATTATTAAAAACAAGCAGGATTTTTCAGCGATCTCTGACCCTCCAGTCCCCTTAATTTTACAGTTACCTACTGATCGCGCTGGAACAAACTTCCGGAGCATTTTGGAAATGTACCCGATTGATCGCAAGCGTCGTCTCATGGATACGTCTTGACGCGTCTCCGACGTAATCCGTAGGAATCGTCAGCGTGTGAATTCCGTCGTTTCCGACGCCATCACAGCCGAAAGTTCCGCGGCGAGAGAGAAGGCTCTTAGGACTAAAAAGTCTAGAAAAAAAAGAGCAGGGAGAAAGTGGGAAGAGGAAAGGCCGTGATGTGATCGCGGAACAAACTTCGGCTCGCGCCTCGTTATCTATCGTGTAGCATTCCGCCGCCCCTTTCCGCGATAGGCACGATGTAAAATCAAAGAGGGAAATTCATCTTGGACTTTTTCGCGCGCGCGCAGGTATCCCAAGCGCGTTAATTATCGCGGCGCAATTCGTAGGAGTGGAAAGTACTCCTCTCGCGTAACTATCGACGAGAGGAAGACTTAATGCCTCGGCACAACCTTTCGCCGTGGAGACCCCGGCAGCTCGGGGAACACGAAATACCACACCGATACGCGCGCGCGCCGATGCACGGTATCCTCAGCGCGGCCGTCCGAAGTGTTTCCAAGCTGTCCACCACCGGGATAGGATAATATTTCATTCCGCATTGCGCGAAAGGCCGGGAATTCCGGAAAAGTGCACGTCGCGCAGCGAGAGACCCGGGGCCGCGAGGCCCCGGGGAAAAAAGGACATCTCATGTTCTCGAGATCAGCACGATCGAGCGTCGAATATTAATGGCCGCCGCGCGCGCTGATATCACAGACCGCGTGTTTTGCACAGCTTGCGCAATAACATAATTAACTGCCTCGCGATCTGTCGTCGCGCTCGACTGCGCGCTAACACTTTATGCACGATGTAATAGCGCGGGCAGCGACAACACACCTCGAGCAACGCGAGCGGGATTTTTGCGATCCGCGATTCTCCGGTCAATTATGAGCCGCGAGGGTGGCGAGGAGCCGGCCGGGCACTGAAAGGGAAAGCGCGCAGCTGCGTTTTTCCATTGGCCTGTAAAAAGCGCCGGGAACAATGCAATCGCCAACGCGCTCGCGCGCGCGCGAGCGTGCGCAACAATGCAAATGCACCGGAGATTTCTCTCCTTTCGCGCATATGGCCGGAAGGGGAGAAGGGCGAGGGCGAGGGCGAGCGCGTCGTTTGTACTCCGCCAATGCGAAGTGCACGTTGACCTAGGCCTAGACGGATTGTGCGTTTTCTACGCGGCCGCGGCGTGCGTCTCGCGACGACGATCTTCGAGAACGCATACGAGAAGAGTGCGCGAGACAACTCTCGAGACTTTGGAACTTGATTAACCTTTGAACACTAGAATGGATGGAAATTCACCCGATGATATTTTTTTAACTGTCTACCTGCAGTATATATATTGGACCATTTATGCTCAAATAAAGCAAGTTTTTTTTTACAATGAAAAATTATTTTTCCTTTAAAAAATTGTGATTTAAAGCTGCTTTACGCATTGCTGCAAACTCTTGCCAAATATTTATAGTTCACGTACACTTAAGAAAATAAAAAAATTATAAGTAAAAATTCACCCGTCTTAAACCATTTATGCTCAAATAAAGCAAGTTCTTTTTCCAATGAAAAATTATTATTTTTCCTTTAAAAAATTGTGATTTAAAGCTGCTTTATACATTGCTGCAAACTTTTGTCAGATATTTATAGTTCACGTATGCTTGAGAAAACTAAAAAAATTATAGGCAAAAATTCACGTCTTAGACCATTTATGCTCAAATAAAGCAAGTTTTTTTTACAATGAAAAATTAGTTTTCCTTTAAAAAATTGTGATTTAAAGCTGTTTTACACATTGCTGCAAACTTTTGCCAGATATTTATAGTTCACGTACACTTAAAAAAATAAAAAAATTATAGGTAAAAATTCACCCGTCTTAAACCATTTATGCTCAAATAAAGCAAGTTTTTTTTCCAATGAAAAATTATTATTTTTCCTTTAAAAACTAGTGATTTAAAGCTGCTTTACGCATTGCTGCAAACTTTTGCCAAATATTTATAGTTCACGTACACTTCAAAATATAAAAAAAATTATAGGTAAAAATTCACCCGTCCTAGTAACTGGAGACAACAAAAACATCCTAGTGTTCAAGGATTAAAAAGCTGCACAATCTTCTTTGCATACGTTCGTACCTTCATCATACAAAGAGCACGTCCCGGGAGTGCACTCATGGTTGGTTGATTCTGAAATCGATATACTTTTGGATACATAATCGAGAAAAATGAATACTGAAACTGTCGAGAAGTATATCCGTAATTAGAGAAAGAGACTACGGCCGGTGATCAGAAGTCACCCTTCTCGCTTACGTACACTTCAACCGGAACGCACCCTTCGCGCTTCTTTGCCGCAGTGCTTCTCACGAGTATTATTCGTCGCATCTCCGTGAGACGTTTCTCGTATCCGAGTATCTGGAGCGCGCGCAGTCACCTCGCCGGTGAACACCGATACGTATCCCGAGCATTGTTCTCTTGTGAAAAGCGCGCGGTTAGGTAATGCGCGGAAAAGGGGAAAAAAATTGCCCAAGTTTTACGTATCCTGAGCACGACACAATTAAGACCGGGCTAATCACCGACGTCGCCGAGAATAGCGCACGCTTAATTCGAAGATGTTGGCTGGGATGATATTTCGTGTCCCTCTCTTTCTCTCTCTCTCTCTCGCGCGCGCACGCGCGATAGAGAGAGTTTTCCTGCTATAAATACGCTACAACGCGGTCAGTCACGTTGTTAATTAATCGAATAACGAAGGCCGTAGGAATCGGACGTCAGCTCAACGTCTTGCAACGACAGATCGAAATATATCGCGTATAAGCGACGCAACTTGCATTTCTTACGCCGATTCTCGCGTAACAAAACAATCTTATCGCGTCGAGAGACATTTTAAACAGTGGCAGCGAGAAAAAATCTCCGCAAAGACAGCCGCTTTGATCATTGAAAAAGAGAAGAAAAAAATACACCGTCGCCCAAGAATCGCGAATAAAAGCGATGCAATGATGTGATATCCGGTTGCCATTAAGCCGAAACTACTTCTTGTGGAACTAATCATAGTCCGACTTCTCACATTCGCGCGGCGAATCAATTTTTTACCGCTCGGCAACCTTTGTCCTTTTTTCACGGGGCAGGTACTTTGTATCGCAATGGCGGAAGAATTGCGGAGGGATCTTAGACGAACTGATTCGTGCTGCGAGCGAGAGGCATTATGAGGTAAGGGGTTAACGACGTGATTTGACGGGTGGTCTCCGTGTCGGAAAGGAGAGATTGTGGAATTCGCCGCGACGAATTTCAATCCGCCGCGCCTTCCGTCCGGTGTGAAGCGGACCTTACATACACGCATACATACACGAAGGGCATCAGGCCGGAATGCCATTAAGCTGACTCCTCCGGCTCGAGTATATCGAAGTCGTTTCTCTCTCTCTCTCTCTCTCTCTCTCTTTCTCTATCTATCTCTCTCCCTTCATTGCAGTTTTTTTTATAACCAGTGCGATTACGTATCGCGCAACACGATCGAGTTCTCTGGAAGGATCGATGGTGGAGGGACTTTCAACCGCGCGCGAACGCTCTAGCCGACCTCCGGAGACTTTAGTGTTTTTCGACGAATGCGCGCTCGCGCGACGCGTACGTGTACTTAGCAATTATGCCACTCGACTGCAAATAAAGCAACCAGGGCCCCGCTTCGCTAGACGAAGCAAACGTGCTCTGTAGGGTGAAATTATCGCGAGGAATTACAATCCCGTGCTTCGAATGGTACAATTACCATGTAGATTAGATTGGTAAGTGCGCGAATGGCAAGGGGACGAAAGGGACGTGCATTCTCTTGCGAAACTTCAATTATATTTAAATTATTATTCCGAAATCTAATTGCGGAATCGGTTCAGTCGGCGAAAGAAAATTGCGCGAATAATTGAACGCTCGATAGATATATAGATCTACATTAGAGCAGCGCAGCACATTGATCGTACAAAGCGAAGCTTGACAACTTCCAGCCTCACACCGCATTTCTTCTTTTTCTTTTTCTTTTCTTTTCCTCCGATTCGACCGGTGTTACGGATTTGCCATATGAAAGGTATAACCGATCGGGATATTAAGGTCGACTCATTTCATCCGGTATTTTCACCTTGCCAGGTCGTTACGTCGTAATACACTCGTCCGTAATTATAGGTCATTCGCTCGAGTTTGTTTAGCGCGCTGTGCAATTCATTAGGACAAATCCCTCGTTTCCTCCGCGTGGCCGAGATAAATCGCGTCTCTCTACAACGTGTTTCATCGTATACTCGCTGCCAGCCTGCGAACGCGGAACACTATTGTGCAATAATTATGCGACTCGGCTTAACGAGCGCGTGGCTTTTCTGTGGCTGTCGACTCTCCTGCCCTTCGCGATAACTTAGGCGCGATGTGTCTCGCATAATCTAATATTATCTTCGGACTTTGTCAAGTAAACGATTAAAAAATTATATTCGTACAAGCTTCCTCGAAGTTGGAGAAATATGAAAAAAAAAAAAAAAGCTTTTGATATGCCGAAGATAATCGTTGGAGCTGTGTGCTGAGGATTAAGATTGTCCTGTTGACACGTACGGTACACGATGATGACAGACATACCTGAATCAGACTGCCCATATTTCGCGAGCATTGCGACCACCATTATCAGCTGCTGCTCGATACGGACACTATCGGAGGAACTACTCCTTATCACTAATCGCCGGTGACGCCGCTGACGCGCGTAATCCGCGACTCGCGAAATTACTCGATCGCGCCTAAGGAGGCCGAAGGAGATGAGCGAAACGAGAGCGATCCCGAGTGTTACGACCCTCGATGTACACGGTGAATCACCAATTTAGGACACACAGTGCATGCATGTACTTCGTTACGGAGAGAGCTCGAGCGTAATCCGTGTCGTCGCGTTAAAGTCGATTTACCGTCCGACCGATCGACTTACTCTCGATTTACGCTGAGCCTCACGCTGAGAGTGCAAAAAAGCTTGATCTCTACAAGTCATTTAGTAATCATTCGCGCAAGCCTCATTGGCGATACAAAAAGCCTATCTCCCGCTCGTTGTTTGTGAGTCGAAAGGTCGTTACGCGATAACACTTGATCGACGCGAAAGAACCAGTCGCGAGGGGGAGTAAAAGTGCGGTGTTCAATTTATTCGATCGCGAGACGAGGAACGACCCTTCGGACGAGAGAAAATCGCGCGCATTCCGGATATTACAGATTCCTGGCACGAATATAGCTTCTCGGAATATAGGATTGCATTTCGTTTCACGGCGGTGTGCACATTTTCAGGGTAAGATGAAAGCGACGATTTTACCGCGTGACGCAACAACGTTTGACAAGCGGGCAATATTCAAACGTAATGCCGGCATGACTCACAGAAATATCTCCTTTCACGGTTCTCGCGTAGAACTTAACCTATACGAAGAAACCTCCTTTTGCCGCAGGCTTTTCCGCGTGAGCCTGTACTCACTGTATCCGGATATGAAATTTTAATCGAAATTGCAAATGCATACGCTATTCCATCGCTGTAGCATCGACCGACGCCGAAGGATATCCTATTCCTTCGGCAATAAGGACGACCCGACACGTTCACAGAGTCGTCCCTTCATCGCGAAATAAAAGTAGAGAAAGGGGGGAAAAAAAAAAAGAAAAGAAAAGAAAAAATCTGATCGAACACTCGGAAACGCTCGACTTGCAATCGCCGAAGATTACGAAGAGACACAATCGCGCGAGATGTCCTCTCGCTTCCTCGGTCTCCTTCCGTCTCGGGACACGTACACTGACCTCGGCAAAACACACGATCGACTTCGAGTGCCGCGTGCACACGCGTGTTCGCGAAGGTCGGAGAGCTCTCCGGAACCTCGCCCGCGTCCTTGACTTTCGCGTGGAAGCGCGTAACTGGCTGGATGCGCTCGGATCCAGGATCGGGACGGACGAGATTCGTTGTACGACTGCGTGAAGCCGAGTGCAGCTCTGCGATGAATCAACCCCCTCCCTTTCCCTAGCGAGTCGATGTACCTCGGCTACCCCCTCTCTCTCCTGTCCGCCGGTCCTGTCCCTTCCGTTGTATCCGACGCTCTTTCACCGAACGGCCCTGCCGAGCGATAAGTGATAACGAACCGTCGTCGCGACGGCTTCTGGAGAAAGGGTCGCGCTGGGACGCTGAACTGTCGGAAGTTCTATTTGCAGGCACGAGTTCGATTGAGTGAAGAGCGCAACAGTTATATCAAAATAGCTCGGCTCCTTAAATATGGCGAGACTACAGATACACCGAGAAGAAGACACGAGATCATGACCTGTTGCGGGCCTGTCAGGTTGTACATTTGACAGCCAAAGGCGATTCACACGCGGAGGTCAAAGATGAGGGAGGCCTGGAGTGAAGTGTCGGGACACCTCGACCCGTGTATGGTAATTCTCAAGAATGTGCTAACATCGCGGAAAGAGACGGGGAGAACGAGATGGCAAAAGATACGAAGGTTGCGCTCCGTTCGCGCGTTTGGACATTTTCTTTTTTAGCTACAACTTCGAAACGACGCGTGACGACATCGAACAGGCAGCACGCCAACGATTGAGTCAAGCGACACGTCGAGAGCGCACGCGAAATTCATGTTAACACTTGATGAATCTTACGCCTATTTCTGCCGTGCACACCTGGCAGAATCAACCGAAATATTTCCCGACGCAATAGGTTGAATGACTCAACTCGGTGGAGACGCGTCTCGAGTGAAAATCGTCGCGAATTTACTCGGTCCTCTTCTAAGCGTGATTAAACACGGCTGGTCACTCGCGAACCGATGCCTCCGATGGCCGTAGTTTCTATTTTCACGTTTAATTTTCCACGGTACTACACTCATTGAAGGTGCAATTACCGAAACGCGCGTCTCGTCGTCCATCAAAGCCGTGTCTGATAAAATTTCCATCGAGATGAAATCGGTCGTAATTGAATCAAACGCCCTCTCCATAGACGAGACTTTGACATTATTTACGAAGCGGAGAAGATCGATGAGACTGTCGAGAGACTGCGGAGCGCATCGGCTGCGTCGCGCAAGTGAACAGAAAGCGCGCTTTTGCCGGGCGAAGCCGCGCGGCACCGCGATGAAAAAGAAGGACAGAGAGAGAGAGAGAGAGAATGTTTCGCGCCACGTGGCATCGTAAAAAAGTAAAAACTCGCAGTGGCGTTGCGGATAATTATCATGCTCGCGAGCATAATTCACGATCTCATACCGCACGAGCGTACCACATGCCGCGCGAGCGATGCAACTTTCACGGAGCCGCGAAGCAGAATTGCTCGACGGAGCGGACAACGAATGACCGATGGTGCCTGGCGCGTGCATAGAAATCGCTGGAACGGGGTTGGTGTTCGTCATGCGATCGCGCCGCGTTTAATGCGCGGACGTGTGAAAACGTGACCGCGAGAGGTTTCTCGCTGTAACGCCGGCGGAGGAAGAGGGAGAGAAAGAGAGATACTTTCCTCCGAGTCGATTTCTAACGTCGTCGTCGTCGTCGTCGTCGGATGCGGATAGAGCGAGCTCCCGCTTAGCACAGAATCGCGATAGACGCCGTCGCACTTCCGCGCGATTTCCGAGTCGAGAAATTTCAGCGAAAGCTTTCGACGCTCTTCCTGCTCCGCAACTTTTCGTCCTTTATTTCTTCATCGCTGGAAATCTCGCGACAATTTTCCACTCGGATGTCTCTTTGTTCTCCGCGAATTTCTTCTCAATGTCCGTGCAAGTCGGAAATATCCGACGTAATAAATTGAACATACCTCGAAAACCTACATCGCTGCCCGCATCCCGCGCCCCGCGTCCTTCGTCCTGGCACCTCAACCCGGCTGCTGCTCATCCTGGCTGCTCCTCCGTCGTGACACTGACACTGACACTCGTGCGGGTACGATTCGAGATCGAAGATTTCGTAATAAATTCATCACGTGTTAAATAACGCGACACCGACGCGCGGACCCGATTGAGTACTCCAAGAGCCGACGAAATATTTCGATCGCCCGACGAAAATAACGCACCGACGACACACGCACTCCGTCCGCGCTGTGCGTGTCTCACTCGCCGGCTCGAAGCATAATAGAATCAGTCGGGAAAGCACGCGACTCACGAAGGTGAGTAAATTTGACCGCTTTAAAGGTCCGGACTGTTTTCGAAACATTGATTGTTTTGATCGCTCGGCTCTGTTCAGCGGTGGGGAACGACCCCGCTGACGCTATTGACGAGAGACGACGTAGTCCTTTGTGTCCTTTGTCTCAATCCGCCGCGCGTACCCGTCGCGTACTTTTCCGTGACTGAATGTTATATTGCGTCATGAGAGCCGTGTATCGATGAATTACTTAAAACAGCCTTTGATTCGCGAATATCTCGCCGGCTCTTGAAATATTCGATCGGCGTCTCCCGTCACCGCGTTCATTAACGAGCGTTTATAATTAATTCCTCCGATCAAATCGCATCTACACGAATGTCAGTGTTAAGAGCTAATTTTCGAAATGTCACGACAGCGAAGCGGGAAACGGAATGCCAGATTGAGAGAAGTCTGCTGGATACGGGCAGCGATATATTTTAATATGATATTGTTTGCTGTAGAAAATCTTTTTAAATTTAATAACGGGGATGTTTGAACAAAATTACCGAGAATGTTGCATTGTTTAGCAATGGTTTCTCTCATATTTGCAGCTGAATATGCAATTAGTACGCTATTGTTCGTTGAAATTGAAGATAAATATTAAACGCAGGTAGAATGAGAGAGATGATCTCAAACCAAAAGAGGAAATAAGACGAGATAATGAGATGTTAAATCAATCCGAAATAAATCTTTCTTTAAGACTATACGCGAAGAACACAACAATAAGTATTTATTTATAGCGTCAAGGTGAAACACAGTAGCCTGTATAATACAATGTTACATCTCGAGATTCCCCACTGGGCCTGCCGAGTTTGACGGAATGTGCAAGATTAATGTAAAACCGATAATTCGACCTGGGCGTGACAGCTGAAGGCAGAGGGGGGGGGGAGGGGCCAGAGGGCATCGATGCGAAGGAAGGCAAATAAAGAAACGCGTGCTAATGATAATGCGCAAGATGCCCGGCCCTACACGATACGGAAGAGGATTACTTTGCAAAAGAGGTATGAAAAGTCGACGTCACAGTCCCTTGATTTAGCCCCGACGACGATAGCAAAAGCAGGATATATCCAGCGAGGAGATACGTTTATCGAGTAGCGCGGTGTCATTCGAAACGAGTCGCCGCCAGGCAACAAGGTTGATCGAGAATGCAACCGAATGCAATCGAAATGGATACCGTTTGTGGTTCGCAGGGAAGGAAGAAAAGAGAGAAAAGGAGATATTATATTTAAGTCAAGTATGTGGATAAAACACTTATTAAGAGCATGGGAAATATTACACGCGATTACAGGCAAAAATGGAAACAGATAGAAGCAAACGCGGATAAGCGGACCTTGCGAAAAATGATAACGCGTATTATTCAATATACGCGTGTTATCAACTCGTAAAGACTTATAGAGAACAGGTTCCAAAAGGAGCGAGAGAGAGAGAGAGAGAGAGAGAGAGAGAGAGAGAGAGGGGGGGGAGGGAGGGAGTGAGAAAAGCATCTCAAGTCTAGCCTAATGGATTATCCGAGATTATCTCGCGAAAATGTAATCGGAAATCTGAAGGGTCTTGCGTAAAAGAGGACGAAGGAAAGAGATGGGAGACAGAAAAGGATCCGCATAGTAAGCAGGTATGCAAATATGGAAGCATGGATTATTAAACTGGCCGTAATCGGCACGCATTCCCGCGCGAAAGTCGCGTCGCGAATAACACGCCTCCGAGGGAGGACCGCGCGTCGTCGATCGGATCGCTCTTATCGAGCGAATTGCGCATAATTACGTCAACAAAGTAGATGTAAAATAGATTTTTGTATTCGATCGTCTGCTCACCGTTCTCTTTCGCAGCCCTCGAGACTTCACGGCGACTTTGCCTCGGCGGAAAAGGCCGACCGAAAACTACCGTCCGGTCGATGATTGCGTAACGGTGTTAAAATAATTAGTGCGTATTACGTGTAGCGCTGAGTTGCGCTGCGCTGCGCTGCGCTGCGCTGCGCTGCGCGCGGTCGTAATTGGTGGACGCTGCGCGTCGACAGGCGAGAACGAGCACGATGCGAAACGGCGATACGTCGCGATGGAACGGTGGCCGACGAGATGAGATGCAAATTTTCTCGTTATGTATCCTCTCGTTAGCTCACCGCCTCGATCTGGTCCGCGGTGGTCTGACGTTTTCTCCTTTAATAAATCTCAATTTATTCCCGGTGGCGATGAAACTAATTAATATAAATGAAGAGGTGAACGGAGATGAAAGAGATAAATCGAATCTCACGAGAGGGAGAATTATCATCTCAAATAGATCGTTATCTTATCTGTTACTCATAATCACGCGTGAAGGGCGCGTGATTTCGCTCCGCGCGACGAATCACCGCGGAGACAAAGAAGAGCGACGGGGCGGGGGCGAGCAAAGTGACGACAAGTGAGAAAAGCCGAGCTGAATCTCCGCGACGCGATTGCGAGAAATGGCGCTGGAAAAATTTATACAATCTACATATCCAAGGCAACGAGATTCTCGCGGGGGAGTGAGTCATCATGTATAATATCGATCCACCTACATTGTACAATCGGCGAGCGTTGCAGGCAACACACTCTAGAGTTCGCGGCGCAGAGACGACTTGCCGCTACCGGCGACCACGGGCGACCACGTTGCGCGATTCGACGAGACGGACGACGATTCATTAAAACGGCCACCACGAGCAGCAGCACACTTCCCTCTGCCGATTCGACGTGGTCGGTGAATGCCGGCCAATTTAAAGCGTTCCACATCGTTTCCTGTTTATTACGTCCCCGATGTCGGCACGATCAATGGCCGCGTGGCCCTGACGATGGCGAGCGAAATATCACGCAAAATCGTGCGATCATTATTTAATCCTTAAAGAGCGCCGCTTCTATCGGGCTGACGGTAACCTTCTACCTCGGAAATTAAACGGCCAATTTATCGCTCCGAATTGCAGCACGAGTCGCGCGAGTCGCTGCGCGAAGCGCGCTAGCGACGATCATTGTGGGACATCCCACGCGCTTGTGGGACTTTGGAGTTTTGTGAATGAAGAGGTGTACACAATATACCAAGGCGGAGCCTACGAGCTTGCCAAAAAAGAAGCGGGGTTATTTTGGCACTCGACTAAAGTCGAGTCGAACAATCTCTCGATTTAAATGAAGATAAACACAAGAGGGGGAGGAGCGCGTATATACGTGTGCGTGACGACACACGTGTGACGTCGCAGGCGGCTAGAGCGAAACCGACGCACGCTACGCGCGCGCACGCGCACACACACACACACACACACACACACACACACACACACACACACACACACACACATATATCACGATACAAAACAGGCATTATTATAAATTGCCTTTTGAAAGTACATGGCACGGGAATCCGACATTGAGGGATTAACGATGGAAAGCGGCACGCGATGAAATTATCAAAGCCGGTAATAAATGATCGGATTTTTAAACGCAGGCTTCAGACGGGGGCGAGCAACAATGCCGTACCGTTAGCGTACAGGCGCACAATCATACGGGTGTTGCGAGAATAAATAACTGCAACCTACTTAAGAGCCTTCGTTACACGCTACTCGTACGCCAAAGCACATCAATCAGAAACACGAGCGCGTCGTCTCGCGCCTCGAGTGATCGAGTCAACAGACTCGTATTGTCCAGGTACGAGAGAGAGAGAGAGAGAGAGAGAGAGAGAGAGAGAGAGAGAAAGAGACGAAATAACTACTCGATATAATGAACCGTCATGATCACGAGGTTTACCTCGGGATCAAACTTGTGAACTCTCCCCGACTCCCGTTGCCGAGAAACAGCGGCTCGTTTCTCCTGAAACGCAAAGCTCAGAAAATAAATATTCCAAGAGATTCGGAGGAACGATACGGAAATTGTTTATGTGAGCCGTGCTTATCTTGCCGGGTCTCATGCATGTCTGATCAAGTTGTGACACAATGTACGTCCGATCCCTTTCGACGAATTCGTACAGGCTTTACATTTCAATGGAGATCAATATGCAGAGTCTCAGTCATGTGTCGTTCGTTATTTATAACCGATCGTCGTGAAGTTCGCAGAGTCAATGTCGTTGCAGCTGATTGCAGCTGATAATAATGAAACGCGTCCCTCCTGAAAGCGCGCCGATAAGAATCGCCGATTGGGACGGAATAGTTATCAGATAACGGTGTAATGGCCTGTTTTGCACAAAAATACACGAGCGGGTATTCGTATTCCGGAAAGGTCTCGTTAAAATGTTGAAACTGACCGTGAAACTCGACTCGAACGACTCAAGTGTAATGCGACGTTGCGTCATAACATTACGAGCGCGCTACAAAGTGCCGGATCATTATAACGTGCACGCATACGCGCCTGTATGTGCACGCATCGTGAGGATAAAGACGAGAAAGAAGTTGAGGATCGTCGGGGGAGAATTTATATTTTGGACGAGAGAATTTATTTCAAAGAGAAAGAGATAGGATAGAGCGAGAAAGAGGGGAGGGAGAGAGAGAGAGAGAGAGAGGAAGAAACGGGAACCGGTGCGTTTCCATAAACGCGGCGTAATCAGCCGACTTCCTTCCGTTAAAAAGCCGCTGAACCATGCCGGCACACGTGAGACCATCTGGCGGATACGAAAAGCGACCGATGTAACTTACAGCGCGGCGAGAAACCGCGCAAAGCTGTATATATATCAAGCGGACTCTATATATATATATATATTACCGTGCCTCTCGGCCGCATCACACATATATGTGTATACCGCCGAGATACGCGCGAATGTGTAACGTTTCTGAACAGCAATTACGCAGCGACAATTACCGTCAGTAGTTACGATATTGTTGCGTGCAACGTCAAAACAACAATTATCCATCGCTCAGCGCGCTTTGTGTCAGGATCATCGAGCCGAAGGCTCGCGTCGTTGCAGACGCAATGTTCAAAAGAGGGCTCAAAAGACGGTAGCCTAATCTCAAAAATAACGAGTGAGCATCCTCCCCACGCATGGTTTGAGAATTGTACGAACGGCTTCCTACGACGCTACCGATAAGCTCAATAATGAGCTCGTAAGTAGAGATAAAATTGCATCGTTCCACAAGACCTTCCGTCCCTCTCCGGGGGGTGGGGGGTTTAAAAAAATTTATGACGTCACTCTTTTGTGTACATGTAAAATCAAAGTGCTGTTAATGAATTATATAACGTTCTTGTATGTAGCGATCTTTCCCGGCGCTTATCGCTGAATTCTTTATCGCCGCCGATACACTCTGCAATAATGCAACGGAATCGAAATCGATAGTAGATCGCGCGGACATCGGCGCGATAAAAGGGACTCGCAGCTGTGGTCACGCGAAACGAAGGCGTGCCGGCAGTTCTACAGGACAACTTTACGATTTACGTCCGACCGAGTCCGCGATCGAGCCAATATCCTCCGTTCAGCGTGTGGAAATCCGAGGCGAGGTTAATCGCAGTGTGCTCCTTAGGCTCAGAAGCCCCCTTCGCGCCGCAAATATCTGCTCGCGTTGGAAAGATGTTCGCGCGCGCGCACGCGCGAAACAAAACGGCAATCTTATCCGGCAGGATCTGCGACACGCCGCGGAAATCACAGCGAGATAAAAATGTGCGCACTTATCGTCACCCGAGACCGAGGCGGTTGTGTAATTCAGACATTGAGACTTCGGACAGGCGGTCTAAAGTATATAGTCTAAAGGCTACAAGTCTTCGAGTGCACGAATGTGCAGCGAACCGGTGCAGCAAAACTTGCATTGTTATACGGCGCGACGGTGGATAGTTGATCTCGTTACACGTATTTACTACATCAGGACTTGATATCAGAAAATATCAATATCCATTCCTCGCGATAAGTTCACTCGGTCTGCGTCGTTTTCAAGTTTAACTACTGACCAACCTCGCTTCTTGTTATTTATTCTCAACGGAGAATGTGCTAGTAGAATGTGTAAAAAGCGTAGGCGTGTGTGACAGAGGCAGCGATTTCAACATTTCAGTATCGTCTTCCGGAAGTAAGGAGAAAGAATCTGATATAAATGCGTTATCTGATTACAGTCTAGAAAACATGTAGGCTGTTACTCATCGTTTTCCACACCTTTTTCCATACCATACCCCAAGAGTGTAACTCTGAGCTCCGGACGATTATAAATAGCCGTAGAGTAGTTTGCGCGTCATAAAAGTCAGATTAGTGACTTGAGACAAAGTTCGTCACAAGACAAGAGAACGTAAGCACGACGCTTGCAATAATATAATTCAATATCTCCCATATATCTATGTAGTCTTAGAAAATAAAGAAAGGTAAGCGATATTCGAGAACCTTTATACCAAGACTTTTTAAGAAACGCGACACCGGCCGACGACGTCCCTGTCTGCTTCAGCACTCACTCAGAATGTCTCAGAGTTATATCCTTCTGCCGCCGCAGGATTCCCCCAGCCGGAATCGACATTTCCTTAAGAAATATCTCGATCTCAGAAGCTACATCTCACTACGTTTTTAATAATCAACGCAACAATTGCGCATTTGTAAGCAATTTTCTTGCTAAAATTCCAAATTCCAATGAGAAATCTAGCCGTGCTCTTTGCAATGTTGACGCGAACATTGGACACAAATTGCAAAAGTCGCGGAATATCTTAAAGGACTCGCGTAACTCGCGATCTCTCGAGACATACCGAGACCAGTTTCCAGTTTGATAAAGACAGCGGCTGGCTATCGTGAACACGTCTACATTGTACCCTGACAAATGACGAAGCGGCATGAACGAACGGCCGGCAGCAGCAGCCAGCGAGAGCACGTTGCAGGCCTCGCACGCGCGGCGCGGTGGCGCCGCGGCTGACGTGCCGCGACGTCGAGGATCGTCGCGCACAGCGGCGCGGCGGCGGCGGCGGCGGCGGCGCGAGCACGTTCGTGATACGTACATACGTAGGTGTGCGAGTCGCGAATCAGCCGGTGTGAAATTCACGAGGACGATCTCGCACGAGGGCTAAGCAGGATCGAAGGGAGACAGCGAAGGAACTCGCGCGAAGATGCGAAAGACTGAGACAGATAACGGTAATCTCTCAGGCGGCCGGGGACGTCGTCGCGCGGAGTCGACGCAAACCGCAAGGCCGTCGGCGCGTGACCTTAATGAGTAATCAGTCCGGCAGCTCGGCCGACTCGGGCGTTAATCGTGCAATATTACGCAAAGCTGTGCGAATTGATCCAACCGTCCGACCGACCGCAAAATCGTCTCGGCACTGTCAAACGCGCGTTGAGCCAACACATCTGATAAGCGACAGGAAGAACGACCAACGACGGCGATGACAGGCACCGTGGACGGGCGACGCGACCACGTCGGGGTGTCGCGGAGCTCGTTCTGAGCCGACGTACGCAAGCCTGGAGCGAATGCCGGGTTCGTGTACGTGATTTTCTCGCGGACGGCTCACGGCGCTCAACGTGCACGGTGCGATATCGCTCGACGATGTGCGGATACGTGCGTGCATGCGGACGGACGGCGGGACCTTGTGGCAATTACGGGACGCGGTGCGCCGCCACGGCGACGTACACGGCCCGGTAATGCCGGGCTGCCGCGGCACGGCCGGATCGCGGCGAGTAAAGGGACACAATGCGCCGACAAATACCTCGTTTCTCGACGAGCTTCGAAATCTCCTCCCTGTTGTCAGCCATCTTAGCACCAGTCACTGTCCCACAATGCACGTTGGGTAAAAACAAACGAGCCGAAGCCGCACCGCGGCGCCAGCGATTCGCAGCTGCAGCGCCACCTGCTGTGTCGCGACCGAGTCAACGCCTGTGTGTCCCAGGGCCGTGCTACGCGCCGCAGAGCACACGGCGCGCGCGCACACGGCGAAGCTTCCGATACTTTTTATCATGATCGTTACATCTCAATGGTATCTCATTAATATTCACTCTCCTCCGATCTTTTAATGATGAATGATATTTCCCGATTTTTGCTCAATCGTGCAAATTATCTCGAAACTTTGAAAATACTTTGCTTTTACGAAATAACTATTTTATCGATGCACTTAACGACTTTTGACACAATAATGTTATCATAAAATCGTTAAAGAAACTCAAATGTTTATCTACTAACGATTAATATAAGGATACTTTGTAACACGTGACCAATAGGTCATATTCTCGATTTGATAATCTTGCTTCATCGAACGTGTTCTTTATATGAAATTCAATATTAAATTCATATATAATCGCTTTTTCATTTTATGCGTCATTCTTGTAAAAATCTCGACTAAAAGCGTATCGATCTTTATGTAATCAATAAAAATCATTTTGCATACCGTCATGTAATATGTATGTCATAATATATATATAGTGTGTCATGTATATATTTGCGTCGTGCATATATTTGCATGATATATTTATGCAAACGTTGAGAATGATAACAAAAAGCAAAGTTGATAAAAAAAAATAGTAAATTTAAATATACGCATATGTCGCTTTTCTTATGTATAGTTTCATCGAAGCCTTATTCCAATGTATAAAACATGCGACATAATCATACCGTTTTAGAAAACAAACTTAATATATTCAGAAGTAGTAGCCAAGTTCCCCTCCTTGAATACTTTTCTTTTCTGCCGTACAGATATATATTCGTGGCATGACACACTTTCATAAAACAGCCGCTCCTGGCACCAGATCGTCCACGCTTATATACTTCCGTTAGGCCGTGCCACGCACGATCCACGACGGCAGTCTTCGTGCGCTTTTCCATGGAATAGGTGGTGTTTGCTCAAAGTTCGCAATATGGGTGACTGCGACGTTGTGATTGTCTCAGCTGTTAGAACTTGCATAGGTAACACCGGAAAGAATAACGTGCAAAGTCAATCAGACATTAACCGAATCATATGCAGCAACTTGTAATACAAACTTTAAACAATTAACTTAATTTGGATCAATCACAAATATAAAGCTAATTCTAAAAATACTTTATGTGTAAATTAATTCTTTAGGAATGATTGTAAACAATAGGTTCTTCTGTGTATATTTATCCAATTCTGGTATATCTGCTGGAAAATCATACATGTGCATATAACATTGGTACAGTAATTATATATATAAAATCTTATATACGAATAAAGTATCTATATAATAAAAGATATATTGTATTACAAGAGGACAGATATATCTTGTCTGAAAATTCATACGAAATAATGTGTACTCATATCATATGTAATCATATATATCACAAATGTACAGATTACTATACTTCTTAATACTCAAGTTGTATCTTATAGGATCATTCTGTGGGTCTTTGTCTTGTCTGAAAGCATCATTGCTGGGAAGTATTGTCATCAAGGAGAGCCTGGCAAGAGTTGGATTAAATGGAACAGATGTTTCTGAAGTTATCATGGGACAGGTATTAAATATTTTAACAAATGCTATAAAAAAAATAGACAATACATCAAATTATATGTATTTTCAAATTTGCAATTAAAAGTATATATTTTAATATATTTTTATCATCTTTATATATTCATGTATCTTTGTTTTTATTACCTACGTAAATTTTTTTTCATTTTATCATTTCATTTATATAAATTCGTATCACTTAAATATATATTTATATTCGTGTATCATATTTTTGTTACTTACTGCAGGTACTTACTGCGACAGAAGGCCAAAATCCTGCAAGACAAGCAGCAATATATGCTGGCATATCTAATCATGTGCCAGCTTATCAAGTCAACATGTTATGTGGTTCTGGTTTAAAGTGCGTATAGATGATAATGACATGATATATTTTATACTGAATGAACATATGTGTGTACGTGTGAAGAAGAATATTAATTATAGGACATAGATATTGAAATGTGACATACATACATAATTTGCAGATCTGTAATAAATGGTTATTCTTCTATAAAATCAGGAGAAAATGACATAGTTGTAGCTGGTGGTCAAGAAAACATGAGCAGGGCACCGCATGCCACTTATCTCAGATCTGCTATTAAATATGGGAATAACAATTTGGTTGATACACTAATAGAAGATGGTTTAACAGATGCCTTCCATAACATCCATATGGCAATCACAGGTATAAAAAGAAGAATATTGCCAAAAAAAGGTATAAAATATTTAAATTTTATATCCCTGTAACTTTATTTTTACGTATTACAAACAGCTGAGAATCTCGCGGAAAAATATGCAATAAGTAGAGAGGCACAAGACAATTATGCAAATAAATCTCAACAAAAAGCTGAAGCTGCCATTACTGCTGGGCATTTTAAAAAAGAGATTGTTCCAGTGATTATTGAAGGCAAGAAAGAAGTTACTGCTGTATCTCAAGACGAATTTCCGAAATTCGGGTCAACCGTAGAAAAACTTGCCAACTTAAAACCAGCATTTAGGCCGGTATGTAAATATCCCTCTGTGTAAGATCATATAACTTTACAAACACAAAATATAACATTCGTTAATTATATTATGTTCAGGGAAATGGCACAATTACTGCCGGCAATGCATCTGGTATAAATGATGGTGCAGCCGCTATAGTTCTAATGTCTCAAGAAGCTGCTGTAAATAAAGGAATTGCACCATTAGCCAGAATCGTTGCAGTTGCACAAGTTGGAGTTGAACCTCAGATCATGGGTATTGGTCCAATCGAAGCTGTTAAATTAGTCGTTAGTATGATATATTTGGTTTTTAATTGATTATATTTATTTTAGCAGGATATGATTTGTCATTATTGAAAATACACTACTATTTCAGTTGAAGAAAGCAAATTGGACAAAGGAGGAAGTAGATTTTTATGAATTAAACGAGGCCTTTGCAGCGCAAGCGATTGTATGTATTCAAGAGCTCGATCTGGATCCTGAGAAAGTTAATGTCAATGGTGGTGCTATTGCCTTAGGCCATCCCATTGGCGCATCTGGTATTCATCAAATTAATGTTCAAACTTGCTTCAACGGAATTCTCACTTTCTAATTGAATTTTGTTTTTTAGGTGCAAGAGTACTGGTTACTCTGTTACACACTTTGGAAAGAACTGGGAAAAAAAAAGGTATTGCATCTTTATGCATTGGAGGAGGCATGGGCATTGCTGTTGCTGTTGAAAGAAAATAACAAATGTCTTCTTTATCCAATATGAAAATTGTTATAAGTCTTTTTATTAACAGATTTTCTTACAAAAATAGCATTTTTCTTATGCTATACGATGATCTTGAGGACATTTGTCATTGAGTTCTATAGAAATTTATCATATATGTATATATAAATATGCAAGTATTCAATTTATTTTAGTGTTAAAATATAATACATGATATTGTTTTAGAAGATAATGCAGTTGAATATTTTTATACTGCAATTTATACAAAATGTAAAGATACATACATATATATATATATATATAGTGTAAAATATTGTAATGTTAAGCTTCTCACAATCTATGAAGAATACAGAACACATAAAGTAAAAACAAAGTCTCTCAAGCTGTAACTAAATCACAATCATCCATTTGAGCAGTTACATTATATTTCACGTCATTCAAGTTCCTATGTATAGGTAGACATTTAAAAAATATCAAACTGAATTTGTATAAATCTCACTTTCTATCTGCTATCTGATTTTGAATCAGTCCTATTTTTACTTTCTAAAATTTTATCTACAGCAACGAGATCTTCTTGTTGTTTTTGTTGAGTGCGTTTTGTTCTAAAATTATGTTTTATATCTTTTACTTCCCTCGGTGAACCCTTTAGTTGTTGTAACTGTTCCTTGATAGCTGGTATAATCCGTATCTTGAATTATAATAATGTTTTCGTCAGAATTTTACTTAATATATGCTACATTATTTAAAATACATTTGTAAGATGCATTTAAAATGCACAAAGCAAGTTTTAGAGAATAAAGATTTTACTCTTATTTAATAAAGACATACACAGAAATAAAACTCAATTATTATTTATTTTTCTATATAATTCCGGAAAGGAACAATTATTTTCGCATAACTGATACATGGTTGTGTGTATACTAACAAGCATATTAATAAGACATTATGATTTTTTATATTTATCAAAACATGGAAAAGATTTATCTACAGCAATTGTTAAAATCTCATCAATGCATGATACACAAAGTTTTGAGTGCTTTTTTATTATATACCCCCAAAAAGTGTCTACATTAGTCTTCAAATCTGTCAAGCAAAAGTAAGATCCCCAAAGTTTTGAGTTCAATATCTTTTTATCTGGATACTGTTTACAACACAAATCCATACAATTATCTTTTTTTTCTGACATTACTTCTTCAACTATGGATATTGTATCACAATATGTGAAAGCATTCGGTACATAAACATCTTGCACCAGGTTGTCACCTATGTATAAACATTGTGGATTTTTTTTACCCGTTGTAAAAGAGAAAAATTTGTGCAAATCTTTCCAATTTCCTTGACTATATATTTTGCCCTTTTGTAAATGTTGACTTATAATATCAGTTTTCTTATTTTGTACAACTTCTAAAAACGGTCGATCCGTGGTAAAAAAGCCTGGTTTTTTTGCAAAGCATATTACAATATCAAAAATAGATTGCCACTTCTCTCCAAGAGCATAAGTTGCAATAAAATTTACGTAATCTATATTTGATCCAGTAAGAAGAAAAGTCACAGGTTTTGGTTCAATCTGTTGCAACCATGAAATTATAGCTGTAATATTAGCTTTATGTAGATATTTTTCTGGATTCTTCTTAACATGGCCAAAGATCCCTTTGTCCAATTCAAAATGATCTATAGAAAACATATAGATCATGCCATCCAATATATCAGGCCAAATATTATATTTATCCTGGTGCGATTCACATTCTTCATCAAGGATATCTACTGCCCGTGCAAACACCAGACTTGCAGGAATATCAAAATAATCCAGCACACTTCTCATTTTTTGAGACAAAGGGCCATTCCAGGTTTCCATTAAAGCCTGAGCATTACTACAGAAAATATCAGTTACTTCCCATTTCTGCTCAGGATATATCTCCTTTATTTGATCTTTATTCAACAAATGTGTGCCATGACAGGCTTTATGGATAATACCATCTAGACCTAATTTGAGTATATTTCCTCTCTCAAAGTCTAGCACTAATCCTTTTTGCATAAAATCCAAGTCATTGTCTGTCAATGGTTCCAACAGTTTCTTATTGTATCCCCGTTTATTTACCATAAATGTAGCTAATATTTCATATTCCATGTGCATCAAGTCCGTAACTTTATAACGCACTAAAGTATTATCCAAGTCGAAGCCAATGCAGTCATAGTCCGCCAGTTTAAACATATTCATATTGCGTTTTACAACACAAAATGTCTTGGAACTATACTGATAAGAGTTCACGTGAACACTGATATTGGTGAGTAGAAATGCTCTACCAGGTACGTGTTTATGTGCAGAAATAGGCGTACTGATATACCATTTAACAGTACTGCGATAAAAGTACCTGATCATATTCTCACATGACCATGATATATTATAGCCAACAGTTCTTCAGCATGTTTTTTCATCAGACACAAGCAGTTGCAATATTTCAAAGTCAAATTAGATAATCTCGAGATATGAAACTTCTTCACCTTGGCATTATTAGCTCGACTGTATTCTGACATTTATTTCTTAACCAAAATGAATGAAAGAAAAACCGTTTTTGGTATGATTTTTTGCATAAACTGATCCATATAAAATAACCTAAACGATCCGTTTGTGTTATCATTCTGAGAACCGCCTTAAAAATTACCAGCGAGATACTAGATAATAACTACCTAGAAAGATACTAGATAATAAGAGAGAGGGGAGAAAAGAGGACGATAGAGAAGGGGGAGAGGAAGCACGCACGGAAAATTTGCAATTTTGTGTCTACTTACATTTGGTGGGATATGAACATAGCGGATGTTCCTTGCTTGCACGAAGGATACGTCATGCTTAAAGGAGTCTCCGCGTGGATCCGTGAATATACAATCCTTCATTACGATGTTCATGAATCTGCAAAAGTGGGGACACGTGCATCAAGTCGATTTACGCGCGACCGAAAACATTTTCTCGCATTAAGATTGCGTCTCTTCTATTAGCGAAAGAAATAATCGTATGTTAATACCGAGATGTATTTCTCACCACGAACATATCGTGTTATCGCGAATAAAGTGCACTTTTGAGTATATAACGGCTATATTAACCAACGATGAAAACTTGCCACAGCGGAAATAAAGCATGTAACATATTACGTACCCGTCGACTTCCTCGACGACGCCGTAAATCGACGCCTCATTCCGCAGGTCCACCGTTGTTCGTTGCTTCTCCACAGCTTTCAGCAGAATAGCCAGGCTGTTGTAAAGAAGATGTTTCTCGTACTTTTCTGTAGCCATCGAGAATACGGACGAGAGCGCGCGAAACACACAATGATCGTGATGCCGTCGATGCCGGCAAGCGGAGTGAGGTGTCACGTGATCTTCGCTCACGGACCTGCGCACAATCGCACGATTTGAACGTGCGTTACGTTGCGTGTAAAGATGTTGCTCTATTATTCTGGTGTTATTGTAGGAAATTCTTTATATATTCGTCTTAATTTGTTTGATTTCCATTTCGCAGCATTACCTCCTTGACGACAGACGTATTATTATCGTTAGGACAAATTGTGGGCCATTAAAGTCGTTTTTATTTAACGCTACAATGCAATTCTACCACACACACTTACTGTAATATATTCGTTATTTTCAACTCTCAAATTCATGATTAACGCTAAACAATGTTTATTCAATGACGTGCCAGATAGATTGGTGTGCAATAATTAATATCATAAATAGTCACTCGTCTACGACAATAGCCTCTGAGTTCACATCCATTTCATTTTGAGGCGCAGACTCGAGAGAAGAAGCTTTTATTTATCGAATTGAGAATAGCGATTCCTGACAAGAGAGCAGTGTCTATTGAGATTATATTTCGTTACGCAAATGCGGTGTTCATACGGGAGCGATCCGTATGACAATTGTAACTAGATTGCCCTGAACCCATTATTAATTCCATCTCGAGGTTCGTTCTTTCGTTCGGAAGTTGCGAGATGTTAAACGCGTTATCGTGGGGAGATTCGATTTGTCCTCGTATTATACTACCATCGTGAACCCGATGTTAGTCTATATATAGTCACTCATAGCCGTCATTGCTAGAGGAATTAGGTTACTTCCCAACGGATATACAAAGGGGTCTTGTAAATGGTCGTATCCTACGTGCATCTAAAACAATCTCGTACAAGTATTTCCGCATAGATGTCTTCTTGTTTCGCGAGCAACAATCCGTTTCGTGGAAAATTAAAAATCGATGATTTTTCATTCGAGAGAGAGAGAGAGAGATGCTATTAAAAATTTAACAGAATATAAATATTGGGACGTATGACACGGTTTCTACGATATAAAGTAATCCCAACACGTAACATCGCGTTTTGTTGCTAATTGAGTATTTTAGCAGGTTGCTTCTAAAAGCAACGTCACACAAATGTAACTTGGTCGATGTAGCAGCAAAGTTTAATACATGAATTTAACTTATCGCGTAATTGCATGTGCATAATTGCGGGAGGTGTTTACTTTTGCTATATCGTTACGTGCAAGATCGTGGAAAAGATAATCAACTACGATCGTTTATACTCGACATTTCATAGAGAGATAATACCCTCTCCGCTATTTCTAAGATAAACTCGAACCACATTTCCACATCAATATATTCAGAGGCGCGATAACTTGTAAATACAAAATATATAGTCATTTACTGAAATCTTTCATGGATTTCGATGGTAAAACGCAACGAACAAACCGTAAAGGTAAATTTTGCGAGTAATATTTCAGTAAGCATCCTGTACAGCGCGACGGTATAGCCTCATTATTAATTTCGCCGTGTAACGTATTACATAATATAATGATTTACTTGACTCGCCGGTGTTCGTACACCGGTGCCCCGCGATTTTACGTCACACTTCCGGATCTGATGCCTGCTTCTACGAATGATGCGCTGCGAGAGAGAGAGAGAGAGAGAGAGAGAGAGAGAGAGAGAGAGAGAGAGAGAGAGAGAGAGCGTCCAGCGCTCTTCACGCTCCGACGTCACCGTCGAAGATTCATTTCGCGCGCGTGCCTCTCTCTCTCTCTCTCTTTCTCTCTCTCTCTTTCTCTCTCGCATCCCGCTCTCATTCTCCGTCCCTGTAGGGCGAATTGTCCCGGCGTGTGTCTTCCGTTCGCCAATATGCAGCAACGCCGTTCGAGCAGCCGGCCGTAGCGAGCGGGCCGGCTTGAAAACCAAACGCCGCGCCGCGCGCATTTTTCTTCCTTCGGCGCTTATTATTCGGTGCCGTGCGACCCGCCGCCGATGAGTGCCCTCTTCCTGTGATCACCCGGTCTCTCCTTCTCCCCCGAACCGTCTCTGTTATCTGCCCGTGCGCGTCCCTTTTCCCCCTTTCGGTGTGCGCCTTTCGCTTCCCCGCGAGCCTCCCTCGGCGCGCACACTAATCAGC
The DNA here is from genome assembly GCF_003227715.2 of Harpegnathos saltator. Classification (NCBI taxonomy): domain Eukaryota; kingdom Metazoa; phylum Arthropoda; class Insecta; order Hymenoptera; family Formicidae; genus Harpegnathos; species Harpegnathos saltator. The sequence continues at coordinate 974,011 of NW_020229890.1, forward strand.
TTCCTGGATGGGGCACATTATCTGCCTGATTGTGCAGATCCCAACGCCGCGATACCTAGCCCACTGGCAGATCCATCCGATCTCGACAGTCGATCACGCGCGCGCGGAAAGCCTCGCGCGGATGTCACTCGCGCCCGCGACACCGCGGTGCAATGATCCTGGACGTAATCGATCGGGTGTGACCTCCTTCGGGGCCTTATACCCCGTCGTCGTCTCCTCGGGAGCGGCGTGTCGTTCTGTTGCTGCGCGCTCGGACGCGCTCGGTCCTCGGCTGGATCGCGCGAAAGGATCGTCGTGTGTTGTCACGATGCACTCTCGGACGATTCGCACGTGCTTCGATAATCACACGCGAGGAGAAGTGCCCGCTTACGGAGTTTGATTACGATAAACTCCGTGAAGACGGAGTTGGACGAGCTAAACTTCGGGGAATAAGGATAATCCGGAGATAATCGAGGATCGTCGAGAGTGGAACGACGGTGGAAGTTTTTCGGATGAAGTTTTCGTGTATGCCGCATTATTCCCGGTTTCATCCCCTCCCCCCTATCCCCGCGAACACGCGGAATGCTAAGTTTATGAGAATATTCATTCACATCATTTGCTCGCATCACAATCATGTATCTCTCTCCCTCTCTCTCTCTCTCCCCCTCTCTCTCTCTCTCTCCCTCTCTCTCTCTCTCTCTCTCTCTCTCTCTCTCTCTCTCTCTCTTCCTCTGTTATTTGGCACAACAGCATTCTGGAGATATCTTCCATCTGTAAATAATTTAGATTGCACGCTAGGAATTTAGGGAACTGTTCTTGAATCGTAACAATTATCCCATTATCCGATACGTATAAAATGATATCAAAGCAGATGACACACGTCTGTTCTGTGCTCGATAATGCAGAATTGAAGCAGCGAACGTCTGAATGAACCAAGATGGCACACACCGTCGGAAGACACAGCACAGCCGCCACGAAGGCTGCGGGATGATACTCGCAGGATCCGTTCCGACATACTTCGCGTACGAAGGAAGATATCTCTCACGGGATTTTTAAGTGACGTGCTCTTGAAGCCTGAAGGATGTCTTTGGGGCAACGTATTTCCGGCGCTGTTGCGGTTCTCAGGGGGAGCGCGACGGAGGCCAAGGAGGGCCATACGTAAAAATATTTCTCTTGTTTTTACCGGAAATTTGAGCTATCATTCACCTGGAATGCCTTCCAGGTCGTGCACAGAAGAGATCGAGAAGATGACGTCCGAAGAGGAGGTCGAGGCCGAAGTGCGACAACAAGTGACGGCGCTCGACAGGCTACAGATGGTTAGTCAGTTGTTTTTTTACCAATTTACCAATTTTAATTTGTAACGGTAGAATCTTAAGTATATGTGACGCTCAAGTTCTCCCGGCTGGAAATGTTCCGACAGAGAGTCGCGAAGAAGACATTTTGCTTTATCAGCAGCAACGCTGCGCTTGTTGAAAATATCTAATGTCGGAATCTACTTGTTACGATAATTTGCGAAGAGTGAAAGTGCTCACGAGTGTGCACGAGCAAACTATTGAATCTTGCTGCACGTTATGATGAATACAGGTGGTAGAGTGGATGGGAAGTAACATGCTTTTGGTATTGACCATCTTCGGAGTTTTGGTGGGTCTGGGTCTCGGTTTCTTGGGTCGTTTGGCCGATCTCTCGCCGCAGGCTATAACTCTCGTCAGTTTTCCGGGAGAAATTCTCATGCGGATGCTGAAGATGTTCATCCTGCCACTTATCATCTCGTCGCTCATCTCCGGTAATTGCAGTCCGTTTGATTAAACGATTATCGTCAAATAGGTAATGCCCTCGCTACGAACACGGCGCGAACGCTTGTTCCGTGTTAAAAACGGAGGTACCCATCTGAAATTCATTTTCCGCCTCGTCTCTCTATCTTCGTCTTTTGAAGTTCGCACTGCATGAGCGGTTCGCTACTTTCAGGAATGGCACAGCTAGACGTTCAAAGGTCAGGAAGGATAGGGATTAGGGCGCTAACGTACTACTCGGTGACGACTATTCTCGCCGCCATAGTGGGCATTGCGATGGTGTTGATGATCCACCCCGGTGATCCGCAGATCAAAACTACGGTCGCGGCGGTGGTGAAGGCTGAGGAGACGAAAGTCTCCACTGTTGACGCGATTCTCGACATCATTCGGTACGGAAAAGCAATTCCAATTACGTGACTGCCAAATCTACGTACGAGATCCGCGGTGCCTTGCGTTTTCAGGAACATGGTGCCGGAGAATTTGGTGCAGGCGTGCTTCCAGCAGGTTCAGACCTCCTACGTGAAGAAGAAGGTGGTCGTGATCGGCTCGAACCAGAGCGAATACATAATGGAGCCGACCTTGGTTTACAAGGATGGCACGAACGTGATGGGTATGATCGTGTTCTGCATCATCTTCGGCGTGCTCGCGGGCCAGATAGGACCCCGCGGGAAGCTGATGGTGGACTTTTTCGTGGTGCTGAACGAGATCATTATGAAGCTCGTGACGATCGTCGTGGTCTGGTACGAAGCAATGAAACAATTTGTTTGCCTCGTAAATAGAAGCCACGGGCGAAGAGCACTTGATCGTTGCACGTTATCGAATTACAGTTAACTCCGTCTTTACCTACGAGCTTCTTTTCGAGAACTTTCTTTCTTTATTGAGCAGTAGTAAGAGAAGGGGATTTCCTCTTCCGTTATTTCGACTCAAAGCGAGGCCTCTTTCTTCTGTTTGCTTCCTGATGATTTTCTATCGCTACGACAATCACCGCAGGTACTCTCCGTTCGGAATTATGTGCCTGATAGCTGGAAAGATCATGTCGATCACCAATCTGGCGGCAACTGCCCAGATGTTGGGTCTATACATGGTGACAGTCGTATTGGGCTTGATGATCCACGCTATCATTACGCTACCAATGATCTATTGGTTTATGACCCGAAACAACCCGGCGGTATTCTTCAGGGGTATGATGCAAGCCTGGGTGACGGCTTTGGGTACAGCTTCGAGGTATAGGATCGATCATCTTAAACAAGTACTCGAGAGTGTATAATTACGTTTACACGGCAAGGTTAAGGTTCCGGATTAGTAACAACCGTGGTTAATGAATTCTTCGATTCGATTGGTATATTCTTTCAGATCTAAAAATATACTATATAATCGGATTCGAGACTGCACTAACTACGGCACTAGTGACTAAGTCGAAGTTAGAAGCCGTATAGTTATCGATATCAAGAGTATATAGGGTGCTTCAGAGAGGACTGATTATGCACATTTTAGGCACTATTTACATGAACTTTTCCGTTCGTCTCGATGAGAAGAATATAACCACGTATAGCCAGTTCATCTTTCTTGAAACACCCTGTATATTAGGTATATAGAGATAAACTTCAACTTTCTGGCATGATTGCAAAGTTTTAATTAGCGCGTTCCCGGCAATGACAAGATATCGGTATATGGGTTTACAGCGCGGCGACCTTGCCTCTGACCTTTCGCTGTCTCGAAGAAAACAACAAGATCGATCCGCGAGTGACACGCTTCGTCGTGGCAGTGGGTGCCACTGTGAATATGGATGGCACAGCTCTTTACGAAGCCGTCGCCGCGATCTTCATCGCGCAATTAAACGGAATCTCGTTAGGATTCGTTGAAGTCGTTACAGTCAGGTAGAAACGATATAATTACTCGTCATTGAAGAAAGTCCCTCTTTTTACGAGTTACTGATGATTATGTCACGCTCAGCAGATGAATAAACACGGATGCCGATGATGAGAAAAGCGTATCGCGTATACGCGACTCTAATGCCGTGACTCTGGCCGGCAAATTAAACGGGAATTGAATTTTTACTCCAAGTTCTACTTTGGCTTTTCTTTACAGCCTTACGGCCACCTTGGCGAGCGTCGGGGCCGCGAGTATACCCAGCGCTGCATTGGTCACTATGCTCTTGGTGCTAACTGCCTTGGGTCTTCCTACGAACGACGTGTCTCTGCTGTTCGCCATCGACTGGATGCTGTGAGTTACAAGTGTAGCCACTGTGATTCCGTAAATTAAAGCGACCAATTCGTTTTCAGGGACCGGATCAGGACGTCGATCAACGTCCTGGGCGACGGCTACGGAGCCGGGATAGTCTATCACTTAAGCAAAGCGGAGCTAGACAAGATGGACGAGGAACGGCGACTGGAGACTTTGGAAATCGGAAGCCCACGCGAAATCGTAGCCGAAGGTTGTAAACGAGAGGAGGCGTCAACGCATGAGCAAACTTCTGAGACGAAAATTTGAGAGCCTGCGAACTTTCCCGGCCAAGCCACGTTATTCACTTGCTAGGAATGTAAATCTGCCAGTTCGCAGGAACAAACGCTCGTCCCTGTGTTAATATCCGCGACGTACGATTGACTTTCACTGCCGAAAACGAGTTTCTCTATCAAGTAAATTAAGTATTTATAATACACGTCACACACGCAGAGAGTAACTGTACGATTTAAAATATATTCGATTATATTAAGAATGCTGTAGGTACAGATGGTGTTTTATCTAGCGATATATAAATACACGATACCGTTTATTTTTCCGTAGCGAGGACGAGGTAACAGTAACGAATGAATCGAACGTATCGAACGCTGAGGTAGAAAATGCGAGCATGTAAGTACAAATCGAGGAAAGTTGTACGTCCGTTTCTTATTTTCTTCTCAGTATGTACGAGAATGTTTCCATTTTGGAATATATATAAATTATTAATGTATAGTAAAATAGGAACATAGAATACGCGGTAAATCACTAAATACCGTCACGGTCAAGGTTTGTACATCGTTAACGATCGAATTGAGAACGTGAGGAGTTCCGTCGACATTTAAAATATTACATAGACGTTTTAGAAATATTATGTCACGTATATATAATTTAACCAAGTTTTATTCCAATACGTTAGTAATTAGATAATAGCGCTCGTCTATTTATACAAATGTGTTCATAAGAATTGCATGTGCCAGTTCCAGTTATGACTACTGATGATACTTCACCGAATAGTTAATAATTCACTGGTTAATTTATTACGTAAATATGATACATATAATAAAGAATATAATTATTCGTATCGCTATTGAATTATCTTCTCTATATATGTATGTATATTGTCTTTATCTTTATATTAAAGTACCACATCATAAAAGTCGCAGTTGTTTTATTACATAATTAAAAGTGTATTCTATATACATATCGACATACTTATACAATATCACGTGAACGCTTTATCGTTTATTTGGTCAGTGTCTGAAGTATTTAAGTGATGTAAATACAACGATTCAATGACTGTTTTATGTAATTATGTATCTTTACGGTATTATGTAGGTAGTCACTGTCTGATTATAATTGCTCCTATCCTCAATAGACATGAACCATACCATATAAAAATCTAATTGTTTATTAAGAAATTTATATCAGTAATATTATATATAGCTGTGTAATAGTGATGTAAATAGTTTGCTTTGTTTGTATGAGGAAAGGATACGTCCAGAATAATACGTATGTCTGTAATAGAAGTTCCACAGAGACACAGTTATTATTAAGGAAAATAAATTATTCTCTGAAACAAAATTCGTTTCCACGAATTGTCTTAAAGGATACAAAAAGCCCTCCCCAGAAGCCGCTGGTTAAAAGATTCCGCCTGCTAATAAAATACTTTTTCCACTGACCACCTGCTTTCATCAGTAGCATTGCCTATAAAGATCTTGATCTTATCACATTCAATTATCGCTAAATCTTATCGAACAATCTTACCCATAATCCGAAAACTGCAAAGAGATAAAATCCAAATCCATATACTCCGGTTAATCCTAATAGACCAGCTGTACCGCCTGATAATGCTGACATTGATATCTTACAATACTCCACAACTGCAGCATTGTTTAAAACTGCAGCCTCGCTGTATGCAATAATTTCTGCAACATGAAATCGCGTTTTAGCTTTAGGTTTTTGTTTTCACATTGTCTACAACAATCTTTTAATTGAAACATGAATATGGAATTATAACCTATAAGTTTGTCATCCACGTATTATTATATCACGATAGAACAGTTATACTTGTTACCATGCATTATTTTATAGAATAACTAGATAAACCACAAGCAAAGCCGTCTACTTGTCCAATGTATTAACGACTAATAAATAAATAACAAACATAACCTTTCGTGAAAGTTAGTGTGATAAATCACACAAATTTCACTAGGTTTGCTGCAGTTGTGCTTTCTTCCATGATAATCTTTTGACGCACTTACCGCCACTTTTGTCCTGCTTCGTTTTGATTTTGCCCAACATCTCTGTAAAGTATCTGTCGAAACGTTAACCTAATAGAGAAAATAAATGAATGATTATACACGAACGATATTCCTGTCGGCTGCTGCTGTCAAGACACGTCAGCTTCTGCGCGTGCTACAGGCCTTTAATCGATGGCGGTACGTTCAAAAGACCGTCGGTAACAGCGAGTCGCGCGTTCGTAACAATTCATTGTATCGCGTGTCTCACCTGCGAGAATGAGAGAAGTTTGAACATTTTGGCAGGGATTAGTGGCAACAAAAGCGAGCCGCGAGATTATAATAGTCATTTGCTGTAATTTGAGAACATGTGAATTCAACATTGTCAAACTACTTATTCGACATGACAGTATCCGAATTAACTTTGTCCCGATATTCGACTCGTTGGCACACACTGCTTTGTAGATTTATTAAAATTATCTGAAATTTTTAATTAAGTGTTTCGCATCGATATGAATAAAAATTAGATTTCTCAGGATCTCATAGAATAATATTCTGCTTTTTTATTTTAATTTGCTTACATTCTGCGGTTTCGCGAGCATTGATAATCCTTCGTCGTCGTCGTCGTCGTCGTCGTCGTCGTCTTCATCGTTGTCGCAGATCGTTGTCGAGACTTCTTCAGGAATGATGCAAAGCGGCTCCCTCAGGATAAATGGCAAAAAAAAAATAATATCGATTTCGCAAAATCCCAATTAACAAGGCGGACACTCTTGCCTGCCCACTTGTTTATTCCTCACGGCCACCGACAGCCCTTGGATGACTTGGATGGTTTATTCAGACTTCCTGAGGAACGGTGCGAAGCGCGCGGAGCGGAGCGGAGCAGAGCAGAGCAGAGCAGACTCGCTCTGCGCGGCTCGCTCGGCTCGAGGCTGAAAATAGCCGCCGGAGAGCCGCTCGCTTCGCTCCGCTCCGCTCGGCTCGACATAGCTTCTCGAGCTTCGACGGAAATTTCGTCGCGGGGGCCCGAGCGTGCACCCTTCGAGCTAAACCCTCGGTCGAGCTGCGAAATATACGACCTGCTGCACCCTCGTGGAAGGTGCAACGACGAGAAGGTCATCCTTGCGGATACCGAAACGAGACGAGTGCGCGAATCAAGAGAGTTCGACGGTGTCGAAGTGAAGTGCTATTTCGAGGTGAGTCTTCTCGGGGTGAATGTCGCGATTGATTTTCTTTTTCCTCCTCATGGACGCGCGCTCCCGGATGCGAGCTATCAGTGCGATGAAACTCGTGCACCACCGGTTGCACCACCGCATACACCCCGAGTCATTTGGGGGTGTGTATGTATGTGTGAGTGTATGCGTACGGGTGTATGTATGTGTGTGTGTGTGTGTGTGTGTGTGTATGTATGTGTGTGTGAGTGAAAAGTTGAGTGGTGCGCAAAGGATATTTCTGAAAGGTTGTATAGTGTTCACGATATGATTTCGCTGTCTCGACTAATCGGATCATTCCGCGCCGTAGAGACGTGTTGCACAATGTTGCTCAGTGAATTTGGAATACCATGAGAAACTCCATGCACACATGTAGTGATTCGAGACGCAGCTCTAGAATACACGCTGTGAATAGTGAAGCTAATTTTGTAGTTAAACGGGTTGATACAAATGTCGGTAGATGTGATGAATTGCCTGTTATTATAAGAAGCTCTGTATATTGATACGACATGGTATTTCGAATTCCGAATGTATCTGTGGACTTCTCAACTCAGCAGACAGTCTTGTATTTTTCACATCCTAAAATTAGAAACTCAGCTTTGTATTCTTATGCAATGTCGCTTTCTGGAATAGCGTTGCCAGACGACGGAAACACTTAAAAGTCGTCGTAAAAATATCGAAATATACTTCAGTCAGCCGCTCCAACGTGCTTTAGTTGTTCTTGAGATTCGTTCGTTTAAAATTAGCTCAATGAATTTAATGAACATTCCATTCCAGATTGGAATTTTGCCGGCCCGCATCGACTCGTTTCGCCGTAGCTTCGTAGTGCCACTGTTGAATATTATCTGTCAAAGTAACGGTAAATTGTCGTCTCTCATGTAAAGCGCTCAATATCGTGACAAAGGATAAAGATATAAGGAGTATTTATAGAACAGGAGGAGTAGAGATTTATCGACTTTCTGATGAAATTTTTATCTAATTTATCTCTCTCGCAAAGAGAGGAAGAGAGAGAGAGAGAGAGAGAGAGAGAGAGAGAGAGAGAGCACGCGCGGATTTCATCGAGCACGGTGGGAAGCACATTCCCTCGTTTCTCCTTGCTACAAGTCAAGCTTGACGATTTTTGTTTGACGGTAAAGACCACATGTCCTTCGAGAGCTACCCTTAACCTTCGATTAACGTATTAAGCGCGATAATGCAAGTCGACTCTCACTAAGCGCATGGGGATATTTCGGTAAGCCATCGCGGATGCATCTATTTCTGCCGCGTCGCTGGAAATAGATTCTCAGGGAAGGTAAAATCGAGCAGATATATTTTGTCCTCTGCTTCGAAGCGGCGCATTGAAAAATTATACGGTTGACAGGAAGGATCGAACAATTTCACACGTGTTCTCACTAAATATCAGATGTTGCGCAACGCTAACAGACGAGATAACAAAGGGATTTCAAAAAGGCCAAGGCTCGAATATCTTGCTCAGAAATAAAAGAAAGTCGATTATTTCCGATACGTTGCAGATATTTAAAGAAAGAACCCCCGGCTTGCCTAGGTGACATTTAGTCACGTCTTTCTAGTCACGACGAGACTGTCAAGTCTCTGCGTTGTTCCGAATGCGCTCGGAGCGCAATCTCATGTATTAAACAGCTGCTATACTATACGTATAAAGACTGTAGATTGGAGAAACGCTCGTTGCAAGAACGATCGCGTTTAAGCGCGACTTAGCATCATACGATATTCAACGCTTCGTATTCTATTCATTGTTCGCGCTCAAGGCTCAATAATATCGGTGATTTCGAATCGATGGCGGCATTTCAATCTGTCGCTCGCGAATTCAAGCGGCGGCATCGATAGTTGAGCGAAGTTGCGCTTCTTACGCTCTATAGCGAAGCTACGACCGGAAATTAGTTATGAATTAGCTGTGTCACCTGACGTATGCGCTCGCATTCCGCCATTCCGAAGCGCTTTCTGTCTCTATAGCGTGATCCGACTGAACACTCATTTGCTGACTCACATATCTGAGATTACCGCGGAAACGAGATTTGTGTGTGTGTGTGTGTGTGTGCTTGCTCGAAACTATTTTTACGCGAATACACGAATCGCACAAGATACTCGCGCGCCTTCCGTCCCGCTGCACGCGGAATTTTAATTAACACACACGAATGCGTCATATTGTCGAGCCAGTTCACGGACGTAGGACGCTGTGTATGCGAGTGCGCGTCATCATGCGTAACCCCCTTCGATTATAAAAGTTCGATTAAACTACAGCGACTTTCCTCAAAGGTTGAAAGCTTCAAGAGATGTACTCACACACGCGCATACACACTCAAAGGTCAATCTAGTCCATAAGCCAGCCCTTCCTCCGTGAATCGTCTCGACTGTAAACCGAGTTAATATCGCACCACACGATCCCATTCCACCCCCCCTCCCCCGAAACGTCCCGTCAACCAATTTCCCCCGGGGCGCGATATTCGGCTTCATCTCGAAAAAAATATATTCATCTGGAAAAAAATATATATCCAACGATATTTCACGGTGAGACAGCAGCGTAATACGCGAAAGCCGCGTAATACGCTCCGTAACCGAGGGGGATTTTACGTTAACGTAGCCTCGAGCATGCGGAATTTGATTGAAGGTGCCGGGCGCTTGCGCAAGGGTCGTCGGGCGAGCGGTCTGGGTGCCCTCCCCGTCAGCAGTGGGTGATCGTCGGTGCTCCACGACGGATTAACACGCCGACGTCGACGTCACCATCGTCGCCGCCGTCCTCGTCCTCGTCGTCGTTGACGTCCTCCGTCCTCGTCCTCGTCGTCCCGGCTGACGAGACGAAGAGGTCGGGAGCCTGCGATAGCGACGGGAACATGCCGACCACGCGAGACTGTGCATGACTACATCCGCGCTACCGCCTCTCAGCATCGATAAGGGTGCCTCGGACACGAAGTGACACGCGAGATAGGCGCACACTCGCGTAGACGCGTGCACACGTACGAGCGCGCGTGAAAGTGACGCGGACGGAGAAGAAAGCGTGCCGAAGGGATGGCCGACAGCGAGGGTGGCTCCGAGCAGGACGACGTATCATTCCTCCGCACGGTAAGTCCCACTTTGCCACGGGCAAGTTTATCATTCCGGATCACGCGGGGTTGGGGGAGACAGTCGCAGGCCTCAAGGTTGATGATTAAGGGGGATGCCGCAGGGCATCTTGTCACAGAGGGCGAGCGGATCAATTGGAAAATCCGCATGAGTAAAAATCCCTGCCGATGTATAGTCTCGTTGTTGTTGTTGTTGTTGTTTGGGTTTCGATGATCAGGCATTCAGAGGCTGCTTCTATCGAGCAGTGCTTTTATGCTCGATGTTTCAAGGGATACCTTAGCGATCACTATCAAGGGCGGAGGGATCGTCGAGCTTGCGTGGAGAGACTTCAGTGTCAAGACGCGTTTGTTATTAATAACGCGCCACGCAAACACCCCTCGGACTCCGTCTCTTATTTACGTTACTTTGTAAAGTTGAGGTAATCGGATCGCTAGTGAGTATCAAAGCGCCCGAGGGTTTTGTAAAATTTCACGAAGCCGTCGGCTAAACGATAAATCACATGGAGATTAAGTATCTTCGTGAACGTGGGACCGCGCGAGGTCCACGTGATAAATGGGCACGATATGAGGGTGGCACGACAGGTATCAATAGGTTTGGAGCGAGCCAAGTGTAAATACATATATCGGGTTGACGTGCCCGCAAAGAGCGCACGAGAACAGGCTGGTGGTTCGCGTTCAATGATGCAGTGGTGTGTTTGTGTGGAAATGAATGAATGCCGATGCAGTTGAAACTTTACACACAGGAGGCAGGCAAACTGTGTACACTGTGCGAGGCTATTCAATACAATATACGCGTGTTGCATCAATGTAAGCGACAGTGATAGTAGTAGTAGTAGTAGTAGTAGTAGTAGCTGTAGTAATAGTAGTGGTAGTAGTAGTAGTAGTTGTAGTACTTGTACATATATTACAACATCGCGTCCTTATGACTTTTCAGACTTTTATTATTCAGACCGGGAAAAAATATCGGAAAAATTGTTCTCGTGTAAAGTCTCGTCCCGATACCGCCCGATTCGGACAACTAATGATCGACATAAAATGACGTTGCTTTTCGATTAGACAAGCAAGCGAAGAGTCTTTCGGCCGCTTACCGAGAAAGGAAATAACGGAGTATCCGGAGCAATTTAGTCCGCGCGCGACTCTAAACGAATTTGATGAGTGCCGGCTGAAATTGTCGGCGTTTGTTTTAACTTGCGAACGCTTGCGTGCAATTTCTCGCGTAGCCGGAGTCACGCGGTAAGAAAAACCATGCGAGATTTTAGAGAAACGTGGAAGCACTTGAAGTACCTTGTAGCACAACCTTGACCCCGTTCGACCTGCGGGGATCAAGCAGTCGTATTGGCCAAGGTGCAGCCTTGTGCTTTTGCCATCGCGCGTTTGACGTTTGCGCATTTAATCCGTTATGCTCTGTTGACATGGTCTGCTTGTCCGATATCTGCTCGATTGCTTTCCACCATTAACTTTACGCAAATATCAGAAATGTTGGACCAACGCAAATATTCGGGGGTTTGCTCGTGTAATATTTCTCTCAGACGAAGAGATTACTCTCATTCGCAATTTAGCAAATCCGACGCTCTTATTCAGTCTCAGTGCCACTTTTAACAATGTATAAAGTTCCATTACCGTGCGCATTCACAATTTTGATTTGTTATAATTGCGGATGCATATATTCATTAAAATACATAAAGATACAGATTTAGGAGTTATGAAAAATACAAGCGGTATTGTAATAATATCAAAGTCGATTAAAAGTTGCGCGTATTTAAAACATTAAATATTCATTACATAAAATTGTTCGAAAATTATATATGGTATCGCGTATATCCCATTTCACGGCCTTCGCACTCGTCCCGCTATTCTCCATTTTGTTTCCAGACGCAATGCACTTGATGCTTTAAAGTTCCGAATAAATACGTACGACAATCTGCAAATTATATTCCACTGTGATTCCGGATTAAAATGAGATTCAGAATTAAAACGTAAAGTTCGTCTCAGCCACACATAATTTACCATGCTTGCTGCAGTGCACGCTAACGCATTGTTGGCGGCAGTTTAGGAGGCAAAATTATTAATTTCAATTTGCCGTAATTTTAGTACGAACATCCCTCTCGTCGCTCATCGTTGTCCGTTGCTGGCGCACGCATCTTCTGGGTCGTTCAACGGCGGCCGTGAGATGTAATGCGTTTTATCATCGGCAATAACGCCCGCTTTTTCCCGTCGTCATCCTTCTGCGTCGTCTATTGCGCTCTCTCTCCGCCAGACGTACGTACTTACTCCTGTCTTCGTCGGACATGGCGCACCATTCCTTGCCGGCCTCTCGAGCGACCTCCGTCACGCGTTTGCCGGGACTCTTGTAGTACAACTCGAGGTAGAAGATGATGAAAGGATTCTGGGAGCGGATTTTCCGTCTCCTACGTCTCCTGGATCTGGATCTGGTTCTGCAGCGGCAGCTCTCTCTTCTCTCAGCTCTGCGCCTGCTACGATCCACGCGTCGTGCCGCTTTCGCATCGTCATCTTCGTTTTCCTCCATGGGCACGTCCGTCTCTCTGATCGGCTCGTTAAACACACGTCTGTGTGAGATTTCGGATTTTTAGTAGTTCTTCGCGCATTGCATTGGTATTGTTTTGAAATGCGCAACCTCTTGTGCGCGCGAAGTGCAACGGAAGCAACGTTGATTCTCATAATGAGCTTTGAACGAACTATTCGAGCGATTTTTCTCGCTGCTCTGTGTTCTGCGAAGATAAATTCGTCACGGAGCTGTTAAGGTGTTATCTCTGCAAAATGCATCGTAAACGTTTTTTACGCTCGATGCAACACGCGTTATCGGCCACCGAAGCGAACGAGATATTATCGATCCTCGCAGAATTTCCGGCTTTTCCTCGAAGTCGTTCGCGGATGGTAGACTCGTGTTCTGAGCCCGTTTACGACCCACGGGGCAAAAATTTAACGAACTTTTATGACTACGCGATGTATGTGTGGGTTTGTGCAAGGGGTAACATCCGAGGGGCCGGCAAGCCGACCCAGCGTTTTCCCAGCGAAAACGATTTCGATGATCGACACGACTGCGACTGCTTGTCCGTGGGATTTAGATGGTTCATTTGTGTCTTCGCTAAGTCGATGCACCAGTGGTCGGGCGTAAAATCGCGTGAGAAATACGTTTCTGTCAGACTCGCGTCACGATAAAAAAGCCAGGCTGACGAAATCGGCGGAGCTGTCGGTGCCGGTGCCGCGAAAAAGGTCATTCGTATTCTACGCGAGAAATCGGGTCGGCGCCGAATCGACAGGTTACTTCTCCCGCGAATGGATTCGACAAGTTCGACAGGAAGGCGCGAAATATCGCTCACCTGCCACCGCCGGACGTGCTGCCGTAAATATTGGGCTCATCCATGCTTCTTGGCCGTGTTTCCTCTGGTACAACTTTCACTTGGTAATTTGACGTGTGGCCGGGAAAAAGGAAAATGTCTCCCGTATGAAAACATCTGAAGTTTTAGGAACTTGATTCTCTCTCCACTTCGTGCGCTCGACGGAAAGTCGACGGTGGTTCTATCGATTATTAGCGCTGCGACATCAATGGATTTTGACAAGTATTCAGTATCGATTGTGCGTCACTGCTAAAATGTGGTCAGCTTCGTGCGCATAAAGTTGGAACGGGAACTTCTCGCTGCAATATCTCTTAATATTCCGTTACGAAGGTTGCTTCATCAGCGAGGCAGGGATTGGTGTGTGTGTGTGTGACTTTACCTGGGTTTATTAATTCAAGTGTATTAATTCAAGAAGGCTTGAATAATGGGATATTCGCGACGCAATTTTGACATTAAACGGGAGAAGAAATTTCTAGAGACTTCTGATGAAACGAGAAAATACGTTTAACGATATTTCTCGAAACTATGGACGAACTCAACACCGTTCCCATTAATTTCTCTCACTCGAGACATTTTTTTTCGAAGCGACTTATGCGACCGAAGAGTCCGATGTTATTCATCGTGCAGTTCGCTGACGGAATTTTCTGACACATACATGTGACAATCGTCGTCCTTCGCTTATTTAGAAATCTGGCAAAGTTCGAGACATCGATATATTGTCAATGTTGTGCTTTCGAGCGAATCGCTTTTAGTTTAATTTTAGAATTCGATGCACGCTTGTCCGTTTGATCAATATGGTTAGCGTAGCTTTCATTAGTGATGTCGCTTCGAAAAGTGATGAATTTATAATTAATTCACCGCGCAGTATGCACCGATCCAATGTACCGAGTATCGAGCAACAAACGATATAGCACGACACGCACGACAGCGCGCTGCATCAACACCTTTCTAAGCCTCTTCCGGCTCAGCGATACCGTGAGGCGTCACGAAGTTTATTATTTTTTAACGATAAAGATTTATTAAATGTTCTGTCGCCTTGCTTGTTTACGTGCCTGACTAATCACGCAATCGGACAATTTTTTTAATTTAGGCAGGGATCATACAGATTCGCGAAGTCAAATTCAGCCAAATTCATCATCGTCAGTGAGTTTGCAAAATCATCAACGTGAATGCAATCACGCGGGAGTTCGTCATTCAGGAGACTTTCGGAATTTTCATTTCAAAAGTTGCCATTTTATCAAATACGCTGAATCACACGAGTGGAAGAAGTTTCTCGCGCTCCCCGTAAGCTGCAACAAGTGTGTGAAAGATTAATATTTGGAAATTTATTTCGTCTTCTGACTCACCGCGCTGCGTAAAGATGATTTATGGTTACTCGCTGGTTGTTTGTGACAGAATTATAGGGATTATCCGCTTGTGAAATGGTAGCGCACCCTTGACCTATACCGCGATACATTGTGACTTCGATCGTCGTCACAGACGCCGGAAGTAACCGGTATATTTGGTTCATTATCAATGCACAAGTCGCGCGTCTGCCCGCCAAATGTCCAATTACGCTGTAATCTCCGACATCGAGTTTCTTGGACGGAGGGTCGTGAAATATTAATACTTCAAACATCACAGAATACGATCGAATTATCCGAGGAGGGGAAGGAGGCGGTTGTTCTAAAGAGCACGAAAATAATTACGACAAGTGTTTGTTCGAGCAAGCGTGCAAATATAATAACGAACACAACGAAGAAGACGAGCCAGGTTCTTTCTTATAACTGCATTAATGTCCCAGTTAGAAATTTCCGTTCCCTCATTTCCTCCCATAAAGGACAAACGTGCAAGGATGTAATATATCGAGCGCGAACTGAGAATTTTAATAAATATTCTCCTCGCGTACGACATACTATATACGTCGCCGACGAAAACGTTGGTGAAAGCAACCGTTCGCGGGATCACCCGCTTCGAAGGCAGATTAACCAGCGAGATTAAATAGCGCTTTATAAATATCTCGATAAACAAAATTAGGTCTGCTTGCCAAATTTCCAGTGACTTTCGGTGCCTCGCGTGTCGCAAATGCGAACATACGAGCGTACCGACGAGTCGCGTGCCATTCCGTTTAATCCAGGCAGGAAGTTATGTTAATGTGTCCTTTAAGTAACATTATTTATGCATCTCTCCGTTGCATATTAACTTTTTTCGAACGAACCGGCGTCGCGTCGAAAATGTGCGTGTGCGTTTGCTGTATTTGGCGTTTCACAATGTGGTTTACTTTCCGTCTGAAGACCGATTGGGTGTGGTTGTGATGACGTCGGCGGGATACGATTAATATGATCGTATCAAGTAATTTGCCACACTCAAACTGCTCCGGAGCCAATTTCAATTAATGTAACCCTGTGATCGAATGATTGCTTTATCTGTGTGTTGTCGTTTATTTGATTGCGGTGAAATTCCGATAATCTCGACGACGTCGTGATATTAAGATTAGCACGCTCTCCTGCGGTGTTTTCTCACAGCGCTAAGAATAGTAATGTATAAAAGATAAAAGTACCGTGCAGGTAGTTATTGCCAAATTGATGACAAACAGTAGGAACAATCGACGGCAAACGTGAAAAGTATATTTTTTCAACGTAGTTGCTTACATCGTCGAGTTTTACAAGGCTTTATAAAATGTAATAATATTAATGTAGTAATAATGTAGTAGTAATGTAGTAAAAATGTAGCAATAATATAAAATGTAATAATATTCATACCTTAAAGATAAAAAGATAAAAAGCACACAGCGTTTATCCCGGTGTGAAATCTTTTGCGTCACTTTTACTCCCGGTTAAAAGTTTTATTCCCGGTGGCTAAAAATAGAGCTTTAAATTAGGGCGCTCAAGTTATGAAAATCGCGTTTGGATAATATCACGGTTCTCCATCGCGCGTCACCCATCACGTGTTTTGCAGCCAGAAGTCAATCGTTCTCAAAACTCAGGGAATTTATCTTTTAACCTCTTATAAGATATTGATTAGGATATTGCGATTGTTTAACGCAAGAAAGGAAGTTCGCGTAAAATTAACCGACGAACAATGTCTTTCTCTCACGATTGCAGAAACACTTAAATATCTTCGCGCTGCTTTCTCCATCAGCATCGCGGCGGACTACTCTAGAAAAAGTGCTGAAGAAGAAAAGAAAACACTTCGATGATTAATTAATCGCGCGGTTAATTTGCTACGCGCACCATTAAAGCCGGGCTTGGAAATGTTGACCACAGTGTGGCCTTGCCGCCCAACTCATCAGGCGTAATTCATATACTATAAATGAGTACACTGTTATAATGGAATCGGCTGATCTAGTTGTGCGACGAAAGTAACAGAATAAACAACTTTCTCGCGCAATTTCCGTTCTAGTCTCTACAACCGCTAATAAAATTTTCACAAGCGCGTACGATTGACCACCGTTCTTTCTTTCCATCTCCTTTCCCTTTATCTCGTTCTCGCTCCTTCTCACGACAAACTACTCTCTTCCCTCACTCATTCTCTAGTGTCACGCATGAAGCTGAAGGGCGCATGGATGCCATTTAACGCTGCTTGGCTCTCCTTACAGCAGTGAACAACAAAGTGAAACTTTTCGACGAGAAATTGATACGTCTGAAGCCACGCACGCAAAGTGAAGGGAAGGAAGCGTTTAGAAAAATATGCTGCTTTCGTACAGACCGAGAGAGGCGAATTTCAAGGGTTGAAATCGAGCGACGCAAATCGAGTGACTCACTCGGCGAGCTTCGCAAGGCGCGACGTTATTACGAGCGCGTGTTAAATAACGGCGCTTCGCGCGATGCACGCGAGTGTTGTTTCCTCTCGATGCAAGGCGCGAGGCGTGTCCAAAGATTACGAAGTGCACTCGAGACCGGTGCATACTTGCGTATGCCTGGTCCTCGTGCATTCTTGAGGTCATCCAAATCGGTTCTGGCACGGCGACCGCATTCTGTCGTTCGGCCCGCATCGTAATTCACGCGCGCGGTCCCACAAAATCTCATTATTATGTCAGGTGATTATTTCGCGAAACACGAATATTCGCAGATCGGCGGTCCCCTCGCCAATCGACACGCTCGATCGATTCCGATTTCCGCGCCCGCGGGATCCTGCTGTCCACCGTAAATTGCGACTTCCGATGAAGCAAAATGCCAAATTGCAACATCGTTCGGCAGTACTGCGTACTATTGCGGCACTAGCGCAGCCAATGCGTTATAATGTAGCCGCGAGACCACCTGAGAGAAATCTCTGCCTCGAGTTCTCTTACTTAGCTGGGCCATATCGATATCGACAGGTTGCGCAAAAATAAATTGCTGTCTAATAAAGTACAAATTCCTTCGAAAAATTCTGCGTCAGTGTTGTACATACGCTGGAAAGAGTGATCACTACCGAGGACACTACAAATCGAGGTCACATAAAATCTATAAAAGTCCGAAATGACTTTCTCCTCCGACTTATCCGCGAGTTTTCAAGAAAGAGAGAGAGAGAGAGAGAGAGAGAGAGAGAGAGAGAGAGCGAGCGAGCTAGCAGCAAAGCTATCACATAAAATCTTCGTTCTCTGAAATTTGCAGGAGGATATGGTATGTCTGTCTTGCACCGCGACAGGAGAGAGGGTCTGCTTGGCAGCCGAGGGTTTCGGCAATCGACACTGCTTCCTCGAGAATATCGCGGACAAGGTAACAAGGCGACTGCGACGATTAAAGTCGGCTCGAGTCCCTCGCTTCGCGCGCGCACGTCGAGCGCTGCATTATTTTCTTCTTTCAGAACATACCGCCGGACCTGTCGCAATGCGTGTTCGTGATAGAGCAGGCTCTCTCGGTGAGAGCGCTGCAGGAATTGGTCACCGCTGCCGGTTCCGAGACGGTAACGTATAAGTTCTCTCTGCCTAATAGCGTACACTCTCGCACGAGGGTACTCGTGCGACCTCAGTCTCGCCCAGCGAGATTCGTTTAGCTCCAGGGGATACTTCGCGTAGCTTCGCGCGCCGCAAAAGGCACCATCGATTACCCCCCCTCGTTTCGAAGGAGGACCTTCTCGGTCGCGAGTGCAACGAGGCTCGGGCGGACTCGCAGCTCGAGCCCGACGACCGCGCCCGTGCGATCCGCAGACCACATGCAAACAGTATGCTCGTCTACCTCGCGATTAGGAGCCCCTCATGCTCCCGGATTAAAACCATTAATGCAAAACGTAGACCCTCGTGATCTGCAAAGGAGTGGGCCATAAAATGCGTGCCGCTCAGCTCGAAAGTGTCCGCGCAAGATATCGGAAGTCTGAGAGACGTTCGGAAGACGTTTGGAAGGATCACGTGGACGTCTTTTGGATCACGTCTCTACGATGTCCCCCTTAGACCCTCAGGCCTGCTCGACTTGTCCGACTAAATTGTTCACGAAGGGTTCCTGATACATCGGAATATAGAGCTTCTCTTGCACTCTCGCACGCAACCCCCGCCCCCCGTCCCCGCCCCCGCCCGCCAACGCACCGCCCTTTGTCCGTATGATTTGTGTCGCATGCGTTCATGTAGCCGTGCAACACGACTTCGAGCCACGTTTTTCTTTCGTTTTTCTCACGATCGTTTCTGTCTTCACCTGTGTGGCCTTGTCACTCGGAACATATTAGCGCCGTGAGAAAGAAAAATCAACCAAACAGGGTATCGCCTGAAAGCTTAACTACTAAGACCGTCACCGTCACCGCCGACTGTGAAATATCATATGCGCACATTTTCTTTCTTTTTTCATATTTCTCTCTCTCTCTCTCTCTCTCTCTCTCTCTCTCTCTCTCTCTCTCTCTCTCTCTCTATCTATCTATCTATCTATCTATCTATCTATCTATCTATCTATCTATCTATCTATCTATCTATCTATCTATCTATCTATCTATCTATCTATCTATCTATCTATCTATCTCTCGTCTTTCTCTTTCCAACAAATCCAAATCAATACTTGACGAAGGAGATTCATTGCTTCTTGTGTTTTTCTTTGCAGCAGCAAGACAGTTTAGTAAGTATAATTTACGTACCGTCTGCGGGGCGCCGTTATGTGTCCGCTCTTGGGTAAAACGATCACTTGTTTGTGTGTTGGATCACGTCGTGATACGCTCTCGATCGAGTCTGGGTGAAGATACGAGCAGTTTGCTCAACGAAGGCGGTCTCAGCTGAACTTTGACGTCGCGCCTTCATTTAGCGCTAACTGAGCGTGATTCTGAACTGCCTTCACCCGACGCGAATGTGTCGCATTAATAATGAAGTTGAGAATGAGGACTAACCAACCTAAGCGTTCAGCTCAAAACACATGCGAAAAGATATAAAGTGTATAGAGTCGAATCAAACGTATCTTGTTTATTTCTCGCGCACACCGCTTTCGAAACAAACAGCTCGTATCGTCTCAAAGAACATGGCGAACATTCCGTGTTCTTTAATAGGGTTTGGAGAGTAACGTTGCTGTGCCTTAAAGTTGGTAGAAACTAAAGCGAAGATATGAGTTTTACGTCTGTTTTTGTTCTTCTTAAGTATCGAGACGCCATCACCCATCGATCGACCAAGCGATTACGCTGAGAGAACTTTAGTTGTTATTGACATAACCGTACCGTTGGGGCTGTTTTCTTTGGCTGTTTAACGGATTAACTCTCTGCGCTAAAACCGTTCTTCTGCAATCTCTATGCTTTAGACATAAATCTCGCGAGCCTCGCATCGTAGCTTAAAGAGGGAACCTGGTTTAAGAGGCTAAAAAAAGGAGATTTTTATGAATTTTTTTTATTGACAATGATGCAGTTGAGGTTCCTAAAACTTTTATAATATTTAACTGCCTATTTGAAGATGTAAAAAAAATTTTTATATTGTAAAATAATTGCAAAATGGCGCCATGGTGTATCTCTAATCAGAGCGCCTCGCCAACCGAGTTGCCAATCTGCGGGAAAAATGTAGCCTGCAATTTCGATCCGAAACAAAAAAACCAAAAAGATTATTAATTTTCATGTATTTTTATTCTATGTGAACCAACAACATGGTTAAAAAACCGTAAAATACAAAACTTTTTAGCACTTGAATAAAGAAATGACGGTTTTGAGAAAAAATTTCCTCCGTTTTTACCGCAATAACAATTATTTAAATTAATGTTTTTACCAATGTTTGAGGTTCGCATAGAATGGTTGTTCATTCTCTAGCTAACGCACTTTGAATCAAGTCGATTGATCAATTAGTTTTTTCTCTATCTTTCCCGCAGATTTTAAGAAAGTAGGAAAATGATATTTCGAGAAAAACGCGTTTAAAGTTTGTGGTACAAAAAAATATCATTTATTGGAGACTTACCGCAATCTTATGCTAATCAGCTGTACCAGGGCCATACCGCAAGCCTTCAGCTTCTTCATAAAACTCGTCTCGTTGCATTTGCTCCAGTCTACGAGCTGTGCGAGCTTCCTTGGTCGTGCTGCTTCGGCGCCGCTCCCCTCTCGTAACTCGCTGCGCATCGTAATTATCAACGAACATTTTACATTGCTGGCCGATATTGATTTCTAATAACTGCATCGTTAATAAAATGGCAGTGTAGTCTTCATTAAAGATGCCAGTAGCCAAATATGCAGCGATTTGAACAATTTTAAAGCCCGAATTGAGGTGTTTGGGAGCGATACGCCACACAGTCGAATTGAAGGATTCGTTGGAATTTTGTGTGTGCCCGCCTAAACATCTAGTCAAAAGATCTTCATTGGAAAGATCTTCATAGATCGAAGTAAGGTGTTTCTCAATATCAGACTTTATAACTGGAGCAGGATGTTTATAGTTTACGAGTTGACCGGCGGCTTCAGCTTTGCGCCACTCGCACCAACTGTCGGCGCCTGCGGGGCAATTTCCATGTTTCGGCTTTTCATCGGTCGAGCAATAGTGGTAGAGTGTTGCCATTATGCTCTTTTTCATATCACCCGCAGAATCTACATTTCGTCTTATGGCTAAACCGTAGTAAGTGATTAATTTTTTTATGACGAGATCGGTCAATCTCCTCTTGCCGCCAAGCTTCTCCTTTTTTTCTTATATTTCGAAGCCGCGTCCCCATCCGCTTCTGAACGCGTCCGACGCACTCACTTTTTTTTACAGGGCAATCTTCGCCATACGGATTCAAAGTCAAAGTGGACTTATAAGTTTTTCTTTTTCTATGATTCTATAATAATGTTACGGATTCACAATAATATTATCAGTACTCGCTGTATTTAATTTTTTCGCACTGATCGCACTCTCGTCTAAATTATCACTTTCATTCTTGGAATGCTGGTTGCCACGAAATCTTCTTTTCGGCGGTTTCGAAATGCGCTGCGAAGTACTTCTTGAGCCTTTTGGATATATATTTAAAACTGTCAAACGACTTTTGCTAAATAGAAACTCTTTACTCGTCGAGAATCAGAGCAAGACTGTAGATCGTTGAAACTATAAACTATACTCACGTGCACACACATAGACACGCATACACTCATACATCTACGTGACAATCTATAGGAATGTGTAATCAAATATCGTGCCGGCATATAGCACGTATGTATCAGTATCGGGTGAGCGCGCGGCCTACTCCTGCCGAGCGCTCGTATACTTGCGCGACGCTGATTCACCATGTATTCTATAACTTTTAAAATACTTTGAATTGGGCTCTGAAACTTTGGGAATATATTCTTGAATAGTTTAACTATCGATTAAGCAAAAAAAAAAGAAATTCGAAAATCTTGATCCTATAAACCAGGTTCCCCCCTTGATACCTACATTTATGGCCTCCTCTTATCAGTATACGCTTGTAGAAGTTGTCTAAGAAATTTTGTTAGGCTGACAAGCATTAGAAATACGTCGCACGGTACACGGAGAGGAGGCAGGAATTACTACGGAGTGAGAAGGGCGACAGGAGCTTTGACCAATCCTTTGATGCTTTCCAGGGAAAGGGCACCGGGTCAGGGCACAGGACCTTATTATACGGTAATGCCATATTGCTGCGACATCTCAATAGCGACATGGTAAATTGATCCTCTTTGTAATTTTACGCGATTACGCGGCGTTAATTCATACGTTTCATGGTTGCATAAATTTATGATCATGCACCGTAGTACCTCGCGTGTCTCTCCACGAGTTCGTCGAACGATAAGCTTGCCTTCGACGTCGGTCTGCAGCAACATTCTCAAGGTACACGGAGCGTACATACTCTTACTACCCCACTTAACTTCCCCAACGAAATCCTACTTTGCAACAATCAAACACGTTCCGCAAAATTCACTGCCAACAAAGGAGAGAGAGAATCTCTTTCCCGATTAATTCTCTCTTTATTTCCCCTAACGAATTCTCTCTCGTCGTACCGTTTTCTTCCGGCTGTTGTTCCCTTCCACTCCTCAGCACAACGCACTTCTCCGTGGGAGCAACTGCTTCATCAATGCAATCACCTTCGACTGAGATTGAATCGAAGCTAAAGTCCAAGGTGGCGTTGCATTGCGTTGCATTGCTGACGAACCTTTCACGAGTTTTCCGAGAAGCACGATCGCAAAGAGACACGCTTATTCGCGCGAAGCTCTCAGAAATTTATTCTCCCGCAGGTGAGGCGTGCTGGTGGACCGTACATCCCGCTTCCAAGCAGAGGTCCGAGGGTGAGAAAGTGCGTGTGGGTGACGATCTTATCCTGGTGTCCGTCGCGACCGAACGATACTTGGTAAGTACGTTTGACACGTGAGCAAGAATAATGACTCGAGGACGATCGAGCCAGTAGAGAAATCTGGGAATCTTCTCCTCGCTCCAGCACACCACGAAGGAAAACGATCTGTCGGTGGTCAATGCGTCCTTCCACGTGACTCACTGGTCGGTGCAGCCTTATGGCACAGGCATCAGCAGGATGAAGTACGTCGGTTACGTCTTCGGTGGCGACGTGTTGAGGTTCTTCCACGGTGGCGATGAGTGCTTGACAATACCGTCGACTTGGAGTCCAGCACCCAGTCAAAAGTAAGCTCCGATTACGTCCGTCGTAGCTCCATTAGCACGTACGCCGATTAGTCCTTACGCCATTGTGTGTTCGGGAATCAGGATGAAGCGACGACCTGTTTAAGAGGATCCTCTTAATTTTTATTGTCATCTTACAGCCTTGTAATCTACGAAGGCGGCAGCGTGATGAGTCAAGCCAGGTCGCTGTGGAGATTAGAGCTCGCCAGGACGAAGTGGGCGGGTGGTTTCATCAACTGGCTGCATCCTATGAGGATCAGGCATCTGACAACCGGACGTTATCTCGGTGTGAAGGAGAACAACGAGCTCTATCTGGTCGATAGGTTAGTATTTATTTTTAGAAAAGTTCAAGGGTCACGGTGAGATTCTTATACGGGCTCGTGTGATAATGTTTCCTAAATCTGCGATTATCTTCCCACGCAGGAATGACGCGACGATCGAGACCTCGACGTTCTGGCTGCGGCAGGAGAAGGACGACCAGAAGATCATCCTCGAGGACAAGGACCTGGAGGTGATCGGCTTGCCGATCATCAAATACGGTGACTCCACTGTCATTATGCAACACGCCACCACGTGTCTCTGGGTATCTTACAAGGTAAATAACGAAGATAATCCTGGAGAAGTGAAATGTAAACGAGAAAATCTGCTTCAGCTCATTTCGTCGGCTTTCTAGTCAAGTCTGAAAGTTTGAACATTTGACAGACAACCCGGTGGATTTGTGCATTATTGATCGTAATGATCCTGTTTTAGTCGTACGAAACGAAAAAGAAGGGCGTCGGAAAGGTCGAGGAGAAGCAGGCGGTGCTCCACGAAGAAGGTAAGATGGACGACGGATTGGACTTCTCCAGATCTCAAGAAGAGGAATCCCGCACCGCTCGTGTCATTAGAAAGTGCAGCAGCTTGTTCACGCAATTCATCACGTGAGTTGTCGTTAATATTATCAATTAACTTCTGTATCAGCGTGACACTGCTATACATATTGTTATGTTAAGTGTTTTATTATCCGCGTACACAATCGACACATAGAATCGTTCGAAATATCTCAACAATTCAAAGATTATAAATACCATTGTCACTTGACAAATATCTCGCGACCTGAGCGAACGAAGCGAGAAACGAAGGTGTGGACTTTGCCAAAATTATCGGATGTGTTTTAGAGGCCTAGAAACATTGCAAGTGAACAGAAGAGCGTCCATGTTTTTTCAAAACGTGAACCTCAACGAAATGGTGATGTGCCTGGAGGACCTGATCAATTACTTTGCTCAACCCGAAGACGACATGGAACACGAGGAGAAGCAGAATAAGTTCCGAGCTCTGAGAAATCGTCAGGATCTGTTTCAAGAGGAGGGCATACTGAATCTCATTCTCGAGGCTATCGATAAGATCAATGTGATCACCTCGCAAGGATTCCTCGTCGCTCTTTCCGGCGACGAGAGTGGCCAGGCTTGGGATCAGATATCCGGATACCTGTACCAATTGTTAGCGGCCATTATCAAGGGAAATCACACCAACTGCGCTCAGTTTGCCAACAGTAATCGTCTGAATTGGCTGTTCAGCCGGCTGGGCTCGCAGGCTTCCGGCGAAGGTACGGGAATGTTGGATGTGCTTCACTGCGTGCTGATCGACTCGCCGGAAGCTTTGAACATGATGAGGGTAATGAAACATTTCCGGTTGTATATAGACAAGTTATTTGACAAGGAGAAACATTTCTCAACAAATTTAAATCCCCGTTCTCGATGTAAATTTGCCTCCTCCCCCAGGATGAGCACATAAAGGTGATCATTTCTCTACTGGAGAAACACGGCAGGGATCCGAAGGTCCTGGATGTTTTGTGCTCCCTCTGCGTCGGTAACGGCGTCGCGGTACGCTCCTCGCAGAATAATATTTGCGACTTTTTGCTGCCCGGAAAGAATCTACTCCTCCAGACGCAACTGGTGGACCACGTGGCGAGCGTCAGACCGAATATATTCGTCGGCAGGGTGGAGGGTTCCGCTCTGTACCAGAAGTGGTATTTCGAGGTGACCGTCGATCATATCGAACAAACGACCCACATGATGCCGCACTTGAGAATCGGCTGGGCGAATACCGCTGGGTGGGTTATTTTACGCAATCTCTCTTTTACACAACCCTCGAGTCTCTAGATTTAAGATACGATTTGCTGAGAGAGACGTTAAATGCTTTCGATTAAAATCTTTGCATTGCCTTGTTTGCATGTCTTCTTTTCGACAGCTACATGCCGTATCCCGGCGGTGGTGAGAAATGGGGTGGAAACGGCGTCGGCGACGACTTGTACTCGTTCGGGTTCGACGGTGCTTACTTGTGGACCGGCGGCAGGAAGACCCAGGTGGTGCAAAACGCTACCGAACCCTACATCAGGAAGAGCGACGTGATCGGCTGCTCCTTGGATCTCACAGTGCCGGTGATAATGTTCACCTTTAACGGCACTCACATCATGGGCTCCTTTCGTAACTTCAATCTGGACGGCATGTTCTTCCCTGCCATCAGTTGCTCCTCCAAGCTCTCCTGTAGATTTCTGCTGGGTGGTGATCACGGTCGGCTAAAGTACCAGCCGCCTGAGGAATTTTCGCCGCTGGTGGAGAGCTTGCTGCCGCAGCAGATCCTATCGCTAGACCCGTGCTTCTACTTCGGCAACATGAACAAGGTGGTCCTGGCCGGCCCTTGGCTCGTCGAAGACGACACCGCCTTCGTTCCAGCTCCGGTCGACACCTCGATGGTCAACCTGCCGGCCTACGTCGAGCAGATCAGGGACAAGCTGGCGGAGAACATCCATGAGATGTGGGCGATGAACAAAATCGAGGCTGGTTGGATCTTCGGCGAGGTCCGGGACGACCTCAGGAAGATACATCCCTGCATAGTACAATTCGAGAGGCTGCCAGCTGCGGAAAAGCGCTACGACACTCAGTTGGCGGTCCAGACGCTGAAGACGATCTTGGCTTTAGGCTATTACATCACCATGGACAAACCACCGTCCAGAATAAAGACCTTGAGGTTACCGAATGAGCCGTTCCTGCAGAGCAGCGGCTACAAACCGGCGCCGCTCGATCTGTCGGCGATCATGCTGACACCCAAAATGGAGGAGCTCGTCGATCAGCTCGCTGAGAATACACACAATCTGTGGGCAAAGGAGAGGATCAGCCAAGGCTGGACATACGGACTGAACGAGGACTCGGAGATGAGGAGGAGTCCCCACTTGGTGCCCTATCCGAAAGTCGACGAAGCTATCAAGAAGGCTAATCGTGACACGGCCAGTGAGACCGTGAGAACATTGTTGGTCTATGGATACATGCTCGATCCGCCTACTGGAGAACAGCACGAGGGTGAGACTTTTGAACTTTCTCGTTGAACGCGTTCGTTCATTTTTAGACAGATCTCCGTGCGTTGCAAAATGGTTCTACATCACTTCATGGAATTTATGCTGATGAAGTATTATCGACGATAATATCAGTAACTGCTCATGGTAGTTGATCATCACACACGTGATAAATGACCTTCTAAAATTTTTCTATTTGCATCGAATGCGTGCAACAGAACGTGTTTTTGTAATTGTGTCGGTCTCTTGCGAGGCAATCCCGAGGCAATCGTTCGTTGTTATTTTTTAGTGTGAGTAGCTTCGCAAATTATGTATATTAATAACGTGTTTATTTTCTGGTATTTGTAGCGTTGCTTTTGGAGGCCAGCAGGTTACGACAATTATCCTTCAGGACTTACAGGGTCGAGAAGCATTACGCGGTCAGCAGCGGGAAATGGTATTTCGAGTTCGAGGTTCTAACAGCCGGACCGATGCGCGTTGGTTGGGCGAAAGCCGACTGCATGCCGGGCAGTATGTTGGGCAGCGACGAAAGTACCTGGGCTTTCGACGGTTACAACGTAAGTGTCGGCATTGCCTTTCCTTTCTGTAACTTGATGACTCAATCGGAAGCGATGTTTATATACTCACGGGGAATTTGTCGAGACGACTTTTCCAATGGTTAAAAAAAAAAAAAACGACAATTCGGCCTTCTCAAATAGTAATATAGTAAATTTTCGGTTCGAGCCGCAAGTAGCGGATAAGTAACGCGAAGAGACGTCCCAACTCGTCTCGATTAGATCTTGAGATATTAACGTTTCGTTTTCTATTTCGTGAGACCACTCTTTCCGATATTAATATGTGAGCGATGTGAGATTGCGTAATACCGCGGATTATTATAGCCACGGAAGGTGAGAACTTTTGTACAGTCCTCGGAGACTCGCGTATATACCATATATATATATATGCTTAGATTCTCTTTATGGATAAAAGTATATCCAGCCAGAGCTGCGTGTATAATCCGTACACGCAGTAGCGCGTGTGTTTGTCGAATGTGATATTATATAAGAGAAAGCGCCACGTGGCTCCCGTTCGCGACCTGCGAGATGCGAATAATCCATAAGAGTATGAATGTCAGGTGACCAAAGTGCACGCTGGCACCCACGAGTCATTTGGTCACAAATATCAAGTGGGCGACATAGTTGGATGTTTCATTGACGTGGCAGACCGAACGATCAGTAAGAGTCCCATTTCCCATTTCAAATTAGCCCGATCTAAAGAAGCCCCACTATACATCTATCTATACATATACATATATCTCTTCTGTTTCTTTTCTGAGTTTTCTGGTCACTACTATTGTATTTGTCTCGCTCTATATGTTTCTTTCATGTTGACTTGGTTTTCTATCTTGCATCTCCTTGTCCCAAGACGAATGAAATCGCAGGAGAAATTTCATTCGGCGAAGTGTGGCTTGACCTTTGATCAGTGTCGGGGGAATCCGCGGGGTACCCTCGCGGTATCGTGCAAGACTCGCGCGCAAAATCGTACACGGCGTCGAAGTATGTATCAATCAGCGATTAAAGGCAAATCGTATATAAGGTGCCCCCGCCCCGCCCCGCCCCAGCCCCGCGCCCTCAGACCAAAACGCGCGGGCGACAGAGAGTGCAATCACGATGTGCAATTTGTTTCGTCGCGCGGACGCCCTTGCTATGCCGGTCTGTGCCGATCTCCAGCGAGCGAAAGTGTTGAACTGCTGAACGTTTTGTTGTTTAAAGGAGGAAAAAGTATACTCGGGCACGGCCGAAACGTTCGGCAAACAATGGCAGGTCGGAGACATTGTCGGGGTTTTCCTGGATCTAATTGACCGAACGATTAGTAAGACGGAATCTTTAAGCGAAACGCTTCAGCTACCATTTCAAGCTATACACACATAATTTGATCTCAGGAGATAGATTACTGGATACAGGCACCGCGATCTTTAACGCGATCTCAGCCGCACACCCAGCATTAACCGGACCGATTGTACTATAGGCGACTATAAACCTACAAACGACACAAGACGCGAGACGCGTACGATCGTGTCGGATCGTGTGTCACCGAGACAAGATTTCATTGCAAAACGCGCGAGACCGCAGCACGTATTTCGTTGCGAACGATTGCCCGAACATCGCCCGTGGCACGTGGCCGGTGTCAAGTAGCTTGAGATCCGAACGGACGTTTGTCAGGCAAAATTTTCGCACTTCGCGCACTTTCCGGGGAAGAGCATCTTGCGTCGCGCTTGAGCTGTCACATAAGGGAAAATCCGTTGCGACGGTTACTTGGACGAAAGGAGCGATCATGCGTCTCTCGCACACAGGATATCTCATCTCGTCACCGTCATCTTAACAACACGTTGGGGTTAACCGCAGAACCAGAGACAGTCCTGGTTTCGATCATCATTAATACAATGCAAATACCATGCTCTGTCGATCGACGAAAATCATGTCTGCCCAATGTCTTCTCCGGTATCCAGTACTCTACTCAGCGTTTATACTGTCAGCGATATATAACAGCGCTTCCATAATCTCATATCTACTAATCACTAACACCACAGGGTGGCCCCAAAAGATACTATGTCGATCATATCACGATCAGCATTCCAAAACAGCAACTCCTAAATACAATATCGATACGGTCGTTGTACGAGCACAGAATAGTACACAGTATAGTGTGATCCTCTTCAGGGAGCACTTCGATATACATTACATTACAACCATCATGTCCATCTTACGATCGATCAATTACGAAGCACCATACTGTGCGGATTATTAAATTAGCGTCGGCCGGTCGGAGAGAAAATATCGGCTATTGTCTGTCCCGGCGGGACAGAGATTCGAGTCGTTATGATCTTCATTCTTTTTAACTCTCGGCCCTACGTACCTCTGCTTTTTGTTCTACTTTTTTTTTCTCGTGAAATTTGTTATCTTAGTGCATCGTCCGTGTGTGATAATATTACACGTATTTGATTTTCCATTACACCTCCCTCGAGTAACGCAGCTTGCATGCTTACTTTGTCCGAATTTGAATCGGTGGGTCATAAGAACGGAAGCAAGTTCGTTTTATGCGTAAAAATCAATATTCTAGTATCTCCAATTAGCATCTTTCGTATGAACTATCTTTAATAGAGATGGAGAGAAGCTAAAGTCTTTTTAAGTTTATCAAAGCGATCAGTTCGTATGGCCCACTGTGGCACTCGCTTTGCTGTAATTGTTAACTAAGCAAGATAATGCATCTCGTTTGAAGAACTTTTAATTGGCCGTATTAGAAATTTTATTAAATTCCTGCGGCTATATATATATATATATATATATATATATATATATATATATATACATATATAATTTTGTGTTTAGTTTGCGCTTCAACTTATGTATATCTGTATGTGTCAAGTAACAGTCGGCCTTCACGAAAAATTGCAATGATTATGTATCGCGCGCCTAGTTGCTCGGTCGTTGAATTTTTATTTCGTTTGGAAGCCGAAACGAACGTCTGACAGCTCGACAGACTTGTCGATCGAGGCGAATCTCTTTTACTACCTATTTTTAAAGCATACTTTCTTCCTGCATCGTTTTTTTCGGCTCGTTCAACGCTCGTTTCGATCTTTCGGCGCTCGACTTGCGGTTACTTTGTCCTATAAATTTGCACATTACGCAGGCTTCTCCTTGAATGGAGAATTGCTGATGGACGCACTCGGCGGCGAAACTTCTTTCGCCGACGTGCAAGGCGACTGTTTCGTACCAGCGTTCACTCTCGGCGTCGGCCAGAAGGCTAAACTAACGTTCGGCCAAGATGTGAACACTCTCAAGTTCTTCACCACTTGCGGCTTGCAAGAGGGCTACGAACCGTTCTGCGTGTACGTAATTTTAATTTGTCAATTAAAGAGTTTAGAATACGTTTCACGATGCGTCGTTTTTACAGTACACTACAGGAAAAAAGATTTACTATCTTTAACCAAACGGTTTAGTGGAGGCAATTTTTAATAGCAACCAAATATCTTGTTTTATATAACAAAATATTTAGTTGTCTCAACGAAATATATTTTCCTGCTTTGTTCTCTGAACCAAATGATGTTGTTCTTAGACTTCATATATAAAAATTAAGCATTTTAGTTATTTATCCATAAAAATTACATAATAACGAAATATTATTTTACATAAAACTAAAATAATGCCCAATGGTTACTATTTTGTCTTTCTGTGCACTAAAATTTAGATTTTATATATTAAGAAAAAATTATAGTATTTTTAACAAAATTCATATAGCTCAAGCTTTTTTGGTTGCTATAACAAAAGTATTACGTTATATACGAACAAACCAAGTAATCAAACAAGATATTTGTTTACAGGAACTAAATAGTTTTGTTGGGCATATTTTAACCAAATTATTTTGTTGTTGCAACAAAATTTAGGTTCACGCAACAATACGTTTTTCCTAGTGTGTGTAAATGTGTGTTACCTTTCACAGCAACATGAATCGCCCAGTCACGTATTGGTACACGAAAGATCAGCCTATTTTCGAGAACACCGACGACATGGCCGATACGCGAATCGACGTGGCTAGGATACCAGCAGGCTCCGACACCCCGCCGTGCCTGAAGATCTCTCACAACACGTTCGAGACTATGGAGAAGGCCAACTGGGAGTTCCTCAGGTTATCGTTGCCTGTGATTTGTCAGTCCAGCTTTATAACGGAAGGTGAAAAACTGCGCAGATGGCAAGAAATTAAGATGCGACAGAACAGACTTCTAGCTGAGCAAGTTGAGCAAGCGCAACAGACCGCGCCCTCGGCTCACCTGGAGCAAATCATGAAGTCTGGGTTCAGTATGAGCGATATCAAAGGTAACAACCTCGAAAATGCCAGTTTCGAGGACGGGAGGATTTCGTAGGACGTAGTGCGTAGCATAGAATATGCGTCGCGAAGGAATATGAAATTCCATTCGTTCGCTGCAATCTGACAAATAAGATATCTGGTCAAATCGACTTGAGTTGTTGACGCAGATAACACCAAGACACTCACGATACTATAGAATGTAAAAGCATGAGAAACACTATTATTTGATGTAATTTTGTGATAGACATTTATGCGACATTCGAACAGGATTGCAAAGGAATTACTCCGAAGATGCGGTCGAGGCGGACGAGATGCTGAAGGAGTCGCCGATTCCTATGCAGAGAGGCAAGCCCTCCAGGCCGCCTAGGAAGAACTCCCTTTACGGGTCACGCACTTTGGACAACGCAGTCAGCGAAGCCGAGATGAATGGATACGGCGAGATGAATGGTGACATAAAAGACGACAAGAAGAAACGCGGCCGCTCACCTTTTCGGTAAGTTACGGGTCGTTAATGAGCACCGTCTCGGATATGAACATTGCAAAGAGACAATTGACTTCGATACTTTGACTTTGTTAGCAAGCTTAGCAAAGAGATGGAGGATGTACCGTAAGTTGAGAATAAATTTCTTCCAGCCTTGATGCGAAACGTTGCGTCACAACTTTTATCGTTGATCTTTTGATTGGCCAAGTTAATTGAGAGATTTTCATCGCTTGCGCAGATTCTTCTCGCGTAAGGCCAAGTCGCCGGATGCAAAATCCAAGACGCCCGAGCCGCAGGTCCGCTCGGATATCTCGGACAAGAGTACGAGGACAGTCGGGAGCAAAAGTGCCAAACCTCCTCAAGTTTGTGTCTCGACCGTGAGTGTTTCGCAGCGTCATAGATATGTTCGCTATGAGAATACGAGGGAAAACGCGACAACATGACATAACATTCCGTCGTAGACGGACCTGAAAGTCGTGCCGCCCCAAATCCCAGAGCGCAATGTTCCCAAGGCGATGTCAGTGTTGACCGGTACTGGCGTCGAAGCGATCGGCAACGAAATCTTCGACGGTGAGTGTATGAAGCTGATGAACGAGTACTTCTACGGCGTCAGGATATTCCCTGGACAAGACCCGACTCACGTCTACGTCGGCTGGGTCACTTCGCAATACCATCTACACACCAAGGACTTCAATCTGTCACGCGTGAGGAAAGCCTCAGTCGCTATCATAGACGAGTACGAGCGTCTCGTGGAGCAGTAAGTTCTTCAGGATATATTTCCATTCTAATATAAAATGTATACTTTTACATGTCCTGAGAAGTTAGATCGAAACGAAGGATAATGTCTTTTGATCAGTTTTGTAATCAGGAACAGAGCAGATATAACTCTTGCGACTGCCGGATTGAGATCTAGTTTGATGTATTTGCTTATCGTATATAATATCTACGACGAATATAAGTTTAAAAACTGCTCGAAGCATCATCGGCGTGACATTGCAGAGTCGATCGACAGAGTTGCTACATGGTCCGAGCGGACGAACTGTACAACGAAGTGACCCAAGACGCGTCTGGCAAGGGTGCGTCTCAGGGGATGTTCGTCGGATGCTTCGTCGATATCGCGACAGGCTGGGTGTCCTTCACCTGCGAAGGGAAGGAAACGAGCCACAAGTTCAAGATGGAGCCGGACACGAAACTGTTCCCGGCGATCTTCGTCGAGGCTACCAGCAAGGAGATCCTGCAGATCGAGCTCGGCAGAACTTCGACAACGCTCCCGCTGTCGGCAGCCGTGCTTCAGAATTCCGATCGACACGTGATACCCCAGTTCCCACCCAGATTGAAGGTGCAATGCCTGAAACCGCACCAATGGGCCAGAGTGCCCAATCAGTCCCTTCAAGTGCACGCGTTGAAGCTGTCCGACATCAGAGGCTGGTCGATGTTATGCGAGGACGCTATCTCGATGTTGGCTCTTCATATACCCGAGGAAGACAGGTGCATCGACATCCTGGAGCTCATTGAAATGGACAAATTGCTCAGGTGAGAAATCGACTCACCTGAAGGTCATAGCAAGGAACTTCATGTTTCTTTTTTTAAGATTACCTCGCAGATATATGCTTCCTTTCGTTTCTGAGGATCTTTGACTTAAGTTTAAAACGAACTTGAAGACGTTTCAGCTGTCTCCCTTTTCCTCTTCACAGTTTTTCTAAGACTGAAAAAAATAATAATTGTTCTTGTGCAGTTTCCACGCGCACACGCTTACGTTGTACGCAGCCCTGTGCTATCAATCGAATTACCGAGCGGCGCACGCTTTGTGCCAACACGTTGATCAGAAACAATTGTTGTACGCGATACGAGCCGAATACATGTCCGGGCCCCTGCGACAAGGATTTTACGATTTACTCATCGCTCTACATCTCGAATCACACGCAACTACGATGGAAGTGTGCAAAAACGAATACATAATACCGCTCGGTGAGTACTTGTGCAAAACGCACAATCGAGACGTTTCTTCAGAGTTGCGCTCGTTTAAATGAGATTTTACTCAGATGCATCAAGGCCGATTTGAATTATTCTTTTAACCTTGATTCGTATCTTAAGGAATCATTCCTCATCGAGATAAAGTCACCTAATCAAATATTTTTTGTCTTTGTAGACATGTGCATTTTTTATATGTATTTTATTACGCTGTGATTTGTTCGTTGCGCAGGTCAAGAATTAAAGGATTTGTACGAGGATCCCGAGATGAAACACAGTCTCAGGTACTTGAAGACCGAATCAATTCGGCCGCAGATGAAGATGACCGAGATCAGGTAAGTGAAACTTTCTCCCCAAAATAGATGTGAAACCCCTACTAATCAGTCGCCATCAAGGGATGTTCCTTCCAGTGATCAGGCGATCGACAACATACGCAATCTGTACAGCCCGTACTTCCCGCTCGACGTTGTGCGGGATTACGTGATGATGGCGCTCAACGAAGCTGTCGAAGTGAATCAGGTGCACAATCGAGATCCGATCGGAGGCAGCAACGAGAATCTCTTCCTGTATGTAAGATAATAAGTATGGCTGCTGCTGTTGCTGCTGCCGCTGCCGCTGCCACTGCTGCGACTAATGTTCTTCGTCAATGCTACCGAAGCGACGATATTATCATCGTGCCTATTTTTTCTTTTTTTCATATATTAATACGAGAAACAAGACTTGCAGAATCTTCGTCTCAAGCTGTCTTTCTTGAACAGGAATTTCTGACTTTTCGCTTATCTCGCTTACGGTCCCTCTCTTGACCAAAGACTTCTTTGTACGTTCCTTATATTGCAGACCTCTTCTGAAGCTGGTGGATAGATTGCTCTTAGTAGGTTTGCTGACGAACGATGACGTGTTCAAACTGCTCATCATGATTAATCCCGAGACTTGGGATCCGACTTTCGACAAAGGTAAGGATAACGTGTTACACTTGACGAAATGTTTTCTACTGACAAACGTTTGTCAGTCAGTTGTTGTTAACACACAGTAACTGACAGACAGACAGACACAAGCTGATTCGATGTTGCATTAAAACGTTGCAGAAGGGAAGGACGAGCATAAGAAAGGCTTGCTGCACATGAAAATGGCCGAGGGCGCCAAGTTACAGATGTGCTACCTGCTTCATCACCTGAACGACATCCAGCTGCGCCATCGTGTCGAGTCCATCATCGCCTTCAGCCACGATTTCGTCGGAGAGTTGCAAGCCGATCAATTGCGACGTTACATTGAGATCAAGCAGTCGGACTTACCGTCTGCCGTTGCCGCCAAGAAGACCCGAGAATTCCGATGTCCACCGCGCGAACAGATGAACGCCATTTTGAGTTTCAAGAACTTGGACTCCGAGGAAGATCCGGAGAACTGCCCCTGCGGCGAGGATCTGATAGTGAAGATGAACGAGTTCCACGGCGACCTGATGTCCTACGTGTCCTTGCACGCTCTTCAGGAAGCGGCCGCCGCCAATGAGTCGAACGACGATTCTCAGAAGCCGGGAGCTATGAAACGCCTCCTTAATTTCATCAACGCAGTTAAAGAGCTCGAGGAGGAAGTAAAACCTGACGCGGAGCCTGAGAAAAAGACTCCTGAAGGTGAGTCCTTTGATTTGCAAGTCCTCGCAGCATTTGAGTTCGGCAAGTAAATTTTAGTCTACGTATATAAGATAGATATGAGTAAATAAATGATCAAATTCGCTCGACGCGCTCCTTACAGAGGTGTTCCGCAAGGTGCTGATAGCGACCATCGTAAAATGGGCCGAAGAGTCGCAGATTGAGACACCGAAACTCGTACGAGAAATGTTCAGCTTGCTGGTCAGGCAATACGACACCGTGGGTGAGTTGATCCGGGCCTTGGAGAAGACCTACGTTGTCAACAACAAGACCAAAGACGACGTCGCATTGATGTGGGTCGGCCTCAGCCAGATTCGCGCCTTGCTGCCGGTGCAAATGTCGCAGGAGGAGGAGGAGTTGGTCCGCGAGAGATTGTGGAAGTTGGTGAACAACCACACCTTCTTCCAGCACCCCGATCTCATCCGAGTACTGAGGATTCACGAGAACGTGATGGCGATCATGATGAACACCCTGGGAAGACGCGCCCAGGCGCAGTCCGACGCTCAGACTCAGACACAAGCGACCGAGGGCGAGCCAGCGTCGAAGGAGAAGGACACGTCTCACGAGATGGTGGTGGCATGCTGCAGATTCCTGTGTTACTTCTGTCGCACATCCAGGCAGAATCAGAAGGCCATGTTCGACCACTTCGACTTCTTGCTGGAGAACAGCAACATCCTGTTGGCTAGGCCGTCGTTGCGAGGTTCGACGCCGTTGGACGTGGCTTACTCTTCGCTGATGGAGAATACCGAGTTAGCGTTGGCCTTGAGGGAACACTACCTGGAGAAGATTGCCATTTATTTGTCACGTTGCGGCCTGCAGTCGAATTCGGAGCTGACGGAGAAGGGCTACCCTGATTTGGGCTGGGATCCTGTGGAGGGTGAACGTTACCTCGATTTCTTGAGGTTCTGCGTGTGGGTCAATGGTAAGGCTCGACGTTTTATCATTTGCATCAGTTGTTTCATACAATTTCTCAGCTGAAAAGTAACACTAGATGCGATTCTTGTCTGATATCAGGTGAGAGCGTGGAAGAGAATGCCAACTTGGTGATTCGTTTGCTAATCAGAAGACCAGAATGTCTGGGTCCTGCTCTTCGAGGCGAAGGTGAGGGTCTGTTGAGGGCCATCATGGAGGCCAACAAGATGTCCGAGCGCATTGCTGATAGGCGAAAAGTAAGTTATGTTGAAATTGAAACTTCGATACTTCTTTATCTCCCAGAGCGCGAAGCTAGAAATCAAAATCAGACTATTTCGTAAGTAGGAAGCAGCTTTCTTTTGATTGTCGCTTCAAATGAAATCCATGTATTGTTAATTCTACATGTACCTAGGAAATTACAAGCACAGCCCTTATATATTCTCATCAGACAACTACTTCAATTCTGACCTATGTGGATTGAATTAGTCTCCATTTCAATAACTTACTCGGTCCTTTTCTCTTCTCTCTATCCTTTGATACAAAATACGCCTTATTCGACTGTTCCCTGTTGCATTTTAATATGCTTTGTGGTGAGACAAACCCCATTTCAACTTAATGTCTTCGGTACTTACAATCAACACGGTTGAGCTTCTGAAGACGTGTCGAATTCTTTAAATATGGCACGAATAAAATGTTGACTATGTCGCACACATTGAACTCCCCCGTTTGCAAGCCCACTGTTATGCACGTGCACGAACTTTCATTAATACGGTATCAACTTAGTACTTCGCACAGGTGCAAGACGAGCCCGAGGGCACGGCTATGGTGATGCAGTTCGAGCACCCGCTTCCCGAATCAGACGACGATGAGGACTACATCGACACGGGCGCAGCGATCCTGAACTTTTATTGCACCCTCGTCGATTTATTAGGTCGCTGCGCTCCAGATTCTTCTGTCATAGAACAAGGTAAAGAGACAGTTCAAAAGAAGCCGACATTCTCATCTTCATTAACAGAAAATATTCACGACTTTTACCTTTATTATTTGTTATTTTATTTGTATGAGAATATAACTTATATTTAAATAATAATTAAGGTATCGTATATAAAATAATATAATAATAATAACAAGTAGATTTAGAAATAAGAAAAATTTTCTACAAACTCTATCGAGAGCAAACATCATTGATAATAAAAAAACATTATATTGGGTCTGGGAAAAAGTTCGTGGCGTTTTTCCCGATAGATGGCGTCAATTGTAAATAACTCAGGAAACACAGATCGCAGCGACACCATTAAACGCTCGTTGGAAAGGTGACACCTCGAGCGTTACTTTGAGAGCTAATTATTTGTCGGAAGAAAAGTGGTATTAAATTTTCTTGCTTTATTTAGTCTCAGGAATATATTGTTACAATAGCGCCCTAATTTTTGTTAATTTGATGATTTTGAAATTTCCAAAAATCGGTAAGTTAAAAATCAAGACGCTATTGTAACAATATATTCTTGAGACTAAATAAAGCAAGAAAGTCTAGTACCACTTTTTCTTCCGACAAATAGCGAGATATCGTAAGTTAAATATTGAAAAAGTTATTAAGTTTTCCTCAAATATCTAAAAAAATATTAGAAAAACAAGTAAAAAAATGTTTTAGACAAAAGTTGTTCAAATCAACTAGTAGAAAAAACACACAGTGTAATAAAAAATAAGGATTCCTATTTAGAAAACGCAAGTTGACCTTCAAGTGACCTTGAAAATAGAGGTCAAGGTCAAAGTCAAGGTTATCATAAGGTAGCTCACTTAAATCCCTACAACTTTTATTCAGATCATTTTCCCTCAAAGTTCAATACTGAAGAGTTATTTAGGGTGGGACATTAAAATGGGACACCCTGTATATTGCTTTATAATCGTGAGCATATCAACTATCGAGCCAAATCATTTCTCACAATAGGACATTTTCACGTGCATTTACGTGCGACGTAAAGTCGCGTGAAAATTTTGTCGCTTGCAAAATGTAACGAATTATCTAATGACAGCGTTTATATTTTTGCTTTCCTAATGGGCAACAGAGGTCTCTACAAAGTCTGTTGGTAATATACGTAAATGAAACTTTGCTTTGGTAGAACGTTATTGAAACGATGCTCGTTTGCCTGAAGCCGCGTAATCGTTTCAGGGAAGAACGAATCTCTGCGAGCTCGGGCGATCTTGAGATCGCTGGTGCCTCTGGACGATCTTCAGGGTGTGTTGTCCTTGCGATTCACCCTGCTCAACCCAGCCGCAGGCGAGGAACGACCGAAAAGCGACATGCCATCGGGCTTGATACCGGGACACAAGCAAAGCATCGTGCTGTTTCTCGAACGCGTTTACGGCATCGAAACGCAGGAATTATTCTACAAGATATTGGAGGAGGCCTTCCTGCCGGATTTACGCGCTGCCACGATGCTCGATAGAGTAAGTCGCGTTATGTCTCATCTACTTTGTGCGGCAACATTTAATCTCATTGTTTTATATAATAATCATTCACTTATTTATTATTTTAAGGTACGCGCGTGTGCAAGATGGAAAATTCTGATTATGAAAATTTGTTGGACTTATTTGTAGTTCAAGCTTAGATAAGCACAAAATATTCGATTTGTGTGTGTGTTTCTCCGTTTCTTTCTATATTCTGAATTACTTACAGAACGATGGTTACGAATCCGACATGGCGCTTGCTATGAACCGCTACATAGGGAACAGCATTTTGCCGTTACTGATCAAGCACTCGAAGTTTTACAACGAAGCCGACAATTACGCGAGTTTACTCGACGCTACGTTGCACACGGTCTATCGGCTCAGTAAGAACCGGATGCTGACGAAAGGACAGCGAGAGGCCGTTTCGGATTTTCTCGTTGCATTGACTAGGCAAGTGATGATTAGAAATGATTGTCTCTCTTCTCACATTACCCGGTAGTACCTTTCCGTACATTCGTGTCGGTTTTATCTCGGAGATTAATTTTTTATTCTCCTTGCAGCCAGATGCAGCCGAGCATGTTGCTGAAGTTGTTGCGCAAGTTGACTGTTGACGTGTCGAAATTGTCAGAATATACCACAGTAGCACTCAGAGTACGTTTATTTCTCCGCAAATTATTTTCCATCTTACTCTATTTTGCATGTTAACGATTGATACGTAGTCGCGTATTATTATCCTTGAAAAATTTCTATTCACGAATTTCGCTTGTTCGCTTCGTTACTGTTGTTATTAATTTGACCGTTTTGATTATTATTCTTATCTTATCATTTTCTTCGTTATGCTCTCAGCTGCTGACGCTGCATTACGAACGTTGCGCAAAGTACTACGGCTCCACCGGCGGTCAAGGCGCGTACGGGGCGTCGAGCGATGAGGAGAAACGCCTCACAATGGTCCTCTTCAGCAATATATTCGACTCCTTGTCCAAGATGGACTACGATCCGGAATTGTTCGGCAAAGCGCTGCCTTGCCTGACGGCTATCGGCTGCGCCTTACCGCCGGATTATTCCCTGTCGAAGAACTACGACGACGAGTGGTACGGCAGCAAGTCGGCCTCGACTCAATCACCCGACGGCCCTTACAACCCGCAGCCAATCAACACCTCCAGGTTCGTAACTTTATAAGCAACTTATTTTAGCGTTCATCAGCAATCGGGTTAGTGTTTGGCAATTTCGGACAACCGCCGCGAGTCGCGTGCTTGACGCTTCGACATGATTTATAATTGCAGCGTGGTGCTGAACAACGATCTTAATCAGATAGTACAAAAGTTCTCGGAGCATTATCACGACGCTTGGGCCAGCCGGAAACTGGAGAACGGCTGGACCTACGGCGACCAGTGGTCGGACACGAATAAGACTCACCCGCGATTGAAACCGTACAACATGCTGAACGACTACGAGCGAGAACGATACAAAGAGCCTGTCAGAGAGAGCTTGAAGGCTCTATTGGCGATCGGTTGGAGCGTGGAGCACGCAGAGGTCGACATGCCGTCGACCAATCGTAGTTCCATGCGAAGGTCTTCCAAGAGTCAAGTAAGAGATTACCCGGAGAAATTTGTTCATATTTGTTTCATGTATACTCGTGAGAGAAAGACACGCGTTTGCCATGTGCACCTTTCAAATCGCACAGGGCGACTCGGCAAATCCATTTAATTACAATCCTCACCCGGTGGACATGACGAATCTGACGCTGAGCAGAGAGATGCAGAACATGGCCGAGAGGTTGGCAGATAACGCACACGACATCTGGGCCAAGAAGAAGAAGGAAGAACTCATTACTTGCGGTCGGTCACAAGTCAAAGTTTCATGACCCATTTATGCAGCATGTGAATTGCATAAAAATTGCATAGAAAACCAGTCGCTCCGACTATTCTGCTTCCGACTGTTCATTTTCCGACTCTTCTTCGAGTCTGAAAGTTCAATTCGCCGGATAATATATTTTACGACTATGTTGCCTTACAGGAGGCGGCATTCATCCTCAGCTAGTACCGTACGACCTGCTGACCGACAAGGAGAAGAGGAAGGATCGCGAACGGTCGCAGGAGTTCCTCAAATACCTGCAATATCAGGGCTACAAGCTTCACAAGCCTAATCGCGGCGGGACCGAGACCGAAGTGGCCGGTGCGGTCGCTTCGGTGGAGCTGAGATTCGCTTACTCCTTGTTGGAGAAGCTGATAGCGTATCTGGATAAGGCGACGATCAACATGAAGCTGCTGAAGCCCTCCGACACGTTCAGCCGCAGGAACAGCTTCAAGACCTCCACCAGGGACATCAAGTTCTTCAGCAAGGTAGTGCTGCCGTTGATGGAGAAGTACTTCAGCACACATAGGAATTACTTCATCGCCGTCGCCACCGCCACGAACAACATCGGTGCTGCGTCCTTGAAGGAGAAGGAGATGGTAGCCGCGTTGTTCTGCAAGCTGGCGAGCTTGCTGAGATCGAGACTCGCTGCCTTCGGCGCGGACGTGAGGATAACGGTGCGCTGTCTACAAGTACTCGTGAAGGGCATCGACGCTAAGAGTCTCGTGAAGAATTGCCCAGAGTTCATCAGGACGTCCATGTTGACCTTCTTCAACAACACTGCCGACGATCTGGGCCATACGATCTTGAATCTTCAAGAGGGCAAGTACAGCCACCTCAGAGGCACTCACTTGAAGACCTCCACGTCGTTGTCGTACGTCAACAGCGTGGTTCTGCCAGTGCTTACTGCGATGTTCGATCATCTTGCCGCGTGCGAGTACGGCAGCGACTTGTTACGTGAGTATTCGATACCTTGAGAAGTTGATATAATTCAGATATGATCAGGCAGTTCAATTCGGTCGGGAAAATTTCCTACATTGCTAATAAATGTAAAATATATATCTCATAACTTTCCTCTTAATTTCTATCTTTCTTATTTCTTTCTCCCATGATTATTATGCTTCATTGAAGCTTGCTTCATTGAAGCTAAACATCAAGTGATGTTTCTTTCTTCAATGGAGCGAAGGAAAAATTCAGCATGTATAT
The DNA here is from genome assembly GCF_003227715.2 of Harpegnathos saltator. Taxonomy (NCBI): domain Eukaryota; kingdom Metazoa; phylum Arthropoda; class Insecta; order Hymenoptera; family Formicidae; genus Harpegnathos; species Harpegnathos saltator. The sequence goes on from NW_020229890.1 coordinate 1,016,524, forward strand.
GATTTAACCGATTACACATCCTTTTCTGCTTGATAGTTGACGAAATTCAAGTAGCATCATACAAAATGCTGGCGTCTCTTTACACTCTCGGAGTGGACGCTAGCTTGACGCACGATCGGAAGTACCTGAAGACAGAGATCGAGCGACATAAACCTAACTTGGGCTCTTGTTTGGGAGCTTTCTCGAGCTGCTTCCCGGTGGCCTTTCTAGAACCGCACTTGAACAAGCACAATCAATATTCCCTGCTCAATCGAATCGCGGATCATTCGTTGGAAGCTCAAGACATTATGTCGAGGATGGAGTCGAGTATGCCTACGTTGGAGACCATCCTTACCGAAGTCGATCAGTTCGTCGAGTCCGAAAAGACCTACAACGACGCTCCTCACGTTGTCGATGTGATCCTTCCATTACTCTGCTCGTACCTGCCCTTCTGGTGGGTGCAAGGACCCGACAACGTAAACCCGACCGAAGGTACCTATGTCAGCATGGTCACCAGCGACCACATGAATCAGTTGCTGAAGAACGTGCTGAAATTGATCAAGAAGAACATCGGTAATGAGAACGCACCGTGGATGACGCGCATCGCTGCCTACACGCAGCAGATCATCATCAACTCGTCTGAAGAACTGCTGAAGGATCCGTTCTTGCCTCTGGCGGAACGCGTGAGGAAGCGAACGGACACCATGTTCCACAAGGAAGAATCCCTCCGAGGCTTCATCAAGTCCTCGACCGACGATACCTCGCAAGTTGAGGCGCAAATACAGGAGGATTGGCAGTTACTGGTCCGCGATATCTATTCGTTCTACCCGTTACTGATCAAGTACGTCGATCTGCAGAGGAATCATTGGCTGAGGAACAACATTTCCGAAGCCGAGGATCTGTACAATCACGTGGCGGCTATATTCAACATCTGGTCCAAGTCGCAGTACTTCTTGCGCGAGGAGCAGAACTTCATATCCGCGAACGAGATCGACAACATGGTGCTCATCATGCCGACTGCAACCAGAAGATCTACAGTATCTGACAGCTCCGCGCCTTCCGGAGGAGGCAAGGTTCGTGCAAGTAGCTCAATGATCGCGACAACTTGACTGAACTTTCATCGATTATGACGCATTTAAATCACGAAAAATTTCGATTTCACTGAAACTGAAGACTAATATCTGAGGGTGTTTAAGCGTCACGACTCGGCTTTCAGAAAAAGAAGAAGCACCGTGACAAGAAAAGAGACAAGGACAAGGAGGTGCAAGCATCCCTCATGGTTGCTTGCTTGAAGCGGTTGCTGCCCGTCGGCTTGAATCTCTTCGCCGGTCGCGAGCAGGAATTGGTGCAGCATTGCAAAGACAGGTTCCTGAAGAAGATGCCGGAATACGAGATCGCCGAATTTGCCAAGACCCAGCTGACGTTGCCCGACAAAATCGATCCTGCCGACGAAATGTCCTGGCAGCATTATCTGTACTCCAAATTGGGCCAGAAGAAGGACGTGATCGAGCCTGTGAAGGCTCAACAGCTGGAGGACGTCGTCGCTAGGATCACCGACATGGCCAAAGTGTTGTACGGTTTACACATGGTCAGTTAGAGATTTTTGTCACGCTGTTCAACAAGTAATTCTTGAAAATCTCTCAGCTAAATGTTCGAATTACTCAGAAAGATCATATTTTCACGGTTCCGTCGTGCTTTTCGATTCGCTTGAGATGAATGTTTAGATTACGCGGCTAGCATTATTGTACAGCCCCTAGGAATCATTACTGTTCTCCTTTCTTTTGAATAATCAGGCTGACCTCTTCATTTCACTTCATGCTTTTATGTTCCCGAGTAGATCGATCATCCGCAACAGCAGAGCAAGAGTCAGTATCGATCAGTGGTGTCGATTCAACGTAAACGAGCGGTAATCGCTTGCTTCCGCCAAATTTCCCTACATTCCTTGCCCAGGTATCCTTCTTGTTATTCGGTTGCCGTTGCTTCAGTTCACTCACTAACCCCTTCAGCCGCAACGTCGTGGCGTTGTGGTATCAGCTCACCGTTCTCTCTCAGCAGCATTCGAGTTACTTTTACGTGCGATTGATTTGCGTAGAATCAATTAGGCATTTTGCTGTTTGTCCAAGCGAGAACAAGTTAGACGATGAGCATCTCGATGTTCGATAGTGTATGATCGCAATGAACCGACGAGAATAACCGTTGAACGATTTTACTTAACGAGTGCGCTTGTGGTTTGTGTGTACACGCGGCTAACAGGCGACTAAGCCACCACCATCGCGAGATGGATGGAAACGTGTGCTGTGCGCTGCCAGAAAAAGAGCAGCGATTGCATGTTTGCGTAGTGAGCCTCTGTACAAGTTGAGAAGGTACGACTAATTATATATAACGCATATTATATATAATCCGCATTGTGTATAAAAAGAACTTGCTCGGAAGATTTCAACACGGGACTATCAACATGACTCTGCTCTCACAGGCATCGAGCTATCAACATATTCGCGCGGACGTACTACGAGCTGTGGTTACAGGACGAGAACGTGGGTCAAGAGGTCATGATCGAGGACCTCACGGTGAGTTGTCATCACTTTGTCGCTCTCGACCTACTTCCGGTGACGTATCCCGACCGCTGAGTGAGCCCATGGAAATATACATTCGCCTCGTGCCTAGCAATCGTTCGAGGACGCTGAGCTGAAAAAGATGGACAAGGACGAGGACGAGAGCAAGCCTGACCCGTTGACACAGTTGGTCACGACCTTCTGCCGCGGCGCCATGACCGAACGGTCGGGCGCTCTTCAAGAGGACCCGCTCTACATGAGTTACGCACAGATCATCTCTAAATCCTGCGGCGAGGAGGAAGAGGAGGGTGAAGAAGAGGGAGGAGGCGAGGAAGAGGGTGGAGCTTCGATCCATGTAAGTATCTCCTTAAGTGGAAGGATATATAATTCTTTTTTTTTCATTTGCCTCCAAATAATAATCCGAGAGGTAACATTTGACAACAACAATCGATTTAATTATACATATACGATTAATGTAGATCTATGTAGATAATTGCGCAGATAAGAGTGTCTACTTACATACGTCTCGTTGCAGAGAAGTTTATTATTGAATCTCGTACGAGTCATTTTTACGAAGCGTGAATTTGTTGAATTGTCCGTTGGTCGTTTGCTTGATGAAGTGATAAGGAAAATCCTCCAGGCAAACTCCAGAATCTGTCTATTAACAAATCCCCTATCTTTTTCTAACTTACTAATTCGCCTAGAGGCCGACGCATAAGCTACTTATGGTAAGCATAAGTAGTTAGTGCGACAATCCATCCGCTTAATGTATGCTCGCAGCCCAAAGTGTCAATCATTATGTGTTCTCCACATCTCGTCACCCGAGTCTGTCGAGTTGTACGTTGTTTTATTCATTGACTCGTCAAGTGATGTACAATGTACTACTGTTCATAAGCAAGCGAAACATCGTAGGCTGTTGCAATCTTGTGTTTTCCTCGCTCTCTCGCCCCGTTGATAACGATATTATTAAATCGCCTATTCTCTGTTTTAACTATGTAACTCTCAAGAGGCCCATGCATAAATTAATGGTAAGACGTTAGCATGCCCTATCAAATTTACACACGTTGCGAAACAAAGCTGCACTTTTCACAATCAACAACAGCAGTAATTTGAAAAGAGAAAACTGAAAATTAAAATTATGAATTACACATCTCATATTTATATAAAAACATTTTTGTATTATATGTGTGTTAGCAAGATTCGCGAGCACTCGTTTCCACTCTTCCACTTTTCCTCTCTAATATGTCATCTCTCGTGCAGGAGCAAGAAATGGAAAAGCAGAAGCTTCTGTTTCACCAAGCTCGCCTGGCGAATCGCGGCGTCGCGGAGATGGTCCTGTTGCACATATCGGCCTGCAAGGGTGTCCCCAGCGACATGGTGATGAAGACCTTGGAGCTCGGTATCTCAATCCTGCGCGGCGGCAACATCGAGATCCAGCGGGGTATGCTGAACCACCTGAAGGAGAAAAAAGACGTCGGTTTCTTCACGTCCATCGCCGGCCTGATGAACTCCTGCAGCGTGTTGGATTTGGACGCTTTCGAGAGAAACACGAAGGCCGAAGGTCTAGGAGTAGGCTCGGAGGGCGCAGCCGGCGAGAAGAACATGCACGATGCTGAATTCACCTGCGCCCTGTTCCGCTTCATCCAACTCACCTGCGAGGGTCACAATCTCGGTGAGTAGCGCCTCGCCGTGATCGACATGCGATTTCGACCACGATTGACGACTTCACTTCGCTCTCTCTCGGCAGATTGGCAGAATTACCTGAGGACGCAGGCCGGTAACACGACGACGGTGAACGTGGTCATCTGTACCGTCGATTACCTGCTGCGACTTCAGGAGTCCATCATGGACTTTTATTGGCATTACTCGAGCAAGGAGCTCATTGATCCCGCCGGCAAGGCGAACTTCTTCAAGGCCATCGGTGTCGCCAGTCAAGTGTTCAACACCCTGACTGAAGTCATCCAAGGTCCATGCGCGCAAAATCAACAGGCTCTGGCGCATTCGAGATTGTGGGACGCGGTCGGTGGTTTTCTCTTCTTGTTCTCGCACATGCAGGACAAACTGTCGAAGCACTCGAGTCAAGTGGATCTTCTGAAGGAACTACTGAACTTGCAGAAAGATATGATTACCATGATGCTTTCCATGCTTGAAGGTCTTACATTTTTTACTCAAAGAAAATGTTGGCAAAGAGCTGTGCTTAACAGTGTAGTCTTCTGATTGAAGGTAACGTCGTGAACGGGACGATTGGAAAGCAGATGGTGGACACCCTGGTCGAGTCGGCTAGCAACGTGGAACTGATCTTAAAATACTTTGACATGTTCCTGAAGTTGAAGGACCTCGTATCGTCGCCAAGTTTCTTGGAAGTCGACCTTAACAACGACGGTTGGGTGTATCCCAAGGATTTCAAGGAGAAGATGGAGCAGCAGAAGAGTTACACCGAGTATGTCTCGCGAATATCATCACTTTCTTCATCTTTGCTTTCAGATAACACGAGAGAATTAACTTTTCCGGTACTTTGTGCAGCGACGAAATTGAATTTCTCCTGGCTTGCTGCGAGACGAATCACGATGGCAAGATCGATTACATCGCTTTCATGGATCGCTTCCACGAGCCGGCCAAGGAGATCGGTTTCAACCTCGCCGTGTTGCTCACCAATCTCTCCGAGCACATGCCTAACGAGCCGAGATTAGCCAGGTTCCTCGAGACAGCCGGTTCCGTCCTTAATTACTTCGAGCCATTCTTGGGCAGGATCGAGATCCTCGGCGGCAACAAGAAAATCGAGCGCGTGTACTTCGAGATCAAGGAGTCGAACATCGAGCAATGGGAGAAGCCTCAAATCAAGGAGTCGAAGAAAACCTACTTCTACAACACCGTGGTCGAGGCTGGTGAGAAAGAGAAGCTCGAGACCTTCATCAACTTCTGCGAGGACGCCATTTTTGAGATGCAACACGCGAGCGCGTTGATGACCGTCGAAGAAAGCGGTGGAATCGGCAAGGCCAGGGAGTCCTCGTATACTTACATGACCGACGACGACGAGGAGAGGAACAAGGACCCGATCAGGCGAAGTATACAGGCTTTCAAGGACGGCATTTACTATTCCTTCTACATGCTCTCACCGGCTAACATCAAGAACAAGATTGCCGAGATGCAGCAGATGACGATCCCGGAGCTCTTTATCGGTTTCTTCAAGATGATCTTCTACGCGTTCTATTACTCCGGTTTTGGCGTTGGCCTCGTTATCAAATACTTCATGAGACTTTTGTTAACGCTGATGAGAGGACCACATCTGGACGAGCCTGTCGTCGTCAAGGAGGAAGAGGAGAAACCTTCAAGACACTTACCCGCCTTGCCACCCACACCGGATGAATCGAATCTACAGGTAAAATTCTGATTCCGAATGGATAAATTGTTTCTGATAAAATTCTTCTATCCATCTTCTAGTTCCGTCCAAATTTTTCCACTCACCCAATATATCATATATTTATATATAATATATTATAAATATATATGTATATATATTATATATAAGTATATATAAATATATATATTATATTTATATGTGTAGACAATATTTCACAAAAATATATATTATTTTAAATATACACTAACATAGGTGCAAGCGTTCGGAATGGATATAACGAAAGAAGAAGGAGGACAGATAAAATTGGCGCCTCACGAGTCGACCACTTCCACGCCACAATCCAGTATCGAAGAAACAGGCGAAAGCACTCCGGACGAAGGTACCGGAGAAGAGGGAGCGCGGGCTGAAGGGGGAGAGAGCGAAGCGCCTGTCACTTTGGCTGATTTGCTTGGGTAAATATTTAACAAACATGTGCGTGCGGGTGTTCACTTTATGTTCCGCAACAATATGTATAGAAATTTTTATGCTCAACTTGGTATAGTACAGAATATTTTAAATGTTCATGCGTGTTCACATGTTGCATTACTCTTCATATTGTAATAATTTTTACGACTACACATTCACGGCTTTATTATATTTCCATGTTGCATACTTTTCATTCTCACATAAATGTACACGTATATATGCATCATGATAAGAACATACAGTGAGAATTATTATTATTATTATTATTATTATATTATATTAATATTATTATTATTATTATATTATTATTATTATGTAGTAATTATTCCCGACTAATAAGGAGAGAGTAAAATTGATGTTATCTTTAAGATCAATCGCTTCGGAATATACGCATGGTCATATGTTTAAATTACGATAATTCAATTCGCAAAATTCGTAGCAACCTGAGACAATTTGAAAAATGCGCGACTCGATTTGTAACGCTGAAAATGAAACGCCTTGTTAATTAAGAAATGTTGAATAAAAAAGTTGTTGATGCAGTGCGCTTAAAACTGAATTGAGATGACTTTGACGAATCGATCGAAGCGTCCGTTTGTGTAATTATTCTTTTTCGTTAAACGGATTATTATTCACGATAAATTTTTACAGCGGAGAACAAGCCAGAGCTCAAGCTGCCGCAGCGGCCGAAGCAGCGGCGGCACAACAAGCGGCCATGGCGGCGGTCGAAGCCGAGGCGAAGCAAGAAACTACCGCCGAACCCTCGTCAGGATCGAGCGTCGACCTATCCCAGTATAGTCATCGCATAGTGTCCTTCTTGGCCAGGAATTTCTACAACTTGAAATACGTCGCGCTGATTCTCGCCTTTTGCATCAATTTTATGTTACTCTTCTACCAGGTTCGTGTGCGCAGAAACTCTGCGATATACATCGTATCTTATCTGTGAATCTCCGAGAGATAGAGATTGATATTGATATTTCATAAATTTGCGCTTCCACATGTCAGACGGAAGCAATAAATTCGGGAATTAACGCACACATGTGTATTATCATGCTAATTATCAATTATTGATTCAGGTCACATCTTTGGCCGGCGACTCGGACGACGAAGGTAGTGGATCAGCTATGGCGGACTTGCTGGCGGAAATGTCGGGCGAGGGTCCATCGGGTTCAGGAGGTAGCGGGGTGGAAATGGGCAGCGGTAGCGGTGAAAATGGCTCGGAGGAGGAGGACGATGAAGTGCCGGAAATCGTGGAGGTGGCGGAGGATTATTATTATATGGCTCACGTTATGAGGCTACTGGCTGCCCTTCATTCCATCGTTTCGCTCGCCATGCTGGTTGCATATTACCATTTGAAGGTATTTAGCGTGCAATTATTAACAGCGCAAACTAACGTTTAAGAGCGAAGTGTTAATCTGCAAGGTACGGCCGAATATTTTACGCGCTGAAGTATTTTCTCCGGTATAGTTCCTCTTTAATTCATGAGGCACGCCTGAGTGATAATGACAGATAGATGATCGTTGCAATTTTTACGAAAATACATTGTACTTGTGTTCATTCAGGTGCCGCTGGCTATCTTCAAACGAGAGAAGGAGATCGCACGACGAGTAGAATTTGACGGACTGTACATCGCCGAAACGCCGGAGGAAGACGACATCAAGGCTCATTGGGACAAAATGGTGATATCGGCCAAGACTTTCCCCGTGAATTACTGGGACAAGTTCGTCAAAAAGAAGGTTCGACAGAAGTACAGCGAGACGTACGATTTCGATTACATCAGCAACCTGCTCGGCATGGAGAAGACTTCCTTCAGTCAACAGGAGGAAGAAGGATCCGGCTTGGTTCATTTGTAAGCGAATACTCCGCAGTATTTTGCGCACCAATGGGGAGATTGTTTAATATAAAGAGAATTTTTTCTCCGCAGCATTGTAAATATCGATTGGAGATACCAAATTTGGAAGGCCGGTGTCACCATCACAGATAACGTAAGTTCTCTCAAATGTACTCAACGAGATTAAATTTGATATGAACGTATGTGTCAAATAATTTACGTTAAATATTTATACTATATGTGCGTGCATAAAGGCGTTTTGCTCGTTTCTAGGCATTTTTATACAGTTTGTGGTACTTCATATTCTCGATCCTCGGCAACTACAACAACTTCTTTTTCGCCGCTCATCTGCTGGACGTTGCGGTCGGTTTCAAAACCCTGAGGACGATCTTGCAGTCGGTAACGCACAACGGGAAGCAGCTGGTCTTAACGGTGATGCTGCTGACAATCGTGGTGTATATCTACACAGTGATAGCCTTCAACTTCTTTAGAAAGTTCTATATACAGGAAGAGGATGACGAGACGGATAAAAAGTGTCATCATATGTTGACGGTATGTTATGCAGAAAGTTCCCGTACATTGTATTATTTTTGCATATTCATGTTGTAAATATAAAACAATCAATATCACATACATATACGCACATCTTTGACAGTTACAAGAGAAGTATTAATTCTAACATAATTATCTCTTCGTCTATGTCAATTTCACTTTAGAATTAGATACATGTGTGTGTGTGTGCGTGCCGAGAGACGTTGATAAAAATTTCTTTATTTCTCCACAGTGCTTTGTTTTCCACCTGTACAAAGGCGTAAGGGCCGGCGGTGGCATAGGTGACGAGATTGGCGAACCTGATGGCGACGATTACGAGGTTTACCGTATAATGTTCGACATTACGTTCTTCTTCTTCGTCATCGTCATTCTGTTAGCTATAATTCAAGGTGAGCACACACCTGATAGATTGCGCCTTGGATTTGCAGCGCAAAAAAAAATGACGTAACATCGCGGTCGGTCCTCAGGTTTGATCATCGACGCGTTCGGAGAGCTTCGAGACCAGCTCGAGAACGTGAAGACGAATATGGAGAGTAACTGCTTCATATGCGGCTTAGGGAAAGAATATTTCGACGCGGTGCCGCACGGATTCGATACTCACGTCCAACAGGAGCATAATCTAGCAAATTACATGTAAATATTGACGAACATTTCTGACCTGACAACTTGAATTTTCAACTAATCTCTTGTCGTAGGAAGATGAACGTATATAATATTTTCGCGATATCATTCCTCGATTCGTGCCTTCTCGAAGCTGCGAATATTCGAGACCTCAGATAAACAGAGATTTCAATGCAAGCAGTTGCAACATTGATGATGTTGATCGACAGGTTCTTCCTCATGCACCTGATTAACAAACCGGACACTGAGTACACCGGTCAAGAGACCTACGTGTGGAATATGTACCAGCAGAGGTGTTGGGACTTCTTCCCGGTGGGCGATTGCTTCCGCAAGCAGAACGAGACGGTGGAGGAGGAGGGCAAGAAGAAATAAAGAAATTAATTGTAATTCTCTGGTAAATCAAGGCGACCAATCGTTAGACCAAGCGATCTACTCTTGGTAGGGTGCTCTCTTGCCTCCTCGAGCAGCGTCTTTGATAATCCTTAGCGTCAATTTTTGCTCATCGGACGGGAGCGCCGAGTCCGTTCAGAATCAAATTTTCACACAGGAACTCTACATTTTACCTCACATATTACAACGGGGAGAAATTTCACTTGTGTTAACTCGTTAACTTGTGTCTCCGTTTTCCATTTGACAGTTTATCGTTATTCCGACTAATTACATAGACCGAGTCTCTGGCGTGTGTGTCTTAGCGCATTAATTAGGTCTATTAGACTGCGTCTAGCGAAGGTGTTCGGACACGGAGAAATTCGCGGCTGAATCTCGAGTTTCGAGCGCTCGCCCGGAAATTAGCGAAATTGAACATATTTTTCCAACTTTGTAAGGACCGCTCGAAAGGTGCCCACCGAGACCGGGGGAGTTTCCCCCTTTAGACCGGCGTCGATCGATCGAAGGTAGACGAAAGCCCGAGAAGCTTCCTTCGGCTGACGTTACGGGTACGTTGTTGAATCGATGGGACGCGGCGGAACGGACTGCACAAATTTACATATTCATAGCGTTACAATTGCCTTCTTTTCATACGTCGGGTGATCGTGTTTGTGCATAATTTTGCCGCTGCGTCGCAGCGCGCTAATGTTGAGATATATGACATAGTATAAGAGTAAGTTGAAGATACTTAAAAAGTTTATATAATGTGCAAATCTCTATCGCTACGAGAAAAATGCGAACCTTTTCGACATTATTTATGACTGAGCTCACAGTATATATCCGAGAATGTCAATATATTGTAAATAAAAACTCTACGACAGGATTACCTGATAATAAATAAAGACATACTTCTTTACTCGGTTGTTTCTTCAGCATCTCTCTCCTCCTCTCCGTCTCCCATCGACGCGCATCAATTGCATGCGCTTAGTCGAGGTTAAACGACGCAGGACCACCGAGGGTCTCCGTTTTCCAGCGAAATTCGCAGAAATTGCCTCGTTTCAACGAATTTTCCCGAATTACACCACGACATTCACCCTCTGTACTTTGGTACCGATCGGCGCGATCGATCGCTCCTCCCGGCGATTCCGCGCGACGTCACGAGCGCGCGACGTCGCGTCGCGTCGCGTCGCGTAGCGTCGCGTCGACGTCGGCGTCCACGTCCGCGTAGTAAAATCTCGTATTTCCCGTCGCGAGCACGCAGCCAGCCCGAGGGAAAGCGGGGAGAGAAGCAACAAGAGTAAAAACGGCGTGTCCCTCCGCGCCGAAGGCGGAAGGAGGTCGCGCAAGCGCCTCGGCCGAGCCGCTCGCCGGTGAGGGTGAAAATCTTCAGGGTGAAAATGCACCATGGCATGGGAGGGTCAGCGGGCGATCGTCACGGCGCTCAAAACCTGGCGATGCAGGCAAGGAACGGGGTCTGCGACAAAATCGAAAATTACATATCCGACCTGGCTCGATGGTACGTGAGTAACCGCGGGGGCGGCAACCCTAAGCGCCCACAGGACGCCACTGTGTGTGTTTTCCGCCCTGTGCCGAGTCGGTAGGGTCGGAGGTCGGGGGGAGGGGGTGGACGACCCGGGCATGAAAGTAGCGTGTTTAGCTTCCTTTGATCGTGCAGCTTCTCGCGATTGGTATTGTAACGTGTAATCGTGGTATATACGTGGACTTTAGTCTCGATTGCAAGCTCCAGGACGTTAGATTGCGCGGTAACGACCGACGACGAGTTCAGACAATCGTAACACCGTCCCGGAAATTCGGACGATAGCGTTGTGTTGGTGCAGTTTCGCATGTCCTTTGCGTGTGTGAAATTTGGTACAATGCTCTCGCTGTGTTGACATACGTATGCTTCAATTCCCGCGGCTGACGTTTTACTTCAGATTTAGGATTAGAAAGTTGTTGGATTATCTGCAAAGTCGTTTCTGTTGTGAAGTCTATTATTGTCAAAGTGAATCCTCTTATCTCGGTATACTTGTTATGACATCGTGTCGCGTGGCTAACCAGGGAGCGTGATAGATACTTATCCGGTCAATGTTGCGTGATACTGCTTGTCAGAATAAGCTTAAGAGTGAGACGATGTCCGCATTTTATTGAGAACTAAATAGATTGCCGCTGAAAAATTAATTGGAGGAAATGGAGTTGATCCTCTCCGCGGGATGATACTTAAATTCTAAGATACCGAAATATTTATACAAATATTTATGATGGGGACGTAACAAAATTTAGATCTTTCAAAATGTTCTTGAATTTAATTGCAGGAGTACATCTACTCTTGCATATCTTTTTCTTTTGATGAGATAATAACGACTGTTTGTTGATGTATTGCGAAACAGGGCGGTATGGAGGGCGATAATAATGGGCCAATTTCTCTCATTGGTGCTATGCTTCATGACACTCGTAAATCATCACATGAACACCGCCTCCTACAAACTCTCGCTTCCAACAGGTAATTGATTTAGGACCGATAATTTTACAGTGCCAAAGATTTAAATCAATATGACCGCCACGAGTTCGTATTGACAATCTCCGATGTGTCGCACTTATGGCAGAAAGGTATATCTTTTCTAACACCATCGCGCTCTTACAAGGCAACTTGTGTGAGTGTAAGATTTATTTTGCGCACACAGAAAACCGTTTGGAGAAATGAACCGATTTCTTGGTCAAATATAAACGATTCAGAAATTTCGTTTGAAAATACGAGAATTCTAATTGTGTTCAACCAAAAATCTTGATTATTCAGATTGAATTCTAATAGTTTCAATTGGAATTTCGTATCGTTTAAATTCTTTTCATTCGACTAAATATTTTTCTCTCCTCTCTCTCTCTCTCTCTCTCTCTCTCTCTCTCTCTGTGCATATATTTATGACGTTCAAACTAGAATTCGTTGAAACTGCATCTACAAATTCTTGCTCGAAACGGCTAATTGACTGTCGTCGTTTTTGCGAGATAGGGCAAAATCTCCCGCACTATGTGATGATGTGCTTAGTCTACACGACGTGGATGTCCTGCAGAGGCGCGGGGAATGGCCTAATTTCCGTCATAAGGGCCCGTGGCTGGAGATACTTGCTTTTAGCGCTGATCGATGTAGAAGCATGCACCCTCATCACTTCGTCGCATCAATTTACCAGTCTTGCCAGTATACAGGTACGTGGACGTACAAGTAGACCTCTATGGCGAGATATTACGGATGAATTCATACGTTTATCTCTCACAACAGGCTCGCATCAATATTTACTTAAAGCTTCGTTATATTTTATTCACAATGTCGCTTATGAGAGAACGCTACTTCAGGCTGACATTCTCTTCGCTCGTTCATTCATGTTCGTTCTCTCGCTTTCTCGCGCTCATCATTTTACATTGCCTTTATCCTTGAGGATTAAATAATTCATAAAAGGGACTGCCGGTCTTTCGTTCTCGCTCGCATTTCATTGTAGCGAGCATGTCATTGTAACGCGTTTCCCATCGACGTCGTTCAATGTACGATTTCTTACTCGCACGCGTAACTTCCCCCGCGTCGCTGCGGTTGTCGTATCGGTGCTTTCTAACGAGCGTAGTACTCGCGTCAGCTATGAATGGCGTATGAAACAGGTATTGTAACTGCACGGCCATAGTGAAAAAGGAGGACGCTGGGTCTTCGACCCAACAATGCTTGTTCTCTCGTTGTCCGAGCCACTCGTTCTCAATCAAACGCCGCTATGTGCAAGTGTGTTGCAAGCCGTTCATTGTCGCGCGTTCGCGCACGTCGATTCCTTAACGTTGCGAATATTACGTGAAATGAGAAAAGGAAAAAAATATGTTTCAGCTCCTCGATTGCGTGGCGATACCGGTTGCCTTGGTGCTCTCGTTTCTGGTGCTGGGTGTTAGATACCGAATGGTGCACATCGTCGGCGTGTCCGTCTGCTTGATGGGCGTGGGATGTTTGGTTTGGGCTGGGATAGATGACAATAACGACCCCACGGCTACCGGTAATCATCGACGACAGCGCGACACGCTCCTTCGTTTTTAGAGGAGAATCGTTCTCAAAGAAGTCTCCGATAACCGTTTGTCCGAGCGGCGTCCGAGATCGCAATTGATTAGATCGTAGTTAACCAAAGCGAATTTAATTGTGATCGTGATGGAAGCTAACTTTATATATAAAATATGTACAAGATGTGTAACGTGTGAAAAAGAGTGCGTTAAATTAAAGTCAATTTCACGAAGGCGATACCAGGGCGCAGCGAGACACGCTGCTCTCCGTACGATGAAGAGAAGCGCCTGGCAATTCACGTAACGCACATTTTGTCGCACCAGGAAAGAACCAACTCGTCGGCGACATGCTGTGTCTCGGTGGCGCAGTATTGTTCTCGGTGACGACGGTCCTGCAGGAGCTGGCGGTTAAGACGGTCGACATTATCGAATACCTGGGCATGATCGGATTCTTCGGCACGATATTGAGCTGCATGCAAATGTAAGTACACCGTCGCCAAGGGAAGTAGCCGAAGAGATGCTCTCGCGAGCTTTGCGCGGTGAGTGCACATTTCCCGCTTCGTTCGTTTCGCCGCAGCGTTGTCCTCGAGAGGCTCCAAATCGAATCGTTTCATTGGGACAACGCGCCGGTGATAACGATCCTGATTCTCTACTGCATCACGCAGTTCATGTTCTTCTCCCTGGTGCCGGTGATTCTGTTCGAGTCGGGCGCCACCGCCTTGCAGCTGGCGTTACTCACCTCGGATTCGTTCAACATTCTGATGGGGATGCTTAATCATCACTACAAGGTAGGTCGCTGAGTCACGTCGACTCGTCGTTCGCTGCGTTCAGAAATCTTTCACTCGGTTTGATCGAGAAATGATTATGTTCTTGTGTGTATTTTATCTTATCTTATTATAGCTTTACCTTCCTTTTTTTCCCCTAAAGATCTTATTGTATCTTTAACTTTCTTTCTTTTTTTTTTCTACGGCTCAAATCACAATACGATGATGCGTCCTCCACTGCGTCTCGTTCTAGTTTCACTCCTTGTATTTCTTCTCGTACACACTCACGATGACCGGCATATACATTTACGCGATAAAGAGAACGCCCATGTCGACGAACTCACGGAGGCAGCACATCGAGCCGCCTATCCCGGATTACAGGTAGTGTCGCCGTTTTGCGGCGATTCTAGTCGCCCGTTGCTCGAGCGTTTCGAAGCTAAAGTTAAAAATTATCTTATTTTAAGACACATGTCTCATCCCGACGTCGGCGAGGTGGAGATGGCCACGAGCTCCGGCATGTCCGTCGTCAGCGGCACCCTCGACATGAGGGCGTCCACCCTCTGTAGCGAGAGGGAGACGATGGACGCGACGAGCCTACCCCTGAGCGTCAGCTCCGACACGGCCTTCACCTCCTTCTACGGCAGTCAGGTAAACTTAAAGGTAGCATCGAGATCGGTGCCGCGCGTTTCCTCCGATACGTATCTCGATACGAGCGCCGGTGCAATCAGCTCGCCTTGATGTCCGTCGGGGACGAGCTTGCGATCGGGGCTGCCGAGTCCAAGAGATCTTACGAGCGTCTCACGAGGCAGACGTGCTCCGCGTGATTGATCGCTTCCTTCGGGCTTCAGCGAGGTCTGTCTGTCGATGACGCGCACGTGACTTGACATCCAGTCCTTAGGAAATCTTCTTACGGTTGCAAGAACAAATCGCGTTGGTCGCATTCATTCCCGGAGATCAGCAGTAGAGTCGTCGTAGCCGCGTTCTTCGTAGGCCGTCTTCGACGCATGTCGTACGTCGTATGTGAAAATCGCGTGACCGGCTGACTCACGCGAAAGTAAGAAGAAAGAGCAAACGGCAAGTAAAACATTGTAATTAACTTTGAGATAGTCGTGGTGAATCGCGCGCCTGATTCCCTCGTAATCGTATACGAAGATACGACAGATGGATTAATCGCGCGGAGCTACGGAGGAGCTTTCGACTTTTCGCGGTGATCGATCTGCCTCCGACACAAGACGCGGTTTTCGTGATCTCTTTCTCAGCACTTCGTGGTGTAAATGAAATCTATGACGGTTTCAGGCTGCGAACGGGAACAACAGTTCTGCCTGTGATTAATAAGCGGAGGGGAACGACTGCCTAGAGTAGAATATCGTGCGACTTGTTCGTTCAAAGTACGACGTCTCAGAGGCCCTTTGGGAGCACGGAGGGATGTTTGTATATCGATGATTACGCGCGAACGCACACAGTCTCTTTTTAGATAGCCGTATAAAATTATTATTATTATTATTATTATTATTATACTGTATCGATTGTGTATTTAACGATAAGACCATAGCCGCGCCGTCTTTGAGTATCGTCAATTTCAGTGTGATTAGGTATTATTTAGTAGAGCGTTATGTATATGGTTGACTTTCCTGCAATTGTTCATATTGCTTGGTCGCTGCATCGTTTATTCATCATGACAATCTGTTTGAAAGTTCACAGCAGGCTCTATGCTCGATCTTTATTGGAATCAAACATTGAATGATATATCTGATCATCATGATTTTGCGACACTCGCGAAATTTGACTGTAGTAGATAAATAATTTTAACCCTGTGGAATATACTTGTTAATTTAATTAGAGACTTGCTCAATATACGTAGGTTACACGTAATTCATATTTTATAGACAGATTCACATTTTATAGGTGACTCCCGATCGTTAAGCTCGAAGACGGCCGTGAAATCAAAATGTGTAGCGAATTAGATGTTAATATTTCTTCTAGCCGACAACGTTCCCAGCATCGTTTATATAGACGCGGGCTAATTCTTCGCGAGAGAACAAAACGTGCCAAATGTCAAAGTCTGTTAGCACCCAGATCGTAGATCTAGGAGAATATAAATGCAAAACGTATACTCGTCTTACGTACGTCGTGTACTCATTTCCACTTGAATTTTTTACATTAACACGAATTACTCTCGTGGACGTTTGTTATTACTATTACGATTGATATATACTATAGTATAAATATATATATATATATACACACACACACACACACATATATATATACACACACACACACACACATATATATATATATATATACATACACACACAGAGATATTTATAAGTTACAATAAATATGATATATAACGAGGTTTGATCGGGGAGGAAAGTTTTAAATAATTTAATCGGACGAACTCTTCGGTCGACTTAATTAGTATTACGGTCAATGTAAGGCGACACATTTAACTCTATTACATCGTTCTATTCTTCTATCGCGATAGTACGACTTCCGCAGTCACAGTTTAAACGCTCCAGTGCGCATCATTTGACACAAAGGAAAAAGGAGAAAAAACATGTTCATAATCTGTTCATTTGAATACCATCGTATACTCGAGTAACACGATTAAACTACTGTTCTTATTTATGCGCACTATATCGCTCATGGTATTCCAGTAATAACACTAACAACTAAATCTATGATATGCGAAAAATTCATCTTTTCACTGTAGTTTCACTTTTACGTTAAGATTAACAATAAATCGTATTGTTCGAAACCACGAAGGGTTTACAGGGTGAGCGGAAAATTTAAATTCGACATTATCTCAGTCTTATTGTTACACGATACTAATTCATATGCTATTGTGTCCAAATATTTGATAAATTACTTATAAAATACGTAACTGTCGCTGAAGACACATGTTAGTTAGAGAGAACAGAGAACAAGCTGCTAATTATCAGTCAGCGAAGTTTTCTCGTATATTGTGGTTGTCTATTCCCTTGAATTTAACTATATGAAATATGTTCAACACTTTGCACTAAAATTTTATGACAGATGAGAAATATATTACATAATTGATCGTATATTACATATTAACTGTTATATACGTAAAAAGTCTTAGTTCTCTGCCATTATTTTGGTATCTAGTATATCAAAATGATTGCGTTACATTAAAAAAAAATATACTTTGTAATGACTCTGTAATATTTTGCACATAATATTACATGTTGCATCTCTCCTCCGTGTTTATTAGTTTATTAATATTATTATCACGTATAGAGAGATGCTGTTTTGCTTAATACTTATAAAAAAAATTGTTTAGCTTGTCCCTGAGGACAATTATACATTTGTATATTTAAAAAATAATTTGTACATATTATTCTTATTGCTAAAAAATATTTTGTGATTAGTAGAGATGTGCAAACTATTCGAATTCGAATCGAATCGAATCGAATCTAATGTAATTCGATTCGATTCGAATCTGAATAATTCGAAAATTTCGAATCGCGAAAATTCGAATACAAATCAAATACATTAGCATTTACACGTATCATCTACAAAAACGGCCACCTGGGCTTGTATTGTATGTTTGAATCCTTAATTGTAATTAACTTGTAATTAACTTAACTTATAATTAATAACTTAATTATAAATTACTTTAAATATTTAAATATATATTTTACTTTAAGATGATATTACAATATCAATATTCCCTTTCATATTAAAATCTTCCATCATTATTTGCATGTTTAATAGTCATATTAAATTTTTTTAATGATTCGACTCGATTTATTCGACTCGATTCGAATTCGAATTTAAAAAATGAGATTCGATTCGATTCGATTCAACATAAAAATTCTTGATTGGTACATCTCTAGTGATTAATATGTGAAGTACGGTATAACGCGATTCACACATTTTCTAACATAACAACCAAATTACCAAAATCAAATAATAGTTGAGTATATTAAGAAGTTCAATTAATTACCCCTGCACTTCTGCAAGAGGATTATGAATAAAATTATCATTATTTATAACTTTAGGAGGTCTTTAGCTAATTATGAGTAATGATCAAAATGTTTATTAGAAATTCATTTACTACAATGTTAGTTATTGTTACGTTATTCCGAGTCGAAATCATCTGTAACTTTTTCTAACAACAAAATGTTGTTTTATATAAGTAGTATGTATATTTTTTTTAAATAAATTAATTAATGACTGACTAGTAGCTGCCGATTATATGCATATTACTTGATTATTAATGATTATTTTATTTCCTAAAATTTATGTAAAGAAATATCTTTTTTCCTACACACCTTTATATACATATATATATATATATTGCTATTTTATTTATACACAAACTAAGAAAATATTCGTATGAATTATATTAAAAATAAAACATTATCAGACTTGTGTTGAATAATATTTCATTTATCCTACGAGTATTGTCTTTGGATTATCTTAAAAAAATCTTAAAAAAAAATTATATATTCTCATATTTTTTCAAAAAAACTTATATTTTAAATAAACGTACGAACATACCGTTTATCTCGTTCACATGACTATGGCTGCGTTCCGATTGTTACTGCCAGTACTGAAAATCTATAGTATATGTGACATAAACTATGTATTTTCAGTGTCGGCAGTGAATATTGATATGGAACGCAGCCTATATGTAACGGCTCCAAAACTAAAGAAAGATAAGCGAGGAGCACATACTTTTACTTAACACATAATGCATAACGCATAACGCAAAGTATGGCACAAAGCAACGCACATACAAATGCGCATAAGATGTTTATGATAAAAGGTTTGGATATTTGTAATAGCTGGAAGAACGATGTATTGCCCATGTATTTCTGAGCTAAGGCTAGAATATGAAAAAGACATTTTATATGAGCAAGTGAGCGTAATATTATCGTCAATCTGAGAAATTCTAATTAGGAGTACAATAAAGAGAATAAGTGTTAAAGCCTAGAAATTTGTTGGTATTTTTTCGTATATTATCGTAACTGATATATGTAATAATTTAAAAACTAATATTCTAAATATGTTTTAGGCCTTAAAGGACTATAGGAAAATGGAAAATATGAATAATATTCTTCTTTTATCAGCTTTGCAATTGTGTTTGTTGGTTTTATATGTTAAAGAATACCGAGAAAAGAAATATCCAAGTCGGAGTTGGTGAATAAGGCCCATTAATCTGGAACGTCCCTTATATGGGGATTATGAACACCTTTTTCAGAGACTAAAATACAATGATGCAGATTTATTTTTTCCGGTATACTAGAATGAATAAAGAAACTTTCAAGCTTCTATTAAAAAAGACAAAGCCGTATTTAACAAAATCAAGTAAAAGAGCATTTAGTCCAGAGCATCGATTGATCATAACTCTAAGGTAATTACTATTGTTATAAACTGTTCAATTTAAAAATTAAATACTTATGTGTAAAACAATATTTTTCAAAGTGTTTCATAGCAATATTTGTTTATCAACATTATTAGCATATCTATTTGTGTATCAACATTATTTTTTGCAGGTTTTTAGCAACTGGAGATCAAATACTATCACTAGCTCTGGCTTTCAGATGTGGAGAGTCGACGATTCGAAAAGTCATACAAGAAACATGTCAAGTTATAACTCAAGTATTGCAGCCATCTTACCTTTGCTTACCAACAAAAGAAGAATGGAAAAATATTTGCAGCGGTTTCTTGGAAAGGTGGAATTTCCCCTATTGTGTTGGGTTTTTTGACGGAAAACATGTGGAAATACAAGCTCCGCCTAAATCCGGGAGCTTATTCTTTAATTATAAAAGGACATTTAGCATTAATGCTTATGGCTGCATGTGATCACAAATACAACTTCATACTAGTCGACATAGGCTCATATGGTGGAAATAGTGATGGTGAAATTTTTACTTCTTCTGACATTTATTTGGCCTTACAAGAAGAAATGTTTCCCAAAAGGGATAGCAAATCTTGTTGGAAGCAACATTACATTACCATGTTTTTTTCTTAGAGATAGTGGTTTTCCGCTGATTCCACTACATTCATGATGCGACCTTCTGGAAAATTCTGGAAAAGTATTAGATGAGAGGAAAGAAATCTTCAATTATAGATTAGCAGTTTGGTTAATTATTATTTTTATTGTAATATCGTATTGTTTTTACTTAGTTTCATCTTATCACGTGTTTTTTTTATTTTCAGATTATGCAGAGCCAGGCGTACTATTGAAAATACCTTTGAAATTTTGTCTTCAAGATGGAGGATCTACCGAAAACCAATTAATACGCATCCGAAATATGTAGACAAAATTATCATGGCGATCGTATGTCTACATAACTTTATTAAAGCTTAGGAAAAATCGATGCAAGATGAGGATAGAATATATTGCCCTTCTCAATTTGTTGATTCAGAGGATGCTGAAGGAAACAATCTCTGGGGAGTGGTGACAAATGGTGAAAACGCATTTTAAGGACATATCTCCCACTTCCAAACATCATGCGACTACAATTGCATATAAGCAACGAGACAAATTGGCTGACTATTTTCTGATACAACCTGGGGGAAGTTCTCTGGCAATACGAGCATATAAGAAGAGGTACATTGCGATGACCCAATGCAAAATATGTTTCTAAATTCACTCTGCATATTAAAATTAACGTGTTATACACTTTTGAATATTATAAAATCTTGCCACCAGAAGCTTATGTCAATGTTGTATCATAGTAGTCACGTTTACGAGAGATGAATTATTTTCTTTTTCGTCATGAGAAATATATGTAACTGTTTATTTATTTTTGTAATGAAATGATTATATAGCACAGAAAAAAAAATAATGGAGCAAAAAAATACATATGTTGCATTATTCTATGCTAATAATTATAATATAAATAATATACTCTTAGTTATTAAAACATTAAAATATTACATACAAAAAGCATAAAGATACATGTACTATTTATACTATTTAGTATTTGTACATTATTGTATCATTTATAATCGTATCACATATCACGTAAAAAAAAATAAATATATGTCACTGCACCACTTTTTGTAACATATTACATAAAAGACATAAACATATGTATGACTAGTATCAATTCGTACTTGTACTAAATCATATGACTTGTAATTACATCTCACATAAGAGGAATAAACATAAAATATCATCAGACTTATAATTATATATTGCATAAAAGAAATAAATATTACACGTTTTACTATTTGTAATTACATGTCGAATAAAAAAAAAAATATTTATATCAGTGTATTTTTTGTAACATGTGGCATAGTGTGCACTTTGTAACATGTGGCATAAAAGAAATAAACATAACATGTCGTAATACAAATTGACATGTCATAAAAAAATTAACATACCATATATAATTATGATTATACATCATATAACAGACCCAATATTGCTTTCTTTTTTTTTATCTTCATATTTTTGGTCATATTATTAAGCGCAGAAAGTATCAGTTGGCAAAAAGCCGAATCTTCTTCTACTTCCGGTTTTAAAGATGACTGCGAAAAAGGAACACATGTATTTTCTGATGAAGAAGTCACTTTACCAATTGCATTTTTTAGAATATCTGGCTGGAATTTTCCTTCTGGCTTTATCCGTTGTCCAACTACACTTTTGGTCCATGCATGGCTGGAGTCACTTGAAGCAGATACAAAAGAAATATTCGATGATGCATTTAAAGACAAGTCCAAAATTAATGAGTTTCTACTTTAAACAGATTTTAAACATGTCATTATTATGTGTCTACGTATTTATATATAAAAAAAAGTATAAAAACTTTTTATAAAATAAATTCTCCAAAAGTGAGAAATCTTACAAATAAATTTCTGTTTATGGAAATACTAACTCTATATGTTGCGAGATATTTGCTGAAGATATACTGCTCTTTGTTGAAGATTTTTTCACAGTAGCAATGTTTGTGGCTAAGTTATATTCTTGTTTGTTATGTAACCTTATATTTCTAAAACAAAATAACAGAAGTTTCATCATTAGTTTTCAAATATAAAATTCTTTCTTGAAGATTTATTAACATCTTACACACTTTTGAACATTGGAAGATGTTGGCACCGGAGATATGTTTTTGTTGTGTATCTTAACAGATACATTTATGGGAGATGAGTTGTTCTTTTTAGTACAAAACTTAAAATCTCTGAAAAATAACAGTTTTCATAACTGATTTGCAAATATAAGATTCACTCTTGATATGAAAATGAATCAAAATGTTACGCACTTTTGAACATTGAAAGATCTTGCCAGTGAAGGTGAGTTTCTGTTGTATATCATAGCAGTTACGTTTACGGAAGATGAGTTATTTTCTTGTTCGTTATGAGAGCTAAAAGTTCTAGAACAAAATAACAAAGGTTTCATTACTATTTTGCAAAAATAAGTTTTTGATATGAAGCTTCTCTCTTCATATGAAAATTGTTAATGCACTTTTGAAAATTGGAAGATATTGCCATTGTAGCTATCTTTTTCTTGTGTATATTGGTCATTGTTTTAAAAAATAAAGAAACAATGTTAAGAATATGTAAAAATATACTTTCCATATTGTGTAACATACTATGTAGATACTCTTTAGAATGCCTTTATTATATCCTTTGGAAATCTGTGGTCTGAATTTTATTGTTTGCAAAACATAAAAATATTATATTATTCTTCATTTTTTTTATATATATTAATCGTACCTTCTCCTTTTAACAAATCGTTCCAAGAATTGCATGTTATTGAAAAATTCGAATGTTTTTCTTTTGCATGCTAGACTTCCAGTTGTTGTTTCTTCTTGTCGTTGTTTCCTTTCACGTGTATAGCGCTCTCTCAGTCTTTTCCATCTGGATTGACATTCATCCGCTAACAATAAAAATGATATTAATTTATTACATATATAATTAATATCATTTATAATTATTTTAGATTAAAAGTGAATTACAAGGATTAAATTAACGAATAATTAAAAGTCAGGAAGACATTATATATGTACTTGTCATATCCATAATATTTGCAATTTCCAACCAAGCATTTTGCTTTTTCATACTATCTTTAAAATCTGTTAGCTCATTATTATATAGGTACGGATGACCGTACACTAAAGAAATGAGCAATGGATCATTTTCCACTACTTTTATTTCATTTCTTTTATTTTGTGTATCTTCCAAATATTCATCCTCTTGATATTGCGAACGAAAATAAACGTTATAATCCATTTTTCTATCAATATTAGATATAGGTTATAACAGATATTATAACAGATCTTCTTTTTTAATATTGGAACAAAGCATCAGTTTGTTCTTACGCCCCTTGCACAATGCAAGCATTTAGTACTACAACCGCTCACTGAGCGTTAAATGAGTTCTTGCATCTGATTGGTGTATATTTTTAAAACTAAAGGTATACACCAATCAGATGCAAGAGCTCACTTCGCGCTCAGTGAGCGGTTGTAGCATTGAATGCACCCATTGCCAGGCAACAAGCAATAAGAAGAAAAATAGACCAATCACAATCGACTATTACAAGAATAATCTATTGTGATTGATCTATTTTTATTCTAATTGCCTGTTGCTTGGCATTGTGCAAGAGGCTTTACTTTCGTTGGCCTTCCAGACAGTTGGATGTGGTTTTCGTCATTTCGAAACTACTCGTCATTTTTTACTATTGGAACTGTGTGTGCGTGATCAACGTATTTCTTATGGGTCTTCTACAATAAACAAATAGTCATACGTTGTAACCAAATTGACCAACGACAGTCGATTATTTTTGAAATAATCAACTGTAATTGGTCAATTTGCTTATAGCTTATAATTAATTGCTTATTGTAGGTCTCTTAAAGCCCCTTGCACAATGCCAGGCAACAGGCAATAAGAATAAAAATAGACCAATCACGATAGATTATTCTTGTAATAGTCGATTGTGATTGGTCTATTTTTATTCTTATTGCTTGTTGCCTGGCATTGTGCAAGGGGCCTAACATTCGTTATTAAGGCCGTCTTCCAAAATTTACTGCCAGCGCGGAAAAGTTATAGTTTACGTGACACAAACTATATATTTTCAGTACTGGGAGTGAATTTTGGAACACGGCCAAAGAATGGCGTATAAAGATATTGGCCGCGTTTAGTACAACAAAGTGATCAGAGAGCGCTTAGTGATTATTGTCTGTGATTGGAGCATACTATTAGATTCTTCATAGACCCAGAAGTATTTTACTTTAATCTTCGATATCTCCTAAACGGTTAGAGATACAGGCCTGGCTCTGGCACCAAAATAAAGTCCTCTCAAAACCTTACATTTTCGACTACAATGATGACTCGCTACTCCCAGTAGAAGCGGAGATATCAACGGAGAAAGGTTGGAAAACTTTAATCTTCGATATCTCCTAAACGGTTAGAGATACAGGCTTCGGACAGGTACCAAATTAAAGCCCTTTCAAAACCCTACATTTTGGACTACATGAACGACTCTCTACTCCCAGTAGAAGCGGAGATATCGACGGATGAAGACTGGATATCGACGGAGAAAGGTTGGAAAACTTTAACCTTCGATATCTCCTAAACGGTTAGAGATACAGGCTTCGGACAGGTACCAAATTAAAGCCCTTTCAAAACCCTACATTTTGCACTACATGGACGACTCTCTACTCCCAGTAGAAGCGGAGATATCGACGGAGAAAGGTTGGAAAACTTTAACCTTCGATATCTCCTAAACGGTTAGAGATACAGGCTTCGGACAGGTACCAAATTAAAGTCCTTTCAAAACCCTACATTTTGGACTACATGAACGACTCTCTACTCCCAGTAGAAGCGGAGATATCGACGGATGAAGACTGGATATCGACGGAGAAAGGTTGGAAAACTTTAACCTTCGATATCTCCTAAACGGTTAGAGAGACAGGCTTCGGACAGGTACCAAATTAAAGCCCTTTCAAAACCCTACATTTTGCACTACATGGACGACTCTCTACTCCCAGTAGAAGCTAAGATATCGACGGAGAAAGGTTGGAAATCTTTAACCTTCGATATCTCCTAAACGGTTAGAGATACAGGCTTCGGACAGGTACCAAATTAAAGCCCTTTCAAAACCCTACATTTTGGACTACATGGACGACTCTCTACTCCCAGTAGAAGCGGAGATATCGACGGATGAAGACTGGATATCGACGGAGAAAGGTTGGAAAACTTTAACCTTCGATATCTCCTAAACGGTTAGAGATACAGGCTTCGGACAGGTGCCAAATTAAAGCCCTTTCAAAACCCTACATTTTGCACTACATGGACGACTCTCTACTCGTAGTAGAAGCGGAGATATCGACGGAGGAAGGTTGGAAAACTTTAACCTTCGATATCTCCTAAACGGTTAGAGATACAGGCTTCGGACAGGTACCAAATTAAAGCCCTTTCAAAACCCTACATTTTGGACTACATGAACGACTCTCTACTCCCAGTAGAAGCGGAGATATCGACGGATGAAGACTGGATATCGACGGAGAAAGGTTGGAAAACTTTAACCTTCGATATCTCCTAAACGGTTAGAGATACAGGCTTCGGACAGGTGCCAAATTAAAGCCCTTTCAAAACCCTACATTTTGGACTACATGGACGACCCTCTACTCCCAGTAGAAGCGGAGATATCGACGGATGAAGGATGGATATCGACGGAGAAAGTTTGGAAAACTTTAACCTTCGATATCTCCTAAACGGTTAGAGATACAGGCTTCGGACAGGTACCAAATTAAAGCCCTTTCAAAACCCTACATTTTGCACTACATGGACGACTCTCTACTCGCAGTAGAAGCTAAGATATCGACGGAGAAAGGTTGGAAATCTTTAACCTTCGATATCTCCTAAACGGTTAGAGATACAGGCTTCGGACAGGTACCAAATTAAAGCCCTTTCTAAACCCTACATTTTGGACTACATGGACGACTCTCTACTCCCAGTAGAAGCGGAGATATCGACGGATGAAGACTGGATATCGACGGAGAAAGGTTGGAAAACTTTAACCTTCGATATCTCCTAAACGGTTAGAGATACAGGCTTCGGACAGGTGCCAAATTAAAGCCCTTTCAAAACCCTACATTTTGCACTACATGGACGACTCTCTACTCGCAGTAGAAGCGGAGATATCGACGGAGAAAGGTTGGAAAACTTTAACCTTCGATATCTCCTAAACGGTTAGAGATACAGGCTTCGGACAGGTACCAAATTAAAGCCCTTTCAAAACCCTACATTTTGGACTACATGAACGACCCTCTACTCCCAGTAGAAGCGGAGATATCGACGGATGAAGACTGGATATCGACGGAGAAAGGTTGGAAAACTTTAACCTTCGATATCTCCTAAACGGTTAGAGATACAGGCTTCGGACAGGTGCCAAATTAAAGCCCTTTCAAAACTCTACATTTTCGACTACATGGACGACCCTCTACTCCCAGTAGAAGCGGAGATATCGACGGATGAAGACTGGATATCGACGGAGAAAGGTTGGAAAACTTTAACCTTCGATATCTCCTAAACGGTTAGAGATACAGACTTCGGACAGGTACCAAATTAAAGCCCTTTCAAAACCCTACATTTTGCACTACATGGACGACTCTCTACTCCCAGTAGAAGCGGAGATATCGACGGATGAAGACTGGATATCGACGGAGAAAGGTTGGAAAACTTTAACCTTCGATATCTCCTAAACGGTTAGAGATACAGGCTTCGGACAGGTGCCAAATTAAAGCCCTTTCAAAACCCTACATTTTGCACTACATGGACGACTCTCTACTCGCAGTAGAAGCGGAGATATCGACGGAGAAAAGTTGGAAAACTTTTACCTTCGATATCTCCTAAACGGTTAGAGATACAGGCTTCGGACAGGTACCAAATTAAAGCCCTTTCAAAACCCTACATTTTGCACTACATGAACGACTCTCTACTCCCAGTAGAAGCGGAGATATCGACGGAGAAAGGTTGGAAAACTTTAACCTTCCATATCTCCTAAACGGTTAGAGATACAGGCTTCGGACAGGTACCAAATTAAAGCCCTTTCAAAATCCTACATTTTGGACTACATGGACGACTCTCTACTCCCAGTAGAAGCGGAGATATCGACGGATGAAAACTGTATATCGACGGAGAAAGGTTGGAAATCTTTAACTTTCGATATCTCCTAAACGGTTAGAGATACAGGCTTCGGACAGGTATCAAATTAAAGCCCTTTCAAAACCCTACATTTTGGACTACATGGACGACCCTCTGCTCCCAGTAGAAGCGGAGATATCGACGGATGAAGGATGGATATCGACGGAGAAAGGTTGGAAAACTTTAACTTTCGATATCTCCTAAACGGTTAGAGATACAGGCTTCGGACAGGTACCAAATTAAAGCCCTTTCAAAACCCTACATTTTGGACTA
Organism: Harpegnathos saltator; assembly: GCF_003227715.2. NCBI lineage: Eukaryota > Metazoa > Arthropoda > Insecta > Hymenoptera > Formicidae > Harpegnathos > Harpegnathos saltator. The sequence continues at coordinate 1,044,436 of NW_020229890.1, forward strand.
CATGGACGACCCTCTACTCCCAGTAGAAGCGGAGATATCGACGGATGAAGGATGGATATCGACGGAGAAAGGTTGGAAAACTTTAACCTTCGATATCTCCTAAACGGTTAGAGATACAGGCTTCGGACAGGTACCAAATTAAAGCCCTTTCAAAACCCTACATTTTGCACTACATGGACGACTCTCTACTCCCAGTAGAAGCGGAGATATCGACGGAGAAAGGTTGGAAAACTTTAACCTTCGATATCTCCTAAACGGTTAGAGATACAGGCTTCGGACAGGTACCAAATTAAAGCCCTTTCAAAACCCTACATTTTGCACTACATGGACGACTCTCTACTCCTAGCAGAAGCGGAGATATCGACGGAGAATGGTTGGAAAACTTTAACCTTCGATATCTCCTAAACGGTTAGAGATACAGGCTTCGGACAGGTACCAAATTAAAGCCCTTTCAAAACCCTACATTTTGGACTACATGGACGACTCTCTACTCCCAGTAGAAGCGGAGATATCGACGGATGAAGACTGGATATCGACGGAGAAAGGTTGGAAATCTTTAACCTTCGATATCTCCTAAACGGTTAGAGATACAGGCTTCGGACAGGTATCAAATTAAAGCCCTTTCAAAACCCTACATTTTGGACTACATGGACGACCCTCTACTCCCAGTAGAAGCGGAGATATCGACGGATGAAGGCTGGATATCGACGGAGAAAGGTTGGAAATCTTTAACTTTCGATATCTCCTAAACGGTTAGAGATACAGGCTTCGGACAGGTACCAAATTAAAGCCCTTTCAAAACCCTACATTTTGCACTACATGGACGGCTCTCTACTCCCAGTAGAAGCGGAGATATCGACAGAGAAAGATTGGATAACTTTAACCTTCGATATCTCCTAAACGGTTAGAGATACAGGCTTCGGACAGGTACCAAATTAAAGCCCTTTCAAAACCCTACATTTTGGACTACATGGACGACTCTCTACTCCCAGTAGAAGCGGAGATATCGACGGATGAAGACTGGATATCGACGGAGAAAGGTTGGAAAACTTTAACCTTCGATATCTCCTAAACGGTTAGAGATACAGGCTTCGGACAGGTACCAAATTAAAGCCCTTTCAAAACCCTACATTTTGCACTACATGGACGACTCTCTACTCCCAGTAGAAGCGGAGATATCGACGGATGAAGACTCGATATCGACGGAGAAAAGTTGGAAAACTTTAACCTTCGATATCTCCTAAACGGTTAGAGATACAGGCTTCGGACAGGTACCAAATTAAAGCCCTTTCAAAACCCTACATTTTGCACTACATGGACGACTCTCTACTCCCAGTAGAAGCGGAGATATCGACGGAGAAAGGTTGGAAAACTTTAACCTTCCATATCTCCTAAACGGTTAGAGATACAGGCTTCGGACAGGTACCAAATTAAAGCCCTTTCAAAACCCTACATTTTGGACTACATGGACGACTCTCTACTCCCAGTAGAAGCGGAGATATCGACGGATGAAGACTGGATATCGACGGAGAAAGGTTGGAAAACTTTAACCTTCGATATCTCCTAAACGGTTAGAGATACAGGCTTCGGACAGGTACCAAATTAAAGCCCTTTCAAAACCCTACATTTTGCACTACATGGACGACTCTCTACTCCCAGTAGAAGCGGAGATATCGACGGAGAAAGGTTGGAAAACTTTAACCTTCGATATCTCCTAAACGGTTAGAGATACAGGCTTCGGACAGGTACCAAATTAAAGCCCTTTCAAAACCCTACATTTTGCACTACATGGACGACTCTCTACTCCCAGTAGAAGCGGAGATATCGACGGATGAAGACTGGATATCGACGGAGAAAGGTTGAAAAACTTTAACCTTCGATATCTCCTAAACGGTTAGAGATACAGGCCTGGTTCTGGCACCAAATTAAAGTCCTCTCAAAACCCTATATTTTCGACTACATGGACGACTCTCTACTCCCAGTAGAAGCGGAGATATCGACGCAGGAAGGCTGGATATCGACGGAAAATGGCTGGAAAACTTTAACCTTCGATATCTCCTAAACGGTTAGAGATACAGGCCTGGCTCTGGTACCAAATTAATGTTCTTTCAAAACTCTACATTTTGCCGTAAATGGCGACTCTCTACTCCCAGTAGAAGCGGAGATATCAACGGAGAAATGTTGGAAAACTTTAATCTTCGATATCTTCTAAACGGTTAGAGATACAGGCCTGGCTCTGGTACCAAATTAAAGTCCTCTCAAAACCCTACATTTTCGAGTACATGGACGACTCTCTACTCCCAGTAGAAGCGGAGATATCGACGGAGGAAGGCTGGATATCGACGGAGAATGGCTGGAAAACTTTAACCTTCGATATCTTCTAAACGGTTAGAGATACAGGCCTGGTTCTGGTACCAAATTAAAGTCCTTTCAAAACCCTACATTTTGCCGTAAATGGCGACTCTCTATTCCCAGTAGAAGCGGAGATATCAACGGAGAAATGTTGGAAAACTTTAATCTTCGATATCTCCTAAACGGTTAGAGATACAGGCCTGGTTCTGGCACCAAATTAAAGTCCTCTCAAAACCCTACATTTTGCCGTAAATGGCGACTCTCTACTCCCAGTAGAAGCGGAGATATCAACGGAGAAAGGTTGGAAAACTTTAATCTTCGATATCTCCTAAACGGTTAGAGATACAGGCCTGGCTCTGGCACCAAAATAAAGTCCTCTCAAAACCTTTTCGACTACAATGACGACTCTCTACTCCCAGTAGAAGCGGAGATATCAACGGAGAAATGTTGGAAATCAGGAGCGAGATTCAGCGGAATATCTAGTAATGTTGTCCAACTGTTGAGTCTGCTGAAAGCAGCCATTCACTTCCCCCAGAGCCAGATGGAGGCTGTGTTCTGAAATACCAGTACTACCAGTACTGAAAATACATAATTTATATCACGTATATACTATAGAATTTCACTGCCAGCACTGAAATTTTATAATATATACGTGCATAAACTATGTATTTTCAGTATTGGCAGCAATATTACCTCGTCGGTGATTATAATGAGAAAACTAAGGGTATGTTGTGTTTCATGCATATGCGCACATTTTGTATAGTATACGTGACATAAACTATAGATAAATGCGTGCAAATGCGTGAAACGAAACGCAACCATAGTCATCTCACCCTAAAGGCAGCAGCACACGGTGCTTGTTTTCGTGCTGGATTGCTTGCTGGATGAAAATACTGCGTTCTGATTGGTGCATTTCCATCCATCTTCGAAAATGCACCAATCAGAACGCAGTATTTTCATCCAGCAAGCAATTCAGTACGAAAACAAGCACCGTTTGCCGCTACTTTATTCCACCATTTGAGTTGCATGGTTAAAAAGAGCATACCACAGAAGTGCATTACAAAGGCATTCCATTTTTAATCACAGCCAGTTGAAGCCAGTTCTTCGTTCAGTGGTGGTGTGTAGTTCGTGAGTGTTTTATAGATATGTTAAAATGGCAGGGTCTATAGAGATACCACTCAGGGATACAGACGAGGTAAATATTCATTTCTTTCGGATTATATTTTTATTTTGCGAATGCGATATGAAAATCTTGATAAAATTCCGTTGAATGCATTAGAGTGGTGCATGGCTTATGAATGAAATGGCATACGATAAAAGTTTTATGAATCATATCATATGAATATAACCATGTGGATTTAATTTGATTTGTTCTACTAAAAATAACGCTAGAAAATTATAAAAATGTACATGTATCAAAATATATGTCAGTTTTAGATATTTTAATTGTGTTTATTATTCTTAATCTAATAGGTTATAGAGCTTTATTTGGATCAGTTACCTGATGGAGATGAGGTCCTTGGGATTCTACGGCAAGAACATGCTCAGCTTACTATCTGGGTCAATTTGGCCGTATGTAAAATAGATAATTTTAATTGAAAATGTATATATATCCGATAGCATGCATTTGTTTAGCGTTTCTTGTTTGTATTTCAGCTTGAATATTACAAGCAGCAAAAGATTGAAGACTTTATTAAGATACTTGAATCTTCTCGTATTGATGCAAATATTGACTACCGGGACTATGAAAAAGATCAGATGCGAGCTCTTGACATGTTGGCAGCTTATTATGTTCAAGAAGCTAACAGAGAAAAGAACAAGGATAAGAAGAGAGATCTTTTTACAAAAGCCACATTGTTGTATACAACAGCTGACAAAATCATTATGTATGACCAGGTATGTGTTGTGCCTTTATATATTGGCATCTGTAAGGTTTTATGATTTTATACTCATAATTTTTTTTATTATAGAATCATTTACTCGGACGAGCTTATTTCTGCCTGCTCGAGGGGGACAAAATGGAGCAGGCAGATGCACAGTTTAATTTCGTGTTGAATCAATCGCCCAATAATATACCTTCTCTGCTTGGAAAAGCTTGCATTGCTTTTAATAAGAAAGATTATAGAGGCGCGCTTGCATTTTACAAGAAAGCTCTTAGAACTAATCCAAATTGCCCAGCTGCTGTTAGGTTAGGAATGGGCCATTGTTTTATGAAATTGAATAATCAAGAAAAAGCACGACTAGCGTTTGAAAGAGCTTTACAGTTAGATGGACAATGTGTTGGAGCGTTAGTAGGTCTTTCGGTTTTGAAATTAAATCAACAACAGCCCGACAGTATAAGAACTGGTGTGCAAATGCTATCGAAGGCATACACGATCGATTCGACAAATCCGATGGTATTGAATCATTTGGCAAATCATTTTTTCTTCAAGAAAGATTATAATAAAGTTCAGCATTTAGCGCTGCATGCCTTTCACAATACGGAAAATGAATCTATGCGAGCGGAAAGTTGTTACCAATTAGCTAGAGCATTTCATGTTCAAGTAAGTCCTAAGATTAATATGTCGTGATTATTTTCTCATCGGTGTTAGATAAAATAATCAGAGAAATAAGTTAAACTCTGGGTCGCTAAATAAGTAAAAATATTTCAGGGTGATTATGATCAAGCGTTTCAATATTACTATCAGGCGACACAATTTGCACCACCTGTATTCGTATTACCACATTTTGGCTTGGGACAAATGTACGTTTATCGCGGTGACGCCGAGAACGTAAGTATATGATACTAGTTGTTATCTAAACTATTGATTGTTTTAAGAACATGTAAGGCATTGATCTATTTTGATAAATAGGCAGCACAGTGCTTCGAGAAAGTATTGAAGGCACAACCAGGAAATTATGAAACTATGAAGATCCTTGGCTCACTCTACGCCAACTCGAGTTCTCAATCGAAACGCGACATTGCAAAGAACCATTTACGGAAGGTAACGGAGCAATTCCCCGACGACGTCGAAGCCTGGATAGAGTTGGCTCAGATATTGGAGCAGAGCGATCTGAATGCAGCCCTGAACGCTTATGGCACTGCGACGAGAATTCTAAAGGAAAAGGTTCAGGCAGATATCCCGCCGGAAATCCTGAATAACGTAGGGGCTTTGCATTATAGGTATGTATCTTGTTTCTATCTTGAACACGTCTCGCTAAGGGAGATAAAGTTGCACATAAATATTTGTGTTTTATCTTTCAGACTCAGTAGTCTAGAAGAAGCCAGGAAAAACTTGGAAGAGTCTTTGGCACGTTCAAAAGCAGATGCTTTACACGATTCAGTATATTATAACTCGATATCAGTTACGACTACATATAATTTAGCGCGAATGAACGAAGCATTGTGCATATTTGACCGAGCGGAAAAATTATATAAAGACATTCTGAAGGAGCATCCGAATTATATGGACTGCTACTTACGACTTGGCTGTATGGCCAGAGACAAAGGGCAAATTTACGAGGCGTCCGATTGGTTTAAGGACGCTTTGAGGATCAATAATGAACACCCGGACGCGTGGTCATTGTTGGGTAATTTGCATTTGGCCAAAATGGAGTGGGGCCCTGGTCAAAAAAAATTTGAGAGGATTCTCAAGAATCCATCAACGAGCACGGATGCCTACTCTCTCATTGCTTTGGGCAATATTTGGTTGCAAACCTTGCATCAGAGTGGAAAAGATAAGGAAAGGGAAAAGAGACATCAAGATCGTGCGTTAGCCATGTACAAGCAGGTAATACAGCGGGATATAATGTGTTGCCTAAGTCCAAGTGCTTATTATTACTCAATTGGATTGAAATACCTAGTAATTTATTTTGACTTATTATAATCGATATGATATATTATACTAGGTTCTGAGAAATGATCCGAAGAATATTTGGGCCGCGAACGGCATTGGCGCGGTGCTTGCACACAAGGGCTGTGTGAACGAAGCCCGAGATATATTTGCTCAAGTGCGCGAGGCAACGGCGGAATTTTGCGACGTCTGGCTGAACATTGCACACATTTACGTGGAGCAAAAGCAATTTGTTAGTGCGATTCAAATGGTAAGTAAAGATGATTTATGTGGAGAGAAAACATTTCCGGGGATTCCGTTTTTATAATTAACAATATAATTAACAAATGTTTCAGTATGAAAATTGCCTACGCAAGTTCTACAGATATCATCACGTTGAGGTCCTGCAATATCTCGGGAGAGCTTACTTTAAAGCTGGCAAGCTGAAAGAAGCGAAACTGACGTTATTGAAGGTAATTAATTATGTATGAATTTTTTCAGATTATTCAATCTTTCAGTTAATCGCACAAATTATTAATAAATATATACTTTCAGGCACGCCGAGTGGCTCCGCAAGATACAGTTTTATTATATAACATCGCACTTGTACTTCAACGATTAGCCACGCAAATCCTGAAAGACGAGAAATCGACTTTGACCACTGTACTTCAGGCGGTTCATGAACTTGGCCTTTCGCACAAATATTTCCAATATTTGTCGGCGCATGGCGATCGGATGGAACAATTGGCTGACGCTGAAGCCAGAAGGTGCCAAGATTTATTGTCGCAAGCGCAGTATCATGTCGCTAGAGCTCGACGATTGGACGAGGAAGAGAAGATGCTGAGACGGAAGCAAGAAGAAGAAAGGTATATTGCACTTTTCATATAATACTTCGTATATCTACCTAAATTTTGTGGAGAATACGTCTCTTACGGTAAAACCCTCAAATTCATACAGGCAAGCCTTCAAAATGCGTCAGACGGAGGAGCAACGTAAGCTGGAGGAGATGCGTCGTCAGAAAGAGGAGGAGATGTTGCAGAAACGACAAGAATACGTAGAGAAAACCAAAAATGCGTTGGTGTTTGGGGAAATGCCATCAGAGAAACCAGGAAGAAAGGGCAAAAGGATTCGAACCGATCAGTACATTAGTGATAGCGGCGGATCAGGTAGGGACGAAGGCAGGGAGGAAGCACCGAGAGAAAGAAAGCGCAGGAGGAAACCGAGCAACGAATCTAAAGAGAGGAAGAGCAAGGGCAAACGCCGACGCAGGAAGGAAGTTGGAAGCGGTGGAAGTGGTAAGAACTTTGTTCTGAAATCTTTACTTTTTTTATCGACTATGCATTCGGATTTGCACACAAATTATATTTTACTACAAGTGTACAAATTTAGTAGTAAATTTGGATTTGTGTAATTTTATACATTTGTAGTTTTACGTATTTTTGCGTGTGTAGCGAGTGCTACGTGCTCCGATTTTATAGACCTATTGAATCTGAATAGTATATCGTTTTGACGTTTAAACTTACATGCCTTGTAAACGTTTGTTTTGCAGGATCAGAAAGCGATCGACCGAAGGCTAAACGTGGAAGAAAGACCAGTACTAGGAGAGAAAAATCCAGGAGGGGTACGAGCGATAACCACAAGGGCAAAATGCCGCTGTCAAAGGAGACCATCTCCACCAGCGAGTCGGACAGTGACACCGGTGGTCTTAAGATTGCCAGCGGGTAAATATACTTGACAATAATATGTTATCTTACGACGATTATCTCATTTCAGTTTTGTAGTTTCCAACAAATCCGACTTAATTCCTCTTTACAACTTATCGCGCATATATTCCACGTTTTCCACGTGAGAATATACGTGTAATATATGTTTCAATAATTTTCTTAAATAAACATAAGATTGAAGATGGACGAAATCTAAACGATTTGGCGATATTAAAATTTATAAACAAAATATTTAATTTGTAACAGTGGCGAAAGCGGCAACGAGAATCAAGCACGCAGCAGCAGACGAATCACGTCCGACTCAGAAGGTTCTCGTGCCTCGCGCTCAAGATCTCGCTCGAGATCAAAATCTGGAAGCCGCTCGAGAAGCAGTTCCCGTTCGCGTTCTGGTTCTCGCTCGCGATCACGGTCGCGCTCTAGATCCCGCTCAGCATCTGGATCCAGGTCTAGATCCAGAAGTGTCTCGAGATCCAGAAGCCGTTCTGCATCTGGGTCAAGATCGGGGTCTGCTAAAAGTAGATCACGATCGAGGTCTGGCTCGCGAAAAAGTGGCTCACGGTCAAGGTCTAATAGCGGTTCAAGGAAGAGCGGCTCGAAAGCAAGATCACGGTCGAGCTCGAGGAAAAGTGGCTCTAGGTCGAGGTCGCCGAGTGGCTCGAGGAAAGCCGCGTCTCGGTCGAGATCGCCGAGCGGTTCAAGGAAAGCCGCATCTCGGTCGAGATCCAGGTCAAAGTCAAAATCTAGATCTCGATCCAGATCTAGAAGCGGTTCACGTTCAGGCTCGGAGGAACGCCGATCGCGAAGCAAAAGCCGATCGCGAAGCAAAAGCCGATCGCGAAGCAAAAGCCGATCGCGAAGCAAAAGCCGATCGCGAAGCAAAAGCCGATCGCGAAGCAAAAGCCGATCGCGATCTAAGTCGAAGTCCGTTTCGAGGTCCAAGTCAAGATCCAAAAGTAGATCACGATCACGTTCCAGATCTAAGAGCGGCTCTAGAAGCAGGAGCCCCAGCGGATCGGCACGGTAAGCTTTCTTTCACCTATTATTATTAAGACTTGTATGATTTATTTTTCGCTTAACTTCAGCAGATTGCAAATAACACGTTATTCTCCTTCGTAGCTCTGCGTCTCCGGTGTCTAGGAAATCGGTGTCGGGTAGCGGTGACAGTGACAGTGAATAAAATGGACATTCTCGCAATGTATGGTTATCATGATGACAAAAAACAGAATTACCCTTGCATATATGGAGCGTAGAATATATAATTTTTATAAAAGTCACTTTTTTTTACAAGGTACTTTGGATGCTAAATTTGTAACGTATATGAGAACAGGTGAACAATATAACAAACATAAGACATAAAGTTTAAGATGAGTCGTACATAAACGACTTTATGGAAATATTGCTTTGAGTTTCCTTGTAATGGACATTTTATTACGACAATAATTGAGTACGTAGACTTGTCAAGACAAAGGAACATTTTTAATCCCTCATGTAACATCGCACGATGAGTTTTAACGTTATATTAATCTCTAACACAATTTATTACGTATATTACACGAAACGAGTCATCGATGTGCTCCGATTGTCGTCGATGTCGTGCACGATGAAACAAATAGATTCTGTTCTTTGTCACTTCTCTTTGTCACTTCTCTTTCGATTAGTAGCGTTAAAATATAAAACGATACATTTTTGCATATATTAGACATTACATAATTATATGAACATTATGTCTTACATCTATACATACGTTGTAATTATACGTAGATTTGTTGTAAATCTAACATTTGAAAAGATTATATCTGTGAGAAAAGGAATTGTTTTATATCATTGTACGAACAGTGCTAATAAAACAACGAAATCGCACGATGAATTATTTCCTCATTTCCCCGGCGTATCGAGTAGAGAAACTTCTCTATTGTGTCTTCGGCTTTGCGGCCGTTTCGTTCAGCTAAAGATATTCATGCGCACAGTTGCTTGGTCAGAAACTGCCGACGATCCCCAGGGAGAATCGAACACGCTCGCACACGTCGTTATGCAAATACGATTAGACCGCTGTCTAGCGTATAATGTACGAGAGTAGTCCACTTATCGATCTCGCAGGCGATGTAAAATCAATTATTAAAGCTCAACTCCCGAGGTGAGTGACACGGACGCGTCGTTACTCTGCGTAACGACGGCAATCCGATTTCCATGCCGCACGGCTCTAATTTTCCAACCACTATCTACGTTCGCTTCGATCCACCCACGTCTTCATTGATTTTTTCCCGCATTTTCTCGGTAGTTCACCACCTCTCTCTCTCTCTCTCGCCACCGGCCAAGTGCCACCGCGAAGAAAGCACCCCCGGAGGGATATACAGCGAAATATCTCACGTGTATAACTACATGTAATTATAAGTACGAGCGAGTACGCGAATGAGATCTCGTTAAATGTCGCGCCGCTACGTTGCGCGAGATAACAAGTCCGGATCGCGGATAATTGCCCCGCAGCGATATTTTGATCGTTTCTCACTAAACATGCTAATGCTCGCGTATAACGTGGCGTCCGCACGCGAGTACGGTCCGTTTCCTACGCGGCAAACAGTTGCTACGTGTGCGACACCACACAACAGCCGCGCCGTAATTTCATTACGAACGTTACACGAATATGGTCTTTGTAGAAAACGGATTAACCGCGCTTTCGGCGCGTCGTCAGCGCTCGAGCGTAAAATTATAGTTTAATTGTATTTCCGGTTAACCCTCCTCTCTCTCTCTCTCTCTCTCTCTCTCTCTCTCTCTCTCTCTCTCTCTCTCTCTCTCTCTCTCCCCCACCCTCTACCCTTCCATTTCTTCTCTCATGAGTTCTCGTATGCGCATTTAATCACCTTGCCGCATTCTAATTAATACGCGCGCCGCGGATGAAATCACATCGTGCGGCACGCTGGCCGATCATCGAGGCTCTCGTCTCTCGTCGCTGCACGATTTTCTCATGACCTCTCGTGACTCCTCCTATCCATCGTGTCATCCCTGTTATCGTCGATGTTTAACTCTAACGTGTTCCCTCGAAGTTTATCTTCATACAGTAGGCAGCCTAGTTCTACCGCGCCTACAAAGTCTGATAACTTCCTGTCAGCTGCACGGTAATATACATTTCTCTCGGCAGACTTTGTGCGCGCGCGCGCCTATCCTTTCTAAGATAGCGCAAATAAGATCGATGTCATTTCTCCCTATCGATTGCCTCCGACGAAATAAAGTCCTCGACGAGCGAACTTCGGCGGGACATTCGTTCAAGATGCGGCGTGAATTTTTCGGGCATCGCAGGGGGATGTCCAGGCGAATTTACAGGCGTGTAAGCACTGTTCGCTCGACAAACATCTTGGCAAATATAGGTACACACTGCGCAATCGCTCCTTGTTTTCTTTTTTTGTTATTCCCTTGTCCATCTCTACCGTCACTGAACTCGTCCCGGAGGACTGCGCCGCTTCCCGAGTTTCATTCGATCGGAGCGGCCACCATTTCGTCTGACCGGCCGGATCCTTTGTGGATCCGGATGAAATTTCGGTGCGTTCCGTCGCGAACGCTTTAATCCCAATGGTATATAAAGCTCGGTAAATCTGACGCGCGGCACACTGTGCAAGATTCCATCCCATACATGCGTAATAATGTCATCAACTGCAGTCCACGGAAGAGCAAATTCCCCAGGCCGAATTTCCCACGAGTAATTTTCGTCCGGCTCGTTCATCGCCGATAGTTCATCGCGTACGCGTTATTCTTCGTCCATCGGTCGAGTCTGACGATGTCTTCCGATCGCCCCGTGTTATAGTGTGCGTCATATATTATTAATATCAAATTATAACATATATTATTCACGCTCCGGATATCGCGCAACATCCAATCCAAAATTTCACTGAAACTATTGATCTCTCGTTGAGAATTCCGCGTTATGCGGAATTAATGATAGAAGATGGGATTCTTGCGTTCGGTCTACGCGTAACTCGAGTGTCCGTCTCGTTTCCTCTGAGCAACGCGAGGCACCGTGATAATCCTGCGAAATGATAACAGCAGTCTCGAAAATCAGTGGATTCGGATTCGGCTCTCCCAGGATATAACGTACATCAGTATCTCCGTTTCTTATCGTTATGGTCGCTTGAGTTCATGAACACGATCTTTGTTGAAGCATATATATACATACGCATCGTATATCCCGGAGGGAAAGCTTGAGCCTGATATACAAGAGGATTCAGGGCGGCGAAGAGGATGAAGATATTAGGAAAGAGGGTGCGAAACCCGGCTCTGTGCTACAAGCACATTGAGAGAGAGAGAGAGAGAGAGAGAGAGAGAGAGAGAGAAAGCTCCGAATGTTTGCCACTTCGATCCACCGGCGCGTAGTGTGGATTTATTTTCTGCCTGAGTTCTCTCCCCCCTTTCCACCGGTTTGCCAACACCGCCGAATTCGTTCAACCGCTTCGGCGTTTGTTATGTCAAGCTGCCTTGCTTATTTTGCGATTTTACGCGACACTTTTAAGTTTACGTTTATTCAAGTTAATTTGACGTCTTTGCGTCAAAGGGCTTTGCGCGAGACAAAGTCACTTCTAATAGTCGTCGCCCAAGGACGGCTGCTTCGTTTAATTAAGAGCTAACTTTTTAATTGCTCGTTTTATCGTTCATCGGGAAGTTGAGCTCGAATCGGTCTAATTTTTTTAATTAATTTCCCGACTGATCGGCCATGCCGCAAGCAGCGAAAGTTTGTGGAAAGTTGTAAATAAATTTGCGAATGAGAGCACATGTGATTTTCTTTCTCTTCAGGCGTACTTCTCTCTGCTTTCTTTGGACGGTAAAAAGAATGAATAAATTGCTTGCGGAGGAAACTACGGAGCATTTTTAACGATGTTTTTAACTTTAACGATCTTGGCTTCTCGCGGTGATTATATAGAATTTCACGGGAAACCAATCATTGAAACAGGAGAACTGCCCAACTTTGCCCTTACTAGATTGGAGTTTAATTAGTTCTGCAACTTGGTACTAAGGAATTATGCGCAGCTATACAAGTACGTCAAAGTCAATGCGTTATTGTTTGCGCCGTTGTGCGTTTAGTTGGCGGATCTGTTTCACAATTTACAACTGTTGATACTTAGCATTTATTTTCTCTCCGACATTTTCATTTGAACACATCACGCAACATTACAGTTTAACAGCTTAGAAATTTCGGTTCTGCGCTCCCGAATATTCTGCGTTTCTACAGGGAATTACTCTCAGATTCTTCAGTACACATTTGCAGTTATACATTCGTAAAAGCATCCTCCTCTCTCATTAAAAAGGAAAAATCAAGGTAGAAACAGAAAGACTGTACAGACTCGCTCTTCCTTTCTTAATCAATAACGTCAACAACATTTACTTTTAAGATATCAAACGAGGAGTCCTACTGCCGTACCAATTATTATAAAATAAGATATAAAATTCTACGGAAAAGTGGAGTCAGAAAAAATACGATAAAACTCGTGTTTGGCAACTCGTGCGTTCGCGCTTATTTCAGAAATTCTATATTTATCTTGGCAACGCGTGAAGCCATGACGATAAGTTTGTTGAAGATTAGTTACTTTAGATTATATATTCTGTTTCCTGATATTTCTATATCATATAGGTTGAAACATCTTTTTTCATAGCTCTATTATAACTTTATTAATCAATATCTCGGCAACATGTATTTACCTTGTCAAGATATTGATTATATCCTAATACATACTTCGTTCTTTTGAATACAGTGCAAATCTGCTGTGTGGATCCTTTTCTCTAAGACTTACATCTCGATTCTGTTTATTACTTTTAAGAGCACCTAAAACAAAAAGATACTAAACTGTCGCGTATGCACTTTCTGCTTTGGTCTTCTTTTTTTTACGTAGTGGGCGTGCCAAGTTGACGTGAAGCTGGTTACTCCTATTTTCAAACTCGAGTTTCTACTCGAGCTTTAAAATCGGGGATATAATCCTACATTAGCCCCTAATTGATTAATTCGCACGTAATTCCGCTATAATTTTCATTTCGATTTTTCACGTTGGCGTGTTAGCTTAACAGAGGCGTTTGAAATCATTTTAATAGTGATTATAGTCGAGTGTTGCTGGATTTTAGGCCGAGCTATCTCGGCATTGGTGAAAGTCGCGAGCGTTATTGCGAACGTTATTGCGAGCGCCGGCACTCGAGGTTTGAGCGTTTCCGTTTGAATTGTGTCGATGAATCTTCAGATTAATTATCGTTGTTGCTGGCCGCTTATAGCACTTGTCGCACATTGGACTCTCGTTACGACGGGAGTCGCGAGCCATCGTCGTGTCGTCGTTACTGCTGTTGTTGTCCAATATTATCATTTTCATTGATTTAGGAAGAAACACTTAAACACAATGCTATGCGTCCTCAAGTAAGAGATTTTGATAATAATTACACGCTGAAATATTCAAGAAAAATTGAAGGAAAGCATAATTAATTAAACGGAGCTCAAAAACTCATTGTCGCCTTCTTAGACGCGTCCTTGTGCTTAATATCGTAAAATTAATATTGGAAGATTTCGGTTTCCTAAATACAAGGATCAATAAATACAAAAAGGGTACAAAGATAAATAAATAATGAGAGAAAGATTTTCTTAATTTCGGTATCCCCGAAAAATAATGATCATTACGATATTGCATTCCGTGTCTATCGTCGCTACTTTTACTTTTACCTCCACTTGTCCTCGCGTGAGCTTTTCTTCCCCTAAAATTCTGAAACATCCCATGCGCTAATATGAAATTCCCGGTAACTGGTTCACACATTTTACTACGGTTCTCATTGAATGGTCGACGAGGGAGCGAGGGTAAAACCAGTTTGGCAAAATCGTGAAGCCATATATCACGAGGTGGTAGCGACGGCGTTTACACGTTTGCAAAACATCACAGGGTTACGACTCCGGAAGCGCCGGCGCAAGAGTGGTGGCACGTGTCTCTCTCGCCTCGTGAACTTTATTGTCACACGCGTAAAGCACGAAAGCGCGCTTTGAAATCGCGCTTTTGCGAGCCAATGAGCTTTATGACGATATGAGACCCGCAGTCACAGCGGTCCGATCGGAAGCAAATCTCTCGGTCAATTTATCTTCATTTCATTGAGGGCCGGCGAATCCTTTCGTCAGAATCATTCGTGGCACACGTATTCGGAACGATAAAAAATATGCAGCTGCAGATACTGCGATAAAAATATAGATGCATGTGCAAATGGAAACGATACATCGTTCAAGATAATCGGAATATTCTCGTGCGCAGCATGTAATCTCGAAGAAAAAATCGATTATGCGAAAGATCGAACTTTTCAAACGAGCGTCGTGTTTCTACCGTGGATCACTTCTAGTACTAATTTTGATCTCGTATCAACTGTCGAACATTTTTAAGCGGCTATTTAATTGTCGCCTTCGAGTCACATTTCTTCCGTCAATACTTTTAGTATTGACTTCATCAATACTTTTCAATAGTTTATCAATACTTTTAGTAGCAAATAATTAACTTCTTTCACGTATCCCAGAAATAAAAGAACCCTAATTGACGAGGGAATAAAACCGTAGTCGCTCATTTAACTGATCGTAAAGACACAGCGTCTTCGCGCTGCTTGCAACAAAGCGAATGAGAGAGACCCATAACTTGAAGAGACGTTCTCGAAATTCCCCGAGTAGCTTTATTACATCGCGACGCAGGGAATGAGGGAAAGTTGATCCAGGGGCTCCGAAGGTGGTCCGAAGGTGGTCACCGGTGTGTATCCATCAGATAAGGTTTAAGGTTACCGCGAAAATTCATCCGGGACCCGGCAGTGGACGTTTTGTCCACGTCTTTTATCCCTTTTCACGTTTCGCTCGTTCGAAACAGCCGGGCTTTTATCGTGACCCAATTCGACGTCCGTCTTATCGTTCGGCGGCGGCCGAGGGCTGACCATCCCCGGAACGCAATCCCGCTTTGTCCCGTGAAACGCAAACGTGGCGCAGGAAATGTCCTGAGAGGCTTCCGGCCGAGATCTTCGTCGTGACGCGAAATTCTGACCGAATTGGAGTGGATTCGTATTGTGTGAATTGCCACGACGATACTTCGCAGAGTCGCGATCGAATCTACTCGGCGGTACCAGAGAAGCAACGTGACTATGTACGAAGCTCTGCTAAAAGGGGGCTCATCGAGATAGAATTTGAATTCAATCGAGCCCAAAATACCTATCGGCGACTGCCGTATTGTTAATGATTTTAACCGGTTGCTTTGTCGCGAGGATGCACGCAACGCTGGACACCGATTGGAAAATTTTTATTAAAATTAAAATACGTCATTACGTTATTTTATAAAGATCATTTACGTTATTTCGTGTATATATTATCTATATTATAAATATTAAAATATATTATACGCAATATTATGAATGTATAATATATATAAAAAATATGCTATAGACAAATGTTATACATATTTTTTTTCGTGATATTTTTGCCTTTTGTTATCTATATATTTTGATAACAATAGGCAAATATCGCGTGCAATGAGAGGCCGCGGGATGAAAGGCGCGGCTTTCAAGTCGCGAGAGTGATGCTAATTATACCGCCGGTATTTGTTTCCTGGGATTGTACGATTGCAAATACGGACGCGACAATAATTCGCTCGTTGCAGCCGCATTCGAATGAAAATTCGTCTGACGCGGCGCGATGAAGGCAATTTCTGCTAACTGCAGTTTTCTATGCGGCCGTTGCCGCATCCCCCTCAATCTCTCGTTTCGAATGAGACGCGCCCTTGGGATACAGAAGGGTCGTTATCAATTTCTTAAACGGCATGCATATTCATGCGTGCGTATCATATGCAAAACAAGGTGGGAGCTCCGGTAAATATTTGCGTATCGCCGCCGACACTTTCCGCGAGAATTGTGCGGACAGATCTGCAATTCTGAGATCTAAATCACCGTGGATCTGTCGGCTTAGGCCGTTATCGGATCACGTTCCTTCTTTGCGACGTTAGATATTGAAAACAAAAAAGATGATCTCTCTCTCTCTCTCTCTCTCTCTCTCTCTCTCTCTCTCTCTCTCTCGCACAAAGCATCGACTCGCAGACATTCCGATTCCCATCGGTCGAAGTAAACTCGATTTCGGCGAGATCTCGGGGAGAACCTTATCGATACAAAGGATTCTTTCGTTTGCACGCTGCTGTGCAAGGGTCATCGGTCGGAAGTTAAATTTTCGTAAACGCTTATCGCATCCCAAGCGCCACTAACGCGGTATTAACCCGATTCCTTCACGGCGTATCAGCCTCGGTATAAAAGTGAGATTTTCCGCTCGGACTACCGCGCAATCTCGAGAAATCTTAAACAAGATTACGAATAAAAGTTACCTAACCAAATAAGTAGCTACCTCGCCTTTGTTTATCTAAGATCTCCATGAAATTTCGTGTTTATCTTGAAGCTGGGGATAACACCGTTTTCTTTTCCTTGCTGGACGCTTTACAGTTGCTGCTCTATCTCGCAACTTTTTCTCATTTGAATTATCGCGCACTTGTAGAGCGCTGAGAATTTCTTCTTTTATTCTGTCTTAATGGGCACTTAATTACGACAAATATTTGTCTTGCGAGAGCAGCGAGCCGCTAATTGTTGAATTATCCCCGGCACTTTACATCGTTGCGCTGTTGCTCGATCGTAGTTCATCGGCAAGAGAATTGAGCAAATCTGCAAATGGAATTCCTTCGTTTGGGAAATTCCAGTGGATTAAAGCTTCCCGGCGGTATTATCGATTGAAAGTTTTCGGCTATTCTTAGGTTACTGGTCGTTCTGCAATCTCACTGCACGTCTTAGTAGCCGCAAATCCGGGATAATCCCCTCATTAACATATTTTTCGACCGCACTCTCGTTACTTTACGCGATTAAGAAATTAGCTATTGACAGCCCGGGAGAATTTCTCCCGGCGACTAATCATCACAATTTCCATTGAACTCTAAGCTCTCTCGGGCGTAAGCGTAGCGTGTTAGCGTAATATCGCGAGACGAACTTTGAGGGAATTTAAGATCCGCGTAGAGCGTTGACGCGGAGAAAATTTTTCTCGCGTCATTCTCTCACAAGGGATTATAAGGTACGAGGTTAACTAACATTATGATGTAATAACGTCGGTTAACGCTGAAAATGCTCGTTCGATGTGATACAAAGTAAAGCGATCGTTCTAGTGTGTCCCTCATACTGTGAATGCATGCGCTTTTCCTTTTCTCTCTTCTTTTCTCTTTTAAATAAAATCTCGTCTCGCGGCATTGTACCCGCGCGTGTAATTTCCCTCAGAGACGAGACGCGGTTTAACGACCATTCGAGAAACATTTTTCTTCATTCTGTCCGCGGCGAATGTGGACGGCGAATCACATTCCTCCGGTTGTAGAGTGAAATAAATCGAGCCGGGAGATGGGCGTTGCACCTCGCTACTTGTCAATTTTGATTACTGCGCAATTATCGTCGGGCGAATATTCAGGTCGCATTCAGGAGCGCACGTAATTGCGCGCAGAGAGAGAGAGAGCAGGACGACAGGTGTTAACATGCGTGATGATGCAGACGTAATAAGAAAGAACGATCGGATGATTACGCCTCGAGATTCCATTCGCGTGGACGTCTCGCCGTTTCTACGTCTTACGTTTTCGTCCGTCCGCGAGATACGTACATCGAGCGTCAATCGAGCCGCTTCGGCATGATCGATCTCCCGCGGGTGAAGTTGAATCGGCTCGACGCTAGCTGGAATAAGTTAGATTTTCGCCGGGCACGGAAATGTCAGGCGACCGCAATCCGTTCTCGACGCCGGATTACGCGGCGGGAAAAAAAATTGAAAATAATCCCGTACAGGCGGAATCTATTTCCCGCTCGGCGATTTTCCATTGGCGGTCAGCCATTGCGGTTGCAGGTGTGAATAAAAGAGACGCGCTTCGCCGGCGGAGCGCGCCGCTTTTTTTTCGAGACGAGGCCCCGCCGCGTGTCGTCGGGGCTGTTTCATTTTTATTGAGCAAGTTTGTGTTTCCCCGCGTCGCATGAATATATGTATACTGCCGGGCATGTGTAGCGGTTGTTAGCCTCGCAAAATATTCAACTTTAACACTACCGTGTGTAACGTAACGCAATTTTCAGCGAGTGGAGAAGAATATATATGCGCGCATTTCGTCGTTCTCATGGTAATTTTACGCGAAAAAGAAAAATATTACCGCGAGACACGTTTATACTTAATACATTAATACGAATAAAGAGCGCGCACACACGTCTAACACATATTTCTAATATAAAATATTTCGCGAAATATTTTTCCCTCTCAAATAAATGTAAATTCAGACGCTCGTCAATTCAGACACGAGTCATATTCGTATCTCACAATCGAATCTCACGGCGAATCTCGATTTTTCAAGTCCGTCGGCAGCATCAATCGCTCGAATCCGTCTCGATCGTTTCAATCGCAAAAGAAATTCAACTGCTTCCGCGAATCTCCGTCGCGATAAAAAAGCGATCGAGTTCTCGCGAAATTTATGATCGCGAACAAGGTAAATCCTCCCCCTCGATCTTGTCCTCCCGCGTCTGCCATGAAAATGTATGAAACGCTTCCATCTCCATCCTCCGTTTCTGTCACCGCTATATCTCAACTCGCATAGCAATACCTGCGCGCATCTCCGTTCTCTCGCAATCCCCCGTATAATTGTTCTTGACTCTCCTCTTGTTCGTCCAGAGTACCTACCTACATGTCGTGCATGAGCGCGTGCCTTTTTCTAGTTATTTAACTCGTTGCCGCGTCAAGCCACAATTTTTGCGCGAGTCGCGAAACAAACAAATCCCGCCGCCGCCGCCGCGCCGCCGCAGCTGCTGCTTCATCCGCGAAGGCGAGCTGACTCTCGGCTGGATCTCGCGCGAGGGAAATTGCAACGGAAAGGTAAGAAGAGGCAACATACCCGCGCGGTAACGATTCCTCGAGGTGCCAGAGAGCGCGGTGAAACTTGATATTCGCGCCGTCTCGTTGACTCACTCTTACCCTTTGCTCTTTGGCATTCAGCGCGCGGCGCGCCGCCAATCGCGACGTCGTCGTTATTACGCGCGACGTGAAGGCCCCCCGAATGCCGTATTTCGAATTCAATTGGCCAACCGTAGAGGATCCAGAGAGCCCGGCGGAATTATTCTCGACAAAGGTTCGAGGGGCAGTCCTTGACGCTCGCGCGTCCCGACGTGGAATTCTTTCCGTCAGTTCTTTCCGCCGGCCGGTCCGGCCGGCGATTCTGCGGCTCAGAGGAGAGCGGAGGATATATCGCTCGGACCGCGAGAGAGGTCGAGAGAATTTCATGATCGAGGTGATCGACGAGCAAGAGCCGAACCGGCAATGTGCGTGAAGTTGGCCCCGCACTTTTCGAATTTTGTATTTTTCCGAATTGCGCTGCATTGTGTCACGTTTGTGCCCGTATTGTGCCGCAATCCGCTCTGTAACTCTGCGACTCTGTAACTCAAAGCGTGCTCAAGAAAATTAAGAGAAACTAAATTTTTCGTAACTCCGCACTTTTCGAATTTTGACTTTTTCTTTATTGTGCCGTATCGTGCTGTGTTTGTGCCGCAAACGCGAGATCGATGACTTCAATAAAAAATTTTTGAATTACAGAGTTGCGGATTGCGGCGCAATACAGCACAATTTGGAAGAATACAAAATTCGAAAGGTGCGGGGCCAACTTCACACACGTGCAACCGGCGAGCAGGCAGGACGACGCCGTAATGCGCGTTCCGAAGGGAAGCTATGACTCACAGCCGGCAGACGCCGTACAACTGGTCTGTGCTCGGCGAAAAGTGAATCATGAATATTTTCCACCGGATCATTGTATATCTCGTCTCGCGAGACAGCGCGAAATCAGTTTGGTAGTTATTCTTCCGCGCAGAGGGATGTCGCGGTAACGACGACGACGGACGGACAAGGGCGGAGGATGCTCTTTCCCATCGCGCGAGAAGATGGTCACATCGTCGTCGTTATCGCCTCTTGCGTCTTGATCCGATCGAACTCCGCTGCGAAAGAGCACGCATGAATGCGCAAGAGAGAAGAATTATCACCTGCGAGTGGACGATCAATCTCCGTAGAGCGGATCGCTCTCGCGAACAGTGCGGCCCGGCGGGCGTAAGAAGTTAATTTTCAACGTTCCTCAACGAATTCTCCCAAAGTTCACCTCCCCCCGCCCCCGCTCCGCTCCTCCCGCATCGTCTCAGCAAAGTTTACCATACCGTTCTGTTCTGCACGGTCTGCCAGAGCGACTAATCGCTCGTTACAAACGATCCTTTACACGCGAAGCGCGCCGCTCTCACCGAAAGTTTTCGAATAATTGTTCAAGTAGAATCCGGAATGTGCGAAACGAGTCGGCTCTCGATTCGTTCGTTTGCTCGCTCGCTCGCTCGCTCGCTCGCGGCGGGAAAGTATCGGATAAAAATCCACGTCGGCACCGCGAACGTGTGGGCGAGGGAATACATTTTCTTACAAGTGCGGAATATCGAGCTGATCGCGCGCGCGCGGGTGTGTAGGTGTGTGAACGCGATACACAAGAGGAACAAAGAGAGCGAACGCTTCTTTGATACAGCCACGTCCGCGGATTTTTGCCGAGTCGCGATCTTTCTTCTTACGTTTCATCGCGCGGTCTGACCTTCGCGTATCTCTTATTGATATCGCCGTATGAGGCAGAGATCTTTCACTACATATTTGTCCTCAGCTGGCAAGGGAATCGAAGGACTATTCTCGATGATGATTTGTTCCGTAGACTGCTGAGAACCGGCAAGAATCGCCGGGGCGAAGGAGTGGGAAATTTTATCGCGTCTTATTTACGGTCGGATCTTTCTCGCGTTTCGCACGGTTTATACTCGTCAAGATTTCTCTCGGCGCTCTCTGTCTACGCATAATTTTCCGATGACCGAGCGAAGATCGCGTTCTCTCGCGACATTATCGAGAGACTTCTCGTCGCTTTAGCACATTGCGTCTCCGCACAGATAAATGGTAAAGTAAATAAGAGACAAATGGTGAAATATTTAAAAATGTGGTCGCGCGATACGCGATATACCTTTGATATCGCAATGCCTAAAGTTCACGCCGCGTTTCCATCGCGAGGCCGAAGCGTGTTCCGAAATTAATCGATCTCTGCGATTTTATAGCCTCGGCATTTAAGAATTGAAAGGTTGAAGGAGGGTTGAATCAGAACATAACGCGTACGATGGAATTCTCCCCATTCTCGTCCCGATGAAATTCGATCCAATTCTACCCGATGCTTCACAGCCTCCGCTGGAACAAGGGAAAAGAACACATCGTGTATTCTCGACGCTATGTATCTCGATACGTGTTCAGACGTATTAATGAAGTCATTAATAGGTCTGGCTCGCCGTCGGCTATGATACGATTACACGGATCCGTTGCGCCGGAAACTGCGTTGTAAAAGTCACGTTACGTTTTCCCCGAGGTTTTCAGCGAGATTCCCTTTTCCCCAGGACGATAATACACATGAAAGAGAGACAGAGAGAGGAGGAAAAAAGAGAGATACCTCTCTTTTCATCGTTCCACGATTGATGACATCGACAGAGCGACGGCGAGGCGCTAACATATGTTTGATGGTCCATATGCGGCGGTTTCTCACTCGGACTCGATACACTTAATCGTGTTATCGCATGCGATAACGCGATATACGCGCGCGCGGTTGCCATAAAGGACGCGCGGGATTTCCTTTTCGACGCGTCATGGCGCCATCAATTTTCCACCCCCGTACCGGGAAGGACGGCACACGCGAGGAACTCGCGTGTACCCGTGCAGCCCTCGTGATCACGCGTAAGATGATCCTCGGCCGCTTCCTCGGAAACAGACGTTGAATGATCATCCCTCGGCGGGAGAAGCAATCTCGACGACGTGGAATTTAGAGAATGCCGTGTAACGTAACGTGCCGCGCCGACGTTGCTCCGACTGTTGCTCGCGTCGCGTCGCGCCCTTTCTGCGTCTATCCGCTCTTAGCCGCACTTCAATCTTTTTCTCTCGCCGCTTGCTTTGTATCGGATTTAATCTCGCGCTTGCCGCGCCATTAAAATCGCGCTTTCAGCGCGAGACAGTTGCGCTGATATCCTTATCTGCCGGATTGTGAGAGAAGGAAATTAACGGGCTCGCTCGAGAGTTACGAGAGTAAGTTTCGGTAGACGGCAACGAAGCTGCTACTTTCTTCTCCGTTTTTCTACTTATCCCCGAGCTTCTCGGCGAATTTTCTGCATCCGTCAGAATCCGAGGAGGGGTTTTCACGCGCGGCCATTCGGTCCGACGAGAGAGAGAGAGGAAAAAGAGAGGCGTGAAAAAAAGTCGGTTTAATCAGAACACATGTCTGCACGTTTGATTAAAACTATTCTCGTTCTTCTGTTTCCGCCGGGATATATTTGCTTTTCTTGAATACACACTGACAGGTCTCATTAAACGTTAGCAATATCTATGCTAATTCGGACTTGAAAGGGGTTCGACGTAGACGACCGATAGGAAGATAGCGTCTCGAATTAAAATCACGGCGTATTGGAAAGTGTAAGAAGAGATCTCTGCTTGATCGATTCGACGGGGAAGAAAGAATCATTCATTTCGTCGCGGTCTTTCGGCGATATGGCGGTGTGCCTTCGAGCTCTGCCCACGAGATCACATTACACTCATCGAGATCGACTCGCCGAGGAAGTTCAAATAATAATAAAGGCGCAAAACACGAAATTGTAATCGGATGGCGGTCGCCGCTCTGAGAGCTCTCGGAATAGAGAATCGAGTTTCTAAGTCTGGCGCTGCCTATTTTTACCGGACCACCGGGACGTCTCGAGACGTAGAAAACCGCTTCTCGCGGAGGATTGCCACCTACGCTGCTCGCTCACGACAACTTGCTAGCTCGAGATGTCCAATTGAGCAGGAGCGCCAAGAGCTCTCAAAATTGCTGCAACTTGATAGCGGAAAAAGGACGCGCTCGAAAGAACGTCGCATTCGCAGCAACGATCGTTAAGCGCTTCGTTGATCGCGTCAATGCGAGGCAAACGCGAGCGATATACCGGTGCGTCTTAATATTACGACATCCGAGAGGAGAGAGAAAGTCGACTGTGTCGAAAGGAAGGCCTCCGACTAGCCAGGCGATTTCCTCGAGATTTTCGTAACGCAACACACAGTCGGTTGACGCACAGTCGCGATAAATCGCGCGGACGTTACGTGCGCGATTACGTTTAGGCTGGAAAGCGTGTTACGCTTTCCGTAAGCTTTGTAAAGCTTCGAGCGCGCGCGCGCGCGCGCAACGCGGCTGACTTTACGAGCTTAACGGCGCTTTTAATTAATATGCTCGCGGCTGATAATCGCGCGACCTCGTTCACGCGCGCGACCACTGTTCCAACACTTCGCTCTCGGCGTACGTCCCTTTCCGTAACGATTACTTTAGGTAACGATTCTCGGAGTGCGACTTGCTGGTTAAATGCCGGCGGCTCTAGCTTCGCGAGCGGAGGGACGACCGACCGGGCCTCATCGGGAAATACGCCCCGTGAATTCAATTAGGGGGCAGCAAACACCGGTTAGATGATAATGTCTTCCTACGTTTCCGTGCGCGCGCGCGGAAATCCACTGTATTTTTCTCTCGCCGTTGTCTATGTATTACGCTCGCCGCTAGAGCTGAGTGCTCTGTCGACGCGATAAATAACAATAAATAATAATAAATAAGTGAGAGGATTTCAAAGCTATATTTTTCCACGTTTCCCTATTTTTCTCTCTTTGGCCGGCCTATTCTACGCGGTTTTGTGCGCAGCAGCGAGGCAAAACGGAGCCGCCGTTTTGCATGCGGACAATCGATACGATTATGTACACACGATGCGCTGAAAAATGGCAAGCGCTTTTCGACGAACCGAGGATAAAGCTCACATATTTGTTCAACGATAAAATACGGCGAAGAGAGGGGAGGGCGGTTCAAAATTATGCGATATTATTTCACTCGAGGGGAGGGTCGCGAGACGATAACGGTGGCTCTCTTAAATTATTTCAGCTTTCGCAACAGTCGGAGAATTTATTTGCGGACAGACCGTGCGATCGTGCGCGTCGGTTACTACCCCGGAAAATCGAAGATAAACTTGTTAAGCCACGTGCGCTCGCGCGCGCCAATTAGACTTCCGCGGGGCCGCGGGCGCCTTCAATTAGCGCGCGGAGCCAGGTAATCATTAGGTGGCATTTACCTCGCGAGAGATCGGGTCACTCGTGCGCAGATAATAAAGACGCACTGTTGTAAGTCGGACTGTTTGCGTGGCCTAGATAACTTTCGCTCAGCGGCCGCCGCTCCGCCAACGCGCACGAACACGTGTATCGCGCGCGACACGTGTAAAACGCAATATAAATTATTCATGCAACAATGCGCGCGAGAGTGAAAGAGCGAGCGAGCGAGCGAGAGAGAGAGAGAGGCAGCGAACAATCGTACTCGTGATCGACGTCTGTCGAAGAGAAGAAGGAAAACAGCGCTCGATGAAAATAACGTTTCTCTCGCCGCGAATACCCTGCGAAGGTGGTCAACCGTGAAGGTGATTTCCGTCGGTAATTAATCCTCTTGTCCGGTCGTCGCGCGGCCGGAAGTTCCGGCTTCCACGGCGCCTCGTAAAGTAGCCGCCGCCGTCGACTCTTAGTTGGAATGAATCGACATTTATGCAGCCGTCGGTTAACGTTGGTTAGCGCTGTTTAGTAGAGGTGTGGCGTCGGCTTCGTCACGGGGGCTTCACTTACTATTTAATCTTCTGGACACGTCCAGCTTCAACGAGGCTGCGTAGTTAAGTATGAATCGAGACGGCGGCTTTATAATCCGGGTTAATGGCTGGGCTAAGTTTCGATTGTGTCAGCCCGGCGTCGGGCGTCGGGCGTCGAGCGTCGGGCGTCGCGTAATTGAAACATACTCGTACATATCCGAGTTACCGTATACGGCCGAGTTGCTGTGCGGCCTCAGTCCGGAGGGTCGCCGGCTCGTTCTTTCGTATTCCGCGGACACGTTCGACGCTAAACGTGAGTCTCTTGCAGAAAGCGATACTTACAGAGCGCCTTTTTCCAACCTCCCGCAGCAGCAGAGTGCGGCTCCTCGTCGGACACTGCGCGATATGAAGAAGAGCTACTTTATTGCATCGTGTCTCTCTTTCTCTCTTTGCTGCGTAATTAAATGACTACGAGGGTTCGCGCCTCTCCTCGAATAACGCGTTGACACCGAGAGTCGAGAAATCGAGAACGAATCAAATTAGATACTGAGGCTCGAGTCCCGACCGCGCGCACGTCATATTCCACGCCAAATGGTGAGTCTTGCAGACGAGGTAACGTCTACAAATCGCGTTCCCCCAATTCCCGAGGAAGAAACGGAGACCGCCTGATATGAAAAAGAGTCACTTTGTTGTGCCACCGCGTTTGTCTCTCTGCTCTCTCCGTAATTGAACAATAAGGGCTCGCGCCCCGTATCGTGCTCCGAATGGCACATCGACACCGTTGAGAAATTAAACGGATCAAATTAGATTCTGAGCCTCGTATTCTGACCGCATGTTTCACGCTAAATGCGGTCGTGTCCGTCTCTCAGGCCGAAATAACGTCGTACGTGACCCTCATATGAGACAGATCGAGACGAGAGAGACGTGGCTCAGACCCGGCAGAGTCCACGTTCCCCGCTGAAAAATGCCTCCGCGCGCGCTCAGAACATGGCGCCGCGGAGACAAGGAAACAAAAGTTGCGCTTTGTGAAAAGCCGGCATTTCGGAGCCGGGCGTGCTGTTTTCTCCTCGGACTGGAATCGGGACGGAATTAACGGAGGGTTCAGACTTGACCGCGCGACTTGCAAGCGTCGCTCGTTGAGTCATATCGACGGGGAAATGACGCACTTTAACCTATGTAACCAGCGAGGATAACGAAGGAAGACGATGCAGTTTTTAGACTGCGAGAGAGATCGCTCCCTTGGAGCGTTATCGTCGTCTCGCCGCATAGTGCGCCGCACGTCCTGTCTGAAGGTTAATCTTGGCGATAAACACGGGGGGTGGCTTTTTTATCTCCTTCTCCCTCTCTACCTCCCGTACCCCTCGTCGGCCCCTCTCCCGGCCGTCCTCCCATTCTTCACATCTCACGGCCGGCGGAGAAGCGGCAGGATGCCCGTAGGGGCATGTTTCCCCTCGGCGCGGAATCATCGTTCCCGAAAGGCAGCTGAGCTATACGGCCCGGCAACAAATGCGACGAAAGGCTGCGAAATGATCGCGAAAGCTCCATTAAAATTAGTACGACTGCGCTAATTAAAGCCCGCGGGCGGACGAGACGGGCTAAAGCGAGCCGGACTAATTTCGACACGCCGAAGATAGCACGCCCGGTGGGGTTATTTTCGCGGAGCCCTCTTTCGTCCGGCTGCTCCGCGACTTTAGACGCGCCCGTGTTTATTCTCACGCTACTCCGCACTGCTGCGAGCACTCGTCGGACACGGCGCAATTGGACACTCTCGTCACACGATACACATCTTGATTCTTTAATCTTGTCGCGCCGCGGCGGCACGTTCCGCGAGCGGAATGTTATAGGTCAGCCCGCTGGCAGCAAGGACATTCTTTTCCCGACTGTCCCGGAGCTAAGAGCACCCTTCCCGTCGCGCAGCTATTAATCTGCCCTCCCGGTGGAGCAGACAAATCGACTGCCTCGACCCGTTTTTGTCTTCCGAAGGAGCGTATTACGAGCACCTCGGATTCCGCGATATTAAACGCTCGACGAGCGGTTATAAATCCATCCCCCTCGATTCAGCGGCGCGCGATTCAGCGCAAGACACGCGAGAGACGCTCTGTCCCTCTCTCTTCTATGCACCCCCTTGCCTCCCGGCCCGGGAGAGTGAACTCCACCGCGCGAGTCGGTGAAAAAGCACTCTCGCAAAAAGCTCGCGGTCTCTCGCTTTTCGCGTGAAGATCGCACTCACCCCCGTCGTCGATCTGTCCGTATTATTCCGCGCTCGTTCTCCGCGCTTGTCCATAAACTACGCGACTCCTGCGCGTTCATAAATCCCGACGATGAAATGGAATCAGACTTTCGGCTGCCGTACAGAAGACGCAGAACAAGACGCAACGTGTAACACCCGTCGCGACGCGACGCGACGCGACGCGACGCAGCGATCGTCAGCGGAGTCAGTCTCTCGGTCTCGCGGTGGTTCCGTTGGAATGTTCCTTCGAGGATGCTAATAAATTCAGCGATCTCTCAGACGCAATACTATCGGAAGCATGTCGGAGCCACGGCGGAGAGGGGGGTGGGAGGAGAAAGCGCCGCTGTAAACGATTTATTAAAAACGCACGTGAATGCGAATGTACGTTAAACGCCGCGTCTCTGGCGACCTTGGGGCGAGAATCTCTGCGCCAAAGTACGCGAGGGATGAAAAAATGTCTCTCCCCCGGCATAGACCGCAGTCGTAGGGGAGCGGATGTGGATAATGTGAGTGAAACGCGACGACAGAGAGAGAGAGAGAGAGAGAGAGAAACGCGACGCGCAATCACGACGACGACGACGACGACGACGACGACGACGACACGTTGGGTGCACGTCGCGCGTAATATCGCGCCGTTTCATCGCGCACGCCGCGGGGATGCGCGGGTCACGTAATAAGATTGAGCACGGCGAACGCGAGAGTTCGCGATGGAGCATTGTCTCGCGCTCTAGCGGCAGCGAGCTCGAGAGTTCTCGAGCTTGTGCGACGTAAGAGGATTTATCCGCGACGTTATTTTCGCGCGCGCGACGCGCCCTGAATCACCAGTCTCGGGCTTTTTCCCCTTGGCCCGGGCGAGAGCGAGGGCGAAAAACGCTTAATAACGCACATCGACGTCGCCGTTCGCCGCGTCGTCGCCAAATCGCGCGCGCGCGGAATAAACGAATCCGGGCTGGACTCGCGAGCTCGACAGGAGAAATCGCGACTGCGAGTCGTAAGAAGCTTCCCCTCTGTTTCCTTCCCTCGTTTCGCCTTCTTTCGCTTGAATTTGGCTTCTTAAGTAGAGTCGCTCACGGACGGACGATGTTGAACACTCTCCCGCAGCGATTTATTCGTCCTTCGTGTCCAAGGGATTTTTGGCGCACGCAAAATATAAACGCTTTGCGTGCCAAAGGAACGAGTGAAGCCCGCAGTGCTCCGGCGTGCGCTCCGCCGGATACAAAGTGAATAATTCCATTTGCCAAAATCAGGAAAACGCCGGTGCGTCGTTTCGGTGCGTTACGTTTCGGAAAAAGCTTTAATTTATGCCTTTGACGCGGTGCCAAGTGTAAAGCGGGCCGCCGGCTGTTGAGAGCCGACGCGAAATACGCCCCGCGTTTCTCCGCGTAGAACGGCGCGAAATATCAGATTCATGAAAATGTCACGCAACGCGTCCGGGCGCCAAGGCGATTGTTATTCCGCACGTAACGCTATCCCGCTAATATCTACTTCGGTTGTAGCGCCGTATATGGTTTTCTATACGCCGCGCGATATTTCTCGATTTGCGGCAAACGCAACAGCGACAGCCAGCGTTGCTGCTTTATTTATGCGGACACATGGATTTGCATATCAACGATAATGCAACATACTCGCAACTAAGTAAGTGATATTATCGCCGTATATCGATTTTAGCATTATGCATATTTTGTAATTACAATGAACAGGTGCTCGATTCAAGCTTCAACGGGCGAAACGTACCGTTGCAATTCTCCATAAGCTGGAGAACACTATTGTTTTTTTTCAAGAAACAAAAGTGAGAAGTTTGCGTTTCCTGCTATCGAGTCAGCCGTCTTCGATGTATTCCTACATTTCTAAGCAACCGCCTAACGAATCGGATGAGTCTAATGAGGAAACGTGGAAACATTTTTCCCACGGATTTTCACGCGTGCTTCAAACATGTGGCAGCGGCTGGAAATAAGAGAGGCTCGTTTATTTTCTTATACATGCTTCCCCCGCATATTTAAGGATTTGAGAAAAACCTCGTGGGGCAAATCCGGTGAAATTAATTGTGAGCGAAATCTCCCCTCATCATCTCTCTTCCATTAACCCTCGGTTTAAGCGCGCTCTTTTTCCAAGAGAACAAAACGGAATATTCACGGAGTTCCCTCTCGTTCCAAACACGGATCTCCAAGAAACCGAAAAGAATATCCTTTCTCGTCTTCCCGGGTTTTTCCCGTAACTAGCGGCAAGGCGGTTCGAATTTCCGGTGGGAGAGCAGGAATATTCGCGATTTGGCGCTAAGTCAGAAAATAAGGACGAATTGTCGAATGGCCGCGCACGCGCCCGCGCCCGCGCCCACGCGGAGGTGTACGAGAAGACGAGAGATTTCAACGTTTCAGTGTAAACGAACATATTTGTCGAGGGTGGAAGATCGAGGTTCGTCTCTCACCAGGTCGCGCGATCGTCCTGTAACAAATTCAGCCTGGTGAGATTCCGCTTCAGCCAGTCTTCTTCCGGCACGTTGGAACACCGACGCCGATAGGAAAGAACCCGACGAGCGCGACAGATCGCGGCCATGTGCCGGCGCCGATTTGCGCCCCACGGTGCTTCTTCGTCCGCACCCTCTCGCTCGGGGGCGCGTTCAGTCGGCTTCGAGCCGCGAGTGGGGTAAGTTGCGTCGCGCGCCGGCTCGCCTGGCTCTTTCGCTAAGCGGACGGACAGCCAGCAGCGACGCCACCCCCGCGCGCATCGGTCGTTTCCGTTCGCCGTTAAATCGCAAACAAGCAGCGACGAGATCGTCGACGCATCGTCGCGCGCCGATTTCACCGGCGCGGCGCGGCGCGGCGCGGCGCGGCGCGGCTGGATGCACCGTGAATGCACCGCGAGCGCGTTTCGTGATCCATCCGTTTGGTTTCACCTTGCTCCTCCTCTCGGGGGCTCTCGGCCCCCGACTTATAACGACGACGACGACGACGACGACGAGGACGCCGGGGACGAGGACGACGGAAAAGGGACGACACGCTCGTCGAGTCGCGCGTCGCATGTGAGCGCGTGCGGGAATCTTCGTCATGCTGAGGTGAGTCCTCGTTCTGTCGTTTCTCACTCGACCCGCTTCTCAGCCCGCGATTGTGACTGCGCAATTGCTTATGTAACGTTTTCGGGAACCCTTTGGGGCTGTAACGCCTCGCCCTTAGCGGACTTTGCCCTCGCGATCGGACATTTCGATTCCCGTCGGCTTCGCGCGTCTCCCTTCGCTCGTGAATGCACGAGTCACATCGATCGAGCGAAGACTCGTTTCTTTTTTTTTCGTGAAAACTACGACAATTTGTGAGTAGCGAGAGATTCGAAGACTGAGGCTATCGACGAACGAAACTGAACGAAACGAAGCAGAAGCGCGACTGAACAAATACGTCCTATTTTCATTTAATTTTCAAAGTACTTCGATGCTTTTCGTTTACTCGGTAGTCCTCTTCCTCGGAAGCTTTGTATTTGCTAGAAATTACGTTACGTCGTACGAAATTATTACATTTGAGATGCATCGGTTCCTCGAGACAAGTGCTAGTACACGAGCTTGACGAGCTCTAAGCTCGTAAGGAGGAGGACGTAAAATTTCAAAGACAACTCTGTGACTCGGAAAGCTCCGAGGAAATTTCTACATCGTCAGCCGGCCGTTGACCTTATTTCGTAAGAAAGTAGTTAGATTCAACTTTTGAAGTTTCGTTTTGTTTGTGGAGCGAAGGTTCCACCTCGTGCGCGCGCGACTATCGCCTGGAGGAACGCTCTCAGGAGCATTGAGCAGGTATATTTGTAAACTGCCAACTCGTAGTCAATTGTCGGTTCCGAAGCTCGGCGGGAACTCAATCGATGAGATCGTGCCGACTACCGAACGTGAACTGTAGTGGCATATAGTAAAGTAATCTCCAGATACAAGTGGGTCAACAAGTTGAATATTCCGCAGATACTCGCTTTTGTATTCGAGAATCGCCCTTAGCAGGTTCGTGCTGTGGTAACGAGGATCAAGAACACACAAATGTTCATCCGCGGAGGTCTATGGAGATTCGCGATTTAAGAGAGAGCGCAAATCCTCACGACCTTTTCTCTTTAGATCGAAAAGGACGGATGAATGGGCGGCGCAGCCTTCTTTGAGAACTTGAACCTTCTCTGAGAACTAAACGGCGCAGAGAACTAAATGTCGCCCGACAAAATGAGGATAATTACAATCATCGAGTTGAAAAAGACGCGCTTGAGCAAATATTTCAACAATTCTCTTCGTCATCTTCTGTCATTGATAAAGAGAGGGCGACGGTTGCGTTGTAGGGACGAGATCTTTGATATGTCTAATTTATTCATTGCACGCTCGGGAAAAAGAAATGAGGTAATTCTTATGTTCGGTCGTCGTCGTCGTAGCTGTTTCCGGTTTGTTGAGCCGAGAACACGGAACATAAGCTGAGCTCCCGCGCATTAGCATTCAGTTCTTCTGACACGTTAATAATGTCGCGAAATACGCGCGTACACACGCCGCGTCGAATTACCTTAAAAGCTCTCTCCTCGCCGATATCGCGGCCTTCTACGGACGAAGTCGCTAATGTTCGTGCCGCCTTCTTTCCTTCGCCTCGAAAACTCCCTGAGATATTAATCCCTTATCTCTACGCCCCGGGAGTGTCTCGCCTTTATTTCGCGAGGCGGCACGCTCGCTCTCTCTCTCTCTCTCTCTCTCTCTCTCTCTCTCTCTCTCTCTCTCTCTCTCTCTCTCTCTCTCTCTCTCTCTCTCTCTCTGGGAGAGTGACATCTTCACTGGCGCGTTTCTTTCTGTCGTACTTCCGCACGATCCTCGGCCACGGTACGCGCATTTTAAAATTTACAACCGACGTTCTATCTCACATGCGAGAGCTCGCATGTCATAACGCCGCGGCCTTTATGTATTATTCGGCGCTCCAAGATTTACCATGAAATGTACGGCCGAATAGAGGAGCAATCCGGAATGTTGGCGCATATGCTGACCGAACGGTGTATATTTGGATCAACAAACGACGAGAGTACATAAAGCTGGAGCGGACCCTCAGTGGTCACTACGGGTCACGAGAAAGAGAAAGGCAGAGGGAGAGAGAGAGAGAGAGAGAGAGAGACGGAGAGAGAGAGAGAGATAAAAAGAGGAGCTTCGATAGTTCGGATGTAAAATATCATCGGCTGCTTTTTAGCGAGGGCTTTAGCGACAATAAAAATATACATATTAGGCAAGGACACAGAATCTGATCCCGGATATAAAAGGCGACTCCTCCCAAGAGAAACAGATATTCACGGAGGGCAGAGCAAAGCGGGGGGGGGGGAGGGGAGGGAGAGGCGCTGAAAAAAAAATAGACGGAATGAGAGGCACGGAATAATAAAGAAACACGGCCCTTCCCCCCCCCACCCCGATTACACGACACGACTGTATGTATGTACACGCGTGTACGCGCTGACAGATCCATGGAAAAGCAAACATTAAGTATGAACCGATCAATTTCGCGCGCTATTTTCGTCGCGATCGATCGTGAGTGCCGTCGAACGTGTCGCCGAAGCGACGCGAGCGATGTCGCGTTTCCTCCTCTCTGCCCTCTTTCGTGTCTTGGTCTTTCTTTTCCTCCTCATCGGTTTATGCCGGTCGCTCCGAGGGATTTCATTACCCTCTCGCCGGCCATCGCGCGCTTAAACACGCGTCCCAGGTTTCGACTCTCTCCTGCCTCCGCCGATCGGGGTTCATCCGCATAATCCATGCGACGTTTTCATAATACAGAGGTTCACATTTCTCACTAGCCCGTAAAATGCTTTTACAGTCTCGGCGGGGCCGTGATCGCGGCGGGACGGGGTGACACTTTTCAGCGGGACTTTATTACATCCACGGTCGCATCCCGCATCGCCGGTATATCTCTCCTTGCGCTAAGTTCTATTTTCGTTGCGCCATATCGATCCCGCTCGCGCCGTTTGAAGTCGTACACCGCGCGTCGTCGGCCCGCGTAGGATCTCCTTTGCAAACGGCGAAATTAAGCCGTTGGGGGTTGGGCGGAAAAGCAGGGAGGGAGAGAGGGAGGGAGGCAGGGGCAGACGGATAGATCGTCCGTCGCGTGAAGAAAAGCGGCGTGAAAAAAAGGAAGAAAAAAAAAAAAAATAGGAAATGATGAGAAAAAAGGAGAGAGGAACGTTAAAATACACCGGGAGCGGGGTGAAAGTGCTGGCGTGTAAATCAGCACGGGTCGTGTTTGGTAAGCGCAGGCCCGTTTCGCCGAATGCGAGGCATACGCAAATAAATCGCCAGTGTCGGATGAGCGGGATATGAAGATACACGGTTTGTCGATACGCGCGTATAATCCCTTCAATATTGAGTCTTTAATTCAATATCCAGGAAACAAGAACGTGCGCCCTGAAAATTATTTTATCGATCGTCCCCGCGATTACGGAGTAACAATTAAATTTATCATCCTGCGTGTCTACTTCTCCTCTTGTGATAATAATCGTACCGCCGTATTTAGTTCTCGTGACAACTCTCTGCGACTGCTCGTAGCGAGCAAAAAATGTACCAAATAAAACTATAAAGTCTCTCTTTCTCCCTTCCTCCCTCTCTCTCTCTCTCTCTCTCTCTCTCCCTCTCTCTTCCTCTTTTTCTCCCCGTCTCTTCATTCTTTTTATGTAGTGAAAATGTTCCGCTTTAGAACGAATGTGGCTGCAGATGTGTCGTAGTGACCGACGTGGAAATTAAATTAAAAAAATCTCCGATGCTCCGGTTGCGACCGTCGCGCGAGTCGGCTGCGCTCGCAGTAGTCGAGCTTGATCATTGGACCGACGGCTGTATTATAAGCGCGCACATGTCAAACGCGCGACACTCGTTATTACTTTTTCAGATAATTAGTTGCATGAAATGTCGTAATTAATGAGAGCATGAATAAGAAGATTACCGTCCGACGCAATATATTTATTTGCGCGTAATATTAATGATGTGTCGCTCTTTTGTATCGAGAAGCATTTAACGCAGAATGCATTTACGAGGTTAATACGTTTTAATGAACTGTCGATTCAATGAAGCTCATGCGTTTCTCTCGCAGTTCGACGTTGAAATTTCAAAATTCCTCCGCAATTACGTTCCCTGAATGAAATTTCCGTTAAGATGAACTGGTCTTCAATTTTATTCAACAATCTCTCGGAATACCGTGCGTGAGTCGTGAGAGAATGTCGATAAATAGAATCATACGGAATAAAGACACGTCGTTTCGTCGAAGGGAGGAAGAACTTGGCCAACATCGAGGAAATCCAGTGGAAATTCAACAGCCGAGAGTATTTACGCTTGAAAACGTTTCTCTCTTTCTTTACTCGCCTTTCTCTCTCTCTCTCTCTCTCTCTCTCTCTCTCTCTCTCTCTCTCTCTCTCTCTCTCTCTCTCGCTCATCGTCGAGATCGAGATCGAGTGTTTCGTGCGCTCGCTCGTTTAGAAATTCCGTTGAGCATTAAACATGGACAAGTTAAACATGGACAAGTTGCGCAGTGCAACGGTACGCCAAGGTACCGGTTAAAACAATTGAATGTTGATTTCGCCAATTAATAACAGAATAGATCGGTGGTCAGTTATTGATCGATGGTTAATTATCGTCATTAACGGAGTGTGGATGCGTGCTCGCAATGGCGCTACGCGACTATTCTCGTTTGCTGGAACGAAGTAATTAATTTCTATCCAGCGACAATGCTCGTGCGGACACGCGCGCCGGCGACGATACTTCTCGTTA
The DNA here is from genome assembly GCF_003227715.2 of Harpegnathos saltator. Classification (NCBI taxonomy): domain Eukaryota; kingdom Metazoa; phylum Arthropoda; class Insecta; order Hymenoptera; family Formicidae; genus Harpegnathos; species Harpegnathos saltator. The sequence continues at coordinate 1,079,956 of NW_020229890.1, forward strand.
TTAATTGAGAATCCAATCGAAAGTTGCGTCGCGCGGGCGATGCAAGTCGAGGTACGAGGAAACGCGTTTCCGCGCATCCACGTTCCATCCATTAAAATGTCTCGCCTGACTACTGAGCCGTTCGCCATTCTTCGCTTGCACGCGTATGACGTCCCGGCTCCCCCGGCCGGTCGGCAGTGGAGATTTTATTTTTTCAACGGACTTCGCTGCGAAACGCGCGCGCGCCGCTGCCGCTTGAAAAAAAGGGAGAATTATTTTCGTCCTCATGGAATATTGTGCTCACGACAGGATTAACAATGAATGAAAGCACAAAGGCAGAAAGACGGATGTGCTAGAGTACGCGAGATTCACGTTTTTGCCGCGTTCATTACATTCTCCCGTAAAAGCCGGTCATGGCGTCATTATCTGTCGGGGGATGTACAACGCGCGGCGATACCGCGAGTGTTGTCAACTCGGGGGATCGTGTTTGGGAATTTCCGCTGTGTCCGCCGCGGTAGTTCCGAGAGCCGATGCGATGCGCTTAATGCGAAACATTTTCTTCCCCCTCCTTTCAATTGTCGCGGGAATAAGCCGGGGGCCGGGGAGGACGAACGACGGCAGATTTCGCCCAGCGCCCATCGATATGATAACAAAATCGGGATATCGGGAGCGACGTTCGTCCGCTTGTACAGCATTCATCCATCCATTCGCCGCTCCTGCGGCGTCGATAGGTCGATCGGTCGAGCGACTGGCCACTTGGCGCACTCGCGCACCGCGAGCTCGTCTCTGTCGATTTACAACCGACGGTTTACACGGGCGATAAAGGCCGACAAGGAAGGGTCGACAATCGAGGAGATCTTTATCGCGTCGTAAAATCTCCGTCACAATCACGACGTCCGGTCCGATTAAAATAACCGCGTCGCTGCCACGAGCGCTCCTCGCGCGTATCCGCTCTCGTCGAGTCGGGGAATCCGCTTATATATTATCGAAGAGCACCGAGTGACGTTTCACACACTCACACATAAACACACAGCTGCACGCGGCTCCTGATTCGTTGCACAACGAGAAATCCACGATTTACGACTCTCATTCCGACTGTGCCCCCCGTAACACTAACTCGCGCGCGGCGTTCGCGCTTCGTTACTGCCGCGTCTCTCTCTTTCTCGCGGCCGCTTTCCTGTGATATCGCCGTTCGTCTGCAGACTCTCTCTGAATAATTCGCGAGTGCCTTGTAATTCCCGCGCGCGCGCGCGGGTACAGGGACCCTTAAGAACCACGCGCGTTGTTGCAGAAACTCGGCGTGATACGGCACAACTTGGCGGGACAGGTCCGGGGCGTTAATGCCATTACATTACCCGTTTAATCTGAATACCATCAACATAATCGTGTTTGCCGACATCTTCCGTCGGCTTGCCAAGCTCCCGCATCTCGCCTATTCAATTATGCTTCCATCTCGAGGACAACGTCACGGACATGAAGGTAGGTGCGAGATGCCGTTCGCCGTTGCAGTCGACGGAGCTGTGACCGCCGGAGCCTTTAAACCTTCCTCATGGCTGGTAATATCGCAGCCCCGTGACGGGCTGCTCTCCGTCGTTCTCTTTCGCGAAATCTTCGCTCTTTCTCTCTCGGATCGGTCGGGAAGCTAACGAACTCGATTCCGTGGGCGATCTCTGAGAAACGAGAGAGCGAGGTAGGTGGAGAGGCCGACACTTGGACGGATAAAAGGAATGAGCTTTCGAGGCGACTGCTCTCGCGCACTCGACGACCATTGCGGCGTTTTTGTCACAAGCACCGAGGGAAACTGTGCTTTCTTTCCCGGAGGAATCAATCGTGTGTGCGAGAGAGAGAGAGAGAGAGGCGGTGTTTTCTTAGCTGTGTGTACAAGTGGTTACTTTGTTGGAGTGCTCGATATTCTGCTCTCGCGGCGTCCAATGGACGGTCCCTGCAAGGACGTTTACTCACCCAATCGCATAGAATTTAATCTAGTTTGCAAGGTTGCGAGGGGAAAAGTTTCCTTTGTCCGAGCGGTGGAGCGGCTTTTTTAATTAGACCTCGAGAAGCATCGGTCGCGCGTTGATCCGGCAACTAAATACTCGGCTTGGACTGCTCTGGATATTTCCAAGAGATATCGCGGCGGTTCCGATAGGCCATTCGGATGGATGCCTGTGCGCGACGGAATCTCATTAACCGCATCCCGATGAAGAAATCCCCATCTAAATATCAGTCCGCGTGTCGCAAGGAGCGCGCGTTCATACTAGATATGCCTCATTAGCAGCGAACACATGCACCGTTTCTATTGTGCAGGAACTCGTTCGAGTCATTAGCATTGTACACGGGTCGTTGATGCAATTACGAGTTAATCAAATTTTCATGCTGCGTCGAGCGTTTTCGAATTTTCTCCAGTCACCGGCTTTCGCATTCCTCCGCGTCGTCGTCTGTTTCCTTCCTTCCTTCCTTCCCTTTGCCACGGAAAATTTCATTTCCGCCTCGGACACCGCCGCTGTTGTAACCGCCTGCAAGAAAGCTGCACGGGAGAGCACTTGACGCAACGCCGATTTTTGGAGGCGAGTTTCCGATATCGACAGGTCGTTACGCGTCAGCTTCGCAACGATCGCTTCGCCAATTGTTTTGCCTCGTCGACGACAGCCGCTGATTATCCCGCTGATTGGCGATTATGCGCTCTTAGTAACGGTGCTTCCGTTTTCCATCGGCAACGATTCGCCGCCTCAAGCGCGCCGCGACGGAAGAAAGCCGATAAATGCGGAAGCCACTTTGTACGGGTCAGAGTACGCTCGTTAGATGCGCGATCGGCGCTCCAGAATAGGAATTACCTTCCTTTCGTGCATCCATTACGACCCTCTCGACAAACACGATAAATCTGCGCGGCAAAGAGAGAACGTGGCAGCCGTTACTTCGAGACACGACGTTTTGCGAAATTCCGGCGCCGCGCACGCAAGAGTGCCGCGTGCGCGTCACTCGCCCGTGCGATTCTTCTTTTGAGTTTCGATGGAGCGAAATTCTCCAATCTAATTATTATTGTCGAGCGAATTCGCCGCCGCGACGGATTGATTACACTAGTTTACGTTTCGCGACGTTTCTTCTGTCACAAAAGGAGTGACACATGATTTCGATAGGATTTTTCCCGTAGATTACGAATCTGAAATCCAAAATGTTCCATCACTTAGCGTTTTTCGAGAAAATGGCGGTCAAAATGTGAAAAAAAACGCGTTTTTGGCATTTCTTGAAGCTTCGTCACAAGAAAACGGGACGTGATACAGTACTGCAAAGTGGGCTCAAATTAAAGCTTGAACTTTAAACTTTAAATATATGACGCTAGATAACATGTGACGATACCGTGGAATCGTATAGCATTGGTTTTTCGACTAGGCGCGCGCCAATTTAGACTCCGCGTTTGACAGTAAATCTGATTACAACGGAAAGTCTCAAGTAAGCAAACGTAAGATAAAATAGTTTAAAATAAGACAATTTAAGAAAGCCATTGAAAGTTAACATCGGTCGGTAATCTGATTAGTAGCTGTGAAATTCGAAATCAGCGATTTCAGAAACCCTCAAAAGAACAGTTTCGTTAATACTTGTATATATTTTTTTATATATTTCATTAATTTTGTTTTATAATTTATAGTAACTTTTTTAAACCTTTTTATTTTAAGTTAGTTTATTTTATATAAGCTTATTTTAGGCTTTACAGAGCACCTAGGTTCACTGTTAAACACGAGATCGAAATTGGCGCGCGCCCAGTCAAAAAACCAGTGTTACATGATTCCACAGTATTGTCACATGTTATCCAGAATCATATATTTAAAGTTTAAGGTTCAGGTTTTAATTTGACCATCCACGTACTATTGTCTATACACGTCCCGTTTCCTTGTGGCAGAGATTCAAAAAGTACCAAAAACGCGTTCTTTTTTTGACACTTTGACCGCCATTTTCTCGAAAAACGTGACGTGTTGGAACATTTTGGATTTCAGATTCTACGGGAAAAATTCTATCGAAATCATGTGTCACTCTTTTTGTGACTCATCATCAGTGTCGACTAGTGTTATTCCGGCAAGAAACTTCATGCAGCAGTCTGGAAGGTTCCGGCTTGTGACGTGACGCGTGACGTTCGTCGAGTTATTCTGTAATGTATTTCTAGCAACAGCGACTACTTAACGGAGGGAATCATTTCCACGAAGCGATGGAAATGACTTCCTACATTGTGTCTTGGCAATCTTACGTTTGCAGGTACGAGCGAACATATATATATATATATATATAAGCTCTGTTCGCAGAATAATTTCCTGCTAAAGACGGCAAAGGGAGGACTAACAGCATTAATGCGACGCAATATGGCGTATCGTTTGAAACATCATCGCGAGAATATAAAATGAGACGTAAAGACTGATGTTATTTTAGAATATTCGCGATCTTTCGATCGAAGCGAGCGCTTTTATTATCGTATGAAGATGTAAAAATACGTGCTAAATCCGGGTATAAAGCTGCCTGCCGGGAGACATTAATACTGATAGATGATATTTATTTATTTATCTGAAGGATGGGAAACGCGTGCTCTTTACGTTTTCGCCACGTGGAGATCTTCTCGACGAGGGGAATAATTGCGACGCAATATTTCTCCTTGCCTCGATCACCCATTTAATTTCGCTCTGTCACGCTTCCCTCCTCGCGAGATTCGATCGAAAACCCGAGCGAATTCTAGCAGCACGGCAAAACTATTCAAATTTTACACCGGAACATCCTTTTCGCTCGATCGCCCACTTATGACGCCGGCCGAAAAATTCCGGCACGGCAAAGTTAAATCGCCGCGCGCATTAATTCCCACCCTTTTATTCGCGCGCGCGCGCGCGCTTCCTCTCCGGCGTGTATTTTGTCCGCCTATTTTGCATTCCTTTCCTTTGCCAGGCAAGTGACAGAAGCCAAAGGTACGAAGGATATTATAGAATCATACCGGTCACCCTTTAAAGAGCGTAGCCACTTCGGCGGGCAGATGCGAAGGCGGCGAGGCGCCTCATATTATCCTGTAAAATACCAAATATTTCACCCACTGTTTATCGATTATTTTCAGACGCTGACGTAAAACGAGCGACTGCCCCCGAAACCTCCGACGTAATATCGCGAGAAGCAGAAACCGAATTTTCGCCGGGACGAGCCGGCCTCCGCGATCGGTTTTGTTTGCGCAAAGCGAGCGTCGTCGCCTTCGAAGGTCGTCACCAATTACGAGGGCTCGCGACTTTTCCACCCTCGGCGACAGAGCGGCCGCCCCCGGTGTTATCTCCCGCCACGTGTTTCTCGTTTATCTTTGTTCCGTCTGGAATCCGGTCCTCGTCCTTCGGGGTACGAGCCCATGGAATAATTCCGCGGGCGATAAAAATTGAGACGAATCGCTGCTCTATGGGTGTACACGGCAGCGCACTTCGCGAAATTGGCATGAATTCCGCGCTGTTGAGCCCGCCGGCTCGTTTGCCGGCGGTCTCCTCACCGGAAGACAGACGACTCCGTCGGATTCAAAAATTCGTGTGATAAACGGGAGACGGGCTCCCTCGGATATCCGGGGCGAGAAGTGAAGATGACCTTATCGCTGATCTTTCTTGCGTCACGGCTCGACCGACGTGTCCTTCGAGCTTCCGACTGCTCCAGTCCGCTCGACGATTATATTATATCGGCGTGATCGTTTGTCTTGATCGCGTGTCGATTCACTTCCCGTTATTTAATTCCTCGCGCGCGGCGCCAGTCGAGTGTGATAAATGTTTTCGTATTATGTCTGGTAATTATGAAGATTTAATGGAGCAGTGCGAGTGATTAATGGCACCGACTTCGTATCCGGCCGCCGATACCGAATGTTACGGAAGCGTGCTTCCGTGAATAGTCATTTGATAAATGGTTGAATAGTTCAAAGTGATCGGAGTGATATCTGGTAAAAGTCGCATTTCCCAATTAGGACGCTATCGCGCGTGCGATCTTGCCACCCGCGCGTTTCAAAAATATCCCCCTGCCCCCTTTTGTCCTCCGCATCCCCGTGCGGGTCGCGCGGACTCTTTCGCGTCGACGCTGCGCCCTTCGCTGTGCCCGAAGTCACCCGGGAGAGCAGCAAGCGACTGAACAAATATATCATCTGCGATACGTTTCATTAGTGCTACACTTGATTGCCGGGAAAGATACGACGGTGCGGGAGGGTAAACAGCAGTTGAGTGCTCCGGCTTCGTCTTACGTTTCGCCCGCCTTATTCGCATGTCGTTGTTTGATCGATAACCCTTTAACGGGTCTGACGATAATTCATTGTCAGGCACCAATCAACAAAGGCGACTCCGGCCGCCGATCGAAAGACGGACATTTAAACGCTCCTGGATTTCAGCCAAAACTCCTGACGACATTCGACGGCGTATTAATCGGCGTTGGCGGTATTTATACTCAATCCGAGACAGCGATTCGCCGATTTAACGAGGCAAATGATTCGTAACAGGTATCTCGCAACATGAATTCCCGTCATTTGGCACTTCGCCCCTGGTGCAAATGCAGATACTCGCAAATCTTCCCCCGCGCGTCACCCCGGAGTCCAATTGTCGTACTTGGCATTAAGCATTTAGCAACTTAAGAACTCCGAGTCCCAGCGAAAGTTCAGTTTCGCGAGATGGAGCGAGAGAGAGAGAGAGAGAGAGAGAGAGAGAGAGAGAGAGAGAGAGAGAGAGAGAGAGAGAGAGAGAGAGAGAGAGAGAGAGAGAGAGAGAGAGAGAGAGAGAGAGAGAGAGAGAGAGAGAGAGAGCGCGAGAGAGAGAGAGAGAGAGAGAGAGAGAGAGAGAGAGAGAGCGAGCGATGGGGGAGATAGAGGGGGGAACCGGAGAATACTCGCTATTACAAGTTACTCGCGTCGCCTTCCATCTTCGTTAATGCCGCTTCTTGTTCTCCCAATAATTCATACGTCTCTCTTCAGACACGGTGGTACGACGTGGTAATTACGTTCTGAGAGATTAACCCCTAATGGACGCGCAGTCGGTCAATCGCCGCCACGTTGCTATTCGCGAGCGACGCAAAATTAATCTTCACCGACTAAATTCAGACACGCGGCACAGGCTGCGCGGCCCGTTGTCGTTCGCCAGCATGTCGGATGGCTCGTGCTGGATGGCCATAACCGACTTGTCGGAGGAATGACGTACGGCGCTATAACGGAGAGTCGATTCGCGTCGAAGCGACGCAACGCGAACAACAACTGACCGCGCTCCGCACGCGCTGATTAATATTCGCTACTCCGTCGCTACGTCGGATCGCTCGGTGAATAATTCTCCGAGCGATCGATAAATGTTTTTCGAGATTCGCCGCCCTCGAAATTTCCACCTGCGAGCACTCACTGCGCACTCGGTGCCGAGGCGTACGCGAAGATTCTCTCTCGATGAGGAACTCCATTGCGAAACTTTTTTCGTATTTGTGTGAATACTGATCGCTCCATCTCTAAAAGTTCAAAACAAAAATTCTGCATTTTTACAGTGTAACTTTCGGCACCCTGACGGCTCTTTCGCCCGCGGCGGAACAAAAGCCAGCACTCCACACACAGCATCGCGCAATGCATTTCACACGCGGTTCGATTAATGCGTGCGCCGAACGGTAATATTTACCGGCACCGTTTTGCCGCTTTGTTTTATGACCCGTTAAAGCATTACCGCGTTTAAATCGTTAATCACCGCGAGCACTGTTATGTAAAGTTACATTACAAATGTGCCCGCAGAGCGCACTATCATGCAAAATATGACGAGCTAGCTGCCGTTTCGCGGCCGCCACTCACATCTAAATACATAACCCTCGGCTTTCAGCGGGATATTTATTCGACCGAGCGTCTCGTTCGTCAAACAAAACGACACTCGGCTTTCCTTCAGTAAATTCTCACGAAGCTTCGACCGGCCAGCGCCACGTTGGCTCGTTAAGTCGAACGCGCCATCGTACATCACTTTCCATTGTGCGGCAAGAATGGCTAAGCTCGTAATACCGATACCGTACATGCCCGGCATTAATTCTCTTGTTCATTCCACACAATTCATTAAAGGCAATACCGTGCACTCAAGCCTGTAATTAATTCGGCCGTAACACGCGTGATCGGCGCGCTTGTACCGGCCTAATGCGCGGCTGCGGCGGATATTATTAATTATCACCCGCGTAACTGCTATCAATAGCGCGCGTTGACGACGCGTTAATTAGCCCTGAAAACTCGCGCGCGACTTCACCGTTGAGACAGTCCCTAAGGGCGACGCCGCCCCGACGCGGATAGTCGGGACCCGCGGCTCGAGGGAGCCTCGCGTGGGCGGTGAAGTAACAAGTGCGCGACGCGCGAGATTGTTAAATGCCAACGAGATATGTTTCCGCGGAATGCGCGCTTCGCGCACGATCGTAACGGCGTCGCCGGTGAGTTTGCTCACCGGCGGGGTCGGGCTGGATTATGCATACGCTTCACTTTGAGATCCCATTGTGCGCCGCGTGTACCTTATGATTATCTTCGCGGCGGATTTGAATTAGGGGAGGAGATTACACGCTACGAGGCTGTTCTTTGTCGCGAGAGCTCGGCTCTCTTCATCTAATGCGACCGGCGAAAATTCGCATTAGCAGTAGATCAGACGGCTGCGCGGCGCGGTGTACCCGTGTCGGTAAATGCCGCGTCGCGTCTGGGACACACATCCACACACATGCACGACAACGCCCGCCGTATGGCGAGCGTTTCTTGAGAAGCTGTGCACGCGCGATCTTAATTTGCTTGCGCGCTCAATGAGGAGAGCGTGTAGTCAGACGTGATATCGTAAGCGCGCCGTCTAACGGCGCCCCGTAGTTTTCGCACGGCATTTCAGCGCGCAATTTCCGTCAAACTTTCGCTCAAGTCGCGAGACCTGGAGAGAGGAGAGAGGAGAGAGAGAGAGAGAGAGAGAGAGAGAGAGAGTCTTAAGACGAAGTGCTGGCGGAATTAATGTAATTTTGCATCTATGTTCTTGTGGCAAGTTTTTCTTAACGACCATATTCCGCGCCACTCGTCGGTCTAATTAAGAAGCCGCGAATCCGCACGGCGCTCTTCGCTGAATTTCACGCTCGGCTCGGCTCGTCTCGGCGGGTTTCGCGTAAGTCGTTGAAAAAAGTTGATCGCCCGCACGGCGCGGAGGGCTACCGCGGAGGTTGCATTCCTCGCAACGCCGCTTATTTGCCGATTTCTCTCTGCTGGCTCCACCGAGCCAGCCCGTACGCGTAATAATACCCGTGGCTGCGCTAATAATGCTCAATAATTTACGCGGCGGAGAGTTCACTTCGGAAATATATAACGCTGTAAATTGCATTAACGCAGCGAGGCAGTTCCGAAGGGATTTATTTGCGCGCGGAGGTAACGCAGGGAAAGGGAGAAATCGGCGCGCGGCAAGGAAGGAAAACAAAGGAGATAATCCTTTATCCTCCTAGATCCCTCTTCGTCTATTTTCTACGCACGTACGTGGGTGAAATTCTATTGCAACGGCTGGAGCAATCATTCTGAAAGAAAAAGAAACCAGCGTTTCGCATTAGGTGTTATTTCACGAGTGTTCTGCGCGAGCGGCGTGTCGTTTTTCGATTTCGGCAAAAGCACTCTCCGTCCCGTTTATCGGAGATACATATGGCATAAACAAGGGAGATTATCCGCTGTCAATAAAACTGCTGCAATAATCGCCACACCTAGACCGATCTCGTTGGCATGAGCATTCAGCGGACGTTGCATAAAGTGTAAACGACTTTTATTTTTATCAGTCGATCGTCGATCGCGCGTAAATGTTCGACAAAACAATATCGCGATAATTCGTCCGCGTTGTCGACGACTATAGCATTTCCAGCGCATGCTACGTCCCGTACGTACTCGCGCCTTCATATCTCGTATTTAATTACACTACATGAAAGGCACAGATCGACATCGAATTTCCTAGTTATTACGCTGCGCTCTGCGTGCCTTCCGGTAAATAATCGTATAAGCTGGTATCACGCACACACACACACACACACACACACACACACATATTTCAATCGACACGTAATATCAATTTCCATTCTCGCACCGGATCTCTCTCTCTCTCTCTCTCTCTCGCTCCCTTTCTTTTAACTAGGGACGAATCGTGCAACATTTTTGTACGTTTGCAACTGGCACAACAGATATTTCCGCAAGGCTTCATTTCCGTCGGCGACACGCGATATTTAGCTGTAAATTCCCTTTCAGCGGGACGAAATGGTTTTAAGCGTACACGATTCGATAATATATTCAACGCACGATCTATGTGGAAGAGGAGTTACGTGCGATGAGAGACACGCTCTTATCGGCACGTCAAAATGCATGTCGCAGCCTAGGCCGAGGGAATTAGAGGGGCTGATATATAGTAATGTACTGGAGCGAACCATGCACTTATCTGGGTCATCTTCCTGCTACGAATCCACCCCGCCCACGCAGATGCACAGTGAATGTTTCTGGGAATCCGTCCTCAGGGGGACTCGAGTGAATATTTAAGGGAGTACTTGTGCCTCATGCACGGAGAAATGCGTGGGCCCACGCGGCCATGAGAATATTTCAAGCTGCGTGTCTTACGGCAGACAGAATCCACGTATCCATACACACGCGTTAAAAAAAGCAAAAAAAAGAAAGAAAAGAAAACGAAATTCTACCACTGTCTGCGTCCCTCTCTCGCGCGTCAGCGCTCGCTGCAAGTCAAGTCACAGTCAAGTTTCACAAGCGTCTCGTAACGATACGAGACGAGAAGAGAGGTACCGACTGAATCCTCGATCGTGACTTTTTACTCCCAATTATCACCGCCGGATGTGTTCTTTGCGTAACCACATAATTTTGTGCACGATCGCTCATCGTACGATGTTGTCGTCATTGCATTCATGTAGCGAGATCTCGCGAGGCTCGCCGAGCACTCGTGTATCCTCGGCACCGCGCTATGAGGGAACGGTCGGCGCGGGTCGCGCGACGGCCACGACATTTCCCGTATCCTCGGGAGGATTGTATGCACGCGGGGGAACCAAGTTCCGAACGATTAAGTTCGTAGTCCTCCGTAGCTCGCTTGTCTTTTTAACGTCGCCACGCGAGAAACCCCGGGGAAACTTAACGTGAAGCGCGCTTCTTTAAACTTCTAATGGACACTGTTAGTCTGCCGAGAACGGGGACAGGCGTTTCCACGATTGTACGCGCCACGCTAATGACGTGAATTCCCGCTTTTTCAAGCGGGACGTCTCTGCCCGGCTCGCAAAAGGCGCACTTTTTTAACTTTTATAAGAATACCGACTCTCTCCCAGTCGCAACTTGCATCGAGAACGAACAAGTTGCCTGAAAGCGAACACCACTCTGTTCTTCGATTAACTCGCACAATCGGCCGCTTTGGCGAATCCCAAAGCCCAACGAAGCTCTCTCTCTCTCTCCCGCTAAATCCTCCTCACAGCCACGACAGCCTCCGCGATCTCTCGCACAATTTTCTTACAGGTCGCCGACCGCGACCTGCTCGACATCGACATTAGTCCTCGGTCCGCGATTAATTATTAATTACTCGCGGCGCTAACGCCAATGACTCTTCCGAAGCTTCACCAGGATTCACCAGGAATTAATACTCGAGGGAATAATCGGTCGGGGAATGTGGTGTGTCGCAGGGATGAGGACATGCTACCGTGATGTTACACCGAAGCGCCTCGTCGCGACGCCGGCGAGCGTCGCCAAGCGTGGCGAATTTGAATCAGCCGGCAGGAGCGTCATCGGTGATAAGAGGTAGACGAGCGAGTGTCGCCACCGAGAAGCCTCTCGTCCTGCCGCCAAGCAGCCCCGGTGAAACGATGGAGAGGCAACGGTCGCCGAGGGGTAGCATGGTGCCGGATATCGCTCTCGATACCGAGGGCGACTCGCCCGATGAGGTTCGTACTCTCCGTTACCGGAGATCCTCGTATAATTACTTTATGCAGGGCTCGTCTGAGGGACTTGCGGTCCTACGGAAGATTTACGGGCATTTCCTACAGTTTTGGTATTCACAGGGACCGAGAGAGAAGGAGGGAGGAAAGGATCTCTCTCTCTCTGTCTCTCTCTCTCTCCCTCTCTCTTGACAAGTGCAGATTCGCGAGCAGCTATACGTATGTTCGAGATGTTGTCGTTTTTAATATACGCGGAAAGTCGATTGGAAATTCGGCCCGATATGTACATGCCTGGAGGCAGCCACGGAGCTATGCCAGTCGAGAGTATCGTTTTTTTCATGTGGAAAATGCGCCGGGGCTTTTGCCTGGACTGCTAGTTTGAAATCTATCTGTAATGAAACGACCCGACAACAGCTCGACACGCGTAATATTTTTTTTCCACGAGCGACTAACGCGCGCAAAGCGCGGGAAATTATTCCAATCAGTCCGCGAGAGACTGGAGAGTCAAGCGGATTCAGGCTGGAATATGAGCGGATTTTGTTTCCTTCCCTTTTCGCACACTTCGGGCTACGTGGCAATGCTGCGTGGAATATTCGATTACTCGAGGGATATTCGGGGGCGTATGAGTGTTCGATGTCGTACGCATCGTTCGATGTGAGCACTGCGTAGGTCCGTCCGATGAAACCAAATATGAACTTTTTGTCATGCCTTTTGCATATTCGCGGTTTATCCGCGAGATCGGGAGGTCGTGAAATTTGCATGGCGCATTTGCAGATCGCTGTCGCATGTTATTCATCAGCGGACGATCGACGCGACCGTCGGGCGGGGACCAGGCATTGCGAAAGTTATCAGTTGGCGGGCGCGGTGTCCGCGCTGAAATGATTAAAATCCATTTACTTCGATCCGGCGTCTCTGACGTGTCTCGCGCGCGGCCACACTCGTAATTTTGTGTTTACACGCGGACGGTTACGACGAATGATCTGATAACGGGGCGATAACAACGAAATCATCCATCTCTCGGCCACCTCAGGGAGGCACCCCGCGCGGAGAGGGAAGCCGCGCCATTTCTTTGGCGGGAAATTTCAAACGCATAATCATTCGTCACGCCCGGTGTCGCGTCGGAATGTCAATGTCCGCCCCGATGAGATTCCCACAGGGAAAATGTCTCGCCGAGTCTCGCGCGCCTCCCGAGCGTGATCGATCAAATATCTATAATTCATCGCGTCATCGCTCGAGGTACCTCACGAAATTCTCAACTTCGAAGAGCGAACACTGCGGAGTATTCCTAAGGTCCACGTTCCGTTGCAGGGAATATGTCGCAGGATTCTACCGGATCCCGAGCAGTATCTCGTCGGCCGCAGTTGTCTCGCGCCCGAGGCGAGTCGCAGCCCGCGAAACTCGCTGATACCGGACGACTACTGCAGGAGCCCGCGGGGCTCGCTGGTGCCGGATCCCAGCAGGAGTCCGCGCAACAGTCTGGTACCGGACGTGGCGAGGACGTCGCGCAGCAGCCTGACGCCGGAGGTCTCGCTGAGTCCTCGTCACTCCCTGATACCCGACTCGGTGCTCAGCCCGAGGAATTCCCTGGTGCCCGACGTGGCCTACAACCGGAGCCCGCGCAACAGCATGGCCGCCTCCAGGATATCCCTCATGCCGGAGAACGGCAACACGAGCCTCGGCGCCACTCGCAGCCCGAGGCACTCGCTGGTGCCGGACTCGACGAGGAGCCCGCGTGGCAGCATGGCGAACTTGGACTTCGACCGAAGCCCGCGCGGCTCGATCTGCCCGGAAGTGCACAGAACACCCAGAGGTAGCATCACGCCCATGGAGGTCATAGACAGGAGTCCACGCGGTTCGATAGCCTCCGAGTGCCTGAACCAGAGTCCCCGCGGCTCGATCGCGCCCGATCCCAACCGATCGCCCAGGGGCTCGATAGTGCCGGATTCCAATCGCTCCCCCCGCGGCTCGATATGTCCGGAGGGCAACAGGAGTCCGCGGGGTTCGATCGTGCCGCACGAGCAGATCAATCGATCGCCGCGCGGTAGCTTAGGCATGAACGACGTCGACCGGCACTCGCGAGGCTCCCTCGGAGCTGTCAACGATGATGAAAGCAGAAGTCCTAGAGGGAGCATCGGGCCGGATGGGGTAGATAGGAGTCCCAGGGGTAGTCTCGGAGGCATGCAGGACCGAAGGATGCCGAGGAGCTTGAATCCTAGAAGAGCTTCCGCGGATCAGGGTGAGACGACTGCGAATCTTTCCTCACGTCAGATCGGTTTAATGTTCCTTCGTTCCTTCGTTCCTTCGGTCGGGACCAACTTTCGTGTCGTTTGAATTTTGTCGAGTAATGTATGCGCGAAGACGATAACGCAAAATTATAACGACGATAAAACTCGTTTCATCTTGCCGAGAAAGAAATCCGAGAAAATTACTCATTTTACACAACTCGATATATTATCTTCACGTTTTGACGTATTTGTAAAATATCAGATTTGTATTTTTTTTTTATTTTGACGTACAGCGCTACACTCGGGCTGCGAGAAAAAATGTATTGTTGCGTGAACCAAAATTTTGTTGCAACAACAAAAAAATTTGGTTAAAATATACCCAACAAAACTGTTTAGTTCCTGTGCAAACAAATATCTTGTTTGATTACGGTTTGTTCGTAAAACGTAATACTTGCTTGTTATAGCAAGCAAAAAGCTTTAACTGTACGAATTTTGTTAAAAATACTATAATTTTTTTCTTAATGTATAAAATCTAAATTTTAGTGCACAGAAAGACAAAATAGTATCCACTGGGCATTATTTTAGTTTATGTAAAATAATATTTCGTTATTATGTAATTTTTATGGATAAAATAACTAAAATGCTTAATCTTTATATACGAAGTCTAAGAACAAAATCATTTGGTCCAGAGAACAAAGCAGAAAAATATATTCAGTTGAGACAACTAAATATTTTGTTATATAAAACAAGATATTTGGTTGCTATTAAAAAATCCCTCGATTAAACAGTTTTGTTAGAGATACTAAATTTCTTTTCCTAGTGTAGTTACTGCGAACTTTTGGCTACGGAAACAGTCGCCGAGTAATGACGAGCTTCGAGTTGGTTAGTCTCTTCCACGGTGAAACAAGTAACGATATTGAGTCACGGGATTAGATTGTCCGGGACTTGTCTCCAATGTCGCGTAACTTTAGTACGGAAATGACCGCGAAAACGTGGTCGCGTACTCGAGCGTATCGAGACCGCAGTGCTCTGTACCTGAGCACTAAAGCCTAGATGTAACTCGTTCGCGATATTACAGCGTCGCGGTGAAACGTAACGAGATGTGCAGACGAAACGTTTGTGTCTACCGCAAATGCGGTCAAATTGCGCCAATAATACGCCTACATGTTGCACACGTCAATCATACATAGGGGAATTGAATGATTGTCCGGCCGATGTGCCGTCTATTTTCAGAAATCACTATCGCGACTGCCGCGTTAAACCTCGCTGGAAATCCGTAAGGTGACAAGAATGAAAAATTTGCACGGGAAACCGATATAACTTATTACATATAGCACATTCGACGTCGGTAACGTTAAAGGTAATCGATACCTTTGTTTTCCTCCGCCCGTGAAATAACTAAACTGAAGCTATCGGATAAAAAAGGAAAATTCGGCCCGATTTTTCACGCTAAAACCAAAACGTTAATAATATTCTGATAAAATTTAAATAATCTTTATGTTAATACCTGTCAGCTATTACGCGCGCTTTATAAGATAGTTGTTATTCATGCAAAATTCGCGCGATATATTCGTCGCGGAAATTATTCGCGAAAGAAACTAAATTTATCTACAAAATGGAAATAGAAACGCGTGTTTCTTCGTGGGCTTTCGCCTCCCGTTATCCTGCGCGCTTTCCCAACATTTTTTTTAATCTTTTATTCCGCAAACATTAAAGATTTGGCACGGGGGGTTCGTTCGGAGCAGTATGGGTTCGTTAACAAAACTCTACGTGACTGTTCATTATCGTTCCCACTGGGGCTGGTTGGAGATTAACTTCCAGATAACGTGTATCTCTTCCTGCGGGAGCAGGTAATGGCAATTTGACGCTCATTACCGTACAACTTGACGTCAGGTCTCCGGAGACGCCGATTAAGTTATTTCGTTCGTTTCTCCCGCTTGAGGCATCAAACACGCGATAGATACGGATAATATAACTCAAGTGGCGGAAATTGGTTATCCGGTCATACACTCCCGCGTACCGATCGTCATGGTGTCGTGCATTCGATACTTCTCACTGGGGTCGCAGATGCGATAGACATTCTGGTCTCGAAATAGCGCGTGACGTGACTCGCGGAACGAGCGGAAGGAGCGATCTGCCAAACGATGCAAAACAATATCGACAGGCCGAGCACGACTCGACGACATCGACTTCGACGAGAGCTTTCGCCATTAAGAAGCGACGTCGGGATCCTTTCATCCATTTTCTGTGTTCCCCCGCGTAGTTAAATTTATTGCGCCGCGATTCAATCAGTTCGCACGAACGCGACGAAATGCTTTCGCTTTTGCGCAGCGACCTTTCGATAATACCATTGTGTTTCGATACGAGCGCGATATTGTATTGATATACGAAATTTGAGAACGAGAGGGAACAAATGGCGCGACGTGAAAACTTCTCGATCAGTTTGATTTCGTGTCACTCGACTTTTCAATTCCGTGACTTACCTAAGCTCACATTGTAATATTCCTGTGAGAAATTTAGATAGATTCTGTTTTTCATACTGAGCACTTCATACAGCATTTTGTGTGCAACATGCTGAACTTTTTCGACTGAGCATTGCGGCGAACAAATACGCCGATCACTTAGATTTATTTTTGCAATGTCTGATTTCAAACACTCCATTCTGCACTTAAATCTGTAATTCAACTTCTCCTTTCTACACAGTTAAAAACATTTCGTACTTTCGTGAAAATTATTTGTGTGTAGAAAGTTTTGTGTTAAATTTTTTACACAGTCGTGTGTTAATTTAACATATCGTTGTTGTGTTACCTAGACTTTCTTGTTGTTAAATTAAGATTATCTATTTTCAAGTGTTAAAACGACATTTCCAAGTATTAAGATAACACAATTTATATGCAAATGTATGAATTCTTGTTATGACATATTTTATACGTTGAAGTCAACACCGAAAATGTGTTACTTTCCTCGTTATAACAGTTATCTTGGGTTAAATGTATAATGTTAACTAGTATGAGTGAAGATTGGATTTTTAACACATAGATTATGTCAATCTAACATTTTCATTTCATTAAATCATAGATTAATAATTTTTCCAAATGTTGAAGTAACATTCATGGTGTGTCAATTTAACACAAACTGTGATTCTTGACGGTATTCACAAATATTACATTTTTGTGTTAATTTTTTACATATTATGTGTGTCATTTTTTAACATATTTGTTGTATGTTAAATTAATACATAAATGAAAGCGGACGATTTGAGACACATGAAATATGTTAAATTTAACACATCATTTTTTACAGTGTATATCATTATTTTTTATTTATTATTCGTTACGATATTTTTTATCTTGATATCTGCCTCACTCGCGTAATGATTTTTCCTCTTATATATTTGCACTAAAGAGCTCTCCCCGTGTGAATATTATTGTAAGTTATTATCATTATTATTATTGTCATCATATATGGTAAGAGGCTCGTAAAACTTTGTCAAATTTTCAGCCAAATTTCTACCACTAACTGCAACGGAACAGCACATGCCATACTCAATTAAGATGTCCTTGAGACAACTGTTCGATTCAACGTCAAAATGACCGATCTCTTGAGTCGATGAACTTAAGCATGAACCGAGCAACTTTGGCGAAATCCCTGATGACCGTTGAATCGTTATTGAGTCGACTCGAGAGTCCGATATCGTGCGCGCATGTTGTACCGTTAAGCTTCGTGAGACAACCCTGGCAAACTTGCACACGGCTTATCACCGTCTTAGGAACATCCGCATATAGATTTGCGTATTTCGCGGTAACGAGTTTGCCATTAATATCGCCGAGGTAAAACTCGCGGGGGAGGGAGGGGGAGGGGGAGGGGAGCATTCCCGTAATCTTCCCGCAGCCAACGAGCTCTTTAACGCCGTGTTTCTCGACGGTGCCACGACAGCCGCGCGAAATCGGACGCGACGTCGCCGAGCAGAATGAAAAGCATTCGCCTCAGTGGTAATTAACATCATGCGCGCTGATATACCGCGAAAGGTTATGCTTCGGTCGCGCAAATTGGCCTGATTTCGTCGAGCATGCACGGTGCTTATTAATGTCAGCGGCCACGCAGAGCCACACTCGGTCACGAAATTGAAATATCGAAGGGGTCCGATAGGGGTACCGCTGCTTAAAATGCTTCGCGCCAATGCGATGCGAACGCGAGGTTGCGTGCGCGCCAGTACGCGGTAATCAGAAAGGGCGGGGCGCGCGTTTTCCCTCTCTGCTAGTTTCTCTCAGGGTGAAAATAAAATTAACCGTACAAGCTGCAATTTCTTAGCCCGGTAATCTCGCGATTCCCGTATCCTTTCAGATTTCCCGCGGCAATTATAATTCCGAACACGCAGCCGGAGCCGCGCGGCCGCGGCTTCCGCGGGGCGCAGATTCGCTCGTTTTCCGTGCGATTATCCGCCCGAGATCGATCGCAACGAGATGGCCTGTTTACCGAATTACACCGGGCCAAGCGAAGTCGTTAAATCTCGCTGCGAATCTCGCGCGAGGAGCGTCGCGATAATCGACGTCTCTTCAGCAGATGGGATTCGTATTCCGTAAATTGGAAGCGCGGATTTATCGCGCGAGGCAGCTCGCGCTTACGCGCTACTTCGTCGACAAAGATATCAACCCCGGCTGTGCCATCGCACAGCCCGGCTGCAGTTTGCAGTGTGCGCAGGCGTCGCTTTAACTCTGTGAGCGAAATTCGCAGGGAAACGCGAGGACTGTAAATTAAAACGCGCACTAACGCTATTAATTATTATTAGCGTAGTACTATTCACCGTTATCTCCCGTTGTACGATTATTTGGCGATTTGTTAACTGCAAACGCGAGCATGCAAGTGCATTGAAGCGAATGTGCGTGTGTGGATATATATATATATATATATATATACAAAAGTAGGAAACAAATATTTGAGATAAACACCATCAGAGTGCAAAATTCAAACACACGATACCGACCACACGAAAACCGATCAAATATACCGACCCCCGTGATTGCCTTTAGATAGCATCGTGAGAACATTCCCGTGCACGAGGAAGCGAGCCGATCAAACGCGAGTCTGCGCGAATCGCGAAAAAGATGCGGAAATATGTGTTTCCGACTGTAAGTGAAAATTGTGGATTGAAAAGAGGAAGAAGTAGAGATATCTCTTATCCGTGTTTCACGATCCCGTTGCCTGTGAGAAACATCCCGTCCATACGTATTCTCGTGATACGGCTGTCCGGAGCTTTGAAGGGCGCTCGGAGAAATTCAAATATTTGTGTTTGTCCAGGGAGCACGAGAAACCGAAGTTCCTCGCCTTATCGCCAAAGAGAAGTGAGCTCAGGAAGCGTCAGATCAGGCGGGAGCGGCGGCGCCCAGGTCAACCTGGGATACGGAACGAATGCCTGGGCCGATTCCAGGCGAGCCAGCAGCTCCGTCTCGCAGGTAACCCCGTGCCTCCTTATCGGTCAGCGCTATCTCGCCAACGTTGCCGGGGGATTTTCTTCCTCGGGCGATGCCGTTACGTTGCACGCCCCAGTTGTGTTACGGCTGTTTCGCGATACTTCGTCCGTGCGACGGAAACGGCCGACTGGGACGCAGCGACCTTTATCGCGCTATACCGGCTATACCGCAGGTGACTCGTGGGCGTAATTTGTCATTTGTCATTCGTCGCGGTAATTACGCCGGCGATGCGAAACGTCACCGAGATGACGCTTTCCACGCACGGGAAGGTACGACGATAACAAGGCTCTCCGCAGATCGGCAGATCGCGCGAGTTCGGGGAAAAAAAGTGGGAACTTTGCGCGAACGGTCTCCGGCACGAGCGCGTAATTATTTCCATGGTTAAAACGTCGCGTTGGAGATATGCACGTAACGATACCTCGCCGGAAGCGGAATGTCACTTAGCTGACTTAGCGGCGGAACAATCAGCGGATGGAGGAGAAGAGAAAAAAGGTTAATATTCCTCGGGTGTTCTGTAGCATCCTGCGAGGATGCTTCTCATCGAAGCCTCATCGCCCGAGAGAGGCACGCGGAGATGATACTTAAAAATATTAAAGAAATTTTTAAGACGGCACGCGGTTAATGCGACAGTCAACGCGTGTACGTTAAGTACATCCGGTATTATTAAACGTACACAGATATTCCACGTTGAAAGTTGAAGTATTCGTATATATTTAAAGAACAAAATAATGAGGATATACGTCCAAAGTTAGATACGTGCTCCGTCATTAATGTAGCATGATAACGCGTATCTTTACATAAAGGAACAGAGAAATAACCTTGATAACAGGTAGCTTATTAAAATTCTACAGATTCGATCGAGTAACTAACAAAATAGATCTCGTCCAAGTTATGGGATAAGGATCAGAAACTTGCACGCGCACTTGCGCAACTTGAATCCCGAGTAGAAAGTAGATTCAACCTGCCGAAACTGAGAACCTCACGGGAGGTGTTTTGTCCTGGCAGGCGCGTTGCTCTTTGCCAAATGAATATCCGTCGAACCGAGTCTCAATCGAGCGATAGCTACACTCGTAGAGGCGTTATTTCCTGTTTGCCTTGCTTTTTTCTCCTTCCTCTCTCTCTCTCTCTCTCTCTCTCTCTCTTTCCCGCTACTATCTCACGTTTAACCCCTCTACCGTGTTTATTCCCGTAAAATCTTCAAAGTAATTTCCTTCGTTACTGCTCTCAGAGAGACGCCGACCATGCAGCACTCCCCTTTTTTCTTACGCTATATCGCAAGAGATTTATTTTCTCATTTGCGAGCTTTTGCCACCAATGGCGAAGTTCCTGGGTTTAGGCCTGGGTTTAGTTACAAAAGCGAAGAGCGGCTGTCGGAGGGCAGCCGTGATGAGGAAAAACGGAGCAGCGAATGTCGCAGTGAAATTTCTTAGTCTCAGCATCATCGATCGGAAAGTGCGAAATTTTAATCGCGCGTAAGATACGCGCCGAAGGAAGTTGCGGCGCCATTTATATTTCCCGGGATCGCTCGTTCGTCTCTTCATCAGGGGTCGCGTGGGATATTATATTTCTCGCAGCAAAAGGACAAAATTCTGTGCTGAAGGAATAATTTATACGGTCTGAAATTGCATCACGAACTGGCTCTGCGGACACAACGCGGCGGCGATTTGTTGGCGCAACGCGTACGCGAGAACGAGGTAACGCGTGAGTGACGATACGACCGGCAGTTTCGCAACGCGAAGATCCCACACCGACCCTTATCCCTCGCGCCTTGCAGTCTGCCCTTTGCCGGAAAACTACAACGAGTCCGAAAGGGCTTGTTCCGCCTTATATCTTCAGCTTTTAGTTTCATTGTTAATTTTACCCGCAGAAAGGAACATTCAGACTGTGAATATATGGTACAGGACACCCTCGGATCCTTTGACCGCGCGGCTCGAGTTGGCGGCTCTCCGCACTTTTCTGTCCTATTACGCTTGATTCCGCTTGACTCGAGACATGAAGAATGACCGAAGCGGTTTCGACTGCGCGCGACTCGACGACGACGGGGCGACTTTGCGCGATGAAACTGGCGCGTCCTGCGAACTCGATTCGATTTATCGCAAGTGCTGTCGTACGTGCGTCGCGAGCTCGCGCGTCCTGAAACATCCCCCAGACGTCGCTTGGACTCTAAATAATAAACGAAGTACCGTTGTTGCTCGAATATAAAAATTCAAGCGGGTGTGTTCACTGGGGGGGGGGGGGGGGGCGGCAGGGGAGGTCGAAAGGTCGAGGATTAAAGGCGTCGCGCGCAGGAGCTCCGCTCTGCGCGTGACAGCTGAACATTTTCCTCGCGCGGGAGCGACTTTCGCGCTTATTTCGCACGCACAAGAAAACCCGTTCGGGAAATATGCGCGGGACGTCGGACGCGGATCTCTCTCAAAGGATCAATTTCGCGCGGCGCCGAGAGGCAATCGGCGGTGAGAAATAAGAGACGTGTCAGCAGTCGTTCAGCGCCCGCGCTGCGTCCGCGCTTTTCACGGCCGTTTATTGGATCCGCGATCCATGGAAGGTGAGCGGAATATAAATTGATCTCCGGTATCCGGTCGAAGCAGCGCGGCGTATCGAAGGGACACTGATATAACTCGCGAGAGTTCCGGGAAGTGCCGATAATTAAATCGCACCGGACGGAGCTCTCGCTCTTTCCTTCGAGACGCGGGGACCACCATCACCCTCCGCCGCCCGCGTCGATCGGGTTTCTTCGTCAAGCTCCCCACGGAGACTTTATACGGACACTCTCGTGTGTCGATCCTTCGGGAATATTCGGAGGATTCCCCAACGTCCGACGGCGCATTTGGAAATTCGGCCGACCGTTCGATTTTCATTTCCGCGTCGCGAGGTTGTCTAATGCGGGTCCTTTGCGCGATAAACGGGAAAAAGTGCCTTCGCCCGCGGCCTTTAATTGGATTTCTCCGTAATCAACGCAGACGCAGAGGCGAAGCGGCACAGGATAACGCAAACTAATACGGGGTGTAGTAAAGGGCGAGGGCGGAGTAAAGCGCAAATGGGAACACGTTGCCGCGAAGTGACATCGATTAAACGCGGGGAATTCGAAGAAATTAGACTCCGTCCGTTTCCGTAGATTTCGGCGAAATAGTTTCCGCGCGCGGCGAGAGCCCACGTCACGCGTACGATATATTAAACAAAGTGAATGCACTCGCCGGACGGGTGAGGGGAGGGGGGGGCAGCCGAGGGGGGAGGGCAAATCGCATTACCGTTACGGTCGGGAGAAAATCTGATTCGAGCTGTCTCGCGTGTGCTTTCAGCTTTCAGGCGACGAGTCGCGTCGACTTTGCGCCAGCGGCGCCAAGGCACCCGAAAAGGGCGACGCGGAAGCTGCGAATGTCGGCGTAGCGACCTACGGCTCGGTCGTGTTCCAGCTGAAGGACGCCCATCTCGAAGCGAACGGCATCTGCGACTTTGTCTTTCGCGCGCTGAGGGTCATCAGCAAGACGATGACGTTCACCATATGTCTCTCGTGTCTGTCCACTGTGCCTATCCTGATGTTCATCTTCGGTGAGTGCGGAAGGAGCTTCGTTCTCGAGTAGGAGGCGGCGCACGCAAGGGCTCGCGATAAAAGCCAGTCCTCCTCGCGACTCGCGAAAGTCGAGAGCGAGAACTTTGACCGCTGACGAGCCGGTCGCGCGGGAATAATTCAGCCGTAAGGAAAGGATGATGTTCCGATGGTATAATGAATATTGCATAATGAACAGCGGCGGGATAAGTGGGTCGAAAGTGGCATTACCTCTCTCGGGGCTGCTCGCCCTGCTGTACGCGGTTCGATCCGTTTTATACTTCGGCAAGCGTCGCGAGGGATCGATACTTAGCATGCCTGTACTTAAGAATTAACGACGGACTTTCTCGCGAGAGTTTCAACGCGGAAAGGGAGACGCTCGCTGAGGCGACATGCGCGCGGTTTCGAGACTCGTTCATTATCTGTCGCGGCTTTGTCTCTTAAAACGCATGCTCCGCCGCACAGTGGTCTGAAATGATAATAATCGTGCAAAAACCATGTAATAATGATATAATATACGTGTCTCACTATTTATCGGATTAAACCGAAATTCCTTATTTCAAAACAAATTTATAGAATGATGAAAAACGAATCGAACAACCTTTATATTAATGTTTCGACCTACCCGTTGAAGTCGATCTTAACATATGTTATCCAAAATGATGATTTTGACAAACATTAATCAAAAAGAAAAAACATAATATCCGAGCACGAATCGGCGAGACAGAGCTGAAGCGAATGTCAAAAAAGTATGTGTTTTTCAATAAATCATCAAATGTCTTCCGATTGTCAATTTATTAACATAATACTAACGGTACATCATGATTTTTCATGACACTCTATATTCTCGGGTAAAAAATGCATACAGCAAATAGATAAATAAAATATATTATATATATATATATATATAATATATATATTATATATATTTATAATATATTTATTTTAAATATATTATAAATATATTATATTATATATATTTATAATATATTTATTTTAAATTTCTTCCGTTATAAATGCTTATACAGATCACAATTAATTATAAATAGAATTATATTTATTATAATTTGTATTTTCATTTATATTTTTATGGATAAAAATTGTTATAATGAAAAATTGCTTAAGTTTTCAATTCGAGAAAGTATTTTGTTTTAAATTCCACGATATTCCAATACGATCTCTTCTTCAAAATATTCTATAAAATGTCCTTTATTAAAGAATGAAAACTCCAACGCGCCGTCGCGTCTATTTACGAGCATACGTAACGTTTTGTGGGCGAACTGCGGCAAGCGGAGTAGTTTTGTTCTCCCCGCGTTACCGGGCGATTAGAGTCGAGGTATGGTTGGCGTGCGTGGTGTGAGAATCGAGGTGGAGAGAGAGAGAGGGAGAGAGAGAGAGAGAGAGGGAGAGAGAGAGAGAGAGAAAGAGAGAGAGAGAGAGAGAGAGAGAGAGAGAGGGAGAGAGAGGGAGAGAGGGAGAGAGGGAGAGAGAGAGAGAGAGAGAGAGAGAGAGAGAGAGAGAGAGAGAGAGAGAGAGACAGAGAGAGAGAGAGAGAGAGAGAGAGAGTGTGTGTGTGTGTGGAAAAAAGAAATAACGAAAAGAAGTTGTTCGAAAAAAAAAAATACCAACCCATAGCTTCAATATTTTTTCTTATCGAACCGTTTTCCCGCGCGATTCCTCCGTCTGACGCTCTCGAAGCCTTGTTAGCGTGTCTTTACGCACTCGATGCACATAAAGGGGAGTTTAATTCACCGTTGAGAAAGAAATTCAGAGGAACGGAATAATTGAACGGGATGTACTGCAGCGTTGTCTGCGTGGTTCGAGAAATTTCGCGAAAGCTTCCGACGTCTTTTGAGACGTGACTTTTATTTTATTATGCATCTCTCGGTCGCGCGATATGCATTGGTCTAAGGAGTTTTCTTTATTATTCCGTTAGTTCCTCACTCCCTCTCTCCCTCTCTTTTTCTCAAGGGGATACACCTTGAAGCATTACGTCCGATGGGAATTATTTCAGATATCAAAAAAAAATTTTTAACACGCGGTATTATCAGTAATGCGGTCGTTTTTGCTTCCTTCAGCCGATCTCTCAGCTCTGAGTTCAGATTAGAGGAACGGAGCCTGATAGCGGAAGACGATTCCCCGAGGTATTTCACGTCGAGGACGCGCCGCGATTGGTGTGGGAGATAAGGTCCTTTTATCAATGTCCTTCTAACGAAAGTATATCTCGTGAGACCCTCGCTGATATGAAGCTACGCGTGGCACTTTTCCCGGGCAAATAAATCGCTGAAATTTTCTTCTTAGGTGGACGGATAATTCTCGAAGACTTATCAACTGATTATCGCTAAACTTTTCGATTCGCCAATCGATCGCAATGCCTGACGCAGCGTCATTCTTCTGATTCGCCGCGTGTGAATCGCTTAAAGCTTTGCTCACAAATCGATTTTCACACGTTTCTTTATATACTCGTATGTATATTACTTCCATCGACGTAATCACACCCTCGGGGGTTTTAATATAATTAAATACAGCTTTGCGATAAATCTATGCGTGTGCGAGCCGCTTGTTGTGTTCATATCGTTCAATCTCGGAAAAATTCCACGTGCAATTTACCGATCCCGAGGAAAGTAACAACGACGCGCGGTGCGATTGTAACACCCGCTCCGCAAGCGGGAGTGAAACGCGCGTTTCCTGTTTATCAGGACTTGCGATTGGTAGCAAAGTTCGTCTGAAATTCTACGGAATATGCAGCGTCATTTCCGAGCTAATTAATGCTACCGGGATTACGACACGCTAGCGAAACGCTAGCGAAACGCTAGCGTGTTGAGCTCGCGGCATGCAAGCATACTTAATTTCTCGGGCATGGCCGTTTACTCGCGGCGGGACGAGAGGCATAGACGTTCAACCTGATTTATTACGGGCCCGGTGCATTCACCTTCCGGCAAAGTCCGCCCGATAAGAACGTGCAATCGATAATAATGGCCGAGGCGAACCGCGAAAGTGGCCGCGGATTCCAAATGGCCGTCGATTCCAAGTGCGACTTAGGTCTTTCGTAAATCACGGCACGGAAGAACAATCGAAGGGATCGCGAGACGCGTCGTGAAAATTGGATGATACGCACAAAAGTCGGTTTGAAGAACGGCTACGTGTATCGCATTTCCAAGGAATTAGCGCGAGATTAAGAGCCATCTCCTATCGCGCACCGGGC
Organism: Harpegnathos saltator; assembly: GCF_003227715.2. NCBI lineage: Eukaryota > Metazoa > Arthropoda > Insecta > Hymenoptera > Formicidae > Harpegnathos > Harpegnathos saltator. Next base: position 1,106,275 of record NW_020229890.1, read on the forward strand.
ACTAGAAGAGAGGAAAGAGATTAAGAAACTTCTTCAGATGGAGGAAGAGAGGAAGTAAAGAGGTCGGTTAAAAGCATCAGTCGGTTCTTAGCAAAATTTCATCCGATCACGTGGGCATCGAGCCGCGCTCGATCTCGTTCCACTGCGACTCGTTCCATTTGCGATTTAACGATTGCGAGCGCAGCCCAAGTGAAGCTCGTGAATCGCATCGCAGCGTCGAGATGGAACGAGGACGCCCACGTCGAGCTCTAAATAAATGCAGCCGCGCTCTTGAACTCTTATTATTTCGTCGCGGTAATGCGACGAAATAATAAGAGATATCCTCAGCATTACCGCGCGCTAGAGATGTGCGAACTATTCGAATTCGAATCACATCGAATTGAATCTAATGTAATTCGATCTGAATCCGAATCCCTATACTTCGAATCCGAATAATTCGAATAGGAATCAAATACATTATCGTTTGCGTGCATTAGCTACAAAACGGGCCATCTGGGCCTGTACATTTGAACCCTTAACTTGTAATTAACTTAACTTATAATTAATAACTTAATTATAAATTACTTTAATTATTTAAATATATATGTTTTACCTTTAAGATGATATTATACAATATCAATATTCCCTTTCATATTAAAATCTTCCGTCATTATTTGCGTGTTTAATAGTCATGTTAAATTTTTTAATGATTCGATTCGATTTTATTCGATTCGACTCGAATTCGAGTGAAATTTCATAGATTCGATTCGATTCAAATTCGAATTAAAAAAATGAGATTCGATTCGATTTGATATAAAAATTCTTGATTCGCACATCTCTACCGCGCGCTAGTGTGGCTCATGAGTGATGACTGTATTAGATTCTCCCTTTATGCATCAATCGATATAGCGAATGCCACGAAATAAATCTTCTGAGAAAGATTGCCCGAGATTATGTCACGGAAAATTAATAGATCGTATATATCCACACATTCGCACACACACACACACACACACATATACACAAGATGTAAGACATGCATAACAACGAGGTATATATAGAAGAGAACCTCTGGATATTTGCATGTATGTTATCCTAAGCTGGACGTCAAACCGACGCAGGATGGTACACAGGATGGATATCGGGCAACGCAATTAATGCTAAATTATTCCTCATCGGCGTTGCGAAAAGTGCATGATAATGACGCATGTCGAATATGCACGATAGACTCCAACGGATGAGTAAAAAAGTCAGCAACCTTCTTTTCCTTTCCGACGAATAACGATGAGTTCACACAGTATTGGACAAACTAGCGCGTCACGGATTATAGCTGCACGGTGCTGAGACTACTTCGCGTATTCGATCGCGGACGTATAAAGAATCAAATGAAAAACATATATCGCGATAAAAGGTCCACACTGACGGCGGAAGGAGGAGAGGAGGAGAAGAGATCAGAATGACAGAAAAGCCGAATAGAGATGGAAGTTGTAATATTGATTGTCACGTGCGCATATCGCGCGTGTCGCATCATGCGACGCGCGCGAGAGTTGGAATTTATACGTGTATCTAAGCGGAAACACACACACACACACATAACTGAACGTGCACATATTCGCGGATAGAAATAGATTACACACGGAATCAATAGTACAAGGGACAATCTAATATCCACAAGAGGCTGTCCTCTTCCTTTCAACGCGGACAGACGCTGAACATGTCGAAAATCGCATGTTTGATTTTACGCTTTTACAGGTGTGCAGTTTATCAAGGATTGCCCGATAGAGCCGTACATCCCCGTGTACATGCTGATCGGTGGAGTTTTAGGCGCCGTGCGTATGTTCTGGGCGCTTTATTCGCAGATACGCTCTCGGAGGCCGGAGGTCTTATCCGTTCCCGGTGCTAGACCACACGTCTCGCCCATGAAATTACTCTCCATAGCTTTATCGTGCTTCCTGGTCGGGTGGTTCGCGTTAGGTAAGCAGACAATTTTGTATGGAATTGTATCGCGGATATACTTTATACTCCGTACGAGCGGTCCTCGAACTTTCTGAGCGGCAAAGCTGCAGAGGATTTATTCACATATGTGTATATACATACACACACACACACACACACACATATGTGTATACACATACACACATGCACATATATATATATATATGCATGCGAGTTCAAAGCCATATTACGAAAACATATACTTCATAGTATTATACATACTCTGCTCCGTGATTTCGTAATAACTTTATGTGAGCACGAATACATTTGCGAAGAAGATTATTATGCAGAAAGTAAAAAAAGTTTCGCATAAAATGCACGATAAGAGTAGCAATCGCTATTTTCCCGATATTACCCGGATAATTAAATCGATCGCTTTCCGTCGCAGACTCGTCTTATTATTCTCTGCAAAGCTTTTTACTTGTTTTCTTATTAGAGATTGACCGACCGACGATTAATTTGTTTTATTTAATTGCTGATGAAGTTAATATCAATCTTCTCGTCGACACTTTGTAATTATTTCGTATCAGAGAGGATTATCCGTTTGATCGTTCGACTAAAAAATTCGCGAGCCGAGAAAATCGCTGACGAGGATAGCGCAGATGCCGAAATTTCTTTCATGTTGTTCCGCAAGCGTCAAGTGTGTTTAACTTTCTTCTATGCCGGTCTTAATTGCGCGATGTTTCCTACGGTCACGACGTTATTCTTATGAGCGAATCCATTCTGTCCGCGTTACGTCGGCGAAAATGTCGGTCAAGTGGCAGGCTTTGTTTATATTTGCACTTTGCACAGGTGGTTTCAATGGCGGGTTCTATCTTTAGTGAAAAACGGATCGATGTCGAGATATTTCAGAAGTGCGTTCTCGCCGCATCATCATTTTAATCGGGCTACACATTTATTTTCGTCTTCCCGCACAAACTACCGGCTTTCTTTTCCAACAGTTAGCTTCCTGCTAACTCGGGACCGCACGAAATGGCGGAGAACGTAAGGCGCATCGCGCGACCTCGTAACACACAACGTTCGCACGCCAATTTCTGCACAGAGAGAGAAAGCCCGTGATTGGGAAAAAGTTCGCCGTAACGGCGATTAAACTGTTCGTGACCGAGCATCGCCGTGCAATATTTACAATTCGTGCGGCGCGCCAGTTTGCGAATGTCGTGCCGCAAAACGCGACGGTTAGTTGGTCGTAGGGTGACACGTAATTGCAGACTGCTTAATCTCGAGCACCTGATATATATGTATGTCACGTAACTGCGAGGTCGTTAGCACTTTGGAAGTTTTTGGGTCGAACGTAGAGTTACGGTTCAGGTCGTACGACAACGGACGAGCGAAATGCGCGAGAAAAACCTCTTGGACGTAGTCCAAAGGAGCCACTTTTCGATGTAGGCGAAAAGAGCCGTATTCAGCGATATATTCCGTGCAACTTGCACTCTGACTTTTTGTCGTTTACACATTAAGCGGGACGTTGAACTGTACGTTGTCGTCGCATGTCGTCTTTTCTCCCTTTGTGTTTCAGGACATTATTGGATACTGCACATAAAGTGGCCGGAATACGAATTTTCGTTGTACGCGCCCAATAAGTGGTGTCACAAGACGCTCTATATTTTTTCTTTGGTTCATCTATGCGTGGTGTATGCGGTTTTGTTAGTGATACTATTGGTCGCGGTCGGTCTGGCTTTCTGCAGAATTCTGGAATGCCCTTTACCGGAAAGGTAAGTCGCGCGCTCTCTGTTTCTCTCTATCTTTCTCTTCCTCTCTTTCTCTTTCTTCCCCTTTCTCTCTCGCTCTCTCTCTCTCTCTCTCTCTCTCTCTCTCTCTCTCTCTCTCTCTCTCTCTATCTCTCTTTGTCTCGAGAGCATCGAGAGAAAGATTTACAGGACTTTTCTTCTCAGCTTTCATTTTGAACAGTCAGTTGCATGAAACCAGTTGAACGATCGGTTACGTTGATTACAAAGCTGATAACGTTACATTCACTCGAGCGAAATGCGTCTTGCGTGATGTCTAAAAGTTGTCTTCTTACAAATTGCAGATATAGAAAGCGACACTTCCAATCAAGATTAGTTTTCCTAAAAATTTTCAAGATAGGGGAGTAATAAGCGCGACGTCGCGCGGATTTTCTTCGGGGAATGTGCGAGCGCGAGTCGTAATGAAAATAACGCGCGATGTCGACCAAGTTTCCGTAGAGATTGGCGGTGGAAACTATTTTACGACGCGCGGCGATCCCCCCGACGGCGCAAGAAAAAAGGAAAAAATACAAAATTTCCCACGGCGCGTCACCGCGTTTCAATCTGCGTATATTAAAACACTCACTCGATACATCTGGAGAGCTGAGTAGCATGCGCGCATATCACGTATCGTGCGGCTCGTATAAACGCACACCTATCATATTTCTATCGTTGGCGAAATGTGAACGCCCACGCAAAGCCCATGCTGCGTGCTCCACGTGATAACGAGATGATTGAAATATTTGCGGCGATTACAAGGGAAAGACCTTTGTAACAATTCCTCTATCGCGACTTGGACTTTCACAACCTGCGCACGAGACACACACACACAGAGGCGTCCAAAGTAGGAGAAAAGAAAAGGAAGTAGGCAGAGCAAAACATTTTGTGTTATATAGCGTAAACATTTTTTCTCATTTTCGATATTGCTACACGCTCTCCCCCAAAGAGCGCCCTTCAAAACTGGGAGAATACGAATCTGAATAGGAAACACCTGTGCCGGGGAATCATGTTTGTCTAGCCGTTACTCCCGAAAATTGTAACTCTGCGACCGGTGCAATTTCAACGACATTTTTCTGTCAACCGTATGTAATCCGTCGAGAAATTAAGAAAGAGATGAAAAAATTAAGAAAGAGACAAACCGTAGTAAGATAAACATTTTAAACATAAATTAACGAGTTTCTCTCTCTCTCTCTCTCTCTCTTTCTCTCTTTCACTCATTCTCTTTCTTTCTCTTTTTCTCTCTCTCTCTCTCTCTCTCTCTTTATCTCTTTATCTCTTTCTCTTTCTCTCTCCGTGGTCGATAAGAGCACACTCACGCTCCAAAGTGCGTCCGTTCTGCTCGACTTTCAGATACAAATAACCACGGCGATCTGTTCGCCAGAATAAAACTCGCGAGAGGAGAAAAAAGTCGGCGGCTAGCGATAGGGATGGTGGCTGGCGTTTAGACAGACGCAAGGTCCTGGAGGACCTGCAGGAGGAAGAGGACGACGATGACGATTATGAGCGGAGCGGCGATGCCGATCCGGACGAGGACGACGGCTGTAACAAGATCGTCCAGGAGGTGAAGTTCAGCAGCAAAGTGCAATTTCGCGCGCCGGATATCATCGAGCTGTGATGAGTCGAGCGACCACGACGGAGGAGACGGAAGTTGAGGCCGTAGCGTCGGCAATGAAAGGATCGCGAGGACGATGAGGGACGGGCTGGCACGGAGCAATTCGTAATCTCGAAAAGTTTAACGCGATAATGAGAACACAAGCCGCGAGGGCGAGATCAGCGAAGAGGAGGGGAGGAGGTCCGAGAAAGGAGAGAGAAGGATGATGAGATTGCAGCGGAAGAATGGATAATGAGGTCGCGGAAGAAAAGCATCGCGGGAGGCCGATAACGGTATATCTTTTTCATGAGTAGTCGAGGTCTCGACCTCGACACGTGCGGCACGGAGAGGATCCGCCTATCGCGGGGAGAGATCCGGAAGAGAGTCCTCGAGAGATTCGGCATCGCCGAGATTCGGCATTTAGTCGATAAAACGGAGACAGTGAGGTCCGCGGGAGAGTGTAATCGCGCCTGGATTGATTTATCCCCGGTAATTCATGGAGTTTTCAGCGAGGACGCTGAGGAGCTGAGGAGAGATATCGAGCGCATCGTGGGAATCGATCATTGCATCAACAGTAAACACCGATAAACCGTTAAAATGTAAATGAAAACGTTGATATCGCAATTTGTCATCGTTGTCCTTGGGAGACGGAGAAAAAGAGAGTGTACGCGCGAACAACTTCGACGCAAGGACGTCGTCTCGCGATGAAAAATGAACAACCAGCGGGAGCTCCTCGCAGAGAGAGAGAGAGAGAGAGAGAGAGAGAGAGAGAGATCAATGGATTCGAGCGGATTCATGCCGGGCAGCGGCAGAGATCCGCCTAGCAGCAGCAGCAGCAGCGACGAGGGAAAACAGAATGAGTTCTATCGGTGGAAGCAGATTCGCCGATCGTCCGTAAGAATGATACTGGACGGAGCGCGTCCTCGCGACTGAGACAGAGAATATTTTCCGAGGAACTTCGTCCCGGGGCGCCGTTCGATACGAGTCGCGTGCACGGCTGTGTGCGGGCCACGACGGAGAAATCAATATGGAGACCTCCACGAGGCACTTACATCAGAACGAGGATTTCCGATAGCGAATCTTCGATTCGACGCTTTTGCTAATGCGCTCCTTCTCCTCCTGCTCCTCCCCCTCCCCCCGCCCCGTTACTTCCTCGCTATCTCTCTTTTACGCACAAATTGAACGCGGAAATTGGATTTTAAGGCACGCGATAGAGCCTAATCGAATTAGCATCGCCGAGGGCGATGTATTCTTCTTCGCCTGGAAATGTTCACCGGCGAACTCCAGGTCGCATCAACACCGATTTCGCGCGATTAATTGCCGGACTCGCGTGTAGCCATCGATCTTCCGATCCCCTTAATTCGCCCGACTGCGGGGAGGCCGGCCGCGCTTCCTCTACTTTCAACATCGAGCTTCCAGCAAGGATATAACTCGGAAAGGAAAAGAAAGTGAAAGAGAGAGAGAGAGAGAGAGAGAGAGAGAGAGAGAGAGAGAGAGAGAGAGGAGGGGGGGCGGGGGGAAGAAAGAAAAAAAGATTCTTAGGAGGAACGTACGTTCCCTTTCTGTTTCACACACGTCACTTTGTAACTTTGGAAAATTGATGTACGATTTCTGGGACGGGATTACTATTCCGCGTAGCCCTTCAACAGAGAACAGGGGTTCGAAGCTCAAGTCCCATTACTTTCCACACAGACAGCGCCCCCGCGGGAAATGCGTCGCGTAACAAGGCTCGAGCCGGAGAGAAGTCGGGGAAAATTCGCGGTAGAACGCCGAGCGATTGCAATTTTACCGCGGTGTAATGTCTGCCGCGAAGTTGCGGTTCAGCCGAGCGCAAAGAACTCGACAACGACTTCGCGAAATTCCGAGTTACTTACTTCCAGCATGGAGGAGCGAAGAATCGCGCGGAGGGTAGTAAAAACACGAGGGAAGAATGGAACAAGCGGGTATCGACTTATCGAGCGACGACGGCGAGGACGAAGACGAAGACGCGATGACATGCTTCCGCAGGCCGATCTGACGCGCAAATCCGCTTCATCGAATCAAATCTGGCGAAGTAGTTTACAGTGCGACGGCGACTGCGTTTCTTCACGTTCGCTCAGTGACGAAAGTGATGGCGGGATTTTTGCTTCGGTTATCCGATACTCTCTCCCACATTCGCGAGCGACCAATCGCGGAAGGTATGAAATTTGACGGCCGCTCGCGAAATGCGGCAAACCGTCAGCGTGTCAGAGTCTCCGATAGGTTCTCGTTATTTTTCGACGTGTCGAGGTGATGACTGAAGGTAAGTGGAACTGATTGAAGGGTGCTTCTCGGCACAGGATGGAGCATGTAGAGAGGAGGAGACGTGATTAGTTAACTCTTTCGTTAGTGTCCTGCCGGCTCATGTCTCTTTTCGTCATGTCGATTTTCGGTAAACTGAATTGCAAAACTCGCGCGACTTCGTCAAGTTGAACTCTTCCTTCTCCCTTTCGCGAAGATATTGATAATTCAGGCGACAGAGGCGCGCTCCGTCTTCGCCTCTCGCGCACGTGGACGTATAAATTTGTAACGTGACAGTTCTCTCCCCTTTATTCGTTCCACCCGCTATGAAACGCAAGCCGCTTCACAGCCCTCACCTTAAGATAAAGTCTGTCAAAGTGATAGGATTGAGTGGAATGAGGAAGAGGGTCGCGTCGACTCTCAAAAGGAAACAAACGCGGGCTCGTAGGCCGCCGTAAATTGTCCAATTGGTTGCCGGTATTTTTCAATCGGTTGCGCGATCGAACGGCTCCGTGTGAAAGTTTTAATCGTCGCGAAGCGCATCTAAATACGGATATTTGCTCGGGCACATAAAACTCATACATTCGCGCCGCACATCTCACACAGACACAGGCATTCAAACGCAGTCGGACACAGAATTTTGTTTTTTCGCAAATAACATTTTTACAAGCGTTCCCACCACCATCGACGTGCAACGTTGCCCTTGGATCAGTGCCGGTTCTGTCCCACTTTTCGAGTTCTACCGAGTAACAGCTCAAATAGTACACAACTCGCGCGCGATGTTGCGCGATTCGCCGGAGAATGGCGCAATTAACGAGGTAAAAGTTAACGAAGCAATCAACGGCGCGCTCGCGATATTCTAACTACAGTTGCACTTTAACTTGCAAAAAGCATATTTTACCTCGGCAACCGATAGCCAAATGTTTTCTGGAAAAATAAATTGCTCGCCCGACCGAGCGTAATGGGAGAAAACGGCGACAAAGACAACGCGCTCGAACGAGAGAATTCGACTCGCTGTCGAGCGAGACAAGATGCATCGATCACGCTGACTTCGTAAAAACACCGGGCGAGAGAGATAGGAGGATGAATTGAGCCGAATTTAAGAACCTTTGTCTCGAATAAGATGCAGCGATAAGGCGCTCAGGAGGTTCGGCAAAGCTGCTTAAATTAAGCGAAAGTAGGTCGGCGAACAGATCCCGAGTAAAAATCTGATTCATCTTGCTTTAGCGCGACCTTTAGCGCGTTTATCTTTTCCGTACGTTGCAAATTCCAATGTGTCACGGCAACTACTAATCAACTGTACGTGAATTCATCTCGAATATCATTCATACGTACACACATACATAAGCATAGGCACATTCATACACCCTAATTGCCATCTTAATTGCAACAAATTTAATAAGCGAAATTCTACGAGAGAAAAAAGAGAAAAAATATATAAATTTCGAGACTTAAGCTACTTTTAAAATGATCACATTTATACTTCGGACGTACGTCCGATGCTTAAAATCGACCGTTTTGCATAATGAAGTAAACATCTCGAAATTAGGAAATTTTATAATCAAACGATGCTACGTGCTACGTTTCGCCGTCGCACCATGTGACGCGCATTACGCCCGCTGCCACGAACATCCTGCGCCGAAGGCACGATTCAAGCGCTGCCCTTTTGCGATTACGACGCGACCAATCGCGCCTCGGTACCCCGTCGACGACGATACGTGCGGAAAAGGAAAGGGAAAAAGAAAAAAGAAAAAAAAAGAAACGGAACAGACGAAGGGAGGAAGGAAACAATGTGTCAATTAAATCTTCACATCAGCAAGCTTTGTTGCAAGTGATAGAGTGCGAGCCCCGCGGGAGCTAATCTCGCGTAAGCACAAATACCGGGCACAGTGACTGTAGTTGCGCCAGGACCAAATGTTACAAACAAAAGGAAAAAAAAAAAGAAAAAAAGAGGAAAAGGAAAAAGAACAGACTTCCGTCGTTAATGCGAAACTCTCGTCACGAGTGCAGGAGTTCATTGAAAAATCTAACGTCGCCCGCGACGAGTGAGAGAGCGCGACGACGCGCGTTTCTGAGCGCGTTCGCGAACTCGCGCGAATCAATTTAGTCGGGTATTATAGGTTTTCGTGCGACTTAATCCCCCGATCGAGCGAGTGACTTTTTATCGTTACTTTTACGCGGTAACTTTTAGGGCGAGCTTGAGCCACAAACGTTAACGATGATTTAACGCGCCAATATTCGTTCTTTATGTATCTATAACCACTGTATACCGGGTCACACGAGTGAGCGAACACTTTTCGAGCAGATGGCGAGAGCAACGAGCATTTACTCGTGTGACGTAAAATATGCATGTGTGTATGTATAGATATACACGTATGTATAGACATACTCGTGCGATAATAACAGTAACCTCTGAATAAAAAAGAGGGAAAAAAAGATAAATCTGACCAAAAGCTACAAGCGACTCGTGGGAAAATTCGAGTGTTTGACCGGCCGTTAATTTCGCTTCAGACATATATCGTGTCCTTGTGTTTTGCACCTGCGACTGGTTCGAAAACGGGTCCATACTTTATCGTCTATACGAATAATAAATATGATGATTGTGTCAGTAATTAAGGGTGTTAGCTGTCGCGTCAGCGTGTGTACGTGAATGTTAAAATAGATCTCCGCTGGGAACGCGCCTTCTCCACAGTATTTCCATGCCGTTCGTTGGTTCGTCCGCCATTATTTCAACGAGTAAAAATTTCATTCGATTTCCAATCGCGCAAACACTCGAGCGAACGAGCGTGCGCGCTCTTTTATTATCTCTCATTATTTTCTCGCATAGGCACGTAACTTGTGTGTAAAATTAAGTACGTGAGATTGGTTAAATTGGAATTTCGGAATTACGTAATGACAATTCGGTAGTATTATCGCGAGGCAAAAATTAACACGCGCACGATATTAATGAGTTTTCGAATGCATGGCTCGCTTGACTTGAGACGCAGAGCGTGCGCTCGAGAGTGAAGTATCCGCGCTGGAAATATCCGCCCCGAGAAGTCTGTTCCAGGCGGGATTACAAAGTTTCGATGATAATACGCGGATGTATTATTTCTCTCTTTATCCTTTTCTCTCATCTCCCTGTCACATTAGGCAAAAGTTTCGACGGGACTGCGACAGAGATTAAATTGGCTGCTTCTTCCTCTTGTAAAATTGTGATTTTTATCACACAAGAGCGGCTTTCGTACAAACAACGACTGTACGTCACTTTCAAGCGCGACAGCTGCTATGATAAATCACGTGATGGCCAGGAACACGTGTTCATACACACGAAGATCGCACATATCGGGGGCATAACTGCGAACAAATTCGAGTCCAGTGACCTAATTCTGGGCATATAATCATTCCGAGTTGAATTTCACCGAGCTTTCACTGAGCTTTGCGTGACGACTGACGATTGTTGCAACGGTAACAGTAACAATGCGCTATTCCTCATTGAAGATAATACAGAAGTGACTGTTACACTACGTCTTCCTTCTCTTCTGCGCGTGCGTTTAGGGGATATTTATTGCTTCGACCGGTCCCGTTTAATAGCGAGCACGCCGGTGTACTGTTCGCGATATTACCGAAGTATATCACGACATCACGTTTGACGTAAACAAAAGCTTCGCGTCCGCGCTTAATGTTAAATGAGCGCACGGGAGGGCTCTCTCGTCTTAGCTCCGTGAAATTATCAGCTGGGTTGCTATGGCCTGTGCTGTGCCAGTGGCCGACGCCGAACAGCGCATCGATTTTCCTCGGCGAAAATTCGACGGTCGTTCCGGATTTTGTGGGATTTACGTCGACGTCAAAAACCGCGAGACGGAAATCGCGGGCGGGAAGTGGCCGGGGCGAACGAAAGATACGAATCGATGTAGAGCGCCAGTATCTATCCAATAAATCTAACCGCCGTCTTGTATTTCACCCCTCCTCCCGTCCCTCTCGTGTTTAAAATTGGCCTGGAAGATGCGGGAATTTCACTGGTGAATAGATTACCGATTTATCTGCTTCTTTCGACATCGTTCGGTCTAGGCGGCAGACGTAGACGACAATTATTCTTCCTTGCGGGCAGGATACGTTCAAATCACGCGAGCCATGCGACGATCGTCCAGATCGAAAATTAGAAGACATTCGACATACTTTATGCACGCGCGTAAAACGTGTAATGTACGCTGAATAAAGCGTGGCACATCGCGAGACGAGGTCGCGACTCCGGAGTAAAAATGAAAGATGAATCTCTTTTCCCAACGGAACACGTTATTGATTATTCACCTGCGGAATCGCATGTGTCACGCCGATGAACGTTCTCAGCTAATCAACGTACAAAGGTCAACGAATGCGGAAGTCTGTAATTTAGAGCAAGAAATTACAACGAGCCGTCGATACCGTTGACCCGTCCGCGATTTATTGTTGATAGCTCGAAGGGCTGTCCGTAAGGATCGTCCGTAAGGATAATCGATCGTACGTACGGTGCGCGTCTTGTACATAGTGTGTGTCATGCCGTGCGAAACCACGCGTTGTCGATTAACTATCTAGGTTATCGTCAACGCCGCTCGTGTACGGTGTCATCGTGACGCGCGTGTGTGCGTGTGTGCGTGAATGCGCTTGCGAATGATAATGTTGACAACGACAGCGCGCTAGAACGGTAGATATCTCCCCGGCTTCGGAAATTTGTCTCTTAGTAGGCATACCTCGTCGCTAAGCGGTACAAAAAGATCGTTTCTCCGAAAAAAGATTTCCTTCAATATCTCGATAACAGCGTTGCTCGGATATTATTGTAGAGAAAGAAAAAGGGCTGAGAGAGAGAGAGAGAGAGAGAGAGAGAGAGAGAGAGAGAGAGAGAGAGAGAGAGAGAGAGAGAGAGAGAGAGAGAGAGAGAGAGAGAGAGAGAGAGAGAGAGAGAGAGAGAGAGAGAGAGAGAGAAACACGATCGCCATTTCTGGGCGAACGGATCCTTCGCGTGCTCGTGAATGTAAGTCTACGAAGTAGTCACGACATGTACATATCCCGTTAATGTAATGTACGCGCTGCTTGGGGAATGGTCGGTCGAACGCGCGATGAAAGACAGCGACCCGACTTTTCGTCCGGATTCCATCGGTACTACACGTTTAACAATGTTACGCGTTCCCCGTCGTGCTCTCGTCGACTAGCGTTAAACCTACCGCAATGCGCCTAAGCTGGTAATTATAAAAGCGTGCGCGTGTTAATGTGGCGTGTAACGAACGTCAGGCGACAACACATCTCGCAGTGATCATCGCGCCGAGAACGCGGCGTAACTTTGTATCCGGGGACGTGCCGGCAGAGCGAGACTTTGTGATAAATCATACATATACATACACTAGGGGAAAAGATTTAGTATCTCCAGCAAAACTGTTTAGTCGAGGGATTTTTTAATAGCAACCAAATATCTTGTTTTATATAACAAAATTATTTAGTTGTCTCAACGAAATATATTTTTCTGCTTTGTTCTCTGGACCAAATGATTTTGTTCTTAGACTTCATATATAAAAATTAAGCATTCTCAGTTATTTTATCCATAAGAATTACATAATAATGAAATATTATTTTACATAAACTGAAATAATGCCCAATGGACACTATTTTGTCTTTCTGTGTGTACTAAAATTTTATATATTAAAAGATTTTATATATTAAGAAAAAATTATAGTATTTTTAACAAAATTCGTATAGTTGAAGCTTTTTGGTTGCTGTAACAAAAATATTACGTTATACGAACAAACCGTAATCAAACAAGATATTTGTTTGGAACAGGAACTAAACAGTTTCGTTGGGCATATTTTAACCAAATTATTTTGTTGTTACAACAAAATTTTCGTTCACGCAACAATACATTTTTCCTAGTGTATATCGAGTGAACAACTTGGAACACCATCGGGATCAATGACAAATCTCGATTTCCGAGACCATAAACGATATATAGATATCTTTCTCTCTCTCTCTCTTCTCGACTTAGTCCCGCTTAGATATGTAAACAATATATCGTCGAGATCAATGAAAATTATGTTACACTAGATGTACTGTTGAGATGTCGTTGAATTTCCTAGGATAGAGAGTAGAGTTTATTTATTTTTATACCGGACGCCTCGACCGAGCGTCCACTGTGTATTTAATTGGGCGTATGGCACGCCCGTTACTCGAAGCAGGAGGAAAGGCAGAGATGTAAAAACGAGCGCGAAAACGCTTATCGTTCGATTCGGAATCCGTGCGTGCGCGCGCATCAACAGTTCTCCCGTTGGTTTCCCGCAGGCAATTGAGACTCGTTTCCACGCTGATTAGCGTTGAAAGTGCGCGATGTTGTGCGCGGAGACGCGCGCACCTGTGTCGTTTGGTCGTTCAACATTTAACACTCGAGCGCGAAACGAAACGATAAGCGCGCTCTCTTTTTCTATCTCTCTCTCTCTCTCTCTCTCTCTCTCTCTCTTTTTCACGCGCGCGCGCGAATGTTCGCTAAAACGATAAACGTTAAACGGCATTAGCGTTAACAGCAATGCAAGCGCTCGAATCCGCGCGATACGATATCAATGGTACTTTATTCGCTGCCGAGTAATCTCTCGCTCTCGCCGATCGGCTATATCGATATTCAATTCGGGGCATGTTTCCGCGTCGAATTACTCGTCGGCGCATCGACACCGAGTGCGTGCGTGTCGAGGGCCGGACTTTTGCGGGACACTATGCGCTATGTGTTTAGTGATACGTACGTGTTTTTAGCTGTTAGGATTATTTGCACGCGCCAAGTCGCGAATTGTGGTCCAGGCTTTAACGTAGAATTTACAGCCGCGTCACGCGGAACGATCCCGCGCGCCGTTACGTGCGCGCGGCCGGTCAGCCGCGTGCGCGCGCCTCGCGATATCGCACTTTTTCTATCTCATCAGTTTCGTCCTCCCGTCGGATGACTTCTGGTTGATCGTCTCGGTCCAATTCCGGTAGTCACATCTAGCGTTACACACACACACACACACACACACACACATCATCTCTCCACCAGCCTCCCGCCAGCGCGTGAATCCCGCGGGGACGACAGCGTGGCGTGAATCTCAGGAGCGTGCGAATCGCGACGGCGGCGGCGGCGGCGGTACAACAAATCGCCGGAGTTTACGCGAAAGCGAAAGCGTGCAACGTGCAACGCCGGAGAATACCCCGAGGAATGATACGTTCAAAGGCCGATGTGTTAACGGGATAGCTTGCTTGACGAAGCACGCGTAGCGACGATATCAGCGAGATACCTGCGGAATTCGCCGTTTTTCGTCCGAGAGGAAGGAATATACACATATGTATTGTTTCCGCGATGATTCTAGTGACGAAGAGCTGTTACATATATATGTAAATGTTGTATCTCGAGTGTCTGTTAAATTTATGCGAAGAGTGTTTAAAAGTCGTGTTACACGTGAATTTTACTTGCGATGCGCGCGGCGAAGGACGACGCGCGCGAAAGATCGCGGCGCGAACGACGCGCAAACGGGCCCGTTTGTGCGCGAACGTGCACGTCGAGCCGGAAGCTTCGCTTTTCGCGGGGGCTCAAATGCAATTGACACTACGTACGGATTCGTGTTGATCCCATTGCGACACTGCGAGAGATCGGCGCTCGTTTCTCGGCGACTGTTCGGCAGCGGAAATCGACGAGCACGCTCGTCATCAGGCGTACCGTGCCGCGCGAGTCAATTCCCATCGAGAAAGCCGCGATCGATCGCGCCGCGAGCGCGCCGCGAAATAAAAGCTTTGTCGGAACTCATAACCCGTCGTGTCACGTGCACGCGAGGCATGCGAGAAGACGGCGGCGGATCCGTCGCGTCCGCTGCGACGGAATTCGGTCAGCAACGGATGCGAGATATCCCGGCCTGTCGTTTCAACGAGTGATCAAACGATCTCGGGACGTGTAGAAAATCGGGAAGAAGCGGCCCGTGCGAAAGAATTGCGCAATGAAACGCAATCGAATAATTATGATGCTATTAACCGGAATTGCTGACTCGGACGATGTGACTCGATATGACGTTTCATTTTCCATCGTTTGTACACAATCGTTATGTCACCCTCATTACGATCGCAGCTCTATAATTGTGATCGAATGAATTCGGGAGCAACTTACCAACGCAATTTATCAACGACGCTCGCGAACTCTCGCGAAATGAGTTTCGATGATTTTTATCGCGCGTGACGCAACCACCACATCACACGGCAGTTCTGAAATATAATGGTGGATTCTCTCTCTCTCTCTCTCTCTCTCTCTCTCTCTCTCTCTCTCTCTCTCTCTTTCTCTCTTTTTCTTTCCCTATCTGCCCTATGCATCTCTCATCGATCGTCACGAAGCGCCGTTAATATCGATTCTGCTGTCGCGCGCGTTTTGTGTTATTCCGCCGCGACGTAATAGCCTGAAACGACCAGCGCGGACTGTCCGTGGTGAAAAATAAGAGAGTCGGATAACGACGTGTCGGGGGCATTAGCGCTCGTTGAAGCGGCCGACGTAATTCCAACGCAAGTTTCTTGCTCGAGGAAGAAACCTTCCGCTCCGTCGCAATCTGCCATGCCTCGCGTCTGCGACTTCGCGGTCGAGCGGCCTACGCCGTCGTTGTACGTGAAAAACGAATGCCGATCCGCGACTCTCGATCGCTCTCACATTGAACCACTATACGAAGACTTGAAGGGTCCAATCACACAGCTTTGAATCGCAATCAGCATAAGTCACGCTATGATATACATATACGAACAACCCTTGTCCTATCTTAATCGAGTAAGTCTTGTAAGCAGCTTTAGAGAAGTCTCTACGCCTAATCATATTCTCTAAACGATATTCCGCGTTTAAGGGATACTCGGCGGGCGATTTCGGTTTCCGCCGCTTCGTTTGGTGCGCCGGAGAATTTGGTCCCGGATCTTTGTCGGAAGGTGCAATCGACGACACCAATTAAACAATCAACTTTGCGTGTGTCTGAACCTCTCTATTGAATCACACACATTCGCAGAACGTTCTCCATCCGTCGCACATTCCCCTCGTCAACATATAATCGGGAAAATTATTACGTTCTGCGAGAGACAACTATAAAGTCCCCGTCGGCACCAACAGCGATCGCGAGACGAATCAGCGGAGTCCAAACAGCCGCTGAGTTTCCACTCGCCCGTATCATGTTGTAATAATGTATGATTGTGTTGTTTTAATACCGCGACGGCCACTGGAGACATCACGTCGGAGCGCGCTCGATATCTTTGCGCACAATTAAACGTTTGTTTTGAAAGCGGCGCGAATTAAACTTTAAAATCCCTGTTAAAATTCACACCGACACGCGCGCGCGTGTGTGTGTGTATTATCCGAAGGCGCAAACCGGATTGCGCAACGGCTCGACTAATTGCGTTATTTCAGACGAATTTCGCGAAATTCAACGTGATGCTCGCATCGGCACGAGCGGATCGAAAATGTGTAACGTAACGTCTCATTCCACGATGGCGGCCGCCAAGAACGCGCTGTAAGCGGGGTAAACAACACAAAGCCCGACGCGACGTCTGGCTGACATGAACGTGTCGCGAGTTACGAATCGCCTTAACCGCGCGACGACCTGTCAAGCTGGAGGGAAAACGACGCGGAGGACGGATACGCGACGACGGTTGTCCCCCGGCTGCCGCGATGTTAAAGCAGCGCGATGATACAAGCAGATTTAAGCAAGAGTATCATCCCCATTCGAGCACGACATATCCGCTTTGGAAGTAGCCCCGCCGTCGGGAAACATAAAACGCGCGCTACGCGTTGCGAATTAATCATTACATACGCTCGCATTATCATCGCTGACATTTGGCGCGCTTAATGCGGCCGCTGCGAGGCGCATGCAGCGAGATGCAAAAGGGTGTAGGCGGTAAGTGTAGGCGGCAAGAGACAGAGGAGAGGAGAAAGGGCGAGGCGAGAGGGGAATCGCATTGAGCGCCAAATGAGCGACGAAAATACGGACCAAGGTGTGTCTCTACGGAGAGCGAATTATACAGGTGGCTCTCGCAATTCGCGCGATTAATGAGTTTTCGAGGATTACCGCGTAAACTGAATTTAATCGGGCCGAGCGGAAGGCGCGCGCGGACGCTGTCCTTCTCGCTCGCTCGCTCACTCGCGAAACGATTCCAGCTATTTACGGGGGGAGGGGGGAACGCGATGATCGCGCGGATCGACAACTGCCTGTAATGATGAGCCCTAAGCTCTCTCGTTGTATCGGCTGGCTCGATAAGTCCGCAGGGAAGCCGATAACCCGGCATGGTCAGGCGCGAGTTTGCGTTTCTTTTTTTCGTTTCCTCCTCTCCACCCCGCCGCTGCCGCTGCCACCGCCGGCGCCGCCGCCACCGTTGTAAAAGCGATCAACGCGTTAACGCGTCAGGGCGGCAGTATGTCCAGCTGTAAAATCGTCACCATCGGCCGCGGCGCCAGGGTCCCCGCGAATTTATCGAGCAGCCCAATTAGCAGGTGCGAAAGAACGTTCTCCTGCAGCACGTTTCGACTTTTTGCCGACAGCTCGCCGGCTAACGAGCGCATTTACAAGGTAATCACGCGCCAGGCGCTCGCGCACCCCGCGAGAATCTCCCCCGCACTGCGAGTCGCGCTTGCGTCCGCGGGGGCGGCAGGAGAAGGGGGCGGGGGAAGTAGAAGCGCAATCAGCGGATAGACGCAATTTCGTTCGCGCGAAATAACCCACCGCGTAATCATTCCGTATGCAGCTGCATCTCGCAGCATCCGTCGCGCGTTCCGCATATCGAGGTGCTTCCGCCCCGATACGCGGGGCGTGATAGTAAATGCGAGCTGTAATTTTCGTCGGGCCGTAATTATCCTCGGTATCTCCCTCCCTCCTCGGTACCTTACGCGGCCCGGATATCCCCGTGATCCCGCCGAGAGAAGCCGTCTTCCCGCCGGAGATCACATCTCTCCGCGTCTCGCGGGTGTTCATCGTCGCGCGCGCGCCGCTAATCCGGATCGTCGGCTCTCGTCGTCATCGTTACTTTTTATGAGAGAAGCGCTCATGCCGACGCACGATGAACGTGTACTTCGTCGGCTTCGAGGTGGCCGGCGCGGCCGTCGTGCACGAGAGTGGTCGCGAGGAAGCCGGAACGTGCTTGAAGAAGACGTGCCTGCGCTTACTATTATGGAGGATGCAACTAAACAATCGAGCAGTGCCAGTGCATGTACACCACAGAGATTTGTATAATATAACATACATACGACATAGCGTGAAAAGAATTACAAAGAGAGAAGAGGAGCGAGGAGTATCTCGTAATGTAACGTACTATATGAAACATGTACACGTACTATGTATCCCCGTAGAACTATCGAGGTTGTAAAACGGACGATTTAATAACCGTACGATTACATTTATATAGGGTGTATATTGTGAACCAGCGACACACACACACTTGCGCACTGTAAGCGGTAATGGTGGACTTATATTGTGACCTATTTATAACGTGACCGCGCCGAGTACTGAAAATATAAAATGTCTACGTGGTATACAGTGATATCTCAGTTTTTCTCTCCCTCTCTCTCTCTCTCTCTCTCTCTCTCTCTCTCTCTCTCTCTCTCTCTCTCTCTCTCTCTCTCTCTCTCTCTCTCTCTCTCTCTCTCTCTCTCTCTCTCTCTCTCTGTCTGTCTGTCTGTCTGTCTGTCTTCCTCCCATAAACACGCTTCTCTCATCCCGCCACTCTCGGAGAGATCATGCGCTCGCTCTCTCTTCTCCTCACCCCTTTCAATCCTCCGCGATCGAAACAAGATTTTCCTCTAAACTGCCGCGGAAAGGCTCGCTCTTTCTGCTGAGATGCAGAAAGACGGGCGGGTTTCTTCTTGATGAAAACGCACGCAAGGAACATCCTCGGCCGTCGATCGTTCCGACGAGCGGAAAACTCGAGCGATCGCGAAATGTTTGCGCGCTCCGGCTCTCGCGTCTAATTATTTCGGTACGTTCGTCGGTATTGTATGTCGGTGCATCTGGTATCACCGACCATGAATGATGCGATTACGTTCGGATGTGTTGCCGGTGATTCGTAATGTCGACTGATATTCATTCAAACAAAGTATGCAGCGCTTCAATTAACGGCGCGATTAATTTATTCATCGCGGGTGTGGCATCGCGCACGCGCGCGCGCGCTCATGTAACGGATGTTTGTTAGAAAATTGTTATGTGAACTCGTGAATATGTGAAAATCAGCGCGAGAGCTGCGGAACGCGCGTCGGCGGGGATGATTCCAACAGCCGGATTCATTTATAATTTCGCCGCGGATGCTGATTGACCTTTTGTCCACTCGCGATCGCTCGTACTCGCGATAGGTCGCGCTGTCGCGTTTGCATACGCATCATCTTGTTTTTTCTCCGATATTATACGACACATGGTCGAGATGTCGCATTCATATTAAGCGGAGACCGGAATTCGCGCTTCTGACGTATGAATGTATTGTAACATTTAAGGAAAGTCACAATCGCGTCAGTCCGCGTCGCTAACTTCCCGCACTTTGCGCGGCGCGCCGCCCGCCGACGGACGAATTGACAAACAATCGCTCGTAAAAGCCTTCATCTGCGAAGTTACGTTACGGGGCGGCTGTATCAATAAAATATAACGCACACGGGAAACGGGGCTTTAGTGAGAGCACCGGCGGAGCTGCATGTTATCACGCTGAATGGGGTACATCGTCGGGCGCCATGAATGACGGCGCAGGAATATCGCACATATTAATTTGAACGCCACTAGTTTACGCACGATTCTATCATAGTCTCGCGCCCGGATTGCTATTAGCCTCTCGCACAGCAGCCAGCAATACCCACGCTATTCAGTCGAGAGACAAAATGATCGGCCAGTGATGAGCTCGCCAATATATTAACAAACAATGCAGCTTCCTAACTACTAATGAGCTTCACAGAGCAAACTCAAAACAGCACGCGCAGTATAAACGAAGAGGACTCTTCTAATTGGAATTATTATTGCCGTATCGTTCGCCTTTCAGGCGTACAGAGAAATTTCAGGTCTTTCACTGGCGAAGCGCACGCGGTGTACTCGAATATATCCTTTACTCGGGCTCTCTCTTTCCCTTTTTCTCTCAGCCCGTCTCAATCTCTCTCTCTCTCTCTCTCTCTCTCTCCCTCCCTCCCTCCCTCCCTCCCGCGAGAAACGAGAAAATGGGCGGTGACGATCGCGGTTGTTCGCGAAAGTATGGAATTCTATCTAAATGTAAATGCGTCGCGGCGGAATATATTCGCGAAATATCCGCGCGAAGAGCTTTTCAAAGGGTGGCCCCTCTCGTCGAATCCGAGCCGCGCCGAAAGTTCCCACCGCCAAAGTTAGTCGGCGGTTGCAGTTGTCGTCGGAATACGCGTCACGACGAAGGACTCGGAGCGCGAGATGCGAAGCAAAACATTCTTTCCATTCCGGTCCTGGTATTGACAAACATGCGTGCGTGGGCGCAGCTGCGGTTGCTTGCCGGCAATACGATAGATACGAAGCTGCGCGCATAGGGATGACGCGCCCTGTCCTGCTCTGCCCTGCCCTGCCCGCGCGACGTCGGCACGGATCTCATCTGCGAAGTCGAGCGTCCACATTCGGCGAGAAGATGGGAATTCAACGTCCACGGGAGACAGACGGCTCAGCAGGTAAATATTAAACGAAGATAGGTGCGGAAAGTAATTTAACGGAGTGTATCATAAATCGCACGTCTACCCCCGACTAGGAATTCTTCATGAGATTCGGAGGTAACTTTCAGCCTTCCAATTCTGTAACGTTCCGGCTCGTTATCTCGCTAAGTTTCAACCCAGTTAACGTCTTATTGTTCAGATCGAACGGTTCATCGGACTGTATAACCGAGATGGATAATGCGGTTTTATTCTTCCGTATCAAACCGTATCCAACTTTTTGACATTCTTGAGAGAAGAGAGAAATGGGACAGCGCTGTCGAACAGTTAGTTATCATTCTCTTCAATTTGGTTATTAACTTTCATTCGGAAAAAGCATACGATTTTTGGGACAGACTGTGCGACAGCGGTCGGTCGATGACGAGTTGCGAAATCCGTATATGGACGCGGCTGTGTGTACTTCATTCTAGAATCAGTCTGGCGGACCTGCTGTCGGCTGCTATTGATTCCAAAGTACCTCTTTCCGCGTCCCGAGGTATCCCTTCATATTTTACTTTCACGTCCGATTTGTATTTTTATTCTCGGAGCTAGTACGCCAAGTATCCTTGTGATGTTTGCGCGAACCGGAACCAACATTTCCCATCTCGATAAAGCCGGCAATTTTAGAAACGTAGTGCATCGCAACAATATCGCAGATAGCCGCCGAGCGGAGGAAGCTTGGCACAGTTTTCCGCGTATCTTCGAATTGCGAAGATACTATCGTACCTCGAGTCGTACGATTTGTCGCGCGACGATAATCTCAGTTGCGGTGAGAGATCTCGGGGTTTAAGCGGAGGTGAAATTCTTCTCAGGGTTATTTCTTTTATTTTATACTGCCGAGCGTTATAAACGATACTGGTAATTGTAGTATCGAGGAGGAAGAATTAAGAGGATCGATTTTAAATTCAGTAGAGAAAATGAGTGGCGTGACAAAGACCGATTTGGACTGCGGCAAAGTTCGCGCAAGAAAGAGAAATAACGGGGAATTGTATTTAGCGACGAATTGTACTTTCCTCTTGTCTGAAGCAATTTCTAGCGCTTATTCAGATTCGAAAGTCACAGAGTTTAACTTCACGTCCAAGCAATTAAGCTCCGACACCTCCCGTGCGACACACGCAACATCTCAGCGGAGATGATAAATGCAGCACAATGGCGTTTGGTCTGACGAAGGAGGAAAGGGTGGTAGCGTGGAAAAAGGAACGGCACTTCCCTAATCCGGACGATGAAATTATGCGAACCTTTCGGCCGCTTCTACAGATTCATATTTCTCTTTTGAGTAACTCGAGTGGCCGCGCACCGCTGGTTGACATTTGACGACAAGGCGATTCCCTTCCGTCCCCAGGGCAATTCTACTCTCGTCACGTGACGAGAGCACGACCTAGAAAAAGGGCTCGACAAAGCCGCTGGTGAAACCTCAAAAGAGATGGCATTAATTGTCCAAGAACAGAAACGCGCGCGCGCGATTGTTGTGACTGAACGTTAATCGTTCGTGCAGCCTGATTGTGACACAACGAACGCTATGAGAACTGTGCCGACATTGTTAGGTTTCGTGTCGAACTTACGACATTGAACTTGTTCTATGTGTAATAGCGAAGTAATAGCTTGAGAAAAATCTTTCATCAAAAGATTAATGCTTAGATGTCAGCCGTGTCATTCTTTTTCTCAAAGAGTAACTTTCGAAAGAATAAATGTCTGTGAAAAATGGATGTGGCTCGTAAGGAAATTGTACGCGTCGTACATGAAAAATGACATCTCGATTGTCGAAATAAATGTTCGAATACATAAACTAATGTGTTTCGCATCGGTATCGCGAGAGCAATCATTAATAACTTAATAAATGCCAGCGATACAGCAGTCGCTTAAGATTAATAGATATCTGTCGGGTGTTAAATTAATAACCCCATGGTGCTTGTGTGTCGTCTTCACTTAATGAATGAGACTCGCAGAGATAAATGATGAAAACTTTAATCGAGCCGGCGGCTGAAATGAACATTTCAATTATCGGCAAAAGTTTGGGAGCGCCCCGATGAAAAATACAATCCAAGACGTTTTTTTCTCTTCGCTTTAAATCTCTACGAACGCCCTGGAAAATGTTCGGCTTTTTAACGGGCAAATCTATTTCCATGTCGTTTGGATGTTAATCGGACTATGCAAAGACCACAGAGCTGCTCCGTAGAATTCTGATCTCTTAATTTCGCGATTATTTTAAACACGCGCTCTCGATTACACGTGCAAACGCGCGCGAGTCCCGTGAGAACAGAGGATGTGCTTTAAAATATCATTAGCCAATAGCGATTGAATTATGAATATCGCATATGTTAGATAATTTATAGTCACGCCCTAATAACTATTACATGACTTCTATCTCATTATCGGCAGGAGCGTGAACGCGATATTTTAGATTTTATCGCAACAAGCCAATCCACTCTGCAGTTTATGTCGCTAGATTACATACATTAGATTTCCCGATTAGAGAGCCATAGCACGCGGCCCGATCGTATTACCACCATATTGGACACCGAAGCGAGCTCAGATCGAGCTTATCAAGGGGGTGCGATTCGAAACCGAGTCGTCGAATTTAACTCCGGTGTGTTGCTCGATCAATTAGTCGATCATCGACTTAATTTGGGCGTACGTTTTGCCGCATCTCAGAGCAGTTCTCTCGCGTAAATAGTTAAGATCTGCGACATTTTTATCGCCTACTGTCACACCGCCACACCGTCGAGCGATACATTCATATTCATATTCATGCCTCCGCGGATACATCGGGGCCAGTTTCGTCGGGGACGAAGGGGGACGAAGTTATCGCGAGATCTAGCATCTGCTCCAAGTGTACAGCGCTCTAATTCAGCTACTAAATAACAAAGAGAGACAGAGAGAAGGAACCGTTTGTCGTGCGACGGAGAAGGGGCCCGCGGATCGGGAAGGTTAAACTGCGATGTCAAAACGAATTAAGTCATCGGCAGAAGAGATCCATCCCTCACGTCGGCCGACACTTCCATTTGGACGTTCGGGCCCGCGAAGATCGCGCAGATGGACCCCTCGCGAGCGCCCGTGAATATACCCGCCGAAGGATCCGATCGATCGCCCGGATGAAAGGATACACTACGCCGATGGGTAAACCTTGAAGCGCCGACAATACCTCGATTCTCGATGCCGATTGTGCCGCGAGAAACTGTTCACGAAGATTCCGCAGTATTGTTCGCAGTTGCCAGAGGACGACAACGTTACCCCCTTTCTTGGGTAACTCTTACCTCCGAAGAAGAGGGAGCCGGGGGAAGAGAGCGGGAGAGTAAGAGAAGATGGGGAGGGGGTGGTGGCGGGGGACTTGGAATTGAATTAAACGCGAGACGATTGTGGGAGCAGATTAAGAGAAAGCCGAACGGAGATAAGACGCAGGTCTTGGATCTCCCCCAGAGAATTCTACGCCGAAAGGAAGAAAGTGTAACGGGGAAATGTCCGCTCGATAAGGGACGTGGAAGCGATACGGCGGCGGCGGTCGCGTTCAAATCATTATTGAGGTCACTTGATACGAACTCTCGCGTGTGTGCCGCGCTTCTCGCGAGTTGGACACGACTTTAAGTTCGGCGCGCCGAATTAAATCCATGGAGACGGCACAATTTGTCTCCCGCTTCTCGTTCATTTCTCTCGTCTGTGTGTACAAACTCGCACGGCTGAAGGCCGTGCGATGACGGAGGAGTTTCCGCTTGAAGGCGTGAAAGCAACGGCATTAATTATACCGTCTCGAATAGATGTCGCTCAGAATAATTCCGGGGAAGCGAACTGGGTTAAAAGGGGGAAGGAGAACGGAGAATATAGAGAAAGAAGAAGAGAGAGAGAGAGAGAGAGAGAGAGAGAGAGAGAGAGAGAGAGAAATTGTGCATGCATATGCGCATGTGTACTCAATTATTTGCGCTTGTGTACATGCGCGCATATCTAAATGTCGCCGGGGAACCTTTCGAACTAATGGAAAATCGAGTCCATTCTGGAGATTTGTGTTGTTTACACGAGCGTCCGGCGCTATTAATTTGCATAGAGGGAAATGTTTACAGGGCACGTACGAGAGAAGAAGTGACGAAATTATGTGTCATCGCGATATTCCGAGCGTGTTTGAACGAATTTTGGCAAAACACGCGAATAATTAATCGGACGCGACGAAATGATTTGCATATTAATGCACGCTTATTAATTAAACAGTGAACGGCTAATTGCGCACCATTTTATTCAATCACGGCTGGAATATGTGTTTTCTGATTTCCATTATCTCTGGCAGACTATAAATTAGCGAGGCGCGTTGGAAGCGAAACGAGTAGCTCGGTCGGGGATCATAACTCGGCCGCTTTTTACATGCCGCGAACCCTTGTTTTCACGGCGAGTCTCCATCCCCGTTTAGTTTCTCCCATTCGAAATCATTCAGGCATACATTGAAAGACGATTTGCGCTCGGTGCACCACGCCTACCATCAAGCATTCGGGCGTCCGGTAGCCGGTACGACTCGAAGAACCGGATCCTACGTCGGACCGAGTCTCCGCATGGGGTTTGGCTTAAGACCGCAACATTTCCCCTCCATTGTCGCGATTTAAGCGTGACGGAATTGTAATCTCGGTCGCCATCGTCCTACCATGAAGGCACAGTGGCCAACTTTCCGTTGAATCACATTGGCGCATTAAAGCAGCCATGTTGGCTGGTCCCTGAGCGCATAAACCGAAAACGCGAGACCGGGCAGATGGAAGCAAAGAAGAGAAGAAACGTTCTCGCACGCTCGGTGGAAGCCAAGAGATGACCATGAGAGACTGTTGCAGTCGGATTACCTCTGCGAATGTTTTGTCTTCGCAATCGAATCATGAGGGAAGATGTTCGAAATTGGCAGGAAAAGCCAATTAAGAGCTGCAGGATGAATGAGAGGATTTGCGTGCGCGGTAATTGCCGCAGGGACGATAAAAGCGTGAATGACGATTAATTCAGAGAATTAATTCGCAGAGTCTGCGAAATATAAACAGCGGCTGACAAACGGCGAAACGTACGAGATCAGCGAGCGCTACATGGATTTACGCCGCCGAACTAGACGGGAGCATTGATCCACAGTGCGGTGCCGTTTTTAGCTTCCGGTCGCCAGCCCGCAGCATTCCGCTTGCGGTGACGACGACCCCGATCGTCGCTCTATCTTCGTGAGTCTATTCGTTCCCAAATACGGCTGAGATTTCGGGTTACGGCTTTAAAAGCGACGAACCCTAATTGACTCGTTTAGTGGTCAAGATCCGCGACGGATCCTATAAGTTGCAGGCTATTACAGCCGACGGTTTATTTTGTACAAACAATTGAGGAAGCAATCTTCACACGTTGACTAATTGCGAGAATCATGAGTTTTGTCAGCCGAATATTGTACTGGCAACTTGTCACACTTTAAGTACTTCGGAACAATTTTTAAGTATTAAGTTTCATGTTAACAATTGACATGTAAGTTAAATCATTCATTTATATTTAAATGTATGTGCGTTTTGTATCTGCGTTTTAGGAAAGAAATAATCGATAACAAGATTTAGATAACATTAAAAATTCATAATATATTAAGGGAAAAGTTCTCCTAAATATTTTTTACTTATTTAAAACATGCTTACATTTGTTCTCGAAAAATTTATCTGTCAGAGATTATTCTAGGATGAAATCTTTTATGAGAATAATAATAAATAACAAATTTAATTGGAATTATTGTCTCGCCCTTTCTCTTCTTTATTTCTTCCTCGATTAGGACGTGAATGATAAATTACTGCGGACTCATAACTCGATAAATATCATATGTATAGAGAACGGAATTGTGTTATGCGTAAGAAAATTATATGAGTTGATGTTTTCTTGTAAAAATCGTCACGCAAAGAATGGAAAGTTGGAAGCGATAGAGGGAGAAAGAGAGAGAGAGAGAGAGAGAGAGAGTACAGGAAGGAGAAACGGCTATTGTGAAACTTGCCGTGGCTTTATTGATTTCGCTCTCTCTCTCTCTCTCTCTCTCTCTCTCTCTCTCTCTCTCTCTCTCTCTCTCTCTCTCTCTCTCTCTCACTGTTGGGAGGGAGCTATCATCAAGCATTAGGTTCTCTTTCTTGGGTTAGAGCTAAGTAAGAAAGAAGGAAAAGAAATACGAGGAGAATGTGTAGAACAAAGGTGATTGCCAGGCTGAGAAAATTTCTGATATCTCGATGGGAGTGACTTGTAATTTTTTACGCGCGGAAAAATGCAGAAAGGTTTTTAAACGCTAGAATTTCATGGAGTTACAGTTTAACATGTTCACGGATACTAGTGAGCGTATATTCCTACGTATTCCTGTGTTATGAGACAATTTGATCAATATATTTTGTGTGTTGTGAGCTGAATATGTCGACCAAAAAATTTCTTTCGTGACAGTGTCTTTTTAGAACGAATCGCGGAGAATCTGCCAGGGCGATTTTATTTTATTATTTGAAAATAACAAAAAGTAGTGAATAACAGTGGCAAAAACTATGGTTGAACATAAAACGTATTGTTTTATTGATAAATGAAAAATAGGTGGCTAAACATCTGATGATCTTTGCAAATCTTCTTCAATCGTATATTTAATCATGTATTTTGTACTGTACAAGATATTTTGGCGAATTAAACTTTGCAGAAAAATACCTAACGACATTTTAATATGTGTCAACAAAATAGAATACACGAGTAAAACATCAGAGTGGTATAGTTTTTGGACAACCATAAAGAGAATACATGGTATGTGTTTCATCTTTTATTAACATTTTAAGGGTATCGCGTGTGCGCATTGTTCATTTTGAGGCTGGTATAGGAAAAACTTCGTCCGTGGAATTTCTCTCTCTCTCTCTCTCTCTCTCTCTCTCTTATATTCAAATTATGAGAAAAAATATTCTCCTCTCTTGATTTGAATGACGTAAAATCTGTGAACCTTCACGAAATAAAAGATTTCAGAAGAACGAAATATGAAACTTTGTTGTTTCAGTTTTACTGCTAAAAATGTTCGCGGCTTATCTCCAAGTAAAAGCAGTTTCTTAGTTGCGTGAAACTTTATTCCGGTTTTACGTGGACAGGCACGGATTGCGGAATACATTACGTGCAATCGTCTTTCTTTACTCTACGGCAGTCTTCAATTTTGACGCAGCATATTCACGGTCTTTTGTTTCGACTGAAAGCATTCACGAGAAAAATGATGGACATGAGGATAGAGAAATAGAGAGGGATAGAAAAAGGGAGAAGGTGAGGTGAGGAGGTGAGGAGAGAGATGGAGGGACGCTTTGATATATATGTTGAGAAAAAGTACAGTTTTCACGATTTATGCGCAACGACAATTCGTTAGGACGGAATGAAACTTTTGCGCCGATTCTCGAGATTGCAGTCACGCGAATTTGATACTCGGCAACGGGGCGGGTCTTAACTTTGCGCAAACTTTGACAACGCGAAGCTGAAATTTAGATCGACTACTACGATAAATAGCTTTCGAAACAAAAGATCGATGAAGCTGAAGTTTTTAGCCGTACTGGCAGAAACATCATGCGAAATGGATTGAAATGCTATTTCGCCGTAATAATATATTATTTCGGCCATCTGTTATTATCGAATAAGAGAGACATATTAAATATAAAAATATCTAAATGATCAGACTGTGTCGATATACATCGCGAGTGAGATTAAAAAACAAAATATTGCGCCAATGGAGGCCGTAAAAATGCTGCGCTTTTAAAAAACGTCATGTGTAACGAAAGCAAAAATTAATTCTATTCAATCTACCGTCTGTAAACATTGTTCATTTTTATCAATACAAAACTGTCATCGTGGAAAGATAAAAAAAATTGGTTTTAATCCGTAGATAAAAGCACTATGTACAGCACGCACATATATATGTAATCATGTATTTGTACATTTTTTAAAGACGTCAACAATTTTAACCATTTCAATAGGCAATTTAACAAGAGCTAACGGACAGCGTGAAATTTCCAAAACCGCGTCTCTGCCCACACGACTTTTAATGAAAATAACGAAGCGGTATCGAACTATATTTTAAAAATCCACTGGTTAGAACATACCGATTTGTCTAATGAGAGAATAGCGTAGCGTTGCTTGGGAACAAGTGCTTACGGTGTATCTTAACGGAATTTGCGAATGTGTATATGTGTTAATGTAGGAATTCATTGTATCTCTTGGGGCTGAATTATTTGCGCGTCTAGACGAGACCACAATTACAGATAATTCGCGAGTATTCAACAGAATGGCTTCCAACCGCTCACACAATTATTAGCTTCCACGAAATGATCGAAATACGTCCGTTACTTCGTTTTGCTCGTTAGCATTATCCGTCGCCTACGTGGCTGCCGCTTGTTTTCCGAAGAAAAGAAAGGAAAAAAGGAACGGCACCTGTCACTTACAAACGCACGCACACGGCGATATTATTGCGTACATTTTGCAAACAGCTCCACTTTAATGACATCAATCAATGACTATTTTGCGGTGTCGCGGAGTGTGCACTGTCAAACAAATGACTCGGCGAATTCGCGTTTACACGTGCCAATAATTACATCGCGCGGTGAACGATACAGCAGTACCTGTCAGCCCGCGTTGATCCGCGTTTGATTTTTTCCCGACCGTCACCGTCGGCGTCGTCCTGATAGGGCGCACGTGCGCCCGCGCGAGCGCATGTAAATGTCCGCTGCAGTTTAACTTAATTACGTGCGCGTGATACAGCGACATCCTCCACTTTTCTACATCAAATATCCGTCCGTCACGAGGAGAACAGTTTCCGCGGCGCGTTGCGAATGACGGATTTGGTTGCTCGCAATTGAATCAAACAGCACGATCTAATAACGTTAACAATTAGAGTGAAAAATTCAAAGCTCGTTCGCGCTCATAAATATTGCTTTATATCGCCGGGTGAGAAGCACCTACGCGGTCTACCACGGTCGCCCACGCGTCGGGAATTTGCGTGGGCACGGGAAATGAAAGCACGAAAGCTCGCCACGCGGCGCGGATTCGTACAATCCGCGATAACTCCCCTCCCCTCCCCCCCCTCTTCCCGCCGCACATTGATAGTCTTTGAGCGGATTGTGGCTGAAAGCAAGCGCGCCATCATTCGACGCACGATGTATGTAACGCAAGCCGCATTGCGTTAATCGGGACTGATGACTTTCGGCGATGAGAGAGGCTGAGAGAAATGACGATCCGGCGCGCGACGTTTTCGCCGCGGAATAATTAGCCCAGCAGCCGCTTCCGTTCTTTTCCCAGTCTTGTTTCTGCTCCACCGCTTCGCGTCGCTTCCGGGACGATATGCGTGTCGAAAAAATGAAACGTATTCCGGGTAAAATTTTGCCGCGGCCTTTTCTCCCGGCAATGTTCCCGGAAAAAGTCACGGCACGGACAGTCCGACGAGATTATTTGTTCAATTAACTGCGTGTCCCTGGTGGTGGAAGCCCCGCGACACGTGGTCTCGAAATTTGCCGCTATGGGATTTCCACAATTAGCGGGAACGTCCAAAATCGCCGTGGAAACCATACGCGCCTAACTCGCTCGTTGGCGGCGATTTCGGACGCGGGGGATCCCGGGCATACTGGAAACCGCGTAAAATACTCGCGACATTATTTCTCTCTCGTTGCTTCTTTGACGCGAGACACAGCTTTAATAAAAGAGAACCCGCGAAAATATCGTATCAAATAAGGTACGTTCGCGTCAAGGCGCGCGCGGAACGTTTATTGAGCGCCAGCGAACTTCTCAACGACACGCTTTTCTTGATCTCAATCTTGTGCGCCGGTCTTGTGCGCCAACGCTAAGTTTTGTGCGATGCAGTTCTGCGTTGCGCGAATTCCTCCAAAGAATATTTGAAGTTGGGATATTTGAACGAATGAGTGAAAGTTACTGACATGAGCAAACTTGGAACTGCCTCAGGCCAATTTCAGGATTTTCGCGCGAGATATTCTCTTGGTCAGTCAGAGGTGCTCGTTTGTTCCATTGTTCAAATACATTGCCCGCTGCAAATCTCGGCCTATATGTCGAACTTAAAGTGGCAAGATCAATGTATACGGAGACACGATCGAGTCGACAGCGTCGTTTCGACCACTTCCTCATCAAGATCCCTCCTGGGATTAGTAAAGCAAACTGATCAATTATCTCCTATCTGTGCTGATATTAATAGCATAACTAGCGTATAACTAGCTTTATCTGTTTCGACACACGCTGGCTTTTGAGACCGGTTCAGGATTTCAAGTATCCGCGACTGGGAAGTGGAAACACGTAAGATCGAGCGACTCAGACGAAGCGGTAACTTGTCAGAATCGTCGCAAGCTTTAAGTAATTGATACTACAATTAAATTAAAACCAAGAGGGATTTAATTCTTCTTCCAGGAAAAAAATTAAACTCTACCCTAGCCTGGAGCGTAAACAAATGAACACGTATCTTCCAACAACACTTTGTTCGGCGGAAATCACTGAACGTTTGGTATCAACGATACTGTTCGCTCCACCGATATCAAGACACAACGAAGAGTCAACGAGCAAAAGCCACAAAGCGAAATGAACGCGAAAAAAGAGAAGCGCGCGTTTGACTCGCGCGAGTTCACTGAGCTCACGCGATTCGGATATCCTCGGGGCGAAAAGCCAACGCCGCGTTTGCGTTTCTACTTTCTACCATTGATTTGCAAAAGCGCATGCATATGCATACGCAGCCAGCCGCGCCACACGCATGCCGGCGTGTACACACATGGATGGAAGACGCGCGTGACGAATTGTTGCTTACTCATACGGATCGCCGAGACGGGAAATTACGGGCAACAAGCATTGATTGTGGAAAAGCGTCAGGAAGAGGAAGGAATAGCGGAAACGAAAGCGCCAAGCGCAAATAAGAGAGAAACATTTTTCGCTGAATCAGATTCCCCCTTTCTTTTTTCCTTTCCATTTTTCCCCTTTTCCGTTCGTCTATTTCTTCCCCCTC
This sequence comes from Harpegnathos saltator, assembly GCF_003227715.2. Classification (NCBI taxonomy): domain Eukaryota; kingdom Metazoa; phylum Arthropoda; class Insecta; order Hymenoptera; family Formicidae; genus Harpegnathos; species Harpegnathos saltator. The sequence goes on from NW_020229890.1 coordinate 1,138,425, forward strand.
CTATCTTTCTCTCTTTCTCTTTCGTTTTTGTAAAAATGAAATCAATTAGAACGGTTGTCGCGAAGCTCGCGCTGTATATTGCAAATCTAATTAATCAACTGGTTTTTCCAAGCATATGCTTGAACTGAACACGAGTTATCAGTGAACTTATCAATTACGGGGATTTATACGGTGTTACTTTGTCCTTGTATTTTTTATTCAATCTATCTCGGCACGCATCGCTGAATATATGGTACTGCTGTCTCGAAAATTATCGTAAAAAACGTTAACTTATCGCTCTCGCTAATGTTTCCGCGCATGTTATTTAAAAATATGAACAATACATCATACTTTTTAATTTCGTCGTTCCAGTTGTTCTGCGGTCTTACTGTTTATCTTAACATGCGCATGCGTTCCGCTATTTACTTTTCACATGCATCTTGCTTTTTCCTCTTGGAAATGTTGCAGTGGCACGTTTCTTCTTGGTCGTGCACGATTTCATCAACAGACCAAGTTTTTTACAGACTTTCACGGCATTTGTAATTAAAAATGTCTAATATTTTACTAACTCTTGCCATTTATAATATCATGATAACGTACGCAGGATGTATATTTTGACCACCATGAAATATTTCCGTTGTATTTGATCAATTGCTCCCTTAAACAGTGCAACTTTTTCTTCAAGCATTTTCAGCAAACATAACAGAATATTTTAGGTGGTCAGGATATACTAAACGCCCTATATATAATCGTTAAATTAATTAGGATAAAAGAAGAAGCCTCAATAATAAGTAATCGTTTCTATATCTAATTATTGTTGTTTTCTTCGCAACGTTCGTGCCGCACTCGTGCCGCCATTGTCGTACCTAGTAAGAATTGCAGCTCAGACACCCCCATTAGCCCCCTTTGTTATCATCTTGCCTCGGTACACACATGCTCAAGCTTTAAATTTATATTACTTAAAGAGCGTTAAGTTATCCTCATACACTGCTAAACGTTTAGGTATTCGCTGCCTAATCGCGGTGTCACGTTCATCTCGTTCCTTTATTCGACGCGACGGAGGTAAGCGCGTACGGGTAATCTTTCGAATTGAAGTCCACCGTGACACGGGTGTGGGCCATTAATAAAATTGACCACGCGCCAATAGTCCCCTTGGCAAAGGGCGCCGGTAGCGTCCAAGCGAGAGATAAAGAGCTGGCCTGGAGAATGGACGGAAAAAAAAAGCGTCGGAGGGGTCGCGCGAGGAGGAGAGGAGAAGCTCGCGAGGGCGAGCGCGCAACAAAAGGACGACATATGTCTTCGAAGCGTGCTACATTGGGAAGGACCCCCGAGAAGTGAGTGAGAGAGAGAGAGAGAGAGAGAGAGAGAGAGAGAGAGAGAGAGAGAGAGAGAGAGAGAGAGAGAGAGAGAGAGAGAGAGAGGATCATCCGAAAATATATATCTACGGATGCCTGAACGCGAGGGCGTTCCGGAGCGCCTTGTCGGGGTGATACAGGCGTTAAACTGACCCGACTTCCTGCGACTTTCAACGAAGGTGCGGAGCGTCATAGACTCAACGCGCGCGAGTCAACGTCCTGGAAAATTGCCGAGTTAGCCGCATTACTGGAAACTCACCCAGATGTACACGCGCCGGCACAACGCGCGTTCGTGACGTTCACTTTATAACCGTCGACGAATTCTATTCTTCCCTCCCCCCCCTTTCTCTCTCCTCTCCTTGCGCCTTTTCTTCGGTATTCCGGCCTTTGCGACGGCCTATTAAGTTTCCAGACACGCGATCGCGGTTATCGGCTTTTTTACAGCGCTTCGTCGATGCTTCATGTCGAGCTGAATTCACGGGTTTCATGTAGCAGGCGATAATACGGTAGGATTGCGTTGTAAGGTCGGGACGGTTTAGTACCTCGATAATAGTTAAGGATCAGCGTAAGTAGGTTGTCACTCCCGTTGTTGTTATTCTCTCCTTCTTTCCCTCTTTATTCCTCTATGTACGGCTGACGAGATGTAAGGCGTCGAGAGGCGTCAAATGCACGAAACGTGGTTTTGTGACAAAAACCGGCTCGAAAAACGGCCGAGTTTACAAAACAAGTTGTCACAAGTTGTCGTTCAACCGGTAGTAACGTTTACACGAGATTTCGAAAGAGAGATAGGAAAGTGTCGAGTCGATTAATAGAATATTTAATGATCGGTCGCCCGAGATACGGATTAAACTTGAACGAGTTCGATAACTCGTCTAAGCCTCGTTCGCGTTTCTCTGCGATGAGTCTTACGAACTTTGCGGATGAGAGTGAGAGAGAGAAAAAGAGAGAGAGAGAGAGAGAGAGAGAGAGAGAGAGAGAGAGAGAGAGAGAGAGAGAGAGAGAGAGAAAGGGAGGGAGAGATACGGTCGGGTAATTTATCGACATCGTGGAACTTCAAGTTTGAGGTGTTCTCGACGGATTACTCTTTTTGCGATATAACTTTGAACGTAAAGGAGCCACCGGCAGGGTTACGTTGGATCGCGTGAGCGCAGGGGAATTTATGAAAACACGGTGGTTTAATCTAGTTTAATTAAACGAGGACAACGCGCCGGTTATGAGCCGCGAGATAATCGGCGGCAGATCTCGTAAGTATACATTTAATTAAAGTCCCGCGGATGAGAGAGGGAGAGGGGGACAGAGCAAGTCATGATCGAGTGGTTTAATTAAAGAACATTTCTTTTGATCGCCATCAGTCATATCTCGTTCTGCTCTTGCGAGACCTCTGTGACGCGAAGATTTATTCCACTTCTTGTACGCCCCAGTTAACTCTCGTAACTTCTCCTCGTGTAATTTCGTCCGTAAGCAAAAACTACATCTTTCTTTAATTAGAAATAACATTTGCTCTAGTCCAAGAAATTGTATTTTACAATCGCGAGGCGGTCTCGATCTACAAAAATTCCCATCGAGAGGCGATAATTCGCGTAACAATCACACGTTATAATAACTTCGAAAATCTCCCTCTATCTTTTTCCGCGTCCTCATTAAATCTCCCCCGCGGGCACTTGAGAAGATCTGCATCTGATACTAATTTCGCCTACTAATTACGCCAGCCGCGTCAACTTGCTTGCGATTCCATTGGCAATGAGCGCGATCCAAATTAGCCGATTAGCGAGTCGGAGCTACTCGCACGGAGCAACGTGCACGACACATTCAGCGAAGCGTCGTTCGCGTTTCACCACGACACGGATACTTAAATCGAAGTGCTCGCTATCAGCAGGCTGGCTTTCCCACCGACACGAAAGGGGAGAGATCCCCGGGTCGAGCGAGATCGATTCCCCGAGAGCTGCCTGCGAGCTCCATCATGCGCGCGTATTCCACAAAACATTAAATCACACGGCTGAGCGGCCTGCCATCGGCAATATGCTACTTGTTTACTAAATCACTTCTCATTGACTACTTCGCCAGGCAAATAGCCGCCGACAATAATGAGGGACACTTGATTGTGCATCAAAGCCGAAGACGCGTGCACCGCGCGCGCGCGCGCGCGGTCGTCGAGAGTGCGTGCGGCTGATCACGCACAATGCCACGCGGGTGCGTGTGCACGCACTTATACCTCGTGGATGCGCGCCTTGGCGCGACTGTATCGCGTATAATGCAGCGTACGATCGGAACGCGTGTCCCTCTTCCGTGGACGTGCCGCGCGCGCGCGCGCGCGCGTGTGTGTGTGTATGTGGGTGTGTGCGCGCATACGGGGGTGGTTAGTAGTCGGGGTAGCATCCCACGGGGAATAATGGTCGAATATTCAAGGATGGCTATTTTTATCGCGCCGTTAACCCCGATCCCGATGCGCGGTACTTTCGCGGAATTTCGTTATAGCGCGTTTTACTGCGTGTCGCGCCGCGCCGTGTCGCGTGTTACGACAGCGCGTAAAACAAAATCGCACAGCCGCACCCCGTGGATTCTCACCGGCGCGGGCGGGCGTGTCGCGCAACTTTCGCGAGCGGTATATCAATCGCGGGACAACTGTTCCGCCCTTGTTTATTCGTTTCCACAGTCTCCGCGCGCGCTGCTGGCGTCGCGCCGAGTTTGCCGGCGGTGTCGTGTTACCAAGAGTAATGTTAATTACTTGACGGCATTAAAATCATGAATGCCTCATTGTTCTATTGTTATATTCCGGCGCTATTAAGCAGCGGGTGCGACCGAAAATGTAATTTAGACGTTGATGAAGGGAGCCAATTCTCTCTCTCTCTCTCTCTCTCTCTCTCTCTCTCTGTGTGTGTGTGGAGTACGTTTAACCCTTATCGGGGCAAACAAGTTTCGTCGAATCTCCCGCGGGCACACAATCACTTGTTCGTTATATTCAATGAAACATAATACTTTTGTTCCAGATACTTTCGCATCTGAGGTTCAATGATAATTCCGTTCATTTTTTAATATCATCGGCTGCAAAAAAGTAACGCAACTTTAAATATTTTCAAAACACACTTTCACTCTTGTAACTCTGTGCCCGCGAGACGATGCCCCTGTGTTATAATAAATCTAGCTCGTCTAAACGATAAAAGAATGAGTGGGTTTAGACGGAGTCGCCTGTCATCTGGAAACCCGCACTCGACGATTAGCATATTCCCCGCCCGTGTATATCCCGACATTTCTCTAAAATATTTTCCACCCGGTCCGTGACATTTTTTACGATTTGATTACAGATAGACGAATGGCGCATACGATTGGACGTGTCGTATCGGATCGCATCCGTATGCCCATCGATCGTGCCGACGGATCTGCATGACAGAGGTCCAAATGTCGCCCCGACGGCGACATATGATGTCCGACCAATTTGAAGCCGACAATAAGAGAAACTCGCTCTGACCCGGGAGCTGTCTGGGACTGATCGCAACTGTTACGTCAGTATTGTGCCCGAGGATGAGTACGCGGAAACCCAGAGGAACGAAACGTGCCTGGTCATTAATACAAATTTGTCGTCCGGCCAGCTCGAATGAGTTCGATGACGATTTCATTTCCGTCGGAGGCATCACTTCCTCGCATTCATCGGGATGCGTGACAGCAGCGCCGGCAACAGCAGCCCGATCGAGTCGAGAAGAATGACGCAGAATCATTAACTTTTTTCCTCCTCTTCTTTCAACGCGCACAGCCATATTTCTCGCGTAAATATCGCTCTTTTTCACCATAACTCAAACAGTCGTTGTAGAGACAACTACGTTGTAAGGATCTACTGGACCGTGACACGGGTAGCGTGCACGGCAGAGCCGTACGGGAGGATTTTCTACCTTTTTCTCCTACGGACTGTTTCCGTTCCCGACATAAATTTCGCCTTCGCGACTTGCCTTTAATTTATTCCCCGGGGACCAAGAAGCATCGTCGGCGTTATACGCTTGTTTAACGTCATTTGCTCGTGCGTCGCAACGGCTCGAGACAGCGGCGTTGCGAGCCGCCACGTCGGAAATAATTATAGCAAACACGACGCACTATTGTCTCCTAATGCTAGAGGTAGTTTCGGAACGAATGGCTGAGTGATGACTACGTTGACTGCTATGTATTATTCGCGACTACGTGTATTCCGCGACGCGAACAAGCACGTACACGACGCGCGTACCGGGTGCGCGCGCTCATGTTAACCACGTTAAAGCGTGCAGGACGAGAATTGACCTCCGGACTGGTGCTTATTACTCGGATATCTAGTTTCAACGATATCGATATATAAACGCGCATTAACGCGCGCCGTTGCGTCCAAGACCGAGCGGGAGCGTGACGGGCGCACACGTGCACACCGCGCAAAGGGTGAGCCAGCGAGAGCGGCGAGCGAAAGAGAGAGAGAGAGAAAGAAACGAATATCGGTACAGGCGACCAGAGAGAGAGAGAGAGAGAGAGAGAGAGAGAGAGAGAGAGAGAGAGAGAGAGAGAGAGAGAGAGAGAGAGAGAGAGAGAGAGAGAGAGAGAGAGAGAGAGAGAGAGAGAGAGAGAGGGAAAGTGCAACCCCCGCATGTTCCGATTCCAGTGGTGTCGGCGTCAGCCGACCTCGTCAGGGTTACGTCGACTCGCGTTACCCGGGTCTCCAGTTGCCACGCACCAATCACAACTGCCGTACGTGCACGTGCTTCTAAACTACCTTGAAACTACCGTAACTGTTTCGCGATTCCGATATCGCGAAGCCGTCCTTAGAGCCGCGCCCTTTCGTACACCGCCCCCGGGGGCATACTTCGTGTCCAAACTTGACGAATGCAAATCGATTTAGCAACAAGCCGCCACGCCGCCTACCCGCACTCCGGGAAGGTCGGATTTCCGCGCGAGTTCATCTTGTTAGCATTTCGTCGACTTCGGAGATGAATTCGCGGTATCTGGGGCACATCGCCCCCTTCTCTCCGCCTACGAGACACTCCACAGCATACGCTGTATTTACTTTGTACTTGGTGCGTTCGTTCGCCGCGCGCGACCGTTTGTATTTTCTCCCGCTGTCGCTTGCCGACGTATTTTAACATCTCTCCTAAATTCGGGAGAACGATTTTCCTCAACTGCGCGACGTCGCCGGAGCGGACGTTTACGACGGAACACGTCTGGCATCGTGAGCAAATCGTCTGTCAAATATCCCGCTTGTCGTTTGTCTACCCGAGATACGCGGATCCGCTCGCACGGGTAGGTAAACTCCTTCAAAGTCGGGCCACGATGGCAATTCGCGACTCTACGCCTGTGGTCGCACCACCGACATGTGACATGTCACGAATACAGAATTATCGCGCGTGTCTTTTTCAAAGGTGACGCGGTGCTTCGGGCTCGTGGACACATATTGCTTGCTCTTCGCGGACGCGTTGCTCGTGAGGCGAGTATTTGCTCGGCTCCATTGTGAATACGCTCCGATATTCTACGGATTCCACGTGGCGTGCGCGTTCAGGGGTGTGCAGGTGTGCGCGGGAAATACGGGGTGGCTGTCCTGTGACGAATCGAACTTGCCTGCACAGTTTAATTAAGAATTAACCCTCCGCGCAATCTCTCCGCTCGGAATTGTCGCTGATCCACGTAGATAGCTATAGATCGGCTCCGCCTGCTTTCGCGTATCTCATTGCAGGTCGCGTCAATAAACGGAGGAGGGGCTTCGGAGCGAACGATGTTCCCGTGTGAATAAATTTTTTAACTGCGCAACAGTGACGTCTTTGTGACGGAATCGGAAATTTGCTTATACTTTCTCACTCTCTCTCTCTCTCTCTCTCTCTCTCTCTCTCTCTGTCTCTCTTTCTCTTTCTCCTTCTCTCTCTCGCTCTACGGAGAGAGAATAGCTTGTGTCGAAAGGTCGAGTTCGCACGAACTTCGATATTATGTGATATTGTGGTCAACTTCAATAGCTCACACATCGGGATACTATTTATTTATTTGGAAACTTTTAACTTGCGACATTGAATAATATCCAGAATGTGTTATGAAAATATTCTACGATTATTGCGAAATGGTTCGTACATCTGTTTGTTATCGCACGTGTTATCGTATTATTATTGGCGTAGAACTCGCACATTCGACACCGACAAGCTCAAAAGTGCATTTTCGCGAGATTATTGTTTGCATTTAATAATTGCCCGCTGTGAGATATCGAAAGCGAATGCTGGGGAATATTAAGGAAGTTCAGCTCCGCGTATTTGGTCCGTGATATATCTTCTGATTGGCCGAGCAGACTTGATTACTTGTCCCGATTCCTCAAGGAACTATAGTCGACTTAATTTCAACCGGGAGTCGAGTTCTCTGAGTTTATCTCGTAATACCAGTTTGTGTGCTTTGAATGGATGTCAGGGAATTAAACGAGACCTCGAAATCTACGGGGCGAGAGAGAGAGAGACAGAGGAGGCAGGGGGAGAGGAGAGACCGAAGATCCGAAGTGATTAAAAGAGAAAAAAATATTGTTATGATTATGCATATTGCGGTATTAAAAGGATCAGAGTTAGATTAATTGTTTCTTGTAATTATGTTTCTGTTAATCTATAAGTTGCTCAATCCCTTCGTTATCCTCGTCGAGAGATTGATCGTTCTCCCCTCCTCTTCCCTCCCTCTCTTGTTCGAAAATATTAATACGCGTGGATATACCGTACTAATGCAATACTGCAGTTAGTATCTCCTTCGTAATACATCGTAATATCGCAGTGGTCGATATTATTCCAACATTTCCGATCCATTTACATGAACGCTCAGATATGCCGTTATCGGTTGCTTGATTAAATTTTCTATCCTCCATACTAAATATAAATTTATTACTTGTACGTTTCTAACTATATATACCGAAAAGCTGGAATGGCTGTTATTTCGTAATTTGCAAGTTCCCGAAGCAACGCGCTATATTTGATTAGACACAAATTAATTCTTGCTCTATATTCGAATTATCCAGAAACGACATTAATCACTCTGATTCCACGATATTATTCACACGATATTATTTATTAATTATCTTCATTCATGAATGTAATATATTAGGAACCCGCGAAAATAAGTCGCCAAATCTTGGATAACCTCATTAACCTCTTAGGCACGGCTGAATTTTGCGCGGGGCTGTTTCTCGGCAGAGTTCGACGCGAATTACGCGTAAACGATACAGCACTGCAATGTGTGACGGACAATGCTGTTCTCTACGCGAGCACATTGGAATGAAGTTCTGGATGATTAAATTATAATTTTTCTTAAAGATATGATACATATACTTTAACTTTAAAAATTATAAGGATACGGATCGGCATGTTAAAAAGAGCAAATGGTATATTTATTTAAACGAAAAGCAACAATTCATACCTGACACTGGCGTATCAAAAACAAAGACTGTATATTCTGTCTGTATATTGTTAACACTGTTATAAAATGTTGTGAAGGGAAGAAAGGTGTGAAACAAGACATATGAAAACGATCAGTTAATTCAAACGGTGAGCGAGTGAGTCACTAGAGTGAGCCACACTATAGTGGCGCGTCGTTCAAAAAGATGACATCCGCGAAAGTCACAATAGTGGCGCATCGTGCCTAAGAGGTTAAGTCAAAGAACGTCATTCCTGAGACGGGAAATTAAACAACTAAAGAGCAAGAAACGGTGAATAACGATGACAGATATTTCGATCGAACATGGCACGCGCACTGCTTTGTTATAATTAATAAACGAACATGGTTGAAAATCTCCAACGAATTTTTGCAAGCCCCTAATGTATCCGTGTATCAAGTTAAGGATCAAGGACTGGTCAATCGCATGCAAATCTGTCACGAATGATCATCAAATGATTCGCTCGATTGCACGTCATTACAGATCGTCATGACCGAATACACACCGTGACTATACATCACGATCGCGAGCTAGATCCCGCGAATCCATCTTTCTCGTCGTTCGTCGACGCCTATCACCCGTGTCCGCGCTTTTCCACCTCTTTGAGGCAGTCCTCGCGATCGTAACACAGTCGATCGGCGATCTCGCACTCACACACACACACATATACACACATTCTCTCTTTCTCTCGTCAAGGAGGAGCTAAACGCGAGAATCTTTCATCCGCAGAACCATCAATAACGCGCAACGGGTCCTGAGAGCTATAGGTGTTACGCCGGCTCCACCCAGTTTCTACGCTTCGCCGCTCCCGCTTAACAAGGCAGGTTCAAGTGCCCATTGTCGGGTTATGAATACGGGAAACATGTTCGATCCCCACCTCGATGCACACTCGAGGAGAGCAGTTACAAAATTATGATATATCGCGCGTCACGCTGACGGCTGCGATGACATGCGCGCATGAAAGCGCGAAACGGACTTTCGGACATGGACGCTCTACGGGCGAGAACTTTGCAGCCGTAACTAGAGTTGCAATCTATACCTTTTTTATTTATCCATCAAGGCTTGATTTCGGTCATTTGGACAACAGTGAGCGATGAGGAGCTCATACGGATTAAAGCGCGACGCATTAAGACGCGAGAAAGGGAAAACAAGCTCGGTGTGTGTATGTGTGTTGCTTCTGTCATCTGTTGAAAATTTCCTGTACTTCGACCTTCTCGCTCGATTAAATAAAATCACAGATTGTAATATGTGTTAAAAGATAATTGAACGCTGCGTTTGTAAAATATTTCATCTCTGGGGCCGATGCCATCAACGTTTCTCTTGTACGTCAACAAATATTTGCGTACGAATTAGCAACAGACACGCGAGGTGTTTCGTTTCGAATAAAATATATGAGTGCGCTTGTGTGTTTTCGATGATGTAAAATGCGAGTGTTTGTGTTTGATCTCCCTTCGGAATTTGTTCGACTGTACCTTTCAGGGCATTTTACGATCGCACATGATCGCGTCGCTTATCGGTCCGGCGGCATGCCTGCCTAGCGCTCAACGCTTGATGCAATCAACTTGCGCAGTATTGTCGACCTAATGGACCACAATAATCATCGTCGGAAATGCTCGTTCCGCAAACCTACAAGAGCCGCTCGAAACGGGGAAATTTCACAACGCGCACGACGTCAAGGAAATCCTCACAATGGATTCGCCGCGTAACGCCAAAAGTGGCATATCACGCGTTTATCGAGGCTATAAAGTTCAGCGGGGAAATGAATGCGACCGCCGACTGCGACTCCAGACACGTTACGTTCTCGCGTTAAATTATTAGCTACGAAGGAGCAATGAATATGCAGCGATCCGTGATGAATTCGCAGATTCTCCGACAATAGCCCGGCGATGATCTCGTATTAATTTTAACGCGTAACACGCAAGTAACACGGTGTATTTGTTTCTCGGACATTTAGCGAAAAACGGCCGACAATTAAACGAAAAGACACGCGTTCGTATCGGCTTATATCGATTGAATCACTCTCCTGTCGCAAAATGATGTTATATTGCGAAAATTACGCGTTTATCCGTTGTACGTTGTGCGTATCCGTATACTTATTAATCAGTTATGTCGATTGCACGTACCGTCATTCGGCGTGTTTACCGCCTCTCTGCGACGAGCCGGTTTATAGCGCGCGTTCTGTGTGATGCATTTTAATCGCGGTAATATCGTCACGATAATTATTGGCTCCCTACACGAAATGCATTTGTACCGTAACTTCTCTCCTCGGACAACAATCGTCGCCGAGCTGATCACCCTCGTCATGCATTCCAGATGCTTCGGTCCCCCGGTGTTGTTTGCGCAAGTTGCATCCACCCTCAGTGTCCCCTCGCTATCTAATTTAATAAACGTCCCCGCGTAGAGAGAAGGAAAAGCGGAGGGGTTGCGGTTCGTCATCGGAAGAATGGCGATTCGCCGCTTACGCGCCGGCCGTCTCCGGCCGGCGAGTACCTCCTTTCGCTCGCGCACTTCGTCGGCGGCCCCGGAATGTTCAATTTGTACATACTTTGCACTTAATGTCGCACGCTGACATCCTATCGCGATAATGCCTGAACATTATCGAATGACGTAGCGATGCGGAATTTATCGACGCGTCCGGAATGAATTTGCGAATAAAACAGCCGCTCGCCGAGCATATTTCGCGATTAATCACGCGGGAAATGACGCTCCGCATTAATTGCGCGACGTTTCTGCGTGTCACGTGTACGCGACGGACAACTGTTAAATGTCAAAGGGCGCATTAAAGTATAAGAGATGGCGATCGATCGATGCGCGCGATCGTATCTGCTGATAGCAAGGAATAAACTGAACGTCGAGTCGTAACAGGCGAAGCGTAAGCAAAGCGAGAGAAAATACCGATGGGATGTAATATTCCTTTAATATGTATCGAAATAAAACTATAATACGTGTATCGAAATAAAATTATATATTAACTTAGCCGTTGTAACGATCGATTGTGATTACAGCGATAACGTTTTATTTCCACAAAATAATGGTGCTCTCGTGCGCATATAATTTCTTTCTTGCCGGACGATCGTTGATATATTGTTACACGCACATTGCATATTAAACTGCGTCGACTGTTTTACGCGAAGTCGACGAAGGTGCACGCGATTTGAAGTCCGCGATTGAAAGTCCGACTTTCGTACTCGACTGTCAGCCATTATTATCTCGCTGTTAGCAAGTTTCGCAGCTAAAGAGGGATTTCGAATTTCAATTTCTCGACGGAGAAAAGTACGAGTCACGACGGAGCTCTCCGTGGCAGAGGACACGACGCTATCAAGGCGAATAAAACACCTGTTCGCTGAGCTCGGCGCATCGACATCTTTCTTGGCTTTTACGAGCGATCGCGACACTGCGCAGTACTCCTAATACTACGTCATTTCTATTAAGTACTCCCTTTCAGGATTAGTACCGAATAGTCGAGCTCCTCGTATTCCCCGTGTACACTCGATAAATCGCACAAAATTGCAAATCACTCGATCTCTCGTTTTGCCATTCTCTATTTCTCGCATAGTTTTATTTCATTACTTTTATCGATAACCGCAAGATATTTGCGGTTTCGAATTTTTTACAGAGCTATTATATTCATATCGTGGATAATTGAACGAAGTCTTATATTTTTTAAACTATCTATCTAATTTATGGAAAAATCCGTGGCCGAGATAGCAACCTGTAGCTCTGCTGCTATTTTATCAAAGACGTCAAGCAATGGACTACTTTCATAGCAGTGCCAATAAAAAGACTCACGGAAGAGAGCAGTCGTGCTCTCGGTCGCCCGTAGAGCTTAAGAAACTCTGACAAATAAAGATTTATGACTGGGAGAAGCTGGTTGATCACGGAGCGAGGAACGGTCGGAAGTGGGAAAAATAAATCCCAACATTAAAAATTATTAAAGCGCCATAATCGCATACTCCTTTCTTTCTATTGCTGGAAATATTCTTCTACTCGAGAGCATGCAAATAGCGGCAACAGTCATATAATTGATGTAATTAATTCGCACGACGTGAAATATTTTCTGGCGCTCATTCTGGATATCATTGCAATTCGACATAATTCAAAATTACAACGATGTAATTACATTTTTCGTTTTAATGCTTCGCTTACCGACGACATTAATTAAAATAAAATATCGAAAGCACTTGAAAAATTTTCATCAGAAAATTCAATAGTGAAGCCGAGCAAGCAGATATTGCAGTATCATCGTTGATGGAACGCGTGATACCGACGCATATTTTTTAAAGAATTCCTTCAGCGAGTCTCTCGTGACTTCCTTCCCATTGGCTCTATTTCTCACTTTATGTATCATCTATGTGATAAAGATATGCAAATCCAAAGGAAACGTCGTTTCATCTCCCGTGGTGGGCGTAAAAAGGACGCGCACGTGTAGTAGTTACGCACAGACGAGTTACCATTTACCGACGCACTTGGTTTCTTTATTAGGAATGATATAGTGTGCATATGTGTGCGCGTGCGCGTGTGGGAGTAGAGTAGGCAGTGTTATTGTCAGACGTTGCGTCTTTCTTCTGATGGTAAATTTCGATCGACGCATTAGAGTGCCTTGGTTCGTGAGAAAAATACACAAGCCCTTTGACATATATACTGGCTCGGAAATTGCGGGGTTCCGCCGATATTTTCGCTCTTGACATTTTTCACACCCGTTAGAGAAAGACCCGATAGAGAAAAAGGAAGAGAGAAAAGGGGAAGAGAGAGAGAGAGAGAGAGAGAGAGAGAGAGAGAGAGAGAGAGAGAGAGAGAGAGAGAGAGAGAGAGAGAGAGAGAGAGAGAGAGAGAGAGAGAGAGAGAGAGAGAGAGAGAGAGAGAGAGAGAGAGAGAGAGAGAGAGAGAGAGAGAGAAAGGAATAACTAATAAAATCCTGTCTCGTAATTCCGGTCTGGATATTAATTTTTTACAAAATATCAATCTCAACAAAATATTAATTTCATATTTTATCAGGGGAATATTTAACGATTAAAAACGGTTTACCATGAAATTTTTCCTACGAACAGATGAATTCCAGACATGGGGACTCTTTGTGTACTCAAGGAATTCGTATTCATTGTCACGAAGCTTCTCCTGGGGATATAATCGTCTCGTCTTTTGCGACGGGGCGTCGTCAATTATTCTACAATTTACTTCTCGTTGCCCGCGCGTGTTTTTAGTCGGCTCCGAGGCGGCCTTTTTGTTTACTCAGGCAGGAGCATGTAATTTTTCAAGGATCACCGAATCGCTCTTCAGGGTAAGCAATAGGATCATCCTTAAACCTTCTCCACAGGCTACTTGCCTTTCGACTTTCGCATAGAATTACCACCTCGAGCAACACTCACAATAATGTCCTGCGGTTTCTCAGACCACAACGTGGGTGCTGGCCCCGAGTCGCCATGCCCATGAGCACGAGAAGGACGCGATTCGTTCGACCTTTCATTCATTGCGCGGCCGATGAATGAAACCAGGACAGACACTTGGCCTTTTGGGCGTCCCGGAAACGTTCTCAGTTGGTAAGTCAAACCCCGTCGCCACCCTTGAGGATGCTCAAGCCATTGTCCCTGTCCTCCCTTCCCGCCTTGCTTCTCTTTCTATCTACCAGTTGCATTTTATTATTATGTGCGCGGAAGTTCGAGAAAAAAATCCCATTGGTGTGAGAAATTTGAATTTTACGCGCTCGCCGAATCGTTTTCGTACCTGCGTCGCCCGGGATTCTTCTGAGCTACAGGTACTCCAGGCTCACAATGACGACGTCTCGAGCACTTGTGAATGAAACTCTTACTACGGGGCCCGAGCCGAGAAGAAGAGATTTTACCATCTGGTCAGTCGGACTTACTACGAGGATAATAACGGCCACTCGGGGGTCATTGAAACCGACGATGATCCCGCCAGAGTCCGAGGTTTTTATGTCCCGTTTATTTACGGTGTCTCGAAAGAGAGAGAAGAGGGTGGGGGGAGGGGGGAGGGGCGGCACGCAGAACCAGTGGCAAAGATGATCGGGCCCGACGCGGACACGTGTTTCACGGGATCAGCGAGAGAAGTCCCGTTCGCTCGACGACAAAGTGAAAGAAGATCGACCCGGCCGGCGTTGTCCTTCCACCGGGAGCTCGCGAAGGAGGCATGGCCGGTTATCGATTTCGTATTAGCGCTCGCAGACGGTGAGAACGAGGGTATTTCTCGTAAACTCACGTCGGACCGGCGCGCTACCGGTGTTCTTTCCCGGTGTTTTTTTTCTCGCGTTTATAGTCGCGATGTTATGGACCTTGCCCCCTCCGTTCGACCGAGCGTTTTACGGTGTGCACATAAGCGCCGGACTTTTTTATGCTTTATTAATAGTTTAATAAAAGGGTGGCCAGTGGAGATCGCAACGCTGAAAGTCGATGTTTTATGCGCCGTAAACGGAAATTCCGGCCGACCGAAAGGGACGAGAGAATTTTTATCGAAAGAGCGGATATTTTTCACGTGTGGCAATACGTTTGAAAGATATTTCACCTTCGCTGACGTCCTTTAATGACGTCTTTTTCGGCTTTTTCGCTTCTCTCAAACGCGTTATTTGCTTTTCATTTCGTATCCGTGTTTACTTTTTTATTATGTAATGATAACGATACATTTTATATTTACGATCGAATCTTTTGCATTAGAGTTACATTTCCGATATCTTCTGTTGGACCGCGGAAAATAACTCGACGTTTTTGAGGTTGGTGATCGCAGAAAGATACGTGAGTGTCAGGTGCCATCGCACGAGAGATCGATTTCCTCGTTTAATTCGTCGTTAGTGGCAGGCGATACCACAGGTGACGCAATTTATGGCGATACCGCGAACGCGATCTTCGGGGACATGGGTAAAACGAGTCGACATAAATGTGAAGATGTGTGTATGAGTGGTATATATCGATGAGTGGTTTACGTGAGATACTCCCCTGCGATACACGATATCTGTATCCGATATCCATTGGAAGGAAATAAATTAGCAAACTTTTTATCTTCGCAAAAGAGAAATACCCATTTAATTTGTCATGATCTGAAGTGGTGCGTAAATACTATCGCGATAAATCGAGTGACTAAAAATATATTCTGCGGAATTCAATCATTTGATGGTCTTGCACGTTTTTACAAATATATATCTCTTTTACAGATATGTATCTCTTAGTTGAAAATAGCGTGTTGTCCGATAAGTTCGTAGAGATTTTTGCGAAATATGTCAAGCATGACATTTCTCTAGTTAGACATATTCAATTTATTGACATTCATTCAATAATGATATTCAATATTGATCGTTTTTCTTTTTCCATAACAAGCCATAAAAAGAAGAAAATAAAGTCTCTCTCTCTCTCTCTCTCTAATTGTAAAAATATCAGCTAAATTTTCTTTAAAAATCCGTACGAATCATCCAGTATATGTATGTTATAAAAATATTATATTGTTATTTTTGGAAATATATAAATTAATAGGGGAAAATATTAAAAATTTGAAAAACGCTATCGATTTAAATACGTGTACTCGATTACATTAGTATTCAATCTCTAAGATTCTGTGTACGTAGTTAAAGGTTAATCTTTTAATCTCTCTTCGAGCTATCTTTAAATATGTAAAAAATTTAAAGATCGTTCCTCTGTACAAGAAAAAAAAAAAATACGTTTCATATTCCAGCAGTAATGCGATTATACGCTAACAGCGTCGTTTCGAATTGCCCACGATTTTTTATTTTAACTTTTTAATCTTAAATTATTATAAGCATTATAATAATTCTATAAATTATATGTATGTATATATATAAACTTTTAAAGC
Source organism: Harpegnathos saltator (assembly GCF_003227715.2). NCBI lineage: Eukaryota > Metazoa > Arthropoda > Insecta > Hymenoptera > Formicidae > Harpegnathos > Harpegnathos saltator. Next base: position 1,154,964 of record NW_020229890.1, read on the forward strand.
CTAATATTATAATTATAAAAGCTCATTAATATGCAATATTGATCTTCAAATCCTTTTCATTAATCTTACAAAGTCATTATTAACGCAGTAATCTTTCTCATCAATGCGATTTATATACTGCATGCACTAAATATAAATATAAATATATGTGGAGTGTACAAGTATACACTCACCATTGCTCTTTGACACATCCTGCGATGTCCAGACTTCCAAATGCAGGTTCTCAGTATCCTACCTTCCAAGCGTGCAATCGTCGTTTCATGTCGGTTTCATTTCACTTTATTGCACTGCGATCCGGACCGCGATAGTACTTTACGTTTAACGATTGGATGAAAAGACGAGATAAATCGCAGCGAGTCGTGAAGTACGTGAAAAAATTATAAACCGGAAATTACGACGCTCTCGATAAGGTCGAGTAAAAAAAATGAAAATATTCCGTTTCGTAAATATTTATAATTTAGCAAAAGACGAGATTCTTGCTTCACGGAAATTCTATATTTTCACTCTAGTCTTAAATATAAACTTCGATTTTCACCGGAATGACTTTACTACCTTCTTCACGTGTAAAAAATAACGAAGTTAGCGCGATCATAACAACTACAATTTCGCGAATTTCGCGTGTTCGCGCAATTTTGATACGCAATTTTAATGCATATTTTGGTATATAATTCTGGTACACAATTTTGGCGCACTATTAATACATATTACATATCGCTTGAAACAATTAGAGAATCATGTTGAACAAATAGCTCCGTTTAATAATTCACTATTTTGAACTAAATATAATAAATGTTAAATGTGTATCTCTGTATGTAGGTTTAATAAGTTAATAAATTAAATAAAAAATAATGTGATAAAAATAAAATGATTGTTTATAAAAACGATCCCCTAAGTGTCTCGAGTTTCTTACATACGTTTCAAAACTCAACACTGAGAGAAAAATATTTGATATTTTTTTGTAATTATAAATGTATAATAAAATAATTGTAATTTAAAAAAGTTATTTTTGCAGTAAGTGTTTCTATAGTAATATTGATAATTATATTATATGCATATAGTTACATTGCTTTTTTATTGGAACTCAAAACAAATAAGGTTAGCGTTACAAATGAGACAAATAATTTTAATGAGATTTATAATTTTCTTTCTCTCCGTGTATATATGCAATAGTACTACAAGCTAAGTAAATCGCATTGATTTTTAATATTACAATCACTAATAGATCCATCACCTGAAATCTTTGCTTTTGACTCACCGATTTCCGGAAACTCAGGAATAACTACGTTCTGCTACAGTTCTGGAACAAACAGATACAACATCTCCGATTAGACACACGACTTAAAGCGACTTAAAGACGAGAAAAGCACGCGTGGGTATAGCCCTGTTAACCTCTTATGATCGTTGTGACTAAATACTACTTACTTAGATAACTTAAATTTAGTTTTCGATCGCAAAAGGTTAATAAGTAGTAGAATGCAACAAGTCTTTTAACCTTACCTCGAAGCCGACTCCGCTCGGCCCGAACCGGATCCTCCGGTACAGCAATCGCATCCGCCGAAATTGCAAGTTGTAGTTCCGGACACTCACTGGACACTCGCGTAAACACAGTTCGGTCGGGGAAACGCGCGTCAATTAACTCTTAGACTGCAAACGATGCAAACATACATGAGACGAAAACGTTCACAAATAGCTGACGGCGCTTAAATATATCTGACATTCAATGCCCACCGTGTGTAAAAGCGTCTTTAGGCGTCCTCATTCATTAACATGCGCGAAAGTGCGATGCGAAAGCATCGTTACAATTAGCGTTAACTTCACACCGTATGCAGTGATCATTTCACTTCCGTGCGACCTGCGGCGATTTAAAGGTTATAAAAGGTTAATTCGATACCGACGAAAGTCCGATTAAGTATCCCGAGATTCGACGAAATATTTGAATTTCTTGAGAGGAATAGCAACTAACTCACCGATAGCCCACGTAGTATGCGTGGTGTCACACGGCATTCTGAAATGTAAAGGAAATATTCGAGAATATATACACGAGTGTAAGTTCAACCGTCTTGCATCAGGCGATACCATCCATGAAAGACCAAAATATTTTGAGTGATTTCTTTCGATCGTTCAGTGGTAACGACGTGTGAGACACTTCACGGGAGATGATGTAACTATCTCTCCGCGTTGTTTTGGTACTTTTATACATCTCGCACTAGTTCGTGACCGAATGATTACGACTTGTGCCGAGAAATGCCGAATATATCGCGACGTAGATTCGGCACGTACGTCTGTCGCAATTCTCATTGAGTGATTAAAATATTTTTTGTCGGTTTTTGAAATATTGCTGAATGTTGTACAACTTGTTTTGTTGATCATTACGAAAAATACACCGCGGTTCTAAATGCAGCAGTATTTTCCAACATTTGTCGACATGTTTCATCGGATTCACGCGCGCGCGCGCGCGCGTCGGTCTAATTTAACCTAACCTATTTTGCGTTTCTCCGATTGAATTCGAATCCTCAACCTACGCGAGTGTCAGTACCACAATCGAATAGCCGGAGTGTCGTGATGGAGCAGAGGAAAACAAGATCGCAAAATTGAGAAGCCAGGACGAAGGACACAGGATGCCGGAATATAGGCAGCGATCTCCGTCATGTATCTCCAGGTATGTGAAATAATTTATTACAGACGATGTTTCGATTTTAATGGATACTCGACTAACCTGCCAAAAATAAAGATATCCGAATCGAAATTTAGATCGATATTTACAGCTGACCGTTATTTGATAAATAATTATAGCTTCATGAATATTAGATTGCCTATCGCACAATTTTTTGGTACTTGCGTATTCATTTTAAAAAACATGAGAAACACCAATCTTTAAATCTCGAGGTTCTCCATTGGGGTCCATCGAGTTCGATGGAATTTGCGGGGTCCATGTAGAATCTAAGTCTCGATTCGGGAAAGAGAAGATATGGCAGCGACTTCTCGCTTGAAAAAAAAGCACCATTTGCATCTTTCGTCCTCTCGGCACACTGCGTGATACCCGAGATTCGCTCACATCGGTGAGACAGAAAACACGATCGCCGAGGTGTAGCAGCGATTTTATCGGGAATGCAGCATTTCCTTTCTCTCCCGGGGGAGAAATTTCACGGGAAGCATGCCCGCGGGAGTTCCGCGAATCAATTTAGTCGCGCGGTGGTTGCGATAGAAAGGACGTTGGATCCATTTTTGTCGCGCACTGCAAGAATTTCTTTGTGGCGCGCGAGCGTCGGAAGAATGCGAATCGGGAATGTTTCGGAGCATCGCGGTGAGAAGGGGAAGCTCGAGCAATTTCCGCTCTTTGTGAACGATGCGACTCGCGATGAAACCATAATCGGCTGCGTCACCGTCCGCATTGACCCTCGACTTTTTCGCTCATGGAAACTGCATCATGCGCGGAGGAGTGAAACCGATCAGACAGACGCGTCGACGAATGGAACAGTGTCATTACGCTCCGCCATCGCGCTCGTCAGGTGATGCACTTAATTGCCAGTTAATTGTCGGTTCTACGCGTGAGATGTATCGCACCATGTGCGTCCGCGGGTCGATTAATCTTTCGAAGGATATGAATGGAAATCGACACGTATGGGGAGATGGAGTTTCACTGTATTGTTCTTGCGTTTCTTTTTATGCCTACAAAACACAGCGCATTCTACGGGCGAAATACAGTTTCTGTGTCTAGCTTTTGAAGCTGTCACTCATACGATAGGCGAAATTTCGCCAGCCAAAAGTTTAAATGTATAGAAAAAGCTTCGTCTCGCGAGGATAATTTGTTTAACCTTCGACACTAAATAATCGTAATTTTCGTCTGAGTCAGATGAGTTTGATCGTTTGTAGAAGTAAACTCGACATCGTTTATCTCAGGAACCAACGTCTCGCAGAGATGATTTCGCCTCGAAGTCATCTCGTTAAAAACCGGGCGAGTTTCTTCCGCCCCTGGCAAAACCAGACGAGTGTGACTTACGACAGCATGATTTGCTGGTAAACAAACCGCATGACTGTCTGCATTTTTTGCCGGCCATGGTTCTTCTACGAACATGGTTGGCATTCTATTTACCGGCGAGATCATTTCTCGCGGTGAAATGGTAGCAGCGCGCGGAGACGCATTCGCGGAAGGAGCGGTCCGCTTTAAAAATGCCCTCAACCGCTTTCGACTTACCCTCTCGCTCGCGGACAGCTCGCTGATTTGTATGTTTTTTACTGAGCACCAAATAACGTTTTCACGAATAAGTCGAGTGGTAGAAGCGCGGCGAAATTTTCAACAGTTGCGACTGCAGTTCCTTTTCCGCTCTGTAGATTGGAATATTAATAAACATTTCTGAGCGCGTGGGGTGTTGGGTATAGCATCAAGCTGTTCCGAGACGAAAGTGTTTAGTTTTTAGGTTGTGAAATTTGAAATTTTATAATTGCGCACTTTCTCAGGTCGTTTAATGAAAATTTGAATTAATTGGAATGAATGAACAAATGTTTGAGTGAGGAAACATTTCAGAACGTTTACATACGTGTCGTTATTGATTTTGTTTCCGAAGGGAAAAATGCGGCAGAAAGTAGGTTTATTTTCAGTTAATTTTAATTTTCGGGACGGCCCTTAATACGTTAAATTAACTCGCAGGTACCGTGCGGCTTTCGCTGACAAATGGGAATCCGCGGAAAAGTTCTGCGTAAAAAACGAGCCCGGGATTTCGTTGTGTTCTGCGATAAAATTCGACGATTTATCGCGCGAGACGTATACCTCGTGGCTATATCACTCTCCGGAGATTCTGGAGATAAGAGGAAGTAAATCGCGAGCCGCGGTGCCGGGAATTTCAAAAGAGCGATATCAGACTAAAATTTAAGATCCATGCCGGAGACATATTTATAAAACGAAATTGTTTCACAGTTAAATTGCGTGTGAGTTAAGCCGCCTTAAGCGGTTGTAAATTTACGTGTACTGCCTGCGTAAAATTGACGTTGAGTCGTATTTAAAAATTGAGGGCTCGCTCACGCTACTTCACTTCCATTTCCACACTAATCCGTACGCCGGTAAACACTTTCTCCCTGGCACGGTTGAATTATTTTTCTTTCGTTGTCCGCCTTCGACATCTGAATGAAAGGACCGTTATAAAAATAAATATATAATTATTGTGTATTTATATAAATGAGTATTCTCGTGTGCTCTCATTAGCTTGGTAAAGTTATTTCTCCACGCAAGTGTTGCATTACATATATTATGGCAATTTGATAGCGCTGCTGAGGAGGGCTTAAATGAACCGAAACTACAGGCATTAAGTTATCAAACTCTAAAAGGCCGGTAATACCTGTAACTTAGTTCCTCATCGGCTTCTTTCGCAGTTAATAATTGACTGGATACTGCCTACGTTGCTCTGAAATGCTCTGAAATGGAGCTGCATTTTATGATTATCAAGCGCATTAATATCATTGAAACGCTTATATTTAAAACTAGTGAGATGAAATAAGCGGAAATTGACTAACGCGCATACACGCACACACGTACAGCCGCAATTTCACGGTTCGCGGTGCGATTTACGTTAATAAATTGCGAACACTTCTCACCATACGCGTCATTTGTTGGCTTCGCGGTTGTAATCGTTTGTCGATACGAACGCAACGGACCTGCTGTGTTCTCGCGTGCAATTGTAATTCCGCCCCCGAATTACTTAAATTCTGCTCTAATTGCGAGTCCTTGTACAATAATGATTCCATTACACCGCAGCGTATCAAAGTCGTTATTGCGTTTACCACGATTGGTCGTGTAGTGAACGATGCACTCTTGTGTTCATTAGTACGCGCTTCGATACGATTTACCAGTTATCCTCGAAGTATACAATAAATTCGCGATACGTTGAAAATATAGGAGAAAATCAAACGAGGTGTATCGGAAGACGCGGTTGAGTGGAAATTACATTATCGATCTAGAAGTTTCGATAAAGAGAGAGAGAGAGAGAGAGAGAGAGAGAGAGAGAGAGAGAAGATCGATCAAGAGAGTTTTCAATTTTATACAGAAGTAATATTTCCACAAAGTTTCGTGCGATGTGCGCGCACACCAAAGCGGAAGCCAATAAGTGCCTCGCACTTATTCCGCAAATACGGTGAACGAAAAAGATCGGGTCGAGATTTATAGGCCGATGCGGTGCCAAGTACGGGGTATGGCTCGACGAAGCGTGTTGGAAGTTGGAAGAAAAAAAAAGAACAAGAAGAGAGGAATGACTTTACGTGAAGGAGAAGGGAAGCGAAGAGTGAAGAGACGGGGGGAGGAAATGGGGTGGAGTGCATCTGCGGCTGGCTCGTTCGGTTTCGCGTTCGTATTTTCCCGCTGCACTCACGCAAACGACGGCTTAACCGAGCCGCGACCACCGTGCATGCCTCCATACACGCGTAAGTGCGAGTTTTTGCTTCTCGTCGGTCTTTCTTGTGCACGCTCAGTTGTATCGACGACGACGACGATGCCGATGATGCACTGCGAGGAGACGCCCGCCGTTTGTGAGACGTGTCCTCCTCGAGAGGCGTGAAATCCTTGGCGCTTTTCGGAGATCCTCGAGAGATCCACCATGTCGAATCTCGATGGGGGGCTTTATTGCGCGTCCGACAAATCGCTCGGCCCTGACGCGGGAAATCGGCGTGGAACGAGGCGGCAGCTGGCGAAGACTTTCGCCGACTTTTGCAGACAGTTTTTCAGTGCTTTGCTCTGAAGAACGATGACGAGGCTTGTCGAATTATCGCGGTCGGAAGCGCATCATCGCAGTTACGGCCGTGTCGTTACGACGAAATCATGTTGTTAATTCTTTAAACGATATATTCGTTGTAGACGTTGGAGGAGAAATTGCTGTTACAGTGAAACGTTTATTAATACATACGTGTAGCGATAAACGCTAAGAAGTAGCTCTTGTTGTAACTGGAAAGTGCACGCTCAAGAGCTTCAAAACGACCCGCTTTCCTGGGCTTTCAGTTAGTGTCCACCGAGGAAACACGAATAAAAGGATCCGAGTTGCCTAGTTGGAAAATGCTCTTACTCAACTCGAGAATGGTACTCGAGCGAGTACACATATATATCCATTCTGGTCATTTGAAAAAAAAAGAAAACCAGCGAAACTTTTATTGCGCGCGCGCGCGAGATAGAATTCATAAGGATAACCATATCATCTCATCATCGACGAAAACATATCTCGCGTGCGGGATTTCCGTTACGACCGCGCGTGGTCGTTCGTATCGCGACCGAGTCTCTCCAGTCGGCGACCAAGCATCCAGATAGACCGATAGATCTCGAGAATCCCGAACGTATCGATGTTTCCGCGGGGACAAATATGTTTTCATTCTGGAGCACTGGGTATACCCTCGGTCTGACCAATTTGTCAGAGAACCGAAGGAGACGGCGCGTCGCCGACAAAGCCGGCGGTGTAGGTAGTCTCGCAAGTGTGGCGAAACACCCCGTGCGAGCTGGGGCGGAAGGGACGCGTTGGCGAAGGTGAGAAGGTCGCGCGAGAATATCTAGACGAGCAGCGAAAACTTTCGAATAGAGCTAGCGACTCTGCACGCGGACACCTGGCGGCTACCTGGACACTGCAGGGCGTGACGTAATTTATCCGATGGTCCGTCACAAGCAGTAAACCCCTCTTGACTCAGCCCTCCTCCTCTTCATTAACGCGGCCAGTGGGACGCTCACCGACAAATTGTCGGATTCTGTACAATGCGCGGATGGAGAAGAGCTAATTTAACGTAACCGACATTGTTGATTTGGACGCCCGTGTCGCCGTGAATACCGATAACACAGGACACGTGCGATTACGATTGAAATTGCATTATACCGTACACAACGATTGTGTGATCCTTTGCGCTAGGATTTTGCAACAGGGCAGTACACTATCACACGATACAGTAAATTTAGTCCACGAAACACTAGATTCGATCTTGTTTACTTTTCTGTTTATTCTGAAGGAAAATTCGAGCAAATTTAATTTTACTCGTCGAGGATTTTTACGTCCTTTTTCTGCGTGAGGAATAAAAGAAGGCGTTCACTTTTACTGGAGAGTTCTACGTACAGTGTTTAAATTTCAAATGAGCAGAATGGCTCTGGGAAGGATTTCTTCTGCCATAGCCGGAAAATACAAGAGGATGAGGCGGCGATGCTTTGTTATGCGAAGCGGAATCCACTTAGCTTAATTTTCTTCTCAAGGGAGGCATCCTGATAAAACAGAAATAGAGACAGCGAAAGAGAGATTTTCATGCTTCGATTTCCAGAATTCCAAGAATTTGTCATCTGTAACGCTGGGGTGCCGTGGCGGAGTTGGTGGCAGAGGTCCTTGCCGGTCTAAATCTAATCCAGCTGACCATTGGTGCACCTGTGCAGAGCCATAAACCGGGAATTATGCTCGGTTAGATTCGTCGGCTTTTACTGCTGGTTATACTACCGATCCCGAGCCAACGTTGACCACCGTTAATTATTCACACGCGAGCGAAATCGCGGCGACGTCATATAAAATTAATGAGCTCGTCGTTTCGCCGCGTAAATAGGGGCTAAACTCGACGAAATTTACTAGGATTATGACGTATAGGTCCGTCGAGATCATTATACGGGGATTATTAAATGGTATGTAATATGCATGTTTTTCGCAAATCGTGATTCGAATTAAGCCGTTTAATTAAGAACATTACGTCACGATGGTGTAACTTCTAAAACAATAAAACAATAGACGATAAGGTTATCATGCGTTAATCGTTCATGAGTTAAAAACAAGAATATCGCAATTATTATCTCGAAAAGGACGTGTTATCTCCCTGTGTGCGAGTGTATTCTTAGCCTGTGAAAAATCTAGACCGCAAGAAAAGGAAAAGGAAAGCACAAGTGATCTTTTCTTTTTTCAAGGCAATATACGGAGAAAAATGCTTGGTCGAGTGCAATAGTTTTCTGGTGAAATATGAACGACTCAGAAATGTCGGCTGAAGTTATCAGAATTCCGTCTAAATTATCAAGATCTCCGGTTAACTGAAACGGAATTTTGATATGTTCAATTTATTTTCTGAATTATTCATATTCCACCAGAAGACTAAACATTTTTCTCCGAGTATGATGCGGAACGTTGCAATGCTGGAAACTAATATCGAGCAGTCCTTAAATGGAACATGGGAGTCAATGTGCCACGTTAAAATCCATTTTTCAGGATCCTGAGTTTTCAAAAATAATATATCTTCATCGTGATATCCTATTACAGACTACTATGTCATGGGACATTTACACTCTCGAGTTCGCTGCTCGAGTTAATCCTCACTGTGCAAACTCTTTTGCCGTAACTCAACGTCGAGCAGACGCGAACATTTATCCGTCGCGCATGCCGGTGCATGGCGATCGATTGATGAGACCAATTACGAGATTTACGAGTCAACCGGCCGATTCGCCAGGCCGCTTATTAATTTACGTTCCCGCCGGAAGACGAGGATCTGGTCGGACGAGGACGGGTCGTGCGCCGGGCAAAGAACACGGACCATCGGGCTCCCGATGGTATCTTTATATTGCATTATTGCATTAAGCACTTCTGCACACAGAGCGAAGGGTAGCGCATCGCGCCGGGCCAACAATGAGAGGGCACCCACGGGGGCCCGTGAACTCGAGCGCGTTCTACGGCTGCGTATTATGGGCCGCGCGTACAATAGATGGGTTCGATCAAACACACGCAACTCCCAAACGCCGAGCTCACACACGCGCTGGAAAATCCTAGCCGGTGGTGCGGACGCCAACCATGGGCCATGGCGATTCACCTCTGATATTTCGCGTCGGATGTATCACGATATTGTGTCGATTGCTGTTGGGCCCCTACCGCGGGTCGCGGTCGCGGCATTTATATATCGCCGGTATATATCGAGAGAAAAATTACTACTCCGGTACGTTGATCGCGATGCGTGCGATGCGTCAAGTCGGCTAATAGATTATCAGTAACGCGGTTACCAGTTAATTCTCCTTTCGCTCCCAAACAACGTGATTAACGCACGCGGTTGCTGTTCGTTTGCAATTTTTGAAAGATTTTTCAACGTACACGTTGTATATGTTTTATCTACGCAGCTTGCACGCGATCATGTAGAAGGCGAATTCGCCGTCTCGCATCTCCGTGATAGTGCTCGTCATCTTTTGAAACCTCGTGAGAAATTCTAAGAGTTCCTTGCTCAATGCGCCGCTCAATAGACGTCGGCTTGCATAACGCAGAGAGGCGCTTCATCAAACGTATCGCTTCCCCCGAGGCGATCATCTTTTTTCTCTTCTTATGTGCCCAGGAAAAGTTATAACTGTATAGCCCGCGGATCCGGTGAATGCCATAACGATCATCTCCCTGTTTGTTTATGGAACTAGTCGGGCGGGTTGGGTCCGACTGTTTAACGAGCCATTAAACGGCAGTTCGCTCGTTTCGTGAGCATCATTGCGTCGCTACTAAATTTATGAGCCACACGCGAATCCTCGTTAGATAAATCACGAGTTTCTCTTATTTTCGTTAAATAGCGTTCGACCGCAGCTGAAAGTTTATCACGCGAGACATTAGCCCGGCGAGCTGCAATGTGAATATCTACACGAGACTCGAGTAATTATCTCACAGTATTTTCACCTCGAAAGAACGCGATTTTACGAAATGAGATTTACGAGGAGCGCAAGCTAAAAGATTTCATTGATAATTGCATGACTGACAGTCTAGTGATAATCCTACTGAAATATACGCGAACGCTCTTCATTTCGGTAATATGGAAACGCATGCAGCTTTCATGACTGCGCATTAAAATTGTCATATTTATAATTCACAAATAATATGCTCTTTGGAATTAGTTTATTTGCGAAATTCTATCGTCACGTAAAATACGAAGTGATATGAAATTTATACGGTAATAAATAAAGCACGTAATTTTCGCGCCTCCAGCTCCATCAAGCGTGTTACATGAACGTCAAGTGCACGCGTGTGCGTGGCATAGTGCATGTATGGTATTCTCTAAAATTTTCATGTTAATTGCAATATCGAGACGATATACCTATTAAGCCCGGAATATGAATTTATACACGCAGCTGTTCGATATTGTCCCACAAAAATGTGTATCAAATAATTCCATTAGGTCGCAACCGAGCGCGACGTAAAAAGTTCGATAAAATCTTTTCCGTGTCTTCGGTTACCGACGCGAAAGTACGCGAAGGGACGAAAAAGTCAAAGACAGCTTTTTCTCTAATTTCTTTCAGAGAAATCTCACGGTACGCGCTCGTTCTCTCGGAACTTCTCGTCCCCGGTCGTCGCGGGATTCGCATCTTTCAAGCGGTCACGCGTTCTTTCGTGTAATTTCTCATGAGATATGGTCTCCGAGAGACGACGCATTATTTTCAAACGAATTTTCCACGCCCTCGCGCGACGTTTGGAGATTGCATTACGAGAAAAACGAAAGAAGCCGGGAAAAAAGACGAGGGAGGAAGATGAAGTACGAAGTACTTTCGACGTCGCATCCAGTATCGCTTTAGCTTTTCTGCCCTGTACATTTTGTGAAATGCACTGTTTATTCTGTAAGTTACGGTAAAAGTACTCTCGGTTTGTATTTTGGGATAAAATCGGAGAGAGTAGAATTTTCCTCATCACACACGTTTATCGACCGTTCCGTTTTTCCGTCAATCTGTCTATTCACTTTAATCCATTTCGACTGCGATTTTAACGAGTCATTATATCATATAATTGAAGTGTACATTAAAGCAAGACGCGTGGCAAAGATCCTTCTTTATAGGGACTAAATCTCTTTCGGCACAACCCAATGGGCGTGTGGTTTCACGACCACTCCCTTCATTCTTTCCCGAAGCAAGGGCTTAGTAACGAAAAATATGCAAAATAATTTCGTTCACATCGGAGCTGTAAAGTCGAAATATGGTGAAGAAACAGCTCTGTGTGTGTGCATATTGTTGCAATTATACTTTTGTAGTCTGAACGTATTCATGAAGAACTAGGTATGTTGTAATAGTATATACGTATTTCGATATGCATTTAATTTGCAAGAAATCATCAAGTGCGAGATTTTTTGTTACATTTTTTTCCAAAAGGTCGCGAAGTTTCAAAGATCATAGAAATGTCTCTTCGACGACGTATATGTTTCACCAGCTGTTTTTGATGACGACGGATGAGCAAAGGGGTCGGTCGTTCTCTGAATGACAGAGACAACAATCGATGTCGAGCGAGGAGTCAAAACGCAGAAGGTGGGTTATTGTGTAATCGCTGTTAATCCGTTGAACAACTCCCAAACTGTCACTGAACCATCCCCGTACGTACGACAACGCAAATACCCGACTGCAAGACTGCAAGAACCGCAGACCGATATCAAATACCCACGGGTCATGAATTTCAAACGGTGTATCTGAATGCGAGCGGAGAATGATCAGAAATACGTTTCCTTTGTACAAGAAGTTTGCTGGATTCACGAAATGCCATTGTGGTAACAACGTTGGTGATCTCTTCCCGTCGCTGAGTATCGACTGCTACGACAATTGGCAGTTCGATTTCGTGGATTAGTCGTTTTGCAAATAATCTTGGTTTCTCTCAGGTCCAGCCTCTCGCGTATTAGCCGGGGACATTTCGTATAGTGTAATCCTTGCGATATTATTGTAAGCTTAGGTTGATATTTCTTATGTTCGGTAAGATCTCAGATAGGCTCTCGATGTAACATTTTCTCGTTCCCTGAGTTGCGTCAAATGACGTGAAAGATGATCGATTGTAAGTCTTTGTTTTTTTTTTTTCGGGCAGCAGTTTGCTTCTGGTAAACTGACAGAACTTTCTTATAGAGCTAATATTTAGCCACTGAAGGTGCGATGGACCGATCTATGTGATTACTTCGTGAAATTTTGTTTCTCGTCGACAAAATCTCGTCGGAAGTTCGAACGTGCCCAACGTGCTGCTATGATTTACCGTTTACATTGCATGAAGGCAATTTAAGAAATTTAATGCACCGACCTGCTCTACTTTAGTCCTTCGTTAGTCGCAATATTTTTCACCCATGAATAGTCGTATCTCATATACATATTAATTGTCCTATTATTCCCTTTTACTATTTACTGAGACAATTTTTCTTTCATTAACACTTGGCTGGTAGACCAGACCACTAAAGTATATAAAAAATAATGAAGAACAAATTGACAAGTAGGGGATGGAAGGATAAAAAATCTTGAACTTGAGGCTTGTATAGCAACGGCGATACATTGTAGCTTGAACGTGTATCTATTGGATATTAATAAATTAATAAAATACTTTAAAAAGTTTGCACGGGTTGATAAGCGGTAAGAAAGTGCGGAAAGAAATACAAAGTGGATTTAATTGTGTTTCCATATCACTTGAAGCATACAATTTATGTATATAGCTACATTCCGTGTCCCTAATCGCTTCAATTTAGCACTCATGGAAATCGATTACATATTCAGTTGTCACGCGATGCTGCCCTCAAACTGTTTGCAAGCAGCTTTTATACATTTCAAAATTTGAATATTTTTTATACAAACATTTTCATGTTTCGGAAGAAGTAATATTGATATTAAATTAATGTTACGTATAAACTGTACGAACAAAATCCATAAAGCTTAAAAATATCAGAGAAAGTAAAATTTCCATGAAAAATCGAACTTTACCCCTCTCACTCTTTTTCTTTCTTTCTTTCTCTTCTTCCCGAATAAAATTAATATCGATTTAACAAGGAAGAAAATACATATATATATATATATATATATATCTATCTAATTTTCATAAATCTTTAAACTTTTCGCGTACGTCCAAGAAATTTCGTCAGAGAATATTTAACGATATTAACATGGCACTTTTGCGGTTGCCGGCGAGTTCTTTTGCGCATAGTACCTCGACACACAAATTTAACGATCTTATTAGAGGTCATAGGAAGTCGAGTCGATGTATAACCAGGTGCACTTGATCTACTCAGCGAGTAGAGGCGAATGGAAGAGCACTCGACGCGGCTTTAACGGTTCACTTGCCAGGCCGAATCGTCGTCGGGAATCGAACTGTAAACAGGGTCCGCGGTGGCTCCTACAGAGGCGCGCAATATGACAAACAATGCGACTCAGAAGGGGCTCATTAATTAAGCACGCCTCTTTTGCTCGAGTTTGAGAGGCGCAATGCACTCTTTTACAAAGGGAACGTTCGCTTTAGAGCAAACATAGAGGAGGCGCGGAGTGATTTAGGAGTGAGAGAATCGGCCCCTTCATCCGCTTCTTTAGATGTTTTAATGTAATATTATACTGGGGCTCTCTATGAAGGGCTTTCATGTTGTCGAGTTTGTCGAGGCATATATAATTAGTCGAAGAAACTTGCGGTGAGATTCCCTCGAGTCCTCTCGGATCGAAGTGCGATCCTGTCCTTTATGTTGGATCATGAAGCGCCGATCGCGACATTATCTGACCGTAACGCGTGATCAATGTGACGGCATGCCGGGACAGCAGACCTTTTAATAAAGGTGTGATCGTTCACCGTTGATAAGAGAGCCATGATTGTGGGCGCGCGAAATATACGCGATCGGTATCAAGAGCTTCGCGTGCGAAAGATACATGCATCAATCGTAACGTAAGTGTCAGACACATTTGTCTAAAAATACCGGCGGCCACTCTTAAGTGGTACGTGATATATCGAAGGCTGAAAGTCGTAGTTTTCGCATAAAAGTGTTGGTTACTGATACCCAAGACGAAATATGGCGGTAGCATTTGATATACGCGAGCGAGATGTTGCACGTGTTAAAATTGCACGCCGCGTTAGTTGCAACAGTTGCGTTGCTCATCGCTTGCGCGTCGGAAGCGCATCGAATGAAGCTCGCATCACATAATTAATTGCCAGCCCAGCAAAATAAGAGATGTTACAAAAAATCCGATTATTTCGACGTGGCGATGGTATGATTTTGCGAATAATTAAAATTAATTACCAACCAGTCTCGATGAATATCGCGGCTTTGTGAAATTAATTTCGTTACGCCTCGCGCACTAATTAAAGCCATATTCGGCTGCGTGGAGTAGTAGGGCCGCGCTTTAACGAACGCGAAATGCTTTTATGCATATCTACGCGCGGAAGAGGCACGTCAATTCAATTTTCCTACCGTACAGTCTCGCGCGCGCGACGCGAAAACGAAGATAAGCGAGCGCTTGCGAGACTGTGAACCGAAGAGAAAGACGGCAGATCTCTCGATATATTCATAAATATGCTAATTCACTGCGCGAAATCTCATTAATTTGCATTCACAGGACTGATAAGATAGCTCTGGCCGTTATGATAATACACGTTGAAATCATTCAAAATGCCTCGCAATTACTTTCCAGCTTGCCGTTTCGTGAGCCGACATTCTGATTTAGTGGCACGATTGGTCTCGCCGGCAGATAAAATTAGCATAGACATAAGTGGCCGCGATTTTTTACGACCGGTTAGAGAATCGGGCCCCGGGACGCTCATTGCCGCGCTATTATGTCGAAAGTCGCGCGCGCATTAATCCGTCGCTGAGGGGTCCGACCGTAATGTTATGCAAATTTCTCATTAAACGTCCCACGTTCGAAACCGTAAGTTACTCAGCACACACGTCGGTCGGCTGGTCGATACGTTCCGCTGCGCCCGGAAGTGCGCACGAGCCGTTTGATTAAGCCGGAACGACGGCAATTATCGGCGTTAATTGTATTCGTCGTATCTTTTGAGTCGATGCAAATCGGGTAATGGAAATCACAACTTGCTGCGGATCTCGCGTCATTGTGGACTCACGTCCATTCCACAGGGCGATTCGTTTCGTCTATTGGCAGAACCGACAGGGGAGGGGAGGGTGGAAACTGCACGGGGAAATTTCCGAATTAACTTTTGCGCGCGCCCGTTGCTGGTTAAACGATTGAAAGGGCCCGAGTAATGAGAGAGAGAGAGAGAGAGAGAGAGAGAGAAACAAAGAAGTTGATTATTGCAGCGCTTGGTGCGCCTCAAAAGTGATATCGCGAAATAAAAGAACACGAGAGAGAATAATACAATCCTCTGTTACAATACAAGAACAATCTACCGCGAGCATATTTTACCGCAAGGAACTCCTGGAAATAAGACTTCGCGAAGTTTCCAGGCCGCATTAAATTTTCAAGCTGAAAATTCCGCTTCGTCGTCGGAATCCCGGTCGATTCGCCGTATTACACGGGCGTAGTTGTGCAAAAACGCTTTTCGTTCGTCGGCACCAACAACCGCAAGAAGTATATAAGTTAGGCGCGCACAGTCCGGACGTAGATTCCGAGATTGAAGGGCGAGAGGAGACATCCGAGTAAGACCGACGTTTTAATTTAGCCAGATGCCGGGATGCCGTTTCCGCGGATTGAATGGCGTCGGGTGTCGATAGCCGATCACGATGCAGCGGGTTGGTGCCGTAGCGTTCGATCCGTAAATCAAGCCCGAATTCCTCACTCGATTTCCATTACAAAAAAGCCCTCTCCGTCGAGAGCGGCGTGGTCCAGGTACAAAAGCACTGACAACTCTCGGCGGCGCGATTTCCATCGTTCTTAGCATCGAGATAGAAGACAACGGACGGCTGGACGATCGAGGGTGGAGCTCCGCCGTTAAGTGGTGTCTCCTCGTGCGCCCCATTGTTGGGTGCGCGCGGTTAAGTTAATCCCGCGCGGCTCGATCAGACTGATAAATTCCGGGGTTAAATAAGGATTAGCGCGCTGACTCGGCAGAAACGCCGCACACCGAGGCATTTTTTTCACGCAGACCCTGCGGCGACGTGGACTGCGGCGTCCAAGTCGCCGCAGTCCACGTCGTTACTCGCGAACGGCCGATAGACGTTTCGACGACGGCTCGTCGTCGCAGTCGTCGTCGTCGTCGTCGGCGGGGATGGTCTCGGCTGGCAGATCGGTATCGCGGCGCGTTAAAGTGACGTTAAAAGGCGCGGAACGAGGGACGCGATCGACGTCAGCGGATTCGGAGATCACGAGGATACGAGGACCGACGGAGGCACGAAGATTATCTCGCTGTGGATACTCGTCGGGAATGCCGGAGCGTGGATTCGGATATTTCGGGGGAGAGAACGCTGCGCATCGAAGCAACGCGTAAACCAGCCTAATTAATACCTGCCAGCCTAATTAACCCTCCTCAAACAAACTTCCCGTGCATCCTATGCTCCTGTATCGTTCGCCGAGCGCGAAATTACTATGTCAGTGCACCGGGAACCACCCTTGAGTCGCAGGTCTTACGTCTGTCGAAACGAAAGACCGTGGTGACACGTGGTTATCCACGCGACTCTCGCTCTGAGAGAAGTTGGTTTTGGGAAAAATATTTATTCAAAGGAAAACGGGGAGAGTCTGCTCTCGTTGTATTTCGCTGTGCAAGGACGCTTATAAATAACGTCGGAAGGCTTAAATAGGACGGGAAGATCTCCCCGTTGGACGCTTCTTCGCGGCCTTTATCGCGTTGTGTTATGCTCCCTCGAGACGTTACTCCGAGCACAGTCGCTCTGTGTAGCACCTGCGGAATTATTTATACCGCGGAGATACACGTGTTTCCAAAGTTGTCAGTCAATAGGTCGTAAGATTGTCCGAGGCTCGATAACGCCGGCATCGTTCGTATATAATCGCGCTGTTTCGATCTCCGCTTTTGGTGAGTCCATTTGAAATCAACTGTCCGACCGCACGTCGATGGGGATTGTGATTCTCCATCCCTTCGATTTCGGTACACCCAGCACGGATCGCCCAGCGCGGTCACAAATCTTTTCCGACCCTTCGACGTCCGAGGGTTCTCGTCGCGTTTCCACCGAGCGTTTTTGCGCCCGGGAAGGGTGACGACACGTTACGAGCGCGTTAACCGCGGCGAAACAAAGGTACAACGACCGTGTTTTTTGTTACTGGTAAACGAAGGTGTTATCTTTCTTTTTTTTTCTCGTGGAGAAAAGGCGGCAATGAAGGGGAGAGAGAGAGAGAGAGAGAGAGAGAGAGAGAGAGAAAAAAAGAGGAAGAAGGGAAGGTTGCCTCCCCAAATTAAGCGGCCATTTTATGCTGCTAATTATGATAAATGCCGCGACCAACAACTGGCGGTCGAGCTTGGCGTCCGCGGTGTAACTTATGACTGAAGAGAGAGTATCCTTTTCTTCTCTTAATGCGGCAATTTGTTAATTTGTTCTTATAACGCGTTGCTAATAAATATAGCGGTGTATAAATATGCTATTTTCGTTAATAACAGTCATATCTCCACGACAATATGGTATAAAAAGACAATTTCTAATCACTATTTCTTCAATGTCAAAATAAAATAAATTTACGAATAAAGGTTTGATATATTTTTTTCTTACCTCTGTTTTACGTGTATTTTGAAAGTCATCCGAACTTCAGGACGGGCTGCTTTTACACTTGCATTAATAAATTTCCATGTGGAGATATTGACTGTTAAAGAAAAAATTAAAGAAATTTTATATACGTTTTTATATAGATGTTTATGAAGTTAACTGCTCATTACGCGATAATATGTTATAAACTTTTCTTCGAGGGAGTGGCTCAGTGGTCTAGAGGTATGATTCTCGCTTTGGGTGCGAGAGGTCCCGGGTTCAAATCCCGGCTGAGCCCTTATTTTTACCCTTTGCCGCATTATTTTTCTTTCGTCGATACCAATATAATTTGTACTACACTACTACGCTTCGATGTGCTCCCTTAGAATTGCAGCAGAACGTATAATATTTAAATTAAATACGTTTGAATATGCTGATGCATTTGTGTGCTACATATCATTTGAACTGATGAACCAACCGTACGTGACGTGAAAGTAAGATAAGCACTTGAAAATAAAATATGAAGCAAATCTTTGTTCAGATAATATCTGCGCTTTGCATGCGCGATAGCGCGTAATGCGTGTCATGCAGGTCAAATGCGTATATAGTAGTTCTTATCATTCTTCGTGTAGCATGAATACGAGATTTATGCATCTACTTTTTAGTTTATCGCATTCGCGCGTTCCCTTTTGAAAGTCTGCGAAGCTAAAACTGTGAACTTAATCTTGCGTCTAAACTTAGAGTACAAAAATAAATCCGCGATCTCTCTCTCTCTCTCTCTCTCTCTCTCTCTCTCTCTCGTCGCACTCTTGTACATTACAAAAAAGAAAATAGGAATTTAGATTTCTCATCACTGCATGAAATTATTCACAAAAATGAAGTAGCTATTTCAAGCTTTCAGCGTGTGAAATGCTTGAAGATCATAAAAATAATCTTGTCTAGTATAATCGACCACGGAGTAAATTGTTTTTGACAAAGAAAATACCTGGTCACAAAACTTTATTTCTCACCAGCAACCAAAGTTGTTAGAAGCAAGCTACAAAAATAGGCGAGTGTAACTCTTTCGTCTGAATATGGTACCTCGCGACGAAGAAATTTTTCCGTTCATCGTGCAGAAACAGGTATATAACGATCGATCGATTATTACGGCACGCTCTGGCAGGTTTTCGGTTAAGTTAAACTGGTCCCAAAGGCAATTTCCTGAAAGTTGCCGGCTCGCATTAGACGGACACGCTTGGGACACAGGTGCGTTTAACGTGTGTATTTCACGGTTTAATGCAAAGATCACACAGGAAGAGGTGCGGGACCGCGTGTGTGGGTGATACGCCACCTGCCACGCTTAATGATGATGTAATGACTCGGTGAAACCCTATCTTTATTGTTTCTCCCTTAAATTACTGCTACCGGGGGCACCCTTAGCGGCTGTTACTAAATTTCAAGCGAAAAAGATACCTTCCCCACTTTTAGGAGACTTTCGAGAAGGCAGGTGAACTTGTAATCTTCCGGTATCTTCGTCATGCTGACTCTCTCAAAAACTGATACGTATTTATTCTCTGCTTTATATAAAGAGCAAATATCTTTTATACAAAAAATAATTATGTTCAGTAGATGATGTCAAAATTTTATCTCCTAGAGCGCAAAATGTTCTCGTGCAAAATTAATATTTAAGCTGTTTCGATCATGATGCACAAGCCGTGTGGTAAATCTATAATGTCTCTTACTGCTTTTATTATTTTATCTTATTCCTCCGGTGTGCATCGTGCATTGAATCGCTTTCAACGTCTAACATTTATTTCTCGGAACGCCTGCATCTCTCTCTCTCTCTCTCTCTCTCTCTCTCTCTCTCTCTCTCTTTCTCTCTCTCTCTTTCATCCTCTTCGTCTTCCTCTTCCTCTTCCTCCTCAATCATTAAACGACCTCCGACCGCCGCAGTGAATCGATCTTCATCGCCGACGTGCCTTTCGCTGGCGCGAATAGGACTCGCGACAATGAAAACCTGGGTGAGAGAGGATCGTCGTGTTTGCGGACGTCGCTGCGAAATTATTCTCGCGTCATTGAGCGTACATACACGGCGGCGGCGGTGGCCGCCGACGACGTCACGACGCTGTGCACGATGCATTCCTGCGATATCGTTACACAATGCACCCGTGTCACAATGAGGTGCTCCCGTCGTCTCGCAAGGTTTACGAACGTTCTCGAAAGTTTCGCGCTTTGTGCAGAGTCAACGACATCGGCGCGGCACGGCACGTCGCCCGGACAAATTTATCGTGCCGAACGAATTTATCGCCCCGTTAAATTTCGTATGCTCGAACATGGCCGGACAGTTATTTCAACGTTGAAGTATTGGAGTTTGTTTCCGTAGGAAATATTTCCAAACTTCCAATACTGACACTTCTGCGCAAAACCGCTCGCACGTCACTAAAATATGCCAGTTGCTGGAGAGAGAGAGAGAGAGACAAAGAGTCAAAATAGCGCTGCTATTTTTGGGAAACTGTTGCTTCGTGAATCTTGGAACTTTAATTTTCTCCTCCTGTCGACGGTAAAGCCGTAGTTTCTTCCCCATTCTCTTCTTTCTTTCGTCCGAGTCGTGAAACTTATTTGCATTTTTGCGGATCTAATGGAAAATTTCTTCCCAGCTTGCATATTCCATTTCTCCAGAATTCGTTACTGTCAAAATTCGCATGGTCGCATCTGTGCCTGTCGCTATCAATCGATCGGCTCGAGGCCGCGAGTGTTACTTGGAACCGTGTCACGAAAACGAAATCCACAATGGTCGACATCGCCGTCGCCATTGTCCTCCGGCTGGATGTAAAGAGGCAAGAACGGTTTCAACTTTCGAGTGCCCGCACCACCACCCTGTCTCGCCATCCGTCGCCCTTTCGCGCATGGAGTGCTGTCGCGGTGGCTTTTTCCAGCTTTGATGGAGCGCCACTCCAGTGCGCATAAGATGAAATGAATTAGCGCACAGGAACCAGAAATCGGCAGCCAACAACAGCTCCGTCACCCTCCCTCTTTCCCTCTCTCTCTCTCTCTCTCTCTCTCTCTCTCTCTCTCTCTCTCTCTCTCTCTCTCTCCTCTCTCTTCTATTTCGTTCCTCTCCTCTCTCTGCTGTCTTTGTCTTTTTTCGGCCTTCGTACTTTATCATCACCTCTCTTTCCCTCGATTTCGAGTCGCACGAACCGTTGCGGTCTTCTCTCACGAGTTCCTGTGGAGAGTGCATCGCGAGTTCGTTCGAACTCATTAGAACCACTCAAAGACCCCTCTTCGGCGATCCGGCATACCACGGCGATCTGTCAGCATCGTAGTTGAATAGAAACGGTTGCAGCCGCGAATTGCTGCTGGGGGTTAGAAATGTCGTCGCGGTATCGTTACAGAACATGGTCACCTGGACGGGATTCAAATCAACGACGGCTCCATCGTATATGTACAAGATGCAACACGACGGAAAAATATTCAGGTTCCAGTTTTACAATATTATCCTGTTTTGCAGCTCTCCCAGCTGAGTAGTTTGATGAGATGGAAGAGTATGTCGTAAATCGAGTTATGAAAACGCGATGTATAATACAAAGAGATGCTCCGCAATACGTGATATATCATTTATAAAAAATATTTCTTTTTATAGCTTTGTGAGTATATACAGAGTGTTTCGTATATCTCAATGATCCTGAAATATTTCTGTTGTATTTGATAGTACAAAAACATGTCTGAAGAAAAAGTCGCACTATTGAAGGGGGCAATTATGATGATGGGAACATGATTTCTCTCAAAGTTATTTTCTCCAAGATTTTAAAGACAAAATCATGTTTTTGTAATGGACGTCTATTTCTATACGTTTAAAGGAGAGATCGAAGGTATACGTTACTCTCCACCTACTTTCTCATTACGAATACACGGAATCAACTCAATTATGAGTTATTACAAATGAACGGTCAAGCTGGCTGCGTAACGCGCATCGCATGTAAGGATGTTTCTCGATGCTAGTTGTTATCGATGCTAGCTGACCTGATACAATTTGGCAAAGTAAACTAAATAATGCTTAATACGCCGCTGTTTTCCGGCTGGCAGCTCTGCTCATTATAAGTTTCTCTTCGGCACGAAGGCGGAACGTGCTTAATTATCCGAGCAATTTCTCGTTAGCGCGGTCGGCTGGACTCCGCGACGCGGAGTACAGCGACTTTTGGCAGGTGGGATCAACTGGCAACACACGTGAGTGCCAAATGGGCGCACAAAGGCGCGGCATCTACATATCATTCGCGCTGCCGGTGATCGGATTGAATCCGCCGCGTGACGAGACATGAGCACGCGAGGGTCCGGAAAATTGAATTGCAACGTTGGACATTGCGCAGGCAGGTCATTTAAGCCTGATACCATGAATCACCGAAACACTGTCCATCGAATAAAACGTGAGACGGACGTTGTCCTCGTTGGACCTCTCCTAATGGCAGCCACTAAATGCAGACGTAAACGCGGTGAAAGTTTCATCGTGCGAAAATAACGTCGCGTAATTCTGGAAAAAAAGAAAGAATATAACGGGAATTCTCCGCTTGAGACATTTGGCTTCCGCTTGAACTTGATTCTCAAAAGTACAAACTCGATTACTGTTGTATATTTACTTGATCCGGCATTACACACGGGGAATATATTATTTCCTAATCCATCGTTGTGCACACCATTCTGCGTGGAATTTTCGCAATTGATTAAAAGCGCCGTCGCTTTAAAGCAACCTCTCGTCTCAGATGATACAATTTTCGTCAAAGTCTTCGGAGTCTGAAAGAGCCACTCCATACATCACTTGTACGCTTATTCAGGCTTTAGAGTTACATCGCCGTAACCGAATGCGCTCGCTAACAGTCTTCAAGAGGCGAGAAATTGCCGGCCCGGCTTGGTGTTCCCTAAACGTTTCTAAGATTCATTTCGGAGAGATCGTCAAAAGCACCGGCCCGCTGTTGTGTGCGTCGGCGTGCAGGACGAAGGATAGAAAAGGTGGATTGTGAAAACGCGAGTTTTCGATTTCGACTTTTCGTCCGGGTCTATCGTCGTCATTCAACCGGCAATCGGTCTCCTCCTCCTCCTCCTCCTCTTGCAGCTCCGTATCGTCGATTCTCCGGGCGGATGAATGAATCGAGTCAGCGCGATCTCGGGGACTTCTCGGCTACCGTGAATGGGCGCGGCGTTGTCGCGTTCAGGCCCGGAAAAAGGGCAGCCGGCCGGTTTTCACGTTTGCGGGGCCCTCCCGTCGGGCCCCGCGAATAACGATACAAGTGTCCCATTGTCGATCTGAGCCCGGGACTTGGAGAGCGCGCGCGCGTGACAGAAAGAGAGAGAGAGAGAGAGAGAGAGAGAGAGAGAGCTTGGCACATTTTGTAGCGTGACTCCTTAACACCATTAACTACGTTTTACCTTAAATTTAACCTAAAGTGGGGGCCCTTCTGACAAATTTACACAATTCACGGCATCACACGAGCGGATTCCTGCCGACAATAGGGACGGGCCCTTGGAGTGACCGCGTTGTGCTCCTGTTGAGTTGTACTCTTTCTGGCCGATCGTTTGGCTGGAAAAATCGCGCACAGGAGCTCGTCGTGGCATCTTCCGAGGTGGTGACATGTGTCGGGGATTCTTCTTTTTACGACGAACACTTGATGCGATATACGTGATTTCGTCTATCAAAAACTATGTTCCAATAGACATTTGTAGCTTTCTACTTTTCAACACTGGTCTACTTATCGACACTGGTCGTTTATTGATCGTATACTGTTACGTATATTGATCGTATAATACAAAGTATTATATATCTCTGGTGCTCATACCAGAGATCATGGATCTCTTTGAAATAATATTTGTACAAAACGAGAAAAAATTACGTTAGACTGAATTTATCAGTTTTATTGATATTAGAAAAATTATTATGTCATAGTCTTTATCTTTTCTAGCTCTAACGACCAAAGAAATACATTCTTAAAATTGTATTTTTGTAGCGTATTTCTTTATCTTGAAGTAAATAAAAGTTGCATTAATATTTTAGTGAGAAAAAAATTAATAAATTTAATTAGAGTAATTTAATATTTGAAATATAGCTTTATGTAGTTCTGTGCACGTATTTGTTCGCCTGATATTATTGTAGCGGGAATTTATCAGGTTGTGAATAAAATTATTTTTTATATTTCCGCGCTTTTTATGATATTTCAATATTATTATATCTTCGGCGTATTTGCCAAGAATATTATTTCCTCAGTAATATATTTCTCAAACAGCCACGCAAGGTATAAGATAATAAAGACATATTGACAAGATAGAAAATGAATTTTAATTTGCCGCAGTTTATATTAAAAATATACAAGTTTTATTTCTTTTTTGCATATAAAACGTATAAAAAACGTGTAAAGATGTATTTACAATATTTACAAAATGTCAGTATATTTTCTCTTTTTCTCGCACGCTTACAACGTTTTGGGTAGCGAGTATTTTTTGACAGAGACACAGTTATACATTCAATAATCTCATTATATACTTATACGACAGCGGTACAAATATTTTATTTGTATAATTTATCAAATTATTAATTCCAATCATTCAATCGCAACAAAATGAAGGATGTATGAGAGCCAGCTTCAATTAGTTCCAAAATATAATCGAAATCAATAAATGAATTGAAATTATACAATCGAGCTGAAATCAATAAGTTAATAAATTAAACATGATCATATAAAATTACATTTAACGGTCAGCGATAGTAGCGGTAGTAATTATATAATGTAATAAGTTTTTATGCACAGTTCTGCCGGATCTACGAGTTTACGATTCGTTCCACCGTGTGCTTTATGCATCCTTTACTTCTTAAAATTGGATTCGCGATCGTCCACGGTTTCGGAGTTTCATAAGTCACCGTCATATCCATCCTTTTCTTGTCACCTCTTTCGTCGGTCTTCTCCTCCATGCTCCTCTTACATCCCCGAGAGAAATCTCGCGCCTCGTAGTCGCCGACTTGATCCTGCGTGTCGTTTATCTTCCTAAAGTTGGCGATCCCTTCACAACGGGTGTCTTCGTGTACGATCGATCGTTCGAGACGTTCGATCTCGGTGGATTCGCGAGTGGCTTTGCTATCGCTGCCCTCACTGTTCTCACTGCTCTGCTTGGAGGATTCCTTCTCCTCCTTCTCCCGTTCGCACTTCCTGCCGGGTGAACCTTCGCCGCAGTCGTCCTTTCGTTTGCCGCAGGTTCTCAGACAACAACATTTTTGGCTCTGTCCGGATGGAAGATCCTCCTTCTTGTACTTCACTCGGCGATTCTGAAACCAGATCTTCACTTGCTTCTCCGACAGCTGGAGATTGGTCGCGATCTCGATACGACGCAGCCGCGACAGGTACATATTGGAGGAGAATTCACGTTCCAATTGCAGCAGTTGAGTGCTGGTGAATGCGGTACGGATGCGCTTCGAGCTGTTGTTGATGGAGGCCGGGGATTTCGGCGGTGGTGTCGGCGTACTGCTGCGAGATGGGGATTCGTTGGGCGCTGGAACCTCTGCAAAAGGTCAGAGGTTAATGGCGTCCCCGCGAGATCGTTGTCGCGACGGGTAAGCTCAACTTCAAGCTCTGTTCTACGCGATACAGGAGGCCTTGATAACGCTTTTCAATTCCCTTTATCCTCGGATCGAGCATATCGTACAGTCTGATTTAGCGGTGACAATGTACTCTTTATTGGTTAATTTAATATCGCACAATCCGTTGAATATTTTTTAATTTTATATCTTCATGTATCTTTTTTTACATATTTGTCGTCGATCCGAAAATATCTGAGTCGTGATTGAGAAACATTATTTTTTTACGCGAGCCGATGACTCGACAAATATTGTCTATTCATTACGCCTATGCCATAATCCGTGAATCAATAAGTGGGTCTATTTACCTGATACATTATTGGCCGAGGTGTTCAGAGGCGATGGAGGGGCCTGTCCAGGTATCGGCAAAACGTTCAGCGCTGGCGGGCTGATGTGCACCGGCACAGTGGGTGGTCTGGGTATCGGTCTGATCGGTTGATAGTTCAAGCCCAAATTGAAGAAATTGAACATGTAATTAGGCAGCTGGTTGCCATAATACGGCAGGGGATACGAAGGCGAGGAGTTGTTGCCAATCAAGGAATCCACGAAGAAACTTCGGGACATCCTTTGCGACGAAGGATGCTCTGGCAGGTCGACGCAACTGCCGGAGTTACGTCGAGATTCCAGTCTCAGGTTTCACACGCGCGACACAGGGAGACAATTCCAAATTCATTGAAGCTCCCTCGTTGCACTCAACTTTACGTTCGATCCCAGCTTTGAATTTAATGCGACGGAATTTGTCTTCTTTCCCTGGAGAGAAGGAATACTTATCTTCTTCAGCCTCTTTGTCGCCTTCTCTCAGAATGGCTTCTCCGCATTTTCTCTTTCGCTCGGGGTAGTCAATTTCAATCCGTGTGTGCGCACCACTTTGAATTCAATTACTTTGATACTACTCTCGTATATATCGCGTTGCTGTACAATTCGCGCGTACGTATATATATATAACCTCTTGAATACTCTGTACAATGTTACAGGAAACATCAAATCAAACACACGGCTCGCACGTCCTCACTACATGGTGGTTCATCATGTTCTGAAAACTCGAGGTCAGGAAGCTATATATATACACTAGGAAAACTCCACCCAGGGGTGGGTTTTTAATCCCGGGCCCCTTTGTACTGTGCCCCGCCCTTCTACGAGAGGGTGCCCCTTTCGGGGTTTACCCCAACTGCTCTCCCCGGGGAACGACAGTGAGTAGGGCATTTTCTCGCAGCGCTAATTCGACGGGTGGCTAATATCGCCGGAAATTTTATACGGCCTCTTTACCCATCTTTCTATTATTATCGACTCCCTTGCCACCCCCTACCCCGCCTCGTCGTTATTTCGGAGCACAAACGATGAAGCCCAAAGTATGATTTAAATCGACGAAAACAGGGTAGAGCAGCGGTGGTTACAGAAATTCATTTCTTATTTTATACACTCAAAGAATCCTTCTTCCTCGAGAATCAAAAAGATCTTATATAATGCGGTAGATTTAATATTTGGTAAAAATGGTTGTGAGCTACGAGATAATCACATAAAACTACGCTTAAATGAGCTGCGGGGAATCTATGAATAAAATAGTGAGGTCAAACGATGTCGTTAATCCAAATTTGACTCACGAATAATCTGCAAAATCGGGAGGAACTGCGGAGACATAAATTTCCTCGGGACGAATTCGTATCCATCGCTGGCGTCTGTTGCGTAGGTGGATCATTTTTATAGGAGCGAGATTATGCCGATAGCGGGCGTCGGTTTACACCGGGGATTCTTCCCGGTATTTCTGCGAGGGGCGAAACGTAAGCTCGTTCCTCGCCGCGGGTCGATATTCAGCAGCTCGGCAGGCTCAAATCAAATTTCGGATCCGCCTTAGAAACTGAGACACATTTTCTCATCTTATCTCTCGCCTATTTTCTCTACTACCCTCTATCTTCTTTCGGCTATGCGAGGTCGCATTTTCGAGTGCACAGACCCCGTAGCCAGGCAGAAATAAAAACCGCCGGTGCGAGGATAACGAGAGAAAAGTGGCGAGGGAGAATACGAGAGAATACTGCGGAATACGAGATTTGCCGGATATTCTGATGGACCGAGTTGACCGAAGGATATCGTTATAAAACATTTTGCACGCTTACTGCAGGCCGTATCACGGTAGATACTTTGCGATGACACTTTAATATGATCATTATGCGAAATTGCGCGGAAGCCACTTCCATCCCCGGTATTAATTCACTTTTGAAAAGAATATTACTTTTGAAAAGAATAGAACGTAGAAGAACGTAACAAACTCAGAGTTTCTAAATTCAGAAGTTACAAGGAACGTGGGTAAATATATACATTAGACGAGCTAGCAGAAAAAGAGTCGTTTAAGGACGTAGGTGTCTATTTTCAGTTGAGCGAAGCGTCATTAATAGCCGTACTTTAGCCGAGAAAGAAGTGTCGTTAGGAGTCGCAAATTAAATTGAGCGGCACAGCGGGATCTTCAAAAATACATTAAGACCAAATTTAGGAAGACGTGGGAGCGGGAAGTCCGCTTGAATTTTATTCCTTTTGAGATATGCCGATTTGAGAAGTGAATAAAAATACGATGTCGCAAAGTTTATACTCGCCGTTCGATAATATTACAAATAATATTCCATGACTCACACACGTGCCACGTCGACTCCCACGAAGACAGACCTAATCGTTATTCATAGACACACAGGCATATGCATCTGTAATTTGAGTAGTAGATGCATATGCATTGAACCCATGTAAGGTATTTGTATTGAGATTCCCCCGCCATTGCGATGCAACAGTCCATCGGCGAACATAGGAAGATCAGCGATAACCTTAAGAGTGGGTTACACGCCTGTTGACTTTCGCACACACGACTAATTTTTGGATTAGCTGCTGCCGACTTTGCCGAGCTCATAGAGCGGAAAATTGATGTTCGACGTGAAACGCCGTTTCGAATATCCACTTTCACGATCGGAGCTGGCGGTTTCGGCCGCGTCATTGCAAGAGCGCGTCCTCGTGCGAACGACTCCGCGCCAGTTGCACCTGTCGATGCGCTCGAAAATTAATTGCGCGCGACGACGCGTTTATTGTTACGCGGTGGGGGAGACAGCGGTACGATGATCGTCTCGTGATTAGGGACGAGCGGTTTGCCAGCGCACAATTTGATACGATGATGAAACACTAATACAATAGAATTACTCTTCCCGCGATCAAAAGACGCGGGACAAAATGTCACGCGTCTAATGGAACTTTATAGTTCCGGATATTTGACGGATGATGACTGTGTTATTGTTGGAGTGTTAATAGTCACGGACTTGATTCGTCAGGAGATTAACTACCCAGATAGCACCGGACATCCAATGGATGTACGTTTCACGTCCAATTTATGTCCGTATGTCCGATTTACGTCCGTGGACATAAATTTGACGTAACAAGGATGTCCTTATTTGGACGTCGGACCTGTAGGACGTCCGATGTACGTCCATCGGACGTTCATGTCCGATAGACGTCCGAAGTTGTGGCAAACGTACGTCCTATGGACGTCTTTTGTAAAAAAATGGACATATAACGGACGTCCAGTGGATGTCCGTGTGCTATCTGGGTAATATCTCATTTTTACGTACTATCCAAAGTAAAATTTTATCTCGACATTTTGTCTCAAGATTCGTATTTTTGTATCTCTCGTATGAGAAAGTATATTTCCATTATTATTAGAATTTTATTATTTATCAATGTACATATACGCCCGTACATATGTAGTACATTAAATTTGTAATTTTCAAGAATCAATTTACAATAGCGATCTCGCGCTAATCCGGAAGACGAGCGTCTCGATATTGGCCGATAATATACCTTATTATTTAGCTCGCTTAGACGGAGTTGAAAAAACATAGCCGCGATTTTAAACCTCTGACAACACGACTAATCCCATTACCGAGGCGCGTACGCGCAAGGGCGCACACACCCCGTATCCTCCCCTCCGGAATTGCGTCGTCGTATTAAAAATCATGGTAACGTTATCTTACGGGGTCCAGAGTCGTGAATAATACAATAACGCTTCTCTCTCTCCCTTGCTTCGAGCATATGTCCGTCAGATCCGCGATTCCGAGGGGTACTTCGCGAAACCCTTCGGCCGAGGGGTCGAGGAAGGTAGGGACCACCCTTTCTGCTGAAGGGAACGACCCAGATCAGGACCCCTAGCCCTTGTCCTGCAGACTCACGTGCGTCGTTACCGGCGTATCTCCCGCGTCATTACGTGGGAAGGATATTTTAATTTCGCGTACGACCCTCTACCTAGACTCGTCCCATTGGTTGCTCCCTTTTATTCGGGGCGTGACTATCCTCGGATGGTCGCGATAGTTGCCCCAATCTTTGTGGCTATGGGTAGCCAGAATTTTCGTTTCGAAAGCGTACTTCGTGAGGTGGCGATTTCGCCGAGTGCATCGAAGCGTCGCGATTTTTAACCGCTAACAGCCACAGCGAGGCGCGACGTCTCAGAGTGTGTTAATATTAGTTCAAGATAAGATACTAATGGTGGCTTATTTTCCAATATACAGACTTAACTGATATGGAAACTTTTCGTTGATTTATTATTTAGCAGAACTTGCGACTACATGGAAATCGGAAGATATGTAACGTATTTTTGTTTCTCTCCGTAGTTCATTTCCCACAATTCGCGGTGCAACGCAAACAATCTTCGCCTCGATTCAGTAAGAGATGCTCTCGACTTCGAGAGGAAATCCAGCATCGATTGACTCTCCAGAGCTAATTGAATCAAAGCGACCTGCATTTCGGAAGCTCGGCAATAATCGTACATCGTGGTTGCGGCAGAATTTGACCGCAGCTAATTTGAGGTAAGACCAACAATGACAAATTATATGAAGGTCTGAAATATTAGCGCTTGTAAAACAAAGTACATTTTCATTTCTAATTATTATCTGTCTAATTGTTGTCAGTAATTATTATTCATACAATTATGCATCAGACTTATAGACAGTGAAAAAATGGATACGATCCAATTTGGCATAAAATTTGATTCTAGAGAATACAGTCTTGATGCGACTTGCAAATACTGTCAATCAATTATTGTCATTTGAGAAGTTTAATATGATAACGTTTCAGTCATATATGTCTCTTATGTAATTAGTTGTTTACATGCTCAACTTTAAGATCGATCCGATATTTATCAAGTGTCTGTGGAAGACGTCTTCTGTCACAGGAACGTCAGGATAATCGACGTGATGCACATACACGGTTCACTTTGCTCGGTTCGACGAATTCACCCCCGCTGCGGAATCTTGAAGGTATCCTACCGCGAGGTAATATCGACGGTCGTCTTGCGAAGCACCAGTGAAATGCCCGAGATTGCAGGTAAGTTAAATATTTAGAAACACGCAGTAGCTGACTTCGAAAGGCGCAAGTTGAACACAAATTTTGCGTCGCAGAAGAAAGTCGCAAGGCAAAATGGCTTTTTCGCGATTGTTTCGACAATGAGTGTGTAATTTCCTAATGCATTCGAAAAGTTAGATAAATTTCGACAAACCCATTACGTGAGTGTCATATTTTTGTTGAAAAACTGATGTAAACTGCGAAGAGCTGACGTCGGGGCGGACGGATTAACGAGTCGGAAGGGAAAACTTCCATCTCCAACTTCCGCAAATCGCATTTCGACTTCTCGCCTCTCCTCGTATTTTCTCCTCCTTGCCGTTTTCTCGTATTAGTGGTTGACTTGTCACCTCTACCATGTGGTACATTCGAACGCGAATTTCTGTCCGAGAAGCTACTTTCATTTCGATGATATTTTATTGCAGGACCGATAGAAAACGTCGCTCCGAAAGTTTCGGAGCCGTATCGGCGGATATTTCTCATCGTTTCTCGCGTACGCGCCAGTTAGAACGGATATAACGGCCGATGACCTCGCGCCACAGTTTTTCACGAGTTCGGCATTTAGAAGTGAGCTTCGTACGCGATCGGCGGATTCGCAAAGTTTCGCGAGCGATCCATCCTCATAAAAGCGACTCATAAAAGATCGCGGGCATGCAATGGGAGGAGCATGCAGCAAGTTACTTTTATTTGATGCTCCCGGGATAAATCTCATATCAACTTTTGTTCGTGGTAATACGAGCCCGACGAAACTCGCGTTTGATGTCAATCTTGGTCGACAACTCGGATATTCCCGTCGCCGTTTTTCAATCGGTAGTGACGGGCTATGCTGAAAGTTTCGTCGGCAAACTGTCGTACATCATCAAAAGGCGCCGTCGCGGACTTTTCGCATTCGTGTCTGATCGAATAAAAGTCATCCGCATATCTTCTATATTGATGATCCGAGATTTTCGCGTAGCAAAGGTAACCGTTCGCAATTAGTCCTTTTTACAGAGTAATAAATGTGCAGAAATGTCCACTTTTCGATCAGTCGACATTTCGCTGCGTATAATTGGTCATACTTTCGTTAACAGTAACGTTCGCGGTGAACAATTTATATTGTTGTTTGACAGATAGCTCGCGCAACATGGCCGACAGAGATTCCCATAGTTATTCTTATCTTAAAATCTACAATGACTGATCTTTTAGATTTGTACGGCAGAGTAGGTTCACCTCGATGACTTCGGGTATCGCGTATGGCCGTAATTTTGCGGCAGATCGTCGAGAAAGATTTCATGCATCGATAGCCCGCAATCTTGTCCTCTTGCTTGTCTTCCGTTGGCAAAAAAAACGAAGAAAAACATGAAGCGCGACACAAAACGAAGGATCCTTCGAGATAAACGCGATAAAGCGTGATATAATAAAAACAGTGGACAATAACCCTTACCCTGTGTGTGTGTGTGTGTGTATGATCTGTGGAGCCCTTAATCTCATCCCTTCGATACCTCCGTCGAAAACGATCGGAGATCAGGAGAGATCGAATCGTCTTTCTTTCCCCGATGTGTACACACGAGGACATTCGGGAGATCGGCGTCCTCGACAAACTCTCCTTCATCGGACAGGAGTCCTTACTCCTTTCACCATCGATGGCGATCCCTCGACCCTCCACCACCCCCTCGCGATCATCGCGATGGAGCCTCGGAAATTAGGCCTCGGCTCATTTCACCCGGCGGAAAAAAACCGTGCATTCTCCGTGCAGAATGCGAGCGCACAAAGGAGCATCCCATTCGAGTCGAAAAACCCGCGCCGTTGGTCATCTACGTGAAAGGGCCTTGTGGAGAAGGAGAGAAAGAAAGAGAAAAAAAAAAGAAAAAGAGCGGCGCCCGACTCGACTGTATATATGATCATGGGAATGGCAAATACGATTTCGGATATTTCCTATTGCTGCCACGTCGGGCAAATAATTCGGCTATAGTCGAAAGGGCGAGGACTCGCAAAAATCCTTTATGGTCCTTTGGCTACCATGGCTTCTCCTTCTCCTCCCCCTCTGTTTCCTGATTTATTGTCGACGTGACGCACAAAGACGCGGCGCGTTGATCGGCTGCGACAAATTTGCTTCACTTGCGCCGCGATACAGCCCGGCGAAAGGAAGACGCTCCGAATCAACCCTTTCCGGAAAGACAAACGGAGATTCGAAGAGATTTGTCTTCCGAGGAAATGGGATCTCTCGTGTCGTACGAGGAAACGATTCTCGACTGCGTTAATCGAGCGTTTTCTAACGGTCGTTTCTTTTTGTAGACTAATCACATGAAATAGATACATCGGACTTTTTTCATCGTGTCCTCGTGATGAGGCGACTGACGATGTGAAAAAGTTGAAATTCTCATCGTTTTGTTATCAGGAGTTGTCATTCTGCCCGTCGACGTATTTTAAGAAACGATAAATCCGTTTTTGCCGATGAAAGTCACGTAAGGTATGTACCCTTGAAAGTAACTTACTCCTCTGCCATTCGAGCCCGTTGCGAAATGTATGACGATTTTAGAGTTACTCTCTACGGAGCAGAAAGTTCCTTCAGCTCGATGAGGTAACTTCCTGTGGACTTCCTGGACGAGAATTAACCGTTTCGGAAATTGACGTTGCCGTTTATCCTCGGAAAGACGCCGATCATCCTTCGCTATCTTCCTTTCCCTATTTCGATTTTCTGTTCCTTCTCGTCTCTTCTTTTCTCATGAGAACCCTTGTTTTGCCATGATCAGGGATACGTGTGCTATTAGCCGTCGACGAGAAGGAAGATTTTCTCCCTTATTCCTATTATTAAACTCCCTCATCTCACGTAAATATGTTCATACGATTACATCGACCTACAAATGTATTATGCATTATTGCAAGAACAATTTTACTCTATCCTTGGCCTTGTTTAACGAGAGGTTGTGCAGTATCTTGGATGTTAAAGAGTTCTTCGAGGCTGCTGGTTAAACGTTTTCTTTCTATTCTTCCCTCGTCCTCTCTCTCTCTCTCTCTCTCTCTCTCTCTCTCTCTCTCTCTCTCTCTCTCTCTCTATCTCTCTTTCTCTGACGCTTATAGAAACTTGCGGCGAATTTCTCTAATAAGGAAACTTCTTAGCTTTGGGATCCTCGTTGTGGCTGAAACTTTGTAGTGGCTTTAGGTAGGAATTTAGTTACTTTCCTTTTCTATCGAGCCATCATCTTAAAGATAACGTGACAATATTACGTGATTGCAAGCATACGTTGGTAATTGCGATAACATCAGCGCGAATACTTGTTAATTCCGAAGCACGTTGGGAATACATGATGAGGTTAATATAAAAGGTGTGGTATATTTAAATTTGAACATGGTTGTTGCATGTAACATTGTCAGACAGTTTTCATCTTTATTTCTCTGTTGTGATTGCGCTTTTTATTTATATATATTCTTGTCGTTATGTATTTCGTATATTCTCGTTGTTCCGTGCTCACTGTTTTTATTATGCACGTAACATGTGCTTTTGAAGCAAAGTAAGTAGCTGTCTATAAAGAGTCTCAAGTCAAAAGTCTATAAAGAGAGCTAGCGAGTAAGAGACTAAAATATTGTTGTTGCGTCGTTGTGCGTCGAAGAAAAAAAGCGAACGTCGATATCTCGGCTGAAGTTGCGGTCTCAGAGAAGAATATCGCCTATTGTCGAAGTCCGGTAAAGACTATTTGCATTTAATAATCTAATTGATATGGGAACACATTAACTGCTTATTTAATGCCTAACACACATTACCATCGATATTCCCACAAAAATAATATAAAAGGAAAGAGACTTGAACTCGTACTCAGACGATTTATACAAAAGATTTGATGGATGTCTAGACCGTTAGTTATTTCGTCATCCGTGTGTATTCTTGTACTCGAAATTAATCGGTCACGTCAATCGCAAGATTTTATTACGAAGATTTATTTAACTCAACGACGAAAATGCACCGATGGCCTTTTCGACGATGTTGCGATATTGTTTCGCGCTGTATTGTCGATAACAATGGTGGTGGATCATCCTAGCGTGGATCATTCGGTAATTTCACCCTGTTACGCGTGTTTCATTCCACGCGCAGGAGGGATGCCTCCCTTCCTTCTGTTCTCTGCCTCTACCTCCGCCGCTTTCCTCGCGTCCATGGGTTTTTTCCCTCAATCTCTCTCTTTCTCTTTCTCTCTCTTCCTTCTGTAATCCTTTTTCTCGCACTTATCTCTTTTTTCTCCCCGCGTCTTTTTTTAACTCTTTATTGTGTTAGATCTAAGAATCATTAAAGAGAGAAAGAGAGGAGTATACTACTCTAAGGAGTATTTAATAAATAACTATCTTCAGTTTGGAGAATCCTTCTCTCTCTGCCGCAGTAGTATTAACAGTTATTTACTTTGCAACCTTTACTTTGGAACAATATCTCTTGTTATCTCTATCCCTCGTGTATTTTGCTATTTACTTATTTTACGGTTTATTTTATCATTTCTTTTTCTGCTACTGTTTTTAGTGCCGTCCGCTAAGAATAACAGACCCATTTCTTCTTTCTTCACGAACTATTTCATCCCTCTCATTCTTTCGCTTTAAGTAGTTGTTTTGACACGCGCCGAGGAAGAGTCCACGTGAAAGCAACAGTCATATTCGTTCTCTTCTCCGTCTTCTTTTGAACATTTCACGGATACCGTACGGTTTGTTGAGCAACGTAAATTGAATGGTGATCGTTGACCGGCACGCAGCGGGATCCACGGTGAGAGTATCATGAGACGTAATGACTAGCTCGTCAAACGCTAAAAGACCCAGAAGGTACGCTGTCGCGGATGAGAGCTAAGCGCATTTCCTTCTCTTTCAGGTATAACGGAACGAATGAATTTATGTTAATGCCATTTTGCACGAGAACGCTCGTCGAGTAGGATAATACGGACCGCCGAAGTAATTGAATTATCGCTCAGATTTTTGTTCGCGTCTAATGGCCGCGTACGCTGAATCGATACTTGTGAAAAGGAAATATCCACGACGTGCAAATCCCAATTTCTATGAACATTTGTACTCCATTTCTTTTCTTCCTCTCTTTTATTTATTTTTCCTTCTTTCTCTCTCTCTCTCTCTCTCTCTCTCTCTCTCTTTACCGTTTTGGTCTCGAATAATTCAAAATTACAGAAATATCTCTGAATCGATATTTCTCTTAGTTAGTAACTTTCATTCAATTGTATTTACTTGATGTTCATAAATAAATCCTTTTTAATTTCCTATCAATCTTATTTTTGTCGTAATTTTAATTTGCGTGGGGATCAGTTGATTAGTCTTTTAGTCTTAGTGCAGATTCGCTTTTAATTCGAAGATCCGACGATTAAGAACTAGACAGAGAAGACTTTTTCTCCACTCAGGCAAGATATATTACAGAGATGTAACATGCGTCTAAAATAATACGAGATATACAGTAGATTCTACAAATCCACTGCGCGCAAAGAAACTCGAAAATAGAGCAAAGGGGGACACGGTTACCGATTCCTTAAACCGCGAAATAGGATTACATTGAGTGCCGCAATCCCTTGTGTATTTTTTAAACCGCCTGCCGCCGGCGTGAAAGGCGGATTATGTATGGCGAAGAAGTTCTTTCGCGAGAAAGGGAGAATTTAGTCTGTCGGAATGGATCGTTTCAAAGCAACGACAAGACACTCGAGGTTATTGTAGAACGTTGTTAGCTCCCGACTGGCTGCTGTTCCACGCTGCTGGAGTTGCAGTCCATCTCGAGGATATTACACGTTCCTCGGGCACGTTTGCAGACTTCGCTACAAAAGTCCGCCGGTGTTATGAGGTAATATTCTCATTATTTGCTGAATACAATTTCTGCGCGAAGAAAGAAAGTCATGAGTTCAAAATTCTGAGATCCTGAGAGCCTTCAAGCTATATTTGATTGTCTGGTCATGGTACTTTGTTGATGTGTTCGTACGACGCATCATGTCATCGATGGCAAAATGGCATGCCATCTTTATCAAAAAAGTGGAGACACAACACTTTTTCAATGAGAATATACAAAGAGCATCTATGAATAGAAATCAGCAGACGGTTAAATACAAAAACGCGTCGGAGGAAATAATTAAAGTAGCCTTCATGTAATACCTTGTAAGCAAGATGAAGAGGAACAGCAAGAAGACGTGTACTTTATCGTACTGGTTTTAACGATATCATCCAATCCCCTAAAAGCCGACTATTTGCCGGTCCCTTCCTAAGTGGCTACGCGAAAAATGAACTTCGCATGACGAGGCAACGTCAGAGATATCCTTTCCGCTTCGAATTTCACCGGCTCCCCCTTTCCCGCCGGATATTTTATAGATTCATCACGTCTCCATGGGAAGAGTCTAATAAAAAGATCTGCTCTCATTATTCACAGTCGTTGGCTGCGTCGTCACCAGCAACACGGTAGTATACATCGTAATTTTAAGCATCAAGTAATGATGATTAATTGAAGAGGAGATGGGAAAAGCAATTTGACACCTCTTCGAGAAATTGAATTAATTCATAAATCATTATTCAGTATTAATTTAAGAAGAGGATAAAAGCTTTTATAAGGATTATTGTATATCATGAGATATACGATAAGATATATTTTAGGATAAAGAGAGTGTTAAGAGTAAAAATGTCATACGAGGCTTTAAGGTATCGTATGTCACAAATGAAAATTCTACCAATTAAAATTCTTCGTGAAAATCCAACCGAATAAAGCTTTATTAGACGTAGGAAACTCGCAAAGTTTGCTACAAACGATAATTAACGCATCAAATAAAATCGCTGGTCAAAACGCGAAAGATGGGGAAGGCGGATTTTCTCAGGGTAGCTCTCCTCGTGCTGCTCCAGGCTAAGGGGAGTTCAGAAGTCTCATCAAAGTCGACTTCTCTCGGGGACGATTGCTCGAAAACTTCGTTAAACTATTCCGCCCATTTTCCCGCCGACGATCAAACCTCATTTCGTCTCGCCGCGCCGGACAATGGGCGAAAATTACGATTTAACTTCATTGCGCGAGCGGTGTGTGCGGCGCTATTGCTCTTCCGACCACGTGTCACTTTATAATGCGCGCGTGCCGGGATAATAACTGACCGAAGACACCTCCTGATTAAGAATACGCCGCGCTGCACTAACGGGCGCATTGTCGCCTCGCGATAATCGCATTATTGTCGTAAGTGGAAGGGCTAGGCGTTTTGAAAGGTGCCAAATTGTCAACGGTAAACGCATCTTGTCGCGGTTTGACTATGTCGCATGTGTCGTGGCATCAAGATAATCGGCTCTATATTCAGGATGAATTCAATATAAAAAGAAACGATGGAAAAGTGAGAACATGAGATAGTTATAAAAATAAAAAAAATACATGCACAAATATGACAAAGTTTTGAGGTTTTTGTTTCATACTTTTAATGCTATTTCTTCTAAAGCAATAAACTTTATCAGTATTATAAAGTACGAAAGGTAGCTTATTATATTGAAATTGACTTCTCTCTCGGCGAAAGTTTTCATATACAGGGTGCACGATTTATCTGAAGACATTGAAATATCTCGAGAACTATGCATTGGATAAAAAAAAGTGGTTAATGAAAGTTGTTAGTCTCGAAGGGGGACATCCAATGATACCAAACTCGACCTCCCACCCCACCCCCTGGGGGTGGGAGTTGGGGGCAACTTTGAAATCTTAAATGGAAACCCCCATTTTTTATCGCAGATACGGACTCTACGCCACAAAATACGTAAATTTTGTCTGAAACTTTTTTTTTGATTCGTGATAGATGGCGCTGTAATCGCAAAAAATTATATTTTCCGCTTGCGCTGAAACTCCCGCAGATATGCTTCTATCCTGTGTACAGTCATTTGAAAAAAGGATCAATAAGTGTATTGAAGTTGAAGGTAAAAATTTCGAACACTTATTCTAATTAATTGAACAGTGAGAGGCAAGGGGACTCACATTAAAAAAGCACCCCGATCTGTGAGAGGCAAGGGCACTCACATTAAAAAAGCACCCGAAGGGAACATAAAACTACTACGTCCTCGTCGTTGTTCCTGTGTAACGCGAAATGTAGTTTCTCGGAAAAATTCAACGCTATCTATCACGAATGAAAAAAATTGTTTCAATAAAAATTTCACGTACAATCTAATTCTGCAATGAAAAATGTGGGTCCCCATTTGAGATTTGAACGTTATCACCCCCAGGGGGTGGGGTGGGAGGTCGAGTGGTATCATTGGATGTCCCCCTTCGAGACTAACAACTTTCATTAACCACTTTTTTTTATCCAATGCATAGTTCTCGAGATATTTCAATGTCTTCAGATAAATCGTGCACCCTGTATACCATATTTAGTTATAACACTTCGTATTATTAACTTTCAAGTATAATTTTAACTTCCATTTTTAGCTTCTTATATTGCATTTAACTTTTATACCGGTTTTTTACTTGCGGGTATTAAAAGGTACAGTGAAAAAAAAAGTGCCTTCCGCTGTCATCAGCCGCAAATTGCCGCTTTAAGGATAAAAACATTGAAAAAGCTAACGTGGAACAAAAGAAATGTGCAACAGAAAGAAAAAGTAGCGCCATTGTTTTTATCAGTACCATTTGTCTTGCAGCTACATCAAAGTAAATCCCACTAGAGAAGAATATTTCAGAGTTGTTTGCACAATAATTTTCATGCAACGTCTGCTTGTTTACTGAGCGTGACGGTATAAAAATTATTCCAACTGTCGAAATATCGTAGAATATTGAAAAGGGAATATTTCAATATCAACAGACAAGAATGTTATAATGTTGAGAGAGAATATTCCGGCGTATGAAAATGATAATATACCGCTTATCGATATTTTCGCTAATTTCAAGTTTATTTTCTTCAATATATCGCACATATTTTATTCAGGAAAACAAAAGAAGATATGTTTGAGTCCACACTTCAAAATCGAATTTATTTACTTAATTATTTACTCAAAAATCGAGAAAAACTATATCTATATCTGTAAACTCTATCGTGAGTTTGAACGATGATAAATTTTGTCACATGCAAGAGAGGAGTTGAAACAACATATGGAAGGAGTCTCACGAGAATGTCAAGATTTTTAACCCATTATCTCCAACTGGTCGGTACTCGCTGGGTCAACATCGGGGACACGCCGGCCCTCCTCGATCGCCGCGGAATCATTATCATTCCATCCAGGTGCGCGCTTATTCGCGTATTCAGAAGCCCGCAGCGTCCTCGTGGAAGGGGACGCGCGATCGGCGACACGAGTCTATAAAATCCCATAAACATCCCCGGAGAGCACACACAAGGGACGGTCGCCACTGAAAGGAATAAAATATCGCTTTTTGCGGCAATTTTACGGCAATTTTCCGAGCCGCTGGAAACCGTGTCGTGCTCGCCGTGCACCAGGTGTGTGCTCGATCCTGACACTCGTTCGTCTCGAGAGAAGTGGTTAGCGGTAGTGTCCTCCTGAAACGACCTGAGGACCCGACGATTAATAGCCGGAAAGAAAAGACCGCTCAAGGATATTCTGGTGGTTTCCAACAAAAACAGATACAGCGACGCGTAAAAAGCGCGTGTGTCGCGTGAACGGTCCGCGCGATCCCGCATTCATCCTGCAGCAGGACGACACCAGGCTGCGCGCGTCCCACCTTCGTTTCACCGCGCGATCCTCGCGTGATTTATCGCGGAATTATGCTAATCAACGGCACTTAGCGAGCTCGTTAAGATTAACCGTGCGCGCGTATCATCGCGTGTAACATAACCGCCGAGTGACCGTTGTTATTATTGAAATCGCTGTAACAACGGCCGGCACCGTCGTTACGCAATTAGTCGATCGTCATTATTGCATTATCGCGCCCCTTGTTCGCGCGCAATGACACCCGGCGGTGCACCAAATATTAATTCGCGGATTTATCACGGAGCATTGTCAATCCTGACGGGAGATTCGATCGTGATTATCGCGCTCGCGATACCAATGCTCGGCTTTAAGCCATTCAGCGGAGTTGCCGTTATCACCGACTGTATGGTATGTAAAATACCGGGGCGCAAATGCATTCGTTAATTGGATATCGCACGTGTCGTCTGTTCGCCTCGCGCAATATCATGAATCCCGGGGCATGATACAGCTCGCGAACTAAATTAATGTCACGGGCCGAAGTTCCTCGCAATTTTGAGCGCAATTTTTCCGATATTATTTTACGTACAGAGTGCGTATAATTGCAGATAATGATACACCTCGCAGAAAGTGCGCAAAACACACGCGAACAGCGTAATCTCCTTTAGGCAAACTTTCTCGCGACACGAGAATCTTCGGGATGCATGCCGTTATTACAAATGAATTTGCACTTAATTCTTCTCGGAGGAATATTCTAATTGCAACAGAGGAGGAAAAAAGTACGTTACGTAAAACTATTATGTGATGCTGTATCGTTAGCGAACTTTAATATTCTCCGTTAGCAGCTTATCAAGCGTATTTTCTCCGGAAGAAATTATAATTTTCCGTATGACTTTCATGCTGCTAATTAAAACTTCCGAGGCGCAGGATCGACGTTAATGTATTCGCCCGCGACCCGACATCGGTCAACTAATTACACCATTATACTTCCACTCCAGCCGGTCATAGCGTAGCAGACCTCGCGTTTTATTAAATCGGTAAAGAGTATCTTCTCTCTGAAGTGCACACGCGGGACATGGGATTCAATTATCCTAAGACGAGGGACGATTCGGACTGCTCTCGTTATTATCACCCAACGCTAGACAAAGAATAGTAGGTCAAACATCGAAAATACTCGCAGGGCGAGAGTTAATCTCATCAGAGGCCAGCGCGACGCGGAAGAAAGAGAAGCGATGTGCCGCATGTGTGTGTGTGTGTATGTGCACTACATGCGGTGTGTGTGCTCGAGTATCTTAGAGTTGATTGGTCTCGCGACAACTTTTCAAGCGGTCT
Source organism: Harpegnathos saltator (assembly GCF_003227715.2). Taxonomy (NCBI): domain Eukaryota; kingdom Metazoa; phylum Arthropoda; class Insecta; order Hymenoptera; family Formicidae; genus Harpegnathos; species Harpegnathos saltator. Next base: position 1,197,121 of record NW_020229890.1, read on the forward strand.
GGCAATTACAACGGACAGACGTATCTCGCGTTTGTGGAGCAAACGGGCGAACGGGCTCGCAGTGAAGCTGCGACTACTGTCTGTTCAGTACGTCGTCCACGGAGCTGTGTTATCAGCGACTGACACTACTAAACGCGCTGTACCGCACGTCGGGAACACAACGTCGCTCGTCGTCATTGAAATCGGACAGGTAATGCGTACTATTGTAGTGCATAAGTACCTACACGGTCAACCTGCTCGCTACGTCAGCGGGATGCGACGTGTAACGGCATAAAGTATAATGTCGATAACGGATCGACGTCGCGTCATGTTTCCCGCGGGAGGACCGCTCGCAATGCGGATACTCTCGTCTCATCGTCGATCACATTTGAATTCTAAATACGGGAATCGGACGGCTGGCTGCAGCCGTGTGTATGCTTCCTGGACAGAACGTCGTCGGAACTTTGGGGTCTCGCACCAACATTCAGATCCGAAGCTGCTTCTGGATCGCTTATTGCTTAGCTCGGGATAGCAGCCGAGGGGCGGGAGATTTAATGAAAAATCGGAACTATTCGATTGCGAGGGAAGGAGAAGGAAAGAGGGGAGTGGGGAAGAAAGTCCTTTGACGGCGATTTATTTACGGCGACCTGAATGGCGCGACGTCGGGCAGAAGGTACCGTACATAAGTACTTAACGTGTTCCCTCTCGCGACACCGTTAACGCGTATCGAATCGCTCGTAACGTCGACAATATTCGAGCCCCTTTTACCAACGCGAACCAGGATGACCGAGAGACACTATTCCGGACGATGTGTCCCGATATTGTGCTCGAGTGGAGTTGAGTGTCGAGTGGGGCTCGTCTTTAGTTATGGCGCGTTAGTTACGCAATGCTTACTTTGCGATAAATTATGTCACGATGAAAGAACGGAGTTCCTGGTGGCGCATCCTGTACGTCCTGTACGTCGCGAAGCCAGACAAAAAATTTGTATGCACGTTTGCGAGAATTCCTCTCTCTCTCTCTCTCCCTCTCCCCCCTCTCTCTCTCTCTCTCTCTCTCTCTCTCGATACTATATATATATATATATATATCTTTTTTTCTCTTCGAGTAGTTTTGTTACTCTGTCGACTCTGTCGAATATAAATTGTTACAATCCTAGATACGCGACGAGCAGGAGGTAGTTGTTTGACAGAGAATTAATTGATTGCGTTGTCACTTTTTATATTTATTAATCCTCGTAATATTTCATTTCAATATTGAACAATCGAGTCATACACAATCGCACGTTACTGTGAATTCGAGAAAACAAGTTTATTCAACCCGCGTCATATTGTGCCCGCCGTCCCTTTGATCGGATTAAATCCGAAAGCTTAGCAGAGAGATCGGCAGTTTTTCCAATAATTAGATTTTATTGATTACGTCGCCGCGCTGCCATTGAATTTGCGCCTGTCGAGAGTGACGGGAGATATCCAAAAGAAAGGGGCGGGACGTCGAGGAGAGTGAGAGAGAGAGAGAGAGAGAGAGAGAGAGAGAGAGAGAGAGAGAGAGAGAGAGAGAGAAAGAGCATGTTATAATTACCGTTCGTTATATCGACTAGGACGACGTAATGTAAGTGGCACATTAAAATTCACGCGCCTCCTCTCGTCTGACGTTGTACGAGCGACGATGAAAAGGGATCTAAAGAGGAGCGCAGGGAATTCAGAAGAGGGCTGAGGCGTAGTTCTGACGCGTAGTTTCCGACGGGCCAATGAATTACATGATTATTGACACAAGCATATGTCATCTCGGCGAGTTCACGCATTATCGACGTACGTCGCGTCCTTTATTAACGACGTTCCTTCGCTAAAGTACGAGCTGAAGGTCGACGAATTGCCGACGACTTGTTTGCTCAGGCTGCCCGGGCTTCTTTCAATACCGCATCAGGCGGGATGTAATCCCTCGATATATGGGGCTCGTTTGTAACTTGTAATCTCTGGCGAAATGCTCGGCATAACTCAGAATTACGGCCCTACTTTCGTCCGAATGTCCGAAATGTTGAGAGAGTGAGAGAGAAGGAGGAGCGAGAGAGCACGATTTAACATTGATATCTCCATTCGCTCGCAACTGCGAATGGAAATAGCAGTGTTATGCAGCGTTTCGCAACACTAATTTGAGAGGTTGATATCAAAAGAAGGGAGGAAAAAAATTACCTCAATAAATAACGCTCAGTGCCAAGAGGCATACCTCGTGCCTATGTTACGCATCTATATTACGCGAAATTGCGAGTTGAAACGAGGTGAGATATTCATATCTCAGCAATGGCTAAACCGATCCAGGTTTTTTCAGTCCTAATCGATTCGGCCTTAAAAAATAGGAAGAAAAGTGTCCTTGTGTTTTTGTATACGTTGTCTCTAAATGTAGATATTTTAAGATAAAGTCCAAATCACAGAAAATTTCGATTCACTAGGAAAGTAAGAAACGCTAGATCGCAGAAGAGAGGGGATTTGTTTACAAAGGTAAGTTTTATATAACGTTACGGGCTCTCTGAGACGCGTCCCGCCGAGACAAGGTCGCGCGACTTTGAAAACAATATGTTCATAAGTATGCAACTGCCGCGACCGCTTCCATTATTATTTACGTCGCGGCGGCGGACGGATCGGCGGATCGCCGCGCGTAATAATTTCCGAATTTTCGATCACAGTGTACGCGCGTGTGTAACGTGTAATATTCGTGCGTGTGTGTGTGTGTGTGTGTGCGTGACAATCCGGAGTATCGAAGCATCTTGAGCAATAGCAATGTCTCATGGATTTTAAAGGTAAACTTTTATTGGTTAACTTGGTTAAGTTGAAGAAGCTAATTTGTAGTCTTGAGTAGTCTTCGTACTCTTGATGCGGAGCGCATTTGTCGCTGTAATAACTAATGAGAAAACTCGCTTTTTGTTACAGATCTGCTGGAGTTTGCAGCCACGCGATAGCTGCGGTTACTGGGGCGCAGTTTCGACGGACGTCGATGCTGCACCGGAGGATCCGGTTCGGGCCGAGCAGAGTCGGCTTGAAGGTGAGGTTCACTGATCGTTTCTTCTTGATTCATTGCGATCGAAAACCGAGCGATTGGAATAAAAGCCATTGAATTACGATGGCAAAGGGTCAACATTTGTATCTGCGCGCGCGCTTCCGCGAACTGAACTCAATCTAACTTAACTTTTAACCTAACGGTTTAACTAACGAAACTATATCTTTTGTTACAGATCCGCAGCAGAACGCGGCTGACTCTGTCTGCTGTGTATCGGTGAGTCAGAGAAGAAAATACATTTTTATGGTGATGGGTGTTTTGCAATATCTCGAGAAAATCAATGCGATTTAATTATACTTTTTTCACATGTTGCTCGAAATAATCAGGAGATCGTCTTGTCTTTCAATGACCGTATTATACAACAGAATCTTTAAGATATAATATATATTTCTCTCTTTTATATTTACTCTGAATCATTAGAAGATATAGATATAAACGCTTTAGTTATATATAATGTTAGTTTGTTATATTATACCGAAATCAAGATACGGAATTATTTGCTGCTTCGATTAGTGTGTGATGTTAAAATTTGATTAGAATTGCGCCATCGCACGTGAAATTCAGCATTATTTATCTTATTCGGTTTGATAAATTTTATGTCTGTCAAGTTTATCAATTTTTTATATTTTTTACGCGTGTCAGAAGCGATAATATTTCATTTGAAATTACCGATAAATTCGTTACGCGCGCTTATTTACATTACAACTTGGTCCTAACGAAACAAGACGTGCGTTTCTTTCGAATTACCGTTCGCGAAACAAAACATTTTCATTTTTCTCTCTAAAGTCTAAACGTCGTAATTTTTATTCGCGATTGATTCTACGCGAATCGCGTCTCACGTATACACGTCTCGAAACGTTGCAATTTATCGTGTTTACTTCTTTTTGGGATAAAAATCTCATCTCTTGAACGCGACCATATATGCGACCATATTTGTCTCGTCATTCCTTTTCCTTAAATCGAAATTAATGAAAGAGAAAAGATAAACAAAGAGAAAGAAAACGCGACAAAATATTGTGAAAAAAGAAACTTTTCCTGGATACTGAGGAGACTGGACATTGGACGGATGCAGAGTCACAGGAGTCAACGAAAGTCGGTGAGTGTGCAGATGAAACGCTCAGAAAGCGTCATGTTTTATAATGCATGCTCATATATAAATCGCATTGATTTTCGACCAGAGATAATAAAAAATAGTGCGCGATAATATGCGTTCATATTTAGTTTAATAAAAATGTGAATTGCGAGAAGCACTTCCTCTCTGCTTCCTCTCTGATCATTGCGGAAATATTTATTCTGCAAAAAATGATACGTGGAATCTTGAGAGTGATAGTCGATAATATGTATATTTGACGAATGAAAAACCATATACTGATTGCACTGAAGCTGGCTTCTTTTTGCAACACTTTATACGAATATTAATCTGATATTTTGTGCATAATATTTATGCGCAGCGTCAATTTAAGAAAATTTAATGAATCACTGCTACGGCAGTCTCTTCCTTGATATACACCGACATATTTTTTCTCATGCTCGTGCTTCGGCTTCGAGCTAGCAAAAATACTAGCGACCGCGTTCCTCGTCAATGTGACCTCGGCGATGTTTACACTTCGGCAAGAGCGATCCTATGCTCGTTGTTTACGTCCGATAATTTTCAACATATCCATTTCTTTCCGTGAAGGCGCGTTTGATTAATTATAATTGACTTGGCTAATCGCACTGGATTGTATCATAATTACCAAAACTGACGGGGACGGACTCGAATATTCACCAGTGACTCGTATAATGAATCTGCTCATCCAGAGCGAATAATATCACTACTACTTTTGATCTCCGTCGAATGGCGCATGAACACACGAATTAATTATAGCGATACGCGGCGCGTTATCGAGCCATTCGCGGAGCTCGAACGTAGTGAAACGTGCGCTTCAACCTCACCGCGCTATCACTTTATTGGCATTCAATCGTCGCGCGTCGTGAAGTCGATATATCGATTATTCGTACGCAACAGCACGCGGCTAAATTAGACTTCAGCAGCTTCTGAGATGTGCTCTGCGTCTCGGTCTTTTCCCAGCCGGGCGACGGCGCAGCTCTGACGGAATTGTAGTCGGATGTCGGAATGATCCGTCGAGAGAGACTCGAGTCGAACTGAGATACGAGACGCGTCGCTGTGTAATTGTTATTAGAAAAGCACTTCGTCAATTATGCAGCAGCTGACGGCACTGTCGTTCATTGCACGCTATTAACATCACATCGGATTTTATATTTGATTAATGCGCCGATAAGTGGGCGGTCTTACGTCGCGTTGAAGCGTCGCCGGAATTCGCATTCGCGTCGCGTGTGACGTTGAACGTGATTACAGAATTATCGGACGACTGTAACAGCGTTCGTTCGTCGTGTTCCTTGCTTTCTCTTGGAACACGTTGGAATTGGAATTTTTCTTGGCACGTGAGAATCATCTTCAGACTTCTATCGAATGTCCGCAGGGAAGTGGGATAAAAGAGGAAACTCGCGGGTTAAATTGGATATTTTTCGTGTTTTCGCGGAAGTTTGGAGAAACGCGCGATTGCGTTACAATTGAAGCTCGATGCTTAAAATTCCGAACCGTGGATTAGTACGCGTTCACTTTTGATACATCAATTATTAACGGTAATAGCAGGTATCCGGTTTAAACCGCTGTCAACTTAATTCCAAACGACGAAACTTTCCCTTCCGTAACATGGCAGTATATCGTAACATAGCAAGGACAATGCGAAAGGATTTACTCGAGAAGCGTGACCTCACGCGTGGAATTCCGCGCGACAGAGACACGGGACACGTGGACACGTGGTTGCACGCGACGGCAGCCTGCACATCCGTCTCGCCAAATCCCCTCTACGAGATCAATTATCACTTCATTCCCTCGAAATTACCGTTAATGCCAGCGCCTGTCGGATTATAGCGCGCGCGAATTTCCAAAAAAGCGCAAAACTGGTGCGGGGTCGCATCGATATAAGCGGCTTAGCAACGCGTGCATGCGCCAGCTGGTCTAATCGATCTATCGAAAACCCATCTCCCCGGTAGTATCGCGCATGGAAGAGAGCAGGGAGGCATTAATCCCATAAATACCGAAATTATACGCACGGCGAACGGGCTTCCGTCGGAGCGGAACGGCAAGGCACGCACCGCGGTAAGATGCAGGTCCGACGTAATACGTAAATTTTCCCGCTGCGAACGTTCGCCCTTTATGTCGTCGTAAATCGCGCCGTAAATCGCCGTAAATCGCCGACTCACCGATCAGATGCAAGCGGAATATTTGCAGTGATCTTCTTTTCATTACATCGCGGATGAAGTTATGATTTAACAGGGACGGGGCTCTGTGACATTTTATATATTTAAAATTATATATATTTAAAATTACATTTAAAGCCATAGATACTAAACTCTATAAAAGAAATATTTATATGCAATATACACATTTTTCTTGGCGTAAATTTGGATACAAATATATTCATTTTATTTGTATTAAAATATGCATTGCACTGTGGGAGAATTTTTCTTTCATGTGTCAAGCTATATTCTATATAAAATGGATGAGATATGAAAATGCACTTTCGTTTTACAATACTCTGTAGTACATTGAATCGTGACTTTATTGCTCTAATAAAGGCGCTAGACGCATGAAATCGTCAGGCAAGGATATTTTTCTGCCGTATCGTCATGTGCATTCACTCATGAGATTCCCTCTGCGCGACGAATAAGAGCAAATGGCAGTAAATTGCGGCGAACATTGAATGAGAAACCCCTTTGAATGCGTGTTCTCTGTCTTCAAAAGCGGACGCCGGATTCCTTAGGGGTACCGCGCTCTTTGATCTGTGGAAAGGTAGTTCGGAATATAAAATAAAACCACGCGGTTTTTATTTGTGGAAAAATGTACATTATATTCGAACGTGGAGAGGCAGTTTTAAACATGCATTTCACAATAAACCTTCATAATAAATAGAAAATCGACATATCACGCTTTTCGTTTTACGCTGTCTTTTTCCTATTTACAAACACGCTATGTTTTTATCTATGAAAAAGACTGCTCGTTAAAATGTTAAATGTCAGTAATAAAGCCGGAACCGTGCTGAGACCGTACCGGTATTCAGCACCATAAAAAATAGCATACCTTGAAATGATAAATTGGTTCATTTCCCACGTTAAGCAAAATAATTGTGCAGCATTATTATCTAATGATATTTTCCGTGCCTTATTCTGTACTTCCAAGATAATAAATGTTTACAGCTTCTTATGTATAAAAGCTAATTTTACATACGAGGAGTTATAATTGTTTATCTTATGTTCATCTTATTATCATGGGAAAAATAGCGTAATTAAAATATCCTTGCATCATTTAATGATATTAAAACTTTATACATGAAAATTATCTTTATGTTATTGATATTTCTAGATTAAAAATCAGTATTTGCATAAATGCAATATTTCCAATAAGCTGCAACAACTTCTGTTGATGTAACAACCGGTCCTTCACGAAGAAACATTTAATTTGTGTAAATATCGTGAAAGCGCATGTACAACAATACGATATCGACTTAAAATTGGAAGCCCATTCAATCTCGCGTTTAATCGCAATACTGAAAAATCGATTTGTCGTTGAATCGTACTATTGTTAAATATGATTGTTATGTACAATATCATTTAATCTTTCTATATATTTCAAATAAAAGTTATAAAGTTATAAATTCGATTACTTATTTTTATCAACTTGATGATAAAAAGGTATGTTTTATAAAGTTTATTAAACAATATCTCGGGATATAATATAAAAAAATACTGTTTATTGATAAGAAAATAATGAAACATGGACATGTACATTTTCATATTGCTCGCAGTAACAATGGATGAGTTTACAACATAATTTGTTAAAATATTGAGATTTACAATATTTTTTATTGGATCGGAATTACTCTGAATTTCTTCACACAAGTGACGAGTTACATTTCAATCATAGAGCATTGTATCCTTTCTTCCAAATCGTATCTTTCAAGTAAGAGCCTACCACAGGATCATTGTGCATTTCTTCCACGATGCTTTTAAATCCAAGCTGACTAGCTAGCATATATTTACATTCAACGTCTGATAATTCATACACCAGAGTTCTCATGTTGTTTGTCATGAAATTATTTATATTCTTTTCTAATCTGTACCTGTGAGAATAGCAAAAAAAAATGTATTTGTATATGTACAATTTAGGAAATGATTTATATATAAATCGTAATAAAAGAACAATGTATAAATTACAATTTAAACTCACCTACGTGCACAATCTTGCACAATTGCGGGCGTCAGACTGTTTACCGTCATAAATTCTTTGAGGTATTTTACCTCTCCTCTGAGAACACAATGGTGGTAAATGAGATTAGCCCAATCCGCGTGATAATTATAAGCGCGTGAAACAATGAGTGTTTGGAGAAAATTCAAGGTCTGTGACGTTATCCTGTCCAACTCGTCGCTTTTCAGATTTAAAAGACAAACTACTTGCTGATTTTGCGACATTGCGTTCAGCAATGCGATCTGAAGTGCCACAAGTTGAGCTTGATGAGAGCATCGACTCGCGAGATTTAATTTGTTATCCTAGAAGCAAAATATATTATTCCCTGCGATTTATTCCCTGATTATTATCATTTCTTGATTTTTACTTTAAATAAATATATCGCATATGATTTCAGTGTTTTACCTGTAAATAATATTGTGTGGCATGAGTAAAATTAGTCACAACCAATTGCAGTTGTTTTTGAACGCTATCATTTCGAGTCAATTTGATTTCCGCGGATATATCAGTTGTGCCTCTTCCGCATTCCTTCAACACGTTAGACATCAATTTCGCAATTATTTCTTTTGCTTCATTTTCCCACATGAGAGCGATCTCGTAATACAAACGGAAATGTAGAGCCACCAATGTAAACAGTTCTTTATCTTCTGGGCATTGACGCTTCAAAAATTCTAACAACGCCATTTTTAGACCCGGTACCTTCACGATTGTAAAAATTATATTTGTTAATTAAAAGATATATATTTACGCGACACTTATCGTATGAATAAGAATACCTTGTCCAAACCCTTTCCCAATAGGAACTCGAAATGATCATTTTCTTTCAAAATTTCAAATATGTAATTCATCTCAGTAAATCGACCGACGCCAGTTACTAATCGCACCTATCAAAGGAGAATATAAATAAAATACTGAGCGTCAAGGATATTAACGACTAAGAAATCAATTAACGTACCAATAACGCCCAATGTTTCAACATTTGTAATATGTTTGCAAGTTTTTGACATTTTCGTAATACAGATGCTATTCCTTCCATGTTGCAAGAAGCCGTGAAACAATCGTGGGATCTTATTAATAATTCCACTATTGTTTTCAATGTTGACACTACAAGACGATATATACAGAAATAAAATGTAAATATTAATATAAAACAAAAAGAAATGAATAAAACGATGCAGAAAAATAGATAAATTACCATTTTTTCTTTCATCATGAGAACTAACATGTTTTCCCAGCAATGACTGTGCTGCTTGTAGCAATTTTAAACCTAATAACGAAGTATCGCTGCAAAGTTCCATTATTAAATGGAAATGTGTATTTATAGGATAGGATCCCCACATAGAGATAAAATCTTCTAATCCATCTAGGAATAAAATTGATTTGACATTATTACTTTTACATTGAGATAATTATGCTAGATACAAAATGTATGTAGTGATTTTCATAGTTACCTTCTATAGCACGATTAATGTGTACTATGATACTTTCAGTAAGGAATGTCGCAATATTTTCTGTCTTGATCTTGTACGACATTATGATGTTGTTAGCAGTCTCGCATTTGTTCTCGATATTACTTTCCGTAATCTCTTGTAAGAATTTGATGGGATTGTTTAACATCAATAGCGATTGATAAGTCTTTTTTAGGCGTACAGCGAGTTTATAACAGGAAACAATTCTCGAGCATATTGCATTTCCATGTTGAAGAGTTTCTGATAATTTTTCCAAGATTGAGATGCATTCCATTTGATATTGGTGTTGGTGACTGCTAGTGATCTTTGAGTCATTTGTTTTACTGGCCTCTCCAATAGAATTTACTGTAAAAATTAAAGAGTTATATTAAATAATCTCAAATGAGTAAGTCAAGATATAATCTCATTATTTATGTAATTATATAATAGGATCGAAAATATCTCTATAAAAACATATGGGAAAATATCAATGTTAAATGAGGCATACGAGATGATGAGGAGGATAATCTCTGCAAGCCGCGATTGCGCAAAGTGCCATGTTTCTGTTTGCTTTTACTAGTCTCTTCCAAGAAGCTCTTTTGTTGTGCGGTTAATTCTGCTGGTGAAATTTCACCCTCTGCCAAACTTAAGCACAGCATTAATACTTGTAAATCCTATATATAGAACAATGGTATTTTTAATATATAATTTATATTTCTGTTACAAATTACAAAAATGCACATAATGATTCTTACCTTATGGTTGTAATTAAAAATCATGCTTATTCGTAAAGCAATATCCAGTTTACCCAAATCAATCAATCGATTAATTAAGATTTCTGCAGAATCTTTTTCACTTTCGTCTTCCAGTGAGTAAGTCACTTCTAATTTGTCCAATCCGGAGAGTAATTCGGTTTTTAACTTATTAAAAATGTAATCATCACAATCGAATTGTATATTTTCAGGTCCGGCCAAAATACACGACTTCCACATGGCCATTTCCAGTGTATTGATAGTTTGTTGCTCAATTTTAGTATTCTTTAAAGTCTCATAAGCTAATTTTAGAATCTCGTATCTGTATAAAATATTACGTTATTTGCATCAATATTAGCATTATTTATCTATGAAACGTAACGCATTGAATTGTATCAAATTTTATTTACCTCTCTTTGTGAGATATAACTTTCTCGGCATGTTCGACAAAAAATTCGACTGCTACTTCAGGAGGAACGTTATATTTATTAAAATCCTGAGCACACTGCATCCAGAATGTAGAACTGACCTGACCATTTCTACGTACGGACTTTTTGAAATTGTTTCGGGACTGAAAATGTCACAATTATAGAAATATATGCGTTTAACGATAGATTTTTTGAGAAAACTTTTAAACTTATTACTTGCGCTAATATGATTTCAGATGCATGCAATCCAGCAGTGCAGGATAATTCCAAGGCAGTGCTATAATTATCGGTCGCTATTAAATCGTTAATGCATTTTTTAATTTCCGTATCAAAATTATGTACATTATCGATTACGGTAACGGCTGCAAAATTTAACATCACGTCTGTTTTCTGTAAGATTCTTGTTATATCCAACAAGCATTGAAAATCCGGTATCTTAACTGCAATACACAAGACAAAAATTTCCTAATGTATTTAATAATAACTTTTTGGCAAGTTAACAACATACGATTGTAACTAAATTGTGGATATTTTACCAGGCAAGTCCGTAGAAAAATTAGACTTGATTAGAGTTTCGAGAAGCTTTACTCGTAACGGTGTACTTTGAAAGCCATAGCCAAGTGCTGTAATAATACATTTGGTTCCAACAATCGCGACCCAGTACAAATTTTTCAGATATGTCAAATCAGCACTTGTCCAGTCCATAATCCTCTGAAAAAAAAAAAAAACAAAGTGGCAGTGTTTATATCACAAAGTAGTACGTTGGGATTTTTCTTTATAATCGTGTTTACGTACATTACATTTAAGTGAGGAACATTGCAATTTAAATTCCAACAAATGCTGCTGACTCTCTTTGAATTCACCGTAAATAATTGCTTGCGTCAGAAACTCAAAGAACGGACTCAAGATACTGTCCTGTAATTTTATTAGTTACACTAAAGATTTCTCATTGCCGTTATATGAATATTAATTATACTTACAGGCATGAAAATCTTATAAGCTCTGTTAAGTGTGTCAATGTAACCAAATTGAATCATTTTACTTAATAATCCTGCTACCTTATTGGCAGGCCATATTTGTTGTTCTAAACATTCTGCATAATCGAGAAGTAAGTCTTCCTTCCCTGCTGATATCACCATCCAACAATAACAATATGCTGCTACTGAGGATGGCTACAAGAAATTTTTCGAGTTACAATAATAGAAAATTGATCAAATTTAACTTATCATTGAATTGTTGAAATTAAAAACCTCGTAACATGTAGCCAAAATAGTCAATATAGGGCTAAGTCTTGAACGAGACACATTGATTAATGTTCCAGGTGGATCTTGACTTTGATGACAATTTAGTATAGTTAACCATAGATCATTGCTCAAAAAGGACAATGCGCAATTGCTGGTGACATGTTCTGCATCAGTTGTGTCCAAATTATTTATATCAGTTCCAGATATGGTTGAAGCAGATGTTGGGGAATCCTAGAGGATACAGAAATGTTTCTTATAATTATTATCGTAATCAGAAGTTATAACACTCAATAGACAATAACAATCTTACACTTTGGTCTTGTCTGTGGTACAATAATTGTCTCGTGTCGCGTGATTTCAGTTTTTGTTCATTACATAGTTGAGATTTGCCAAGCTTGCTGTTGGTCAAACATGTCAACAGATGTTCCCGGATACTCACATTGTTAAACAACTTGGCATCTTCTAGTACCTATTATATGATTTCAATTACTTGATTAATAATTTATCTTTGATTAATATTTCTTTTTCAAGTATATATATATGTACCTGTTTCGTGGGATAAGAGAATATATGACTGACTGCAACAAACTCGAACCACAAATCATGATTTGCTAAATATTTTGGTAATATACTAGGTAGTGTATAATTGTGAACGTGCGCGAAGCGTATGATGATATCCCACGCTTTCAATGCTTCAACAAATTGCGAATTATCGCTTACCAAAGTATCATTCAGCAAATGTTTTTGGAAACTTTGCTCTAAATAAGATATCACAGACTTTAAATCGTGCTGATTCTTATATATTACATTTTCTAATAAGTTTCCTATAATAAAATAATAACTTGTTTATCTGTAATTATATTGACGAATACTGTATCTGTTAATTGCACAAGCTATAAAACGTCTCACCTATGGAAATGTTTAGTTGTTCTTGTACATATTTTGCCACAGTAACGTATAATCGTAAATTGCTTGAATCAACTCCTAGTAATTCAGTAAAGACAATACAACTACATATAATATCAGGCTTACTTAAATTTCTTAAAGCAAGAACATGTGCATATAAGGCCGCTTTGGATTTCCTAAAATCATTTTAATTATTTTAATTTTTAATTTTAATTTACACATAATCTGTTCTTTTTAGCTGCACTACTGAACTGGTGCAATAAGTTAAAGTGAGAAAAAATATAGTTGTCTCATTCTAACTTATTGCACTAGTTCCGCAGTGCAGCTAGAAAGAACAGACCAATAATAATAACAGAAATATTTTCATTACATATACGAACCTTTGGGAAGACACATTTCCAAGTAATTTAGTTTGAGCGTGTTTTAAACTGTATGCAGCCATGTTTGGTCTGCCTTCTTTCAAATAATAACCATATGTTAATGTTTCTTTGTGTCCATATTTCTTAATAAGATTCTCACTAGCAAAAGCAGGCATAACTTCATTTCTCAAGCGCCATTTGAACAAGAGTTTTGTACTCAGATTTTTATAGCCGTCCAGCAATTCATACAATGTGATATCAGATTTCTTAGTTTGATCTTCAATGATACATTGCAAAAGTGGTATGTGTGTCAGTGTAAGCTGAAGAACTTCTTGAGAAATAATATGTGCATTGATATTTAAACCATTTGCATTTGTAAATATGTCTCTTATTAGTTTACTTTCCACAAAAATATTTGTTTCATTGCATAATATGTTTCTTTTTTGCCACAATTGCAAGAATATCAATGTCAAGGTTATCAAGTAATTTTCTTTCAGATAGTCAATTAAGTTGTTGGAGACATATTCAATTGATTTAATGATACCGTGTATTAATACATCTTCATGACAATCTTGAGTATTACACATGTTGGTTAATATATTAAACAATTCAGTAAGTTTTGTATTATCTTCTGAAGTATGACACTTCTGTGCACAATGTGTAAGGCACAATTGTCGATCAATAGTTTGTATAAACTCTATTTTATGAATATTACATGAAGTTAACGGTAATATTACTTCGCTGAGTTTTTCTAATGTAATACCTGAACTGAAAAAGCGACTTAATATTAGCCTCAGATCATTCTTCTCTTCTTTCACACATATCCCATACCTGAAATTATAAATTTATATAATTTTAAACATTATTACTGAGATACATATATATTAAATATTATTACGTACCTACATAAGTGATTTTTGGTTAAATTTTTTACAAGATTACTAGCATTTGATGAGTCTATACATTCAACCATATCAGCTGTAATATCTAACTTTGCAAATAATGATTTTAAACTATGGTCAATCTTATCCGTATTTTGCAAGGTATCTGGATCATATCTCGCATCAATCCATAACCTTAATGCATTAATCTTATTATTGCATAATAAATAATCCCATAAAGTAGTATTTGAAACATTTTCTAAGATATCTGGATTACTTAGAGAAAAATATAATTCAGTACATAAAGATCGCTTGATATTTTGCGACAAATTCACTATGTCATCTACACATATACAAGAACTTAATCCATTTTGCACTCTGAAATAATAAAATATTTTCTATTAGTTTTCAACATGCCTCTATTATAATATAATATAGTATATGTTTTCTAATTTCATCAACTTACTTATATTTCTTTTCATACTGTGTAATACTTTTAATAATGTTCCAAGCTGAAATATGTTTATTTTCAAAACCATTAACCTTCATCATATACTCGCACAAGTAATTTCTTAAAAGTGGATCTCTACTTTTTATAGAAGAAGCAAAAATATATTCTACAGGATCTTTCCCCTATAAAAGAGAATTCATATTTATATATTACTATCACTTATAGATTACATATAGATTAACCGATATATGGTTAGGGTTAGGATATATGGTATAGTAGTAATTTAATATAACAACTTACTATATTTTTTAAAATATGTGAAGCCCTGTAAACTTGTCTTTTATTTAAGAGCTCATTGATCCAAACTTCTACTTCCTTGTTAAAATATATACATGCCAGGTCCAAACTACTTTGTCTTCTATATGCAAGGCACTTATGAGCTAATTTTATGTGAGTTCCCTTAGCAGACGCTTCTCTTACTAGTTCTCTATCTCCCAGAGTACGCCAGCCAGACCATATTGCCGCTGGTTCTCCAGTAAGACACTCCACAGGGATACCCCCAATGGTTTTTCTCTCAGACATTTTTGGATATGGTATAGTAACAAACAATATACACAATTTTCACATGGAATTATTAAGATGCACTGATATTTTAATAAAATTACATTAGTCCTTGCTTTAATTTCACAAAATGTCTTAAATACATAATTAGAATTATATATTTTATATAAGTCAGATTTGTTACAAAACACTTACTATATCATTCTTTGTTACAGATGATAAACACACACATACACATACATACATACACACACATACAACACTACTAAAGTTAGATTAAATAAAAGAGCATTCTAAAATATCATATAATTAACATTACACATTATTCACTTTTATATAACGATTTATAACTAATAATCATGTTACATGAGTTTTTATACTTTTGTTTCGGATATATATCATTTACATTTTATTTTTAATTTTGTACATGTGAAAAACAATAATCTCCAGTCACATTTCGTCGAATTTTTCAGAATAGAAAGTAGATTGAGAGCGCGTAAAGTCATTATATGTACGTATTGATGATTACAATAGTGAGACGCCATCTACATTCATAAGATGTAGTATGGAACTATGTAGCTCATAATTTTTTCAGTGGATAACGTTATTATTGTTCCGTGCTGTGTCCGCAATTTTGAGCATAACATTTAAATTGTACGAGCTGTTACGTAGAGAAAAGAAAAATTATTTCGTCAGCAAGAAAGTTAAGAAGTTGACGGTTCAAATAATGTTGAAAAGGATTTATTTTTAAGATTAATATTTGAGAAAAATAAAAAAGTTTTCTGTTGGTAAAATTTAGTTGTTCATGTTGGTAACATGTTAATTTCATATGTATTTTATAAATGTGTATAAAGTTTCATTACCGTTTGTAAAAAGTGTTTGTTGAACGACACGTGTTACTTGCGATGATACTTACATGAAGATCCTTCGTTGAGTAGAAAACATATGTTTGATATTTTATATCATATATTCTTCACAATATTCTCTTTATTTATTTTTATTCACATTATTAAAGTCCGAAGAACGCTTAAATATGCCAGGCTTGTTTTAAGTACCTAAGAAAAACATATTAAAATAATATTATATTTTTTGTAATACTTTGTAATACATAATTTTTGTAATACATAATTTAATTTCTTATTTTTGTTTCTTTTTTGAAGAACATCGTAACATGGAACGTATATCAGGAGAGTAAAAACGTTCCTAAGCAAATAATTGAGGAGCATAAGTCTTTTCTTTTTAAAATGTGGAACAAGTTTGATATATACTCCTATATAATATTTCTTACATTTCCAAATGTCGCCAAGGATAAATCTACTATTCTACCAGCACTGATCTTTATAGGATGGCTTGACATAGCGATCACTAATATTAAATTACGGATTGACTTTGCTGGTAATTTATACCAGTCGATCATAAAGCATATCGATCCGATTTGGCTGCTCTAAAATGTTATTTGCATAATATGATAATGTGTTCGACAAGTTTTATGATTTGTCCTTCTTCTTATTATAGTTTATAATTATTATAATAATAATTGCTGCTATGTAAGTGTATTTGTAAAAATCGATATTATAATTGATATTATAATTGATATTATAATTGATGAATCACAAAAATGATTATACGAACGTACCTTTTCCATGAGCAATTCACCGATATAACACAATACATACATATTGAAGCAAAATGAAATAAATAGCAAAAAATAAGTAGTTAATCCGATTGTGTCGCTATCTTGCCAATCCTGTAAAATCATAGATATTAAGCAAAATCTCTATACTGATTATACATATGGACACTTTTTAAAATCTTGGGTTTTAGGTTGTCATTGTTATTAATAAGAACTATAAAGAATTGTTCTTTACAAGTTAATATCATATATTTGCGCACCACTATACAGAAGTATTCGGGCAAGCACATCGTGAATATAGAACTGGCAAATTCCAATAAACATACTTCTTGTAAGATTTCCTCCACGAGAGCTGCAAATCTGGAAGAAGCTGCAATTACTTACAAAGTATATATTATGTTTTACAGGTTAACATTATTTATGTTTCACGTAATAATCAAAAAGATTGTGTAGCAACAATTTGATAAGGGCGCGTTTTTTAATAAGAAGTTTTTTTTTTTATAGAAATATTACGTTTGTATCGCTCTGCAATAATTAGAGTTTCAAAGGTAAAAGTTAAGACAAGAGTTAAGTATTTAGTAAAAAAAAATTATAAATTTTCTTTTATTCGTATAGAAATATACTGTCATATGGTATATAGCAGTTATATGTCTATATGATAGAGATATATGTGTTCACAGAAAGTACAAAAGTATATGTTCATAGCTATACATAATCTGTGAAGTATGCAACTGTACTATCTATCGAATCGTTAGAGTTTCACCAAGTACACCTGTTGCATTCATCCGTCGTTGTGATTCATTACTCAACAAATAATAAAAATTACACGTGAGCAAGAAAAAGTATATGAGCAAAAAGAATTACGTCAAGCGTATGATCATGAGGAACATTTAACAGAAAAATTATATAAAAATATTAAGTAATCAATTTAAATTTAAGAAACCGATTAATGAATCAGTAATTAATTATATTAAATTTATTTAATTAAATAAATGAAATTTAATCAATTTTATTTCTTACATCAAATTACTAAATAAACAATACTTTAACTGAAATATTTAACTTTTTTATGTAATATTAAATTCAGTGCAATATTTAATTCTTTTCATGCAAATAAATCAACACGTCTATTTCTCTTAATTATATTTCACTCGGATTTTAATTCACATTATAAAGATTTTAATTCACATTATAAACCAACGTGTTACCTCAACACTCGAACGTGACTCTTTACGATGATCGCAATTCGTTGATTAATGTCCGTCGATTGCTCGTAACTTTTGTCCTGAGGAAGATCTTCCAATCTAGATGTGATTATATCGATCTGACCACACGCATGAGTGGCGAATATCGCCGCCAACCCACACGACCCGGCTGTGACCGTGTACATGGTGTATCCGCACATGCAGTGGGCTAGATACACGATTTCGTAGGTCGGGCTCACCTGAGTCTGAATAAACTGGCTGTAAGTGGGATATACGAGCGGTCTGATGGTTTGGTTACCGATTTTATGCTCGGTGCAAAACGGTAGGACCAAGTGATAAATGAAGCCGGCGATATACATGGAAGATGCGCTGATTATGGAGAGCTTGCGACCCGTGTCGGCGTACTTCAGCATCAAGTCGCGATCGGATTTGAACTTCACCTGTCACAATATTACCATTATATTATGCTATTTACCAGAAGGTGAATGATGATAACTTATCATGAATCACGAGAAGGATGAAGTTATTTAAGAACCAATTCGCGAGAGATTTACTTCAGCGCATCCGATGGATACAGGAGATCATATGCAAAGTCTTTTGCGTTACCTATGAATTTAAGATTAGTGCAGAACAGACCAGATTAAAATCAAAATTAGCAGTCAATATGTACGACCCGTAATTTTATCTGACGTTTATGTGGGAATGAAAGTTATTACTCGGATGAAAAGAAAACTGGTTACACGAAAATCACTCGAACCGGCTTCACGCAGCGCACGTTTCCTTGAGATCGAAGGCACTGACACTCGTCAGCACCTCATGAAGAGCATCGACGTCTGTCGATTTCGTAACTTTTATTTTACGTATAGATAACCAACCTGCCACCAATCGTCCTTCACATGTTCGATACACTGTCGTATCTTTGGACGACGTATCACAAGAACAAGGAATTTCATCATCGCGGTGGTGCAGAAGCCCAAGAGTCCGGAAAGCTTGAGTCTTATATTGAGATCCTTCTGATCATAAATGATATGCAGGGCGCACGGCACTATCGCAAAGCTTAATACAAAATTACATATGACGATAGCGATTTTAGAAATATGTTGTCCAACGCCTCGGAACGAGATCGGCCAGATGCCGATCAAGCCGAGGAACCAGCTGCTAGGTGCAAAAACGTATCGCATATCTTGCTGATGATTGATGTCCGACGACGTTGCGTGCACATCCCGTGAGACTCCCATCCTCGCGATGTCAGGCTTCGTCGACGACTGCACGTCGTGGAGACGTGGCATTGATTGCAAGGTCGCCAGACATGCGCTGATGTTGCAGACATCCTTTGGCCTGACAGTTAGGTTGACAAGTCGAGTTATCACAGAGAAGTAGTTGTACAGTGCTTGTCTTATATCCCAGTGGCTCTAGGCGAAAAGGATATTTCCGCTCTTCTGCACTCAGCGTAGTCAGGTTTGAATAGTTCGAATTGGAAATGAATTTTTGAGAAATGACATAAAGTTTTCCAACATGAAATTTGAGAAAAAGATTTGAGAAACTATTTGTATATTAATTAGTATCAAGATGAAATTATTTACATAAGACGTAGAAAAGAAATTTCTTGCGACAATCTTTCTAAAGTTTACACGCACATGGACGGTTCATCGGCAATGGAGAAGATCGGAAAAAGGATAAATAAATATCTTAGTATCTTTCATTGTCCAAATACAAAATAAAATATCTTCATGAGAATTTGTACGATGGTTTTTTATATTAAATACAGGTGTGTGAGACAACCATTAGGTAAGATATAAAATAATTTCTTTATATATCTGCAATATTATAAAGATTATATTTACATTACCTATGTCCTTAGGAAGCTTATATACGTTGAAGAAATTTTTATCACCTGAAACAATTGTGTAAAAATAAAATATGACAGTCTCACAAATTATAATTTAGTTGCTTTCAAAATACAATTTATATTACCATATTATTATATAATGAAAAGTTTGCTGTGAGAGCAAACTGCTAAATAATCTTTGATTTATACAAATTATACGATACACGTTTGTGCGCAAGGTCGAACAATAAAAAATACAAAAAGTCTCACATTTTCAGATCTGTCAATGATAGGCATATTGCTATTATACAGCGATTAACTGCACATTCAGTTGCTATTGGGTGAAAGCATGCAACATAAATAATTGTAGGTTGGACAGATGATAACGACCACCGCACTGACAGTCAGCGTGCTACTCGACACGCAATGCTATCGGACTTTATAGGGTCGTTGCAACTGTTGCAACCTGTTGCGTTGGAGTTTTCTATTGCATTTCTTGTAAAAGGAAACGTTAAAAAGCAAGCGAATTATATGACTGAATTAACGCAACGTTGAGCATAATTTTTTCATATTAATACATATTAGCAGTATTGAAAATTATTGAATTATTAAAATTCCAACAAGTGACACAAGAATAAATCTGGTAACGGGTCCGAGTTCCTTTCGAAATATATCTTAAACATTCTCTCATTCACTTCAACTATTTTTAGATATTTTTTCTCTTTGTTGGTGTTTTGACGCATATTAAGCATGTCCTGAAAGTCGGGATCGATCGTACTATCATTCGCAAAGTGTAATACCGACCGAAGTACGCCAACGATGTAGATGCGTCCTATATCCGCGAGTAAAAGCGCGGGGAAATAATGATTCCTCGTGATCGCGTGCACGTGCGTTTCACGTCTGTCATGTGTAACAAAGTCAAGGGACTTTGTGTTGCAACTGTGTGCACGCGAAGGGTTCTTCCCTTTTTCCAGTCATCGCACGTACGCGAGGGTTCGATGATATAGAACAGTGCGTAGTTGTCAAAGTCAGTCAAAGTAGTCAAAGTTTTTATGCAAAGTCCTGGCATAGTTGCACGAGTATTACAGGCAGCTCCGTCATTTATCGATGTGCGTAACGCAGCGATCTGCATAGCAGTTGCAATTTGAGGATAATTACGTAGTGCGTAAATATGAGCGTAACTGTAGGACTTTATTGTTTTGCGTAACATTTTATGATACACATACATATAGAGAATTTTAGAGATTTTAAGCTCTGTCGAAATTTAATTAAATCTCTGCTTTAAATAAATTTCCACAGAATTTCGAATAAATAAATTTATAAAGTTCTATTTATTTTTCAAATTTATGTTACCATACATCAAGAATTATTTACCTTACATGGTACAATAGTAAAAGAGTGAATGGTACGCTAGCATATATTTTATACTCACGTTGTAGAAAGTGACCAAGATAATCCCACGAATTTTCTGGCTATGAGTCTAATTATAAGATTTTATATATACGTTACTAATGTTACATAGAGCGTTTTTATCTTACGGAAGATACCAGTCTATCATATGAGACTTTATCCCGATGTGTATATCCTGTTCTATTGAAGAAACTTGAATATCTTGCGAGGATATATTATAACATTTCTACATCGAGCCTTTCGATTCGAAGACTATTTATTTTACTTCTACATGTATAATAAATGTAAGAATCTACGCGGTCATTTGCCGTAGCATGTTTAGATAAGTCATCGACGCCTTCAAAACCTGTAAGTGAGAATTGTATTATATTTTGATCTTATATAAATTTCTGCTTTTGGAAGAAGTTCTAAAAAAATTTATCCCCGTAAGACTTATAATTTAATTTGGTAATTATTTAGAATAGGGGAGCCACCCCCGATTTCAATAATTTACACATATATTATTATTACTATCCTCCCTTAATAACATGCAACAAATTTTAGTTGTCGGTCGTTGCTAATTAAAAAGTTATTAACAAAAAAGTGTAATGAATAATGCCCACGTATTGAAGTACTACGTGTCTTCTGTGGAAATAATTGTATAACACTGTATATATATATATATATATATATATACACTATGTATATATATATATATAACAATATATATTGTTAGGTGCATACGTATTGTTGGAAGTTTAAACTTACGTTCCCAAACGTATACAAAGATAAGTCGATCATTTTACCGGCGGTAAGATTGATGTTGTAATTGGACCTTATATTTATTAAGAGAAGACCAAGAGTGGTCTTTGGAGGTAGACGATACCACTCCGTCATGTAAGTCGCCTTACCAACTTGTCTGTACTATTACAAAATTTAATGTCACACTTCTGGTTGTGTTAAAGTTTAAAAGTTTAGCTTGCTAATAAGAATTTCGTATTACCTGTTCGCTGAGAATCTCACCAATGTAGCAAATTATAAAAATATTTAACGTAAAAGATATGCCTACTATACAATACGTTGGAATACGTTCTTTTTTGTCCTGATTCCATGCCTGAAAATTTCAGATGTAACTCACGACAAAATCGCATCGTCACAGTCTTATCATTTGCGCGTAGCAAGCACTCGTTTATAATGCTGCCGTCTTCTTTCTATATGACCATTTCGGTCATTGATATTAATTAACAGATCGTCATGTAATTCATTAATATTGCTTTGCATTAAATTCCGAAATTGCTCCTAATTCTGTTTAGCATACCATGATTGAACAGTATCCAAGAAGACACAATGTTAGCGAGCCTCCTACTAATTCTACGAGACTTGTCATATATATTACTTCTTCTATATGATACACAAAACTGCAAATATATAATACTTCGTGATTGCTAAAAAAAATAACAGAGTCTCGCGTATCTGAATGCGATGAAATAATTAAGTTCTACATGTATGTTAATCTATATTTTCTTGCAACGTACTTACATTTTTTAAGAGCTACACAAAAATTTATAATATAGTAAAGTATAATAGATGATAAAATTTCTTTGAAATATCACGCTAATGTTAAGTAACAATTTTTAAAAATATATTTAAGATCAAAATGATCTGGATGATGACAAAGAATCGAATAATAGAAAGGAAGAGAGAAAAGATCCTTACTTTACCACTCGTAAATGATGTTCAATAATGAAACCCAACTTTTTCTGCATCATGTTGACATCCGCAACATCGTCGTCGTGCACTATATTGCCCAGCCACATTGTCAGGATCTTAAGTTGTCCACACGCGTGCATTACAAAGATCGCCATTAGACCGCAATTGACGGAGGTGATACCGCTTATGAAAAAAGCCGAGGAGCAATGCACAAACAGCACCACCTCGTATGCCGGACTGAAGCGCACGTCGAGAATTTTGTTGTAGAACGGAAAGGGTAGCTCGCGAATCGAAACATTAACGTCATCCACTTCCACGACATCCTTAATGAGACATCTGCTGATGCCATAGCATTGTATGGCGCTGTGCATGAACACGGCGAGTGACGTCGCTGTGAGACGACCGATTTTGGCATTCCTCACCATCACCTCGTGATCTTCATCGCTTCTCGCAATATTCCAGTCCAGCTCTACGCAATCCACGCAGCTGCGTATGTCGTCGACATGCAGCACCAGGCAAATATATTTGGTTATCGTCATGAGAAAGCATAGAAAGGGACCAATGTGCATCATTACCAAGTCCGTATTGCCACGTTCTTCGACGAAAAGGAATAGACCGGCGCTCACCATCGTGATAGATAACATAGAGAAACACGTAACTATTGAAAATTCCGAGAGAACACGTTCGTAAATGGAAGCTTTACTCGAGTAAGGCCAAAGACATGCCGATTTCAGCAACCAATAGATTAGCCGAATATTGCGCTCTTTATCGGCCAAATATACGTTGACAGTGAAAGGCTTGCGACTGTCCCCGGGACCGCCCATGGTCGCTCATTGAAGATGGATTGATCACTGAACGGTCGGTTCACCGGCAGCTTTTGACATGTAATAATCGGAAAAGCGTTTGCGCGGAAATTATACACTTCACAATATTGAGAGTGGTTTGTTGTAATATCCGCCTATTGCGGCATCAGGTAGAAGTGGCATCTAATCAATACTAGGGCTGAAGTTTCGTGCGCCGAGCATTGCAGTTTCGGACGTGCAACTTCACTCTAAATCATTTATTCAGTCTTGAGCAAGTAAGATATAATAGTTTTCATTTTTGTCATTTCACTATTCACCAATGTTATATCAGCGAAATCACTTTTACCCATCATAATATATATTTGATCATATTATAAGTACATATCATAAGATTAAAAATATATTACGCAAGTAAATTTTATTTTACTTTCATAAGTATTTTTTCATTTTGATAATTTTGATAATTTATCCATTATGTAACTAATTTTTTTTCAATAATTAAAATATTATGTATTATTTAATTATTCAGTTTCTCATTATTTTGTTTATCCAATTCCTGAAGACAAAAGATTATGAATATATTCTTAAGTCATAAAGCATGTTCCAATATAAAATATTCTTCAATATGCTAACGTTTATGTTTATTTTCATCATGTTGCGTAACAAATATTCCATTGATCGATTTTTATACTCACGGGAGTTGTGAATGTGGAAAGTCATTATATTTACATATTAATGATTATAATAGCGAGATGTTAACTAGATTCATAAAAGGTAGTGTGAAACTAGTAGTTAGGTTCACAATTTTCTCAATAGATAATACGTTATATCTGCGGCGTTATATTCTGTTCCGTGCCGTGTCTGTAATTTGGAGCACATTTAAATTGTACGAGCTATTACGTAGAGAAGAGGAAAATTATTTTTCCAGTAAGAAAGTTAAAAAGATTAAATGACATTGAAAAGGATCTATTTTTAAGATTAATATTTGAGAAAATAAAAGGGTTATTGTTGGTAAAATTTTGTTGTTCATTAATGTTCTTGGCAATACACGTTGATTTCATGTGTATTTTCTAAACGTATGTAATGTTTCATAACCGTTTGTGAAAAATGTTTGTTAAACGATACGTATTATTTGGGATAATACTTACAATTTGGTCTACGAAGATCCTTTGTTGAAATCATATGTTTGATATTTTATATCAATATATTCTTTATAATGTTCCCTTTATTTTTATTCTATTCACATTACTAAAGTCCGAAGAAAGCTTAAATATGCCACACTTGTTTTAAGTACCTAAGAAAAATATATTAAAATAATGTGCAGACTATATACTTTTTTATACATAATTTATCTTCTTATTTTTGTCTCTCTTTCGAAGAGCATTGTAACATGGAACGTATAGTAGGAAAGTAAAAATGCTCCCAAACAAATAATTGAGGAGCATAAATCTTTTCCTTTTAATATGCGGAACAAGTTTTATATATATACATATGTTCCCATATATTTCTTACACTTCCAAATGTCGCCAAGGATAAATCTACTATTCTACCAGCACTGATCTTCATAGGATGGCTTGATATAGCGATCACTAATATTAAACTACGGATTGAATTTGCTGGTAGTTTATACCAGTCGATCATAAAGCACATCGATCCGATTTGGCTGCTCTAAAATGTTATTTGCATAATACAATAATGTGTTCAATAAGTTTTATGATCAATCTTTCTTCTTATTATAGCTTGTAATTATTATAACAATAATTGTTGCTGTATAATTGTAATTACGAAAATCGATATTATAATTGATATTAATCGCAAAAATGATCATACGCATGTACCTTTTCCATGAGCAATTCACCTATATAGCACAATATATATATATTGAAGCAAAATGAAACAAACAGCAAAAGATAAGTAGTTAATCCAATTGTGTCGCTATCTTGCCAATCCTGTCAAATCATAGGTATTAAGTAAAATGTCTATACTGATTATACTTGTGGACGCTTTTTAAAATTTTGGATTTACGTTTTCATTGTTTTTAATCAGAACTATAGATAATTCTTTAAAAATTAATAACACATATTTGCGCACCACCATACAGAAGTATTCGAGCAAACATATCGTGAATAAGGAACTGATAAACTCCAAAAAACATATTTCTTGTAAAATTTCCTCCACGAAAGCTGAAAATCTGGAACAAATTTCAATTACTTATAAAGTATATATTATTTCTTACAAGTTAACATTAATTGTGTCTCATATAATAACTTAAAAAGATTGTGCAGCAACAATTTGATAAGGGCGCATTATTTAATATAATATTTAATGTAAGAAGTTTTCTTTTTACAGAAATATTACATTTGTATCGCTTTGCAATAATTAGTTTCAAAGATAAAAGTTAAGACAAGAATTAAGCATTTAGTAAAAAAAATTACAAATTTTCTTATATTCATATAAAAATATACTGTCATACGGTATATAGTCGTGTATGTGTATATGGTTGAGATATGTTTATATATATAGTATATAGTAGACACGAAAGTATATGTTCATAGCTACACGTAATCTGTGAAGTATGCAATTATATTATCTATCGAATCGTTAGAGTTTCATCACGTACACCTGTTGCAGTCATCGTCACTTTAATTAATTACTGAATAGGTAATAAAAATTACACGTGAGCGAGAGAAATTGTAATTACGTCAAGCGTATCGTCATTGGGTCAAAATTTAATAGAAAAATTATATAAAAATATTAATTAATTTAAATTTAATCAACCGATTCATGAATTAATAAATAATTAAATTAATTTTAACTAATTAATTAAATAATTAAAATTACTAAATAGATAGTATTTTACAAATCAAATTACTAAACAGATAATATTTTACAAATTACTAAATGAATAATACTAAATACATTAACTAAAATATTTAATTTTTTCATAAATTAATATTTAATTTAGTGCAATATTTAATACTTTTCATGCGAATAAATTAACACGTCCAACTCTCTTATTCATTTTTCACTCGGATTTTAATTCACATTACAAGAATTTTAATTTACATTATAAATCAACGTCGACGTGTTACCTCAACACACGAACATGACTCTTCACGATGAACGCAATTCGTTGATTAACGTTCGTCGTTTGCTCATAACTTTTGCCTTGTAAAAGATCCTCCAATCTAGATGTGATTACATCGATCTGACCACACACATGAGTGGCGAATATCGCCGCCAACCCACACGACCCAGCTGTGACCGTGTACATGATGTATCCGCACATACAATGGGCTAAATACACGATTTCGTAGATCACCTGAGTCTGAATAAACGGGCTATAAGTGGGATATGTAGGATATGGGAGCGGTTTGATGGTTTGGTTACCGATTTTATGCTCGGTGCAAAACGGTAGGACCAAATGATAAATGAAGCCGGCGATATACATGGAAGATGCGCTGATTATGGAGAGCTTGCGACTCGTGCCGGCATACTTCAGCATCAGTTCGCGGTCGGATTTGAACTTCACCTGTCACAGTATTGCCAATAATACTATTTGCCAGAAGGAGAACGACGGTAACTTATCACGAATCATGAGAAGGATAAAGTTATTTGAGGACGAATTTGCAAGAGATTTACTTCAGTGCATCCGATGGATACGGGAGACTATATGCAAAGTCTTTTATCTATGAAGTTAAGATTAGTGCAGAACAGAACAGATCAAAATCAAAATTAGCAATCGCTATGTACGACTCATAATTTTAATTATTAGACAAATAACTATTAAAATCGCAATTAACTCGACACAACATGAAAGAATTCTGATACATATCAGTATTTGAACAATGGTTAATTAAATATAGAAACAGTTTGGCAAATTATGTAAAATAGATTGACATTTATGTGGAAATGAAAGTTATTACTCAGATGAAAAGAAAACTGGTCACTCGAAAATCACTCTAACCGGTTTCACGTGGCGCGCGTTTCTTTGAGATCGAAGACACTGACACTCCTCGGCATCTCATGAAAAGCAATGACATCTGTTGACTTCGTAACTTTCATTTTACGCATAGATAACACTTACCTGCCACCAATCGTCCTCCACATATTCGATACACTGTCGTATCTTTGGACGACGTATCACGAGAACAAAGAACTTCAACATCGCGGTGGCGCAGAAGGCCAAAAATCCAGAAACTTTGAGTCTTATGTTGAGATCCTTCTGATCGTAAATGATGTGCAGGGCGCAGGGCACTATCGTAAAGCTTGATACAAAATTACAGATGACAATAGCGATTTTAGAAATATGTTGTCCAACGTCCCGGAACGAGATCGGCCAGATGCCGATCAAGCCGAGGAACCAGCTACTGGGTGTGAAAACGTATCGCATATCTTGCTGGTGATTGATGTCCGACGACGTTGCGTGCGTCTTCCGTGAGACTCCCATCCTCGCGATGATAGATTTTGTCTACGACTGCATGTCGTGGAGACGCGACATTGATTGCAAGGTCGCCGGACATGCGCTGACGTCGTAGATATTCTTTCGCCCGACAGTTAGGTTGACAGATCGGGTGGATGTTATTACAGGGAAGTAGTTGTACAGTGCGTGTCTTATATCCCAGTGGCTCTAGATGAAAAGGATCTTTTCGCCCTTCTGCACGAGCTTCGTCAGGTTTGATCAGTTCAAATTAGAAATGGATTTTTGAGAAATGACATAAAGTTTTCTAATGTGAAATCTGAAAAAAAGATTTGAGAAACTATTCGTCTATATCTCTAGTATTAATTAAGATGAATCAAGATGAAATTATTTATGTCAAAACAATTTTTATCATCTGAAACGATCGTGTAAAAATGAAATATGGCATTCTCTCAAATTACAATTTAGTTGTTTTCAAAATGTAATTTATCGCCATTATACATTAAAAAGTTTGCTGTGAGAACATTGCTAAATAATTTTTAATTTATACAAGTTATAAGATACACATTTGCGAGCAAGATGGAACAATAAAAGATACAGAGTATCTTACATTTTCAGATTTATCAATGATAGAGATATTGCTATTATACAGCGATTAATTGCACATTTAGTTGCTACCGAGTGAAAGTATGCAACATAAATAATTGTAGGTCAGATGGATATTAATGACCACCATACTGACAATTAGCGTGTTACTCGACATGCAGTGCTATCGCACTTTATAGGGTCCCTGCGATTATATGTTATGTTGGTGTTTTCTATTATATTTCTTGTAATAGGGAACGTTAAGAAGCAAGCGAATTATATGAGTGAATTAATGCAACATTGAACAAAATTTTTTAATATTGACACACATCAGTAGTATTGAAAATTATTGAATTATTAAAATTCCAACAAGTTGCACAAGAATAAATCTAGTAACGGGTCTGAGTTCCTTTCGAAATATACTTTAAACAT
Source organism: Harpegnathos saltator (assembly GCF_003227715.2). Taxonomy (NCBI): domain Eukaryota; kingdom Metazoa; phylum Arthropoda; class Insecta; order Hymenoptera; family Formicidae; genus Harpegnathos; species Harpegnathos saltator. The sequence goes on from NW_020229890.1 coordinate 1,226,494, forward strand.
TCTCTCATTCATTTCGATTGTTTCTAGATATTTGTTCTGCTTGTTGGTGTTTTGACGCATATTAAGCATGTTGTCCTTAAAGTCGTGATCGTGCTATCATTCGCAGAGTGTGATGTCGACTGAAGTACGCCGACGATGCAAGTGCGTCCTATATCCGCGAGGCAGTACAAGAGCGGGGAAATGATGATTCCCCGTGATCGCGTGCACGTGCGTTTCGCGTCTGTTATGTGTAGCAAAGTCAAGGGACTTTGTGTTGCAACTGTGCACGCGAAGGGTTCTTCCCTGTTTCCAGTCATCGCACGTACGCGAGGGTTCGATGATATAGAACAGTGCATAGGGACATATTTCCAAAAGCATTTTTGTTATGTCTGATTTATATATTATATAACTGATCTTTTTTTAAGTAAAATATTATGTATTATTTAATTATTCAATTTCTTACTGTTTTGTTTATCCAATTTCTGATGATAAAAGATTATGAATATATTTTTATGCCATAGAATATGTTCTAATATAAAATATTCTCCATATAAAATATGCTCCAATATAAAATATACTAATGTTTACGTTTATTTTCGTCATATTGCGTAATAAATATTTCATCGATCGATTTTTATACTCATGGAACAAAAACTTTCTACAGGAGAGTCCATGAATTTTCCGGCTCTGTATTTGACTATGATATTATACATATGTATCATCATTAAAGCAAGCGCTTATTTAACCGTAAAACATTCATTTCAATCTATATGTACAAATTAAAAAAAAACTCGGGTAATGTTTAGCAAAAAATATATTGTAACATTTTTACATTTTGCCTTTCAATTTGAAGGCTGTTTATTTTACTTCTACATGCAAAATAAATATGATAATCTATGCAGTCACTTGTCGTAGCATATTCAAGTAAGTCATCGACGCTTTTAAGACCTGTAAGCAAGACTTGCATTATATAATCGCTTTTATATAAATTTGTATTTCTGCAAAATTTCTACAAAATTATTTATTCCCATGGCATGCGCCATGACAAATATATTTTTTAACTATTCTTGTGTTATTAATCCATACATGAGATTCGGAAAAGTTGTTCAACTACGAATATTAGGAACTCTTATACACGCTCAATGAATTTAGTTTGCTATAATTGCAAGTATATTGCACACATTATATATTTAGTTTGACGCACATTCTATTGAATAATTCCTTGCTGAACAATTAGTAGCTTATGTCATCGCAAATTTTAGCGTTGAAGAGGTTAATAAAGATTTCTTTTCAAAATATTTTTAACATTGTTCTTAAATTTTAATAATAATTTGTAGTGCCAGATGTATGCATATGTATATTGTTATATGGTTAATAGACAAGAAACTTACATTCCCAAATGTGTACAAAGACAAATCGACCATTTTGCCGGCTGTGAGGTTGATCTTAAAATTAGACCTCAAATTTATCAGAAGAAGACCGATAGCAGTTTTCGGAGGTAGACGATACCACTCCAACATATAAGTCGCTATACCAACACGTCTGTACTATTACAGGATTTAATGTCATACTCCTGCTTGCGTCGAAGTTTAAACGATGTTTATCATTATTACGCATCAATCGATTGTAATAATGCTACATGTTCTTTTTAAGTTGTGTTATTTTGATTAAATTATGCGGCTCGTTGATAAAAATTTCGCATTACCTGTTCGCTGAGAATTTCGGCAATGTAGCAAATTATAAAAATATTGAACGAAAAAGAACAGCCTGCTATACAGTACGTTGCGATGCTTTCTCTTTTGTTTTGATTCCATGCCTGAAAATTTCAGATGTAACATACGACAGAATCGCATAGTCGCAATTTTCTCGTACCATGATAGAACAATATCCGAGGAGACACAATGTCAGCGAACCTCCTACCACTTCCACGAAACATGTCAGATATATTACTTCCTCTATGTGGGACACAAAACTGTAAGTACACACTACTTTTGAACACAATAAGGTAACATAATAAAAATGATGAAATTTATTTAAAGTATTGAGCTGATATTAAGTAACAGACATTATACCAAAGTTCACTCAATTTAAAAAGATACAGGTGATCAGAGTGACTCGAATATTTAGGACAGTTGGAAGAAATGAATTTTATTTCCTTACTTTATCACCTTTAAATGATGTTCAACGATGAAACCCATTTTTCGCTGCACCGTGCTGATGTTTATAGCATCGTTATCTTGTACGATATCATTTAACCATATTATTAGAATCTTCAGCTGTCCACACGCGTGCATCACGAAGATCACCATCAAACCGCAGGTGACACTGGTGACACCGCTCATGACAAATGCTGATACGACGTGGAGAACCAACACTAATTCATACGCCGGGCTGAAGCGTACGTCTAGAATCTCGTTGTAGAACGGATAGGGCAGCTCGCGGATTGTGACACTGACATTGTCCACTTCCACGACATTCTTCATTAAGCACCTGGTCACACTATAGAATTGCACGGCGCAGTGCATGAACGCGGCGATCGAAGTGGCCATGAGGCCGCCGATCTTGGCGTTTCTCAGCATCACCTCGTAGTCTTCGTTGCTCCTCACAGTGTTCCAGTCCACCTCAATGTATTTCACACAGCTGCGTATGTCGTCGACGTGCAGCACCAGGCAGATATACTTCATGATCGTCATGACATAGCATAGAAATGGTCCGATATGCGTCATTAACAAGTCCACATCTGCACGTTCCTTTACAAAGAGAACTCGACCACAGCTCACCATTGTGATAATTAATAAGAAAAAACACGTAACTAATAAACATTCTGAGAAGACTCGGTCGACAATTGAAGCGTTGCTCGAACGGGGCCAGAGACATATCGATTTCAGCAACCAACGGATTACCCGAATATTGCGCTCTTTATCGGCCGGATATATGTTGAAGGGCTCGCGATTATGCACGGGATTGCCCATGATCGCTCATTGAAGATGGGCTGATCACTGAACGGTCGCTTCACTGGCAGCCTTTGATGTGTAACGAAAAGCGCTTGCGCGAAGATTGTACGCTTTACAATGTTGGAAGTGAATTGTGAATTGCTCTATGTGTGTATTGTTACCATAATGCTAGTTCGCTTGTTATGGCAACAGGTACAAGTAGCGTATAATCAATACTTGGGGTCTGAAGTTTCGTACGTTACAGTTTCTCGGGCATGCAAATTTACAGAGATCGCGTCTACTGTGTGATTCGTATGATGATCGCATGGTATGAGACAGCATGGTAAAGTAGTTATCATTTTCGTCAACGAAATATCAACAAATTCATCCTTATCAACATGATGTTCAATCATGTTATCCTGCATTATATTATTTATTTAAAAGGCTTTAGAGATATAAATTTGGTGTTACTTTTCCAAAATTACAGTTGTTTTTATATTTATGTACTTTGAAAATGATGTGTACGGTGGTAGCGATTTGACATTTACTTGACTTCTCTTCTTCTTTTTACCTTTAATTGCGCCTGGATTTCGAGCAAAATTACATCGTTCAAAAATTTATTAGTCACTAAAGATTTTTTTACTAGAAATAAAACTGTAACTTTTCGCGTCATTTTCTGATAGACTTGATATTCTTGCTTTAAACGCCTCCATGATTCACTCAGCACACAGTCAGGAGAAACGAAACGGGGCAATGTTTATATCGATTGCTTCCAAAAGAAAAGGGTGAAACTTTGTCCTAATCAATACACGAATAAAGCTGGCCGTTGCACCGAAATAATCGACTGTCTCATAGGGGAGGGTGCTTGCGATAGATATAAGCGACTTATACCGTAATTGCTTTCAAATTTCCACACATAAATGCATTCTCTCTTCTTCTCATTAATAAGGTTTAAATATTCTATTTAGGTAATGTTTGAGTTGTTTTATACAAAATGTGTTTAAAAAATGTATTTTTAATGTATCTTTGATCTAACGCTCCAATTACAAATTGTAAGCGTTGTTTTTTGTCGGCTCGACATTGCTTGGTATATGCTTGAGACCCGACGTGGTTACTTCGTGAAGGTGTACGATGTGCTACCATGACAGTCAGTGCATTTTCAGCTGAAACGTCCAGCTGAATACAAAGCAGCGTCTACGCTAATATTTCGAAAAGTTTGGTGAACAATATGTTGATGTAATTAGTATCGGGGCGAAAAGAGAAGGGATACAAAGAACCATCGACTCAATTGCAAACTATAGTTGTTACGTTTTTGAATTAGCATTACTCAGTGCGTGTTTGAAGTTTGACATGATCGCTTCATAGAGGTGCACGAAACACTGTCACTACAATCAATACACCTGCTAGAATCGGATGCTCAGTGCAGCACTTGCGCCAACATTCGGAGAAGTTTTGCGAATAGTAACGTTTAATAATTATCTAGAGAGGGGTAGAGCGTTTAAATCGAATCAATATTCGTTTGTCGAAAGGAGTTCACATTGCAGATGTTTTTAGAAGATATCGCGTGTTATGAGAGACTATAAAAATATAGGTACATCGAAGTGATATAATATTTTTATAACAAATAATTTTTTTGGTACTTTTTTTTCTTTAAATTATTTTTTGATGTTCCATCTGTAATGTGTAAAACTAGACTAAAGAGAAACCAATTTCAAAAGATTATTCCAAATACTTATCGTATTTTTTGAAAGAATACATATAGGGTGTTTGATGCAAAACATATTAACCCGCGCGTGAAATATAGCAGGAAGACTCATGTCACTTTGTAAACAATCACTCAGTAAGTGCTCTATCTTCTTAGTTGACTAAAAGCTGTAGGACTAAAAGCAGGCGCACTGTCAAAGTTATGTAAGGTAGAAATGTGAAAGTGAATAAGAATTTCTCTCAATTATTGTGCTCTGTCATTTAGTTTTTCGAAAAATCAGCGTGAATATAATTTAAGTTTCGTGAAGAATTGAGCTATAAAAGATACTAATATGTACATTATAATCGTAATTCAGTATATTAAATATTAATTTCTAATGACTAATTTCGTCTGATGAATTTTTTCGGTATGTTCTATTTTTACAAAATATATGTTGTTTATTTCCTATTTTATTATATTTTATATAGTCATTGTTCGTAAAATGTTTAAATATTTAGTTAACAAAAGATCACCTCATCCTGAGAGGAATATGTGTATGACAAACTTTTTTTTAAGAATAAGTATCAATTTATTCGAATTTCTTGTACGTATCCAGCCGTTCATCTTGCATCGTTTGTGATTTCACGAAGTAAGACACATAAAGCAATGTAACAACATTTTTAATAATGCATTGTTTATTTCAGTAGTAATTTATATGTTTTTATTTAAATATTATGTATGTGTAAATATTAAATGTATTTGAAGAGTTACAACGACAACTAAAAAATCTGCTAATACTTGTAAAATTTGTAATTTGTTATTATTTAAATTATCACATGGTTCCAAGCACGTTTAAATATATTATTGATGTCTTTTTACCTAAAATGTCGTGCGATTGTAGATAAATATAAAAAAATAAAATATAAAATATATTTAAAATATATAAAAATAAAACGTAAATATAAAAAATAAAATATCATTTAGTCATATAGATGTCATATAGTCATATAGAGTTTTGCTTATCTGTTTACATTATTAAACCATTTATTTTATAACATAAGAAAGTTTTAACAATTAAATATTATATCTCGAAATTTTACGAATGTGTTTTACTGATGAAAGCATTTAATTACGTATTCAATTACATATTTACCTTTTTATTTTTTAGCGTACCATAATAGTGTAATAATGCTGATGTTTAACGCTGACACAAAAATCGGTGTCTTCTGTATTTACGTAATAACGCTCCTGATTTTACAGAACAAACTTGTCACTACAACCATCGGAAGCGCAGTAATTTGTTCTTTCCATCGGTTTTTGTTTCCAGTCGCTACGTCGTCTACAAATGTAGACGTTTGCGCTCTGCGCTCTCAATTGACCCAGCGCTGCCGTGGCCGTACATTCGGTCATATGCGGGGTGATGCGACGCACACGTGTGGATATAAAATAATAGCCACATTCCACAGACATATTTTCAGGAAACTATACTTTGCGATACACGTGACGGCACGCAGCGAGAGCGGCCTGTCTTTTGCCGCGGTCAACTAAGACGACACGTATTATCGATACTTATAGTACCCGCAACTTGTTGCTTTCAGTTTCAATGCAATTCACGGTATAAGAAGTATTATAATAGAGGCAGAAATAGCTGAACAAGTGGCTGTCAGTTATATACCGTGTTGTGTGGAAACATGATGAATTGTTTATTGGCGTATGGAAAGACACAGTCTTTCATGCCAGAAGATAAGTATCCTTAACTGCGTTATTAAAGAGTTATTAATAGAAAATTTATTTAGAAAGTTCATATTAAAATATTATCATGAAAATTTGTACTACGGTTTTCTATATTTAACACACAGGTGCGAGACAACTATTAGATAAAATACAAAATAATTTCTTTATGTATTTGCAATATTATTCTTATTATGTTTACATTACTAATGTCTTTAGGAAGCTCAGATACGCCAAAGAAGATTTCATTACCTGAAACGATCGTGCAAAAATAAAATATGACATTTTCTCAAATTACAATTTAGTTGCTTTCAAAATACAATCTATCGTCATATTATTATACGATAAAAGGTTTGCTGTGAGGTTGCATTGCTAAATAATTTTCAAATTGTACAGTGTATGCGATACACGTTTGTGCGCAAAATAGAATCACAAAAAATACGGAGTCTCACATTTCCAAAAGATGTCAATGATAAATCCACCATTCTACCAGCACTGATCTTTATGGGATGGCTGGACATAGCAATTATCAATATAAGATCGCGAGCTGATCGTGGCGGCAGTTCGTACCAATTGATCAAATAACATATTAGCCCAATTTGGCTGCTCTGTAACATCAATCGCGAGTGTTTACTACAAACTATCCAAATGAAACGCTACACCAGATACGTTATACCTTTTCCACGAGGAGCTCGCCGATGTAGCATAATATGTATATGTTAAAGCAGAATGAAACGAACAACATAAAATATGTTAGGAGACCAATCCTATCATCCTCTTGCCAATCCTGACATAACATAAAAATACGATTTTCTTTTATAACATTCCAAGAATCACATCTTTTTATTAATTTTTAGCGCACCAGTATGCAGTAATACTCGAGTAAACAAATCGTGCATAACGAGCTAGTAAACTCAACCAAACAAACTTCTTGTAGAACTTCCTCCACAACTGCTGCGAACCTACAATAAATTATTCTAGTTTGTACAATAAATTCTTTCCTCAAACATTGCTGTTATACAGTGATTAACTGTATATTTAATTGCTGCTGGGTGAAAGAATGCAACCTAAATAATTGCAGGTCGGAAGAACAGTAATGACTACTGTACTGACAGCATGTTACTTGACACGCAATGCTGCCGCACTTTATAGGATCGTTGCGACTACCTGTTGCGTTGGCATTCTCTTTTATGTTTTTTTATAAAAAGGAATGTTAAAAAGCAAGCGAATTATATATTTGAATTAATGCAACACTGGGCATAATTCTTTCATTTTAAAATGAAATATATTGGCAGTATTGAAAATTAGAAGTATTAAGTTCCAACAAGTAGCACAAGAATGCAAAGCCCAGTGTTTAAATTAATTTTAATTATAAACGTTTAATATAGACTGTTATGAACGATTTCTTAAATACTACTTTGTTTGCAAAAATATTACCTTATTATTTGAACATTGCCTTTTACAATGGCGGCGATTCGTTGCTGAACGTTTGGCACTTGCTCGAAATTTTTGCCATTCAAGAGGTCCTCCAGTCGGGATATAATCATTTGAATCTGGCCACACGCGTGAGTAGAAAATATTGCTGCCAATCCGCACGTCCCGACCGTGATCGAGTATATTGTGTATCCGCACACACAGTGGGCCACATACACAATTTCGTATGTCGGGCTTATCTGGCTCTGTCTAAATTCACTGTAAGTCGGATATACGAGCGGTCTGATAGTTTGGTTGCCAATTTTGTGCTCGGTGCAAAACGGCAGGATCAGGTGATAAATGAAGCCGGCGGAATACATGGCAGTTACGCAGATTAAAGATAACTTACGACCGATGCTGGCGTACTTCAGCATGCATTCGCGGTCGGATTTGAACTTCACCTGTCACAGTATTACCACAGTAATGCTATTTACGAGAAGGTGAATACCTGCTGTTTACCATAGATTACGGAAGTGGTTATTCGAGAATAAGCTCGCGAGAAAATTGCGTCAAATCATCATATCATTCGAGACGGAAAAATATACGTGAGGACATTCGCGATCTATATATAAGAGTACCTTTAACGAACAAACTTAATCGAATAATATTGGCGGCGGTTGTAGAAATTTCATATGTTCTTACATTTATAACAGGAATGAAATAATCTTGAACGTCACAATATTAGCATAAGGCATCACCACTGCATCTGAATTCAACGCTCACTTCCGATGGCTCCCGATACTAAATAAATATTGAATAATTGAAAAAATACGATAATATTACATTTATGTGAAACAGTCTGTCACCTTCGTATAGGCAGATAGAATTTTTACAGGGGCGAGAATAGACGTTACTTTAAAATTACTCCCACGTTTGCTCATATCTCTTGTTTCTTTACACAGATATACTTCAGTATTTCGCAAAAATGAAGAAAAACACCAGCTTGTCAGCCTGTACAATGTATTTCGTGTGTGCACCGTTAACACCAACCTGCCACCAATCTTTTTTCACTTGTTCGATGCAGCTCTGTATCTTGGATCGACGTATCACGAGAATGAAATACTTCGTCAACGCGGTAAGGCAAAATCCCAACAAGCCGCAGAGCTTCAGTCTCAAGTTGAGATCCTTTTGATCGTAGATGATGTGCAGAATGCAAGGCACCATCGCGAATACTAATGCGAAATTGTACACGACGATAGCAATTGTGGATACGTGTTTCCGAATTCCCTGAATCGTGATCGGCCAGATGCCCATCGAGCCGAGAATCCAGCTGCTGGGCTTGAAGACGTATTGCATATCTTGCTGATAATTGACATTCGGTGATGTCACGTATCCTTCACGCGAGTTCTTCATGTTCGCGAGAACAGATTTCGCCGAAGACTGCGCGAAGCGGAAGCATAACATTGATTGCAGCAGTGTCATCAGGCACGCGCTTGCGCTAGCTTTATAGACTTTTTCCCTACCAGATGGTTTGATAGGTAAGATGTACTCTATTGATGAGAAGTAATTATGTGGATAGTATTTTATGTTCCGATGACGGTCAGATCTTTCGTAGATTTGCTCATTCAAGTAGGATCAGATCGGATTGAAAATAAATTTGAGATAATAGCTAATTCAGTCCGATATGATAAAAAAGAAAAGAGGTGACCATGTGTAGTTGGTTTTATATAATTCGTATGTAATGATTTATTGAAAACGTATACATTTTGTCTCGAGAAATGTTCGCTTAACGTAAATTGTTTTGGCCGATACGTCGAATGTTAGTTTCTTTTTTTCGTTAGAATCATGGGAGGATTAATTCGAGCTTTTCGTGTGCATTAAACGACGGTTCGCAGTAAGTTTAAATACGCGACCGAAGTTTTTAAGACCTATGAAATATAATGTAACAAATTGTATGTACAAAGTATTGTATGATATTTTTTGAATATGTTTCTTTTTGAAATAGTTTCTTTTTGAAATAGTTTAGAAATTTTTGAAATAGAATAATGCGGAATTACACTTACGTTGCCAAAACTAGTAAACGAGAGGCTGATTAATTTCCCGGCAGTAATTTTGGTCGGATGGTGAGACATGCTGATCATCAACGTGAGATCGACTGCAACTTTTCCCGGTAATTGATACCACTCAATTTCATACGAAGTGTACCCCACTCTGTTGCACTAAACATTTAATTTCACATATTTTTAAGGTAAATATTTCCTTTTAGATAAATATCTCAAATTTTTACTTTGACTTTGACATCTATTGTCAAAGTCCCGCTCCTAAATAATCTCTACTATAAAAAATTAAGAAAACTTATTTAAGCAAAAGTTATAAGCAAAATAATAACACATACACCATATAAAGAAATCAATATTTATTTATTTATTACCTTAACTTAATCTAATCTGCATAAAATTACAAAAAGATTAATAAACAATTTTTAATTCAGAGTCAAGGATTACGTCCTCTTAAATATTGACTTTAATTGATTTTCAAATTTCTTTTATTATTAGTAACTTTTTTAATAAACAATAAGCGACAGTTGAAACTTCTTGAAGGTTACTCAAGATCATGATTAACAACATTTGCAAAAGATTGAAATCAATAAGATTTATTTTCTTCTTGTGAATAATTAATTTCCTTTGTTTATAACTTTTACTTAAAGAATTACTACCAGCTATTTCATAGTGGAGGTTACTTAAGAGCGTGACTTTGATTATACATATTAAGGTTGTTTTTTGAAGAATTTCTCTAAAAGGAATCATATACCTTTTTAATTATATGTATATATCGTATAATGTACACAGATTCGCAATTAATACAATTTAAGTATTATAAACGAAAAGTTTAATTTTGTTTTATTATATAAAATATTCAAATATAAGCACCTGGTCTGTCAGTAGTTCACCAATGTAACAAAACATGAAAATATTAAAAACGAATGACGTCAACAGGAAAATATATGTCATAACTGCAAAGCCATCATTATTATGCCATTCCTGTAAATATGACATCGATTTGATTATTGGAAAAATTTCATTAGATTAAAGACATAACATTATATTTATATTTTTATTTAACATGACACATAAAATATTTTTCCTGAAATTAAAATATACAATATAGAGAGAATTAAATATCATATTTAATGCCAAAAATAAAAAAGGCATATATATAACGCAAATATTTGTAAAAAATATCTTTGAATATTTAAAAATGCTTTATATAACAATTTTTATAATTTTTTACGCATTACCGTGAGACAATAATATTCCAGTAAACATATTATCAACGTTGATTCCACTATCTCTACCATACACAGTTCATTTAACACATCCTCGATACTTGCTGAAAATCTGTAACATCTTTTAGTCCAGATTCTACTACATTTAAATTACAAAGAGTTACAATTTTTCACCGACAGTCTTGATTATAATAATTTTTTCATTGATTTTCGCGAAATATACAAACCGTACTGCTGGAAATTAAATATTTCATATTCTTTATTTCATAAAATTTTTTATTTTCACAAAATTGAAAATATCTTTGTAATTATATTTCAATTTTTTAAGTATATATTTATACTTGTACTTAAATTGATTAATATTTTTTTAAATCGTTTTAATTGCTCAGATGGTTAGACATTTCTTTCGAAACCATGGATATTTGCGATCAGTTGTAACAAATTAATACGATTGCAACGATATCACTCACCTCAACGCTTGCACGTGGTGATTTACAATAATCGCCATGCGATGCTTGGAATTCGTACGGTTACTTTGTACATTCTTCACGAAACCTTTCACCTTCGCCATCACGATCCCAATCTGGCCACAGGCGTGAGCCACGAACGTAGCAGCCAAGCAACACACCGACGTGGTAATGTTGAACATTATGACGCTGGATAATAATTGTGCGCAAAAGACGAACACGTAAGCCGGAACGAATCGCAGGTCGAAGATAATGTCAAAGCCGGGATACGTAACCGGGCCGACGGTAGTATTCAGCTCGTTATCCGGTCTTGGTGACAGGAACGGTATCACAGTATTGTAACACAAGCCACCGCAATAGATAAACGCTATGCAAAACTTGGACAACACATGCCCTTTCGCCGAGTCCTTTATCATGATCATTCGATAATCCTCTTGCTGGACTGCGCGCCAATCGATGCTCAGTACGTGAATGCACCGTCGAATGCTTCTATGACGAATTACCAGTAACATGTATTTCAGCACCGAAGCGACAACATAGCCCAGCGGACCCAGCATCTTTATCTTGTCGCTAGTCAACGTCTGGTCCGAGAGAGTGTAGATGGTCATGGGTATCAGAAGAAAGCCGAGCGCGGACCAGCATACCGAGAACGAGATCGTCGCCAGGATCTTCTCGATTGTTGAAGTATCCGGAAATATCAGTGGCCAGATCCCAAGGACTCGCAGTATCCGTCGGCTCCACATCAGCGCGTCGACGATGTCCTTCTCGTAATTCACATTCGACCACGGAATGGCAATGATTTTAGTCATGCTACTATTTCGAAGGTGCGACAGCGACTGTTGCAAATTGTCGGCTGCGCTGACGGTAAAAAGTCGCGCATGACCGCTGCATATGCTGTCAAGGGGAAGGAAAACGATGGCATACGTATGGTGGAAAAATCAATTTTGTCGTAAGGGAGGAATTGCTGCAGTTACATGCTGTCACCCACATGAAGCGTTCTGTCAGCGATATGTAAAATCAATAGTGCCGCTTCGTATTTTCCTGTATTTTTTATACGATTGTACAATCTTCTTTCAGAAACAAATTAATAAAAAGTGGTAGAAAACATAGAAGAGTGACACTATACAATATTTTAATTTTGCATCTATTAAATTTAATATATCAAAAAAAAGATGAACGAGGGCTTTATACTTTCGAAATATATAATATATTCCACTATAGATTTCATAGCTACAACACGTGAATAATATATAACATTATATAACTGTAATGTTGATGTTATCTAAAAATCATTTGATTACTCGCGAAGCTAAAGACGCGACTCTGTATATAATATGGCGTTCATTTGATATTCGTGCACATAATAATTTATTGAATGCATATATTATATATTTTTATCTCGGGAGACATTTATGCTGTATAAATCTTCTTGGCAGAGAGGATACGTTGAATATTAATTTATCTGTTGTTATCATGTATGGATTAAGTCGAGTTACCTTTTGTATGCATTAAACGACGGTTCGCAGCAAGTTTAAATACGCGACCGAAGTTTTCAGAACCTATGAATCATAATGTAACGAAACATGCATAAGATGTTTTGAACGTGTTTGAAGTCTTTGAAGTAACATTGTATTATACTTACGGCACCAAAACTAGTGAACGAGAGGCTGATTAATTTCCCGGCAGTAATCTTTATCGGATGGTGAGACATGCTGATCATCAACGTGAAATCGAGTGCAATTTTCCCCGGTAAAAGATACCAATCGATCTTGTAAAAAGTGTATCCCACCTTACTGTACTGAATGTTGAAATTTACATAATTTTCATTCATTCATTGAGTTTTTTTTAATATTTAGATATGAGCACCTGGTCCGTTAATAGTTCACTGATGTAACAAAATATGAATATGTTAAAGACGAATGACGTCAACAGAAAAGAATATGCCAGGATTGCAATGCTATCGCTGTTTTGCCATTCCTGCGAGTAAGTCCAAAAATATAACATCGATTATTTATTGGATTTGTAGCTATTTCATTAGACTAAATGTGAATATTTATTATATATATTTGACGAAAATATGAAGTAATTAATATGAAAATATAAAAAATATTTCGTCTATATTATAATATATACATATAAAGAAAATCAGTTATATGTTATCCGTGTTGAAAGTGTAAAATGCTTCAATGTATAAAAATATATTTAATGTAATTACATGAAGAACAGTAAATATTTTTCTTTCTTACGTATTACCATAAGGAAGTAATATTCCAGCAAGCATATTATCAATGTTGATCCCACAACTTCTACCAGACATATCTCACTTAAGATATTCTCGATGCTGGCTGAAAATCTATAAGGTTTTTTTAGTCTACGTTTTATCTTATTTAAATTATACAAAGCTAAAATTTTTTAGCTACAGGAATTGTAATAATGACATCTCCTTTCGCTTCTGTCAAGTATCACATGTAATTGCAGGAAATGAAATTCGTCGTTCGTTCCTTATTTCTTTACGTTCTTTACATTCAGAAAATTAAAAAAAAAATCTACTAGTTTCTATTTTCTGATAGATTCACTTCATTAATCTGTTGACCTCTAATTTCTTCCAATCGCTCAGATGATCAGACTCTCCTTTAGAAAACACAGATATCTACATCCAAGTGCAATAGGATGCGATTGCAAACTTACCTTAACGCCTTCACATGGTGTTTCACAATAACCGCCATACAATGCTCAGAATTTATACGATTACTCTGTACATCTTTCATGAAACTTTCCACTCGCGCCATCACGATTTCGATTTGGCCACATGCATGTGCCACGAACATGGCAGCTAAGCAATACACCGCCGTGGTGATGTTGAACATCACGACAGCGGAGAAGCATTGCATGCAAAAGACAAACACGTAACCCGGTACGAAGCGCAAGTCGAAAATGATATCAAAACCAAGATACGGCACCGGGCCGACGGTAGCATTCTTCTCACCATCTGGTTTTTGTGACAAGAACGGCATAACTGTGACATAAGAGAGGCCCCCGCAATACATAAACGCTATACAGAACTTGGATAGCATATGGCTCTTCATCGAGTCTTTCATCATAATCGTTCGGTAATTCTCTCGCTGGACCGCGCGCCAATCGAAACTCAGGCCGCGGATGCACTGTCGAATGCTTTTATGACGAACTACTAAGAACAGATACTTCAACATCGAGATGAGCACATGGCCCAGCGGACCCAGCATCTTCACCTTGTCGTTCGTCACCGTGTGATCTGAGAGAGTGAAGATGGCTATGGGTATCAAGAGGAAGCCGAGCGCGGACCAGGACAGCGCGAACGAGGTCGTCGCTAGGATCTTCTCGACCCTCGAGGTGACTGGAAATACCAACGGCCAGATCCCGAGTATTCGCAGTATCCATTTGCTCCACACCAACGCGTCGACGATGTCCTTTTCGCAGTTTACATTAGACCAAGGGATGGTAGTAATTTTGGCCATGTTATCGTCTCGATGGCGCGACAGCGACTGCCGCACGTTGACGAGTGTGATAGCAGTGAAAAAGAATTGCGCATGACCACGACAAATGGTTTTAGACGGGAAGGGAAAACGAAGACATACACACGGTGGAAAAATCGATTTTGCCGTAGGAAAAAAATTGCTACAGTTGCGTGCGATCACGCACACGGATTGTCCCCCGGGGGCATATAAAACCGATCGTGCGGTATCATGTTTTTTTATACGTGTCATATAATTAATACAATTGTCTTTTGGAAACAAATAACGTGTGCGAAATAGCAAGAGGTAGGAAAGTGCGCACGTGTGCACAATTTATCAATGTTTTTAGATATTTAGTTTTTTAGACATTTATTCCTGCTTTTATAAGCCGAGAGTGGGAAGAACATTTGAGTAGATAATACTTTTTTATTCTTATCTTTTAATTCTGAATTTTATTATTAATTTTTGATAGGTATACGTACCATTTGTGCATTAAATAATTTATTCAGCACATGCACTATTATAGTATCAATAAACTCTTACTTTTATCATAAATAATTTTCTCATCGTATAATAATCTGAGTTATTACGCATTCTTTCATTGATACTTTTGCATCTATCAAACGGCAGTTCGAAGCAAGTTCAAATACGCGACCGATGTTTTTAGAACCTATAAAACGCGACGTGAAAAATATTATTGCATTAATAATTGAACGTGTCGGCTGAATATTTAAGTTGACTGCACTTAATGATTTGCTCTACGAAATGTGTTATGCTTTTGTCCGGAATATATTGGGTGAGTGCAAAAGTTCGTGCGGAGTTTCAATAGATGGAGTTATAAGCGTCGTAAAGTGTTGTCATTAATACTTCCATCTACATATTATATAACGTTGGAAAGGTGACGTCTTCAGCTGTTATTAAAAAAAAAATCATTTGTTTTCATACAAACTGCTTCGAGAAATATCACTTTAAAAATGAGTATCGATAAGGTGCATTTACGGCATGTTATGCTTTACGAGTTTCGGAAGGGAATAAACGTTGCCGCAGCCGTAAAAAACATTCAGGATGTTTATCAGGATGAAGCACCAGCTAAACGAACTGTGGAAAAATGGTTTGCTAAATTTCGGCGCGGAGAATTTAACCTTGAAGACGAGCCACGCTCTGGTCGACCTTCTGACATTGATGACGATGTTTTGCGTACTTTAGTGCTCAATAATCCGCGAATTTCAACAGAAGAAGTTGCTACAGCACTAAACGTTGACCGATCAACCGCTTTTCGGCGTTTAAAAAAGATGGGATTCGATTTGAAGCTCGATATATGGGTGCCCCATTTGCTGACCGAGAAGAACAAAATCAAGCGAATTTCTGCAGCCGTTTCTTTACTCGGGCGGCTCAATAACGAGTCGTTTTTGGATCGACTAGTGACGGGCGATGAGAAATGGGTCCTCTACAACAATGTTCAGCGCAAACGGACATGGAAACAATCAGGTGAGCATGGTGACGCAATGCCAAAGGCCAGTTTGCACCCGATGAAGGTGATGCTCTCTGTTTGGTGGGATTGCAAGGCATAATCTATTTCGAGCTTCTCCCCGCTGGCGAAACGATTGATTCGGACAAGTACTGTCGCCAATTAACCAATCTGAATCGAGAAATAAAAGAGAAACGTCCGATTTTGTCAAATCGCAAGGGAGTCGTCTTTCATCACGACAACGCCAGACCACACGTTTCGAAAAAGACGCTGCGCAAACTGAAGAGCCTGAAATGGGATGTCTTAACGCATCCACCGTATTCTCCTGATATCGCACCATCTGACTATCACTTGTTCCGGTCATTGCAAAATTATTTAAATGGAAAAAACTTTGACTCTTTGAAGGCCTTAAAAAACGGCGTCTCTTCGTTCTTCGAATCTAAACCGCGCAGTTTTTATGATCGAGGCATCCGTATGCTGCCAGAACGTTGGGAAAAGATTATAGAAAACGATGGAAAATATATCATTGATTGAATAAAGATTTTTGTTTGCCTAATCACTGTGTGACTTTTACTCACAAACTCCGCACGAACTTTTGCACTCACCCAATAAAAATAGATTCTGTACTTACGTTACCGAAATTAGCGAAAGAGAGACTTATCATTCTTCCAGCGGTAATATGCACCGGGTGACGAGACATTGTGATCATTAACATAAGATCGAGAGCGGCTTTACCTGGCAAATTGTACCACTCGATCATGTACGATGTATGCCCGATTTTGGTGCACTACATATTTATCAATTTCACATATTTACAAGCTAAACGTATCGATATTGCATACGCTATTCTTACAGATATTCGTTCGGAATTGAGATTCGACGGAAAGTAAGACTTGAGTACTTATCATAATTAATTGAATATATCTCGACACGTAAAACTTAAAATGTAAGCACCTGTTCCGTCAGCAGCTCACCGATGTAACAGAACACAAAAATGTTGAAGATAAAGGAAATTAACAGAAAGAAATACGTGAAGATTGCTATACGGTCGCTGTTATTCCACTCCTGTGAATATTAAGTAATATCGGTTTACATACACTGTTTCTGAGGAAACACACATCACGCAGACGGCATGGCAGGATTTCGTACTATTGTTCGGAATGTATACAATATTTCGTTACCGTGATCAGTGAATATTCTACCAGACACATTATTAACGTCGTTCCCACCAACTCAACCAGACATATCTCACGCAGAGTGTCCTCGATGTTGGCTGAAAATCTGCAAAATCTTAGCCTAGTTTCTATCAAATTTAATGGACTACAAACGAGCTTGACTTTCGACTTCTCATCGTCTCGAAATGTCCCGAACGGATTATATCGAGTGTCTTATTAATATTTCCGACAAGTTGCACGACATATCCCCGTGCAGACCTTTTAGCCCAAACATACGAGTAATTCCCCTCGCAGCAAACTGCAACAGGTAGCAGCGAGATACTCACCTCAACGCTCGCACGTGATGTTGCACGATAATTGCCATGCACCGGTCAAACTTCATGCGACTGCATTGTTCGTTACCCTTCATGAGGTTCTCCATACGATCTATCACGATGTCGATCTGGCCACAGGCGTGAGCCACGAACATGGCCGCCAAGCAGCATACCGACGTGGTAATGTTGAACATGACGACGCCGGTGAAACATTGCAGGCAGAAGGCGAAAACGTAAACCGGCATGAATTCCAGATTGAAGAGAATGTCGAAGCCGAGGTAAGCCATCGGTCGGACGGTAATGTTCAGCTCGCTCTCGGGTGTCTGCGACAGGAACGGCATCACCGTATTGTAGGACAAGCCGCCGCAGTACATGAACATTATGCAGAACTTGGAGAGTACATGGCCCTTCGCTGCTTCCCTTATCATGATCTCCCGATGATAACCCTGCTGAACCATGCGCCAGTCGGCGCTGAGGACTTGGACACATCCACGGATACTCTTGTGACGTATCACTAGGAAGAGATACTTCAGCATGGAAAAGAACACGTAGCCCAGTGGGCCCAGCATCTTCATCTTTTCGCTCATGATACTCTGATCCGAGAAGGTGTACATGCTCGTGAGTACCAGAAGTAAAGCGAGCACAGTCCAGCACAGTGCAAACGCGAACGTCGCTAGGATCTTCTCGATTTTCGTGGTATTTGGATACACTAACGGCCAAATACCGATTATTCGCAGCAACCATCGGTTCCACATCAACGTGTCTACCACGTCTTTCTCGTGATTCACATTGGGCCGTATTGAGACCTTGGACATGTTATTATGTACAAGGTGCGTGAACGACTGAGCGTATTTTATCGATTACGATGACGCTGGAAAACTTGCGCATGTAACTGGCGCAGGTATTTTAGACAGTAGGTAGGAAGAAGAGAAGGGCTGCACTTGAAAAATCAATCTAGTAGGAGAATCTATGGTATTGCTTACGAAGGTGATTATCGTGCTATCAGATGGCAGTGATAGAGTTGAGGCGTATTCTGAAATATTTTACGATTCGTCAATGCGAAATAAAAGGTGATATGTGACGAGTACGTGAAAAATAACAAAAATGTTCCGACTTATATCATGAGAGATACGTAAATATTTGTCATTTAGATAATGAATGCATAATCGACTATGTGAGATATATTATGCATATTAAATAAGATAGTAAATATGTTCTATTCGTGACATGTACATTTGATTATACTTGGCATGAAGATGTTATCAAAATGTTATCAAAAATATTAAGTATATAAATTATAGTGCAAATATTATTTTATCGATGATATATACGTTATTTTATTAATTTTTATACAGTATCTATTGCAATAAAAATATATATATGGCGAATTTCTCAGATTATAAATGCTATATATATCTTTTTTCTAATCTAAAAATCCTATTCTGTAACGGTCCGTAGTAAATTTAAATATACTACGGATGATTTAAGTACCTGCGAAAACGATAAAAGTTTCGTAAAATTATACAAGAAATAATAACATTTAATAAAAAGATGTAAAAGCATGCTTTTTTTAAATAATATTAATATAGTCTCAGAAAAGAAGGAAATTGATTTCTTGTTGGACAGTTATTTCAGTATCGACAATATAAGAAACTCACAACTCCGAAAGTATTTATGGATAAATCGACGAACTTGCCAGCTGTAAGTTTGGGCGGGTAATGCGACATCGCGATGATCATTACAAGATCGACAGCTTTATTTCCGGATAAGTCATACCAGTTGACTTCATACGCGGCTGAACCAATTTTGCTACACTGATGAAAATGCGGAAAGTTAAACAGTACATATCGATATTATTTGTAATACTAAACAAAATCAAAATCGCGCCATATTTACATTTACCCACACGTGAGCAAGCAATGTTGTCATTTGTGCGCACGAAATCTTTTGATATAAATAAATATAATACATTTAAAAATGTATTCTACATATATATGTGAATATATTTATTCACGTTTTTATATATCGCGGCGTTAGAATTTTTAGTATTGTAATATTAAAATAGACCGGCAAAAGCGATGTGATAAAAATCTGTGACGAGCTTGTTTATTCTGGTGAAGAATACCTGTTCCACGAGGAGCTCGCCGATATAACAAAATATCAGAATGTTGAACGTGAAGGATATCAACAGAATGAAATATGTCAAGATCGCTACGGCGTCGCTGTTTTCCCACTCCTGAGAAGGCAAGGAACGATGTGACAGTCTTGAGGTCGGAGAATGCGGATTTAGCAGGTGAAAGGAATTTTATAAAAATTTATACAATTGTCCGGAAGATTATCGCGCATGTTAACATGACGTTAACGATTACCATACTTCCTTTACCGTCATGCAATAATACTCGAGCAAGCATATGGTCAAGGTAGAAGTCACCAATTCCATTAAACATATTTCACGCAACACTTCCTCCACGTTGGTCGAAAATCTAGAAACATGTCATTTACCCGCGGCGGGGCCTGACGATCTAGAACCGTCGTCATCTATTAGTATCACTCTTCTCATTCTTTTCCACTCACCTCAGCAATCGCACATGATGCTTCGCTATTATGCCTAATCGGCTGTCCACGGTGGTACCTTTGTTCCTGTCCCCTTCAACCAGGTCGTCCAACAGCGTCATCAGTATCTGCACCTGCCCGCACGCGTGTGTGACAAAAATCGCGGCTAAGCTGCACGCCGCTGTGGTGATGTTGTACGTAATTAGCGCGAACAGACAATGAATGCAAAACACGATCTCGTAAGCGGGACTGGCTTCGGGATCGAAGAATATGTCATAGCCAGGATAGGTGAGCGGTCTGCTGATGAAGCTGCCGTTGACCTTTCTTCTGGAAGATAACGGCAAGATCGTGTGGTAAGACAATCCGCCGGTGTAGAGGAAAAGCGCGCACAGTGTGGTGAGTCTGCGACCCGTTAACGCGTTCTTCAGCATGATCCTGCGATGATCCTCGTCCCGCACCGCCCGCCAGTCATCCTCCACATGATGAATGCACTTGCCTAAAGATGCGGAACGCGCTCCGAGATAGCAATACTTGATCGTGGAGGTCAGGCAGAAGCCGACCGGGCCGAAGAGCTTGACTTTCACGTTGATGTCCTTCTCGCGGAGCAGAGTGTGCATGCCGGACGGTATCAGAACGAAGCACAGGGCTGAGAGGCACGCGACGATCAAGATCACCGAGGTGAGCTTGTCGTAGTGCGAGAAGTGACCGTAGATCAAATGCCAGATGCCGATCGGCTTCAGGACCCATCGGCACAGCTGCATTGTATAGTGTATGTCGTTCTCGTGATGTACATTGTGGATCTGCCGTGTTTCTCCTAAATGTTGGAATCGATTGTGCATGCTGTCGCTCGCGAGGTGCAATGTCGACTGGAACACGTGACCGTCCTCCCGACGATGTTCGTGAGTGCGACGCAAGCGCAGGGAATAAGGGATTCCAGGGTCGCGTGCGTACGCGTTTCATGTCTTTGTCTTCATAATGACTATCAAGTACTCAGTCATGCGTACACGACGATTGACTTTCCCCTAGTCATTACTCGCCCGAGGGTTCAGTCAATGACGTGCGAAGGGATCTGAAGTTCACGATCAGTTCCAACATAGTTGCAAGGATATACTGCATAACGCTGATGTGTTTCTGAGGTGCGTATTATCGAAATTAAGCGATTTTTTCAGATAGTCAGTCTGATCATTTTCATAGGATGTCAATATGAGGAGATATCATATTGATATCTTACCAAATTCCATGATACATTATCATGTCTCATAATATGATGGCAAATTTTCCACTTCATTGCAATATTGTAGATTATAATTGTGAGAAGATATTTATTCCTTTTCTCGTCAGGTTTGACTAAATTGCAACGGTACTTTAATTTATATTAGTTTCTAAAATTTCGGTTAATTTATCAATATTCTTTTTACATATTTTACAACTGGTGAAATAACAGACGTTTGACCAACGATATGTGTTATATTATTAATAATACAATTTATACTGTATGTTTGTTGAGATAAAAATATATCTATTGCAACCTGTTGCTTTTAGGAACTACAATAAAAATAAAGGATTTCTATTCCGTAACTGTTCGGAGTAAATTTAAATATACTAAGGACGTTCTAAGTACCTGAAAGTGACGCAAGTTGTAGAAACATGAATTGTATAAAACGCAAGATATTAAAAAGATGAAGGAATAAGTGAGGATAAATATATTACACATACAGAAATAATTAAGATGTTAATGACAATATCTCAAATTATCTCAATAGTACTTACGGTGCTGAAAGTATTGAAGGATAAATCGCAAAACTTGCCAGCTGTAAGTCTCGGCGGATAGTGTGATATCATGATGATCATTGTAAGATCAAGAGCTTTATATCCAGATAAATCGTACCAATTAACGTTGTACGCGGCAGAACCAATTTTGCGGAACTAATAAAAATGTATATTAGCATGATATTACTTGATAGGCACTAGTATTCATTGTAAAGCGTAAAAATTATGCTGAAATTTCATAATATACTTATAACAATTGTTGAATATGCAAAAATAAAATTCATTATCTTTTATTATAATAATGAGAAAAATAATTCTGCTATAATTGAAGGCAAATTAACAAGAGAGTTATTTTACAATTAGAGGTGCTATATAAAATACCTCTTCAACCAGAAGTTCGCTGATGTAACAAAATATCAGCAGATTGAAAGCGAAGGATACCAATAAAATGAAATAAGTAACAATGCCAATAGCGTCGCTTTTTTTCCATTCCTGAGGAAACAAATATCTGACTAAACATTTACTCGTGTAATTTATCCATCTTAAACAAAGGGAAAACTTTTACCATCATAACTATTGCATAATTTAATAAAACGGAAGATTATACAACGAAGAGTACGTCAAAAAAGTCCTCTCAGTTCTTCAAGCAAAATTTTAATATCACCGTGTATTTGCCTTACCATCATAAAATAATACTCGAGCAAGCATATAATCAAGGTAGCTGCCACCAATTCTATCAAGCATATTTCACGCAACACTTCCTCCACATCGGCTGCAAATCTAAAAACGCTTCAAGTCTATCGACGGCGAAATCTAGAGAGCGCGAAATCGTCTTTGTCCTCTTTCCGCCCCTTTTCATCTCACCTCAGCACTCGCATATGATGCTTTGCTATCACTCTCAAACGTTTCCCCACGGTGCTACTCCCCTCGATTTTCTTTCCATCGACCAGATCGTCCAACAACGTCATCAATATCTGTACCTGTCCGCACGCGTGACTCGCGAAGATCGCAGCCAAACTGCACGTCGCCGTCGTGATGGTGTATTGGATAAGACAGGACAGGCAATGCATACCGAATACAATCTCGTAAACAGGACTAGCCTGAACATTGAAATACCGGTC
The DNA here is from genome assembly GCF_003227715.2 of Harpegnathos saltator. Classification (NCBI taxonomy): domain Eukaryota; kingdom Metazoa; phylum Arthropoda; class Insecta; order Hymenoptera; family Formicidae; genus Harpegnathos; species Harpegnathos saltator. Next base: position 1,249,879 of record NW_020229890.1, read on the forward strand.
GTATCCAGGATACACCAGCGATCTGATGGTGAGGTTCTCGTTAATCTTGATTTTCGCAGATAACGGCATGATCGTGTGGTAGGACAATCCGCCGCTGAAAAGCAAAATCACGCACAGTATGGCGAGCCTGCGGCCCACCATCGCGTTCTTCAGCATCACCTTACGATGATCCGCTTGCCGAATGACTTGCCAATCGTCTTCAACCTGCTCAATGCACCTGCCGATCGCCGTGCCGCGCACACCGAGGAGGAAGTACTTGATCGTGCAACTCAGGCAAAAGCCGACCGGACCGTACAACTTGACCCTCATGTAAATGTCCTTCTCATAAAGCAGAACGTAAGGCCCGGAAGGAACCAGCACGAAGCACAACACAGAGACGCACGTGAAGACCAGCGTGCTTGAGAATAGCTTCTCGCTTGGTGACGAGCGGCTGTATACAAAATGCCAGATGCCGATCGGTTTCAGGATCCAATGACATATCTGCATAGCGTAACGAATGTCGTGCTCGTAATGCACATTGTGCACCTGAATCCTTCCTGAAAGTCGCGATCGATCGTGCATGCTATCGTTCGCGGGGTGTGACGCCGACTGAAGCATACGGACGACGCAGGTGCATCTCTATATCCGTGAAGCGACGCAAGCGCGGGGAAATAATGATTTCGTGATCGCGTGCATGTGCGTCTCACATCCGTCATGTGCAGCAAAGTCCGAGGGACTTTATGTTGCAAGCACGCACGCGAAGGGTTCTTCCCTTTTCGCAGTCATCGCACGTCCGAGGGTTCGATGATGTGGGACAGTGCGTAGGGACCCGCGAAGCCTTCACGTGAAGTCCTGGCATAGTTGCATGGATATTACACGCAGCTCCGGCATTTATCGATGTGCGTAATACAGCGGTCTGCACAACGGTTGCTATTCGACGGTAATTACGTTGGACGTAACCGTAGAATGTTTCACGTAACGTTTTATGATACACACACATGCACAGAGAATTTTGGAGATTTTATACACTGTCTAAATTTAATCAGATCTCAACCTCGAATAAATCTCGAAAGAAGAAATTTATTTCTCAAATTTATGTTAGCATACATCGAGAATTATTCACGTAACATGGTCAACAGCAAGTGAATAGTACGGTAGCGTATATTTAACTATAATTAAGAGTACGTTGCTTTAGTACTAATGTTGTTATGATACACTCGAGAATGAGGAGGCTGTCATATCAGTTATTAAAAGTACGAAGTAAATTCAAATAAGCCACGGATGCTTTGACGACCTGAAACGGTTGATCTCTCTCGCGTTTATTTCCCTTATGACGAGTGATGAACATTTCATTGATCGATTTCTGTACTCACGCTGCAGAAACTGGCCAAGGACAAGTCCATGAATTTGCCAGCTGTAAGTTTGATCGTGGCATTGGACATGGACATCACTAATGTCAAACCCAGGGCTCCTTTGCCCGGCAACCGGTACCAGTCTATCATGTAAGCCTTTATTCCGATCTGTATGCACTGTTAAAAAAATGCGGATAATGTTCTACGTAAATATATCACGACATTTTTATCTTGAGCCTTTTAATTTGAGGATAAACTCTCGTAAATTAAGTTCGCTACATGAATATAGGATGTAGAGTTTAAGTACCTGCTCGGCCAAAAGTTCTCCGATATAACAAAGGATGAATATATTAAACGTGAAAGATATGAGTAGCGAACAGTAGGTCATTGTTCCTAAAGTTTCGCGATGTTCCCATTCCTGGAGGGCTAACATGAAAACGTCATAAGCGTGAAATCGTTGCAAGATTTTACGGTATTTTCGATAGATCACTTGATTAGCGAACAGACAATTGCTCGAAGGTCGATTATGTTTCGTACCGTCATCATGTTGAATCCTAGGAAACATATGTTGAGCGTGCATCCGACTACATCCACGAGGCAAATCTCGTTTAAAAGTTCTTCAGTACGAGTGATAAAACTATAAGCCACGTGATGAAAATGAGAAAACGAACGAGAATATTTCCTCTCAAATATTTTGCGTAAGATAAAATAAATTATAATAAATAATATGTTAAAATCTTAACGATATATAACGAAAGTCGTTTCCAACGTATCATGAGTTATAACAGTTCAACATTTTTTTAAGTTTATCAACAACAATATCGAGATTCTGATATCTCATATTCTTCCCCTTCATCGTGAACAAATCAATTTTTCCATTTTCCAACGTACTACGTTTATTCGCGCACATATACGTTAAATAAAAGGTTCTGTCAATGGAAAAGAAATTAATGTATAACTTCACCTGAGTATTCTAATGTGACACCTCACGATGTCGCCGAGTCTCTCTTCAGATGTGCTGCTAGCGCTCTTCCTCTTCTTGCCATCTGCAAGGTCCTCCATCTTCAGCATGAGAATCTGGAACTGCCCGCAAGCGTGCATGACAAACACTGCAGCCAGACTGCAAACGCCGATGGTGTTCGTATAAATGACATAACCAGCTAAAGCTTGCATGAACTGCACGACCTCGAAGAACGGACTATCCCGCGGATCAAAGAGGCGGCGATAGACCGGAAACGCGTGCAATCTCACTGTCTCGTTGTTGATGATATCCGTTCTCTTGGCGAAGAGCGGCATCAGCGTGGTATAGAACAAACCGCCGGAATACATGAAGAGCGCGCTGACGACGGACAACCACCTGCCGAATCGGGCGCTGTCGAACATGATCTCCCTGTCTTTCTCGTGGCTCAATTCGACGCAACTCCAGTCCAAGTGTACATGACGAATGCACTCGCCGATGTCCTTGTTGCGGGCGATAAGAATGTAATGTTTCACCGCGGCCATCAGGAAAAAACTGAGCGGCCCGATCATCCGGATCTTGCTATCGAGATCGGTGTCCACCAGGATCGTGCAGAGCGTGCATGGGAGCAGCAGGAAACCTATCAGGAAGCAACTGTTTATTATCAGGATCACACAGCTGATCCTCTCCGCCGTGGTCTCGCAGAGAGACAGGGGCCACGTGCCGATCGGTTTGAGGAACCAACGGTTCAGCTGGAAGCTATAGTTCCAACCGTCCGTTGTGGACTCAATAGACCTCGACTTCGAACGATCAAGCATGATAATGACTAAATCGCAACGACACACGCCTGTGACTGAGCGTGTTCACCGACGATGGTCTGATAGTCGTCCAGTGCGCGCATGTGCGTCTTTCGCCTACCTCTGAATAATCGTAGGTGAACATAATTGATTCCTCCTCACCCTTCCTATCTGGTCGTTTCATTGTTGGTGATATGTCAGTGAATTATGATTCCTGGAACACCATTGCGTAATATGTGCGAGTGATCTTGAGGAGATACAGGGTAAGGAAGTGTATTCGTCAGGAAGGGTCACAGTGCTATTTTATGCTTTTCACCATCGAGGGGGAATATGTAATGTATTCGGCTCTACATTTCTTGCTTTGTATTGTCTCTGCTTCACATCGAGCATGCGATAGTCTGGTTATATAGTCTCGCTTGCTACCTTTTCATTATTTTTCACAGTACACATTGACGTGGATTAGAGGCAGCGAAAATGCGGCGTAAAAGAGAGTGAGTATAAGATCAATTACTTTACGAGAGAAAGGGGAATATTAGTAATCATAATTACGTGCTATGTATAAAAAGTACGTATAGTAACGACATTTAATTTATTTCAAATCTACATGCGCAATAAATATAACAATCTATGAAATCACTTGTCGTAGCATGTTCAAATACGCCACCGACGCTTTCAGTACCTGTAAACAAGACTTGCATTATATCTTCGATAATTTCGATTTTAAATAAATCTCAGTTTTTAAAAAAAATTTGTGTTTATTGCCATGGCATGTAACATGTGACAATTTAATTTCTTTAACCGTTTCAGCGTTATGAATCCATATGTGAGATGTGTTTGGAAAATCGCTTACCTTGTGTTATTAATTACATAGTAATTAATAATTAATAATTAATTGCATATTATATTCAGATATTCAGATATATTCAGATATTCGCGCTTGATTATTAGTATAGCGTATACTAAGTCTAGCACTAGCTTTTACTAAATAATTATAATTGAATAATTATTTGCAGAACATTTATTAATTTTAATAATTATCTAGCGTATGGCACGTACGCGTCATTAGAAGTTTAAGCGCTGGAAGGATTAACGAACACTTCTTCAGAATACTTCAGTGATCTACCTTAAATCTTAATAATACTATGCTATGTCTTATTACTAGATGGACTATGGACAGGACTTACATTTCCAAATGTATACAAAGACAACTCGATCATTTTACCGGCATTAAGATTGACATTGAAATTGCATCTCAAATTTATCAAAAGAAGACCGAGAGCAGTCTTCGGAGGTAGACGATACCACTCCGTCATGTAAGTCGCCAAACCAACACGTTTGTACTATTACAAGAATTAATATAACACTTCTGCTAGCACCGATGTTTAACTAATATTAATAATTATTATGCACTAAATTTACATAATGACACTATTTATGAGTTCTTTCATTTCGCCGCGTTATTTTGATAAAATTATTCAAAGCGCGCTGATAGAAATTTCACGTTACCTGTTCGCTGAGAATTTCGGCAATGTAGCAAATTATAAAAATATTCAACGTAAAAGATAAGGCTATTACGCAATATGTTAGAATGCTTTCTGTTTCATCTTGATTCCATGCCTGAAAATTTCAGACATAACTCACGGTCGTATCGCCGCAATTCTATCGTTTGCGCGTAGCAAGTACTCATTTAGTGCTGTCATTTTGTTTCTATATAATTATTTCGAACATTTATATTAATTAATAGATCGTCGAGTAACTTATTAACGCATAATTAAGTTTTTAAAAAATCTTTAATTCTGTTTCACATACCGTGATAGAGCTGTATCCAAGGATACACAATGTTAGCGAACCTCCTACTAATTCCACGAGACATGTCAAATAAATTGCTTCTTCTATATAAGATACAAAACTGTAAAAGTATACATGCAATATGTTGTGATCACTGAGAATAAGCAGAAAAGAAAGTTATTTGTCTGTGTAATATATGGGGAGTATTTCATCGCTGCATGCGATAAAATAATCAAGTAATCGACACATGTGTCGATTTATATTTTATTATAACGTCAATATCATCTTTAGAAGCTACATATATTTGTATTATAACGTAACAAATAAAGTATAAGAATAATAAAATTTTATTTAAATATTCCGACGACGGAATTAAATTGTCGGAAATATGATATATTCAGAATTATGGAAATTTCAATGATTACCACGATCGCAGAATAATTAAAACAGAAAGATAAATTTTGTCTTTTTTTACCTGATTACCCGTAAATGATGTTCAACGATGAAGCCCAGTTTTCGCTGCACGATCTTGTCGTCTACGATATCGCTATCGTGCACAATGTCGTCCAACCACAACGTCAGGATCTTCAACTGCCCACATGCGTGCATCACGAAAATCGCCATTAGACCGCAGTTAACACTGGTGACACCGCTCACAATGAAGGACGACACGAAATGCATAATCGACACAATTTCATACGCCGGGCTGAAGCGCGCATCCAGGATTTTGCTATAAAAAGGGTAAGGCAGCTCGCGAAGCGAGACATTCACGTTATCCACTTCTATGATATATTCCTTTAAACACCTACTAACATTATAAGACTGTACAGAGCTATGCATGAAAGCGGCGATGAAAATCGCCATAAAGCGGCCGATCTTGCCGTCCCTCAGCATCACCTCGTGATCTTTATTGCTTCTTACAGTATTCCAGTCTAGTTCTATACAATGTACACAGTTACGTATGTCGTCGACATGCAACACCAGGCAGGTGTACTTTAAGAGCGCCATGAGGAAGGTTATGAAGGGACCGATGTTTGCCATCATCGAGTTCACATCTTCATGTTCCTCGACGAAGACATCTAGACCAATGCTCAGCACTGTGATAAATAACAGAGAGAAACACGTGAGTCTTGACAATTCCGAAAAGACTCGGTCAACTATTGAGGCATTGCTTGAACGAGGCCAGAGACATATCGATTTTAACAACCAACGTATTAGCCGAATATTACGGTCCTTATCAGCTAGGTATATGTTGACCATGAGAGGCTCGCGATTATCCACGAGATCGCCCATCGTCGCTCATTGAAGATGAGCTGGTCACTGGACGGTCATTTCATTGGTAGCCTTTGATACGTAATGATCGGAAAAGCGCTTGCGCCGAGGTTGCATGCTTTACAATGTTGAGAGTGGCTTGTCCGCCTATTGTGGCAACAGGTAGAAGTGGCGTATAATCAATACTTGAGGCTAAAGTTTCGTACGTTCAGCATTATAGTTTCGCGAGCACGCAAATTTACAGAGATCGCGTCTATTGTGTGATTCGTGTGATTATGAGACGACACGGTAAAATAGTTATTATTTTTGTCAACGAAATATCAACTTTCGTTCTTATCAAGATTCGTTCTTATCGACGTGACGTTCAATCATGTTCATTATCTTGCATTATATTACTTGTTTAAAAGGCTTTAAAGGTGTAAATTTTGTGCTACTTTCGAGTGCATTACCTCTGTTTCGATATTTTGTGCATTATGCAGTCGATCTATTTTCAACATGAGTTAAATATTATGTATTATTGAATTATTTTATTGCTAGATATTTTTGTTGTTTACAATTATTTAATTGATAAATAATTATAAATTTTCTTACGTAATAAAAGTACGAAGTATATTCAAATATGCCAGTGCAGATTTAATTACCTGAAACAGTTATTGGTAACATACGCTTTGTCATAATAAAAAAATAAGTTTATCTAGATGAACTTAAGATAGAAATTATTTAACAATATTTTTCTCGGAACATGTTTAGCATATGTGCTCTTACATATCTAATGTATAAAATGTCATCTGTGCAAACTCCAAATTTGACAAATCAATAAACATGTTCTTCCAAATACTTACATCACCGAAAGTAGAGAGAGAGAGCTCAATCATTTTTCCACCCGTGATTTTGACTATGATACTAGATCTCAAAATTATCAGAACAAGACCGACAGCTGTGTTTCCAGGTAAAACATACCAATCTGTCATGTAGGCGGTTTCGCCGACTTGGCCGCACTGTTAGAGGCCGTTTTATAAACCTATTATAATCTGAGTTCGAAAGTCATTGTCTTTTGCGGCTGACTTTTTCACCTAGATGCCTGTTGATGATCGCGAGTAACGAAAACCCAGTCTGTTACTCTCGAGACCTGATCGCCAGCGGGCGTGTTAACGGAAAAATTAGCCGTAAGAGACTGTAACTTTCGAAATTGACTGTAATTAAATTGCACAGCGGTAAAGTCATGTGTGTCAATATGAAATTAATACGATAAATTAATCATTGATGAATGGTACAGTCAATCGCGAGGTAAAACCTGTGGCATTTCTTCAACGCGCGTTACGTGGTTACCTGCTCGGAAAGAATTTCTCCGATGTAACAAAATATAAAGATGTTGAAAGTGACCGAAACCAATATTATACAATACGTCACTATATTTTGTTTGTCGCCTTGATTCCATTCCTAAAATGAGTTACAGATTCGTGCGAGCGACAGATTAAGCGAATGATTAAATAACGGTGTGATTATTGTATGCGCGCGCGTACCATAATACAGTAATAGCCCAAGAGACACATTTGTAACGAACACCCTACTATTTCCACGAGACAAGTGATATTCGTAATTTTCTCTAGGCGAGACACAAGACTACAAACATATTTATAAACATAATCGCTCCATAAATAGCTTTATATTAAAATATTCAGACACAATATTTCAACGGCACATCGAATTAATTCCAATTAGTGGGAGAGTAGTGCCAACATATTTTATTAAAAATAATACTTAGAGCATATCACTATGTGAAAAGTTACTTTGGTTCAAATGTACATGCGTTACAATACCGAAATCCACTCTTAACACGTTTATTCGGGTCTTACCTCAGTACTCTCAAATGATAATTCACAATAACAGCGAACTTCTGTTTCATGGAGTTTTTTTTCTCGTTCTCCTTATCCGTCAGATTGACCAAGAAGGACATGAGAATCTTCAGTTGACCACAGGCGTGCATGACGAAAACAGCGGTGAGACTGCATGTGGCTATACCCACAGAGTTCACCACAAACGTAGACAGACACTGCATCGCAAACACCAACTCATACGCCGGACTCATCGTGGTATCCACGATTTTGTCGTAGAACGCGAAGGGTAGCGCGTGCACCGACGTGTTATCTTTCGCAACGGAGTCCTCCCTCGTCAGTACCCTGAAAATGCTGTAGGAGAAGACGCCGCTGTGCATAAATGTGGCAGAGAAGAACGCGATAAAGCGACCGATCCTGGCGTTCTTCAGCATCACTTCTCGATCCACGGTCTTCGTCACGATCTTCCAATCGGTCTCAACGTGCTCGATGCACCGTCGTATGTCGCCGACGTGCGCCAGCAACGAGCAGTACTTGAGACTCGCCAACATCCAGTTGCTGAGGGGTCCAAACTCACGCACTTTCGTCTCCATATCCGTGGTCTCGTCCAAGAAGATGGCCAACGCGCACGGCACCATGGTACCGACGATCAAAAAGACGCACGTTATCAGCAAAATGTCCGATAAGATTCTTTCCTTGATCGACGAGTCCGCCACGGGCCAGACACTTATCGGCTTCAGCAACCAACGAATCGGCTGTATACTATACTCGTTGTCCTCCATATAGCTCAGCGCGATCCAAGATCGCTCTCTCGAAACGCTCTTCATGTTTGTTTCGCAAATGCGCGGGCACGATTGAGAACAGTCGCGTGGGGGCTATTCGAGACTCATGCGAGCTGATAGTCAACGCGTGCGCGTTGTATACCGAGTAGACTTTTGTACACGATGCACAACCGGCTGTTGAGCGATCGATATGTACAGTGGCAGTGATTTGACATCGTGGTGAGTTCATCGTAGCGAGATAATGAGAGCAACAGTTAAATGTCACCTCACCATGCAATGCATTTTTTTTCCTTTCTTACTTTCTACTGCGCCGAGGTTTCGCGCACAATTATATCATTCAAACTTACTAGTCGCTATGGATTTTTTGGTTCGGATATAACCGTAACTTTCCTGGAAGACTTGATATTCCTGCTTTAAACGCTTCCATGATTCACTCAACATACTGTCAGGACAAACGAAACGGAGCAATGACCCGTATTTATATCGACCGATTCCGGAAGAAAAGGTGAAACTTTGTTCTAATCAATACAGGAATAAAGCTGGCCGTTATACCGAAATAATCAACTGTCTCATAGAGGAGGGTACTTGCAACAAATATAAACGGCTCCTTATGTAACTGCTTTCAGGTTTGCAATTAGATTATTATCTGTTACATAATGATGGTCATGCTATCGATACTATAGTCGCAATCTTCAATGACCTAGCTATGACGAAAAGGAATTTGCACGGAGCTGCATGAATAACGCGCTCATCGCGGCTGAACTTGGCATGCTGCAGCATCAGCTAGAGATCATTATTCTTTCATACGAGTCTTCGGACTCGAGGCATTAAACGGTAAAATTAATATTATTAATAAAAAGATAAGAGGTAATATTTTGTGAGTTGCTTAAACATTGATCATGAACTTCAGGATGATTAAAATTGCATTACGTGATCTTCCGAAACTAATTTTGACTGCGAACAGATTAGATATATTGCCAAAGAAATTAATTGCATTTCTAATTATATTTCTACTATATCTTGAAAATATATAAAATATATCGCTTATTTATTATCTATTTTATTACATTTCACATAGACATTGCTTGCAATACATTCATATAAGCTAATGAAGTTTTAATTACCTGGAACAACAAAGTAAATTATTTCTACATGCGATTTGAAGAGATATATAAAAAAATAGATTTTTAAATATCGACTAATTCAGTAAGACAAATAAAATAATTAATCGCATTAATTGAATAAAGTAAAATTAAATGGTCGGTTTTAGACATAGGATTCCTAAAGTTTTCAATTTTATAATATAAATTATTAATTTTTTATTATTAATTTTTGACAGTTTATTCAAAGTATCTTAATATAAAATTGTTATAATGACGATCTATAAAACTTACATCCCCGAACGTGGCGATAGACAAATTAAATAATTTCCCCGCTGTTATCTTGATTGCATTATTCGACCGCACAATTATTAATATAAAACTACGTGCAGTTTTGTAGTCCAATTCGTACCAATTGGTCATATATGCCATTTGACCGACGTTTTTACACTAATAAATTAGTTACAAATATTTTCAAATTCACTATGAACATCAGAGCAATAATAATAGGACAAAAATATTAAAAGATATATAAGTCTGATCACAAAAATATTCGGTTAAAAAATATATTATATTTTCTAACGACTATTTTGTATAAATAACGAGAAACACCGTTCTGATCTCGAAATATTACCTGTTCGGTGACAATCTCGCCAATGTAACAAAATATAAAAATATTAAAAGCCATTGATATATATACCATAATGTACGACATTATTTTCGCTGTATTAAGTATACTCCAGTTCTATAAGATTGAAACTTAAATTTATCATCATATGAGAAGAATGCTCAATGATATTTTCGTAATTGATTTTATGATTAAATAAATTTCTCTATGTATATATAGTATAAAAATAGGTAATTTTCATTTATATTCATGTAATATTATCATGTAATATTTTTTTTTTTTCAGATAATTAGCGTACCGTAACAAAATAATATCCGATTAAACACATATTTAGCGTGCATCCAGTCAGTTCCACGAAACAGGCTTTATATATAATACTCTCCATACGTGCTATAAAACTGAAACATATCTATCTAGTTTTAATGTGTTTGGTGGAGACGGTGCGTTTTTTTACAACCATGCTACTTGCACAAAGATTTATTGAATAAATGCACTTTTTAGTATCAAATTATCCCTTAACAATTCTCGAAAAATACTTCATTTATCGTGTGTGTGTGTGGGGTATAATAAGGATATCTAATTATCTTTAAATAATGAAGTTAATATAAGGAGTGCAATGGAAGTTCCGCAGTTAAATACCACAAGACTCTCAAGTGATGTCTGACGATATTGCCTATTCTTCGTTTAGTTAAGTGCTTTCCCTTCGCGTGATCCTCGACAAGTTGATTAAACCACGTGTGTAACATGTTCAACTGGCCGCAGGCATGCATGGCGAACACAATGGCGAGACTACAAATACACACTGTGGAGGAATTTGTTATATAGCTCGACATGAATTGCATTAACAGCATAATTTTATTCGCTGGGTTGAATCTCGCGTCGATGAGCTTGCGATACGCTGGACACGACAACGGATGTATCGTGATGGTCTCGTTTTTGATAACAATATTTACGGTTTTAATGGTTCCGACTATATTAAAGAAAAGTGCGCTGCCCTGCATGAACATAGCACAGACTCCGGCCATATAGCGGCTCATTTTGGCGTGTTTTATCATTATCTCGTAGTTTTGAATATTCTCTGTGACACGCCAGTCCTCTTCCATGTGTTTTATGCATTCGTGAATGGCTTTGCCGCGTGTAAGTAGAATCCAATAATTCAAGGTGCCCATTATTCGGTGAAACAACGGACCGAGGGGCCTCAGTTTCGTTTGAATGCCCTTCGCTTCGAAGAACACGTATAACAGACACGGTATTGTAATTACTGCCACCATAAACAACCACATGGGAACAAGTATTATCGAGGAGAGTCTCTCTATTATGCTGGATGTGCGTGTTTGTGGCCAAGCGCCGATCGATATAAGGAACCATCGACTCAATTGTAAACTGTAGTCGTTGCGTGTTTTTGAATTAGCATTACTCGGTGCATGTTTGAAGTTTGACATGATACCTTCATGGAGGTGCGCGGAGCACTGCCATGACGGTCAATACATTTGCCAGAATTGAATGTCCGGCGCAGCGCTTGCGCCAACACTCGGAGAAGTTTTGTGGACGGTAATGTTTATGTAATTACCTTGGAAGAGATAGAGCGTATATATATCGAATCAATATTCGTTTGTCGGAAGAAATTCAAATTGCCGATAATTTTAGAAGACATCGTGTTGTTGCGAGGGGCTATGGAAATTGGTACGTCAAAGTGATATAATATGCTTAAAATTAATAATTTTTGTAGTGGTTTTCCTCCTTGGAATATTTTTTGTGATATTTCCTCTATATGTAGAACTAATGTAGAGAAACCAGAGATACCGATTTCAAAATATTATTTTAAATATTTATCGAATTTTTTGAAAAAAAAATATATATATATATATTCATCCGTTTTATACAAAATATATATTTTGTACACATGTTAACTTAGATATTATGTTTCATATTGTCATCGTTCGCAATATATTCAAATATGCTAAAGAAGTCTTAAATACCTGAAACAATAAAGTTACCTGAAAAATTACCGCATGGAACAAAAAGTACCGCGGAGACTTTTATTGTTTATATTTAACCGTTGTTTTTTTAGTTTCCTTTCTATAGTACCTCAATGTGCAAATCTTGAGATACTTTACATGTGTATACTTACGTCGCCGAAAGTTGCAATAGACAATTGAATTAATTTTCCTGCAGTTATTTTGATCACGTTGCTCGAACGTGCGATTATCAAGACGAGATCACGTGCACTTTTGTGATGTAGGTTGTACCAATTAGTCATATATGCCATTTGACCGACATGCTTACACTGATAAATTAATACGAATATTTTTGAATTTTCCAAGTTTATGTGAATATTTGTTAATCAGTTTGAGAATATTGAAAGACTTGAAATTTAGCAACAAATATACGGCTTTAAAAAATGATATGCGTATATAAAAAAACTTTATCACATTTTAGCATCTTTATATAATGACTTATATTTTACAATAAAATTGGACAAGTAAATTACGAGGAATGTTGTTCCGATTTCGTGATGATACCTTTTCAGTGAGAATCTCGCCGATGTAGCAAAATATAAAAATATTGAAAGTAATGGATACATATACAATAATGTAAGATGATATTTGTGCTGCATCAAATATACCCCAATTCTGAAAGTAATTGAAAGATATGTTTCTTTATTACTTAAAAAAATAAATTTACCTACTTTTATCTGTTAATAATCTATTCGATATCTACTCTCTCCAATATCTCGTTTATGATTCAATATTACATATATTTCATAATAGTTAAATAGGTTGAGTAATACGTAAGATAAAAAAATATTCATCTTTTTATAAAATTTTAACATACCATGAGGATATAATACCCAAGTAAACATAAAATTACGGTACATCCCGTTAGTTGTGCGAGACAGGCTTTATGCATAATATTCTCCACACGTGCTATAAAACTAAAATATACATACAAAAGTTTCATATGGAGGACTTCTCCTCAAAATATTTACCTCTTGATTTATTAGACATGTTTATATTTTCGTATCGATGACGATAGATAATGACACTTTTAATTATTCAAAAAAAGAGGCACTAATATGTCACCAAAGTAACAAGAATTTTCGTGCTATTTTCAAATAATTTTGTTCATAATAAAGTCTGATTTCATCCAAAGTACATTTAAACATCCAGTTTCCAAATATATACCTCAATATTCTGAGATGATGCTCTACGATGTCGATTATTCTCTGTTCGGCTACATGATTTTCTTCTTTCCGATTCTTAGTGAGTTCATCTAATCGCATGTACAGTATGTTTAACTGGCCAGAAGCGTGTATCGCGAAGACAGCGGCTAAGCTGCAGATACCAGCTGTTGAGGAACTTACAATGAACGTCGACAGAATCTGTATGATCAGCACGATCTCGTTTACAGGGCTGAATCTCGTATCGATGATTTTGCTATACGCTGGACACGTCATTGGATGCATTGTGATAGTCTCATTGCCGACAATTATGGTTGCAGTTTTCGCCGCTTTGGCTATACCATAAAGAAACGTACCACCCTGCATAATAATTCCACAAATCAAGGCGATAAGTTGACCGAATTTGGCGTGCTGCAGCATCACTTCACGATCACTGGCTTTTTGTGCCGATCTCCAATCCATCTCTATGTGCTCTATACAATCGCGAATGTTACCGCTATGTTGGAGTAGCATCCAGTAACTCATCAAGCCCATGTATCTGTTAAGCAGTGGAGCTACGGCGCCCACTTTTGATCGGATGCTCTCCTTCTCGAAAAATAAATATAACGTACACGGTATCACTATAAAACATACTACCACCCAGCAAACGAGAATCTGTATTAACACTACGACTTTCTCGGCAGCGCTCGACGTGCTTGCTAGCGGCCAAGCGCCTATTGGTTTGAGATACCATCGATTCAGTTTAAGACTGTAATCGTGGTCACTTTTGGATTTGACGTTTTTTAACACTATTGTATTTGTCATGATCGCTTTGCGAAAGCGTTCGATGCACTGCCGCGATGGGCAGTACTGACATACGCGACTGGAGCAGGACGGTACATACGGCAATATGGTTCTGTTCGAATGAGCGCCTGCGCCAACTTCAAAAGTTTCATGAACGCTTGCAACTTACAATCCTGAGGGAAATATATATATACCTCGATCAATAGTTGTTTGTGTTCGAGTTCACATTCCGAGAAAATATCGCGTGCTATAAACGTAAATTTGTGGACATAATGTAAAATATATTTCAATCCGTTAACTATTATTTCTCAAATTACTTTATCATTTTTCAAATTCCTTGTCATGTTCATTAAACGTACCGCGCAATATTTTGAGGATTATTTGAGATTTGAGGAAGATATCTATTTTGATAGTAACTTTCAATCTTATGTATCTAATGTTTATTGTATTTGAGAATATATTCATTTGTGTTTTTACAAAATATATATCTTGTTTTTTCTTATAATTCGTTATACTTTATGTAGTCATAGTCCGCAATATATTCAAATATGCGATGGAAGTTCTAAGCACCTAAAACACAAGAATGTATCTTTCTCTATTGTTATAATTTATAATTATAATCAACATAATAACGGCACTTTTTAAAATTGTTAGTGATACAATGTACATTCTTATAATAATTACTTATAATAATTCTTATAATAATGTGTTTACGTCACTTACGTCCCCAAAGGTCGCGATAGACAATTGAAATAATTTTCCCGCGGTTATCCTAATCAATTTACTCGATCGTAGAATTATCAATACAAGACCACGTGCAGTGGTTTTATTTAAGTTGTACCAATTAGTCATATATGCTGCCTGCCCAACATTTTTGCACTGATAAGTGAATTAAAAACATGTAAATTCCTTGTACATGTTTAAAAATTTGGTAGGGATTTTTAAAAATATTACGGGACATTTAAAAATATTACGGGAACTTAAAGTTCAATTATGCTAAAACTGAAATAAACAAATGAAAAGAATATTTCTTTCTTACTTATATAACAATATTATATTTTACAATGAATTTAAATTTGTCAAATAATTTTAATTTTGCGACTGATACCTGTTCTGTGAGTATTTCACCAATATAACAAAATATAAAAAGATTGAATCCCTGCGACACATATACAATAACATAAGCTGCTATTTTCGCTCCGTCAAAATTAGCCCAATTCTGGAAAATTGGAAAATGTAGTCTTATCTATGGTATATAAAGACGCAAACAGTATACCTTTAGCTATGTACTTTCTGTAAGTGGATACATTTTCTATTTTGTTATAATTAAATGAATTAGAGAGAAGATAACAAGATATTTATTTCTCCATATTTTCAGCATACCATAATGGAATAATATCCGAGCAAACACATTGTTATTGTGCTTCCTGTTACTTCCACAAGGCTAGCGTCATGGAAGATATTCTCCATGCGCGTTATAAAACTGAAACGTACGTAACTATATATGCGTAATGTCGCTAAGCTTTTGCAAAAAATAATATACGTATGCGAATCGAAAAAAAATTAAGTATGAATTCACAGTATCCGTAAAAATGGTGGTAACATCTGCCTTGTGAAAACCTTTAAACATTGCATTTATGCATTATTGCATATAATAAAAACCTGCTTATGTATCCCTAAATAAAATTATTCCGAATACACAGGGTGATCCAAAATTCCCGCATTCGGACTACAGGACATGATACTTTATGCTAAAACAAACAACTTTTTCCTTTAGCAAAATTGCGTCCGACAAGTAGTTTTTGCAGGAGAGAGTGTTAAATTTAACGAGTAAGCGCTCTTGTCTATATAACGGCTCAAAGCCGGCGCGCGCCTCACTCGTGAGTATTCAGTCCATGATTAGTAATCATAAGTTATTATTATTTTAAGACGCTCATACGGTTCTTTTGTGATTTGTTTACGACATTTTAAGACTGTGCTTAAGACAATTTTAAATAATAAGAATCAATTATGAACAATACCGGGACTTGACCTGCTTTCGTATTTCTATTGCTTAAATAATGAAAAGTTAATAAAATAAGTATTGCCTTTATTTCTTATGTAATAAATGAATAAAATATTGTCTGGTTGCACAATATTATTTGAAAATAAAGACAAATGTAAATAGTATAATATATTTTGCGAGCTGTGAGCGTTCTATTATTTCAAATATTGCACAATTACGTGATAATTAAATATCATTAAACTTAAAGAATAATTTACTGAACAAGCGTATACATAGGAGTATACATATTTGTAACAGTGATTAAAAGTAAACTATTGAAAAAAGTAAAATATTTGAATTAACGTTTTTTAAGAGTTCTCTTTTTATTTTTTTATAATAGAAAATACAAAGAACTTATTTAAAATTCAAATTGTATGATATACTCGCGTCACGGTCTACATTTACTTATTATTATTGCTATATATACGTTAGCCTTTCAATATATACTTTCCTTACATGTTTTGATTATTGCGAGGAATATTGCTATAGTCTCAATGGTCAAGTTGGTTAAGAAAATAAATCATTGAAGCTGTAGCAATATTCCTCGCAATAATCGAAACATGTAAGGAAAGTACGTAATGAAAGGCTAACGTACATAAGCAATAATAAATAAATGTAGACTGTGGCGTGAGTATATCACACAATTTGAATTTTAAATAAGTTCTTTGTATTTTCTATTATAAAGAAATAAAAAGAGAGCTCTTAAAAGACGTTAATTCAAATATTTTACTTTTAATCACTGTTACAAATATGTATATTCCCATGTATACGCTTGACCAGTAAATTATTCTTTAAATTTAATGATACTATTTAATTATCACGTAATTATGCAATATTTGGAATAATATAACGCTCACAGCTCGCAAAATATATTACTATTTACATTTATCTTTATTTTAAGATAATATTGTGCAATCAGACAATATTTTATTCATTTATTACGTAAAAAATAAAGGCAGTGTATATTTTATTAACTTTTCATTATTTAAGCAATACAAATATAAAAGCAGGTCAAACCCCGGTATTGTTCATAATTGATTCTTATCATTTAAAATTATCTTAAGCACCGTCTTAAAATATCGTAAACTAATCACAACAAAACAGTATCAGCGTCTTAAAAGACACTACTTGATTACTAATCACGGACTAGGTACACGCGTGTGAGGCGCGCGCGCCGGCCCTGAGCGTTACATAGCCAAAAGCGCTTATTCGATAAATTTAACATGCTCTCCTGCAAGAACTACTTGTCGGACGCAATTTTGCTAAAGGAAAAAGTTGTTTGTTTCAGCATAAAGTATCATGTCCTATACTCCGAATGCGGGAATTTCGGATCACCCAGTATAAATACAATTAAATAAATGACCACTTTTACTTGTACTGAGGATTGAAGGTTTCAGTGAAATTACCTTAATATTTTCAAATGACGTTCTACGATGTCGACCATTTTTTCTTTAACTATATAGTTCCCTCTCTCGTCTTCTTTGTCGAGCTCGTCCAGCCTTTTGTACAATACGTCTAATTGACCACAGGTGTGCGTTGCGAAAACAGCAGCTAAGCTACAAACGCCCACTATAGAAGAACCAACTACAAATGTCGACATGAACTGCACAACTAACATGATTTCGTTCATGGGACTAAATCTCGTATCAATAAATTTTCGATAAGATGGGCACGTCATCGGGTACATCGTTAACGTGTCATTATTAACAACGATGGTAACGGGTTTCATTGCCTTAGCTATGCTATAGAGTAAAGTACCGCCTTGCATAATTATTCCAGAGATTAAGGCAATGAGACGGCCCAATTTGGCCTGTTGTAACATTATCTCACGGTCGTCGACCCTTTCAACGAGTAGCCAATCCTTCTCCATTTGCTGTATAGAATCGCGAATATCGCTGCGATGTTTCAGTAACGTCATATAATTCATTAATCCCATGATCCTGTGAAGCAGTGGGCCAAATACGTTCAGCTTGGACTGGACGTCCTCTGCCTCGAGTATCATGTGGAGGAAACACGGTATCATTATAAAACACACTATAAACCAACAAATAATATTCTGTAGCAACACTATGAGCCTCCCAATCACATTTGATGCGCCCGTTAGCGGCCAAGCGCCAATTGGCTTGAGGTACCACCGATTCAGTTGAAGACTGTAATCGTGGTCACTTTTGGATTTGACGTTTTTTAACACTATTGTATCTGTCATGATCGCTTTGCGAAAGCGTCCGATGCAGTGCTGCAAAAATGTGCCCGCGCACACCACAGCGTGCGAGGGGAAGCGTCCCCTCCATGCGCCTTCACGCACACAACACTGCTGCTCCGCCTATCGATGTGAAGCCTCGTCGCCTCACGCCAGCTTCGCCGAGCGAGAAAAAGAAAGAGAATGAGATAGGGAAAGAGAGAATGAGATAAAGAAAGAGAATGATCTTCGCTCCTTCTCGGTCCTTCTCGCCCCGACTCAACTGCGTTAACGCGCGTCCGAGTGTATGTTGGCTTTCTCGGCGTGGATCTGAATCGTAAGAGCGATTATGATGTATCGTCGCTGCCGTGCTGCTGAAAAGATCCTCTATGTAAATTTTCTTATCAAATCAAGATGTTTACATCAATATACTATATGTATAGTATATTCACAATTTTATTCTACATATAATGACACAAGTATGTTACAATCAGAAAACATGCACATAGGCTTTTTTACAACAGCGACGATTTTTGACAAAATATGAAATAAATATAAGGCGAAAATTTAATATAACGTACCGGTACGTCGCCCGGAGCGAAAGTAACATACTGGCAATTTCCTAACGAACGTTCTAAGTCTTTATAAGAAACTTTTAAGCCGTTCGTTTATCGTTATGTTCATGGAATGAATGCGGAATTGATATTATCTCTTGAAGCAGCTGTAACACTATGAAAGCAATAGTGCTAAGAGAAGTTTATGCAACGTGTAAATGTTTATCAAATGGCGTTGACGGCGTTAATTCGTTCTTGATGCGGATCCAAGTCGCGGACATAACAATCATCTATACGACTATGTTAACCTACTCATAATAAAAACCACCATTGAAAACTAAGGCTAATAGCAGTTTACAGTTTGCAATGTACAAAAGAGAATAGCCACTCTTTGCCAGCAACGTGGACGGAATCAAGCCTTAAAAATAGCAGATATTTCTAGTTCAGTCACTGAACTGTGACTGAACAGTCAGGAACTGTGACGCAAGACAACGTCGTCTGGACAAACCCTGTTAAATATCCTCATATGTATTGACCAAAGTTTGTCTGTGAAGCATTCGCGCCCCGATTCTACGCAGAGTTTTGGATTTTGTTATTACTCACACATGCAATACGTACAAGCAACTTTGGCAGGGAAAAAGAGACGTACGCGTTATATCTTGCTTTTCACTACGTACTACACATTTCATAAGAACAAGTTGCACATGCATGCTTTCTGGCAACTGTAAATATGACAGTAATTGTTTTGTTTATATCTTTATAGATTATTGTTCTCATAGTTATTGTAATGTTAGTTGTTACTGTTTGCTGAACGCTTGCATGCAATTGCTTTAATTATTGCTTTCGCATCTTTTCCCTCACTCCTTCCCTAATTCCTTAGGAAATGTAGAACATTATCTAATGTTTCTCTATTAAAAGAGTCTTATTAGATAATTGTTTTACATTTCCTCCTGATGGAAGAACCACCACCTTCCCGCGGTTTCCATCGAGCAGTAATGTGGACTTGCAACCTTGCATTTTTTAAATTTATTGACACGCTTTCGTGTCACTTCTTCTGCATAATGCATACTATGAAAACAGTTTTCTTTACTGATTTTAGCGTTATAACAATAAGACATGTAAATATCTCCTATTTTTTAGACTTCATTAAACGTGATCATAATAAAACATGCAAAAATATCTGCTATTTTTAAGGCTTGATTCCGTCCACGTTGCTGGCAAAGAGTGGCTATTCTCTTTTGTACATTGCAAACTGTAAACTGCTATTAGCCTTAGTTTTCAATGGTGGTTTTTATTATGAGTAGGTTAACATAGTCGTATAGATGATTGTCATGTCCGCGACTTGGATCCGCATCAAGAACGAATTAACGCCATCAACGCCATTTGATAAACATTTACACGTTGCATAAACTTCTCTTAGCACTATTGCTTTCATAATGCTACAGCTGCTTCAAGAGATAATATCAATTCCGCATTCATTCCATGAACATAACGATAAACGAACGGCTTAAAAGTTTCTTATAAAGACTTAGAACGTTCGTTAGGAAATTGCCAGTATGTTACTTTCGCTCCGGGTGACGTACCGGCACGTTATATTAAATTTTCGCCTTATATTTATTTCATATTTTGTCAAAAATCGTCGCTGTTGTAAAAAAGCCCATGTGCATGTTTTCTGATTGTAACATACTTGTGTCATTATATGTAGAATAAAATTGTGAATATACTATACATATAGTATATTGATGTAAACATCTTGATTTGATAAGAAAATTTACATAGGGGATCTTTTCAGCAGCACGGCAGCGACGATATATCATAATCGCTTACGATTCAGATCCACGCCGAGAAAGCCAACATACACTCGGACGCGCGTTAACGCAATTGAGTCGGGGCGAGAAGGACCGAGAAGGAGCGAAGATCATTCTCTTTCTTTATCTCATTCTCTCTTTCTCTATCTCATTCTCTTTCTCTTTCTCGCTCGGCGAGGCTGGCGTGAGGCGACGAGGCTTCACATCGATAGGCGGAGCAGCAGTGTTGTGTGCGTGAAGGCGCATGGAGGGGACGCTTCCCCTCGCACGCTGTGGTGTGCGCGGGCACATTTTCGCAGCACTGGCGGTGGGCAGTGCTGGAGCAGGACGGTACATTCTAGCAATATAGTCTGTTCGAATGGGCGCCTGCGCCAACTTCAGAAGTTTCATGAACGCTTGCAACTTGCAATCCTGAGGGAAATGTATATATCTCGATCAATAGTTGTTTGTGTTCGAGTTCACATTGGTAGTATTCCGAGAAAATATCGCGTGCTGTGGCAACTATAAATGTAAATTCGTGGACATAATGTCAAATATATTTCAATCCGTTAACTATTATTACTCAAATTACTTTATCATTTCTCAAATTCCTTGTTATGTTCATTAAACGTACCGCGCAATATTTTGAGGATTATTTGAGAACGGAAGATATCTATTTTGATAGTAACTTTCAATCTTATATATTTAATGTTTATTTGAGGTCTAATATCTAATGTCTATTTGAGAATATATTCATTTGTGTTTTTACAAAATATATATCTTGTTTTTTCTTATAATTCATTATATTTTATGTAGTCAGAGTCCGCAGTATATTCAAATATGCGATAGAAGTCCTAAGCACCTAAAACACAAGAATATATCTTTCTCTATCGTTATAATTTATAATTATAATTAACATAATAACGGCAATTTTTAAAATTGTTAGTAATACAATGTACATTCTTATAATAATTATATGTGTTTACATCACTTACGTTCCCAAAGGTCGCGATTGACAATTGAAATAATTTTCCCGCGGTTATTCTAATCAATTTATTCCATCGTGGAATTATCAATATAACACCACGTGCAGTGTTTTTATTTAAGTTGTACCAATTAGTCATATATGCTGTCTGCCCAACATTTTTGCACTGATAAGTGAATTAAAACATATTGTAAATTCCTTGTACAAGTTTAAAATTTGCTAGGGATTTTTAAAAATATTACGGGACATATTGGGACTTAAAGTCCAATTTTGCTAAAACTGAAATAAACAAATGAAAAGAATATTTCTTTCTTACTTATATAACAATATTATATTTTACAATGAATTTAAATTTGTCAAATAATTTTAATTTTGCGACTGATACCTGTTCTGTGAGTATTTCACCAATATAACAAAATATAAAAAGATTGAATCCCTGCGACACATATACAATAACATAAGCTGCTATTTTCGCTCCGTCAAAATTAGCCCAATTCTGGAAAATTGGAAAATGTAGTCTTATCTATGGTATATAAAGACGCAAACAGTATACCTTTAGCTATGTACTTTCTGTAAGTGGATACATTTTCTATTTTTTTATAAAGGATATCCCAAAATTCATGCAAGAAGTAATTTTGATAGAAAACACAGTTTTAAAATTAAAAATTGTGAATTTTTTATTGATTCATAAAGTATACAGTATAGGGTTATGTATGGAATAGCATATCGGGTAAATGGCCTCCACGGTTTTGCTGGCACATGTGCACTCTTTTGTTGAAATTTTCCATGACCGTTTTGCATAAATGTGGCTCAATTTCGTTGATACAGCGTTCAATTTCCTCCTGCAAGGCGTAGGTGGTCGTGGGCTTATTGGCATAAACCTTAAACTTTAAAAAACCCCAAAGAAAAAGGTCCAACGGCGTTAAATCGCATGATCTGGGCGGCCAAATCTGATCACCAAAACGGGAAATTACACGACCAGGAAATGACTCATGCAGTAATTGAATTGTTTCTCGGGCTGTATGGCATGTGGCACCGTCTTGTTGAAACCATATGTCGTTCACATCCATATCTTGCAATTTAGGCACAAAAAACTGGTTTATCATATCGCGATAGCGAGCACCATTAACTGTTATTGCCTGACCAGCCGCATTTTCGAAGAAGAATGGTCCGATGATGCCTCCAGCCCAAAATCCGCACCAAACAGTGACACGTTGTGGATGCATTTGTTTCTCAACAATCACTCGTGGATTTTCTGAACCCCAAATGCGACAATTTTCTCGATTAACCAAGCCATCAAGATGAAAATGAGCCTCATCGCTGAAGACGATTTTGTTCGAAAAATCAGCATCCACTTGTTGTGATTTCATAATCCATTCAACGAACTCTCTTCGCTGTGGCTGTTTACCCGATATGCTATTCCATACATAACCCTATACTGTATACTTTATGAATCAATAAAAAATTTACAGTTTTTAATTATAATATTTTTAATTATAAACCTGTGTTTTCTATCAAAATTACTTCTTGCGTGAATTTTGGGACATCCTTTAATTAAATGAATTAGAGAGCAGATAACAAGATATTTATTTCTCCACATTTTCAGCATACCATAATGGAATAATATCCTTGCAAACACATTGTCATTGTGCTTCCCATTACTTCCACAAGGTTGGCGCCATGGAAGATTTTCTCCATGCGCGTTATGAAACTGAAACGTACGTAAATATGCGTAATGTCGCTAAGCTTTTACAAAAATAATATACGCATGCGAATCGAAAAAAAATTAAACATGACACAGTTTCCGTAAAAATGGTGGTAACATCTGTCTTGTGAAAACCTTTAAACATTGCATTAATGCATTATTGCATGTAATAAAAAGCAGCTTGTGTATCTCTAAATAAAATTATTCCGAATATACAGGGTGTCCAAAAACACCCGTCCACTCCTTCTAAAATGTAGAAAATTAATCTTTTTGGGGATCTGAAAAATTTTTATAGTTATGTCGGGTACACTTTTTTGATTGGTGATATTATCAACTTCCGGCTCCGACCGGAAGTGGGTTATTTAGACCGGAAGATCGTTTTTTAAATGAAACATGTATATTTTTATAGCGGATTCCAATTGTACGCATAAAAAACGTAATTTCGGTTTAAAAAATTTTTTTCGAGCTTGGACCCGGTTCGCATGGAACCCTTTTCAAACTTCAAGGACTGAATTGTCGAGAAAATATTAGGTGCGCAACTAAGTTTCCGGGTATCACACATGGATGGCGCTAACGACACATGTAGTCGACATACATGTCTGAAGTTGTGTTTTTTATAGCTTGGACATCTGTTAACAATAACCAGTCGTAATACCAATACATATCGCAACGCAAAAATATTTTTTCTAACAACGAAGATGTCGAGTTTTGTGCCAAATAAACAGCATTTGCAGGAAGCTTTGCTTTTCTGCTTTAATTTGAAAAAAAGTGCAGCTGAAGTCATTTGCTTGAGGAGGCCTACGGCGAACATACACCATCGAAAACTACGTATGAAGATTGGTTTAAACGCTTCAGAAGGGGCGATTTCGACACTGAGGGCAAGGAGCGCTCCGGAAGATCAAAAATAATTGAGGACGCCGATCTGCAAGCGTTATTGGATGAAGATGATACACAAACACAAGATCAACTTGCGGAGGCATTAAACATGACTCGCCAAGGTATTTCCAAACGTTTACATGCCATGGGAAAAATTCAAAAGGAAGGAAAATGGGTGCTGCATGAGTTGACTGAGAGACAGATGGAAAATCGAAGAGCCACTTCCGAAATTTTGCTTTTGCGGCATGAAAGAAAGAGTTTCCTGCATCGAATTGTTACTGGCGATGAGAAGCGGATATATTTCGAGAATCCCAAACGCAAAAAATTGTGGCTTTCACCTGGCGAAGCATCAACATCGACGGCACGGCCAAATCGCTTCGGAAAGAAGATAATGCTCTGCGTTTGGTGGGACCAGAAAGGAATCGTGTACTATGAGCTGCTGAAAAGAAGCCGGGCGAAACTGTCAATGGGCATCGTTACCGACAACAATTGATCAATTTGAACTATGCATTGCTCGAAAAACGGCCAGAATGGGATACGAGACACGAACGAGTGATATTGCAGCACGACAAAGCTTCGTGCCATCGCACTTCCATCATCCAGGATACCATCAAAACGCTGAAATGGGATATACTACCGCACCCGCCGTATTCGCCAGACCTGGCCCCTTCCGATTATCATTTGTTCCGATCGATGGCGCATGGCTTGGCTGGGCAACACTTGGCCAATTTCGGAGAAGTGCAAAATTGGTTGGATGAATGGTTTCGGTCCAAAGACGCGTCGTTTTATCGTCGCGGGATTCGTGTATTGCCAGAGAGACGGCAAAATTGTGTAGCTAGCGAGGGACGATACTTTGAATAAACCATTTTTTGTATTTCTCTTGAAATTTTCCATTTTTCATTGATCAAAAAAACCAGGAAACTTAGTTGCGTACCTAGCAATGTCAACTTACGTATTTTTCGATTTTCTGTTAGATAGTACTGTTATTTTCTCGACAATTCAGTCGCTGAAGTCTGAAAACGGTTTCGTGCGGATCGGACCTAAGTTCAAATGTAAGGTCATTTATAAAGGTCATTTAGAGGTTAAAAATGACGATTTTGAAAAAAATTTTTTAAACCAAAATTACGTTTTTTTATGCGTACAATTGAAATTCGCAATAAAAATATGCATATTCTATTAAAAAAAAAAACGATCTTCCGGTCTGCATAACCCACTTCCGGTCGAAGCCGGAAGTTGATAATATCACCAATCAAAAGAGTGTATCCGACATAGCCATAAAAATTTTTCAGATCCCCAAAAAAATTAATTTTCTACAATTTAAAAGGGATGGACGGGTGGTTTTGGACATCCTGTATAAGTACATATACTTTTACTTGGTCTGACGATTGAAGGTTTCAGTAAAATTACCTTAATATTCTCAAATGATGTTTTACGATGTCGATCATGTTTTCTTTAGTTGTATTGTTTCCTCTCTCGTCTTCTTTGTCGAGCTCGTCCAGTCGTTTGTACAGTACGTTTAATTGACCATAGATGTGCGTTGCGAAAACAGCAGCTAAGGTGCAAACGCCCACTGTAGAAGAATTAACTACAAGGGTCGACATGAACTGCATAACTAACATGATTTCGTTTGTGGGACTAAATCTCGTATCAATAAATTTTCGGTAAGATGGGCACGTCATCGGGTACATCGTTAACCTGTCATTATTAACAACGATGGTAACGGGTTTCATTGCCTTAGCTGTGCTATAGAGTAAAGTACCGCCTTGCATAATTATTCCAGAGATTAAGGCAATGAGACGGCCCAATTTGGCCTGTTGTAACATTATCTCACGGTCGTCGACCCTCTCAACGAGTAGTCAATCCTTCTCCATTTGCTGTATAGAATCGCGAATGTCGCTGCGATGTTTCAGTAACGTCATATAATTCATTAATCCCATGATCCTGTGAAGCAGTGGGCCAAATACGTTCAGCTTGGACTGGACGTCCTCTGCCTCGAGTATCATGTGGAGGAAACACGGTATCGTTATAAAACACACTATAGACTAACAAATAATATTCTGTAGCAACACTATGAGCCTCCCAATCACATTTGATGCGTCCGTTAGCGGCCTAGCGCCAATTGGTTTGAGGTACCACCGATTCAGTTGAAGACTGTAATCGTGGTCGCTTTTGGATTTGACATTTTTTAACACTATTGTATTTGTCATGATCGCTTTATAAAAGCGTCCAATGCACTGCCGCGGTGGGCAGAGCTGCCAGATTCGCTGCATGCCACTAAGCACGCGCATATGGAGGGGGAACGTATGCACGTGTGAGGCGTATCCGTGTGCGCTCAGCGGTCGGCAAGCTTCGAATAGTAGAGAAGGAAAGCGCGATCTGCGCGATCTCTTCCTTTTCTATAGGATAGCTATAGCTATAACACACTGCTAGCTTCAAGATACGCGTTAACTCGCCGACGATATTTTCGCGCGGGCGAAAGAGTGAGAGAGAGCAATAATTTGGACAATTCACTCTTGGCCAACATGTACGTCTTTTTCGCAAAAGAATAATGTTATGTTACGGAAAAATAACTTATGTTAATTTGTGAGATAATTTATTATTAGCACTCAAGAAATATAAAAATAAATTATGTAATTTAATTTTTAAATTATTCTATCACTGCAATCTGTAGTGTGCTAAACAAATAAATATAATGAAATAGAGCAAAATAATTTTGCGATTATATGCATTAACCTATTGCACATTTATTTTGTAAATAATAACGTGCATATTGTTCCTCAACGGAAACCGCGAGAAGATGGTGGTCTCTTCTGTCAATAAGAAAACGTAAATGTATGTTCCATTAATGTAAATGAAAAAAACGTTTTCTCTATTATAACTATTTTATATATAGAATAATTTTGATATATATACAGGGTGGTTGATTATAAGTTGTCAACCCGAAATGTGAAGGTAGATTGGGTTAAGATAAATATAAAAGTCCCATACCGTTTTGCGAAATTCGCAATAATTATCGAGTTATTAATGACAAAAATCTGAGGAATGGGAGCGCGCCGACATAGATAATTGGAGAAGCGTTGCAGCTGCTTAGGCCACAGCGCGGCCCAGTTGATCGAGAAACTGTTGCCGGTGCGCGGCGAGGGGAAAGACAATGCGCTGCTATTCGTTGTTTCATCTCGCCGGACCTACGTATCGCCGCACGCCGCCAACAGTTGCTGGGTCGAGTGGGTCGCGCTGCCCACTCGACCCAGCATTCGCGTGGCCTGAGTAGCTGCAACGCTTCTCCAATCATCTAATCGGCGCGCTCCCATTCCTCAGATTTCTGTCATGAAGAACTCGATAATTATTGCGAATCTCGCAAAACGGTATGGGACTTTTATGTTTATCTTAACCCAATCTACCTTCACATTTTGGGTTGTAAACTTATAACCCCCCGCCCTGTATATCACATGATGACATATGATTACACGTGTGATTAAAAGAATGTATATACAGGGTATCCTGAATGTGATCATTAATATTTTGTGTACTGGTAGATTGGGTGTAGCCGAGAAGAAAAGTCATGTACCATAATGTTAAATTGGCAATAGTTATCGAGTTATTAATTGACATGTGAGCCAATGAGCGCGTAGAAAGCGCTGGGCGGCCGCCTCTTGTCGCTTGCGCTCGCTCATTCGTCGTTCGCGCTCGCTCGCTCCTCGTCGCGCGCGCACGCCTCTTGCCGCTTAAGGCCATCACACGTAGAAAAATTTTAACTGTAACCGTAAGGTTGTAAGAAAGTTGACCAATCACAGTTGATTATTATAATGTCACAAGAGAAAGGATCGACTGTGATTGGTCAGTTTTCTTACAACCTTACGGTTACGGTTAAAATTTTTCTACGTGTGATGGCCTTTACGGTTGCCTCTCGCCGTACGAGGTAAGACATCTTCTTATACACAGAGCCCGTCCTGTCGTTTTCTCGTGCGCTCATTCGTTTACACATTTTAATTAATTACGGAATAAATATTGAAAAAATTGTAAAATGGCACAGGACTTTTTTAATTGTTTTAACGAGTTCTACCAGTACACAAAATATTAATGATCACATTCCGCACACCCTGTATATACATATACAGGGTGTTTGATAGCTGATCATGCAGACGAAAGTTGGAGATAGATTGGGTGTAGCCGAGAAGAAAAGTCATGTACCATAATGTCAAATTGGCAATAGTTATCGAGTTATTAATTAAAACATGTGAGCCAACGAGCGTGTAGAGAGCGGAGGGCGGCCGCAGTAAGCACGTAGACATTTGATACAGGCGGAGTCAGTGAGTGACTGTAGGCAAGCGCACGCGGCGAGGGGCAACGTAAGCGACAAAAGGCGATCGCGCGCGACGAGGAGCGAGCGAGCTTTTTCTTTATAGCTTTTTCCTTATAGCTCGCTCGCTCCTCGTCGTTCGCGCTCGCTCGCCTCTTGTCGCTTGCGCTCGCTCGCTCCTCGTCGCGCGCGATCGCCTCTTGTCGCTTACGTTGCCCCTCGCCGCGCGCGCTTGCCTACCGTCACTCACTGACTCCGCCTGTATCAAATGTCTACGTGCTTACTGCGGCCGCCCTCCGCTCTCTACACGCTCGTTGGCTCACATGTTTTAATTAATAACTCGGTAACTATTGCCAATTTGACATTATGGTACGTGACTTTTCTTCTCGGCTACACCCAATCTATCTCCAACTTTCGTCTGCATGATCAGCTATCAAACACCCTGTATACACCCCTGTATACAAAAGTAACGGGCCATCTTAATAACTCTTCAGTATTTAAGTTTCAAAGAAAATGATCTGAATAAAAGTTGTAGAGATCTACCTTATGATGACCTTAACTTTGACCTTGACTTCTATTTTCAAGGTCATTTGAAGGTCAATTTGCGTTTTTTAAACGGGAATCCTTATTTTTTATTACACTGTTTTTTTCTACTAGTTAATTTGACCAACTTTTGTCCAAAACATTTTTTTATTTGTCTAATATTTTTTTAGATATTTGAGGAAAACTTGATAACTTTTTCAATTTAACTTACGATATTTCGCTAACTATTTGTCGGAGAAAAAAGTAGTGCTAGACTTTCTTGCTTTATTTAGTCTCAAGAATATATTGTTACAATAGCGCCCTGACTTTTGTTAATTTACTGACTTTTGGAAACTTCAAAATTATCAAAAAATCTAAAGCTAAAGATATACTAT
Source organism: Harpegnathos saltator (assembly GCF_003227715.2). Classification (NCBI taxonomy): domain Eukaryota; kingdom Metazoa; phylum Arthropoda; class Insecta; order Hymenoptera; family Formicidae; genus Harpegnathos; species Harpegnathos saltator. The sequence continues at coordinate 1,279,681 of NW_020229890.1, forward strand.
TTATGAGCTAGTTGGTTATGTTTATCGGTTTTATCTAGTTCATCCAATTGTTTGTACAGTATGTTTAATTGATTACATGCATAGGTCGCAAATGTAATAGCTAGGCTACAAACACCCGTTACAACGAAACCTATTACTAACATCAACGTGAATTGCGAAGTTAGCATGATTTCGTTTGCGGAACTAAATCTCGTGTCGATAAATTTTTGATATGACGAACATATCAACGGATGTATCATAATAATCGTCTCATTATCAATAACGATGATAATAGTTTTCATCACCCTGGCTAAGTTAAAGAACATAATACTGCTTTGCATGATCAATCCACAAAGTCCAGTGATGAGACGGCCCAATTTGGCATATTGCATCATAATTTTATAGTCCTTAATTTTTTGAACAAGTTGCCAGTCTTTATACGTGTCTTGTATACATTCATGAAGATCATTTTTGCTTTTGAGCAACAAGAAATAATTAATAACTCCCATCAATCTAATATATTAATGAATCCATTATATGCATTTTCATCTCATTAGTCTCTGCTTCGAATATTACGTATAATATGTTACCATTATTGTCGTTACCCAGTAAATGAGAATTTATAGCATTATTGCGATCTTTATTATTATTTTATATTTATAAGGATATATCTCTGGCCAAGCACCAATCACTATGAGAAACCATCTATTCAGCTGAACACTATAATCAAAGCCGTCTTCGAAATTGGGACTTTCTGGCTGAAGTTTCTTATTTTATAATTGCTTTGTGAAAATATCGAATACACTGCCGAGGTGTATCATGTTATAACGGTAGTTGAGTAAGCGCATGCGCCAACTTGGAGGATACATTTGGTAGATATTGATGTCTTTTTCTTTCCTGAGAAGGATATGGGAGCAAATCAATAATCGTTCCGAGTGAGTGCTTTGTCCTTTTAGTTGGCTAAAAGCGACAGAGCTAAAAGTAACCACACTGCTACAGATACGTGAAAATACAAAATGTAAAAGTGAATAAGGACTTTTCACAATTATTGTGGTTTATCATTTAGTTTTTCAAAAAATCATCAATAAATATAAATTAAATTCTGTGAAGAACTAAGCAGGAAAGACTACCATGTGTGTATTGTAATCGTGATTCAGTTTATTAAATATTTACTTGTCTGATGAGTCTTCGATGTGTTCTATATTTAAAAAATATGCATTGTACATTTCCTATTTTACTACATTCTATGTAGTCATTGTTCGCAAAATATTTAAATATATCATGGAAGTTTTCATCACCTGAAACAGTGAAATTTAGTTTCTGTTCACAATCATATAAATATACTGTGTTAAAATTATGTTTGTGAACAAATAACATAACATAATATGATTATTATTAGACGATTTAATATAATAATGAAGAGAAAATTAAACTAAATCAATCGATATTTCATTAGACATTTCAGATTTGTTATAGTGATTTAAAATTAAAAGTGGACGGGATTGATAGATGATTTTTATTGGATATAATGCCATTAAAAAAAAATAACTCACTGAATATTACTTACATCTCCAAAAGTTGCAATAGACAAATGAAATAATTTTCCCGCAGTTATCTTAATTATGTTATTCGATCGTGCGATTATTAAAATAAGACAAAGTGCAGATTTTTTAGGTAGTTTATACCAATTAGTCATATATGCCATCTCCCCAACATGTTTGCACTAAAAAATACATAAGTAGAAATATTCTAATTTATATACAAATAGTAGCAATATAATTATATACAAATATATGGCAATACATTATAAAATATTATGGATGCTATAGTTAAAGATATTTATTCTATTTATTTGAAATGTTTTACACAGCTGCAATATTTAAATAATGTTATTAGCCATTTTCGTAATGATAATATAATAATAATTTTAGTATTATATAATATAATAGTTTTACCTGTTCTGTCAGAATTTCGCCGACGTAACAAAATATAAATACATTAAAGCACATAGATAAATATAAAATGATATACGATACTACTTTCGTTGCGTCAAATGCACTCCAGTTCTGAAATATTAATATAGAATTTTATTCACTCTGAAATAAAAAAGAAAAATACTTACTCTGGATGAAATAAAATTAATTAATTTCTTTTGTTATTAAATTATTTCGCATTGTTCTTTCACATCAATTCTATCGTTATTAAATAACGGTAACGTCTTTAATTATCCATTGCCATATATGTTATAACATATTTTCTCTAAGCATACCACAATAAAATAATATCCAAGTAAACACATATTTAACGTAGACCCCATTAATTCCGTGAAGCAGGCTTTATACATAATATTCTCCATACGTGCTATGAAACTGAAACATATCCATACGGTTTTAACATGTTCAATAATGAAGGCAAAAGTGACGTTTTTATATTGTAGAATATTTTTGCATATTACATATGTGAACAAATACATTTAACAAATAAGTCGATGTTCTTCGTATATATTAGGTGTAGTAAAAAGAAATCCATTATTTTTCCAATAGACGGCTTTAGTTATTTGTATCTCGCGTTGTATAAGTCCGATCGGGTTCCACTAAATGGCGTTAGAAAGATGAGATTTCGTACTAAAAAAACTTTTCTGACAGTTTTGTGATTAGTTGACTCAGTTTTGTTTGAACGCGCGTCAAAGATGGACACTAGCAAAGAGAAAATACGCTATATTTTACAGTTTTTCTTCGATAAAGACGAAAACGCAAGCCAGGCGGCTGAAAATGTGAATAGTGTTTATGGTCCTGATACTGTAACAGCCAATCACGCGCAATTTTGGTTTCGTCGATTCCGTTCCGGTAATTTTGATGTCAAAGATGCACCACGCACTGGAAGGCCAATTGTCGAAAATATCGATAAAATCATGGACATTGTCGAGTCCGACCGTCATGTAAACACTGTTTCGATTGCCCAAGAGCTAAAGATTGCACAAAAACCGTTTGGAACCATTTGAATAAGGCTGGATACAAAAAGAAGCTCGGTGTATGGGTGCCACATGAGTTAACGAAAAAAAACCTCATGGACCGAATTTCCATCTGCGAATCGCTGCTGAATCGCAACAAAATCGACCCATTTCTGAAGCGGTTGGTCACTGGTGATGAAAAGTGGATCACTTACGACAACGTCAAGCGAAAACGGTCGTGGTCGAATCGCGGTGAGCCGGCGGAAACGGTGGCCAAGCCAGGATTGACGGCCAGGAAGGTTTTGCTGTGTGTTTGGTGGGATTGGCAGGGAATTATCTACTATGAGCTGCTCCCCTATGGCAAAACTCTTAACTCGGAACTGTACTGTCAACAATTGGACCATCTGAAGGAAGCAATCGCCCAGAAGCGGCCAGCTTTGGCCAATAGGAGAGGAATTGTGTTCCATCAGGACAACGCCAGGCCACACACATCGATGACTCGCCAGAAGCTCCGGGAGCTTGGTTGGGAGGTTCTTATGCATCCACCTTATAGTCCGGACCTGGCACCAAGTGATTACCATCTGTTCCTGTCCATGGCGAACAATTTTGCTGGTGAAAAATTCGCTTCAAGAGAGGCTTGTGAAAATCGACTGTCTCAATTTTTTGCCAATAGGGACGAGGGCTTCTATGAGAGAGGCATAATGAAATTACCTTCAAAATGGCAACAAGTTATCGAACAAAACGGCGCATATTTGACCTAAATCGGATCATTCTAACTATGGTAATTAAAGCCTTCAATTTCATGTAAAAATAATGGATTTCTTTTTACTACACCTGATATTATGGTATGAGATAGTATCTCAAAATCTTGGAAAATTTAAAATTTTATATTTCAGGTTTTCGAGTATTACTCGAAAATTTATCCATAATGTGGAAACATAATATTTACTTGTTGTTATTGTATTTTTATGTAATATTGTGTCTAATATCATATATCCACACTAAATGCAATGGAAAATTAACAGTTAACATTAACAGTTAAGTTATACCTCAGAATTCTCAAATGATGTTCTACGACAACAGCCAGATTCTTATTAATCGAACGTTCTTCCTTATCATCGTCATCTACAAGCTCGTTCAACCATGTGTACAATACACTGAGCTGACCACAAGCGTGCATCGCGAAGACAGCAGCAAAGCTGCACATCCCTACTGTAGAAGAACTCACTACGAATGCCGAGAAAACTTGCACAATCAACATAATCTCGTTTATAGGGCTGAATCTCGTGTTAATGAGCTTGCTATATGCTGGACATGTCATTGGATGCATCGTATAAGTTTCGTTGTCGATCACGAAAGTAGTGGTCTTCATCGCCCTACCTAACGTGAAAAGTATCGCGCCTCCTTGCATGAAGGCAGCGCTGATTCCTGCTATGAAGCGGCCAATCTTGGCGTGTTGCAGCATCACTTCGCGATCGTTGATTCTCTGTACGATTTGCCAGTCTATCTCCATGTGTCGTATGCAATCGTGAATGTCTTTGCTGCGTTTTAGCAGCACATAATAATTAACCGTGCCCATAATCCTGTGTAATAGCGATCCCATGACGTTCAATTTGGACTTGAAGCTCTCCTTCTCGAACGACACGTACAGTATGCACGGCACTGTAATTATCGCCACCGTCATCGCGCACGTGAAAATTTGTATCGACATGAAGATTCTCTTGACCATACTCGACGAGTTTATTTGCGGCCAAGCTCCGATCGGTTGGAGGAACCACCGGTTTATTTGTAAACTGTAATCGTTGACATTCTCGAAATCGATCTGTTTCGAGATACCTTTCCGACGTATCATGGTCGTTTAACGAAAGCCTACAATGTACTGTTACGATGGAGAGCGCTTTGGCAAAAATTGCATTCGAATAAGCGCCTGCGCCTGCTTCAGATAAAGTTTGGTGAACGCTTATAGCGATACCTTTTTATCTCCAACTAGAGACAAGTATATGTCCGATCAATAATCGCTCCTAGCTAGTACTTTATTCTGTTAGTTTGGCAAAAGGTTGCATCTTGAGAGGAATATGACGAACTTTTTTTAAGAATAAGTATCAATTTATTCGAATTTCGTATCTAGCTGTTGAGTGTTATTTTGCGTTTGTAATTTTACGAGGTAGGATACAAAGCATAATAATTTAAGGTTTCTAGATTGATGAATTGGGACATAAAGTTCAAGCGGTAATGATAAGTTTTAATTTTTCTATTTGATTATCGTTTAAGTAAGAGGACGTTATTTAACTATAATTTTCTGCATTTCTAATTGCTACTACATCGATATATTTGTAGTTATATAAAAGATATAATTTTCATTCACTACGTGCACGTTGGTAGAATTTATAATGTAATAGCATTTTTAATAATGCATTTTTCAAATAGTAATTTATATGTTTGTATTTAAATAATACGAGGGTGGTCCGATAAGTACTTAGCCTACAAAAGAAAAACGAAAATTTTGGAAAAGTGGCGATTTATTTCTCAACATAGTCTCCTTTTAGCTCGATACACTTGACCCAGCGATGTTCCAACTTATTTAACCCGTCTGAAAAATACGTTTTCTCGAGGTCTGCAAAGTAGGCCTCCGTGGCGGCGATGACCTCCTCATTCGACTCAAATTTCTGCTCGGCGAGTGACTTTTTCAAGTTTGGAAACAAAAAGAAGTCGCACGGGGCCAAATCTGGAGAATACGGTGGATGGGGCAGCAGTTCGTAGCCCAATTCGACCAATTTGACCGTGGCGAGGGCGGAAGTGTGAGCCAGTGCGTTGTCATGGTGGAAGAGCACTTTTTCCTTCGCCAAATGGGGCCGGTTTTTCTGCAATTCGGCGTCGAATCGGCCCAATAATTCGGCATAGTACAGCCCTGTGACCGTTTTGCCCTTCTCCAGGTAGTCGATGTAGATCACACCTTGTGAATCCCAGAAAACGATGGCCATCACCTTTCCGGCCGATAGGACAGTCTTCGCCTTCTTCGGAGCACGTTCGCCGGGTGAAGTCCACTATTTCGACTGTTCCTTGGTCTCTGGTGTGTATCAGTGGATCCATATTTCGTCGACGGTCACGAAACGACGCAGAAACTCCTTCGGATTGCGCTTAACCACTTGCGCTGGAAAGACGTGCCACGCACGTCGTAATGCTTTTGTCACAGAATCGCCAACGACGTGGTATGTACGTCGTCATGCGATTGTCACAGAAACAAAAACGACGTGCGTGGCGCGTCGGGTGGGATTGTTTGCCAGACACAAATGCCAAAAAGAATCCACAGCGAAGGTGTAGAGTGTGTACCAAACACAAAAAACGAAGTGAAACTATATGGGAATGTAAGAAATGCCTTGTACCATTACATGTTCCGAGAGATGACTGTTTCGAGAGATACCACACTTTGCATGATTATTAATAAATAAATTAAATATTTATATTTGTATAATTTTATAATCAATCGACGCTCTATATTCCCTTCAAAAAGCTATTAAAAGTCCTAGGTCGAAAATAAATTAGTTTAGAAAATATAAACCTTTTTCCGATTTCTGTAAGGCATCGAACACTGTGTGACGCCTCTCAGCGAGTTACACTGGACCGTTCTGGTACACGCGTCAGTGAATTTTTTGCCAGCGCAAGTGGTTAAACAGCGTCAAACACTGCTCTGAAGTGGTCTCACGGTTGCGCTTGTTGTCCGGAGTGAGCAAACGCGGCACCCATCGCGCCGACAGCTTTCTCATGCCCAAAATTTCATGCAGGATATGACCCACGCGGTCTTTTGAGATGCCTATTGTCTCAGCTATCTCGCGCACCTTCAATCGGCGGTCTGCCAATACGAGATCGTGGATTTTTGTCATGTTATCCTCCGTGGTAGCCGTTCTCGGGGCACCTGGGCGTGGCTCATCAAAAACCGACGTGCGACCACGTTGAAACTCGTTAAACCAATTTTTGACGGTCGCCATCGAAGGAGAAGAGTCACCGTACACAGCATCCAAGCGCTCTTTGATTTCGCTGCGCGATTTCCCTTCCAAAAACAAGAATCGAATCACCGACCGATATTGCTCTTTTTCCATTTTTCTAAAATCCGCGGACACGCCCGCTTCCACACGCGATCAAAGCAAAACTACGAGTCCGATTCGGCTGAAATTTCGACAGTAACCGTCTACGAGAATGTACTACACGATAGTAAATTTCTCTTCGATAGTGGCGCCATCGGGCGGTGAGGCTAAGTACTTATCGGACAGCCCTCGTATATATGTGTAAATTAACCGCATCCATTGCTAGAAAAATTGCTGGAGATTACTAAGAAATTTAAAGAGTTACGATGACAACTAGAAAGTTTGCTAATACTTCATATAAAACTTGTAACGTTATTGTTTAAGTCGTCATGGTTCGAAGCATGTTTAGATATATCATTGAGGTCTTCATCACCTGAAATGTCGCGCGATCGTACAGATTATATTAGGTTTATATGAAAAGCAACATACATCAGCATACACTCACGTCACCGAAAGTTGCAATAGAAAGATGGACCAGTTTCCCCGCGGTTAATTTAATTACCATACTCGATCGGGAAATAATCAATATCAAACCAAGGGCAGTTTTGTGGGGTAAACGGTACCATTCAGTCATATAGGCTGTTTCGCCTATCTGTTTACACTGTTAAATAATTTTTTTATAACATATGAAAGTTTTAACATTTAAATATTATATTTTGAAATTTTATGAATCTACTGATGAACGCGTTTAACATTTCATTTTTGTGATTTTTTTTAGCTATTAAAATGATTCCATACTTAAGATATTATCTTATTGATGTATCTCATTCATTTCAGTATGCTGTGATCGTATCGTGTAACATCACATCACATCCATATTCATTGTAAAAATTGTTGAAGATTGCTAAGGAAGAGTTGAGAACGAGATAACTATTTACAAATGTTGAAAAACATATATACTTTGGAAGATTACTGTGAGAGCTGCAAATTTACGATTGACATTCTGAGGTAAACGAGGCACATCAAGAACGTGACACGTCAAATTATCTTTAGATAAGTAGTGTTCTTTTACCTGTTCTGTAAGTACTTCACCAATATAACAAAATATAAAAATGTTGAAGCTCATGGACATGTATATGATCATATAAGCGATTGAGGTTTGTTTCTCTATTACATTCCAACTCTGAAAAATTTCGTATATTTCGCTTCAAAAAATGAAGATACTTATTCATAATATGTCATTAATATTAAGAATGTTATAAATTCAAATGAAATATTAGCTAATAATTTAATACTGGAACGTTTCTTTCAACAATTGGTTGACTCTACACGAAAATCGCGGGATATTGAATTGTTGTTGAATTTTAATTATATATTCACCTTTCTATTTTTTAGCGTACCGTAATGGTGTAATATCCAAGCATACATAGGTTAAACGTACATCCTAGCAACTCGACAAAACATATTTGATTTAAAAGTGCTTCCATACGCATCACAAAGCTGCAATTGCAAAAATTTTAACGTGTCATTATAAATGTCCTTTAATCTTCCTTAAGAATAAATTGCATCATTTAAACTGTGCGATCTACATTATATCGATATTTAAATGTAATATATTAACAATTTTTATTAACATTATTACATTAATAATGAAAAAATAGATTATTGAATTGAATTTTATTAAATTATTATTATTATCAAGTTTTATAATTAAATATATGAGAAGAGGCTGGAGGAAGGGAAGGAGGGAGAAATAATAAGAAGGCGCTGGATGGAGATGAGGAATAGGGCGAGGAGAGGAAAGGAACTGGGGAAATGGGAGGAAGAAAGGAGAAGGTTTTTTGAAGATAGGGGGTGGAAAATAGAAAAGGTGGAGGAGTTAAGGAAAGGGGGAGGGGAGATAAGGAGAGAGGAAATAAAGATTAGAGAAAGGAGAAGACAGGAGGAGGAAAGATGGGAAAAGATAGGAGAATCGAGATACAATGAGGGATATGGAAGGGTGAAGGGGAAGGGGGTGCCAGAATATTTGAAAATGGGGTGGGGAGAGAAAAGATGGAGGAGGATAGCGAGATTCAGGATGGGATGTGAGTTGAGAGAAGGAAGGTATTGGGAGGAGGAGGAAAAGAGGAGGTACAGGATGTATGGGAGAAGAGAAGAAACGTGTAAGTATATATGGGAGGAGTACACAAGATGGGAGGAAGAAAGGGGATGGCAGGAGACAGAGAAGGAGGTGGGAGAGGAGGGAAAAGGTGGAGAGGTGGATGAAGGAAGTGGAAAGATGGTGGGGAGGAGTGGAGGGGGAAGGAGGGGAAGGGAGAGGGAGATAGAAGGAACACCGGAAACGGAGGTCATGGTATGAAAGGAAAGGAGTGGAGAGTGAGAGAGAGGGAGTGAATGGAGAAGTATGATGTGTGTGTGAGGAGCGCTCTCTCTCTCGAGCGAAATAGTATGTAAGAAGTAAGAAAGCGAGAGTAGTATGTAAAGGATAGGATAAGAATTGTAACCCCAAGGGGAGGCAATAAAGAATAAATTATAATTAAATATATAATTGAAGTATTTTTTTATATATATGAGGATATTAATAATTTAATGACAAGATAAAATATTGAATTGAAATTTGAAGACGTCAAAATATATACAGATACGTAAATTTTAACTTGTAACACGTTAGAGAAGAATATGAGTAAAATCAGAATTGTTTCCATTTTTTACAGTAACGCACCTTAATACCCTCAAATGGTGTTCCACGATAATAGCCAATCGACGTTGAACCGCATCGAATTGTCTCCGATCGTCCACTAAGTGGTCCAACCATCTCATCAGCACATTCAGCTGACCGCATGCGTGCATCGCGAATACCGCCGCGAGACTACAAGCGCTGATAGTGATCGAATTAACGACAATGCTAGAAATGAGTTGCAATACTAGAGCGATCTCGCCTTCCGGGCTGTATCTGATATCCACAAATTTGCTGTAAGAGGGACACGGTAACACGTGTACTATCACACTCTTATTGCCGATGTAGGCGATCGTCGGCGTGATGCCTTGCAGCAGGCTATGGGAAAACACGCCACTATGCATGAAAACGGCGCACAAACTAGCGACGAACCGGCCGAACTTGGCATATTTCAGCATCACTCGCCGGTCTTCGATTTCCGTCACTGTTCGCCAATCGGTCTTTATGTGTTGCATGCAACGACGTATTTCGCGGCTGCGGAACAACAACGAGAAGTAATTCATGCCACCCATGCACCAGTGGCTCAGCGGCCCTACGGCTTTCAATTTCATGTGGATGTCGGTTTCCTCGAACAGGATGTTCAGGATGCATGGTACGACTACGAAGGCTATCAGGGAGTAGCAGATGATTATTTGTATCGTCGACCGCAATTTTTCTCCGACCGTTGTTGTGGCTGATCTCGGCCAAGCACCTACTGACTTCAAGAACCAACGATTCAACTGAAGACTGTAATCGCTCGCATCCTGTTGCGAAACCGCGGATGTCACAGGCTCGTCGGTGTCCATGATCACTCAAAGAAGGCGCGAATGTTACTGAATGGATTGCTAGACGTTGCGGACAAGAAGTGGCGCTTGCGCCTGTGAGAGGTCTATGTTTCTTGGTAGGTAATAATAGGATATTTTTTGTGCGTGTCTAGTAAGTCGATCGATAGTTATAGTGCGTAGAGTACAGTTACATTATTACCGTGAAGACTATGGGTTGTCTAACAAGGAAATTGACTTCCATGATTATATATGATATTATAGCGAATGTGTACTTATATGTTTTGGTTTATAACTCATGAAATTATTCTCTCATATTATTTTACATTTATATGTTTAGATATTTAATACTTGCGAATCGCGTGCCGCGTTCTTGAATATGTTACTCCGAAGGAAATACTTTTCATGCAATATAATAAGCATGCACAATAATAATTATGCTGCAAATTCGTGAGTTAAGTATTCTTATGATCTTATGAGAAACATTGTTGTGGAAATTTCTAATTGCTATCTTATTAAAGGCAATATCGTCACGGATATTGCATTTGTTCTATGCAAAATATATACAATTTTTAGCATTAGTACATAGTCGTACGTATTCATTCAATACTCATTTCTTTAATTAATAAATAAATTTGCATTAAAATATTTTGTTACTAATAACTGAAAATTTTACATAGTTTTTTGCAAAGTGGTAGAATACTTTTTTATTTAAGTTTATCTAATTTATACATATACAAATATGAGAGCTTTGTATGTATTGTTAAATACTCTACTATATACAGATACTAGTGAAAATATTTATCTGTTTCGGTTGACACATGGAATTTTTCTTTCATTATTCTACATTTATGTGTCTAAATGTTTAAAGATTGCGGATTGTGTACGGTGTTCTTAAAAATGTTCTTAAAAGTATTACTCAGAAGAAAATATTTTTTATGCAATATAATGATCATCTTGCAAACTTGTGAGGTAAGCATTTACGATCTCTTATGAAGCATCGTTATTGAGATTTCGAAATAATTATTTTTAGTTAAAAATCGACATATCATCGATATATCGATATCGTTTTAAAATAACATAATGAGAAATACATAGTAGCCTCCATAGTACTTTATTAAATATTCATTTATTAAATATTTGTTCTATCTTGTAACTGTATCGCATCTGTTATATACAAAATATATATTTTACTTTTCCTAATTTAACATTGTTTACGTAGGTGTCATCGTTCTTAATATATTTAAATAGACCACAGAAGTCTTAATTACCTGAAACAGCAAGATCTTCCTTTTTCTATTTACAATAATGTTACTTATTTTGGAAAATTTAACATTAGTACATTTAAATTTACAAATATCATATATTCGAAGATATAGACAGATAATAAATAAAGAGAGATGAAGAGAGGAATTTTGCAATAATTTGTAATATATGTAAAATATAAAATATAAGAAATATATTATTAATATATTTATAATTATATTAATATATAATTAATAATAATTAATAATATATTTATAATTATATTAATATATAATTTATAATATTATTAATATATTATTACATTTTTATTAATACATTGTCATAATAAGTAGGATATACGTTCTACTTACATCACCAAAAGTTGCAATAGACAATTGAAATAATTTACCGGCTGTTACTTTGATAACGTTATTGGATCGCGCTATTATCAAAACGAGACCGAGGGCAGTTTTATGTGATAATTCGTACCAATTGGTCATGTACGCTTGTTCGCCAACATTTTTACACTAAATAAACATGATAAATAAACATACGCGTAATAAATTCATCTTACAAGCGTACAGGAATATGTCGAGATGAATTAAAAAATATCGTAAAATAAAGTTCAAATGCAATATCAGTAATTGGATAAAAATCGAGTAATAAAATCACATATATGATATGATACGCGTGTACGTGAATATGAAAAGAAGAGTATTAATTATTATCTCGAGCTTTAATACCTGTTCCGTGAGAATCTCGCCGATGTAGCAAAATATAAAAATATTGAAAGCCATAGATATGTACACCATGATATATGACGTTATTTTTGCCCCGTCAAAATCACTCCAGTTCTGGAAAATCGGAAATGACATTTAATATTTTATAAATGGGGAAAGAACAAAACTACTACTACGACGCTACTACAACATATTCACCTTTTCAGATCTTTAGCATACCGTGATAGAATAATACGCAAGCAAACACATATTCATCGTGCATCCCACCAATTCCACAAGACAGATATATTGCATAATATTCTCCATACGCGATATGAAACTGCAAAGCATGCGTATAAATGTACACATCTTTGTAGTAAAAAGAAGCTGCAGTAAACTTCAAACTTCCTCTCACAACAATGTCACTCTCGTGCAACAATAGTTATTTATTATAGATTGATACGCTAAAATGTCGAATGTGACTAAATGCGTATAATCTAATTAACATCGCATGAAGTGAGGTTCTTGCGAAACAGTACGGTCTTTGATCGACGAGTGAATTACCTCAGCACTCTCAGGTGATGATCCACGATGGCGGCCAGTCTCTGATTCGCCAGATCATTTTCCTTATCTTCGTCGGCAACAAGTTTGTTCAACCACGAGAACAACATGCTCAATTGGCCATAAGCGTGCATGGCGAATACTGCAGCGAGACTGCATGCGCCCACCGTAACCGAATTCACTATGAAACACGACACCAACTGCACCGCCAGCATGATCTCGTTCGCAGGGCTGAATCTCGTGTCGATGAACTTGCTGTAGATCGGACAGGTCATCGGGTGCATCGACATGGTCTCGTTGCCGATTACAACGGGCATGGATGTCATCGCCTTAGCTACGGTGAAAAGGAATGTACCGCTCTGCATGAAGATCGCACAGAAGCCGGCGACGAAACGGCCGATCTTCGCGTACCGCAGCATCACTCCTTGATCACTCATCTTTCGTGCTAGCTTCCAGTCCATTTCCATGTGCTGGACACATTCGCGAATATCACCGCTGCGCGTCAGCAGTAGCCAATAATTAATCGTGCCCATGATCCAATGGCTCAGCGGGCCCATGGCGATCAATTTCATCTGGACGTCCTTCTCCTCCAACGACACATATAACAAGCATGGCACCATGATGATCGTTATCAAAAAGATGCAAGTGAGAATATGTACTCGTGAGGAAAGTCTGCGTATTGTCGACGTGCTCGCATATGGCCAGGCTGCGATTGGCATCAAGAACCAACGAGTCAACTGAAGGCTGTAATCGTTGTTGCTTTTGTATGCGAATTCGATGTCTGTCGGCATGCGCCCGTGCTTTGTCATGATCGCTACGCGGAGGCGCACGATGCACTGACTGCCACGGCCGATGCACCTGTCCGGAGGTGCACTGAAACGGGCGCCTGCGCAAATCTTTAGAATGAATACGTTTGATGTAATGAACGGCTAGGCTGATGTAATTTTTTTCTGGAAGAAGCGCGTGTACGCCTAATCGATGATTGATGCATGCGGAAGTATCGCACGCGCGTTGACCACGTGGGCGGAGAACACAAAGGGAAACGTATGCAGGACGCAGGTGAAAAGTACTTTGCGTTATTAATTTCGTCCTGTAGAATTGTGTGTGCAACTTGCTATACAATATATGTGATTAAAGGAGAGTGTTAACTTACGACAATTAGTGGGTTTGTTCTTTTTCGAAGAATTTCCTGAACTGGTGTATACTGGTGCAATAGATTAGAGTGAGACAAATATACATATACTTTGTTTTATTCTAATTTAAAGCACCAATGTACATCAGTTCAGAAAGTCCTTCGAGAAGAAGTTTAAATAATAAATATTTTATAAATCCCATAAATATTTGATCTTTTGAAACTTGGAAGATTTGCACGTTCAACTTGAATATCAATGCAATCGTGTTGTATTCGTGAATAATTCGGCTCTAAAAGCTATATTGTAATCACTTGTTTCTATTGTTTATTAAATACTGTTTTCTACTTGGTAGATGGTACCACACATCTTAATTCCATATAAAATATGGAATTAAGTATTAAGCCATATTAAATTTCTTTGCTAAAGCTACAATATATTCACACACAAATGGAGGGTGTCATCGTTCGCAACATATTCAAATATACCATGGACGTCTTAATTACCTGAAAAAGTAACATCTCTTCCTTCCTATTTATAATATAAATTAACAATATTTCAAACGTTTTTTACACTACATTTAAAATTAGTGCGTGAACGTAAACTGAGAAGTGAAGTCACGTAAGAACGTTCTAATCATTTATAATATAATGTAAAAACAATATACATTAACTTTTTATTGATATGGTTCATTATGAGTGTAATGTATGTATTACTTACATCACCGAAAGTTGCGATTGATAATTGAAATAATTTTCCAGCAGTCATCTTGATAACGTTACTCGATCGTAATATTATCAAAACAAGTCCGAAAGCAGTCTTGTGTGGTAATTCGTACCAGTTAATCATATATGCCTTTTCGCCAACACTTCTGCACTGATAAATGCAAAGTTCAAAGTTTTTTTTTCTATGAGTAGCCCAAAAATATAAAGAAATTTATGAAATATCAAGGTATATTTAAACATGATATTTAAACAATATTAACGTCTTTATAAGGAAACTTAAATAGTTATCCCATGCCATGAAATATCGTTAAATAGTTACCTGTTCCGTGAGAATTTCGCCGATGTAACAGAATATAAAAATATTAAAAGCCATAGATAGATAAATAATGACGTATGACATTGTTTTCGGTGCGTCAAATGTATTCCAATTCTACAAAGCCAGACATATAAGTTTGACTAACGAAAGATTGATTACTTTTACTATTTCAGTCAAGTTATTCAATCGCGTTAACCTGGGTATTTCGTGAATAAAATATATAACGTATACATATATTACAGGCTGTCACATATTCACCTTTCACATCATTAGCGTACCGTAATAAAATAATATGCAAGTAAACACATATTCATCGTACACCCCAACAATTCTACAAGACAGACATGTTGCATGACATTCTCCATACGCGATATAAAACTGCAACGTATACATATAACTGTAATGTTCGGTTGCATTCTCTTCTTATAAGAAGAGCAAGCAGAAGAAAAGATGTGAAACTTTGATTAAATATAAATTTCTATACATCCAATCTCAAGCCATTTTTTAAGTAAAATTTCATTCAACGAATCGAGTTTCGAGAACGACCGAATTCAATGCTGAAGCGATACCTCAATACCCTCAAATGATGTTCCACGATAAGAGCCAGCCTTTGATCGGCTGATCCCCCCTCATTTCTATCCACGACGAGTCCGTTTAACCACGAAAACAGCATGTTCAGCTGGCCGCACGCGTGCATAGCGAAGACCGCGTCGAGGCTGCAGGCTCCTACCGTGACTGAATTCACTACGAAGCACGATAGCAACTGGACTACTATCATGATCTCATTCGCTGGACTAAATCTCACGTCGATGAACTTATTGTAAATCGGACAGGTCATCGGATGCATCGACACAGTCTCGTTGCCGACGACGACGATCGTGGTGGTGAGCGACTTGGCTATGCTGAAGAGAAAAGTGCCGCTCTGCATGAACACCGCGCAAAATCCAGAGACGAAGCGACCGATCCTGGCGTGTCGCAGCATCACTTCTTGATCCTCGATCTTCTGCACAAGTCGCCAGTCCGCCTCCATGTGCCGCACGCATTCCTGGATGTCGTCACCGTGTGCGACTAACAGCCAATAATTGATCATGCCCATGAACCAGTGGCTCAGCGGGCCGAAGATGCTAATCTTTACTTGAACATCCTTCTCTTCCAACGACACGTACAATAAACACGGCACTGCAATGATCGCTATCAAGCTGGAGCAGGTGAGAATATGCGCATGCGACGAAAGTCTAGCCATCCTCGTCGTCGTGGTCGTGCGCGGCCAAATGCCGATCGGCATAAGGAACCAACGAGTAAGTTGGAGACTGTAATCATTGTTGCTCTTGCACGTGATTCCCGTGTTGCTTAACACGCGCTCAGAAGCCGTCATGATCGCTTCGCGAAGGCGCACGATGCACTGGCGATGCGGTAGTGCTTCGGCTGGAGCTATATTTGTATGAGCGCCTGCGCGAATCTTTAGAGCGAAGCTTCCATGAACGAACAAAGTGAAATACTTCCGAAGAGAGACTTCTGCATGGCTGATCGATAATTGTTGTTCTCGAAACTACAGCGTTGGAGATCTCGACGGAGAACGCAGTGGGAACAAACAGAAAATGGTCAGAAGTGATTTCATTAACGTTCTTTTGTGATACCTTGTGTATATTGCGACATTAATTAAAAAAATGCCAAGTACTTATGATAATTGATTTCTTGTCACATCAATTTTGCGGCAGTTCGTACCGATTATACAATTATATTACCGCACGTACAGATGTTTCAAGTATTTTGTTTCATTTTTATAGCAGCGTTTATAAAACTTGTCAGTTATAGCGAAAAGTATGGCGATAAAATATTTCACATCGGATATAATTGTAAATTTAAATCATATCTTTCACTTGCTCATTGTGTACCATATACGTCATATGTAATGTATATTTTTAATAACAATATCACAATAAGATATCGTAAAATATTTTGAGTAGAATGCAAGGGTTAAAAATTTCACGCAATATACATATTGTCGTAAATAATAACATTCTTATATGAACTATAATATTTTTGTTAAGTATCTCTACTTTTTAAAAAAGAAATACCTTTATCTCAAAGTTATGTATGTTTATTTTAAAAAATGCTATACAAGTAAGAGATAAACATAGAAAATCTCTTACAAGCACGCAGATTTACGTCATAGTAACGGTTCGCAACATATTGAGATAGACGAGAGAGGTTTTGATTACCTGTAATAAAAAATTATTCTATCAATAACTCTAAAATGAAGTTTATCGGTACTCACGTCGCTGAAAGTCGCGATAGAGAGTTGAATCAATTTTCCAGCAGTTATTTTAATCACGGTGCTCGATCTCGATATGATCAAGATTAAACCAAGAGCTGTCTTGTGAGGTAAGCGATACCAATCGGTCATATATGCTGTTTCCCCAACTTTTTTACACTAACAAATAAGATAACGCCATACTAAGAATGCACAAATATATGAAGATCTAGTCGATCATTTTTCCTTACCTGTTGTGTTAAAATTTCACCTATGTAGCAAAATATAAAAATATTAAAACTCATCGATATATAAACGATAATGTATGCCGCTATACTCTTCGTGTCAATTTTATTCCACCACTAAAAGAATCGTAGCGCATTTTTTTCCAAAAATTTAACAAAATTTTCGGAATTTAATTGAGAAATGTCTCTAATTAATTCCAATTACATATTCACCTTTCAAGATGTTTAGCGTACCGTAATGGAGTAATATCCAAGCATACATAAATTAAACGTACATCCAACTAATTCTACCAGACATATCTGATTCATAACATCTTCGATATAAGCTATAAACCTGAAATTAATGTGATAAAGCTAAATTTTTCCTTTACATATAACTAAATCTTGAAAGACTTTATCTGTAGTACATGCACTAATATTTATTATAATTTTTCCATCCATATCTATATCAAGAAAGAGAAAGAGATTTTTTTTAAATATATTTTTGTTCAAAGTTCTGTAATTCGTGATATTTATTTATGCAATAAAAATAATGAAATGAAGTGATTTAACTTAAATCGTTTATATGCAAAGACTTGCAGCATTATTTCTTAAACAAACTTTTGATATCAATACATATATCGATATTTTTGGATGTTTGAATGTATAAATAAAATTGGATATATAAATTTACGATCACGTGATAAGTAAAATTATATTTTACTTTTAGATACTTAAGTCTGGGCACCTCAAAACACGCAGGTGATGATCCACAATGTTAGCCATCCTCTGTTGAGCCGACTCATTTTTCTTCGCATCCTGGCTTTCGACAAGTTTGTTCAGACGCAGGTTCAGGATGTCGAGTTGCCCGCATGCGTGCATAGCGAAGACAGCGGCCAAACTGCATGCGCCGACAGTGGTAGAGTTCACTATGAAACATGAGATCAGTTGCATCAGTAGAACGATCTCGTTCGCCGGGCTGAACCTGGTGTCGACAAATTTACTGTAAAATGGACACGGTAGCTGGAGCATCGAGACGCTCCCGTTGCCGACCGAGACTTCTATCTTCGTCATTCCGGATACAATGCTATAGGAAAACACGCCGCCGTGCATGAATACCGCGCAGAAACCCGCCATAAAACGACCCAATTTCGCGTTTTTCGCCATGATATCGCGATCCTGAGGTCGCTTGATAACCTTCCAGTCCGTCTCCATATGTTGCACACATCGGAGTATATCGGCGTTACGCAGCAAGAGAGAACAATAATTCATTCCGCCCATGAGCCAATGGCTCAGCGGGCCAATCGCTCGCAATTTCAAGTCAAGATCCTTCTCCTCAAAGAAGACATTCAACGCGCACGGTATCACGGTGAAGGCGATAAAAAAATAACAGGTGAATATCAGAGCTCTGGACACGGCCTTTTCACTCCTCGTGCTAACGGAGGATCGCGGCCACGCGCCTATTGGCTTCAGGAACCAACGATTCAGCTGCACGCTGTGATCATGGAGGTCCCTGATCACTGACTGACACATGATGGCTGTATGCCGGTACGACGTCTACTAATCGACCATCGCAGACGCGCTTAGTCGGTTATAATCGCGGCGTCTGCGCGAAGGTAAACGGTCGCTTACCACGAAAAGAGTTCGATCGATTGACTACCATCGTTGGACTTGTTGCTTTGCTGACATTGTGGTGAGTGCAATTATATAGTTTGAGCCGGTCGACTAAATAAAGACAAAGAAAAAATAATCTCTGCGCGCGCACAGTTCAATTGTTGTACATCAAATATAACACGTCTAATCTAAAGGACGATTACATATCATGACAAGAAAGGGTTGATCTTATAGATAAGATTAGATATGTGGAATTTGAGAAAGTAGCAGAAATTATTACTCCGAAAAATTCCAAATATCTCGTCTCACCCTGACAAATTTTTATAAGTCAATCTTCTTCGGAAAACAATAGCAAATCGCCGAGGTACTTTGCTAAGAAAATTTCCTAAAAATAGAAGTGTCTTCAGACGTTTCTGGGGGTTATGGAGTCCGTTTGAAGCTGTAATTATATTATAATTCGTATAATTTGTATAATACATTATAGCAAAGGAATACTACGCTCTGACAAAAAAATAAAACGGAAAAGAGAAAGAAAGAAAAGGAGGGAAATAAGTGAAGTTGACGCGTAGGTTCTTTGTCTAATTTATTCTAATTGTATGATATTTATAACTCATAGAGAGACAGTACGAAGAATGTTTAAGTAGGCAAGAGATGTTTTAATTACCTGAAATGAATGACACTTTAATATATTTGGAAAATACTTGAAAAATTGTGATATTGCCAATTTTTTTCTTTTCTTTCAGGAAATCGTTCAAACTCATGCATCAATGACTTCTTTAAGATATTCAGCAATTATGTATATAACGATGTATTTATTGCATATCATTTTTTTATATATAGCAATGTCTATTTTATACTAGACATATAAGTAGCAGTAAAGTTAATTATAAAGTTACTAAATTGAATGAATTAAATGAATTAAAAAAATAAATTTATGTACATTAATATATTATACATTAATATTGAACTTGATATTATTTATTGGATAGTGATTTAATATATATTTTTTTTACGAAGAAGAAAGTATATGTGGCATCGTAAGTATCGAGACTTACGTCTCCGAACGTTATTAAGGATAATTCAATCAGTTTTCCAGCGGTCATCTTAATTACAGCGCTAGATCTTGAAATAATCAAAACCAGACTAAGGGCAGTCTTCTGGGGTAAACGATACCATTCGGTTAGATAGGCCGTTTCGCCGACTTTTTTACACTGTACCGTTCATTTATACAACAAATTGCGATAAGAAGCTTCAGATTAAAGGACCATCGACGACTGGTGATAAGCTCGGTAAATGTCTTTGTTAATGACGTTGCAAATGCCGAGTTTTCATGAAAATCGTTTGTTACCTGTTCACTGAGAAGTTCACCGATGTAGCAAAATATGAAAATGTTGAATGTTATTGACACAAATAGAATACCATATGTCACTAAATTCTTGGTGTCTTCCGTATTCCATTCCTGAAAGATTGAAATACATCAAAACCGTCCATCATCGATATTCACCTGAACACTAATCTCATCAGATTTTCCTTTCTTTCTCGCTGAATAGCGCAATTGATGTACGATAATTAATTCAAACAAGAATGTAAAAGAAAGAGAGAGATATTTTCTGCCCTACCGTGAGGGAATAATACCCGAGCATGCACATGTTCAACGTGCAGCCGACCAATTGAACAAGACATATCTGATACATGACTTGCTCGATGCGCGACACAAAACTGCAAATAATAATATCGTTTCGCTACTACATATCTCGAATGAGAGACTCAGACTTCTCTCACCCATAAGCGTCGCGCGTTAACCGATATATCTGTTACTACCTTAGCACACGCAAGTGATGCTGCACGATATTAGCCAGTTTATACTCGACCAATTTGCGTTCTTCCTCGCCGTCGTCGCCAACCAACTCGTTCAACCACAGAAACAGCACATTGAACTGCCCGCAGGCGTGCATCGCGAATACCGCGGCCAAGCTGCAAGCACCTACTGTGATCGAGTTGACGATGAAACCTGATAGAAACTGTATCATGAGCACGATTTGGTTCGTCAGCTTGACCGTCGTGTCCAGAAAATTACTATAGAACGGACACGGCAGTCGAGGTATCGTGACGGTCTGATTGTCAATCACGATGACCAACGACGACATGCCTTTCATCATGCTATACGAGAACACGCCGCAGTGCATGAAGACGGCGCAGAAGCCGGCGACGAAGCGACCGAACTTGGCGCTCTTCAACATCACCTCACGATCCTCCGCTCTGTTCACCAACTGCCAGTCTACTTCCATGTGTTCGATACACCGGCGTATTTCGTCGCCACGTAACAACAGCGACAGGTAATTTAGTATACCCATCATCCAATGGCTGACGGGTCCGATGGCCTTCACGCGGATGTCAACGTCTTGGTCCTCGAGGAAAATGTACAACACAGAAGGTATCACTGTGAAGGTTATCAGTGAGTAGCAGATGAATTGGATAGCGTGCGATAGTATCTTCTCGGTGCTGGTCGAGGCGGGCCAAATACCAATCGGCTTCAGGAACCAGCGGTTCAATTGAAGGCTGTAGTCATTGTGCTGCTGGTGGAGACTTTTCTTCGCCGGCAGTTTGCTGTACGAGCGAACCAGCGAACGTGTCATGTTTGATCCGCGAAAGTACATTTTGTACTGTCACTTGACTGGTTGTCGTGACTACTTCGCGCAACGACGAGCACTGCTAGCGCTTGCGCGGGCTCTCGCGATTGTGTCGAGTTGCAAGAGAGAAGCACCTTCCAGCAGATAGGCGGAACTTTAGACGAATCAATAGTTTCCTGAGACTTTTTGCAGTGACAGTTGCCGATACTACTATCTGCCGATATGCGCGTCAAAGTGTAGAGAGAAAGAGTGAGAGAGAAAAAGGTAACATAAACATTTTAAGTTAATTGTGCAAATAATTTTCGTAAATATAACACGTTATTTTTACGTTTGATAGATTTGCAACTGTCTAGCGCCATATTTCTTTCCATACCAGAGAATTTGGGGCAGACGCGATACTCTTGTCTTGCAGAAGTACGCTGGAAATATGTGATATTATAAAATGAACGATGTCAATCAATGAGGTGAGCCATTTCACTTAATTTTATACGCTATGGTTAATTTCATAAACATAATAAAGATATGTTTCCATGTATCTTCATATATCAACGACAATAAATAACATTTTTATTATTGACGTCTCGTAAGAATAATTTTACAATTTGCGTATAGTACCTGTTAATTATTTCACCTGCGTAATTATTTATAAAATATATGAAAATATTGAAAGGAAAGCTGTAAGTACCACAATCTTTGTGCTTCTTGCATTTTATTCCTGAAAGTACAAAAACCATAATATCTTGAAATTGAAATGTTCTTTAAAGATCATGATTCGTTACATCAGAAGAAAATATGCGTGTTCGCGGAAATAGAAGAATATTAAATTCAAATATTTCATCAAATATACTGCATATTTTATATAATTAACGTGAGATGAATCGTTTAAAAATTAATTTAATTTTTGTCATCGATGAAATAATAGCTTAATGGAACAATAGCGAAGCCAACACAACTTCACCATGCATCCAACTATTTCTACTAAATATATTTGACTCATAACTTCCTCGAAACGTGACATAAAACTATATATAGAAAAAAATGTGATTATTATATCATTGGTTACGAATAAAGTGAACAAGATAATTGTTGCATCAACACGTACTGATACAAATCCAAGATCTCCTGTTGGCTTTTAACCTAGATTAATCGTTTTATGTAATAACGCTAGTTATTCCTCATTTCACAGAACAACCATTTTATAACCGTCGGAAGCGCAGTAATTTGTCCGTTCTATCGGTTTTTGTTTCAAGTCGTTACGGTGTCTACGAGTGAAGATATAGACGTTTGCGCTCCGCGTTCTCGGTCGGCTCAGCGCTTTCGTGGCGGCAGATTCGGTCACCTGCGGGGCGGCGCGATACACACGTGGGTAGAAAACAATAGCCGCATTCCACAGACGCATTTTCAAGAAGCTAAACCTCGCGCCGCACGTGACGGTACGCAACGAGAGCGGCCTGCCTTGCCCCACTCGACGGCATTGCTCCACTCGGCGGCCTTACCTTACTCCACACTCAGATGAATGTAGAGTATCCGGGATCGCTTTTCCTACACTTGTCGCTCTCCCTAGAGAGACAAGAACAGCACGAAAACAAACACAGTACATTGACGCGAGGTCAAGTGTCAGCATTCGTCGCTTCGGCATTAGCTAGCTAACACCACGCCGGCACCTGTTGTCGGTGTTGCGAATTCAAACGGCTTTAACTCAGTAATGAGTCGACGTAGCGACATGAAATAAAAACAATCTCCTCAGCAAGCAAAGCTGTATAATATTGTGCTGCAGAAACACGCTGAAATTATATGGAATTATGAGATTAACGATATTAATCAATGAGATAAACCATCTCGCTAAATTTTTCACACTGTAGTTACTTTTGTAAACTAGATTTATGTGCAAAATATTTATTACGTAACAAATATTATTTTACGCTAATGTTGCATCTCACAATGTTTGAGTTGTAATTTTTTTAAAATTACTTATACAGTCAGAGTTCTAAGCATATTCAAATATGCCACAGATGTTTTAATTACCTAAAAAGTACAATTAATTTTAACCAGTTGTTAAACATATATATATATATATGTATATATATAAATAATATGCAAATATATATAATCTCAGTTTCTAAATAATGCAATAACACATAAGTTAACGTTGATTTTATCTTTCTCAGTAAATGTACTTAAAAGATTTGTAATACTCACGTCACCGAAAGTTGGAATCGACATGTGAAATATTTTTCCAGCAGTGATTTTAATAACAATGCTTGAGCGCAAAATTATTAATATTAAGCCAAGCACAGTTTTACGCGGCAACTGATACCAATTCGTCATATAAGCAGCTTCACCGACCTTCTTACACTATTGCACAGTTGAATTTCTCCATTCGAAGGATTTCATGACAATTTTGATTATTACAAATTTAGCGAAAAATTTATTAAATCCGTAAAAAATATAAGCGCGTTTACCTCACCTGTTCCGTAACCAGATCACCGATATAGCAAAATATGAAAATATTAAACATCATCGACGTTAGTACAATGAGATATGTTATTAAAGTGTTCGTACTTTCCTCGTGCCATTCCTAAAAGATAAAGCGTATACAATTTGGTGGTATTTATAATAAAAATGGAAAAGAACAACATGGATGTTATCACATATTCACCTTTTCAAGTTTTTAAGCATACCGTAATGGTGTAATATCCTAGCATGCACAAGTTGAACGTACAACCGAGTAACTCCACAAGACATACTTGACGCATAATTGCCTCCATACGTGATAGAAACCTGAAATAGACGAAATCAGCAGTAATTGCGCGTACCTCAGACGTGTTTGTAATATATCTGTATAAGTAATTCCATATTTAAGATAATCATCACACTAAAATACACGAAATTAAACTAGAAAAAGTAAAATGATATAAAAAATAATTGCAAAATTTTACTGTTTCCAATAACAGCAAAGAACTTGCATAAATCTTCAAAACTTTGCAATCACTTTCAGAAGAATCAAATTCGATTATTTGCACATTTTTACAAAGCACAAAAATTTCCTACGCACAGCACTTTTAATTATGCGTTTTAACTTTTACCTTAATGCTCGCAGATGACGTTCAACGAGGTTCGCCAACTTCCTCTGGACGATGTGGCATTCGTCTTTTTCGCCGTCTAGCTCTTCAAGTCGCGACATCACTACACTGAGCTGGCCGCAAGCGTGCATCGCGAAAACAGCAGCTAAACCGCACGCACCAACCGTCGTGTTGTTCACCACGATGGTCGAGAGGCATTGCAGCGTGAGCACGACCTCGTATACTGGACTGAATCTGGTATCCACGATCTTGTTGAAGGACGGACATGGTAAGCGGCCAATCGCGACTGTCTCATTTCCGATCACCACGAGTATCGGCGACGTTCCTCTCGCCACGTTGTACGAGAAGATACCACCCTGCATGATGAGTGCGCAAAGGCTCGCGATAGCTCGCCCGACTTTGGCGTTCCTCAGCATCAATTCCCGATCGCGCTCCCTCTTGACCATACGCCAGTCCGTTTCCATGTGCTCGATTGATCTACGTATCTGCTTCTTCTGGTACAACAGCGAGCAGTAATTTATGCCACCCATGAGCCAATGACTCGTGGGTCCCACAGCCTTCAACTTGAGGCGGAAGTCCTTCTCCTCGAAGAGTATGTACAGTATGGAGGGTACCACGGTGAGAGCTATTAAAATGTGACATATTAATCTCAGAATCTTCGACAGTGTTCTCTCGGTAGCCGAGCTCGTGGGTAATTCCGGCCAAGCGCCTATCGGCCTCAGGAACCAGCGGTTAATTTGTAAACTATAATTGTTATTTCGCCTGGGAACGTCTGCAGTGATCTTGCCGGAGGAACGCATCATGCACGGATTCGCGTCGCGTACTGGTCACAGCTATTGACTATAACTCGAGTAACGACAAGTAGAATCAAACAAGTAGAATCATAGGCAGCGCTTGCGCGATCGCGTAGCTTATTCCTGACGGGGAAAAAGACGTTGCTGTATCGGCTGGCTCTAAGACAATATATAATCGATACTTATAGTACTCGCAACTTGTTGCGTCGAACATCAATGTAATTCACAGCGTAAGCAGAAGTAATAGAGACGGAAACAGCTGAACAAGTTGCTGTCAGTTATACGTCGTGTGTGTGGAAACACGATGAATTGTTCATTCGCGTAATATGGTCTTTTATGGCGGAAAATAAGTATTCTCAATTGAATTCAACGTTATTGAATAGTTATTGATAGAAAAGCAGTGGAGATCAATTTATTTTTGCCATGTAAAGTAAACGTCTCCTCTCTCAAAATACTTGTATATTCGTGTCCAAAAATATTTAAATTAATAAGAAATATATTTCATGGTATTTTGTACTTCGCAAGAGAATTTTATCGTGTTGTCTCAAAAAATGTTTGAGGAAACAACGTGTGAAAGAAAAAAAGAGAAGGTCACGGAAAGAGAGAGATGTCACATTTTGATATAAGTCGGAATATTCTCCATTTCTTAAATCTGCATTTATGTGTATCTTATTGAAGGTGTATCTTACTGTTTTATTTTCACTTTTTTGCCATCAGTCGATGTACATCTTATAAAACTGCAAGTTCAATCTTTCTTACTATTTATTACAACTCGTCACGCGACACTATAATTTGTACATTCCGAAGAATTTTCAAGAAGTTAGCGTGCGTAACATACTCAAGTACGCGACTGACGTCTTAATCACCTATTCGTTTAATAAACAACACGTAAGTCATGCAATTCATGTATAAGTACAACATAAAATTACATTTATATATGTTGCAAATAATTTACATTCATAATGTTACTACTTACATCACCGAAACTGCTTAGAGATAATTCGACGAGATTCCCAGCGGTAAGTTTGATCGATGAATTGGACATTGCAATTAGTAACACAATAGCTAAGGCCCTTTTGCCTGGTAGACGATGCCAATCGATCATGTAGGATATCTCACTGACTTTCCTGCACTATTCAACAAAAATTCGTTTCATTCCTTTATTTTATGTCAAACGCTATCACATTTACAGCGATAAACATTGTACCGAACATAAAATTAAAATTATATTTTAAATATAATATTATGAAATTATTTAATTGTTTAATTTGTTGTGAAAATATACGAAAGAAATACGAAAGAAATATACGAGATGTTAAAAAAAAGATTAGCTTTATGTATTTGTATTCTTTTCATCAAGATAAGGAAAAATGTTCCTATAAATATAGTGCTTAGAATATTTAGTTAAAAAAATAATGTTAGGTCTAAATTAAAAGAATTAATTTCAATGTTAACGTAATATACAATACTTAACGTAACATATAATAATATTTAATAATTATTAAATTTAAATTATTATAATGTTTATCTATGGAGCATTTGAAAACAATTGTTTATTTAGTTTCGATTGATAACAAACAAAGAAAAAAAGATGGATGAAGAATGACATATATAAAACTTCATGAATTTCGAGCATCTCCTTTAAATTTCGTTTTTTCTTATTTGAATTTTTTTATTCGTTTTTCTTATTTATTTAGATAAATGTTGTTGTTTGTACTGTGTTAATATCGAAATTAATTCTTTTAACTTGGACTTGACATTAATTTTTTATTTAAGCATTTTAGGCACGTTAATAGGAACTTTTTTATTTAACTTTAATAAATCTTTGATTGAGAAGAATATAACTATATTTAGCTAGCCAATCCTTTTTAAAACACCTTATACATGTGTATTGTTAATACAAAAGAATCATACCTGCTCGGCAAGGAGTTCGCCTATGTAACAAAATATGAAAATATTAAAAGTGAATGATATGAGCAGAATAGTATACGTCACGTAACTCGCGAGTTCGCCCGTTTCCCATTCCTGTAATTGAAAAAATTGCCACACTCGATAAGACGCACACTTATTTTCTCCACACATCGATCATACATGCATTCTTCCGAAACAATGTACTTCGCGGTACGTACTTTTTGGACGATATGCATACCATAATAACATAATATCCAAGAAAACACATGTTTACAGTACATCCTACAATTTCCACGAGAGATATTTCGTGCAGTACCTTTTCCGTTAGCGATATAAAACTGCAAGATAATAAACTCATCATGAAGAAAATTGTAAACTAATTAACAACATGTCAACACGATGTCTTCATAATTAAAATTAAGATTTGGCAATTAATTTGGCATAAAATTTGTATGTCGACGGTATTGTCAACGATATCTTTCAATATTATTGCAGTAAAAACTTAACAATCAATTTTTAATAAACAATTTTTATTTATATCGATAGTCTAATTTTCATACAAAGACAAGAATCATCGTTGTTCCTTGGCAAAAAAAGAGCTTACCGCAAAATGCGTACATGTTGCTGCACAATCATGGTCAACCTTTCGTCCACGTTATCACACAAATCCTCCCGTCCATCAACCAGATGTACGATCCATTGCATCAGGATCTCGAGGCGGCCACAGGCATGCATCGCGAAAACGGCTGCTAGGCTACTGCCGGAAGCAGTGACAGCCTGCGTGAAGAAACCCGCCACGCATTGGATGCAGAAGAAGATTTCACTGACAGGACTTTGACGCGTATCGACGATCGCCCGAGCGACCGGATATACCAACGGCCTGTACGTCAGGTTCTCAGCTTCCTCTGTGACCTTGCCTATGCTGATCGGCATGGCGATATGATAGAACACGGCGCCGCCGTAGGTGAAGACCGCGGAAATCGCCACAAGGCGACGTCCGAATTCCGCATTCCTGATCATGATCATACGGTCACCGTGATGCCGCGTATTTATCCAGTCGTCCTTTATGTAATCGATACACCTGCGAATATTACTGCTGTGCAAGATCAACGAGTAGTATTTGGCGATGACCATGATGCAGAAACTCAGTGGCCCGGTGAACTTCAAAGTGTTGTACGTGTCCTCGATCTCGAGGACGATGTAAAAAGCGCACGGCACGAAGATGAAACCGATCAGGCAGGTGTAAATCAAATTCACCAGTATATGAACGCACCTCTTGATCCAGGAGGAATCGGCCGATCTCGGCCAGGCACCGATCGGTTTCAATATCCATCGATTCAGTTGAATGCTCAGCTGCATGTCTTTCTCGTGATCGTACATGACCGTGACGGGTTGCGACTTGTCAGTCGGTGAAATATACATTGTCGTGGTACGGAAGCTTGATAGCGACTGAAGGGATTGTGCGAAAGGAACTCTCAGGTATGGATAGTCACGTCGCGCGCTTGCGTGCTTAGCTGCCCTTAGCGAAGAAGAATGATCAGACTTATCGGTTATATCAGGAAATGAAGGGTGCATTTTATAGTCATATTGACTTCCGCAGGAGGGTTCAACTCTTGCGATGTGTCAGTCGGTCGCTGTTTATGAATTATACGCGTAAGACTTGCTTTCTGCCTGCTGCTTTTTTCCGCGAGCAACTGTGGAAAATCACGAAAGCTTTCTATCCAGGAAGAAATGTCAGATTGTATAAGTCGTGTGCAACGTGCGTATATTTATTTATGTATGGAGCATTGAAAAAATATAAATTTGATGACTGTTTCTTATTAGAAGACTTTTTTTGCAGAACTATTTGAAATTATATTATTAAATTATTTATGCGAGTAGACGGTAAAATATCTTTTTATATTTTTTTTACCTTGCCTACATTCAAATTAATATAAGTAAAATTCAAAAATCTTGTTTATAGAAGCACTCCCATATACAAGCACTTTTTCAAAGTATTCTATTCAATATATTACCAATCTCGTTGCACAAAACTTTTACATGCTAGATACTACTTTGAATTATTGCATACACGCTCTTATGTCATTAGTTGTACACGTAAAAATTTATTATACGCGGAGACTTTTATTTTAAAGAAAGAACGTCTATTTAAAATATTATAAAATATAATCATGTTTTGTAGTATTTACATGGTCAGCGTTCGAAGCATATTCAAATATGCGACAGATGTTTTAATTACCTGAAAGTGTTTTGATATAAATATTTAAACCAAAATTTAATAATTATGCTATATATATCCAATAGAAATTTTCGTTACACATGTTCCTCATATATTCATATCAAGTTTGCATATCGGTAATTAAAAAAAAATCACATAAATAAATATTCATAATTTATTTAAAGTATAATTGTAACATATTGACATTTCTTTTTAATACTCACAACACCGAAAGTTGCGATTGACATATGAAATATTTTTCCAGCTGTGATTTTGACAGCGATACTTGACCGCAAAATTATCAAAATTATACCAAGAGCAGTTTTATGCGGTAAGTGATACCAGTTTGTCATATAAGCTGCTTCACCGACTTTACTGCACTGTTACGAGATAAAATCCATGAGATAAGAATGATATTTTAACTATAGATGAATTATTTGACGAAAGAACTCGAGATAAAGATGATTACCTGTTCGGTTATAAGTTCACCGATGAAACAAAATATAAAAATATTGAACATCATTGCTGTAAGGATCATGATATATGTTATTATAGTGTTTGTACTTTCTTCATGCCATTCCTAGAAGATATGCAACTTGATAATATTCAAAATAAAAATAGGGAGGAATAAAAGACGAATTGTTTTCATTACATATTCACCTTTTCAAGTTTTTAAGCGTACCGTAATGGTATAATATCCTAGCATGCACAAGTTGAATGTACATCCGACTAATTCCACGAAACATATCTGACGCATAATCGTCTCCATACGCGAAAGAAATCTGTAATTGAAACAATTAAAAGTAGCTAGAATTTTTTACAAAAGTACGTCATCAACACGATAATGTCATATCATAATATCTTCTTTAATATTCAATTTAAAAATATTAAATTCGCACAAGGAAACATGAAAGCAATTTCTCCAACATCTTACATTTGCGCAACATATTTTATAATTAAACAAGATTGCTGTAAGAGGTATACATATTTAAAAGAGAGATCATTTGAGCGCTCAAGTCATTAAAAAAAGCTGCATTAAAAAATGTATATATATATATATATATATACACACAGTCTGCCCCAGATCCAATGAGACTGGTCTAAAAAGAATACAAAGCGTTTATTATTTTGATTTTTTATTCTTGTTTATTCAAAATAGTCTCCTTCTGAGTCAATACAGCGCTGGAAACGTTCAACAAATTTTTCGAAACATTTTTTATACTCATCGGCTGGAATGGCGGTCGAAGTCTTTTGGATGATGGGGATTCCTGAAGGAATCCGGCAAGCATGTCAGCCATTGTAACTGGTGATGAAACGTGGTGTTTTCAATATGAGCCAAAAACAAAATGTCAGAGTGCGACATGGAAGTCATCAGAAGAGCCAAAAGAGAAAAAATTACGCTTTCAGAAGAGCAAAATCAAGACAATGTTGACCGTTTTCTTCGATTCAAAGGGAATTGTTCACAGAATTCGTCCCAGAAGATCAGACGATGAACGCAGAATATTATCTGGGAGTTCTACAACGATTGTGGGCCAGAATTCGACGAGTTCGGCCGGAATATCGTGAGCCAGGCAGTTGATTTTTGTTGCACGATAATGCACCATGGCACAAAGCCATCATGGTACGTGAATTCTTGATCAAAAAAGGCATCATTGTTATCGATCATCTACCGTATTCACCTGATTTGGCTCCGTGCGACTTCTGGCTATTTCCCAAACTGAAATTGCCGATGAAAGGAAATCGTTTCGATACCATCCCGGTCATCCAAAAGACTTCGACAGCCATACTAAAGGCCATTCCAGCCGATGAGTATAAAAAATGTTTCGAAAAATTTGTTGAACGTTTCCAGCGCTGTATTGACTCAGAAGGAGACTATTTTGAATAAACAAGAATAAAAAATCAAAATAATAAACGCTTTGTATTTTTTTTAGACCAGTCTCATTGGATCTGGGACAGACTGTGTATATCCTTCTTTCTACTGACAATTATAAAAATAACTTGTATTCAATTTCTCACAAAACAGATCTTACCTCAATGCTCGCAGATGCCGCTCTATAATATTGGCTAATCTTAACTGAAGGATATCTCGTTTCTCGTCGACGAGCTCTTCGAGCCGGAACATCACCACGTTAAGCTGACCGCAGGCGTGCATCGCGAAAACCGCGGCGAGACCACACGCACCGATCGTAGTGTTGTTGACGATAATGGTTGAGAGACATTGCAACACGAGCACGACTTCGTACACCGGACTGAACCTGGTATCTACAATCTTGTTGTACGACGGGCACGGTAAGCGACCTATCGCCACGGTCTCGTTGCCGATCGTCATGATGATCGGCGACATTCCTCTCGCTAAATTGTAACAGAGCACACCACCTTGCATAATCAATGCACAAATGCCTGCAATGATCCTCCCAATTCGAGCGTTTCTCAACATCACTTCCCGATCGTGCTCTCTTTTTGCAATTCGCCAATCCGTCTCCATGTGTTCAATGGATCTGCGTATTCGCTCGTTTTGATACAAGAGTGAGCAATAATTGATGCTACCCATGAGAAAATGACTTGTCGGCCCTACTGCCTTCAGCTTGAGGCGGAAGTCCTTCTCTTCGAAGAGTATGTACAGTATAGAGGGTACCATAGTGAAAGCTATTAAAGAGTGACACGTAAATCTCAAGAGCTTCTTCAGCATGTTTCTGATCAGCGAATTCGTTGGTAGTTCGGGCCAAGCTCCTATCGGTTTCAGCACCCAACGATTCAGTTGAAGACTATAGTCGTTGTCTCGTCTATAGTGGTCGAGCGAAGGTTCGTGAGAAACGCACTTCATGGTTCGTCAACAAGAGACGCGTCAGGAATACTGATCGCTGCTCGCGCACTTCTCCATCGAATAGTGGATACGAATAGTGGAGTAGCGCTTGCGCGGACATTATGAGGAAACAGAAAAATTACTGTATCGTCTGGCTGAGAGACGGAACGCAATCGATACCTATAGCTTCTTTAACTTGTTGCATCGAATCGCAATGTATCGTGCGACACATGAGAAATAAAGTCAGTTACGTTTAAGTTTAAGAATGGTCTTGATGGTGGACTGCTAAATGAATGATTACTGTAAGATTTTGGCTACTTCTTGTCGGGAAAATTAATGTTCTTCAAGTCATCAAATAGATGGACATGCGATATTTTTCGTTTCTTACAGTTTTTCACATGGGAATTTATGTTCTTTTTTTCAATTACATGCGTTAAAGCTGCATGAGAGTGTCGTTATTGATGAAATATGAAAATATGAAATATCGTGTAATAAAGTTGATGTGAGAGGACAAGGAATACGTTAATCAGCATGCCGAGAATCAGCTACGTCACTACATTGATTATTGGTAAGTCAGATAGATTTACATTTAAATTGTTCTCGGCAACTTTTGACTTCGGCGTATATATGTACATATTTAGTTTTTGTTACGTCGCTACTGTTCTGAGTATATTTAAATACGCAAATGCTGTTTTCATCACCTGAAATAATCACGATTGACAGATCTGTGTTAACAATTTTGTGAATTTTTCTGTAACAATGTCTTTTCTAAAATTCTACGTGCGTATTAGCATCTGAAAATTTCAAGTAGCATAATTGTTTCGGCGGTAATTAAAGGATCTTTAGTGATAACGTGACACAGCAAAATTTCGAGCAGAAATTGCGGAAGACTGCAGACACACAAGTTCGCCATCATACAAATTTAGTTACTATAAAAGCGTTAATATATGTGTTACCGGACAGACTTACGTCTCCAAAAGTTGCGATAGACAGTTGAATCATTTTTCCGGCTGTTATCTTTATAACGGTGTTCGATCGCGAGATTATTAAGATCAAATCGATCGCAATTTTATGATGCAATTGGTACCAATCTGTCATGTATGCGACATCACCTACTTTTTGACACTGCACAAAGGCTGATTTGGTCAACATATTTTTTTATCGCGATAATTTTATCTGAGAATACAAAGAGAGGAATTGTACGATGCGACTACCTGGTCCGTGAGAATTTCAGCGATGTAGCAAAATATGAAAATGTTGCATGACATGGCTATAAATATAGTGAAGTACGTGAGCAAATTTTTCGTGTCGTGCAGTTCCCACTCCTGTAAGTAGAATATACACGTATGGGAGTAAAAAATGTCGAGAAAGAGGAGGCACGTCAGAAGACTACCTACGTATGCACAGAACGATTTCGGTAGCACATGTTAACGAGACATTCGTCTAACTTTTAAGATTCGCGAAATCTGCGGTCGCTCCTTGCTCCTTATTACGAAATTTTAGCATACCGTGATTGTGTAATATCCGAGCATACATATATCTGTCGTGCAGCCCAACAGCTCGACGAGACATATTTGATGCATAATCGTTTCTATCTGCGACACGAAACTGAAATTGAAACGTAAAAAAACTATATTACGAGACAGTTAGCGCGAAATCCCCTCTTGCGATTCTGCAAGTACAACAGTGCTATACGTCAACACTTGTTAAAAGACAGCTCAATGGTTCTATCACGGTTGTTGGGAGTAAATTAAATAATACAAAACAAAAAGAGCTTTGCATATGCAAGATACAGAATCGGCTGTTTAAATATGTTCATGTGCTTATTACCGATAATATTAGTCACATTACATTCGACGTTCAAAATTGTCGACATACAACTACACTACCTCAATGCACGTAGATGATGCTCCACGATGGCAGCCAGTTTCCGGCGCGTGCTCTCGTACTCGTCCTTCGCCGAAGACACGTCGACGAGCTCGTCCAGTCTCAACATCAGGATGTTCAGCTGGCCGCAGGCGTGCATGGCGAAGACCGCGGCAAGGCTGCACGCACCCACCGTGACGGTGTTCACTATGAAGGTCGAGAGCAGTTGGAGGCCGAGCACGATCTCGTTCGTCGGACTGTATCTGGCGTCCACCAGTTCCGTATAGAACGGACATGGCAGTTGGTGCATCGCGATGGTGATATTGTCGATGCGCACGATCGCCGGGGTGAAACTGGTTATGATACTGTAGGAACAGACGCCACCCTGCATGAAGATCACGCAGAAGGTGGACACGAATCGTCCGAATTTGGCATTCCTCAGCATCACCTCCCGATCGTGTGTACCCTTCACGAGCCGCCAATCGGCCCGCATGTGGTCTACGCATTTGCGTATCTCGTAGCTACGCAGCAGCAGCGAGCAATAATTCATACCACCCATCAGCCAGTGTATCATCGGGCCGAAGGCCTTCAGCTTCAGGTGGACGTCTGGTTCGAACATGATGTAAAGCGCGCATGGCACCACCGTGAAGGCGATCAGAGAGTGGCAAATGAATTGGATGCAGCGGGACAGCAGTTTTTTCGCAAGGCTGACCGGTTGGTTGGCATCGTCGGGCCAAGCGCCGATCGGCTTGAGGAACCAGCGATTCAGCTGAATGCTGTACTCGCTATCTTGCTCGTAAAGGACGTTGTGCTTGGGGAACACGCGGAACGAGTGCGACATGGTCGTGACTCGAACGCTCGCCAGCTATTGAGCGGAAAGGTCACGACGGAGGACAACAGAAGGTTTCCTCGGCGCTTGCGCGCCTCTCTCACTTCTTTTTCCCCGAGAAGTATGGTTTTATCTTCGCGAAGTAGGAGTCGCGGTATTTCCGAACGATGAAGGGATAGTAACGATCGATAAGTGCGAGATGCGTGTATGAGAGTGTATTTCCGATTAAGCTCCGGTCATTGCGTGCATCCAGTGCTGTTATTTAGTTATGTGACGAGGAAACAACGCTGACCGCCATTTGGAAAACTAATGTTTCATTTTGCCAAGTGGAAAAGCAAGTTATCTGCATTCCGTGCGATTTAACACCGTATACTGCGGGATAAAGCGCATAGACCTTAAGAAGGGTATACAAAACATCTCAAATATGATTTCTTTGTATAAACATTAAATTTCTTCCGTTTATTCAATCTTTACTAGTTCCATCGTATTTCTCGTTCCTCTTCTTATCATATCGATATGAGGTCAGATAATTAATTGACATTTACTAGCAATTAATCCTTGTATCGATTTATCCTATAATTTACATGTTTCGCGAAAATTTTACGAAGTTAATGTGCGTAACATGTTTACGTAGGCAACACATGTTTTAATTACCTATTTGTTGGAGGAAAACAACTATAAGTCATTCGGCTGTTAATATTTAATATTTAATATTTAATATTTAATAGTGTCACTGTGTTACTCACGTTACCGAAGGTACTAAGTGATAGCTCGAAAACATTTCCAGCGGTAAGTTTGATGGACGAATTAGACATGACGATCATCAACACAAGGGCGAGACCTTTCTTTTTTGGTAACCGATGCCACTCGATCATGTACGACACCTCGCCGATCTTTTTACACTGTTCATAAGATTGGTCTTTGTATTTCTTTTTAGGTTTAACATGAAAACTACGATAATGAAAGCAGTTTTTTAAGGCAAAAGTATCCGAAGATGAAAGTAATTTTTTAATTACCTTAAGATGTGCAATTGTGAGTGAATTTATTACACAGCAAGTTTGCATAAAAGGTGCAAAGAAACAATTAGCTTGATAATGAACCTTGTACCTGTTCGGCAATAAGTTCGCCAATGTAGCAAAATATGAAAATATTGAAGATCAATGATATGAGAATAATAGTATACGTCACGTAATTCGTGAGTTCACCCGTTTCCCATTCCTATAATTAAGAAAAATTCTTCCACTCTCCGAGATATACACATATCTTCTGTACAAATCGATCATATATGCTCGCATTACTCCGGAAAGATCTACTTCGCGATATATATTCTTTGAACGATATGCATACCGTGATAACATAATAGCCAAGAAAACACATGTTTGACGTACATCCTACAATTTCCACAATAGATATTTCGCGCAGTATCCTGTCCGTTAGAGATACGAAACTGAAAGACACAAGTGCCACATTTTTGTTTCGCGTACAAGGTATTTGATTTAAAGTTGCACTTTTTTCCACTCAGTAATCGCAAATGTTATTAATATTTAATTACCATAACAACAACAATAATAATAATCACATGAAAGACAATAATCATCGGCACACAGAGATCCCTGTTAAAAAACGACTCACCGTAAGACTCGAACGTGATGCTGCACGATCATCGCTAGTCTCTCGTCCACGTCACTGCAGAAGTCTTCTCGACCGTCCACCAAATGTTCGATCCATTTAATGAGAATCTTCATGCGGCCACAAGCGTGCATCACGAAAACCGCTGCTAGGCTGCAAGCAACGGTCATGACGGAATGCGCGACGAATCCTGAAACGCACTGTAACCAGAAGAAGATCTCGCTGACAGGGCTGTATCGCGCGTCGACGATCAATCTGGCGACTGGATACACGAGTGGCCGATACGTCAAGTTGCTGCCAGGTTCCGTAATCTTGCTATGACTGAACGGCATGGCAACGTAATAGAACATGGCGCCGCCGTACATGAACAAAGCGCAAATCACGACGAGACGACGGCCAAACTTGGCGTTCCTGATCATGATGTTTCGATCACTGTAATACTGCGTGTTCATCCAATCGTTCTCGATGTGCTTGAAACCTCTGCGGATATCGTTCTCGCGGCCGATGAGTGAGAAGTACTTGAAGACGACCATAATGCAGAAGTTCACCGGTCCGGACAGTCTCAGCTTATCATAATTATCTTCAACCTCCAACACGAGATATATAACGCAAGGGATGAAAAGGAAACCGATTAAGCTCATGCAGATTACATTTACCAATATATAGGAGGATTTTTCTGCCCACGAACTCTCAATTGATCGTGGCCAAACGCCGATCGGCTTCATTATCCAGCGATTCAGCTGGATGCTCAGTTGCATATCCTTCTTGTAATCGTGGACAGTTGCAACCACGATGTCTGGGTCGCTCGATTTCATAGACCCTTCCTGCATCTTAGACGCGCGCAAAAGCTTATCGACTACTGACGTGGTTGCGTTCAAGTTCGAACATGGAAAGTCATACATCGCGGCTGCGCCGTAATTGCTATTTTCCTGTTACCACCCCGCGGTTACTTCTCTACGTGGAAAGAAGCGGTCAAACGATCGTTACAGGATATGAAGGGTAAACTTTGTAGCAGTAGTGACTTCCGTAAGAGGGTTCGTTGCTTCCTTTTATTTCTTGGTACGCTTTTTTTTACTCATGAATTATGAGCACGCAGACTATGGTTTTTGCGGAGATACTTTCGCGAAGCAAGTGATCAGGAAAGATCGTGCTCTCTTATTTTCATGGGATTATGCGATATTGTATAAGTGTATGCATGCATATACGTGGATGGACTTGTGATACTGTATGTGATAAAATGTGATCAAAACAATATATTTGTTGCCTTCAAAATTCATCATGCAAGATATTTTTGTACATCCGTAATATTGTACAAAAGATATATATCAATTTCTGTTATATTGTTTTACATTTTGCAATGTTAATCAGTCATTAAAGGATAAGTTCGTAAGGACAATAAAAATGAAAAATCTTATATATAATTTGACAAATAATCCAGTAGCGTTATAAAGAAAATAGATAGTGATAAAAAGAAACATCAAAACATTTCAAGCTTTTGAAAAATATTTTATTGATATCGTATATCGTGTCAAGATTTATTCAGTAACAATCTTAGTTTATCTTGATTGAACTAAACCTTTTCATAGTCATTGTGATTTAGAAGTGTATGTTAATTTCTGAAATTATAATAGAAAAAATATAAGAGCTTGTAAAAGTACAACGCCTCCCAAATATTCGATGTACGTTAGAAGTGATATTAAAAGAAGTGTGCTGAAATAGAGCCAACATCTACTTGCAAGAAGAACATATGAAATCGGTTTATCTTTATACTTTTCGTTTACCAGCAAAGAAAATTAAATTATTTCTATTCCTCTAACACCGCGTCGTTTATTCTTATATTGCGAATTAAAGCACATGGAGTTTAAGAAGGGTTTGCAAAAAACGATAGATGCGAATTAGATTTTTGAAGTGTATTTACTTTGTATATAAATACTCAAGTATTCTATTTATTAAATCTCCATTCTCTCTATTATATCTCATTCCTCTCCCTTTCATACCGGTATGAGATCAGATAATTAATTGACATTTACTCGTAATTAATCCTTGTATCGATCTAT
Source organism: Harpegnathos saltator (assembly GCF_003227715.2). NCBI lineage: Eukaryota > Metazoa > Arthropoda > Insecta > Hymenoptera > Formicidae > Harpegnathos > Harpegnathos saltator. The sequence continues at coordinate 1,318,738 of NW_020229890.1, forward strand.
ACTATAATTTACACGTTTTATGAAAATTTTAGGAAGTCAACGTGCGTAACATGTTCAAGTAGGCGACAGATGTCTTAACTACCTGTCGGTTGGAAAAACGACACATGAATCATTCGGCCGTTAATATATTTGTTAAATAGTGTTATTGTGTTACTCACGTCACCGAAGGTATTAAGAGATAGCTCGACATAATTTCCAGCGGTAAGTTTAACAGACGAATTGGACATGACGATCATCAAAACAAGGCAGAGACCATTCTTTCTTGGTAACCGATGCCACTCGATCATGTACGATATCTCGCCGATTTTTTTAAACTGTTTATAAGATTGCTCTTTGCATTTCTTTTTAGGTTTAACATGAAAACTACGATAATGAAAGCAATCTTTTAAGGCAAAAATGTATCTTAAAATGGAAACGATTTTTTAACTACTATAAGATGTGCAGTTGTGAGTGAATTTGTTACACAGCAAGTTTGTATAAAATGTGCAAAGAAGCAATGAGATTGACGATAAACATTGTACCTGTCCGGCAATAAGCTCGCCAATGTAACAAAATATAAAAATGTTGAAGGTCAATGATGTGAACAAAATAGTATATGTCACGTAACTCGCAAGTTCCACCGTTTCCCACTCCTATAATTATTAACTAATTATTTAAAAAATTCTTAATTAATAACTAAAAGATTATTAATTATTCATTACAAAAATTCTTGCACTCTATAATGCACACACGTATCTTCTTTACACATCGACCGCATATGCTCGCATTACTCTAGAATGATCTGCTTCGAGATACGTACTCTTTGGACGATATGCATACCATGATAACATAATATCCAAGAAAACACATGTTTAACGTACATCCTATAATTTCCACGATAGATATTTCGCGCAGTATCCTGTCCGTTAGAGATACGAAACTGAAAGACACAACTGCCACATTTTTGTTTCGCGTACAAAGTATTTGATTTAAAGTTGCAATTTTTCAATTAGTAATCGCAAATGCTATTGATACTTAATTACCATAACAACAGCGATAATAATAATCACATCAAAAACAAGAATCACCGGCACAAAGACCCCCATTAAGAAACGACTCACTGTAAGACTCGAACGTGCTGTTGCACAATCATAGCTAGCCTATCGTCCACATTACTACAGAAATCCTCTCGACCGTCAACCAAATGTTCGATCCATTTCATGAGAACCTCCATGCGGCCATAAGCATGCATCACGAACACCGCTGCTAGGCTGCAAGCAACGGTTGTAATGGAATGCGTGAGGAATCCTGAAACGCACTGTAACCAGAAGAAGATCTCGCTGACAGGGCTATATCGCGCGTCGACGATCAATCTGGCGACTGGATATACGAGTGGCCGATATGTCAAGTTGCTGCCGAGTTCCGTGATCTTGCCGTGGCTAAATGGCATGGCAAGGTAATAGAACACGGCACCGCCGTACATGAAGAAAGCGCAGATCGCGACGAGGCGACGGCCAAATTTGGCGTTTCTGATCATAATACTCCGGTCATCGTAATGCCGCGTGTTCATCCAGTCGTTCTCGATGTGCTCGATACCTCTGCGAATATCATTCTCGCGACAAATGAGTGAAGAGTACTTGACGACGGCCATAAGGCAGAAACTCATTGGCCCGAACAGTCTCAGCATATCGTAAATTTCTTCAACCTCCAACGCAATGTATATAGCGCAAGGGATAAAGAGGAACCCGATTAAACTGACGCAGATTACATTTACCAACATGTACACTAATCTTTCTGCCCACGAGATCTCGATTGATCGCGGCCAAACGCCGATAGGCTTCATTATCCAGCGATTCAGCTGGATGCTCAGTTGCATATCCTTCTTGTAATCGTGGACAGTTGCAACCACGATTTCCGAGTCGCTCGATTGCTGGGACATAAGGCCTTCCTGTATATTTGAAGCGCGCAAAGGTTCATCAGCTACTGACAGAGTTGCGTTCAAGTTCGAACATGGGAAATCATACATCGCGGCTGCGCCGTAACTATTTTCCAGTTACTACCCCGCGGTTACTTCTCTTCGTGGAAAGAAGCAATTAAACGACCGTTACAGGATATGAAGGGTAAAGTTTATAGAAGCAGTGGTTTCCGTAAGAGGGTCCGTTACTTCCTCTTACTTCTTGGTTAGTACGTTATTTTTTGCTTGTGAATTATGAACACACAGTCTATGATTTTTGCGGAAGTACCTTCGCAAGACGAGTGATCAGGAAAGATTGTACACCTTTATTTTCATGGATATGTGATATTGTACAAGCGTGCGTATGTATGCACGTATTGTGGATGGACTTATGATACTCTATGTGATACACATGTGATCAAAGCAACATACTTGTTGCCTTCAAAATTTAAGGGTTTGTAAAAGTACAAGGCTACCCAAATATTCAGTATATGTTGAAAGTGATATTAAAAGAAGTGTGCTGAAATAGTGCCAAAATCTGCTTGTAAAAGAAATATATGAAATCGGCTCATACCTTTCGTTTACTGGTAAGAAAAATAAAATTATTTCTATTCCTCTGAATCCGCGTCATTTAATCTTTTATCACGAATTAAATCACATGGAGATTAAGGAGGGTTTGCAAAAAACTATAGATTCGAGTTCGATTTTTTAAGTATATTTACTTTCTGTATACTCTTCTGTAATACTCAAGTTTTCTATTTATTAAATTTCCATTCCCTTTACTAATCTCATTTCTCTTACTTTCACCGGTATGATGTCAGATAATTAATTGACATTTACTCGCAATTAATTCTTGCATCAGTCTATACTATACTTCACGTTTCGCGAAAATTTTACATCGTTAGTGTGCGTAACATATTTAAGTAGGCAACAGACGTCTTAATTACCTGTCAATTGGAGGAATGACACATAAGTCATTTGGTTTTTAATATATTTAATAACGTCATTGTACTACTCACGTCACCGAATGTACTGAGCGACAACTCGAAAAGATTTCCAGCGGTAAGTTTGGCGGACGAATTGGATATGATGATCATCAAGACGATAGCGAGACCTTCCTTTCTTGGTAACCGATGCCACTCGATCATATACGATACTTCGCCGATCTTTTTACACTATTCATAAGAATGCATTTTGCATTTCTGTTAGGTCTAACATGAAAACTACGATCATAAGGGCAATTTTTTAAAGCAAAAATGCATCCGGAGATGGAAACAATTTTTTTACTACTCTACAATGTGCAGTTGTGAGTGAATTTATTACACACAAGTTTACATAGGATGTATAGAGAAACAATAAGCTTGACGATGAACACTGTACCTGCTTAGCTGCCAGCTCGCCAATGTAACAAAATATGAAAATATTGAAGGTCAATGATATGAGAATAATAGTATACGTCACATAATTCGTGAGTTCACCCGTTTCCCACTCCTATAATTAAGAAATATTCTTCCACTCTCTGAGATACACACGTATCTTCTGTACACATCGCTCGTATATGCTCGCATCACTCCGGAATGATCTGCTTCGCGATATGTACTTTTTGAACGATATGCATACCATGATAATACAATATCCAAGACAACACATCTGTAAAGAACATCCTACAACTTCCATGACAGATATTTCGCGTAGTATCCTGTCCGTTAGCGATATGAAACTGGAAGGCACAAGTGCTACATTGTATCGCATAAAAGATATTCGATTTAATGTTGCGATTCCTTTTAAACAATTGCATACAAATAATAATTAAATACAGTTAATATTTTACTACAACGATAACTGTAATAATGATGACAAAAGACAACACAATAAACACCAAAGACAAGAATCACCGGCACACAGAGATCCCCGTTAAGATATGACTCACCGTAACACTCGAACGTGCTGCTGCACGATCATCGCTAGTCTCTCGTCCACGTCACTGCCGAAATCCTCTCGACCGTCCACCAAATGTTCGATCCATTTCGTGAGAACCTTCATGCGGCCACAAGCGTGCATCACGAACACCGCTGCTAGGCTGCAAGCAATGGTCGTGATGGAATGTGTGAGGAATCCTGAAACGCACTGCAACCAGAAGAAAATCTCGCTGATGGGGCTGTACCGCGCGTCTATAAGCACTTTAGCAACTGGGTACACAAGCGGCCGGTATGTGAAATTGCTATCAAGTTCCGTGATCTTGCCGTGACTGAACGGCATAGCAAGATAATAAAATACGGCGCCGCCGTACATGAAGAACGCGCAGATTGCGACGAGGCAACGGCCAAACTTGGCGTTTCTAATCATGATATTCCGGTCACCGTAATGTCGCGTGTTCATCCAGTCTTTCTCGATGTGCTCGATACCCCTGCGGATATCATCCTCGTGGCAGATGAGTGAGGAGTACTTGATGATGGCCATAAAGCAAAAGCTCACCGGCCCGGACAATCTCAGCATATCGTAAGTGTCTTCAACCTCCAATGTAATGTACATGGCGCAGGGGATTAAGAGGAAACTAATTAAGCTGATGCAAATTACATTCACCAACATGTATACGGATCTTTCTGCCCACGAAATCTCAATTGATCGTGGCCAAACGCCGATCGGCTTCATTATCCAGCGATTCAGCTGAATGCTCAGTTGCATGTCCTTCTTATAATCGTGGACGGTCGAGACCATGATTTTCGAGTCGCTCGATTTCCGGGACATAGGGCCTTTCTGTACCTTCGAAGCGCGCAAAGGTTCATCAGCTACTGACGGGGTTGCGTTCAAGTTCGATCATGGAAAGCCATATGTCGCGACTGCGCCTTAACTGCTTTTTTCCTGTTACTACTTCGCGGTTACTTCTCTTCGTGGAAATAAGAGGTCAAACGATCGTTACAGAATGTGAAGGGTAAACTTTGTAGAAGCAGTGATTTCCATAAGAGGGTCCGCTGCTTCCTCTTACTGCTTGGTTCATCCGCTTTTTTTGTTCATGAATTATGAGCGCGTAGTCTATGGATTTTGTGGATGTACCTTCGCGAGGCGAATGATCAGGAAAGATCGGGCTGTTTATTTTCATGCGATATTATACGAGCGTGTGTATGCACGGATGCAATTGTGATACTTTATGTAATACACATGTGATCAAAGCGATATACCTGTCACTTTCAAAAATCATCTAAATGCAAGGTATTTTTGTAAATCCTTAATGTTGTACGAAAGGTATATTAATTTCTTTATGTTGCTATATATTTTGATATATTTATCCATTATTGAAGGATAAATTCGTAAGGACTTGTGTCAGGACTTATTCAGTAACAGTTTTGATTTATCTTAGTAAACCTCTTTATGGTCATTGAGAGTTAGAAGTGTAGGTTAATTTCCGAAATTATAATAAGAAAAATATAAGGAGTTGTAAAAATAAAGCGCCTCACAAATATTCAATATGCGTTAGAAGTGATACTAAAAGAAATGTGTTGAAGTAGAACCAGAATCTACTTGTAAGAAAAACGTATAAAATCGGTTCATCTTTATACTTTTTGCTTACCAGCAAGGAGAATCAAATTATTTCTATTCCTATGAATTCGCGTCGTTTAATTTTATATCACGAATTAAAGCACATGGAGTTTAAGAAGGGTTTGCAAAAAATGGTAAATGCGAATTAAATTTTTTAAACGTGTTTACTTTGTGTATAAATATTTAAATTTTCTATTTATTAAATTTTCATGCCTTCTACCGTATCTCATTTCTCTTCTTCTCATATCAATATGGAATTAGATAATTAATTCTTATGTATTCGCAATTAATTGTACCGATCTATCACATAATTGGCTCGTTACACGAAAATTTTACGAAGTTAATGTGCGTAACATGTTCAAATAGGCGACAGATGTCTTAACTACCTGTTTGTTGGAGGAGAACGACACATAAGTCATCCGGCTGTTAATATTTAGTATTTAATAGTGTCATTGTGCTACTCACGCTACCGAACGTACTGAGAGACAGCTCGAAAAGATTTCCAGCGGAAAGCTTGATGGATGCATTGGACATGACGATTATCAACACCAGGGCGAGACCTTTCTTTTTTGGTAACCGATGCCACTCAATCATGTACGACATCTCGCCGATTTTTTTACACTGTTCATAAGATTGGTCTTTGTATTTCTTTCTAGGTTTAACATGAAAACTACGATAATGAAAGCAGCTTTTTAAGGCAAAAGTATTCGGAGATGGAAGCGATTATTTAACTACCTTAAGATGTGCAATTGTGGGTGAATTTATTACACAGCAAGTTTGCATGAGAGGTGCAAAGAAACAATGAGATTAACGATGAACCTTGTACCTGTTCAGCAATAAGCTCGCCAATGTAACAAAATATGAAAATATTGAATGTCAATGATACGAGAATAATAGTATATGTCACATAATTCGCGAGTTCGCCTGTTTCCCACTCCTATAATTAAAAGAATTCTTTCACTCTATGAGAGGCACACACGTATCTTCTTTACACATCGGTCGTATATGCTCGCATTACTTCGGAATGATTTGCTTCGCGATACGCACTCTTTGGACGATATGCATACCATGATAACATAATATCCAAGAAAACACATGTTTAATGTACATCCTACAATTTCCACAATAGATATTTCGCGCAGTATCCTGTCCGTTAGAGATACGAAACTGAAAGATACAAGTGCCACATTTTTATATCGCGTACAAAGTATTTGATTTAAAGTTGCACTTCTTTCAACCAGTAATCACAAATGTTATTATTATTTAATTACCATAAAAACAGCGATAATAATAATCATATCAAAGACAAGAATCACTGGCACAAAGACACCTGTTAAAAAACGACTCACCGTAAGACTCGAACGTGCTGCTGCACGATCATCGCTAGTCTCTCGTCCACGTCATTGCAGAAATCCTCTCGACCGTCCACCAAATGCTCGATCCATTTCATCAGAACTTTCATGCGGCCACAAGCGTGCATCACGAACACCGCTGCTAGACTACAAGCAACGGTCGTGATGGAATGCGCGAGGAACCCTGAAACGCACTGCAACCAGAAGAAAATCTCGCTGACGGGACTATGTCGCGCGTCGACAATCAATCTGGCGACTGGATACACGAGTGGCCGATACGTCAAGTTGCTGCCGAGTTCCGTAATCTTGCCATGGCTGAACGGCATGGCAAGGTAATAGAACACGGCACCGCCATACATGAAGAAAGCGCAGATTATAACGAGGCGACGGCCAAATTTAGCGTTCCTGATCATAATACTCCGGTCATCGTAATGCCGCGTATTCATCCAGTCGTTCTCGATGTGCTCGATACCTCTGCGAATATCGTTCTCGCGACAGATGAGTGAAGAGTACTTGATGATGGCCATAAGGCAGAAGCTCAGCGGTCCGGACAATTTCAGCATATCGTAAGTGTCTTTAACCTCCAACACGATGTATATAGCGCAGGGAATGAAGAGGAAACCGATTAAGCTGATGCAGATTACATTCACCAACATGCACGCGGATTTTTCTGGCCACGAGATCTCAATTGATCGCGGCCAAACGCCGATCGGCTTCATTATCCAACGATTCAGCTGGATGCTCAGTTGCATGTCCTTCTTGTAATCGTGGACAGCTGCAACCACGATGTCTGGGTCGCTCGATTTTCGGTACATAAGGTCTTCTTGTATCTTTGAAACGTACAGAGGCTCATCAGCTACTGACGGGGTTGCGTTCAAGTTCGAGCATGGAAAGTCACGTCGCGGCTGCGCCGTGACGGCTATTTTCCAGTTATCACCCCACGGTTATTTCTTCTCGTGGTCAAGAAGTAGTCAAACGACCGTTACAGGATAGGAAGGGAAACTTTGTATAGGCAATGATTTCCGCTAGAGGGTTCGTCGCTTCCTCTTAGTTCTTGGTTGGTACGCTATTTTTTGCTCATAAATTATGAGCACACAGTCTTTGGTTTTTGCAGAGGTACCTTCGCGAGGCGAGTGATCGGGAAAGATCGGGCTGCCTTGTTTTCATGGGATATTATGCGATATTATACCAGCGTATGTATGCACATACGTGGATGCACTTGTGATACTCTATGTGATACTCTATGTGATACACATGTGATCAAAGCGACATATTTGTTACCTTCAAGAATCATGTGAATGCAATTGTGTGAATGTTTTTTAGTATATCCGTAATACGAAAGATATATTAATTTCTTATATGTTGGTTTGTATTTTGAAATATTAATCAGTTATTAAAAGATAAATTCGTAAGGACAATAAAAATGCAAAATCTTATATATAATTTAATAAACGTTCCGGTGGCGCTACAAAGTAGAAGAAAACATTTTAGTTTTTGAAAGTTATTTTAACGATATCATATCAAGACTTGTTCAGTCTTGTTTTATCTTGGTAGAATCAAATCTCTTTATGTTCATTTAGATTCAGAAGTATGAATTAATTTCTGAAATTATAATAGGAAAAATATAAGTGGTTGTAAAAGTACAGTGCCTCATAAATATTTAATATAAGTTGGAAGTGATATTAAAAGAAGTGTGTCGAAATAGAGCCAAAATCTGCTTATAAGATAAACGTATGAAATCGGTACATATTTATATTTTTTATTTACCACCAAGGAAAATCAAGATATTTTTATTCTTATGTATACGCGTTGTTTAATTTTATGTCACGAATTAAAACACATGGAGTTTTATGAAGGGTTTGCAAAAAACGATAAATGCGAATTGGATTTTTTAAACGTGTTTACATTGTGTATAAATATTCAATTTTTATTAAAATTTTCTATTTCCTATTTATTAAATATTCAAATTTTATTAATACTTTCTATTTTCTATTTTCTACTTATTAAATTTCGATTTCCTCTATCATATCTCATTCCTCTTTCATACCAAATGTATGATGTCAGATAATTAATTGATTCGTAATGAATCCTTGTATCGATCTACACTATACTTTATGTTTCGCGAAAATTTTACATAGTTAATGTGCGAAACATATTCAAGTAGGCAACAGATGTCTTAATTACCTGTTGATTGGAGGAATGATACGTAAGTCGTTCGGCCGTTAATATGTTTAATAATGTCATTGTTCTACTCACGTCACCGAAAGTACTGAGCGACAGCTCGAAAAGATTTCCAGCGGTAAGTTTGATGGACGAATTGGATATGATGATCATCAATACTAGGGCGAGACCTTTCCTTCTTGGTAACCGATACCATTCGATCATGTATGATACTTCGCCGATCTTTTTAAACTGTTCATAAGATTGCTCTTTGCATTTCTGTTAGGTCTAACATGAAAACTACGATCATAAGGGCAATTTTCTAAGGCAAAAGTATCTGAAGGTGGAAACGATTTTTTAACTCTTAGATGTGCAATTGTGGGTGAATTTATTAGACAGAAAGGTTGCATAAGATATGCAGAGAAACAATAAACTTAATGATGAACACTGTACCTGCTCAACTATTAGCTCTCCAATGTAACAAAATATGAAAATATTGAAGGTCAATGCTATGAGAATAATAATATATGTCACGTAATTTGCGAGTTCACCCGTTTGCCACTCCTGTAATTAAAAAAAAATTTTGCACTCTATCATATACACACGTATCTTTTGTACACATTGATCATCGCACTAGTTCGGAATGATCTGCTTCGCGATACGTACTGTCTTTAGACGATATGCATACCATGATAATACAATATCCAAGACAACACATCTGTAAAGTACATCCTATAATTTCCGTGACAGATATTTCGCGCAGTATCTTGTCCGTTAGCAATACGAAACTGGAAGATACATGTGCCACATTTTTGCATCGCATAGAAGGTACTCGATTTAAGGTTGCAATTTCTTTTAGATGGTAATCACATACCAAGTAATTAAATATGATTAATATTTATTTACAACAACAATAATAATAATAACTAAAGATAAGAATCACCGGCACACAGAGATCCCCGTTAAGAGACAACTTACCGTATGACTTGAACGTGCTGCTTCACAATCATCGCCAGTCTCTCGTCCACGTCAGTGCCGAAATCCTTTCGACCGTCCACCAAATGCTCGATCCATTTCATGAGAACTTTCATGCGGCCACAAGCATGCATCACGAACATCGCTGCTAGGCTGCAAGCAATGGCCGTGATGGAATGCGCAAGGAATCCTGAAATGCACTGCAACCAGAAGAAGATCTCGCTGATGGGGCTGTATCGCACGTCTATGAGCATTCTGGCAACTGGATATACCAGTGGCCGGTACGTCAAATTGCTACCGAGTTCCGTGATCTTGCCGTGACTGAACGGCATAGCAAGGTAATAGAACACAGCGCCGCTGTACATGAAGAACGCGCAGATCATGACGAGGCGACGGCCAAATTTGGCATTTTTGATCATGATGCTCCGGTCATCGTAATGCTGCGTGTTTATCCAGTCGTTCTCGATGTGCTCGATATTCCTGCGGATATCGTTCTCGCGGTAGATGAGTAAGAAATACTTGGCGACAGCCGTAACGCATAAGATCACCGGCCCTGACAGTCTCAGCATATCGTAAATGTTTTCAACCTCCAACGCGATGTATATGGCGCAAGGGATGAAGAGGAAACCGATTAAGCTAACGCAGATTACATTTAGTAGTATATATACGGATCTTTCTGCCCACGAAACGTCGATTGATCGCGGCCAAACACCGATGGGCTTCATCATCCAGCGATTCAGTTGGATGCTCAGCTGCATGTCCTTTTTGTAATCGTGGACGGTTACAACCACGTTTCCCGAGTCGCTCGATTTCCGAGACATAGGGCCTGTATCTTAGAAGTGCGCAAAAGCTCATCAGCTACTGACGGGGTTGCATTCAAGTTCGAGCATGGAAAGTCAGTCACACATCGCGGCTGCGCAGTAGCGTTATTTTCCAGTTACCACGATTACTTTTTCTTATGGAAAGAAGCGGTCGAAAGGCCGTTAGAGGATATGAAGGGTAAACTTTATAGAAACAGTGATTTCCGTAAGAGGGTTCGCTACTTTTTCCTCTTGCTAGAGTCTTTGATTTCTGTTCATAAATTATAAGCGCGCGGTCTACGGTCTTCGCGGAAGTACCTTCCGCGAGAGATCGGGAAGGATCGCGAGTACTTTCTTGTTTTTCCATAGGATATTATGTGATATTGTACAAGCGTGTGTGTGTATTTTATATATGTATTGTACAATACATGTACGGATACACTTGTGATATTTAACGTAAAGTACGTGATATATAATAAAAATAGTGTATTTGTTGCCTTAAAAAATCATATTGTTTGAATGTAAGATTATTTTGTACGTATATAATATTATATAAAATATATATTAACTTCTCTTATGTTGCTTTGTATTTGATCATTTGTTAATGTACAAGTTTGTAAGGATAATACAAATGAAAATAAGAATGATAAAAATGGAAAATCTTGCACAGGTGTCTCATTTAATAAACGATCCGGTGGCGCTACAAAGTAACAAATTCTATTCGGGAATAATTTCAAGTCACAAATTAAACAGTGCAAAATTATCGCATACTTCATCTGTTTAATTCGGAACGTAATCATCAACATTCGATGACTAGACATGCTCAGAATTTCTCATTATATTACTGCTGGTTTGTGAAAGATTAGTATTATTTGTCGAGTACTACTGGTTAAATAATATTTCTTCAAGTAGCAAACGTTCTTAGCATATTCAAATAGGCTACAGCTGATTTAATAACCTATTTGTGGAAATCATTGCATTACTATAATATATTGTTATTACTATAATATTGTTATTACTATAATATGTTTTACTCAATAATATTTATTTTTCATATTACGTAATTATTATATGTAATTATATTTTTTGAATATAATTATTTTCAAATATTAAAAATAGAATTTTTAAATAGTAAAAATTATATTCTTATGCAACAATTCTTATTAAAATTAACAATCAACATTAACTGTGAAATTATAATTATGATATAATTGCAATATATATGGGTTTGGTACTCACGTCTCCGAAACTACTAATAGACAATTCGACTATATTTCCAGCTGTGAGCCTGGTGGTCGCGTTGGACATACAAATAATTAAGATGATAGCGAGACTCTCTTTTGCCGGTAGTCGATACCAATCAATCATGTACGAGTTCTCGCGTACTTTCGTCGTCTGTTACAAGATTTATTTCACAATTGTGTCGCTATTTTTGGCCGCTAATTGTGAAAAATAATAATAGATATACCTGTTCGGCTAAAAGTTCACCTATGTAACAAAATATGAATATGTTGAATGTGATCGAGATAACCAAGATTAAATATGTAAGGCCACTAACAGGTTGCTTAAAATCCCATTCCTAGAATAATATAAAATAGACGATGAGAAAACTGATGGTATCAGTATTCGGACATTCGGGTATACAAGCTGTCCAAAACCACCCGTCCACCCCTTCTAAAACCTAGAAAATTAATTTTTTGGGGGATCTGAAAAATTTTATAGCTATGTCGGGTACGCTCTTTTGATTGGTGATATTATCAACTTCCGGCTCCGACCGAAAGATCGTTTTTTTAAATGGAACATGCATATTTTTATTGCCGATTCCAATTCTACGCATAAAAAAACGTAATTTTGGTTTTAAAAATTTTTTTCGAAAACGTCATTTTTGACCTTTAAAATGATCTTTACATTTGAGCTTGGGTCCGGTCCACACGAAACCCTTTTCAAACTTCAGGGACTGAATTGTCAAGAAAATAACAGTACTATCTAACAGAAAATCGAAAAACATGTAAGTTAACATTATTTTCTTGACAATTCAGTCCCTGAAATTTGAAAGGGGTTTCATGCGGACCGGACCCAAGCTCAAATGTAAAGGTAATTTAAAGATCAAAAATGACGTTTTCGAAAAAAATTTTTCAAACCAAAATTATATATTTTTATGCGTAGGATTGGAATCCGCAATAAAAATATGCTCCATAAAAATATGTTCCATTTAAAAAAGCAATCTTCCGGTTTGGATAACCCACTTCCGGCCGGAGCCGGAAGTTGATGATATCACCAATCCAAAGAGCGTACCCGACATAGCTATAACATTTTTTCAGATCCCCAAAAAAATTAATTTTCTAGATTTAAGAAGAGGTGGACGGGTGGTTTTGGACACTCTGTATATTATCCGAACATTGAAATTATAAATGCTCATAATACCTTGAAAAAAGAAAAGTGAAGTCAGATATTGTTCGTGCTACTACGAAAAGTCAATAATAGATGACGAATAGACATTCTGAACACCCAGGTGCTCGATTATTTCAGATAGTGCCCCAGTACTCGGTTATAAAAAATACCCGACAAAATAAATTACACTGGCGGCACATGCAAACATACGAGTTGTGTTTCTACATACGCGTCTGTTATGTATTATTCATAATAATACGCATGGTACGAATATATTATAAAATTGATATATACCATCATACAATAATATCCAACGAAACATATGTTCAACGTACATCCCACAACCTCCACTAGAGATATTTCATGCAATAACTCCTCGGTTAACGATATGAAGCTAAAACGCGAAGAACAAGTGGATAAATACATGTCCATTTCGTAAAACATTTCAAGGTATATCTTCCTCTCATTCAATTAAAACTCTGTTTGCACAGTTGTCCAAATCTCGCATCGTGCCAAATTTACTCTAATTCGCAAAAATCAAACTTACTTCAAAATGCGTACATGCAGTTGAATGATATTCGCCAGCCTCTCGTCCAAGGTGTCATTGACACCCTCTCGACCGTCGACCAGATGGTTCATCCAGGACATGAGCACCTGCAGTTGGCCGCAAGCATGCATCGCGAGGAGGGCTGCCAGACCGCAAGCCGCCACCGCGATGTTATGAGTGACAAAACCAGACAGTAGTTGGATGATGTAGACAATCTCATTAATGGGACTCCGACGGGTGTCGGCAATCATCTTGGGCACGGGGTACACCAGTCGCCGGTAAGTCATATTGCTGTCCTCGTCGACGATTTTTGCGCGAGTGAGCGGCAAGGCCACATAATAGAACAAGACACTGCCGTACATAAAGAAGCCGCAGATGACTACCAGCCGGCGACCAAAATTTGCATTCTCCAGCATGATTTTCCGGTCCTCCGCGCATCTCACGTTCTTCCAGTCGCCTTCGATGAACTCGATGCACCTGCGAATATCGTTTTCGCGTAAAATCAAGGCACAATACTTTATTACTGCCATCATGAAAAAGCTGAGCGCGCTGCCGAGTTTTAGTTGATTGTAAAAGTCCTTGATTTCCAGGACGATGTACATGCTGCAGGGAATCAAGATGAAGGCCAGTAATAAGTAACAGCTCAAGTTCAGCAGTCTGCACCACAGCATCTCGAGCCAGGAATAATTCACGGGTTTGGGCCACGTGCCGATCGGTTTCAGGGTCCACATATTCAGCTGCACGCTAACATGCAGGTCATCCTTGTAATGTTGATTGTAAGGCCCGGACCTATTGTCAGGATAACGGGGTGGACTCTCCATTGTGTCGCGGTACGGATGATCGATGTGCACTGATAGTCGCGAAGGCTCGCGCTATCTTCGCCGCGACATGCGCTTGCGCTGTTTCCCAGATTTTTCGCGAAGAAAAGAGTAGTCAACGGGAAACAGCTCGCGAGTAGTGACCGTCGAAGAAGTTTGCGTAATTGTCTAAGGGAAGTGTATGCGAAGCCACAGGAGTTGTTCTCTACAGGTTGTCTTATAATAGCTATCGCGTCGTCAAATATGAGATAAACGAAGCAAGGATATATTCGGATCGCATAGTGCTTTAGAAAATCGCAAAAAGAGAAGAAATTACGTGCAGGCAGGGGATTGCGTGGTCTTTACATTATGTCTAGTCAGAAGCGGAATATCTCTTGAAAGTAAACTATGGAAGTGAATTCGAGGTAACTCAAATGAAATAGGCTGCAGAAAATACGACTCAAGTACTGTCTTGAATATCTGGATTGAATACATGCAATTAAATTTTGAATTACGTTTTCTGATGTAGTGGAGAAATATCGACGTTTTGCGGCACTAGGTGAGAATCCGTGAGATATAACAACTAAATTGGATTTGTAGATGGATGATATTTACAATCTTAAGTAACGAATGACTATTATATAGAACATAATAAAAATTTTTTCTATATATTTAATGTAATTTGTGCGATTACATAGTGACCGTTCGGAGCAAATTGAAATATGCCATTGCAGTCCTGATAACCTGAAAGTTAAATATAAATTACATACTTAAAGAATATTAATGATCGTATCGTATATTATTTTGAATACTATTTTGTTATGAAACCTCTATTCGCAATAATTGTATTATAATACAGACGAGATGTATAGCTATTTACCGCGCCGAAACTGCTGAAGGAGAGATCTATAAATTTATTCGCTCTGATCTTCATAGGACAATTAGCCATGGCTATCACAAAGATGAAGTAACGAGCTTTCTTGTTAGGCAGACAATACCAGTTGACTGTACAGCAAGTAGTACTTAATTTGTTCCCCTGTTATGTAAAATGCAACAAGTTCGTGGATTAATAAAACTCGTTTGTTTCATTGTGATAATTTAAAGGGTCTGGAGAGTCACATTGCTGAAAAATCGTGCTTGTTTTTGACAATATTTTGCGATGAACTGAATAAATGTAATAAGTGCGAGAATGAAAATTTTAGGTATATTTATACAACATATGAAGAGTAGAAAAATTTTGTTTATTAACAAATACTCATATAAATATACGATATATATAGCTGAAATATACTCTCCTTTTTTTTCAAGTTGTCGTTTTTGCAGTAATATCTCAGCTCTCGGTAATCCGATTAGAGCGAATTTTAGCTAGAAATCTTAAGGAGGCTCATCCGGTGAAGCACTATAAAAAAAATCGAACAAAATTAACAAAATGGCAGCTATTATTAGGAAAATAATTCAAATTTTTCTGTTCTTTTACAATAAAAAAATTAATATCTCGAAATGAAATATTTTGACGAAGTTGTCCATGGTTCATCTGAGAGCTAGATGAACAAATATTATTGCTTTAAAATTTCAGATCGATACGAAGCTCAGTTTCAGAGAAATCATTGCAAAAAGTTAAACAATAAAATTTCGAGAGAAACGCGTTTAAAATTTAAGTGGACATATATTTATATGAATATTTGTTAATAAACAAAATTTTTATACTTTTCATATGTTATATAAATATATCAAAAATTTTCATTCTTGCACATTTATTCAGTTCGTCACAAAATATTATCAAAAAACAAGCACGATTTTTCAGTAATCTGGCCCTCCAGTCCCATTAAGAATTTTCTCTTAAACATATTATTTTTAATGTTCTCCAGTCGCTTATATTTCTCTAATTATATTTAATATATTCACAAACTTATATCGTCTATATATTCTACCTGACTGCTTAAAACTTCTCCAATGTAACATAATATAAAAATGTTGAAGGTAAAGGATATGAGCATTATAGTATACGTTAACATAGAAATTGCATCATTTCGTTCCCAGCCCTAAAATGCATTATTATTTCATTAAAAAGAAATGAAAACGTATGAATTGTGGATATGTTGGATATATAAAGTACTATATATACGCACCGTTATTATGTAATATCCTAGAAGACATAATATTAAAGTATATCCGACAATTTCGATAAAACACGTTTCTCCTACGATATCTTGTATTCGATGTAAAAATCTAGAACCAAATGATCATTACAATTTTGTAAATTTCAATATAATTGTTAACAGTTTTATTATAATAAAACTTATGTTTTATTCATAATTTTATTTATTTATAATTTATTAATAATTTTATTACAGTAAAATTTATTTTATAAATAAAATTTAATAAGCAGGTAATATATCTAATAAAAAAATATTATAGATTTTAGTAACAGAACCACCGTTTTCAAAATTAACGAACCATTTTCGATAACAAAAGAATCCATGATCATTTCAGCTACTCACTTACATATCCTTACGTGATGCATGATAATTGATGCCAATCTCCGAGAGGCGACGTGATTCTTCCATATTTCATCGTCGTCTGCCAAATTCTCCAGCCAACTGATCAGCATTTGGAGTTGTCCGCAAGCATGCATGGTGAACAACGCGGTAATCCCGCACACACTCGCTGTAATCATATAAATGACGATACCGGCCATACATTGGACAGAGAACACAATCTCGTAGGCAGGACTCTGCTGTGGATCAAAGAAAATGTAATAATTTCCCTGCACCAATTGCCTGATCGTGAGGTTCTCGTTGACGATAATGTTGCCCCTGGCTATCGGCTGAATTAGACGGTAAGTAAAGCCGCAAGTAAACAAGAACAGAGTAGTAGTAATGAGGATGAAACGTCCCGCTTTGGCTTTGTCCAACATGATCTTGCGGTCGTTCACGTCTCTGACATTTCGCCAATCCTCTTCAACGTGTCTCAGGCATTCTTTGATACGATCCTCTTGGTAGACGAGCGTGCAATACACAGCCGGCGCCATAGTATAGAGACAGAATGCACCGCACATCTTCAGCCTGGCCTTGAACGTGTCAATGATCAGAAACATACACAAAGCCCATGGTATCAGACTGAAAGACAGCAGGAAGTAGCACACGCAGTTGAGAAGTCTCTTTAGCAGTCTCTTCCGGTGCCAGGATTGCTCCAGAACCGGCCACACACCAATCAGTCCTAGAATGAACTTGTGAATCTGCACAGTGTACCTAAAGTCGTTTTTGTAGTTGGAATTGCGTAGACTCATGAAGTCAAACATCGTATTCGGAAGGTGACCGTGATAAATCGAATTTCGCGAATATAAACTTGCTCGCCAAACGACTGCACGATCACATCTGACAGATGAAACGGTTGTAAAACTTGCTAGCTGCATTATGCACGCTCTTGCGTCTGCGTGGGTGGTTCACCCGCCGTGGTTCGGTCACAGCGCAGCGGAAAGTTCGGTATATCAGGTTACATGTGCGGTTGCGTTTGTTTTTTGCGGTTTGCTTATAATTGCAGGATAGAATCGATTCGCACAGGACTGCCTTCGGCGCGGTTATAGTGGTGCAAGCAATGAGTCATGCGCTATATCATAGGGATATATCAGTTGTAACAGAGTAATAGCGAGCGAATTCTTAATGAGGTGAATGGCGAGCTTGGTAGTGTGCGAGGAGTACTTAATGTTAGAAAATTGATTGCCCCAAGTGAATTAGGAAAAATCGACTAGGAGAAAGTGTGTCACAGAAAAAAAGTTCAGCGCCGTCTAGCTTTTCACAAATTATTATTGTTAAAAATGAAAAACTGGAATTATAACGGGAAATATTTGTTGTATTATCCACTCGTGTTAAAGTATAAATATCAATTGCAGTTCAGTATTCCAGTATCATGTCATTATATTAGCTGAGTCAGGTTGACTAAGATATCGTCTCATCGAAGGCATAAATCAAATGAATTTCCGGAGCAAATTAAAGTACGCCATCGATGTCTTAACGATCTACGAAGAAACGAGACGGATTTTTAATTTGCTGCTGGGGACGTGGACGATAGACTTCTATACTCACGTTACTGAATGTGGGTAGAGACATCTCTATCAGTCTACCTGCTGAAATTTTGGTTGGAATATTGGAAATTGCCATTATCAGGATTAAAGCTCGAGCTCTCTTATGCGGAAGACGGTACCAATTTGTAGTGGATGTCATCAAACCAACTTTCACACTCTGTTACGATCAATTGACGTTGTGCATTTTGTATATACAATATATATATATAAATTTTTTTTTTCAGCTACATTTGTAATTGTCTCCTAATTTAATATTTAAAAATATCAGTGTCCGATACCTGATCCGTTAAAAGTTGACCGACGTAACAGACAGTAAAAATGGAAAAAGTAAAAGACGTAAGCATCACAAACATAGTTAATGTAGCCGTAAAGTCGCTACCTTCCCATTCCTATAAAGTTAATATATTAAATCATAATTATAAAGTGCAAAGTATACAAAAAGATTACAGTTGGTAATGATTATCTCTGTATTTTTCATTTCAGAATTTTTCAATTGTGAGGAAATAAAACAATCTGAAAGTGTATTTATAAATGTTACCATAATGACATAGTATTCCACGAGACACAGAAGTAAAGTGGATCCCATTATTTCGACTAACCATATGTATCGCAAAGCCTCCTCTACTTGTTTCAAAAAACTGTAAAGGAGCGATTTATCCAGTTGGCAAATATTATTGTTGTAATAGTCAAATAATTTTGTATTCACAGTGCTGTATTTGGCATTTATAATTGATTGACACCTTGATATAATATATTGTCAATTTTGCACAAATGTCTTAGCTTGGATATATTGAGAACTATTTTGACCGCGTAAAATGTTAAACATAATTAACGAAGTTGCTAAGAATAATTCACGGTTATTCATCAATATTTCAGATTTCATAATATCATTTCGAATATATTTCTATAGGGAATGTACAGATATAAATTTAATTAATCATATATAAACATGATGTACAAGACATTTAATATAAAATCTACTTCACACACACACACGCACACACACACACACACACACACATACATACACATGTAAACATATGATTGAAGACATAGTAAAAAGAAATATCATAACATTTATATCAAGGTTTTTTCATTTATCTCTTTCATGAACTCACCTTCTTATTTTTATCTGATGTTCTACGATATCGGCCAACAATGTTGCGACGGCTCGATCCTCCGGCTGTGGCATGTTGTTAAGACGCTGAAATTTGCCGATTAAAATAGCCAACTGTCCGCAAACGTGCATGATGAGGAACGCGGCTAATCCGGCCGCGCCGGACGTCACTGAATAGGTGATTAGTCCTGCGAAAAATTGCAGGGTGAAGACGATCTCGTATGTCGGCGAGGCCTGCTCGTCGAACTTGACGAAGTAGCTCGGACAAGCCAACGCTCTCACCGTACTGTTCATCGGCGTCAGCATTCGTCCTTTCGAGAGTGGCACGATCGTACGGTAAGACAATCCGCCGATGAACATGAAGGCGGCGGAGAAAAGCGCGAGTTTACGGCCCATCTTCGCTTTGGACAACATCACTTTGCGATCGTCCCAATTGTCGATGTGCTGCCAATCCTGTCGCACCTGTTCCAAGCAGGCCTGAATCTTCTTCTCATTACACACGAGCAGACTGTACTTCACACAACCTATCAAGCAATTTAAAAGTGGCCCTAATAGTCTCACCCTCCGTTTCAAGTCGCGTTCCTTCAGGAAAATCAGCAGCAAACCCGGCACTAGGATGAATGCGAACAGTAAGTAACAGGAGACGTTCAGCAGGCGAATTGCAATTCTCTCTGCGTTAGAAGCGATTTTGGAAATTGGCCACACGCCGATCATTCGCAGAATCACGCGGCTCACCTGCACCGCGTAATTCAAATCGTTTTCTTGCCTGTCCGTCCAAATTGTTTTCGCTGAGCGTTTCACGCTTTGGTCCATAATTAATGGATATTAACGTTCTCTAGTTCGAAACTTTATAAGCGACGAATGCGTCTGCAAATTTGGCGTTTGGCTCGCTTTTTGTCTTGCTGCTTCCGTTGGGGTCACCGTTATGTTCACCAACAGAGTTTTCACATTTCAGGTTTAAAAGTGGCAGATGGTCGAACAGTAATAAAAGCTCGAGCATGACTGAACAGATGCAGGTGATGATAGAGGTGGTGTCTTTGGTGTAACAGCGTCGTGTTGTGCGGTGCGCTTGCGTGCATAAACCGACTGCGCATAATAATAGAGCGCATGAAAGGGGTTGCGAATTTAGCGTACTGAATTGTCCGCCATGAATTCTCAGTATCGCTTGCATGTATGAAGAAGGATGGTGACACCAGACAGCAGTCTCTAAAATTTAAACCTGCGACCTATAAACACGACCACGTCTGGTATATTTTGTGCTTGTGTACGTCATCGTGTCATACAAACAAAATGTCATGTAAATAAAATGTTACTGTCATTGATGACCGAGAAACGTACTAAGTTAAACGTGTCTCATTTATTCACACATTTTGTAAGACATTTAACAATCATATAAATATACGAGGGCGGTCCGATAAGTACTTAGCCTTACCGCCCGATGGCGCCACTATCGCAAGAGAAATTTACTATCGTGTAATACATTCTCGTAGACGGCTACTGTCGAAATTTCAGCCGAATCGGACTCGTAGTTTTGTTTTGACCGCGTGTGGAAGCGGGCGTGTCCGCGGATTTTAGAAAAATGGAAAAAGAGCAATATCGGTCGGTGATTCGATTCTTGTTTTTGGAAGGGAAATCGCGCAGCGAAATCAAAGAGCGCTTGGATGCTGTGTACGGTGACTCTTCTCCTTCGACCGTCAAAAATTGGTTTAACGAGTTTCAACGTGGTCGCACGTCGGTTTTTGATGAGCCACGCCCAGGTGCCCCGAAAACGGCTACCACGGAGGATAACATGACAAAAATCCACGACCTCGTATTGGCAGACCGCCGATTGAAGGTGCGCGAGATAGCTGAGACAGTAGGCATCTCAAAAGACCGCGTAGGTCATATCCTGCATGAAATTTTGGGCATGAGAAAGCTGTCGGCGCGATGGGTGCCGCGTTTGCTCACTCCGGACAACAAGCGCAACCGTGAGACCACTTCAGAGCAGTGTTTGACGCTGTTTAAGCGCAATCCGAAGGAGCTTCTGCGTCGTTTCGTGACCGTCGAGGAAACATGGATCCACTGGTACACACCAGAGACCAAGGAACAGTCGAAACAGTGGACTTCACCCGGCGAACGTGCTCCGAAGAAGGCGAAGACTGTCCTATCGGCCGGAAAGGTGATGGCCACCGTTTTCTGGGATTCACAAGGTGTGATCTACATCGACTATCTGGAGAAGGGCAAAACGGTCACAGGGCTGTACTATGCCGAATTATTGGGCCGATTCGACGCCGAATTGCAGAAAAAACGGCCCCATTTGGCGAAGAAAAAAGTGCTCTTTCACCATGACAACGCACCGGCTCACACCTCCGCCCTCGCCACAGTCAAATTGGTCGAATTGGGCTACGAACTGCTGCCCCATCCACCGTATTCTCCAGATTTGGCCCCGTGCGACTTCTTTTTGTTTCCAAACTTGAAAAAGTCACTCGCCGGACAGAAATTTGAGTCGAATGAGGAGGTCATCGCCGCCACGGAGGCCTACTTTGCAGACCTCGAGAAAACGTATTTTTCAGACGGGTTAAAGAAGTTGGAGCATCGCTGGGTCAAGTGTATCGAGCTAAAAGGAGACTATGTTGAGAAATAAATCGCCACTTTTCCAAAATTTTCGTTTTTCTTTTGTAGGCTAAGTACTTATCGGACCACCCTCGTATATATGTACATATATGTACATATATGTACATATATATACCGTATGTATCGTATATATGTATCGTATATATGTACATATATGTACATATATACGAGGGTGGTCCGATAAGTACTTAGCCTACAAAAGAAAAACGAAAATTTTGGAAAAGTGGCGATTTATTTCTCAACATAGTCTCCTTTTAGCTCGATACACTTGACCCAGCGATGCTCCAACTTCTTTAACCCGTCTGAAAAATACGTTTTCTCGAGGTCTGCAAAGTAGGCCTCCGTGGCGGCGATGACCTCCTCATTCGACTCAAATTTCTGTCCGGCGAGTGACTTTTTCAAGTTTGGAAACAAAAAGAAGTCGCACGGGGCCAAATCTGGAGAATACGGTGGATGGGGTAGCAGTTCGTAGCCCAATTTGACCAATTTGACTGTGGCGAGGGCGGAGGTGTGAGCCGGTGCGTTGTCATGGTGAAAGAGCACTTTTTTCTTCGCCAAATGGGGCCGTTTTTTCTGCAATTCGGCGTCGAATCGGCCCAATAATTCGGCAGTACAGCCCTGTGACCGTTTTGCCCTTCTCCAGATAGTCGATGTAGATCACACCTTGTGAATCCCAGAAAACGGTGGCCATCACCTTTCCGGCCGATAGGACAGTCTTCGCCTTCTTCGGAGCACGTTCGCCGGGTGAAGTCCACTGTTTTGACTGTTCCTTGGTCTCTGGTGTGTACCAGTGGATCCATGTTTCCTCGACGGTCACGAAACGACGCAGAAGCTCCTTCGGATTGCGCTTAAACAGCGTCAAACACTGCTCTGAAGTGGTCTCACGGTTGCGCTTGTTGTCCGGAGTGAGCAAACGTGGCACCTATCGCGCCGACAGCTTTCTCATGCCCAAAATTTCATGCAGGATATGACCCATGCGGTCTTTTGAGATGCCTACTGTCTCAGCTATCTCGCGCACCTTCAATCGGCGGTCTGCCAATACGAGATCGTGGATTTTTGTCATGTTATCCTCCGTGGTAGCCGTTTTCGGGGCACCTGGGCGTGGCTCATCAAAAACCGACGTGCGACCACGTTGAAACTCGTTAAACCAATTTTTGACGGTCGAAGGAGAAGAGTCACCGTACACAGCATCCAAGCGCTCTTTGATTTCGCTGCGCGATTTCCCTTCCAAAAACAAGAATCGAATCACCGACCGATATTGCTCTTTTTCCATTTTTCTAAAATCCGCGGACACGCCCGTTTCCACACGCGGTCAAAACAAAACTACGAGTCCGATTCGGCTGAAATTTCGACAGTAGCCGTCTACGAGAATGTATTACACGATAGTAAATTTCTCTTGCGATAGTGGCGCCATCGGGCGGTGAGGCTAAGTACTTATCGGACCGCCCTCGTATATATAAAAAGATATACGAACACATGAAGATGAATTTATATTCAACTTCTAATATACAAACGGAATACTAATAACTAAAGAATCAAAAATTTTTGTGCTTACATAATTTAAATAACGTTTCTGTACATTTAACATAAATTCATGGATTTGAGATTCCCTACGAGTGGGGTCCATCTGTTTCATCTAATTAGCTACAATCTTAAATGCTGCTCGTCCGTAGTACATTCAAATACGTTATCGACATGCGCACGATCTAGAAGAAACAAATTCGTTCAAATCATTGCACATTCGATGATGTGATTCAATGTCTCAAAGGAAATATCAGAGTTGCCATAATGTGAAGAGAAAATGAGGCAGATAAAAGTGACGTCGAGATACTTACGGCGCCGAAGCTGTTGAGAGACAAATCCATAAATTTGCCTGCGTTGATTTTCACAGGCGTGCTGGACACCGCGATCACTAGAACGAGACTGCGAGCGGTTTTATAAGGGATGCGATACCAATCGAGGGTACAAGAAGTGATGTACATCTTCGTGGTCTACAATTGTAACGGTTCGATCAACATGATTTCCGTACATACTTATTGAGTGAGAATCGCAGATCGATCAGTGAGAAGCTCGCCGATGAAGCACAGTATGAAAATGTTAAAGATAAACGTTACGAGAAGTATAGAATACGTAAACACAGACACAGCGTCGCTATCTTCCCATTCCTACAAAACACGCGTCGGTGATATTTTTCTTTGCACTTTCCTCCGCGCAGTAAACTGTATATAAACGTGATTTACTTTGTCTTCGTTTGAAATATTATCATCTCATTATTATGTAGCATACCATTATTATGTAATATCCAAGGAGAGACAGTATGAACGTGCACCCGATTACTTCTACCAGGCACATGTACTGTAGAATATATTCAACTTTACCTAAGAAGCTAGATGACATTAATGAGAATATTTGAATTATAATTATTTTTGCCCCTTATTCTCTCGCGTTAAGCACCGTATCGCGAGCTCCTTCGTTCACAACCTTCGCTCACCACTCGGCCGATCGCGATAAGGCATTGTACTATCTTTTAATCCTAATGTGTTGTCTCACAATAGCTGCCAATTTGCCGTTGGCCTTTCCCTCGGAGAAATGCTTCGTCAGTGTGAGGTCCTCCATTCTGGTGATAAGGATTTTGAACTGGCCGCAGGCATGCAGCACCAGTAAAGCCGCCAGGCTGCAGGCTCCGCTGGTCACGGAATACTGCATGAAGCCGGAGAGAAATTGTATGGTAAAGATGATCTCGTAAGCCGGTGTCTTCTGCGGATCGATGAATACGTAGTACTCGCTGAATCCCAAGTCTGATTGTCACGTTCTGCAGTGTGACGACAATACCGTTCGACAATGGCACGATAGTGCGATACGAGAACCCGCTGACATACACGAAGGCTATGCAGATGATCATCAAGCTTCGGCCAAATCTTGAGTTGTCTGTCATGATCCTACGATCCTCCGACAGGCTCACCTGTTTCCAGTCTTCCTCGATGTGTCTGATACAATCTTTGATCCGGTTATTCCAGCAGATCAGTACAACGTGCATAGCCATCAGGTAGTTGCACATGGGGCCGATTGCCTTGAGTCGACGGCGCGCTTTCAACTCTTTGAGGAATATCTTCAGCAGCCCCGGCACGAAGATGAAATAAAGCAGACCCTGGCACAGCACCCTCAGCGACTTCATTCAGACGAGCCTGAAAGCGGATGAGTCGCCGAACGATGGCCACACGTCGATCAAGTTCAGGACAGCTCGTGTCACTTGCACGATGCGTCTGATATCATCGTGATGCGGTCTGTTTATATGCATAGCTGCTCGGTCTGTTTAATCCCGAAGTTGCTGAAGGACTGGCCGAGCAGTATCATGCAGCGAAAGAACTTGCGTGCGCTTGCGTCTTCGACGCAGCTGCGGAAGAGGTGAGGGGCTGACTGTGATTTTTATTCACGTACATGATCTTTCTTCCTCTTTCGCGGAAAATCGCGGAAAACTTTGCAAACGTCGCAACTCGTCGCGGAAAAGTTTGTAAATGTTATAAATGGATAAATTGCGTATTCGTCGAGGAAGGGAGCATCGTGACGGGAAGCCTAGACGGCAGGATAATAGCAAGCATAAGAGAAAATAGCTAGAAGAAACCAATTGTAAACGATATATCGATCGTTTGATAATGGGACATTTATCATTCTACATTTGACGATTACTTCCCTATAAGAAGTCGAAGAAGAAATATGTACAGATCAGCATGGAACAGGTAACATTGTAACTTTTAAAGGTAACACTGTAATTTTTATAAGGAAAATTCATCATCTGTTTAAAATAGGTGGATCAGAAATTGGATAATTGGTGATGGCATACAAATAGCAGCATCGGTTAGTAGTAAACTGAATAAAAATCGTCCGAAATTAAACATGTTGATAATGTTCGCATATTTGATGATTAAAATACACTTCAGAGGCTTGGAAATATTTTATATCGCATACACTTAAAGGACGTATATGTAGATCTTGAAGAACATCTTGCAATGTTTTCAGGAAAAAATTCGTCCTGGAACAAGTAATATGTGCGAGTATACCGAGATCTAAGTCGATATTTATAATTAAGTTTTATATTTATAAAATCGTCTTTATGTATAAGTTCATCTTTAAATGCTCCGTAATAATAAAACGACTTGTGCAGCATCTAAAGCTGAACTTATGGCCGTTTTAAATATAAAATTCGACTATGAATACCTGCTCTAGACACGGGTTGAACTTGATTGATCATCGAAGAGGAAAGTTGGCGACGAGAGGTAAACTCGCTCGTGCTTGCGTGTCTTCAAAGATTTAAAATGATACGCATGGAAAAGCGAGAAAAAAGTTGGAAGAAGTAAAAGAACGGTAAAGTGTGCAAATAAAAGGACTCACCGAGGTTCGAGAATGCTTTCTACGAGAAGTATTTTTATCCGTTCCTATACGTCAACTTTTTAAACAACCAGGGGAGAGTTTGCCTCGATCTTTTCCTGTAAGATGATCTCTGACATATTCCTGTTCGTTGAAGCGGCATGTTTATATGTCGAAATGAATCAATAAGACATTAGAGCGCCAAAACACTTTGATCAGTGAATTAATTAACAGGTTATACTTGCGACATGTAGTATCATCTTTCAGGAAAAGAATATAACAAACGCGAAAGCAATTTATATTATATAACATTTATTATTTCAATGTATTTATTTCAAGATTAATTAATTAATATTTCTACGAAATGATATTCTACGTCTATACGAAAATATTCAAACAGATATTTTGTTATAATATTAGGACATTAAATTATTTACTCCATAACCTTCCGAATAAGATTAAAATACGTCACGGCCGTCTTAACGACCTAGAACATGATGTATCTTTATTAATTATATATTTTATATTTAAAGATGAAAGGCAATTAACTTTATAATGATTGTGTTTTGCAGGACTTTACGCAGGACAATACATAACATTACAAATATAACCGACGAATTAAGACATTATCTGTAATTATAATCTAATTGTCGATCATCATTAAACATGTTACTTACGTCACCGAAGGTTCTGATAGAAAGATCAACGAACTTCCCAGCTCGAAGTTTTGTCGGAATATTCGACATGGCTATAATCAAAATCAGTGCTCGCGCTTTCTCATCAGGAAGACGATACCAGTCCAGTGTGCACACCGTCATTGATAATTTCTCACCCTGGTTTAACAAGTCGCACGTATAAGAGGAGAAATCGAGGAAACAGCATTTATTCTTGCACTGTCTGTTGAATTCGTCAGAAATACCCTCGGCTTTAAATGAATCGACGACATGACGACAGACTTACCTTTGTAGAGAGCTGTTCCCCGATGAAGCAGAAGATAAAAATATTGAACCCAATTGACGTGAGTAGAATGAGATACGAGCCGACGGCTACAACATTATGATCTTCCCATTCCTATAAGGTCAAGGAAATTACATGCATGCATTTTGCGCAGCACTGGCATGCAACGAAACTTATATGTATAACCCCAGATCGCGCGAATCCTTATCACCCTACAATCATTTAGGCGCACCGTGATAATATCGTGTCCTAGGAGACATACGATCATCGTACATCCCAACAATTCCAACAGACTCGTGTGCTCCAAAGTGTTCTGCACCAATTGCAAGAAACTACAAAGGGACGCGCGCAAAATAGGCTTTTATTAGAAGGTTTCTCTGATCTCACATATTAGACAAGGGCACACTTTCATAAAGTGAAACATGTAATATGTTAATGTGACGTATCAGTTTTATAACGGTTGGCCATAATTCATACATTCACACTCTGACGCAAGTCACACAAGAATAATATAGATAGATGTGTAAAAATGTTATCGATAGACAAAGTGAACTTATACAGACGTAACAAATCTCACCCCCGCGTCCTGATCTGATATTCCACGGTCATGGCCAACTTCCTGTTCAAGTTCTTCACCTCCTGCTCGTTCACCAAGTTGTTCATTAACATCATCAGTATCTCCAGCTGCGCGCACATGTGCATGACGAAGAGCGCGGCGAGGCTGCAGATCGACACCGTGATGGTGTACTTGACGAAGCCGGAGAAGAACTGTATGAGAAAGATAATCTCGTAAGCGGGGCTGATCCGCCCGTCGAAGAAAATGAAGTAGCTCGGACACGGCAGATATCTGATCGTGATATTCTGATCAGTGACGAACTTTCCCTTGCTCAGCGGCACCACTGTGCGGAAATACAAACCGGACATGTACATGAATGCACTGCACAGTATGAGCAAGTTTCTCGCGGTCCTGGACTTGTTCAACATAAGATCGCGGGCGTTCGCGCTCGCGACATTTCGCCAATCGTTCTGCACTCGCATCAAGCAACTTTTCATTCGATTCCTGTTGAACACTAAGCTACAATACTTGAGCACCGCTAACGTCGTGAACATCACAGATGATATAAGCTTCAATCGAATGCGAGTGCGCTTCTCGACGATGATTACGTACAGAATCGTCGGGATCAACTCGCTACATAGAAGGAAGTAGCAAATGAGGATCAGCAAGATATTTTTGATATTTTCGATGAACGGGGCCTCTGCATGCATGCGTGGCCAGATACCCAATAAGCGACAGATAAAGCGATTTAGCTCTATCGTATATTTTATGTCGCTCTCGTAGTTTTTATTCGCGAACATTTTCCGAGGATTAAGAGACATGTACTACGCGATGTACTACCACCTTATTGTGCAGGACGTGATGTGCGTGATAAGACGTTCGTGATAGCAAATCGCGTGCTTCTTCATTCCCGGTCGCCGGGAATCATTTTTTAGTAGGAGCATGGCTCGGTACGCAAGTGCGCTTGCGTATCGAACGTTCGACCAACCACGTCAATTCGTAATAATCGTGCGTATATCCTAGGAAAAATGCTAGCGGAAATCTATTTATGTTCAAGGGCTCCCTATTGAGAATAATGGAAGGGTCAATACTCAGCGAAGAGAAGTATTGGCAATATAAACGTGGCATCACGCGAGCTTTGTAACTTCGCACAAACGATGATGCGTGCTATTCTATGAGAAAGGTATGTACGAGAAGATTTTATGCCGCGTATATTTACCGCACTAAAGTTTTATATTTTATAAATGTGTAGTACTACTTGTTTTTTTTTTCTTTTCATTTATATATGCCTGAGATGATGCTTCTCCGAGACACACGTACAGCTTAATTGTCGCAATTTCGACAATTAGCGTTTAAAAATGTTCAATTTGTTACTTGTCGAAGAATATTAAAATACGCACCGGCTGTTTTTACAGTCTAAAACATACGGTAATGCGACTTATCAATTCAATTTGCTTTTCACAAGAAGCTACAGATTAAATATAAATATGAAGAAAATTATTCAGGATAAACCAATTTTCTGAAATATGAACGATTCAGAAACCGATCGAAAATATCAGAATTCTGTTTAAGTTAATCAAAAATTTTGATTAAAAGATTTAAGCTGAATTCTAATAACTTTAACCGGAATTTCTGAATCTTTCATATTTTATTAGGAAATTTAATTTTATTTAACTAAAATAATTCTCTCCGTGAATAATTAGTCGAACATATATAAATTATAAATAATATAATGCAAATCATATATACATATATGGAGAAAGAAATTCAATTAAATTTCTATATGTCTGTTAAAATAATTAAACTTACTTATGTATATAAAACACTAACATTTATCTTTCGATACGATAGCTGCAAAAAAAAAAAATATTAACGGAATAAAATAATTATATACATTAGAAGAAATCCACGTCGTTGAAGTTTGGAGCGTTCTTGGAGCGAGAATTGAAAATAGCTTTTATTTAACAAAAAACCATTTAATATAAATATAAATACATATGAAAGATAAATTTGTGTTAAATATGACATGACATTATAAGAAAGATGTAATTCCCGAAAATTACGCACATATAATCATTCATACAGATTATAATTACAATATTTCCGGCACTCACAGCGCTCTGTGCCAAAAACTGACAATGCTTTCTCACTCTCTGGCATGTGGGAAAAAAGAAAAAAGTTAGTTTAATAGCAATATCGTCCCGGAACACTTTCGTTCTCCCCGAGAATTGTGTGCATACCACCACACTCAGACAGATTATAATTATTTCCGGCAGTCACAGCGCTCTGTGCCAAAAACTGGCAACGCATTTTCACTCTCTGGCATGTGGGAAAATAGAAAAAAATTAGTTTAACAGCAATATCGTCCCGGAACACTTTCGTTCTCCCCGAGAATTGTGTGCATACCACTACACTCAGACAGATTATAGTTACTTTCAGCAGTCATAGCACTCTGTGCCAAAAACTGACAATGCATTTTCATTCTCTGGCATGTGGGAAAAGAGAACAAAAACTGTTTAACAGCAATCGCGTCGCGGAATTCTTTTGTTCCGGAATATGACGAGAATGAAAATGTTCCGGGACGAAATTGCTATTAAACTGACTTTTTTCTATTTTCCCACATGCCAGAGAGTGAAAATGCGTTGTCAGTTTTTGGCACAGAGCGTTGTGACTGCCGGAAATAATTATAATCTGCCTGAGTGTGGTGGTATGCACAACATTTTCGGGGGGAACGAAAGTGTTCCGGGACGATATTGCTATTAAACTAACTCTTTTCTTTTTTCCCACATGCCAGAGAGTGAGAAAGCATTGTCAGTTTTTGGCACAGAGCGCTGTGAGTGCCGGAAATAATTATAATCTGTATGAATGATTATATGTGCGTAATTTTCGGGAATTACAACTTTCTTATAATGTCATGTCATATTTAACACAAATTTATCTTTTATATGTATTTACATTTATGTTAAGTGGTTTTCTGTTAAATAAAAGTTATTTTCAATTTTCGCTCCAAGAACGCTCCAAACTTCAACGACGTAAAAATCCCCACATTCAAATGCAGAAAACAATTGATACTTTTGAGGGGATATATAAAAACTACGAATAAAATTGTTTGCAAAATTATAGTTAAATGAATGCACTAATTTGCATCCATTTTCTTACGTCACCAAATGTTTTAAGTGAAAGAGCGAAGAAATTTCCAGCGGATACCTTGATTGGAGCATTAGACACTATCATCAGTAGCACAACATAACGTGTTTTTGTATCCGGAAGACGACACCATTCAAGTTTGCAGGATACAATGGCTACTTCCTCTATGTGATTAACATTATAAAACGTACATAGATATACGCACGAAGTTTGAACGCATATCCATTGCCGATACTTGGAAAAAAAGCGTAACTCGTGTGTGTATATACGTATATTGTATATGTATGTGTATTGCAATTTTCCGAAATACTTAACCATCATGTTCAACACAATATATTCGCGCAATCATATATTACATATATATATCATATCTATATGACATAGAATTATGATGAATATAAAATTCACCGGACAAGCCAATGGTCTGATGGTGATATTCTCACCAATGATAATCTCACCTTGAGATAATGGCAAGATTATTCGAAACATAACTGTACCAGTGTACATGAAAACTGCACAAATTGTAACTACGATCCTTCCTGCTTTTGCGCTCTTGAGCATAATGTTTCGCGCGTCCACACTAAAGACATTCTCCCAATCTTCCTCGACGTGCTTCAAACACTGTCTGATGTGATCATTACGAGACAGAAAAATACTATATTGCATGACAGTCATGAAGACGTAGAGGAGAAGAGGAGTTATTCGAAGTCGGACGCGCGACGATCTCTCTAGAAGCCAAAAAATAGTACCGAGTATACTGTCGCAAGTAA
This sequence comes from Harpegnathos saltator, assembly GCF_003227715.2. Classification (NCBI taxonomy): domain Eukaryota; kingdom Metazoa; phylum Arthropoda; class Insecta; order Hymenoptera; family Formicidae; genus Harpegnathos; species Harpegnathos saltator. The sequence goes on from NW_020229890.1 coordinate 1,350,839, forward strand.
GAAGAACGTAGGAGCTAAAGATTACAGAGAGATCGTAAACTTTTCGGAATATAGATCGCTTTCCACTGACCGATGGCCAAGCGCCGATTGCAAGCATGATATTGCGGGTTGGTTGCATAACGTACACGATATCGTCTTGGCTATGGACGTTTCGCGACATTTCTCTAAGGACGTTGATGAACGTTTTGCGATACTCACGGTCTTCATCCGTTATGCTACCTACTGTTAATGCGAAATTCAAACGCGAGCTGAACTGCGACTGATTATGGAAGCGCAAAGTTGGCCGTGAAGTTAACTCCATTGCTCGTGTACGCATGCGCGCTTTAAAAATGCAAGTGTTGCTTGAGCGGAGATTGAAAACAGCAAACTTTGTAGAAGAAATCGCAAGCCCTGAAGGACATGATCATTTTTTCAGGATAGTTATTCCTGTCCGCCGGTGTACGATGACCTTTGCGACAAACAAGAAAATCGTAGAGTTTAACTTTGTTCCTTTTTGCTTTATAACTCGCGACCACAACGTTGACTGGGAAATAACAGTTTTGATTGCACCAGATGGAGTACTATTTGCTCAATTGCTACAAATGTGCTCGTGGCAGTCAATCGGAATAGCAAGTTTTCCCTTTCTCATGGATACATGAAGTTTGAATAAAGTTTCGCATCATCAGCTGAATCATTCGAAGATAAATGGCATTTTTTGTTTGTTATTTCAACTTTATTTTTACTTTAAATGTTTATTATATATTTAGTCTGTTTGCAACTATTTTTCCATAAAAAATAGTTAAACATGCGTAGTACTGAATACAGTAATTGTTAGTCGCACGTGCAAGTAATAATATTGAAATATTAACGTATGTCATAATGTAGATTTAACGGTCAAAATTTAATGCATGCATTCATTGATACGTTTCTAACAACAATATTTAACAACACATATATTCACTGTCTTACCTTATTAATGAATCATTTTTTATTACCAAAGTCGGGCTCCGTATCTTCACGCATCCTTAAAAAGAGATTGACAAACATTTCAAAATTATGTTTGTCAGGGAACTCAACGTGATAATGGTTAAGCATTATCATATCCAGAAGATGGTATCAGTATAAATGCTGTCAACTAATTTCTCTTCTAAATTTTCGAGCAACTTTCATCCAGTCAGTCTGAGCATATCTTGATACACAGCTTGCACATCAAATGATTAAAATGTCAATCAATGTCGAATAAAACGATAAAAATGCATTCAATATTCTCAGCAAGATACGAAGTACATTCTACGTTCCAACATCTATTATTGTTCTAACAAATGGGAAATTTCTCTATTGAAAAAAATGAACGGGACAATGTTGGTAATGGGTAACTTTGCATAAATGGTAATGTAAATTCTATTTCTATGAGAGATATATATTCGAGAAGACTTCATGTCGCAAGTGTTTATATACCGTACTAAATCTTTGAACTTTATAAATATATACTACTGATTTCTTTCCTTCATATGTATATTAGACGATGCTTCTTCGCGATGTATATAAGGCTTACGTTGCAGTTTCGATAATTAGACTTAAACACATTCAGTCGGTTATATTTCGGAGCATATTAAAGTATGCTCCTGCCGTTTTTATAGCCTAAAACATACAGTAACACGGCTTATTATCTCAATTTATTCTCGATATAAAGCTACAAATTGGATACAACTGATTAGTCAGACACAAAAATTATAAATAGCACGGTGCAAGCCGTATATAGAAGAAAGAATTTAATTAAATTTATTTATGTCACATCTGTAAATAAATGAACATTAGTAATATATATATATATATATAAATATATAACATTGGTATGTAGAATTCAATACGTGATAGCTGCAAAGAAAATTAAATTAACATGATAGAATGGTCATATGTTCCAGCAGAAATCTCCACGTTCAGATGTAGAAAAAATATCAATACCCTTCAGAGTATATAAAAATATTGAATAAAATCTTTTGCAAAATTATGGATGAAAAAGTGCACTAGTTTTGGCCCATTTTCTTACGTCACCGAATGTTTTAAGTGAGAGTTCGAAAAGATTTCCAGCGGATATCTTGGTTGGAGCATTAGACATGATCATTAGCAACACGATATAACGTGCTTTTTTATCCGGAAGACGGTACCATTCAAGCTCGCATGATGCAGTTGCCACTTTCTCGGCCTACAATTATGCAACACAAGTACACAAGTACACAAAATCCGAGTGCATCATATATTCATTAAAATCATTTTAAAAAAAGCGAGCAACGTAACATATGTCACGATTATTTTTCAAGTATTTCGTATGTAATTATAATTCATCACATTTTTAAAAGTCATATCACTTCTACTATATAGAATAATAATTTAATATTATAATATAAAATATCTTTTATATATTACCGAACATGTTAAATCTTACTTGTTCGGTAAGTTGTTCACCGGTGTAACAATACATAAATAAATGAAGTATCAGATTTCCAACGCATAACAAATAAACGCATAATGCTGCTGTATTGTTACTTTGCCATTCCTATAAATATAACATTTCCACCAGATACTTCCAATTTCCCTCCGTAAATGCGTGCATATTAATGCTATTATATTATACTCTGTAATATCTCAAATTTCTAGACTTACAATTATTATAAAATACATTACAATACAAAGAGTTATCGTGTTGACCATTATTTCCATCAGGAATATCTGATGGAGCGTATGCTGTACCATTCGCAAGAAACTAAAACATAATTACTAATGACGTGAAATCATTACTCGACACGAGGGCGAATAAAGTATAAAAAAATAAACAACTGTAAACTTACCCGCGTACCCTCACTTGATGCTCAACTATATCGGCCAATTTTTTATTCACTTCGTATTCCTTTTGCCATCGTTCTTCGACTAGCCTCGTCATTAGATCTCTCAAAATCCTCAGTTGGCCAGAAGCATGGATTACAAAAATAGCTGTGAGGCCACACGCACCTGTCGCGATCGAGGCTGTGATCAATCCGCTAATGCATTGAATCGTAAAGAATATTTCGTAGATAGGTGTGATTTGCACGTCGATGAAGACGAGGTAACTGGGACAGGCCAAGGGCCTAATAGTAACGTTTTGTTCCGTGACGATGTCTCCTTGTGATAAAGGGAGAATCGTGCGAAAGAGAACGGCACCGCTAAACATGAAAGTCGCACACACTGTGACTAAACGCTTGGCAATCCTCGCAAATTTCAACATCATGTTCCGTACGTCCGCGCTGAGAATATTTTCCCAGTCTTCCTGAACGTGTTTCAAGCACTCTCTGATCTGATTATCACGAATGATAAAGATACCGTACTGACTGACAGTCATAGTATCGTAAATGAGGAAAGGAATCATTTGAAGGCGGGTGCGAGTGTCACCCTGCGTCAGCCAATATAGGAAGCCAGGAATTAGGTTGCACGTGAGGAGAGTGTAAGAAATGGTAATTAGCAGGAACTTGTAAACTTTTCCGCACAAAGTTTTCTTCCGACTAATAGACGGCCAAATACCAAATATGCTCATAATATTACGCGTTGGTCGTGTGATGTACATAATATCGCTCAGGGAATATTCGTTACGAGGCATCTCGTTAAGAACTTCTAAGAACGCTTAGCGACACTGTCGTGCTTCATTCAAAGTACCCTTCTATGAGCGATGTCATATCTAGACGCGAGCTACATTACGACTGAACGTTGAAAAGTGAAGCAGATCGTGAAGAAAACTCTGTGGTCGCATGCACTTGCGTTGAATTAAAGATTCAAATACTGCATACGGAAGACAAGTCGAAAGCAGAGAAGTTTGAAAGCGGAGTGGATAATCGAAGGTCGGGATTGCTTTCCATGAAGGGTTTGTCATCATTCTCAACATTTATTGATTTTTCATAGGAATAGGGACATGTTATGTTGTACTGAGCAAACACTTTTTTACCGGAAAAGCAAAACAATATTTTTCCGCAAAGAAGAAATATTAGCGATTAATTTGCCGTGATATGATGAAGCTTTTATATAGTATGAAAATAATATGTAACTACAATTGTAATATAATTAGATAGTATTAATTAGATATAATAATAAAAATAATAATATTAATTAAACTATAATATGATTATAATACTATAAACTATTTCCTATAAATATTAAGTTTCTTAGGAATATTTATCACAGCGTTGTCGTGTATTCCAAAGAGACAAGATAAGAAACAGATATTAATCTCAATTCAAAATTTTCCTTCTTATTTTCAAGCAGCTGACATTCAGTCTGAGCATAAAAATTGACATAATCATGTGATTAATAAGTAGCTTATCAAATGGATCGTTAAAAATATGCACGTGGCGACGTAAAATCTGTTTATAATTTAAAGATTATTTATGTTATAACGAACAGGGCATTTTTTTGTGGGAAACAATGAAAGTATCAATCCCACGAATTAGTTCGACGAAAAAGAAATATTCGCAATATCATATATGGAACGCGATATCATGCAAAGTCTTTACATGCTAAAACGCTGTTGGCAATGTGTATCTATGCACAAACGACGATGCAAATTGTTCTATAAGAGAGGTATATTCGAGAAGACATGTCGTATGTATTTATATCGCACTAAATTTTATATTTTATAAATGTATACTACTCCTTCTACCACTCTTTTTCCTTCTATTGCTATTTCTCCTACTACTATTGTTGTTACTATTGTTGTTTCTATTGTTCTCTCATTACATATGTATCCGGGACGTTGCTTCCCTGAGATACAAATACGTCTTATGTCTCAATTTCGACGATTAATATTTGGAAACATTCAGTCAGTAAACACTTCGAAGCATATTAAAATACGCTCCGGCTGTTTTTATAGTCTAAAACATACAGTAACGCGGCTTATTATTTTAATTTGTTCTCGACAAACGGCTGCAAGTAGGATATAATTGTTTAGTCAGACATAAAAATTATAAACAATATAATGCACCCATACATAGAAGAAAGAATTTAATTAAGTTTATTTATATCACATCTGTAAATAAATGAACGTTAATAATATATATATATATATATAATATATATAATATAATAATATATATATATATAATATATATAATATAATAATATATATATATATATAATATATATAATATAATAATATATATATATATATAATATATAATAGTGGTATATAGCATTTAACATGATAGCTGCAAAGAAAGACAAATTAACACGATAAAATAGTTACATGCTCTAGAAAAATTTTTCTACATTCAAATGTAGATTAAAAGATTAATATTCTTTTTGGTATATAAAAATATAAAATAAAATTGTTTGCAAAATTATGGGTAAATGAGTGCACTAGTTTGGATTCATTTTCTTACGTCACCAAATGTTCTAAGTGAGAGATCAAAAAGGTTTCCAGCTGACATCTTGGTTGGAGCATTAGACATAATCATCAACAATACGATATAACGTGCTTTTTTGTTCGGAAGACGAAACCACTCAAGCTCGCAAGATACAATGGCTACTTTCTCTGCCTATGATTAATATTATAAAACACACATAAATGTATTTATAAAATCTGAACATTTCAAATTCTCATTAACGCTTTCGAAAATTTATCTCGAAAAGAACACTAAACACAAAATGTACACATATCCTGCGCTTTTTTACAACTTTTTAGTCTTTAAGTTTGACATTTATCATTATATGTTTATACTTTTAAATATCATAAATCTCATTTATTAGATGGAATAATAATAAAATATATTCTCCTATTATACGGAATCATAATTAGTAGCTATACTAAAAAATAATGTTTTGCAACGTCGAGTGTAATTAATCTTGAAAAAGATCAAAATTAATTGCCATGTATTTTCGTCATTTCTTTTACTGTCAGCCATGTTATTAGATAAAACAATATATTTTTGTATTTTCGAATATTCTCTAACATCCCTATAGAACATAGAACGTAGAACATACCTCTACAATAAGTTGTTCACCGGTGTAACAAACCAGAAATAAATGAACTGTTATATCTCCAGCACTAAATAAATAAACAAATACTCCAGTTATATTGGTGTTCTGCCATTCCTATAATTACGATGTTATCACCAGTCGTTTTTAATTTTTATTTGTAAATGCTAATATATTAAAATTACTCTCTACTCTATATTTTCTCAAAATTCTAAACTTACAACTATTATATAATACATCATAATGCAAAGACTTAACGTGTCCACCATTATTTCTATCAGAAATATCTGCTGCAGAGTGTTCTGCACCATTTGCAAGAAACTAAAATATAATTACGTCAAATAACATAAAATCATTATTACAATGTAAGGGCGAATAGAGTTCGTCGGAAATGAATATCGTATAACATTTATAAGAAATGACACACAATTTCTAATCACTTATGTCATACATTAAATCAATTAACATACAAAATTTATAATCAACATTAGAAACATCTTTATACTGCAAACTTACCTTCGCATTCGTACTTGATGTTCGATTATATCAGCCAATTTATTATTAACCTCGTATTCCATTTGCCATTGTTCCTCGACCAGTCTCGTCATCAAATTCCTCAAGATCCTCAATTGGCCGGAAGCGTGGGCCACAAAAATTGCAGTGAGGCCACAAGCACTTGTCGCGATCGCGGCTGAAATTACACCGCTGAAGCATTGAATCGTGAAGATTATCTCATAGACAGGCGTGATTTGCACGTCAATAAAAATAAGGTTACTCGGACAGGACAAGGGTCTGATAGTAACGTTCTGCTCTGTGACGATATCTCCTTGTGACAACGGAAGGATTGTCTGAAATAGAATAGCACCGCTAAACATGAAGGCTCCGCATATAGTGGCTAGATGCTTGGCAATCCTCATGAATTTCAACACCATATTCCGTATATCCGCGCTGAGAATGTTCTTCCAATCTTCCTGAACATGTTTCAAACACTGTCTGATCTGGTCATCACGAATTATAAAGATGCCATATTGACTGATGGTCGTAGCGGCGTACATAAGAAAAGGGATCATTTGAATACGCGTACGCGCGTCACCCTGTATGATCCAATAGAGTAAGCCGGAAATGAGGTTGCACGTGAGAAAAGCACAAAAAATGGTAATTAGCAGGAACTTGTAAATTCTTTCGCACAAAGTTTTCTTTCGGCTAATGGACGGCCAAATACCAAGTACACGCATAATAATGCACGTTGGTTGCGTGATGTACATAATATCGCGCGATAAGTATTCGTTATGTGACATCTTGTTGGGAACTTCGAGAAACGCTTCGCAACACTGTCGTGCTTCATTCGAAGTATCCTTTTACTAGCGATACGATACCTAGAGGCGAACTACATCACGACTGAATGTTAAAGAGTGAAACTCATCGTGAAGTAAACTCGCTGGTCGCATGCGCTTGCGTCGAATTAAAGATTCAAATACTGCGTGCGGAAGACAAATCGAAAGCAGAGAAGTTTGAAAGCCGAGTGGATAGTCGAAAGTTGGGATAGCTTTCCATGAAGGATATTCTCATCTATCAACGTTCATTGATCTTTGTAAGAAATAGAGATATATTCTGAGTGAACGTTTTTCTTCTGATATACTGAGTGAACGTTTTTCTTATTTAACATAGTAATTATTAAGTATTGTGCTATTCGAAAGTGGTATCTGGACAAAGTTAGTGCTATCAGCATAATCCTCTCTATTCAATTTTCAAGCAGTTGACATGCAGTATCTCTTGATACAAAAATGGGCTTCAATCCATCATTCATCAAGTGATCAGCAAGTTTCTTATACCAAATAAATCGATAAAAATAATATACGTTTAATATTATAAGGGATATTTCGTTATCGGAAATAACAAATGTATGTCAATGTATCGCGAAGAAGTATTAGCGATTTCAATGCATTGTCATGCGAGCTGTTTACTTATTAAAATGAAGTTAGCAATGTAGCAATGTATATAACTTCGACTAAACGATGATGTAACTTGTCGTATAAATAGGTATTAGACAAAACTTTATGTCGTATCTATTTTATATAATGCAGCACTAAATTTTTATATTTTATAAATATGTACTACCGATATATACTACTGTATGTGTATGTTTTTATACATGGAGATGACAATATTCCTTCAAGAATCGTATATAGAGCTTCTTTAACAGTACTTTAATGGGCTGTATATTTAATGTATATTTAATGGGCTAAGACTTCCCTGGACGTTTGCACTTGTCCAGGGAAACGATATTAATGTTAATAAACATTTCTTTCACATTCTTTCCTCGCTATGTTATATTTAGTTCTGAGATACTTTATGTTTTTCGTATTAAATTATATTATATGTAACATTACATTCAGCTGCAAGGAGAACTATCAGACATCAGCAATAGTGTCAAATTTTGATATAGTAAGTGTTAAAACTTTGTTGAAGCTCAGTATACAATTTACTTCAGAGTTCCTCTGATTCCATCTTAACGCATTCATTCGATTACATTTCGGAGCATATTAAAGTACGCTCCAGATGTTTTAATAACCTAAAACATTCATTTAACTTATTAATCACTTCGATAATCCTCGCTTTGTTCTGGATAACGATCTAATATTTGAAAGTGTTCCCTTACATCACCAAACGTTTTCAATGACAGCTCCACGATCTTACAAGCAGAGATCTTTGGTGGATAATTGGACATTATCATCAGTAAAATGACGCTGCGCATTTTTTTCTCCGGAAGATGATACCACTCGAGCTCACGGGTTTCAATCGCTACTTTCTCCGCCTATTAATAATTTATCACAAATACGAATCAACAGTAATAAAATTTGCGACAAAGTTTTATACGCTATTTCAAAGATAGTGCTAGAAACAATTTCCCTTTTCTGCTATATAAGATCTATCAAAATATTAATAAGATACATCGATATTTTCCCAAAATATTTCATATTTATCAATATAAAATGCAAATTATTCTTCACTTATAATAATAATTTTAACGAAATATTCACATTAAAAAATAAAATATCTCTCAAGTAAAAATAAATTTTGTCAATTATCGTACGTTATATTTTCGTCGTTATATCTACGTTTTATCATCATCTCCTTTATTATAGATCAAATATCAAACACATGTAAAAAATACCTGATCATTCAGTTGTTCACCAGTATAGCAAAAGAGAAATATATGAATTATGATGTTTATAATACTGCACGCATAAGAGCATACAATCCCAGGATTGCTGGTATCCCAATCCTATAAATATATTCCTATAAATATAGTAATTTTCATGAAACATGTAATAATATCGACAAATGAGATAATACAAAATAACTGTTTACAAGTATATCGCCGTAAACAATTTTAAATTTACCAATCGTATAAACATTTGATAAATTGCCGATCTTCTAATTTATACCAAATTTGTATCATTTCTTTTAATATTATACTCCGAAACATTAAAATTTTTCATCAACTTGTAAACGTATACGAACCAATATTGCAAAATACAGCAAAAGGCAGATGGTTAAAGTATCCACCATTATTTCTGCCAAACATATTTCCTGCATGGTGTATTGCACCATCTGCAGAAAACTGGAATATGATTACTAATAACGTTATATCGTCCCTATCTTAATCAAGAAAGACGGGTATCCCAAAATCAAAGAAATACAACATATTACTGTCAAAAGTGATAGAAACACGCGCAGCGAGGCCTTTTTTTGAACAAATATGTATTAAGTCAGCCGACATACATTGGAAAAAAATGGAAACTAAAACATGTGTCAAATGCAGACTTACCTATGCACTCTTACTTGATGTTCAACCACTTCACTTAACTTCTTATCCACTTCTTCCTCCTTCTGCCACTGTTCTTGGACGAGATTCTTCATTAAGCAGATCAAGATCTTCATTTGACCACTGGCATGTTCCACAAAATATGCTAGAAGACCGTACGTGCTCGTCGTAATCGAAACTATAAGGAGTCCCGTTAGAGATTGAAACGTAAATACTATCTCGTAAAAAGGGCTAGTTTGCACGTCAATAAATAAGAAATTCACAGGACAGGCCAAGGGTCTGATCGTGACATTCTGATTCGTGACAATGTCTCCTCGCGACAATGGCAAGATTATTCGATACATAGCTACACCACTGTACATCACGACACCACAGATCAAGATTAGAAGCCTCGCAGCTTTCGCGCATCTGAACATGATATTTCGATCGTCCGTACCGAAAGCATTCCGCCAATCTTCCTCGACATGCTTCCAGCATTGTCGAATGTTATCATTGCGAGATAAAATAATATCATATTGAAAGGCACACAAAAATACGTAGAGGAGAAGAGGGATCAACTGAAGTCGTATACGTATTGATTCCTCCAGTAGTAAATAAATGATACCGGGTATAATTTCGCAGGCGAAAAGCAAATTGGAGCTAAAATTTAAAAAAAAGTTGTAAACTTTCTGGAACATGGATCTCTTTTCGCTTCTAAATGGCCAGACCCCGATTGCGAGCATGAGATTGCGAGTTGGTTGCTTGACATATACGATATCGTGTCGGCTATGTACATTACGCGGCATTTCTTTATTAGACTTTAACAATCGTTTAGCAATACTCGCTGCGCTTATCCGTTGTGCAAGCTACCGTTAGTAAGAAATCTGAACGCGAGCTGAATTGCGACTGGTCGTGGAAGCGCAAAGCTTGCCATAATGTCAACTTTATTGCTCTCCTACGCTTGCGCGCTTTAAAAATTCAAGCATTGCGTGCACGGGAACGTTTGCAATAAAGTTTTTGAATGAAATTGTGAACTCCGAGGAACGAGATTCTCTTCCGTAGAATCCGTAGAATCCGTAGAAAGTAATTTTTCACGGAAAGCAGTAAAATCATAATGTTTAACTTTGCACCCTTTCTCTTTCGTAACTCAGGATCGTAACAGTAGAATACTTTTATATGTTTAACTGCTACAAATGTACGTACTAATCGAAATGAAAGGATTTCCTTCATACGAAGAAAGTTAGTTGAATAATTGCGGAATAGTACGTTAAAGTTAATTTATGTTCTATTGATTTAACAATATATTCGACCAAACGATGGTTTAACTTGTGATATAGATAAGTATATTAAAAAAAAACTTTATGTCGTATCTATTTATATAATGCAGCACTAAATTTTTATATTTTATGAATATATACTACTGATATATGTGTTTTTTTATACATGGAGATGACAATGAATCCTCCAAGAATCGTATACACAAAGCTTCAATAGTACTTAATATTTAATAGGACTCGCTTGTACTGGTTCATGGAAACGTTATTAATGTTGCATTTCTTTCTGAGATAGTTTATGTTTTTCGTATTAAATTATATTATATGTAACATTACATCCAGATGCAACGAGAACTATCAGACATTAGCAATAGTGTCAAATCTTGACGTAATAGCTGTTAAGGCTTTGTTGAAATTTAATATACGATTTATATCATAGTTCCTCTAATTCCATCTAAAACGCATTCATTCGATTACATTTCGGAGCATATTAAAGTACGCTCCAGATGTTTTAATGACCTAAAACATTCATTTAACTTGTTAATCACTTCGATAATCTTTGCTTTGTTCTGGATAACAATCTGATATTTGAAAGTGTTTTCCTTACATCACCAAACGTCTTTAATGACAACTCCACGATCTTACAAGCAGAGATCTTTGGTGGATAATTGGACATTATCATCAGTAAAATGACACTGCGCATTTTTTTCTCCGGAAGATGATACCACTCGAGCTCACGGGTTTCAACCGCTACTTTCTCTGCCTATTAATAATTTATCAAAAACGGTAATAAAATTTGCGACTAGGTTTTATACGTTATTTCAAAAATACTACAGGACAGTTTCCCCTTTTTATACAAAGTCATGCAAAGTTATACAAGGTTTGTCAAAACATTAATTGAATGCAATATTTTGTCCAAATAATATAATAAATAAAACGTCAAAAGCATTGTAGACTCATTCAATGCAAGTCTTTCCACCCTTTGTAACAGAATTGCAAAGTAGTTTTAGCGAGTCTCTTCGTAGCGTAGGTCACTGTTCAAACATTGTATATAGTTTATCAGTCTACCCTGAATCCTTCAACTTTTACTTCCGAAAGAAAAAAAATATGCATGGCTGATCATATATGGATAGCAAGACTGCAATAGCATTAAATTAAATTCTTTTGCATGAAATTTACTAGCTGTTAACATCGATACATTGTCATAATGTCATGAGAGTAAAACAACAATAAACAGTTCCAAAACTTTTTAGTTGCTTGTGCATTATGTTAAAATAAGTGAGTTGTAACTTGTATCGAAGAAGTAATGAGAATACAACTCGCACATCTATGCAGCCGTAATTTCGCAATGCTTTAATCTAATGCGTTAATCTCTATTTCTTTCGCAAAAAATCGATATTTTTCTAAATTACTTCATATTTATCAATATAAAATACAAATTATTTTTCATATAAAATAATGATTTTAATGAAATGTGCACATTAAAAAATAAAATACTTCTCAAATAAAAATGAATTTTGTCAACTATAGTACGTTATATATCTTATTTTAATCTCTATTATTATTATAGATCAAACACGTAAAAAATACCTGATCATTAAGTTGCTCACCAGTATAGCAAAAGAGAAATATATGGATTATGATGTTTATAATACTGCATGCATAAGTGCAAATAATTCCAGGATTGCTGGTATCCCAATCCTATAAATATATTCCTATAAATGTAGTTTTTATGAAATGTAATGTAATTTTCATAAAACATGTGCTATTATCGACGAATGAGAAAATAACTTTTTGTATCATTAGCATCGTCGTAAAAAAATTTAAATTTACCAATCATATAAATATTTGACAAATTGTTGATCTATTTTATGTCAAATTTGAATCATTCCTTTTAATAATATACATCGAAACATTACAATCGCTTTTTTATCAAAATCAACTTATAAACGTATACGAACCAATATTGCAAAATACAGCAGAAGGCAGATGGTTACAGTATTCACCATTATTTCTCCCAAACATATTTCCTGCATGGTATATTGTACCATCTGCAGAAAACTGGAATATGATTACTAATAACGTTATATCATCACTATCTTAATTTAAAAAAGCAGGAATTCCAAAACCAAAAGAACACAACATATTACTATCAAAAATGATAAAAACACGTACGATGAGATCTTTTTCTGAACAAATATGCATGAACAAGTTTGCCAAAATACATCGGAAAAAAATAGAATGCAAAACATCTGTCAAATACAGACTCACCTGTGCACTCTTATTTGATGTTCAACTACTTGAGCTAACTTCTTATCCACTTCCTCCTCCTTCTGTTCTCGGACGAGATTCTTCATTAAGCAGATCAAGATCTTCATTTGACCACTGGCATGCTCCACAAAATATGCTAGAAGACCGTACGTGCTCGTCGTAATCGAAACTATAAGAAGTCCCGTTAGAGATTGAAACGTAAATATTATCTCGTAAAAAGGGCTGGCTTGCACGTCGATAAATAAAAAATTCACTGGACAGGCCAAGGGTCTGATCGTGACATTCTGATTCGTGACAATGTCTCCTCGCGACAATGGCAAGATTATTCGATACATAGCTACGCCACTGTACATGAGGACACCACAGATTAAAATTAGAAACTTCGCAGCCTTTGCGCATCTGAACATAATATTTCGATCGTCTGTACCGAAAGCATTCCGCCAATCCTCCTCGACATGCTTCCAGCATTGTCGAATGTTATCATTGCGAGATAAAATGATATCATATTGAAAGGCACACAAGAAAATGTAGGGAAGAAGAAGGATCAATTGAAGTCGTATACGCACTGATTCTTCCATTAACCAATAAATGATACCGGGTATAATTTCGCAGGCGAAAAGCAAATTGGAGCTAAAATTTAGAAAAAGGTTGTAAACTTTCTGGAACACGGGTCTCTTTTGGCTCCTAGATGGCCAGATCCCGATTGCGAGCATAAGATTGCGAATTGGTTGCTTGACATATACGATGCCGTCTTTGCTATTTACGTTACGCGGCATGTCTTTATTAGACTTTAACAAACGTTTGTCAATACTCGCTGCGCTTATCCGTTGTGCAAGCTACCGTTGGTAAGAAATCTGAACGCGAGTTGAATTGCGACTGGTCGTGGAAACGCAAAGTTAGCCATAATGTCAACTTCATTGTTCTCCTACGCTTGCGCGCTTTAAAAATTCAAGCATTGCGTGTGTAGTAACGTTTGTAGTGAAGTTTTTGAATGAAATTGTGAACTTCGAGGAACGAGATTCTCTTCCGTAAAAAGTAATTTTTCGCGGAAAGTAGTAAAATTATAATGTTTAACTTTGCACTCTTTCTCTTTCGTAACTCAGGATCGTAATAATAGATTACTTCTATTGTTTAACTTTCTTCTATTGTTAGCTTTCTTTGTTTAACTGCTACAAATACATGTGGCAATCAAAATGAAAAGATTCCCTTCATACGAAAAAAGTTAGTTGACTAATTGCAGAATGGCACGCTATAGTTAATTTATGTTCTATCAAACAGAATAGTCCTCTGTAAATAAGGATGATCTGATGTTTCGCAAAGTCGGAGGCAGATCAATATGGGAAAGAAATATTAGCTATGTAAACGCGAAGTCAAGTACGAACTTTTTATTTACTGAAGTATTGTTGACATATAACTTAACACAAACAATAATATAAATTGTTCTATAAAGGAGAATTAATTTGAATGGATATCATGTCGTATACATTTATAAACTTATATTAAATTTTCTTGCTTTGTAAATAAACTACGTATGCGTGTATATATGTATATATTTTTATGTACTCGTATGACAATATTTTTCCGAGATATAAAAACAGCAAGCTTCAATAAAGCTCGTATATTTACTTGGGCAAAATAGCTTGCAATAAATCTTAGATAAGCAACATTAATTTTTCAATTTTTCATTTTCTGTTTCGAATGTTACTTTTACTTGCGTAAGTAAGTTTACTCGTTTTTCTAAATTTCTTTTTTATCCTTATATATTATATGATCATTTTATTGATCCTTTGTTTAAGTTTGCTGTTCGTGTTATATTTTTGCGGTGATTTAAGATATCCCAACGATATAACAAATTCATTCGGTTACACTTCGAAGCACATTAAAGTACGCCCCAGACGTTTTAATGATCTAAAACATTCATTTAATTATCTGTTAAACGTTTCGGTAATACTCGCTTTGTCTCGGGTTAGAATTTATGTCTGTCTAAAAGTATATTCTTACATCACCAAACGTCTTCAACGATAGCACCATGATCTTGCCAGCGGAGATTTTAGGCGGATAATTAGACATAATCATCAATAAAACAATGCTGCGCATTTTTTTCTCCGGAAGATTATACCATTCAAGCTCGCGGGATTCAATTGCTACTTTTTCTGCCTATTATTAATTTATCACATACACATAACTACTGCCTATATATTATTAATGTGTCACAAACTTTAAATTTGCAATTTCAAAAGAAGTATAAGGCACAGTTTGTCCTTTTTTCTATGGTATGTCAAGAAAGTAATGAGACAATTTTTATTTTAAGAATACTACAGAATAACCGCTTAAAACAACATAAACTCATTCAATGGAACATTTCTCAGACACAAGATGCACTCACTTATGTCAGTGAATTTTCCATAATTCGTAGAAATTTTTTAAAGGATCTTTCGTTGTTTTATTTGTATTTTATCGGAGCTTTATTTTTTAATTTATCGCTCTCAAATCGTTTTCTCAGACACATTTTCCGATGTATTTATTGATTATCACTGAAGTTTTTCGGAATGATATTTATACGCGCATTCTTTATGTTAAATCGTCTGTAAAGATCCTATGCACATAATAACAATTCCAATATAATTAATAAGTCACCATTCACTAGTCCCTATTTTATGAAAGTTCTTATTATTCAATTTCTTATTTTATTTTATCAAGAAACTATAGCATTGCCAATTCAAGAGAAGAAAATTATTACTTTTCCGACACACCTCGCATTTCTGCTTATAAGACACACGATATTTATATTGTATTGATATATAATGATATATGACAATATAATGATAACTTTAACAGAATAATTGCATTTTATTAAATGCGAATTCTTTTGTAGAAAAAATGAATTATGTTAACTGTGAAATAGTACATCCTGTCTTTATCTCTGTTATTATATCTCGAGAGTTAAGCACGTACAAAACGTACCTGGTCGTTAAGTTGCTCACCGGTGTAGCAAAACAGAAATATATGGATTGTCACGTTAACAATGTTTAACGCATAAGAGCCTATAACTCCAAAATTATGAGAATCCCAATCCTATAAATATATTCCTATAAATTTAGTAATATTCAAATAACTAATATTGACAAATCACTTGGTTTCAACTAAGTTTCGTTAGTGCAATTTGCTTCATCATGAAATATTTAAATTTACTAATTCAACAAACGTTGGATAAATTGACTGAATTTTTTTTTCCGATTCTTTTTGTATCATCTTTTCCTTTTCTTTAATTATATTATTGTCGATACATTCGATTACTTCTATTTAAGTGAACTGATAAACAGATACGAACCAATATTATAAAATACAGAAGAACGCAGATGGTTAAGGTACTCTCCATGATTTCTATCAAACATATTTCTTGCATAGTATACTGTACCATCTGAAGGAAACTAAAATGTGATAAAATAATATCCTAATAATATAAAAATCATAAATAATATGTAATAAAGTAATATTGTCTCTATCTGGACTAAGAAAAATAGAAAAAATGCAGTAATGGAAAGTAAAAAATATTAATATATGAAAATGACAAAATATATAGTACGCACACATTTTTGTTAATAAATATATATTATAGTAATAAATTACTATTCAGTTGGAAGTGTGTATGTGCGTTCGATATATACATATATCGGAAAATGAGAAGCATCACCAACATTTATAACTCATATTCTTACCTGCGTACTCTTATTTGATGTTCGACTACTTCAGCTAATTTCTTATCAATTTCATGCTCCTTTTTCCGTTGTTCTTGGACAAGACACTTCATCAACCAAATCTGGATCTTCATTTGACCGCTGGCATGCTCCACAAAATATGCTAAAAGGCCGTATGCACTGGTTGCAACCGAAACTATAATAAATCCTGTTATTGCCTGGAATACAAAGAGTATCTCGTAGAAGGGACTAGCTTGTGCGTCGATGAACAAAAAATTCACCGGACAGGCCAAGGGTCTGATTGTGATATTCTGATCGGTTACAATCTTTCCCTGAGACAAGGGCAATATTATGCGAAACATAATCGATCCAGTGTACATAAGAGCTGCACAGATTAGAATCAGGAATTTAGCGGATTTTGCACCCTTGAACATAACATTACGCGCGTCCATGCTGAAAACATTTTCCCAGTCTTCCTCGACATGCTTCCAACATTGTCTGATTCTACCATTGCGAGACAGAAGGATATAATATTGAATGACAGACATGAAGACATAGAAGAGAAGAGGGCACATCTGAAGACGCATTCGCGCTGATTCTTCCAGGAGCCAATAAATGCTACCGGGTATAAACTCACAGGCCAATAGAAAATTGGTGCTAAAGTTCAGGAAAAGGTTATAAATTTTTTGGAATACGGACATCCTCCCGCTCCTGGGTGCCCAGACACCCACTGCGAGCATGAGATTGCGAGTTGGTTGCATAACATATACGATATCGTTCTGAGTATGTACGTTTCGCAGCATTTTTTTACGGATTTTAACGAACGTTTCACAATATTCACTAGCTTCATCCGTTGTCAGCTACTGTTGATGTAAAATCTGAACGCGACCTGAATCACGACTGATCGTGGAAGCGCAAAGTTGGCCGTGAAGTTAACTTCAGTTGACTTTCGTACGCTTGCGCGCTTTAAAGATTCAAGCGTTGCGTGCGGGGGATCGTCAGCAGTGAAGTTTCCAAACGAAATCGTAAATCCCAGGAGACGGGATTGTCTTCGATGAAAACTATTTTTGCCCGATCGTGTTCGTCGACCTTTGCAACAAACGGTAAAGTTGTAGTATTTAACTTTATTCCTTTCCATTTTGTTACATTCGCCTAGAAGTAACAGTTTTTTATTACCTCAAGTAGGGTTCTTCAATTTGCTCAACCGCTACAAATAGCACGTGGCAGTGAATCAGCATAAAAAGATTTCTTTTGTACAGGGAGTCACAGTTGAGTAACTTTCAAATCATATGTTTATCTGAATCATATGGTTCAGATATATGGACAGTAAGCTTCAATAAAACTTACATTTACTAGGAAAGCTAGCAATAATTCGAGATAAATAATATTAATCTTTTTATTTTCCGTCAATTTCCATCTTGAACTTGTATACGATGTTGCATTTTATCTGAATAATGTCGGTATCTTCTATATTCAATTTTATCATATAATATTATATCCAGATACAACGAAAACGATCGACAACTATCGATGAATTTTAATATAGTCATAGTTAAAAAATCGTTAAAGCTTACTACACTGTTCACTTCGTAGTTCTTTTGATTTGACCTAAATCCTTTCACTCGGTTACATTTCGAAGCATATTGAAGTATGCCCCAGATGTTTTAATAATCTAAAACATTTATTTAATACACTTGTTAATTTTTTAAAAATTTTTGTTTTGTTCTGGATAAAAGAAAAAGAAAGAGAATCTATATATTTTTAAATATCTGCTTACATTACCAAACGTCTTGAATGATAACTCCATGATCTTGCCAGCGCAAATCTTCGGTGGATAGTTAGACATTATCATCAATAAAATGACACTGCGCATTTTCTTTTCCGGAAGATGATACCATTCGAGCACGCGAGATTCAATTGCTACTTTTTCTGCCTGTTATTAATTTGTCACAAACATATTACAATAGCGATACAATTTCTAACAAATTTTCTTTCGCTATCTTAAGGGTAGCGCAACGAAGAGGAAGAAACGCAGTATTCCTCCTTTTCTATACAAGTTGTGTCAGAAAGTTAATGAGATATAACATTTTTACTTTTTTTTTTACTAAACGAGACAGTAGTAGCCATTTATTTCTAAAATATTAAGTAAATTTTTTTATTTTCCTCTGTTAACTATATAGGAGATACATATTTTCTATGAACAATACTACGAGAATAAAATAATGATAATCGTATTCTTTTTATTTGTTCATGTCTTATATTTAAATTAACGAGTTTTATCTGATACCGAAAACAGAGTAAGAGCGCAATTCTTTCGACGTAGTCACGGTTTGGTAGTATTTTCAATCGACAAGAAAAAAATCAATATATTTCCAACACATCTTCTACTTATTTGTATAAGATACAAATTATTCTCCGCATACAGTAATGACTTGAAGTATGTTTTAATGTCTTCATTTATAAATAAGACATCCCTTACATAAAGTAAATTTTTTGAACTATGAAACATTACGTTTTATTTGCATGCTCTTAATTATAGGTTGAATATTAAATGCCTATGGAACGTACCTGGTTGTTAAGTTGTTCACCAGTATAGCAAAAGAGAAATATGTGGATTGTAATATTAATAATGTTAAATGCATAAGAACCTACAACTCCAAGATTTTTAATATCCCAATCCTATAAATATATTCCTATAAATGTAGTAATATTCATGTAATTGATATTGGCAGCAAATGAGACAATCCAAAATAAATTTATGTTAGTATCACTCATATCATCGCGAAGAAATTTAAAGTTATCAAGTAAATAAATTTTGGAAAAACTAGAACCGACTTTCTTTTTACAATAAACATATCATTCGTTACATTTTTTTATTAAATATGGAGATACATTAAATTTGCATTTCATTCAAATCAACTGATGAATTTATACGAACCAAGAGTGTAAAATACAGCATAAAGCAAATGGATAAAGTATTCACCACTATTTCTACCAAACATATTTCCTGCATGGTGTATTGCACCACCTGCAGAAAACTGAAATATAATTACTAATAACGTTATGTCTTGATCAAGAGAAACAAAAATTTTAAAAATGGAGTAAAAATATTAATATCGAAAATGGCTGAAACTTGTATAGCAACATGAATTATTTTTATATTAATAAATTTAATTTAAATTAGTTAGTATATACATTACAGAAAGCAGGAAGACACAAAAGTTTATTAAGTTATAGACTCACTTGTGCACTCTTATTTGATGTTCAACCACTTTAGCTAACTTCTTATCTATTTCCTGCTCCTTTTGCCACTGTCCTTGGACAAGATCCTTCATCAAACAAATTAGGATCTTCATTTGACCGGTGGCATGCTCCACAAAATATGCTAGAAGACCGTATGCACTCGTCGTAGTCGAAACTACAAGGAATCCCGTTAAAGATTGGAATGTAAATATTATTTCGTAAAAAGGGCTAACTTGCACGTCAATGAATAAGAAATTAACTGGACAAGCCAACGGTCTGATTGTGATATTTTGATCGGTGATGAGGTTTCCTCGCGACAATGGCAAGATTATTCGATACGTAGTTACGCCAAAGTACATAAGGACACCACAGATTAAGATTAGGAGCCTTGCAGTCTTCGCACATCTGAACATAATGTTTCGATCGTTTGCGACGAAAACATTTTGCCAATCTTCCTCGACATGCTTCCAGCATTGTCCAATATTACTCTTGCGAGCCAGAATAATATCATATTGAATGGCACACATAATGGCATAAAGAATAATAGGTGTCACTTGAAGTCGTACACGCGCTGATTCCTCCATTAACCAATAAATGATACCGGGTATAATCTCGCAAGCGAAAAGAAAGTTCGAAACCAAGTTTAAAACGAAATTGTAAATTTTTCGGAACAAAGATCTTCTTTCGTTGCTGGATGGCCAGACCCCAATTATGACCATGAGATTGCGAGTGGGTTGCTTGATATATACGATATCTTCCTGACTGTATAGATTTCGCGGCATTTCTTTATGGACCCTGACAAACGTTTTGCGATACTCACTGGCTTCATCCGTTATGCAAGTTAACGTTAATGAGAAATCTGATCGCGAGTTCAATTGCGACTGGTCGTGGAAGCGCAATGCTAGCCATAATATCAACTTTATTATTCTCCTACGCTTGCGCGCTTTAAGAATTCAAACATTGCGTGCGTGAGAACGCTTGCAGTGAAGTTTTCGAATGAACTTGTGAACTTTGAGGAACAAGATTCTGTTCCGTAAAAAATATTTTCTCGCGGAAAGCAGTGAAATCATAATATTTACCTTTGCATTCTTTCTTTTTCGTAACTCAGGATCGTAAGATTGACTAACGTATAATAATGCTACAAATGTATGTGACGATCGAAATGAAAAGATACCCTTCATACGAAGAAAGTTAGTTGAATAATTGCGGAATGGCACGCTAAAGTTAATTTATGTTTTATCAAACAGAATAGTCCTCTGTAAATAAGGGTGATCTGATGTTTCGCAAAGTCGGAGGCAGATCAATATGAGAAAGAAATATTGGCGATGTAAACGCGAAGTAATACATGAACCTTTTACATACTGAAGTATCGTTGGTGATATGTAATTTGACACAAACAATAACATAAATTGTCCTATAAGGGAAATATATTCGGATGAATATCATGTTGCATTTACTTATACACATTACTAAATTTTCAATTCCGCAAGTAAATACTATTCATGCGTATATGTATATATGTATATATTTTTATATATTTATATGACAATATTTCTCTGAGATATAAACACAGCAAGCTTTAATAAAGCTTTTACATTTACTTGATCAAAATAGTTTGCAATAAATCTCAGATAAGCAACATTAATCTTTCTATTTTTCATCATTTTCTGTTTGGGATGTTACTTTTACTTGCGTAAGCAAGTTTACGCGTTTCTCTATAATTCTGTTTTATCCTTAGATACTATCTGGTTTTCTTGTTGAGCCTTTATTTAAGTTTGCTGTTCATGTCATATTTTTGCGGTGATTTGAGATATCCCACCAACATAACAAATTCATTCGGTCACATTTCGAAGCATATTAAAGTACGCCCCAGATGTTTTAATGATCTAAAACATTCATTTAATCATCTGTTAAACGTTTCGGTAATCCTCGCTTCGTCCTGGATCAGAATTTATGTCTATCTGAAAGTATCTTCTTACATCACCAAATGTCTTCAACGATAGCACCATAATCTTGCCAGCGGAGATTTTAGGCGGATAATTAGACATAATCATCAATAGAACTATGCTGCGCATTTTTTTCTCCGGAAGATTATACCATTCAAGCTCGCGGGATTCAATTGCTACTTTTTCCGCCTATTATTAATTTATCACGTAAACATAACTACCGCCTATATATTATTAATGTGTCACAAACTTTAAATTTGCAATTTCAAAAGAAGTATAAGGCACAGTTTATATTTCTTTCTAGGGTATGTCAGAAAAGTAATGAGACAATTTTTATTTTAATTAAATACTATAGAATATCCGCTTAAAGCAACATGGACTCTTTCTATGGAACATTCCTCAGACACAAGATGCACTCATTTGTGTTAGTGAATTTTCCATAACTCGTAGTAACTTTTTAGAGGATTTTCGTTGTTTTATTTGTATTTTATCGGAACTTTATTTCTTTATTTATCATTCTCAAGTCGTTTAAATGTTTTCTCAGACACTTTTCTTCGAAGTATTTATTTATTGATTATCACTGAAGCTTTTTAGAATGATATTTATACGCGCATTCTTTATGTTAAATCGTCTGTAAAAATCCTATGCACATAATAACGATTTCAATATAATTCTAATATAATTCATAAGTTATCATTCACTCGTTTAAATTTCATTTTATGGAAGTTCTTATTTCTCAAGTACTTATTTTATTTTATTGAAAAACTATAAGCTCCGCATTGTCAATTCACGAAAAAAATAATCATTACTTTTCTGATGCCTCGCATTTCTCCTTATAAGGCATACAATATTTATATTGTATAATAATAATTTTAACGTAAGAATTGCATGTTATTAAATGCGAATTCTTTTATACAAGAAATAAATTATGTTAACTATGGAATAGTACATCCTGTCTTTATCTCCGTAGCTCGAGAGCACGTGCTTAAGCACATGCAAAACGTACCTGGTCATTAAGTTGCTCACCAGTATAGCAAAACAGAAATATATGGATTGTCACGTTAACAATGTTTAACGCATAAGAGCCTATAACCCCGAAATTGTGAGTGTCCCAATCCTATAAATATATTCCTATAAATTTAGTAATATTCAAATATAATAGATATTGAAAAATCACTTAGTTTCGCTAAGTTTCGTTAGTGCAGTTTGCATCATCATGAAACATTTAAATTTACCAAATGAACAAACAAATTACTGAATTTTCTTTTTTCCGATTCTCTCTGTATTATTTCTTCCTCTTCTTTAATTACATTATTGCCGAAATATTCGATTTACTTCTATTCTATTTAAGTGAACTGATAAACAGATACAAACCAATATTACAAAATACAGAAGAAGGCAGATGGTTAAGGTATTCACCATGATTTCTACGAAACATATTTCTTGCATGGTGTGTTGTACCATCTGAAGGAAACTAAAATATGATTACTAATAAAGTAATGTCGTCTCTATTTAGACCAAGAAAAATGGGAAAAATGAAGCAATAGAAAGTAAAATATGTTAATATATGAAAATGACAAAATATATAGCACGCACACATTTTTGTTAATAAATATATATTGTATGAATATTAATAAATTATTATTCAGTTGAGAGTGTGTATGTGTGAGAAGAAAAATGAGAAGTATCACCAGCATTTATAACTCATATTCTTACCTATGTACTCTTATTTGATGTTCGACTACTTCAGCTAACTTCTTATCAATTTCATGCTCCTTCTTCCGTTGCTCTTGAACGAGGCACTTCATCAACCAAATCTGAATCTTCATTTGACCACTGGCATGCTCCACGAAATATGCTAAAAGGCCGTATGCACTGGTTGCAACCGAAACTATAATAAATCCTGTTATTGCTTGGGATACAAACAGTATTTCATAGAGGGGACTAACTTGTGCGTCGATGAACAAAAAATTCACCGGACAGGCCAAGGGTCTGATTGTGATATTCTGATCAGTTATAATCTTTCCCTGAGATAATGGCAAGATTATGCGAAACGTAATTGACCCAGTGTACATAAGAGCTGCACAGATTAGAATCAGGAATTTAGCGGATTTCGCACTCTTGAACATAACATTACGCGCGTCCATACTGAAAACATTTTCCCAGTCTTCCTCGACGTGCTTCCAACATTGTCTAATTTTACCATTGCGAGACAGAAGGACATAATATTGAACGACAGACATAAAGACGTAGAGAAGAAGAGGGCACATCTGAAGACGCATTCGCACTGATTCCTCCAGTAGCCAATAAATGCTACCAGGTATAAACTCACAGGCCAACAGAAAGTTGGTACTAAAATTCAGGAAAAGGTTGTATATTTTTTGGAATACGGACATCCTCCCGCTCCTGGGTGCCCAGACACCCACTGCGAGCATGAGATTGCGAGTTGGTTGCATAATGTATACGATATCGTCCTGAGTATGTTCGTTTCGCGGCATTTTTTACGGACTCTAACGAAAGTTTGAAAATATTGACTAGCTTCATCCGTCGTGTAAGCTACTGTTGATATGAAATCTGAATGCGACCTGAATCACGACTGATCGTGGAAGCGCAAAGCTGACCGTGAAGTTAACTTCAGTTAGCTCTCATACGCTTGCGTGCTTTAAAAATTCAAGCGTTGCGTGCGGGGGATCGGTAGCGGTGAAGTTTCCAAACGAAATCGTAAACCCCAGGAGAAGGGATTGTCTTCGATGAAAGCTATTCTTGCCCGATCATGTTCGTCGACCTTTGCGGCAATCGAAAAAGTTGTAGTGTGTGACTTTGTCCCTTTCCATTTTATATTTCACGATTGTTACATTCGCCTAGAAGTAATAGCTTTTTATTACCTCAGATAGGGTTTTCCAATTTGCTTAACTGCTACAAATAACATGTGGCAGTGAATCAGCATAATAGGGTTTCTTTTGTACAGGGAGTCACAGTTGAATAATTTTCGAACCATATGTTTAACGAACAGGAACATTCCCCTATTGGATACAATAAAAAGGTCGATATGTCGCGTAGAACACAAATATTAACGACATAAATGCGATGCTAGTAGTGAGGTATATTCGAAAAGACTTGATGTCACATATATTACCGGACTAAATTTTTATGTTTTAGAAGTATGTACTACTGATAGCTTTTTTTATACATACAGTTGATAATAATTCCCCCGAGATACAAATATGTCAAATTTCAATAAAGTTTTGACATTTACTAAGCCAAACTTCGCTTTCTTATTCTTGAATTCGTATTGCTCGCTTTGTTGCACTTTTATCCTGAGACGTTTGTTACACTTTGTATGTTACGTTCCATTATATATTATTCAAATATGATTATAATAATTGTAGAAACCAATTTAGAGTTTTTTTGCAGTAGTTCCATCGAATCCTTCAGACTTTCTTGTATCGTAACATTCATATTAAAATGTTATACGAATTTATCAATGATACTATGAGAAAAGAACTCACTATATAAAAAGTTACATAATGAAAATAAAACTTTCATTTTTAATGAATGAAAAAGACAAATTTATTTAGAAATAATCTGTGATCGTTACCGAAGGCTTTATATATATATTTATATACTTATGTATATATTTCACAGATAAATATATAGATAATATATACACACAAATTTCTGCAACTTGTTATCCTATATGACGTTATTATTTTCTACGCAATACATTAAGCGTCTAATTGAACTTACCAAGATTTCTAAATGTATTTAAACAAGATTAGCAAATTATATTTTTGTCTCGGTAGTTACTAATCACTCGGAAACCGTACAAAGAAGGTTGAAATACACGACGGCTGATTTAACCACCTAAAACATTTATTATAAATATTTTACACCAATTCATGCTCTTATTTATTGTCTGTGAACTACATGTCTGTTTAAAAATAAATTCGGACAATGTCGCCCTTAAAAAATTAATATATACTTCTCTTACATCACCAAAGGTCTTGAAGGACAAGACGATAAATTTGCCCGCTGTGATCTTTAACGGAATATGCGATATAATTATTATTAGTACCATGTCACGCGTTTTTCTTGATGGAAGACGATACCATCCTAACATATGCGTTTTCCAAGCAACCTCCTCTGACTGTTACAATAAAATAATGTAATGTTTATTGTTTATTTACCCGATGTTTTGCTCTTGTATCGTGTTTAAACATTATTTCAATATCCTCATGTACTTTCTAACACCGTGCCAATTAATACATTTTAGTGATACATATGATTATTCCAAAGTGATAATAAAATTGAATAGACATACAATATGTACGCGATCCACTTACTGCCTCTGTGACATGTTCACCGACGTAACAGAGAAGAAAAATATTAATCGCATCGGAAACCAGAACAATGAAAAAGGTACACGTATTTGCGGCATTCCCAACTCGCCACTCCTGTGAGTTTAATATATATTCAACAATCGTATTCCTGACAAATCGCTGGTGATAGAATTCTTAATTTTATACGAATGTCGTATGAAGTAATGTGTGCATAGTGCATAGCGTGCGCATGATGAAATGGAAAACTTTATTCACCATGACATGATCTGAACGTGCTGCCTACCATAAGAATACAATATCCTACAAGACACATCATTATAGTAGAACCCAATATCTCAAACAAACTACTGTGTCGCATCGTGTCTTCTACCAGATACAGAAAACTGAAAGCGACGTCAGTTATCGTTAATACGTAACTGTTAGGAAAAAAGAGGAAATTCAAAAAAGGAAAAAAAAGAAAAAGCAATACGAACTTGACAAAGCAAAAGTCTCACTTTCGTATTCTTATCTGATGCTCAACGACCATCGATAACTTCTCGTTCACGTTTTCCTCTGTACAGATCTGCTCACTGACAAGCTCCTCCATCAACATCATCAAGATCTTCATCTGTGCACACGCGTGCATGACAAGGAGCGCGATGAGGCCATATAACACAATCGTCACGGAGTACATGACAAATCCACTGAAAAGCTGCAACAGGAACATAATCTCGTAAGCCGGACTGCGCTGCTCGTCGAACACAATGTAATAACCCGCGTAAGCCAGCGGCCTGAACGTGACATTCCCATCGGTAAGCACCCTTCTACTTGTTAACGGCACGACTGTATGGAAGGACAGACCGGCACAGTATAGCATGATACAACAGACGGTAAATACATTTCTTCCTATCTTTGCCTTCTCGATCATAATTTCCCTCGCGCTCGGCAAAGCGACGAACTTCCAGTCGTCTTTTACGTGTCTCAGGCAAGTCTTGAACTTGTTTTCGTAAGTGATCAGAGTGCCGTATTTAATGAACGCGACGAACGAGTAAATCACAGGTTCGATCGTCATCAATTTGGCATGTGGCTCATCCTCGCTGAAGAATACAGAATAGAGGAACCCGGGAAGGACTATAATGCACACGAGGAGGCAGCACAGAGTGATCAGAAGTATTTTGCCCATCATTTCAAAGGTTGATAGATCTCTCTCGAGCAGAGGCCAAATGCCAAGTATCCGTAGAAGATATTGTACCGGTTTCATGACATACTTTATGTCTTGCTCGTAACTCATATTTATATGCGCCTGCGGAAGGTGTCTCTCCATAGTGAATGGAGAGGAAAATTTCCGAAAGAATTGGAAAGCGGCTTGTAATTTTCAATAACAAATAGAAATATATTCCGATGATGCTTCGGGTGCTTCAGGTGCTCACAAGCCGAGAGCTCGCTCACTACTGACTAAGAACTCGCGATAGAAAAAAACTGGGAATGACTACGGGGATGCAGCAGATCAAAGTAGACATTGAATCGATTGATGCGAACATGCGAAATCAAAAGCGCTTGCGCGTTTCAATCTCCAATGCCTCAAGTTTCCATGAGTAAAAACGAACTCACAACCATCTGTTACAATGTATACTATTCCTGTTTCAAACTTGAACTCTGATGCGAGAGTTAACTTTGTAACTGATGAGAAGTTTTCTCCCCTACGGAGAAGAGACTGGAACAAATACTCTATTCAAAGCAACTTTTCAGTGCTTTTATCGTTTACATGTACGTTGTGGGGTTTTAGTTACTAATAATTTACTCGATAACTCTGAAGTTAAACTTAACCCTTGCACATTCGTGGAATCAAAAGTCACCCCATGAAGAACATTTTTATAAATATCTCGCAACATTACAACCGTGTACTTGCGTTCTTTCATGTAATCTGTTTTCATTATCATTGCTAGCCGATGTTGAACGCACAGTCTGTTGCGGTGAACATATATTAGATAAATAACCGTTTGGCGTCATTATTGACCGCACGTTTGTAGTTACGTGGTTTTTCTTCAATTTTAGTGTATAATTATTATTTTCCTTTCATTTTCGGCATAATAAGCCACCTTCATATTCCTAACTACCGCGTTTACTACACAATATACCCAAGTAGCACTATCCATGGAGGTACATCTATTCTGGTCAAAAATAGAATAAAGCGTTACCAGGTAAACCTATTTCGTAAAGAAGAAATCCAAGCAACAAGCATTGTCTTTCAAGATCGATGCTCCCCTATCATTATAGCGGCCATTTATTGCCCATCTAAGCGCAATATAAAAGAAGAATATTTCATCAATTTCCTCAAAATTCTAGATCATCGTTTCATGTAGTCGTTGGCGGCGACTAAAAAATCAAGTATATATTTTGGAGATCGCGACTGATTCTACTTAGGGGTTGCGAACTTTTTAAAACAACTGAAATAGTCTTGGTATTGTATCTTCGAGACACCTTACACATTGGCCTTCGGATATAAGGAGCACCTCTGATCTAGTTGACTTCTGTGGTACCAAAAGCATTCCTAATAATTACGTCACATACAAATTTTGCTTCGAATTGTCTTATATGACCATACGCCTGTAATTATTGAATTAACTGAAAAAATTATGATGTAGCCCAAAAACTGTACCTTACAAGAGAAAACTAATTGGACTCTATTCAAGGACATTATTAGTCAATCCCTTGATTGTAATATAAATCTCAAAACTGGAAATAATATAATTAAAGCAGCAGGGCACTTTACCGTCACGATTCAAAATGCTACTTGGGAAGCCATTCTCATTTTCCCGAAATTAAAATAGCGGATGTAAAAATATTATATTCCAAGACCATAGTTGAGAAGGTATCTAAAAAAAGACGTTTGCATAAATTATAGCAATAGACCAGATGCCTCTCTCTAAAAACTAAATTAAATTATGCCATCAAAGAATTTAAATGTCTATTAAGCAACGAAAAAAATAATGGTATTCAAGCTTATTTACAGAAGATTTATGTCACGGCTGCAACAGATTACTCTGTGGAAAGCTACTAAGACACTAAAACAACTGGTAACAACCTCCCCGCTACTGCATAAACCAAATGGAACATGGGCTCGAAGTAACGAGGTAGAAGCAACATTTGCTAACCACCTAATCATAGTTTTCTCACCATATCCATATGAAGGCCCAACTGATCACAGGACTAAAGTCTTGAATACACTTGATAAGACTCCCATCTTAGAGACTGACAGTAGAAGTACAATGTTAGACATAAAGTTAACTTCGTTGCTTAATACGCTTGTGCGTTTTAAAAATTCAAGCGTTGCGTGCGAGAGATTAGTATTAAGAATTTGTAAACATCGAGGGACAAGATTGCTTTTTATGAAAACTATTTTCGCCTGATGACGTTCATAGACTTTTGTTATAAACAGGAAAATTGTAATGTTTAACTTTGTCCTGTTCCCTTTTGTATCCGACGATCGTAACTTTCGATCAACGTTCACCTAGAACTAATAGTTTTGGTTATATTATGTGTAGTCCTTCTACTTATTCCACTGCACACACATATGTGTGACAGTAAATCAATGTAGAAGTATTTCTTTCACACGCAGAGTCATAGCTGAATAAATTTTGAGTCATATGTTTTGTATAAAGTAAATTTCGCCCCATCGAGAACAATGAGGAGACAATAAAAAAATGTGTAATGAAATTTTAGTAATGCGAATGCGACATGCCCTTTACGCGTTGAAATTTTGTTAGCAAAATATAATTTGATATACGCTGCAATATAAATTCTTTCATGAGAGAAGTATATTTGAGAAATATTTTGCGAAATTTCACGTCGCATATTTCTATAGATTTACACATCATATTAAAATTTTATATTTTATAATTATGTTACTAATATTATACTGATATTTTTTTCTATATATGCAGCTAAGACAGTTTCTGCAAGATATGCATTTAATATACAAATTTCAAATCATTTCAATAAAGCCTTTACTTATGTTTATGAGATTACTACTTTTGCAGTAGTTCCGTCGAACTTTGCAGACTTTCTTCTATCATAACATTTCATGTTAAAACATTATACGAATTTATCGATAATACTATAATAAAAAAACTCACTATGTTAAAAGTTACATAATAAAAACCTTTGTTTTTAGCAAATGAAAAAGGCAGGCTTATTTATAAATAATCTATGACCATTACTGAAGGCTGTATATATATTTATATCCTTATGTATATATTTCATAATAATTCATAGATAAATATATAGATAACATATACACACAAATTTATGAAGCTTGTTATCCTGCATGACGTTATTTTTCTCTAAGCAATTTAAGCACAATCTAAACACATTAAGTTTTTAAATTGAACTTACCAAGATTTCTAAAAATATTTAAACAAGATTAACAAACTATATTTTTGTTTCGGTAGCTACTATTCACTCGGAAACCGTGCAAAGAATGTTGAAATACACAACGGCTGATTTAACTACCTAAAACATTTAATATAAATATTTTACACGAATTCAGGCTCTTACTTATTGTCTGTGAACGACACATCTGTTTGAAAGTAAATCATACTTTGGACAATGCCGTCATTAAAAAATCAATATATACTTCGCTTACATCGCCATAGGTCTTGAAGGACAAGACGATAAATTTGCCCGCTGTGATCTTTAATGGGATATGCGATATAATTATTATTAAGATTATGTCACGCGTTTTTCTTGGTGGAAGATGATACCATCCCAGCATATGTGTTTTCCAAGCAACCTCTTCTGACTGTTACAAATAAATGCGATATTAAAATAATGCGATGTTTATTGTTTATTTACTCGATATTTTGTTCTTGTGTCGTGTTTAAATATTATTTGAATTACCATATTCTCATGTACTTTCTAACACCGTGCCAATTAATACATTTTAATGACACACATGATTATTCCAAAGTGATAATAAGATTGAATAGACATACAATATGTATGTGATCCACTTACTGCCTCTGTGATATGTTCACCGACGTAACAGAGAAGAAAAATATTAATTGCGTCAGCAATTAGAACGATGAAAAAGGTACACGTATTTGCGGCATTCCCATCTCGCCATTCCTGTGAGTTTAATATATATTCAACAATCGTATTCCTGACAGATTGTTGGTAATAGAATTCTTAATTTTATGTGAATATCGTATGAGATAATGTGTGCATAGTGCATAGCGTACACATGATGAAATGGAAAACTTTATTCACCATGACATGATCTGAACGTGCTGCCTACTATGAGAATACAATACCCTACAAGACACAACATCAAAGTAGAACCCAATATCTCAAACAAACTACTGTATCGCATCGTGTCTTCTACCAGATACAGAAAACTGAAAGCGACGTCAGTTATCGTTAATATGTAACTGTTAGGAAAAAAGAGGAAATTCAAAAAAGGAAAAAAAAGAAAAAGCAATACGAACTTGACAAAGCAAAAGTCTCACTTTCGTATTCTTATCTGATGCTCAACGACCATCGATAACTTCTCGTTCACATTTTCCTCTGTGCAGATCTGCTCACTGACAAGCTCCTCCATCAACATCATCAAGATCTTCATTTGTGCACACGCGTGCATGACAAGAAGTCCGATGAGGCCATATAACACAGTCGTCACGGAGTACATGACGAATCCACTGAAAAGCTGCAACAGGAACATAATCTCATAAGCCGGAGTGCGCTGTTCGTCGAACACAATGTAATAACCCGCGTAAGCCAGCGGCCTGAACGTGACATTCCCAAGCATCCTTCTACTCGTTAACGGCAACGTATGGAAGAGCAGACTGGCACCGTATATCACGATACAACTGACGGCAAACACATTTCTTCCTATCTTTGCCTTCTCGATCATAATTTCCCTCGCGTTCGACCAAGTGACAAACTTCCAATCGTCTTTTACGTGTCTCAGGCAAGTCTTGAACTTGTCTTCGTAAATGAGTAGAGTGCAGTATTTAACGAATGTGACGAACGAGTAAATTACAGGTTCGATCGTCATCAGTTTCGCATGTGGCTCATCCGTGCTAAAGAATAAAGAATACAGGAAACCGGGAACGACTATGATGCACACGAGGAGGCAGCACAGAATGATCAGAAGTATCTTGCCCATCATTTCAAAGGTTGATAGATCTCTCTCGAGCAGAGGCCAAATGCCAAGTATCCGTAGAAGATATTGTACCGGTTTCGTGACATACTTTATGTCTTGCTCGTAACTCATATTTATATGCGCCTGCGGAAGGTGTCTCTCCATAGTTAATGGAGAGGAAAATTTCCGAAAGAATTGGAAGGTACTTCCACGGCTTGTAATTTTCAATAATAAATAGAGAGATATTCTGACGATACTCCGGGTGCTTCAGGTGCTCACAAACCGAGAGCTCGCTCACTACTGATTAAGAACTCGCGATAGAAAAAAACAGGGAATGACTACGGGGGTGCAGCAGATCAAAGTAGACATTGAATCGATTGATGCGAGCATGCGAAATCAAAAGCGCTTGCGCGTTTCAATCTCTAATGCCTCAAGTTTTCATGAGTAAAAACGAACTCACAACCATCTGTTACAATGTACACTATTCCTGTTTTAAACTTGAACTCTGATGCGAGAGTTAATTTTATAACAGATGAGAAGTTTTCTCCCCTACGGAGCAGGGGCTGGGACAAACCCTGTATTCAAAGCAACTTTTCAGTGTTTTTATCGCTTACATGTATGTTGTGGAGTTATAGTTACTAATAATTTACTCGATATTTCTGAAGTTAAATTTAACTTTTGAGCACATTCGATCAAGTCACCCCATGAAGAACATTTTTATAAATATCTCGTAACATTGCAACCGTGTTCTTGTGTTTTTCCATGTAATCTCTTTTTACTATCATTGCTAGAGGATGTTGAACGCGCACTCTCCTACGATGAATGCATACTAGATATATAATTGTTTGGTATCATTACTGATCCCACAATTGTATAATAGTTACGTGGTTTCCTTGGATTTTGTGTACAGTAATTATTTTCCTTCTATTTTCAGCGTAATATAATAAAAATGTCGCGATTATTCGACGGATAAAATAGAACATATTCTCTATTCAGATAACATATTTATTGAGGAGGAAATATTGAATGACAGACGTAATATTGTTTGTGCTGATGAAGATATATCGGACGATTGGTTAGTGAAAATTCTTCTATGAAATGAAATTCATCTTTCTGATGTTAGTGAGGATTCTTTATCTTTTCTTCTGAAAAAAAGGAAGATAATAGAGATTATTCGCGTAACTGCTATTGTGACAAGAACAAGTTTAAATAGGCCAAGATAGTTTGTAAAATTCACTCGTCTGAAAATATTATATGTACTAACTGCGAAATAGAATAGTTTGTGTATATAGACCAAAAAGGTTGCAGAACTAAATTTTTGCCAAAAACTTTTTATAATAAAAGTGTTTTTCTATTATTTTGTTTTGCGATTGCATTGGGATAAAAAATGACCCCACGTATGTATTTAAGGTAATTGGAATTAATTAATATAGTTGAAGGTTAATCAATTGGTTTTTCAAAAAAATGTCAGAATTTCATTCGCTTACCTGTTTAGTAAAGTGAGGTTATTTTGCACATTTTAGTAGAAAATTTTGAGGTATAACAGAGATACTGATTATGTGATTATTTAATATTATTACTTATAATATCATTATTATTATTTAATATCATTCAGTTTACACTTCGTAGAAAATTTAAATACGTCCCAGCTGTTTTAATAATCTGAAAGAATAAAACAGATATTTTACATATAAAATTGCATATTATTACAACAATTTAAAAAAAAAATTATGGCTGAATTTGGCAAAACTGAAAATTAAAATTTTCGTTTCTGGCAAATTATTATACAAAAGTAACTCCCCGTAACAATCTCAAATATGAGATAATATCATATTTGTCAAATTAGCTTAAAATTACGCGTACAAATAATTCTCATAAAAAGGTAAAATGATTAACAATATAAAATGTTTGTAAGGAATAAATAGGAACTCGTAAAAAATATAATTTTCTCTTCCCAAGTCTATGATAGCGATAATTGTTCGTTATTGCGTACGAATAATCTATTACATTCAAATTTAGTTTCTTACATAGCCAAATGTTTGCAACGACAGTTCGATGATTTTTCCAGCGGTGATTTTCAAAGACGTCTTAGACATAATCATCAATATGATAAATCCGCGTGCCTGCTTGAAAATGATACCACTTGAGCTCGTTACATGTAATCGCTAATTTCTCCGCCTGTTATTACAAATAAAGAGCTGAAATAGTAAGCTTTCGTGGTAAACCATCTTGGACGAATTGGCTTTAGATCATCAAGGGTGCACTTAGATGCATCAAGGTATGTATACAGCCTGCATTCTGACTGCATGTACAATTATAATTGCACTTGCATCATCAAAGAGTCACTGTACAACCTCGATTATAGGATATAAAATATACCTGTATGATAATCTGTTCGCCAGCGTAACAAAACAGAAACATATGCAATGCAATGAAAGTGAAAACACAACTTATTCTAATGATTACATTAGTCACACTCGTGTTCAATAGCAATAACTGGTTGAAATAGTACCCATTCCCACACATACGTACGCCTAGTCTATCTGTTACGTGTTTGTTTTCTGAAGAATGTATGGTATATCATAGTCTTACGATATTCTTAAGATCCTCCTCGTAATGTTTGTTACGTGGCACCTCGTACATTTTAAAGATTGCAATTACGCGTGAGGAAGCTTTAAAGATTAGTCGCACAGACTAACGTTATACAAATTATGCGGAACTCCGACGCAGGTCAAACTAAGACTGATCGTTGAGAATAAAGCTTGCGATCAAGTAAGCGCGCCATCAAAACGCGCTTGCGCGCGTAAAAACTTTCATGTTGCGTGAGTCAGAAAAATTGAGAGGCAAATTTAGCAAATTCAGCAAATTGCTCATCTAAAATTGATCTTGCTGGCATATAGAGAGTATTTTTATCCGCTAACTTTTACGACTTGTGAACACCACATACAACCACGTCTCATTGTGCTTTCTTCTTAGTTGAATCTGTTTAATAACTTAGTAAAGTCAGTATTCTACAGAAAGATTTGAACTTTCGAGAAGTTGTTATTCGAAAATTTATATTTATATTAAAAGTTTAAGAAGAGTATAGTGCAATTCTTCACACATATATATTAAGTGATTATATATTAAGTGATTAAAATCAAGAAAAGAATGAAAAATTTTTAACTATTGCTGTGTTGCTGTATCGTTTTTATTTTAAACTCGAATTTTGATTCAAGAGTTGAATTTATAACAGACAAGAAATTTTACGGCAGAGGCAGAGATTGAAACAGAACTTTGTACATCCAAAGCAACTTTCATATAACTTTATTTCCTCTGTACCGCTGAGTTTCACTTTGTATTATTATCTACTAATTATAGTAATATATACTACATATGAATCTGGTACTAAATTTAATGGTCAGCTACAAATATGTTTTCTAAGCAATGACAAACTTTCAATCGCTTATCTCGTGAGTTCATTTTAGCTGGTAGTTTTAAAATGTCACATGCATTTAGTTTGATAGCTAGATGTCGATTAATTAATATAGCATCCCCACTATCTGTTTTCTGTATATCTAACATTCCTGTTTGTTCATTATGCTCTTCATCGCAGAAGAGCATTCAGGTTACATGGTTACATTTCGAAGCACATTAAGATATGCTGCAGCTGTTTTAAGAATCTAAAATAAAAACAAAAAAATATTTCTTCTTCAAAATTCAACATTAAAATGATATCGTTTAAAAAATTATAATTAATCGTACATGATCCATCATATAAATTCCAAAAATAAATCAATGTCGCATAGGTCAAATTAGTTTGAGATCACATACATAAATAATCTCAACAAAAATAAATAATCAATATAAAAAAGCTGAAATTATTTAAATATATCATATAATAGTTTTAGAAGCGACGAAATAAAAAGATTTGAAAAGTATCTTTTTTTTTTTCAAATTTTACGCCATGTTGATGAATGTTCGAGATTGTGAATAAGTAGACGATTATAATTACATTAAAATTCGTTCTCTTACATCGCCAAAAGTCCTGAATGATAAATCAAACAGCTTGCCAGCGGTGATCTTGGTCGGCATATTCGATGCAATCATTACTAAAATGATTCCGCGTGCTTTGTTGTCCGGAAGACGATACCACTCGAGTTCACAAGATGTAACTGCTACCTTCTCCGCCTACCATTATAAGTAGAAAGCTGAAGCTTTTCTTTAGCTCTCGCAAAGAATGTGATAGACATTTTAAAATACGCAGTATCGAGTGAACACAATTAAGCTTCACGCAGGAGTATAATTGCACAAGTGCGTGGTCAAAAAGACTGTTACACTACCTAAACTATGTGAAAATATACCTGTGTGATAAGCTGCTCGCCCGTGTAACAAAACATGAGCATATTTATTATCATGCCTGAAAGTGCCATGAAGTAAGAACATAACGCTAATGCATTACTATTCTCCCATTCCTATAAGAAAATTGACATAACATCTGTAGATCACATGTATAAGGCTACAGTAATAAATTCGCAGGCAAATTTCGCTTGGCAATTTATTGTAATTTACTTTTCAATTCTTTCATATTTCAATATTATGAATTTGAAACGAATTTGAAGTGAACTACAAACCATCAATATGCAGTAACATAGAACGCAAATTATCACGGTGACTCCGGTTATTTCTATGAAACACATTTGCTGAAGAGTGGACTCTACCAATTGCAAAAAGCTGAAATGTATTTATCGATTGCATGATGAACGTTAACACGTGAAATTTAATAAGAGAAACAAGATCTAACAATCACAAACGTACCTGCGTATTCGTGTCTGATGATCGACAATAATAGCCAGCTTCTTGTTCACTTTGTACTCGTCTCTTTGTTTTTTCTCGACTAGATCCTTTATCAGGTCTATCAAAACTTTCAGTTGACCGCAGGTGTGCGTCACAAAGATGATGATGAGACCACATATGCTCACCGAGATCGACATAGTGACTAGCCCGGACAAACAATGCATCACAAACACCACTTCGTAGATCGGACTGGATTGCGCATCGAACAGAAGAGAATGAGTCGGATAAGGTAAAGGTCTGATCGTGATGTTTTCCGGAGTAACGATTTTCCCTTTGGACAATGGCAAGATTGTTCGAAGTGTGATCCCACTGCTGTACAAGAAAACCGCGGAAATTATAACCAAACGCTTCCCGGTTCTCGCGGATTCGAGCATCACTTTTCGCGCGTTCATGCCATTGACGTTCCTCCAATCCTCTTCGAGGTGCTTCAAACAGCGCCTGATCTGACTCTCGTATATAATTAAACTGTAATATTTGCCGAGAGACATAAAACCGTAGAGCATAATCGGAATTGTCCGAAGTCGAGCGCGAGCTCTCTTCTCGAATATCCAATAAAGTGCGCCGGGCACCAGGGAGAAATACAGAAGAAAGTATGAAATGGAGATTCGCAGAAATTTGTTAATTTTTTCGCAGATGGACTTATCTCCGTCGAACTTTGGCCAAACGCCAAGCGCTAATAAAACGCTGCGATTTAACTCCAGAATATTCTTAATGTCGCGCTGGTAGTGCTCGTTGCGTGGCACCTTGTGCATTTTGGAAATCGCAATCCTACGTAACGAATGTACTTTTTCCTCAGGTTAGATCGCACCGAGCAACGTTATACAAACTGTGCTAGCTACTGTGCTGCAAAATATACTGTGTAGAGCTGAGACGCAAGACAAATTACGACTGATCATTGGAGAAACAACTC
This sequence comes from Harpegnathos saltator, assembly GCF_003227715.2. Classification (NCBI taxonomy): domain Eukaryota; kingdom Metazoa; phylum Arthropoda; class Insecta; order Hymenoptera; family Formicidae; genus Harpegnathos; species Harpegnathos saltator. The sequence goes on from NW_020229890.1 coordinate 1,389,262, forward strand.
ACGATCAAGTAATCTCGTCAGTACAGTGCGCTTGCGCGTATAAACTATAATATTGCGTGAGTCGGAGAAATTGAAAGTCGCAAAGTTCGTGAAGCAATCTATTCATCCGTCGTCGACTTTGTTCGCTTATAGGTAATATTTTTAACTCTCACAATAGGAATATGCAATAGGAACTGCGTCTGATGCTTTTTGTACATTAGAACCGTACAACGTTTATTACGAAAATGTGAAGGATGGTATAAGGAATGATAAAATAGTGAACAGAAATGGTGAATATACATATGAAGAAATATAATCTCCTCATCATTTTCTATCATTATTTTTGATGTATTATACATTTATATATTTGCTGCTATAAAACTATATTTGCTGCTATAAAGCTCAGTCACGACATCTTTGAGAAACCCATCAAAACTTTCGCACTTGCCCAGTACATGTCCGATCGATACAGTGACTAGCCTAACTAAAAACTACATAATATTCAGGATCTTTTGGAAACAAAAAATTGTGAAGATTAATCAGATCAAACTGAAAAGAAAAGTCATGTACCATTTTGCAAAAATCGCAATAGTTATTAAGTTATTAATGATCAAAAGTGACCACATTTAGAGTCTCTTTTAATTGATAATTTGAAAATTTGCGTACTTATTTGAATATAAAATAAACAAAATAAAGTGCCGAAGGTACTAAAATGGAATAAAAGAGAAAACACAAAATGGAAAAATTTGCACACATAGGAACTTGCTCATTTTCTCGTAACTAAACCGTTTTTCGTTAAACTTTAGTTGGACATCAAGCGAATAAAAGATTGCGATTTAATTGCAATATATTTTTAATGTTAATAATATTTGTTACGAGATTACAGATTTTGAAAATTGCAATCCTGTATGTGTGTGTAAATTTATTGTTTTTTGACTGCATCGAGCAGCATTTTATGAATAAATAGAACTGAAACGCGAGCTCAATCATGATTGATAGTTGCAAAAAAAACTCGTTCGATCAGGTAAACTCGTGATTAGAATTCACTTGCGTGTCTATAAAGTCTAATGTTGCATGAGTCGGAGAAACTGAAAGTCAAAGTTCACAAAGCAATCTGTTCATTTGAAGTTCACTTGAAGTCGATATTTTGTTCACTTAGAGAAATTTATTTTACCCGTTAACTTCTCGATATGAGAACGTAAATGTATCTAATTCTATTTCTGTCTATGAAAAGTATTTAGTCAAAACATTAATTTGTAAATAATAGTTCTCATTGTGCGTTGTACAGAATTGCTCCGAATTGCTTTATTATATTACATCCGTATATAGAGAAGCATTGTTTCTTATAATAATCAATGAAATATTTATAATAAATAAACATAATGTTGTCTCATGTGCATATCATAATAAAAAATAACAGTGAATTGCAATCAAGAAGAAAAATTTCAGTGGATCGAGTTTCATTTTTACGTGAAACCAAATATTCAATAGATGATTATCTTTTATATTGAGTTATAAAATCGAACAATTTCGCGACAGAAACATAACTTATAGATGAAATCAGCTCGTAATTGAAGAATTTCATTTTAGAAATTTTTGAAAACAGATGCTGTAGATAAACTTACCGAGTATTAAAGTAACTGTGATCGGTTTTCTTGATTATTCAGAAAATATTTTTTTATTTTTATATATCTATTTTTCGCTTTCAACATTGAAAGAAAAAACTCTGCACACTTTTTGTTAGCTAATTGTTAGCTAACTGTTAGCTAATTACTTTTATTTTAACAATGCTAAAATAGCTAATTTAGCTATGATTGTATATATTATAATTCAGTCCATAATCGATCGAAGTAGATTTAAATACCCCACGGCCGTCCTAACAACCTAAATAATTTAATTATGTTAATGTCTCTCATTTTGGACGAAAGGCAACTTTGTTAAACTGCGTAAAAGAATTTTCAAACGTATGTGCATAAAGCAATTTACATACTGATGCATTGTACAAGAAAAATAAATAAATCGCATCTACTGAACAAATCTGTTACTTACGAGGCCGAAAGTCCTAAGGGACAAATCTACGAAGTTGCCAGCTTTAAGTGTCAATGGGACATTAGATATAAGCATGATCATAATTAGCGCTCGCGCTTTCGTATCCGGAAGAAGATACCAATCCAAAGTGCACGCTGTTACGGCTACCTGTTCTGCCTAGTTTTGTTAATGAATCACAGACATTAAAATGATCTTTGAAAGAGAAGCATCTCGCAATATATCCGCTGCCTTTAATGTTGTATTATTTTTACCGCTGCTGTATATACGAGGGCGGTCCGATAAGTACTTAGCCTCACCGCCCGATGGCGCCACTATCGCAAGAGAAATTTACTATCGTGTAGTACATTCTCGTAGACGGCTACTGTCGAAATTTCAGCCGAATCGGACTCGTAGTTTTGTTTTGACCGCGTGTGGAAGCGGGCGTGTCCGCGGATTTTAGAAAAATGGAAAAAGAGCAATATCGGTCGGTGATTCGATTCTTGTTTTTGAAAGGGAAATCGCGCAGCGAAATCAAAGAGCGCTTGGATGCTGTGTACGGTGACTCTTCTCCTTCGATGGCGACCGTCAAAAATTGGTTTAACGAGTTTCAACGTGGTCGCACGTCGGTTTTTGATGAGCCACGCCCAGGTGCCCCGAAAACGGCTACCACGGAGGATAACATGACAAAAATCCACGACCTCGTATTGGCAGACCGCCGATTGAAGGTGCGCGAGATAGCTGAGACAGTAGGCATCTCAAAAGACCGCGTGGGTCATATCCTGCATGAAATTTTGGGCATGAGAAAGCTGTCGGCGCGATGGGTGCCGCGTTTGCTCACTCCGGACAACAAGCGCAACCGTGAGACCACTTCAGAGCAGTGTTTGACGCTGTTTAAGCGCAATCCGAAGGAGTTTCTGCGTCGTTTCGTGACCGTCGAGGAAACATGGATCCACTGGTACACACCAGAGACCAAGGAACAGTCGAAACAGTGGACTTCACCCGGCGAACATGCTCCGAAGAAGGCGAAGACTGTCCTATCGGCCGGAAAGGTAATGGCCACCGTTTTCTGGGATTCACAAGGTGTGATCTACATCGACTACCTGGAGAAGGGCAAAACAGTCACAGGGCTGTACTATGCCGAATTGGACCGATTCGACGCCGAATTGCAGAAAAAACGGCCCCATTTGGCGAAGAAAAAAGTGCTCTTCCACCATGACAACGCACCGGCTCACACCTCCGCCCTCGCCACGGTCAAATTGGTCGAATTGGGCTACGAACTGCTGCCCCATCCACCGTATTCTCCAGATTTGGCCCCGTGCGACTTCTTTTTGTTTCCAAACTTGAAAAAGTCACTCGCCGGGCAGAAATTTGAGTCGAATGAGGAGGTCATCGCTGCCACGGAGGCCTACTTTGCAGACCTCGAGAAAACGTATTTTTCAGACGGGTTAAATAAGTTGGAGCATCGCTGGGTCAAGTGTATCGAGCTAAAAGGAGACTATGTTGAGAAATAAATCGCCACTTTTCCAAAATTTTCGCTTTTCTTTTGTAGGCTAAGTACTTATCGGACCACCCTCGTACATAGCGCAACAATGTAATGTACATGCCTTTTCAGACAGCTGTTCGCCAATAAAACAATATATAAATACGTTGAAACTAAACGACAAGATTGTGATGAAGTACGAACACATAGCTATGGCATTGCTGTCTTCCCATTCCTGAATTGCGAAGCAAAGCACATGGGCAAGTGTAATTAAATTATTGTTACATGTATACCTCCACAATCTGCACGATAAGTTTTACGTACCATGAGAAGATAATACGATAAAAAACATACCAGAAAACTACATGTTACGACTTCTACCAGACTTGAAAACTGAATAACTTCTTGCACCATGCGAATCAAACTGGAATATATTGCAAATTAAATGTCAAACAAGTACAATCGAACATTCTTCGCACAATATTTATCATATTAAAGCATCCTGTCATGTGTTTTTATGTGTTTTTAACTGACTCATAAAATTGCACTACACATAAAAATAACAATAAGCGTACGTGTCCATAGATGCATGCAGAAAGAAACGGATTAGTTACTCTCGCGTTTTCATTTGATGCTCCACGATAACCGCTAATTCTCTGTTCACATTCTCAAGTTTGGTCTCACTTGTCAAATTGTTCATTGCCGCCATTAGAATATCCAACTGTGCGACGATGTGCATCGTGAAGAGTGCGGCGATCCCGCAAGCCGCCACTGTGATCGTGTTCTTGATGAACGCCGTAAAACATTGTACGAAGAACACGATTTCGTAAGCCGGGCTGATCTGCGGATCGAACACTATGAAATGAGCGGCACACGGCAAGGGTCTGATTGTAATGTTCTCAGCGGTGACGATCTTCCCTTTCGAGACCGGTATAATCACTCGATACGCTATTCCGGCAGAGTACATGAATATACTGCACAGGATGAACAAACGTCTGCTGGTTTTCATGTGGAAGAGCATCGTGTTGCGCGCAGCCGGACTATGGACGCTCCGAAAATCCTCCTCGACGCGCACCAAGTAATTTCTCACTCGATTCTTGATGTACACCAGATTGCTATACTTGAAGATCGTCACGATCGAGTATATCATGGCGGCTATAACTTTGAGCCTCGCGTTAGTCTCCTTCTGCACCATGAATACATAAAGAAGCATAGAAATTAGATCGCTACAGAGAAGAAAATACCATCCCAGGAGCAGTGCGATTCTCTTTAGCTCCTGCGGAAGCCAGAAGTTCGTTCGCGCTCGCGCGTATGGCCAGATACCCAGCAGAGAAAAAACAAATTGATTCAACTTGTACGTGTACTTGATGTCGCGCTCATAATTCTTATTGATAAACATTGCGAAGCGTGCTCGACTGGAGATTCTACAATAATGTACTTTCGTGTACTATGTTTCTCTGCAAAATGTATTGCAACAAGACAATCATCGCTCCTTCTTCTTGTCTGTCGTAGCGGCCTCTGCCCACGTCGAGCAGAGCTTGGCAGTTGCGCACGCTTGCGTGTTAATATTATGCAATCGATAGGGTATATAATGTGGAAATTGTTCATAACGTATGTATAGTAACTTCGAGGTTTATCTTTTTTAATCTGCGCAAAAAGAAAGTTACTACAGCTTCATTTCAAATATTGAACAAGTTGACGTCCCACAAAGAAGGGTTATCATTGATACCGCACTAATACCGAAGAGCTATTGATTTTAGCGAGACATCGACTTTACAAGTACGATTTGTATATGCGTTAAGAAGAGAAGATGAATATCCATATATCTCTCTCTGCTGAAAATGATTACATAATTTCTTTGTAAATGTAAATATACGCGTATCAGTATTTCTGTGTATATTATGATAAATCCAGATAAATGTTTTTTTTCTGTGGAAAAAGATAACGTTGTTCGCAACTTCAATCTGATGTTTCTTGACTGCACAGAGGAAAAGTTTCTCTGCTGGGTAGAGAGGCCACGAATGAGAGAATTGACGTTCTGCAGAGAAAATTACCCATAATAACAGTGTGTGTGAGACTTTTGAAAAACAACGCCTTTAACTTTTCTAACTTTAGTCTCTCTACGCCGACACATCCAGAGACTTCTCCATACTTTTGATATTTTATTTTCTTTTTTATTTCAACATTACATACTTAACGCGCACTTCCGATGCTACGCTTATTTATCTATGAGTCAATATATGGTAATTCAATCAACAACTGATCGAAGAAGATTTAAGTAACCCAGGACCGTCTTAATAATCTGAAATATAGTATATTTTTGTTAATCGCCTTTCCATTCGACCAAGGAAAGAAAATCTCGGATATAAGAGCTTTCAATGCACTTGCATTGAGGAAGATAGGTACTGTAAAATAAAAATAGAAAAGCTGTAACTTCCGAGCGAAACTCATACTTACAGCACCAAATGTCTTAAAAGACAGCTCCACGAAATTGCCTGCTTTGAGTTTCAGTGGCGTATTTGACACGAGTATGATCAAAATTAACGCTCGTGCTTGCGTATTCGGAAGAAGATGCCAGTCTAACGTACATGCTGTCAGAGCTACCTGTTCTCCCTAAGTTAATTAAGTTTCGTTAATGAACAATAAACATCACAGAATGATATTTGAAGAAGGAATATCGCGATATCTGTCACTTCCACAAGATGTGTTATCATTACCGCAATGTGTAGATAAGAGTGTATTGCAACAATCTAATATACATACCTTTTCAGAGAGTTGTTCGCCAATAAAACAATATATAAATATGTTGAAAGTTAATGATATCAATACGATAAAATACGTACACGTGGCTACGACGTTGCTGGCTTCCCATTCCTGCATGGAAAATCAAAGTATATGTTAGAGAGAGAGAGAGAGAGAGAGAGAGAGAGAGAGAGAGGGGGGGGGAGGGGTAATTGTAGCAAAATATTTTCACGTGCACATGCATACACTCTTCCTCACAATTTTTACATACCATAATGACATAATACATTATGAGGCATAATATGGAGGTGCACGTCATGACTTCTACTAGACTCGAAAATTGTATAGCGCCTTGCACCATATGTAAGAAACTGTAATGTATCGCAAATGTAAGACAAATGTAAAACTCGTTTGTCGGAAACAATCGCGTACACTTCACGAAGTATTTGCCATGCTGAAGCACCGTACGATGTGTCTCCAGTCGACACGTAAAACTGATCATCATGTATAAATCAGTTACGATAAATATATGTTTGTTAAATTTGGGTATCGGACTCATAAAATATTATTTACGTAAGAACCCTCGAATATTTGAATATTAACACGATCGAAATCAAGCGTGCATGACGATGCATGCAACAACAAACGGATGTTACTCTCGTGTTCTTATTTGATGTTCCACGATGACAGATAACTTCCTGTTTATATTCTCAACTTCATGTTCATGCGTCAAATTGTTCATTAGCGTCACCAATATGTCCAATCGCGCGACGATATGCATCGTGAAGAGCGCCGCGATGCCGCAAGCCGCCACTGTGATCGTATATTTCAAGAACCCCGCGAAACATTGCATGAAGAACACGATCTCGTAAGCCGGGCTGATCTGCGGATCAAACACCACATAATAGGCAGGACTCGGCAAAGGTCTGATCGTGATGTTCTGAGCGGTGACGATTTTCCCCCTCGACAACGGTATGAGTGTTCGAAATGAAAACCCGGCGGAGTACATGAATATACTGCACAAGATGAACAAACGTCTGCCGGTTCTCGCATGGAAGAGCATCGTATTACGCGTGGCCGGACTGATGACACTTTGAAAATCTTCCTCGACACGCGTCACGCAACTCTTCAGTTGATTCTTCACGTACAGCAGATTGCTGTACTTGAGGATCGACACGATTGTGAACAACAGGGTGGCCGTAACTTTGATCCTCGCGCGAGTCTCCTTCAACACTATAAATATGTAGAGAAGCATAGATATTAGTTCGAAAATGAGAAGAACAAAAGAACCAAAGACCAGCACGATTTTCTCCATCTTCTGCAGAAGCCAAACATTCGTGGTCGCGTAGGGCCAGATTCCCAATAAACGAAAAACGAATCGATTCAACTCGTACGTGTAATTTATGTCACGTTCGTAATTTTTATTAGTATACATTGTGAAATAGCTTCGACGTGAGATTCTATGCTTTTGCTTTTATGAAGTATGACACGTGATACTCTGAGTTCTGTTCACGTGATGTGACGGAACAGCGACGACTACTGTTTTTTCTTCTCCTCCTCTATTCACTTCGAGCAGTCCTTGATACCTACGCGCGCTTGCGTGTTGCAACGGTTGGCATGAAGTTGAATGTGAAGTTAAATATTAACAATGTATGAGTGGCAATTTTGAAGGAAATCTCACAGGCTAGCCTTTTAGATTTGTACAAGAAGAAAGTTCCTCCAACTGTTACGATAACAGACGGTCATTGACTTTCACAGGATGTCGACCTTGCAATTTGTATATAAGTTGAAAAGGGAGACTAACTTTGCTAAAATTATTATGAAATATGCATACACACAATGTATTTCTCCATAAAATATAATAATTTTGAATAAATGCGTATATTCGACGAGACGCTAGTCGTAAACTTCGTCTGGTGCTTTTCGCTTGTTTTATAGAGAAAAAATTTTTCTGTCGAAGTAGAGGGAAAGAGAGGGAAAAAAAGTTGGAAAATCACGAAAAGTCCGTTTTGCCAGAAAAGATTATCGATGATAACATGTAAGTTATAACGCGTAAGTTATAATCTTTGACTTGAGAGAAAGTCCATATTAGGTTGTCAAATATTTTATATGATATTTTTCGTTGTTTATCGTAATGTTGTTTATCGTAACGTAATTACGATAATTCTTCATTTGAAATAGATAAGTGCATTTGAATTGCATTTTGTAACGATCGGTAGTGTCAGAGATCATGCTGTAGAGATTTGAATAATGTGAAACAAATCTTTTTGCATTACTTGAGACAAGAGGAATAAAAAAATTTAATATGTAATATCTTGATGAAACATGTCTCCAGCTCACTGTAAAACTGAATTCCTTATTCCTATCTCAACTATATTTTGTAAAAGAAATGTATTTAAATCAAGAACACAGATTTTTTATATTTTTATATTGCACCAATCTTTGCATCTTTGACATATCCATGGTAATAGTATATATGATATAATGTTGTATTGCACAGCTTACATTTCTATCTCGATTATTAGAGCTCAAATATTAATCAATCGGCTACGTTTCGAAGCATATTAAAATATGTTATAGATGTTTTAACCACCTAAAACACAATATGGCGCGATTACTGATTTAACACTTCGAAATTTCGCGTCTCTAAAATAAATATCAATTGCAAACGATAAATGTGAAACGTATGTACATAATATTGTACATGCCGGACTACTTAAATTACACTATTAAAATTTAATAATTATTAAAATTTAAAATGGTGCAATATTGTGCACACAGATATAATATACAGGCACATCTTGTTAAATTTTTTGCATTATATACTACAATTATATAGACATATAAATAAATTAGTTTAAAAACATCATCTTACGTCACCAAATGTTTTGAAGGATAAGTCTATAATTTTTCCAGCGGTGATCTTGGTCGGTGAATTAGACATGATCATCACTAGCACGATTTCGCGCGCTTTTTTATCCGGAAGACGATACCACTCGAGATCGCACGATGTATTGGCTACTTTTTCCGCCTGTTATTAATATTATCAAACACACACATGAGATGAAATTGTATAAGTTGATTAATCAATATTTCAGTAATGCCTTTTCCAGTCAATCAGTAAATATCATCAATGCTACTTTTACGAGGCAGGAATCACTGTTGTGTTATTTGCAATGGACCAAATTATTTATACACGCAACTGACTATATATATTAGGTTGGTTAGAAAGTTTGTTCGGACTTTTTTACAGCAATTAAAAATCTTTCCTTTAGTTTGCGTTGTGTTTTCTGCGTTGCAATAATAAAATGGCGATAATTTCGTATTTTCATATTCTCTATTTTTAAATCAATATCGCTTTACTGTCACTCAACGAATTTGCGCAACATGTTTTCTTAGTACGCTGCAAAGAGTCACGTCTTACAGACGCACAAAATTTAAAAATATGGAATAACAATACCACTTGCAACGTCAACTAATGGCAAAATCCAAACAGATTTTCCGACCAATCTGATAACATTTGTCATTGCACGATGATGTTTACTATTAACAACTGGCAGGTCCGTGCGAATAAACATACCTGTGTGGTGAGCTGTTCACCAGTGTAACAAAACATAAACACATTTATCATAATGGATGTAAGAGACATAAAGTAAGAGCACATAGCTATTTTATTGCTGTTCTCCCATTCCTATAAATGTGAAATCTTAATATAAACGCGATTTAATTATATATGCGAGAACACGAAATGCATTACTTTTATTTATTAATCAAACTGGATAGATGAAAAAAGTTACGGACCATTATTATACAATATCCTAGAATGCAGACAATCATCGTGCATCCCATTACTTCTATCAAACATATTTGTCGCATAGTGTGTTCCACTAATCGTAAAAAACTGAAATATATTTATGAACAATATGATATAGATATTTCGAGGAAGAACAAGAAAGTGGATCGAAAAGCTGCAATTCACGCGTGTTAAATAATAGCGAATAATCATCATCATGGTGAAAACATGTATCTAATAAATGAATTACAAACATTCACCTTCGTATTCTTATGTGGTATTCAACCATTTCGGCCAGCTTCCTATCCACATTGCGTCCCTCATCCCACTGTTCTTTGACGAGATGTCTCATCAGATTTATCAGTATTTGCAGCTGACCACAGGCGTGCATCACGAATACAGCCGTAAGACCACACACGCCTGTTGTGATTGAGAAAGTAACTAATCCGGAAAAAAACTGCATCGCGAAGATCATCTCATAAGTAGGGCTGACTTGTGCATCAAGCGAGAAAAAGTAACCCGGACAAGGCAAGGGCTTGAGCGTGACGTTCTGTGCGGTGACGATCTTCCCCTTGAACAACGGCAAGATCGATCGGAAGGAAAGCCCGCTGCCATACATGAAGGTCCCACAAAGTGCGACTAGGCGTCTTCCGGTTTTCGCGGACTGTATCATCGTGTTTCGCGCGTCCAAGCTTATCACGTTCTTCCAGTCCTCCTCAATGTGTTTGAGGCAACGTTTGATCTGTCCCTCCCGAAGGATCAAATTGCCGTATTTGCCGACGGCCATGAAGCCGAAAATGAGCAGAGGTATTGTCTGGATCTTGATTCTCATTCTCTTCTCGCGTATACAAAAGAGGACACCGGGAATCAGGACGCAGTAGAGGAGCATCCAAGAGATCGTAATTAGCAGGAGTCTGCAGATCCTGCGTCTGGAGGATTCTCCGGTCAAGGACGGCCAAACTCCAAGTACGTTCAATATATTACGCGTTGCATGTGTGATGTATATAATATCATCTTGATAACGTTCGTTATTAGGCATGTTTTCAATAAATTTAAGAGAAAAATTGTTCCACTATTTTTTCTGGAGAAGATTACTTTTTTTTTAATACAGAACGTGATAGAAATTACTATGAGCAAAGTTACACGAGATGCAGACGCGTGCTCGATTACAAATGACGGTCTCAAGGCGAGCCACGAATAGAATGAATTCACTATTCGCTTACGCTTGCGCAACTTTAATATTCAAATGTTGCGTGCAAGAGAACTTCAAGCAAAGTTTGCGAGCCAACTCGCTCGCCGAGAATCAGAAACATTTGAGACAGTAAGTATTTTTATTTGCCAACGTGCACCCCCTTTCCCAAAGAACTATGAATAGTCGGTAACTTTAGTCTCTCTTGTGTCAAAATTGCAGTTGCAGATGTCAATGCTCGAGAGCGACAGCTGTAATTTTGCTTGCATAATGCAGGGTATTTTATTTCGCTTGTATGCAAAAGTCAACGGGTATAGCAACATCTTTCGTAGCGCACTGTCAACGTATGTAGAATATATTCAATAAAATGGAAATGGTATCTGAATTTGAAGATTTTATACCAAAAAATAAAACAACAATTTGAAAGTTAAAGTTGTCACAATGATATTGACAGTTTCTGTGAGTATTCCGAATAACTCAAAATCGTACATCGTAACAATAAGGTAAAATATAAAATTATATTCCCCACCGGTATATATACATTTATCTTCTATAATACAAATATATTTAAATTGAGAGAATATACATATGATATATACATATATACATCACCCAATGTTTCGTAGTTGATACACTTATGTAGCGAATACACAAGATGCGACGTCTGCCAATGCGTAGTTTTGTCAGTCCAAATAAGAATATTCAGTGTGTGACATTCCGTATCATGTTAAAATATGTCACAGATGTTTTAACAACCTGAAATATAATATCGCGCGAATATTATAGTCCATTATTGTTTTTTAACAGAATTTTAAAATATGGATGCGCATTTGTTTTTAGAAGATGTCTGCAAAACATGTAGTTAATTCTATGAGCACGCTGCACAAGTTAACAGTCACTTATTGTATTACCAGGAACGCGATAATAAACGCCCGATTGTACATGTTTGTTGTGTTTGTTATGATTGTGTGTTATGATTGTGGCAGATCTACGAATGGATATTAAGATTCGTTTGATTAGATCTTACGTCACCAAACGTCTTGAACGACAGATCCATGATTTTTCCAGCGGTGATTTTCGTAGGTAAGTTGGACATAATCATCACTAGCACGATTTCACGCGCCTTTTTATCCGGGAGACGATACCATTCGAGATCGCACGAAGTGCTAGCTACTTTATCCGCCTGTTATTAATATTGTCAAATACGTGTTGTAAAGTTTTACGGACTTACGACAAAATGGTTTTTCAGTGATATACAAAAAGATATATAGAGCGATATTTCTTTACAAATGTAATATTGTTTGTGACGTACATGAATTAACAAATGTTTATTATATAATATCATCTGTCAAAAGAATCCGACTGATTAGCTCAGGCATACCTGTACACTAAGCTGTTCACCAGTGTAACAAAATAAAAACATGTTTATTACCATAGATGACAGTGAGATAAAGTAGAAGCATATAGCTAGCGGATTGCTATTTTCCCATTCCTATAAATAAAATATTTGTTTTAATTATGAAAAATTATGAAAAAAATTAATGTGTTATTTCTAGTTATGAGAAAGCTTAAATAAAGATTGCTGTTGATAAATTATAAATTATCATTCTTGTGTTAAGATTATTACTTGTAAGAGATGAAAATTTGTTTTCTTCAATTTTTATGGTATATTTTAGATCTTAATTTGTTATGCATATATTTTTATAAATAACTGTTGCTGCAATAGGATGTTTTTTAATATTTTGAGATATATGTAATTTAATTCTTACATACCGTTATTATACAATATCCCAAAAGACAGAGAATTATCGTGCACCCCAATAATTCGATCAAACATACTTGTTGTAGAGTACGTTCTACTAATTGTAAGAAACTGAAATTGTAATTATCGATGTCGGCATCGAATTCAACACTTTATGTGCGTGAGAAATTATACAATTAAATATAGTATGGAAATACGTGGAATGTCACATAGATTTTTCGTGAGCATGTAATTATCATTATTTAATATTTTTTAAGCACAGTACAATCATGACTAATAAGTCATTGCATCTTTATGCAATCTATAAGCTTTAACTTACTTTCGCACTCTTATTTGATGCTCAACCATCTCAGCTAGTTTTTTATCCACATCATCTTTTTCTTTCCATTTCTCCTCCACGAGATTCCTCATCAACTCCACTAGAATCTTCAACTGACTGCAAGCATGCATCACGAAGACGGCCGCGAGACCGCATACACCAACTGTTATGGAATAGGTGACTATCCCAGACAAAAATTGAATCAGAAAGACCATCTCGTAAGCAGGACTAATTTGTACATCGAAGAAAACGAAATAAGCCGGGCAAGGTAAGGGTCTGATTGTGATGTTTTGCGCCGTGACGATCTTCTGTTTGGTCAACTGCAGAAACGACCGGAAGGAGAGCCCGCTACCGTACATGAAGACTCCGCAAAGTGCGACCAGGCGCCTCCCAGTTTTCGCGGATTCGATCATTGTGTCTCGTGTGTCCACGCCCATCACATTTTTCCAATCCTCCTCGATATGTTTCAGGCAACGTTTGATCTGTTTCTCTCGGTATATTAAATTACCGTATTTACTGGTGGCCATGAAGCCGTAAAGAACCAAAGGAATTGTTTGAATTCTGATGTGTGCCCTATGCTCGATTAGCCAAAAGAGGACGCCAGGGATCAAAACACAGTAGAGAAGAGCGTAGGAAATTATGATCAATAAAAATTGGCGGATTTTCTCGCCGGTGGATCTTTCTCGGTTAAGGAGCGGCCAGACCCCGATTAAACTCAGAACGTTACGCGTTATCTGAGTGATGTACATTATATCATTCTGATAATGTTCGTTGAATGGCATATTCCGTTGTATTGCAAATTATCTTGCAGTTTCACGCGCTGAAAACTCACTTGCTGTCACGTACCGTCGTGAATGATCACAGCATTAAATCCTGACGAATGTCTAGATGACGACTGAACATTGCAAGAGAAAGCTACCGATAAAGTAAATTTGTTATCCGACTGCGCTTGCGCGCATTAAAAATTCAAATGTTGCATGAGAGAGTGAGGATTTGAAAGCAGTCAAGTTCACTAGCCAACTTATTCAACATTCCCGAGGGTCGAGAATGCTTTCCAGAGAAAATGTTTCTATTCGCGAATCCCCGCAACTCTTTTTCTGAGAATTGGAAATACAGATAGCTTCAACTTTGTTCCTTCCTGTAACGAAACTTACAATTGTACTCGTAGGACATTGAGAGACAGTAATAGTTTTGATTACATACTAGTATACAATGCTTCGATCTGCACGCATATGGGAGTCAACGAACGTTGGGCGACTTGTTTTTCGTGCAACATCGATAAGATGAAGGAATATTAAACTTTAAGTATGTCGAAAACGTCATTTGTGTGATATATATAACATCATCTCGATAATATTCGTTATTTGACATGTTCTTAGTAAAATTATAAAGAAAGTCTTCTTAATTTCTTCTGCAGTGGATTACTTTTGAATGCAGAGCATTATACAAATAGTTATGAGCAGATTGGAATTAAGAACTCAATTACAACTGACGATCATGAAGGAAACTACGAATAGGATGAATTTGTTGTTCGCTTGCGCTTTAGCAACTTTAATATTCAAATGTTGCGTGCAGGAGAATGCTGGAAACTTGGGACAAAATTTATAAGCTAACTCGCTCGCTGAGATACCATTTGCGAAGGTAAGTATTTCTGTTCGCCAACGTGTATCTACTTTTTTAGCGAATTATGAAACAATAACTTTAATCTTTCCTGTGTCAAAGTTACAATTGCGGAGATCGAAACTTGAAAACCACAGTTCCGACAGATAGTTTTGAATTCATGGCGCAGGATGTTTTGTTTCGCTTGCATGCAACTGGCAGAGCAACATCATTCGTGGCGCACTATCAATGTACGTAAAATATATTCAATGAATGTAAAATGATATTTATATTTGAGGATTTTATACGAAAAAAAATAAAATAATTATAAAAGTTAAAGTCGTCACGACAATAATGAGAGTTTCGATGAGAATTCGAAATAACTCGAAATCGTACATCGTAACGTTAAAATAAAATATAAAATTATATTCGCATGCGGACACATATTTATCTTGAATAATAGAAATATATTTAAATTGATATATATATATACATCACCCAATACTCTTTTTGACATGCATTTGACACGCTTATGTTGCGAATATATATGCAATGTTCATTATTGTAGTTTCGTCAATCGGAATAAGAATGTTCAATCGGTGACGTTTCGTAGCATATTAAAGTATGTCAGAGATGTTTTAACAACCTGAAACACAATAACGCGCAAATATTAGTCCATTATTGTAGAGAATTTAATAACACGAAGCACTAAGTTTCAATATGTTCTTACTCAATAGAAAATATTTATAAAATATCGCGGTTAACTCTATGAACTCGCTGTAACAAATTAATAGTCATCTATTGTATTGGTACCACACAAATTATGATTGTCGCGAACAATGATTAAATACTTGGATCTTACATCACCAAACGTCTTGAACGACAGGTCCATAACCTTTCCGGCGGTGATCTTCGTGGGTAAGTTGGATATGATCATCACTAGCACGATTCCGCGCGCTTTTTTATCCGGAAGACGATACCACTCGAGATCGCACGATGTACTGGCTACTTTCTCCGCCTGTTATTAATATTATCAAATATATGTTGCAAAACTTGACGGATTTACGACAAAATGATTCTCCAATGATATACAGAAGAATATGTACAGCAATACTCCTTTATAAGTGTAACATCATTTGCGACGTACATGGTTAGGAAAATGTTTATCATCTGTTAGAAAGAACTGACTGATTAGCTCAGATCTACCTGTACAGTAAGTTGTTCACCGGTGTAACAAAATAAGAACATGTTTATCATTAGAGATGTAATTGTGATAAAGTAGGAGCACATAGCTATCCCGTTACTATTCTCCCATTCCTATAAACGTGTTATATATTAAGTAATGTGTTTCTTTCAGTTACGTAAAATGTTAAATAAATTATCGTTGATAAGCCATAAATTATCACGCTTAAATTTTTCACTTGTACTAAAGGATAAAATATGGTCATTTTTTTATAAAACTTTTATCCAATTTTCGTTATATTCTTTAGCCATTAATTTTTAATTTGATTTTGTTTGCATTTGTTTTTATAAATAACTTTCGCTATAAAGTACTATTTTCCTGAAATAATTCGATATGTAATATTACAAACCATTATTATGCAATATCCTAATAGGCAAACGATCATTGTGCATCCCAATAATTCGATCAAACATGCTTGTTGTAGAGTATGTTCTACCAATTGTAAAAAACTGAAATGTAGTTATCGGTGGCATCAAGTCAACACTTTATGTACGATTATAAATAAAATAAAATTAAATATAATGTACACGTGAAATGTCACGTGGATTTTTTATGAGCATGTAATTATCGTTATTTAATATTTTTTTAAGCCAAGTGCATAAACACAATCATGGCTAATAAACGTTATACAATTTCTGTGCAACCCATAAACTTTAACTTACTTTCGCACTCTTATTTGATGCTCGACCATCTTAGCTAACTTTCTATCTACGTCATTTTTCTCATTCCACTTCTCTTCCACGAGATTCCTCATCAAGTCCACTAGAATCTTCAGCTGACCGCAAGCGTGCATCACGAAGACGGCCGCGAGACCGCACATACCCACCGTTATCGAATACGTAACTATCCCAGACAAAAACTGGATCAGAAAGACTGTCTCGTAAGCAGGGCTGACTTGCACATCGAAGAAAACGAAATAAGCCGGACAAGGTAAAGGTTTGATCGTGAGGTTTAGTGGCGTGACGATCTTCCCTTTGGACAACGGCAAGATCGATCGAAATGAAAGCCCGCTGCCATACATGAAGGCTCCGCAGAGTGCGACCAGGCGCCTCCCAGTTTTCGCGGCTTCGATCATCGTGTCTCGTGCATTCACGCTCATTATATTTTTCCAATCCTCCTCGATATGTTTCAGGCAACGTTTGATCTCTCTCTCGCGATATATCAAGTTACCGTATTTACTGGTGGCCATAAAGCCGTAAAAGATCAGAGGTATCGTTTGAATTCTGACACGCGTCCTTTGCTCGATTAGCCAGAAGAGGAGGCCAGGTATGAGGACACAGTAGAGGAGAATGTAGGAGATCGTGATCAACAGAAATTTGCAAATCTTCTCGCTGGTGGATCTTTGTCTGTTCATGGATGGCCAGACCCCGAGTAGACTCAGAACGTTACGCGTCAATTGAGTGATGTATATTATATCATCCTGATAATGTTCGTTGAACGGCATGTTTCTTTGTATTTCAGATTATCTTGCAGCTTTACGCGCTGAAAACTCACTTGCTGTTACGAGCCGTTGTGAATGATCACAAACAGCATTAAATCTTGACGGGTGTCTAGACAACGACTGAGCGTTGCAAGAAAAAGCTATCGATGAAATAAATTTGCTTGTCCGACCGCGCTTGCGCGCATTAAAAATTCAAACGTTGCGTGAGAGAGTGAGGATTCGAAAGTAACTAAGTTCGCTAGCCAACTTATTCAACATCCCTGAGGGTCGAGAATGCTTTTCAGAGAAAATGTTTCTATTCGCGAATCCCCGCAACTCTTTTTCTGAGAATTGGAAATACAGATAGCTTCAACTTTGTTCCTTCCTGTAACGAGACTTACAATTGTACTCGTAGGACATTGAGAGACAGTAATAGTTTTGATTACATATTAGTATACAATGCTTCGATCTGCACTCACATGGGAGTCAACGAACTTTCAGCGACTTTCAGTGTTTTTGTGAAAAGAATGAGATTATATGGTTGAATGAGATAATATTTATTTTTATAGAGCATTTCTCGTCATCCTTGCTATCATGCTAGAATAATGTGTTTCGCAGTTTCTATACCTTGATAACTTACTATTTTTATTTTAATATTGGACATTTCTACGAAGACTATACATCTGCTAGTATGCTAGTATCTGCTGAGTATTTGAATTCAGCCAATAATAGACCGAAGAAGATTTAAATACGTCACAGCTGTCTTAACGACCTAAAATATGACGAATCTTTGTAAATGTTTACTACACGGAGAAAAATATTAGAAATATCCGATTGTTAATTTTGTTATCCGATCAGATATCCGATTAAATACTGGATATTTGATCGGATAACGAAATTAACAATCGGATATTTCGGATATTTTTCTCAGTGTACTTTTTGCCGATATGTCATGTATCCAATCTCTTACGTTGCCGAATGTTCGAAAAGATAAATCGATGAACTTTCCACCTCTGAACTTCATCGGAATATTCGACATGGCAATGACCAGAATCAGCGATCGCGCTTGTGCATCGGGAAGACGGTACCATTCCAACGTACATGCTGTTAACGCCACTTTCTCTCCCTAGTTTAGTTGGTATAAAATGTAAACAAGTGATTTTACCAATTAAATTAGCATGAATTTGTCGGCCATAAATATTGCTCGTCCCCTCTCACTTCGTTGTGTGATAAAATTATTTATTTGAAAAATCAACAAAAACCGGTATGAGCCCGATATACTTACCTTTGTCGAAAGTTGCTCCCCAATAAAGCAAAAGATGAATATATTGAAACCAATGGATATGAGCCCAATGATATACGAGCATAAAGCTGCGGCATTGTTGTCCTCCCATTCCTGTAAATTCAACAATTTATTTATTATTTTACGTGATATTTGACAGCGTATTATATATTCTGTTAAATCTGATGCCTTAAAATCACTCGAAATAAATCTGCATAAACTTTTTGCGCACCATGATAACATAATATCCTATGAGGCACACGATTATAGTGCATCCCGTAATTTCCATCAGACTTGAATATTGCAGCGTGTTCTGTACCAATTGTAAAAAACTAAAATGCAACGCAGAATATGTCTCATTTTGCAACAGTCGTTAGTTGCGAAAGTTAATAAGAAAATTATTATTTAATGACCATTATTATTATTATGCGATACCTTTATCTCCATCATGACATTATAATTACCCACTTCAAATCGAATAAAAATCCATAATGATACCCATACAGATCGACTTACTTTCGCGTTTTAATCTGATGCTTTACTATAACGGCCAATTTGTCGTTCACGTTCTTAAGTTCGCGTTCCTTTACCAAGTCGTTCATCAGCGTTATTAGTATGTCCAGCTGGGCGCAGATATGCATCACACAGAGGCCCGCAAGGCCGCACACCGCCGTGGTGATCGTGCACTTGACAAAACCCGAAAAGAACTGCAAAAGGAACACTATTTCGTAGGCCGGGCTGAACTGCACGTCGAACAGAACGAAATGAGTCGGACACGGCAGGTGCCTGATCGTGATGTTCTCAGCGGTAACTATCTTCCCTTTGGACAACGGTATAATCGTGCGAAAGGACACCCCTGTCGAGTACATGAATATGCCGCATAATATCAGCAAACGTCTTCCAGTTCTGGCTTTCTCCATCATCACACTACGTTTGTCGGTGCTGACGACGTTCTGCCAGTCTTCCCTCACATGCAACAGACAGTTCTTCACTTGACTCTTGCGGGACAGCAACTGAACATATTTGGCCATAGCCAATACCGTGAATATTACAGTGCCCATGACTTTGAGCCTCGCGCGACTTTCTTTTTGCACTAAGACCATGTAGAGAATCGCCGGTACCAATTCGCAGGTGAGGAGGATATAGGAAATGAAGACCACGGAGGCTGTCTCGAGTGTCTCAGGAAACCAGGACTTCACACGTTCGAACGGCCAGACACCCAGCAGGCGAAAGACGATGCGACTCAGCTCGAAAGTATAGTTTATGTCTTGTTCGTGATTTTCATTGACAAACATCTCGCGACCTGGTGAATCAATCTATCTAGCTTTGTCGTTGCTACGTGTCTCGAGTTTGTCTTATAAAATTGTATAACGTTGTAAAATTCAATGCTCTTTCTGCAGCAGCCGATGGTGAGCCGACGCGTGTTTGTCCTCTACTGTAGTTGGTTCCATGTTCGATTGCAGAGAGTTCGTGATTCGTATGCGCTTGCGTACAGAAAACAGAAAATTGTAAAGCCACGTCGAAGAAAGAGTCAACATCGTACACGCGGAAACTTTCTAAGGGATCGCGTGCGAGACTATTTTTGTTTCGTCGCTAGATTATACAGAAGAAAAGTTTTTCTCAGAGTGAGAGCTACGAAAGGGTGAATATTCGCGGAAGGAGTCACATTGTGGAAAAAGGAATCACATTGATGAACGCTCGCAATCTTGACAATTTTGAGCGGGAAAGATACAAAACATAAAATCGGTGAGTTTGTTTATTATAATAACGAATGTTTGTTATATATATATATATATTAATATGTTTTTTATTATTATTATATATCGAACAATGATCCGCAAAAAATTTGAATTAGTATCTGTTGCATAGTTAAAGAAATGTCACATGATTTAAATTTTCTTTATAAAGACTTTAAAATCTCTTTTTAATTGCCGTTACACTTATTGTTATCGCACAATAGCAATAAAAAATTTGTCAACATACTAAAATATACATACTACCTTGTTATGTAGAAACTCAGCATATTCGTCTTCAGTTTCTTATCTTGTCATTTATTCGGCAAGTTGCCGAAGTATATTCAAATAGACTAGAGAAGATTTAATCACCTAAAATGATTCGTTGGGTCTTTAAGCATCCGTTCGTTACATTTAGTATCGGCAGATCTCAAAGTCGCTTGCCAATTAATTGTCTCTTTGTTGCGCACATATAATATCGTTGCTTACGTCGCCGAACGTTCTGAAAGATAGATCGATGATATTTCCGGCAGTAAATTTTGGCGGGATGTTCGACGCAACTGTCACTAATATCATGTCTCGCACTATGTTCGTCGGAAGACGATACCACTCGAGTGTACAAAAAGTCAAATTCACCTCTTCCGCCTGTTATAAGCAATCGAGTGTTTATTATATTTTGAAAGTGATTCTTGTCATCTTATCTCCTCTCTCGAAAAAGATGTTAATATTAAAAGAAAATATATTATACGTTTGGCGTAATGAAAATTGTAGAAATACATACTGCGACATGGAAGAGAGTGGAGCATTTTGTAATAGTTAACAATTTGCCGCGTTAGGTACGTTACTCTATCCGAAAGAGGCTATCGCTTATCTTACAGAGTGAGTACATCACAAGAAAGCAGCAACTTGCTATATTAAGAGATTACCTGCGTCGTCACGTATTCCCCGATATAACATAAAATAAAAATGTTAATAATAACGGACGTGAGACCAGTTACGTACGAACTCAGGGCCGCCAGATTATTATCTTCCCATTCCTGAGAATGAAACTGATCTGTAGTCGAGAGCAGCAATGTATTCGCTGACAGTACACTCGAACAGGACGCAGTTATTCATTTTTCCTACCGCTATTGCGCAATATCCCGCAAGACATATGATCGTGCTACATCCGATTATCTCGACTAAGTTGCTGTAGCGCAATGTAGTTTCCACCAGATGCAAAAAACTAAAATGCAATTGTCATTTATGTACCCGATTTAGTCGCGAAAAGTGATGGTGGAGAAGGACACGCGCAATATTTATAAAATATTATAAATATTCACAAAATATATTAAAAATATCTGTAACATGCTCTTGTCGACAATCCTACACATCATTTGTGCATAATCAAGATAACACGATATGATAAAAATACAGGATAATATAAAAATACAGAAATATGATAAAATACAGGACTCACTTTCGTATCCTTATCTGGTGTTCGATTATAGCAGCCAGTTTCGCAGCGACATCCCTCTGCCCAGAGTGACTCTCACCGACAAGATCTTCCGTCAATCGCATCAAGACCTCCATCTGAGCACACGCGTGTAAGACGAAGAGCGTGGCTAGGCCGCATATCGTCACCGTAATCGTGTACATGACGATGCCGCAAAGGCACTGCAGAAGGAACACGATCTCGTAATTCGGACTATTCTGCGGGTCAAAGAAAACGTAATAACCGGGATAGGATAGCGATCTGATCGTGACGTTCTGATCGGTAACGATCTTGCCCTTCGACAGTGGCATTATCGTATTGTAGGAGACTCCACTGCAATACATGAACGTGCAACATATGATGAACAGCCGTCTGCTGATATGGGCGTTGCCCATTATTATGTCTCGTGCACCGCTGATGAGCATCGTTTGCCAATCCTCCTTGATGTACCGCAAACAACGTCTGATCTCGCCTCCGAAAATCAATAAATTACTGTACTTAGCGATCGCTATGATCGAGTACAGAATAGGCAGCATCATTTTCCTCTTCTCGATCGGCTGGTCGTCGGCGAACACGTAATAGAGAATACCCGGTACTATGTCGCAATGGAGGAGAAAGTAGCAGATAACCACGAGGGAAATATTGCTTATTTTCTCGATCGCGTTCGGTAGTCTATTGGTCGACGGCCAGATACCAAGCATGCGAAGCACAACGTAGTTCTGTTGGAGAACATATTTCACGTCCTCCTGATAGTGACTATTGCGGAACATCATCTTGGCAATTGCGCGATTTTTCCACCCTTGACCCCCAGGCCAGGACAGTGGCCAGGTCCTTGTAGTTTAATAAAAAAAACGCTATGAAATTACTCCACGACAGCGACGGAAAGAACGCACGAACGACAACATCAAACCGAAATGCTCAGTCAAAGTGGAGAGTGTTCGGATTTGTCAGATTCGTACATGATTTGAGTTCGCTACTTGCAAGTTAAGTCCTGGTTGTTGACCGACGGCCCACACCAGACACGATGTCGCATGTCACATTACGCTTGCGCGTATTAAACATTGAAAAGCTCCGCAGGATGCATAGAAGATAATCATCAAGAAAAGTTTCGCGAATGATCTTGCACGCGACGTGACTTCGCCAGCTGCACGTGCAGTAATATACCATATGTAGAAACT
This sequence comes from Harpegnathos saltator, assembly GCF_003227715.2. NCBI lineage: Eukaryota > Metazoa > Arthropoda > Insecta > Hymenoptera > Formicidae > Harpegnathos > Harpegnathos saltator. Next base: position 1,412,483 of record NW_020229890.1, read on the forward strand.
TTGACTTTGTAACTCAAAATATCACTTTTCAAGTGAGTCGCTACCGAAGGGGGAAAGAAGAAAAGAACAAAGGATGAAAAAGAAACTTGGATGACTCTATCAAGCTACATTGTGTCAAGATTTATTGGTGTAGGTAAGATTCATATTTACTCTCAACAATAGAATCGTTATTTTCAATATACAAGATCAACTTTGGATGTCTCGATTCCTAATCCGTTGCTCTAAATTTCTTATTTACATTTCGCAGAAATTTTACCTTCGTGTTTCAAAAAAGAAAGACCGTTCACTTCACCAAGTGCTGTACTAACACGTGAATCGCCTACAGAGCTAATTGAAATAATTTCGACGCAGGTATTGTAAATACAGTAGAAATTTTCGAAATGTCGTCTCATCACGTCACAGTTACGTCATCGCAGCGTCTCGCGAGGAGAATTCGCGGAGCAAATTAAAATACGCCATTGACGTCTTCAAGATCTGCGACACAATATCCCGTTTTCAATAAAAACATTAAAGATCTTGGACGTTTCCTAAATAAGTCTCATTCGAAAATTTTACAAGGATTTGCACAACATCTCACTGCGATCGTAAGACGCAGTATCGGAAGACCAACGTCAATCGCTAGCAGATTAATGCAGTCAGTACGAAACTCGGAATTGCCATGTCCCGATATATTAATTGTCTTTTGCGTAAAACGCAAACCGACATTACTCACGTCAGAGAAAGTGCTCAAAGTCATCGTCATCATTTTCCCGGCAGTGATCACGGCTGGGTATCGGGATATCGCGATTGGTATAATCAATTCAACCGCTTTCTTCGGATGCATTCGATACCATTCGGTCGCGTAGCAAGTAGTACCCACCATTTGACAACGCTCTGTGAGCATATCACCGATATAACAGAATATAAACACGTTGAAAATGATCGACGCGAGCGCGAAGAGGTACATGGAAATTTGCATGAACGACTCATTGTTATTCAAGTCCTGAAATTCAAGACAAAATTCATAATCGCATCTCTCTAAGGAACAGCCCCGCCTAAAAGCCGCTCGAAGCGGTTCTCAAGTTTTTATAGGGATTATTCAACATACGGTTATGATGTAGTAGCCGAGAAGACATATGTTACACGAAGCGTTTATGAATTCCATAAGACATATCTCGGTGAATAAGCCGCTTACGTCAGAAACCAATCTAGAAAATCGCCATCGTCCATGAAAATTCACAATGTTGCTACGGACTGCGGACTAGTGCTCGCGATACCAAAGTATTGCAGTTGAGTATAATGGTTGCAATAAATCTTTGCCGATGGTTCTACTTACTTCAACAAATGCAAATGTCGACTCACTGCGGCAGCGATTCGATCGTCAATGGAACCGCCGTTACGCTGGCCGCCGTCGACAGTTTCCTTAAAAAAGGAACCCAACACGTCACACTGGCCGCATATGTGCGTGACAAAATGTGCCATCAAGCTGCAAATACCGCAGAACGCGCTGTAGACTGTGAAGCCCGACAAAAATTGCAAGCAGTACACGACCTCGTACGCAGGACTGGCCTGTACGATAACAAAACAATTGATATGCAGGTATGTATTCGATTGTGTGCAAATATAATAGAGAATTATTATTAATCGACTTATTATCTATGCATTTCAACACGTAATTTCATCAATTGGGGTTCAGCAATGAAACTACTTGAAAATACATTCTTTCGACTTGATAGTAATTCATGAATATTTCTACACATATGTAGTTTTACACACAATACTGATGTTTTTGTATAATTATAAAAAAAATATCATTAGTGAACACTGAATATTAAGGAATGCTGATGAAAATTTATTTCAATATATTCAATTAAATTTGGCTTATGATATACCAAAGATGTGATGTGATCGTGATGAACCTAACAATAAACTTACCTCGCGAAATGAATCAAAAGTTTACCTTGGAATCAAATACGAGAAATTCGCAGGGCGACGGGTGCAGTCTTATGGTGACGTTGTCCTCAGTGATAATGTTGGGTAAAACCAACGGCAGCATATAAAACAGTATGCCACAACTAAACATGAAGACCACGGAAACGATGCCAAATGTGCGACCCAGTCTAGCGTTCGTCAGCATGATCTCTCGGTCTTGGGCGAGGATTGTATACTGCCAGTCGTCAGCTACGCGATCGACGCAGAATTTCAGTCGATCCTGATGCCACAGCAATAGAACGTACCTCGCGAAAATCGTCACTGTGAAGATTAACGGGCACATCGTACGAAGTATCAGGATAATGCTCCATTTTTCTTTGACTATCAGCACAATCCACGGCACGATGGTGAAAATTTGAAGAAACGTGGCGATCACCATCGACAACCTGTGCAGAGCGATCTTAAAAGCCGAAATATCTTTCTCAATCAACGGCCAAGCACCGATCGGCTTCAACAAGCAAGCGCTAATCTGGACGGCATAACGAAAGTCCGAAATGTGCAATTTATTTTTCTTCGTCGTGTCACTAGCGAGCGTGCTCATGCGCGCGTTCCCTTGCCCGAAGTCAGCCTTTCCCATAATGTGATCTCACCGCCGACTCGATCCTGACTGTCAATCGTGAAATCGGAAATGTGGATTTCCAGCCCAAGAAGCATGCGCAAGATCCGTGCGATGAACTCAGTGGTTCCCCTGAGCACGGCCGTGCATCAAAGTCGCAACTTTGATGATTCGCAATTTGTATTTTGTAATTTTGTAATGTAATCGATTGAAAGTTTACGGGGAAACGGCAGCTGCGCTTGGAAGTAACTGAAGGGATGGAAGGATGAGCTATGTCATTGCGAGGAAGACGAAAGGGGAACTTCTGCCAGGAAAAAATCCTAAAGTTATTGGCAATACGTAATTTTCTGATATTTTTCTTCAAAAGCTCTACAATATGTCGAACATGAAGATCCATTATGTAACTTTGTGTGGCTTGCGTTGACTCTTACTCTGTCCCTCTTTGCATGTCACACACAATCTCATGTTATTTCTTACAAATTATATTATACAGTATATCTAATAAAATCAATAATCTCCTTGACACGTGGTTTACATTATTTTAATATTTAAATATTTCTCACTTGACGAAACGTATTTACATAACTTCTCATGAGGAAACTTCGCGGAGCAAGTTGAAGTACGCCATTGAAGTTTTTAGAATCTAGAAAGTAATTTATTATTACATCGTAATTGTTTCCGTTCTTCAAAATTCACACATTGAGTGTTATCTTGAAATTATTAGCTTCGGTGGTAATGTCCGATTAGTAATATGTTCTATCGCAAATGTCTTTATTTATATTGAGTACCTACATTAGAGAAACTGCTCATAGTCATCGTCAGCATTTTCCCGGCGGTAAGCTCGATAGGATAATTCGACATGATGATCGAGAAAATCAGACTGCGCGCTTTATTATGCGGCAGTCGGTACCATTCGATCATGTAACATCTGGTACCTATCATCTGGCATTGTTCTACAAGCATCTCGCCGATGTGGCAAAAAATATATATGTTAAAAGTGATGGAGACGAAGGCGAGGAAGTACGTGGAAATCTGCAATATCGATTCCTCATTCTTCCAGTCCTACATATGTAACAGTATCAGAAATACGCATTGTAAAATTCATAAAAATAAGCCCATGAGTTCTCATTATCTTTTCTTTCGAATCGATAAACGTACCATAATTACGTAATAACCGAGCAAGCATATGTTACACGAAGCGTTTAAGAATTCTGCTAAACATATTTCGTTCATTATTCTGTCCACGTCCGTGACGAATCTGCAATATTATGCAACGTTATGCGACACATTATGAATCGAAAAAAAATAGGATCTCAGGACGAAGGAATGACAAACTAGTAATGATAATTGGCGGAATATGCTCACTTGAGAATTCGTAGATGACGCATTACGGCGGTGCTGATCCTCTGATCGATGGTACCTTGATTTCGGCTACTGCCATCGACTATCTCGTCGAAAAAGTACTTAAGTATTTCACACTGACCGCATACGTGAGTAACAAATTTGGCAGTCAGACTGGAAATGCCGCAGAACACAGTGAACAGAGTGAAACAGGACAAAAATTCCATTACGTACACCGTTTCGTAAACTGGGCTGGCCTGCGCGTCAAAGCACTACATCACAAAATATATCAAGCAACACATTTTCACATACATATGATAACGTCTCCTGCTCAAATCTTATTTGCGTCGGACATAAACATTTAAAAACCTATAAACGTCTTTAATTCTATGATCAAATTGTAAGATGTGCGTTTTCCTTATGTTTCAGAAAAGCTATGAATAAAATTTAAAAAAAGGCACGATTTTCGAGATTACGAATGAAAAATTCCTACACCGTACATTGAATTGACCTGGGAGTCCAGGATGAGCAATTCGCAGGGATTTGGCAACGGTCTGAGCGTCACATTGCCCGTGGAAACAATTGGCGGTGCCACCATGGGCATAATGCAATAAAGTAGACCGCTGCCGAACATGAAGGACACCGAGACGATCCCGAACAAACGTCCGGATTTAGCGTTCACTAGCATGATCTCACGATCTTCGGCCAGCGTCGCGTTGCGCCAGTCTTCCGCGATGTGGTCGATACACGATTTGATCTCGTCCCGATGAAACAGCAACAGCATGTACCTCAGAAAGACCGTAATAGAGAAGATCAGCGGGCATGCGGTCCTGAGGATCTCGTAAAGGTCGCATTGCGCGGTGAATATGTAAATTATCCACGGAATGATCATGAAGAGCTGAAGAAACGTGGCGAGGAAGATCGTCGAGATATGCGCGATCTGTCCCAACGCGGTATTCTCAAACTTCAAGGGCCAGATACCAACCGGCTTCAATAAGTACAGGCTTACTTGGGTGGCGTAGTGGAAATCCGAAAACCACGGGTCGCCTTGTGTGAGTCTCGGCTCACCCATAATTGCGGCGATCCTTCGTGTCGTCTCTAAACTTAATGACGACGAGACAGGGACTAGTAGTCGGCCTGATGGTCGTGGTAAACTTGTTGGCAAGCATGCGCAAGATGCACTTGGCGTCTTTCGATAGTAATGATTAGAATACGTTCCGATCATTCGCGTCACGCACTTTGTAGAAAGTCTCAGAGAGAAATGCAAAAAAGAATTGTAGTCATGGACAAAGCGAGGGGATATTAAAGACACTTCGGGAAACTTTAAAACGCAAGGGGTATGTACTCTGCTGCGCGGTTACAAAGTTGGCTACTGATTAAGTCGAAATTGTAGTTGCAGTTTGATCGCACTTCTTTTTGCGAAAGGGGAGAACCGCGGCTGAGTGTTCATGTCGTGATACTGAATGTCGTTGTCCGAGTGGTGAATATTCCGTCGCTTTAGCGACAAATTGACAAACACGTGTGAGATGATGGGTGTTGTATTTGTGATTGAGTGAAAGTAAGAAATTAATATGTTATATGAGCAAAACAGTCGATATTTCAATTTTAATTCAAGTTCAATGTTTAATTCAAGTGACGCCTTACGCCGCTACCATTCGAATGAAATTGAAGTACGCCGCTGATGTTTTGCATACCTGTGAACATTCGTCAACATTCGTGGACATCAATTTATGGGACTGCCGATTATTTGAATTTTGAAATTAACAGTACAGCGCGATGGAAATTACTTACGTCGCAGAAACCTTGAAGTGAGATGTCAAACATCTTACCGGCAGTTAAGGCCGACGGACGACTCGACCTGATCATCACCATTATTAAATTGCTCACGTTTTTGGCGGGTAATGTATACCAATCGATGAAGTACGACGTTTCTCCGATCTTTTCGCTCTTTTTGGTTGCAAAAAGTTCAATGTAATTCTGGGATAATCCAGCGCCAATCACTGTATTTATTATTTGTTAAAATAACGGTTCGCACTGCTTACTTCTTCCTTAAGACGATCGCCGATTGATGACAAGGTGAAGATGTTCACCAGAATGGACACCATTAAAATTGTATATATGACCATACCGAACATTTGGTTATCTTCCCATTCCTGAAGTAAGAAAATAAGTAAGCAAATATAAATGGAACGCATACAATTTGACTGTGGGTGCAATAAATCGATCGATGAGGGGATCAAAGACTCCTTACCTTAAAGACTCCGTACTCGAGGAAACATATGATAATGGTGCATCCAACCACTTCCGACAGAAAGATGATGTTTAATGAATTTTCGATCATTTCGGCAAATCTGTTTTAAACATTGCCGACGCATTAGAAAAAAATTTAGTTACCATTAATCGAATCAACACAAATTACAAGCAATTGTACCGCAACATAAACATATTAATCGCTTCAAAAATTTCATATTTCCTAAACATAAAGGTCCGTTTTATCTACCTTCTCTTTGAAAAATATTTAACATTCGTTACTTTCCTTCGCGAAGCTAATATTTTTGTTACAGCGTTAAATGTACGATATAATTATGAATGAATTTCGCGCAAGGAAAGACCAGAAAAATCTCTTCTGACCTGAGAGCTTGCATGTGCTGCGTAATTATCCGGCCAAATCGTTCGTGCAAGTCGTCGGTCCCATTCATGACTATCGCTTCCAATTGCCTACGCGTAATCTCGAACAAGCAGCAGGCGTGCATCACGCAGGTGGCGATTAGGCTGTAAACACCGCAGTTTGTAGACAGGATGATGGTACTGAAGAGGATCTGTGTGACAAAGAGGATCTCGTAGAACGGCGAGTTCTCCACCACGAAGAAGATGTAGTCGCTGAGGTATGGCAATGGCAACTGCGTCGTGTTGTCCTCCTTGACGATTCTCTCCGCCACCAATGGCATAATTATGTGATAAGGCAACGCTCCGCCGTATAACAATCCTAAATACATCACTGTGAACTGCCTGCCAACCTTGGCGTTTCGGACCATCACCATTCGATCTTCCTCGCACTCCACGTCCCTGTATTGTATCTCCATCTGCTGCAAGCAGCGCTTGATCTTGTTCTTGTTGATGATCATCGTCCAGAATTTGATGATGCCGAGCAGACTGAACACCTGAGCGGCTATCACCTTCATGTATCTGGTCAGGTTCTCCGCGTCGAAGAAGGTGTAGATGATATGCGGAACGAGCAGAAAGCACATCAAGCTGAATATGAAGCTCGTCTGGAAAACAGTCCTGACTCTACTGAACGTGGAGCCATCTCCGTAGAGAGGCCAGATACCGACAGGTGTTAAGAGAAATTTTGCGACCTTCACCACGTACTCCGCGTCGGATCTGTAATTGATGTTTCGAACTAACGTGTGACGGTCGACCGACGACATCCGCGCGTTTCTTTTTATTCCTAATTTTTGCTCCTTAATTGCTCGATCGCACTGTGCTTTCGATTCCGACTGCAAGAGCTGCACGCGATCTCCGAGAGTTAACCGTGGGCGCCTGCGTGCAGAAAGTTTGCTCGCAACAGTAACATTGTGTAAGGGTTATCTTCTAGAATCGTCACTACTTTTTTCTCTACGGGAAGGAAAATATCTATAATTTCAGCGTTTACGCAAGCGCTGTGGGATAACAGTTGGACAGAGGGACGAAAGCTTACTTTGTTGCGCTGTCGATGGCAATCAAAAGTCGACTCAGACACGTCAGATATATCGTGTAATCTGCTTCGATATATCTGACGTGTTGAAAATATTATTAGAATCGTCCAATTCTAGATTAATAAATAATTCTTTATTCCCTTCATTTTAATAAAAGTGTTCAAATTTGTATTGTTACACAAGTGATCGAATAGGAGAGCAGAAATCCATACGAATGGGAAGGAGATCTGTGCAACTTATATATTTCGTATAAATTCCACGTTACAATTCCACGTTACGAGTCGCACGAGATGCATGCGGAGCGTACAAGATGAGACTCAGATAGCCGCTGCTTCCATTTTGAGCTACGTCCATGTAAATTCGACGATAAACTTCTCAAAGATTCAGCAATTATGCAAGTTCTCGTCCAGATGGATATATGTAGTCGCACTCCGTCGCGCTTCCCCAACAGAATATTTAAAACAAAGAATAAACGCATCTTGTCGACCAACACGCGCACATCTCGTTGCCTTGACGACTTCGTCAACAACGCCGCTGCTCGCGCCAGCGCCGTCATTGTGTTTCTGTTGCTCCTTCCCTTAAAGGCTCTGGACCGTTTCGAGTGGTGTCGTGTAGTTCGTCTTTTTGAATGTGGGTGAATCTTCTCATAAATTTAAGAAGCATAAGAGTTCTCCTTCCCGGGATCGTTTAGCGGGCCCTGAGGACAAACTAGTGTGCCTAATCGACGTACTAGAGCGCAAAGAGGACAAGACGTCTCGGCGTTCCCTTGTTCCGTCTCTGTCCTCATCGCCGAGTCGTCCGACGTCTCCAGAGTTTCCCGCTGAACCACGGTCGGATAATTTTTTGATGCCGAAGACTGAGTCCATCCCGGTAGACTCTGTCCCGGATGTCTCTTGCGTGGCAGCGCCTGCAAGTCAGGAAAGGCCAGTCCAGTGAGACACCCCAGGTGTATACGTGCTTTCTGGAGTTTCTGGACCTATATTTGGAGAATATAGGCGGAAAAATCGACACGACCTTTCGCAGCTGTCGAATAACTCCGTCGGTGTGCAGATTCGCCCAAGAGAGATAATGTCACCTTTGCCCATCTTCTTATCCCGGAGGTTATGCCTTCCGATGCCCCGCAGTCGCTTGTTTTTTCTGTCCGACGATGCTCTCACTAGAGAATTGTTTCGCTGTGGAGCTTGATAAAGTGGAGATGCCGCTATGGAATAATCATATTCTTGATTCATGGCGCGACCTTATACGCAAGGGCCTCCCCGCTGAGCAGCGTGACCTCCTGCTAAAAAAATATTCCCCCTCGGAACTCTTCAGTTTTCTCTCTGCTCCGAAGCTGAATCCGGAGCTTCGATCAGGATTGCGGAACAATTCTTTTATCAAGAGAGATAAATATTCCAGCAGAGACCAGAATCAGGTTGGTATGACCTTATATGCTCTTGGAGCAGCAATTTCGGATTTACTCCAACCTGAGTTGCAAGGTTCGCTGGTCCCTGCTGCACGCGCTGCAGTACTGAAGATCACGGAGGGAGCAAAGATCTTAGCCGATCCTTTTTATCATCTTTCGCTATCCCGGCGTGCCCAAATTGTACCTACTTTTAATCTGCTCGCCAAGAACACAGCGGACTCTCTTCCTCCAAACGATCTCCTTTTCGGTACGGCTTTTGGCGAGGAACCGAAGAAAGCTTCTTCCTTGGAGCTTTCGACCAAGGAATCCTTGGTCGATGTAACTGGTTTCCTTTATTTAACCAGCTTCTCGTCGGTCAGCCTCTTCATTTTAGTATTATCTAATATTACATGTTATCCTCTCCTTTCAGCGAGTATCATCCAGCATGGTCTCACCTTTCCCTGACGGTCGCGAGGTTATCCGCCAAGCATTCCTGAAGAAGGGAACACCGGTTTCAGCAGTTGACGCCATGCTCGCATCGCTCACACCTTCCACCTTTTCCCAGTACTCTAGACCAGAGCTGGACACGATCTGCACATTTCGGGCGAAATTCAGTAGGTGACACCTACCGTCCCCCTCGCACCGCTCCGCGCTCAGCGGCCGGGGTGATGATCGCGGTACACTCAGGCCCGTCGCTGTATAAGAAATCAGTTGGGGCGTTACATTATCATTAAAATTATTTCAATAAATTTCTGTCGATCAGTAGAGAGGAAATCTCTCGTGGGTGAAGACATTGCGTGACATATACGACTGTTAGCAGTACGATTTATTGTTCAATAGCAATGGTGTGATAGCTTTGCTGAAATAAAATTGAACAAAAACAGAGTGAGATGTGTCGTACGCGATGACGGTAACAATATGACCTATCATGTACATGTTAGTCGATGCTTTGTACGACGATATTCGTGAATCATGTTGTCATCGCTCGTATAAAATTGAAATATGCCGCTGACGTTTTGCAGACCTGTAAACGTTTGCAGTGCATACAGCGAATTTTGTTTGTCATTTTTTTTTTCAGATAAACGTAACGGCGAAGAATACCTACCTCGCAGAATCCTTGGAGAGAGAGATCAAATATTTTCGCGGCGCTTAATGTTGAAGGACGGCTCGATCTTATCATCACCAAAATTAAATCAGTCACAATTTTTGTTGGCAAATTATACCACTCGATGAAGTACGACGATTCTCCTACCTTCTCGCTCTGCGTAAAATATCAATATTGACTGACTAATTAATTCAACATGATATTTTAATGTTTTATAATATCGCTATATGTAAGATGATATTATAAGTTGTAAATTTTCTGTAATTTCTGTTAAAAACTTTCTACCTCTTCTTTAAGACGATCACCGATGAATGTTATAATATAGACATTTACGAACATCGACGTCATTAGGACAAAATACGTGCCCATAGCTAAGTTTTCTCCGTCCTCCCATTCCTAAAATAAACTTGAGCCAATGAATGAAACTGAAGTAGAGATTTTGCGCGGGTATAATATTTTGAAGAAAAGTATACCTTGAGTACTCCAAACTCCAAGAAACATATAATAATAGTGCACCCAACCATTTCGCATAAAAAAACGATGTTCAATGATTTCTCAATCATCTCAGCGAATCTATGATGCATTTTATCATGCGTAAATAAAATTAACACATGAAAGTGAAATCTGTCTTTTTACATTCTAATCGCTTGTATTTCATCTATCAAGAAGCAACACTCATGCTCTCCTCAATTGTTCAATCTGATATTGTTTGTCAAGTATAATATGTAGCAACTTATAAAGTACATATTTCACACGACCTGATAAGAAAAAAATAAGCAACTCTACACCAAATACTTGTAAATTCGTCTCACCTAATGGCTCGCATGTGATTTTCGATTATCCTCCCGAGTTGTTCGTGCAAATGATCGGTCCCATTGTTGAGAACCATTCCGATTTGCCTGCGAACGACTTCGAACAAGCAACAACCGTGCATCACACAGGTGGCGATCAAACTATAAACGCCGCAGTTAGTGGACAGGATGATACTGCTGATCAATATTTGCGAGACGAAGATGATCTCGTAGAACGGCGACTTCTCCACCACGAAGAAGACGTAATCGCTCAGATATGGCAAAGGTATTTGCGTCGTGTTGTCTTCCTTCACGATTCTCTCCGCCAACAACGGCATGATTATATGATAAGGCAAAGCGCCGCCGTATGACAATCCCAGATAGGTCACCGTGAAGAGCCTGCCGATCTTGGCGCTTTTCGCCATTACTAGTCGGTCTTCCTCGCACTCCACGTCTCTGTACTGAATCTCCATCTGTTGCAAGCAATACCTGATGCCGTCTCTGTTAACGATCATCGTCCAAAACTTAATGATAGCCAGCAGACTGAACACTTGGGCACCTATGACCTTCATGTATCTGGTCAAGTCTTCCGCGTCGAAGAAAGTGTATATAACATGGGGGATAAGCAGAAAGCACATCAAACAGAACATCACACCTGTCTGGAGGTAAGTCTTGATCTTGTCGGAAGCGGAATCACCGCGGTAAAGCGGCCAAATACCGATGGGAGTCAACAAGGTCTTAGCCACCTTCACCACGTACTCGGTGTCGGATCTGTAATTGATGTTCCGAAATAGCGTGCTGTCGTTGCTCGTCGACATCGCCGAGAATTTCTGTTTTTGTCTTTTTTGTCGACCACGTTCTAAAAATCCCGACGACTGGTGGATACGAACAGTCGCCTGTATACAAAGTTCGTCCGTCTACGGCGATTTTCTATAGGTATTCTACCACAATCGACGTAACTTTTAATAGAAAAAAATACATGCAATTTCAACGGCGAACGCATGCGCCGTGGTGGGGGCGGTTTAGTCTCTTCCAATCCAGGGTTCGCTTTTCCACGTCGACTGGAAATACAAGAAAACGATCTTCTAAAGGACGATTCTCGGCGCAATGAGAACTCTCGCAATTAGAAATTATGCCGTTTTTTGAATTTCGTCATATCTGCAATGTCATTTCTCAAGCTTCAGAAGATAATGGGTGATGTCACAGATACGAAATGCTAATATAAAAAGACACATCTGGGAAAATTACCGTGCTTCCGAGTAAATGCAGCACGCACAAGCAGTGACTCAAGTGAGCACTCGACATATCTATCGATAAGACGATATTCTCGCATTCTTTCGCATTACGAGGAGCAGTGAGACGCGATTTAAGGCGATTAGCGCGGATCATTAAATTCCAGAAGCGATCACAGCAGAGCTATCAACGTCGTGTTCGTCGCATCACTATGGAAGTCAATCGTGATAGTGTTCCGTCACAGAAACGTCAGCAAACATCGAAATACGCGGGTGCGTTGTTTGCAGGTACGATATGGGACTTGCAGGAAGGCACGATGACGATGTTCGCAGCGGAGATTGTTGGTACGGGTATCCTCATATTTATTGGGTGCATGGGGTGCATTGGTACGATGGGACCCGAACCACCCCCACCAATGCAGACGGCACTTACTTTTGGCCTGACGGTGAATCTCATAATTATGGTACGTTGGTGAGCACACACATACCCACACACACACACGCATAATTCATTTAAGCGCACCTTTCGCTCCAACAATAATTAATTACAATTTTAATACCGAGTAATAATGACTTCCTATACGCACATGAGACAACTTACGCGCATTACTAAGACTTCTGGTCTCTCACCGTAGAACTCTTGCTTGATGACGTCAGCAGTGTCGGAAATCCATGTTAAAAATTTCTACGGATTGCATCAAAATAAAAAGATACATCTATAAAATAAAACATACAATATAAAATTTCTCAGATGCTTGGCCACGTAAGCGGAGCTCACCTCAATCCAGCCGTCACCATCGGTGCTATTATCGTAGGACTGAAGACGATTCCGACCGCCATAATTTACATCCTAGGCCAGTTCGTCGGGGCCACCGTGGGATACGGACTTTTAAAAGTGCAAACTCGCTTCTTACATTATCGCTATTAATATCAGCATCTGTGACGTGCAAAATAAAACGCTATACATTTCGCAGACAATAACACCGGCAGAGCTGTTCAGTAACGGCGACCTAAACTCAACCGTCGGTCTTTGCGTCACAGTCGTTCATCCGGGAATTAACAGCATACAGGCTGTACTGATCGAGGTATTTTGCACAAGTTGCATTCTCTGCGCAGCTTGCGCTACGTGGGATCCACGGTGCGCTCATACGACAGACTCGACCGCTCTCAGATTTGGCCTCTCGGTCGCTGCCATTTCGTTCGCAGCGGTAAGATTATTCTTGACAATGCAGAGTTTTTACATTCGCTATATTCACATTCATTCTTAACTTCAATCGTTAACTTCAATCATTCTTAACTTTCTATTACTGTTTAAAACTGTTCTCTTTGCATATTTTAATGATGTTTTACAAAAATCGTTGGTTTTACATAAGCATGATTTTGTTTCAAGAAAATTGCTATTCTACATTAATTCGACATACGCCCGAAGATTAATGCAAAGAAATATATGATCGAGGAAACTAGTCTACTAAATTTTTTCTATCGTTCCAGAGCCCTTACACAGGATGCAGTATGAATCCTGCGCGAACATTCGGTCCTGCCTTTTGGAATAATGCTTGGAAAGATCAATGGGTAAATTTCGAAAATAAAATCTTTATTATCTTTATCTTTTAGAGAATTTATTTTACAATTTTTTTTTACTTTATTATACATTAATGTCATTCGTTATATAATTAATTATATTTTTTCTTTCAATTAAATATATAACATAACTTTCAATTAAATATATAACATATATAATACATAACAAGCATAACAAAGTTCATCCATTCAAGCAAGTTCCATTTATTTACACATATTTATAACATCAGCTAATTATAAATTGTTATTAAATTGAGATTTTTTATTTTCTCAGATTTATTGGCTCGGTCCCAGCTTGGGAGCTTTGCTTGGAACGTACGTCTATCAAGTGCTATTTGCAGAGAAAAAAATTAAACAAAGGGACTCACTTGCTCAACCGATGAAAAGTTCTTTAGCATATTATCACAACAGAATGTAACATAAATATCATTTATATTATTATTTATCATTCAATGCAATCATTTAATGCAATTTCTTTTATTCATGTTATTAGTTCATAATTTATTACACGCACAATAATATATAAGACACAGTCAATGATTCTTTTTTGAGACTAATGTTTATATATCAAAACGTAAACGTTCCTCATTAAAATAGAACGTCTGCGTTAATAAAGAGGTGATGTAATATAGTATTTAATTTTCGGGACTTATTTTATTCGAGTCTACTATAATAATAACCATATTGGTATCTAATCTTTGATTATATCTTGTTCTTATCTATGTTCTTATTATTTAAATTTTCAGTTGAATTCTATAAAGCTTGTATAATATTTTATAGTACATTTTGTAAAATCAGCACCATTATTTTTTATTTGAACGTATAAATTGCACAACTTTCGTATAAAGTAAATATTCTGATCAAAATAACATCAGTATATAGACATTTCTTTAAAGTCAGTTTTATTTTTAAGTAGATATGATATAACAGATGGATATAATTCAATGAATAACTAAATAACTAAATAACTAAATATGAATGAAAAATATGATATATATTAATTATATCTATTTTACCTATTTTCTCTAAGTTATCATCTATCGGTTACGTCTCCTTTAAAGTAACTTTAACTTGTAGATGGCGGGTGTAACTCAACAAGGTATGATATCGCCGACGTCATGTCTTTCAGTTCTAGTTTAGATATTTTCAAATTAAACGCATATCTCTAAATATTTGTATATCATAACTAATTAACAAAACAAAACAAAATATTTTTTTCTTGGGAAAATTGCTACACTGTACAATTTATTATGTTTAACTTTGTAAGGTTTATTTTTCATACACATACATGTAATATTTACAAATATCAAATGTAATTAAATTTTAATATGTATATATTTAAATGGGTTTGTGTGACAAAAAATTTTTTGAAAAAACTGCAAAACATTAACAAGATTATGTATAATAACGTAATTTTTTCTTTTTATTTTATATCGAAATTATTATTTATTCTTCTTTAATAATTACAATTATTATTTTTCTAATGATCACAAAATATCATTAAAATTATCATAGAAATTATTCACCGATACAATCAATTAAGATCAGTGAGTGATAAGAAGATTCTTGTGTGATCGAAAAAATAGTTAATGAATACCTGCTAAAGTTATATACATTTGCTCAATGGATAACAGTGAATGAATCGACTGTAAATAAAGGGTAAATAAAAATACTTGTGCTACGTAAATTACAATACGTCGTTCTATATTTACTATATGCATAAAAATTTATAATTTTTTAACATGTTCAGTTTATTCTTCCAAAGATATATCTATTGTATTTTAAGGCACCATTCATTTTCCTTCGCAGTACGAAAATAAATCGTTTTCGTGGGTAAGATCTAATATACTTGGTCGAAGGGCAATCTAGAGACTTCTAGAATATCAGAAGATCCCATGCTTTATTTGTTGCCATGTTGTGTCTTGTATTATTTTTATCCGCTTACTCTTGGACGAAGCGTGGGCTTGCTTCTTCTCGGAGCACACATACGACTTTATTCCTCGCTATGACACTTGACTTTTTCTTCAAAGGCAAACACAGAATAAAATAGGAAGATAAATAAACAAGTTGCACACGTTTGTTAAAATTTAAAATTTGCACGTGTCACAAACTGATAATAATAAATTATTATTCTTTACGAAATTCTCTTTCTGCTGTTAGTGTAGAGATGTTCAATTTTATTTGCATAGATATATGCAGGATAAAAAGATTAATGTAAAAGAAATGTAAATTATTACATCTTTTCAGAAATGCAAATTATACGATGCATACTGATGAGAGACGACACGTGCGCGATAATTAAATCTCTCTCTCTCTCTCTCTCTCTCTCTCTCTCTCTCTCTCTCTCTCTCAGCGGGAGCTCTCAAATGCGCATTGAATTTAGCTATGTACAAACTATTGCGCATTTAACTATCTAGAGCGATATAATTTTGATGAGATGATTTTTTACGAGCAACCATTCCTGCACGATAAAAACTCTAGTATATAATCTTTTACGGTTAATTACAGTTCATATAATTGCACGGCAATTTATTCGCTGGCGTCGGATGCACCGACCGGGCAAATATCGTGCTACGAGGTTCATCAACCTTCACCTAGCGACACACTCTTGCCAGCTGGGACTTGGTCACAGATACGATCAATAATAGGGCGTTTCACGGAGGTTTCGAGGATACGCCCGGCCATATTCACATCCGTGTCGCGGCCCTTCCGCACGGAGATACTTGCAGCATTGTCATGCCACAAGTGTCGCAAGATCGTTGCAAACCGGCTGCTGTCGTCGACCGGTTGATCCCGCGACCGGAATTTGAGATTTGCGCGAGACGGGCTGCGCCCATATAACCCTGTACGACTGCAACATCGTCCCGGCCGACGTGACTGTCGAGTTCAAGGTCGCGCGGTACTGGCGAAGCAACTAAAATTAGTACGAGCAGGTTATATCGTGTGCTCGGAGGAGCACGAAGCCGCAGCCGAGAGTTCGTTATTTATGTAGCGAGTTGATGAGGGTAACCGCGATACCTTGGCGAGGAGAGGCCTCATGTCTACTTAGTGATCGTAGGGGAGAGAATGTTGCGACGCAGTACTTTCTTTTTTTTCTTCTTCTTCTTCCTCCTCTTCTTTTTCGCCAAATGCACCTCACTGCGGTTCGATTAGGAAGAACAGCAATTTTAGTTCCTGTTGCATAATAACTGCTTGCTGTTACACGAGAATATTCTCCCGGCTCCGGCGAAGTATAAATAACTTTCCAAACTTAATACGGTCTGGGTATATGAAGGAGAGGCTATGACTATACGTGGGTATACTTTATCCCGCCGCCAGCATGTCGTGTATTAAGGGAAAAAACTTGCGTTCATATTTTTATTATGGCATAGGAAAGTTATTTGCGTGAAGATCTTAACATCGATCGCAAGGATTGCGACGTTGCATATATTTTCCTCTTATAACACTCATAGAGACGTTTTTTAATCAGTTAATGATCCTCGGTTATTCTCAGGCACGAACGTGGAGAAGAACAAAGCAATGAAACGAACGACGAGCGACGAGATGCGTTTATTTTGTTGCTTGGAAACAACAAACACTCGCGCACTTCCTATGCATTACATCTATAACTCGCTTCGCGCATCTATCGATTAGCTGCTGCTGTAGCTGTACCTCGAATGCTCTGAAACACGATGAAAGCGCTTAAACTGCGATGCCAACGTTTATAACGATTTGCTGAATTTGCTCGTTACAATTGTCGCAATTATTTCGCAGGGTATCAATTTATCTAAAGAAGAAGATTTATTATGATAAAGAAGAATGAGAAAGAAGAAAGATGATAAAGAAGAATTATTATGAACCGCAGAGATGTAAGATAAAATTAATACCATCAGCGTGATCACAATTCGAAATATAATATTTCGAAATATGCGGAGAACGTGTATATTAGATAAATATACACATTTATTAATCTCACTAAAGATAATATCCCTGAATCTCACGTAATTCTTTATCGCTATTTACACGACCGCACAATCAGGATGTGAAACCGCGCAAAGATACGTCGCACATTCATATCGCGTAACTGAAATTTATCCACAAAAGCGATATGTTCCATAAACAATGAGTTTAAATCATAATTTTCGCGGTGTATGTCGTCTGGAAACACGACGCTCATCAATCGTTCATTAATATGTTTACACAGGTTTACACAGGTGAGGATTGGAATAAAATATATCGATGAAGAGGGAGAGAGAAAGAAGGAGAGGAAATTTATTAATCGCAGTCTATCCTTGCAAGCTGGTCCAATGGCAAATCTTCGTTGCAACAAAATCGCCTAGTCGAGATGATTGAAGAGAGAGAGAGAGAGAGAGAGAGAGAGAGAGAGAGAGAGAGAGAGAGAGAGACATCGTTGAGAAAGTTCCCACAGATCATCATGCTGTTCCCATTTAATGCAACAAAGTTGGTAACCGTCTCTACCTTCGCATTTCATTACGCCGTTCTGAATGACACCTGAATGTAACGAGGTATCGCACGGCACATTGTGTATATATTTCTATGAAGTATACAAGTAGTTCCTTCACCCTTCTGTCGAGCTTAATCCGCCGTTCCGTTGTTAGCGGCCTACAAAAAGGCGATCTCGTAGGGAGAGATAAGTATCTGACGCGCGCGACCCTTATACCTCCTGAATAAAATTGCATTAATTGCGTCTGCTTAAGCAGAGCGGCCTTTGTAGCTGAGATACGCCGGGTTGAGCTAACGAGCAATATGAAAAGGAAATCGATAGAGCGGTATATGATACACCAAAGAGGAACGAACGTAATGTTATGCAACCTGGTTGTGTATCTCCGTTATATTATGCATCGGATACTTCGCTTGTTACAGCTTGATGGCTGTACATCGAGGCCGTTACGGTCTTCGATGTGCGAACGCGAAGATTAATTTTTCTCCTTTCCTTCTCCTACTATCTCTCGCTCTCTTGTTATTCGGTTCAGGTGCACGCATCTCTCCAATTAAAGCTTCGCGGTCAGTGTTCGCCACTTCGAAGTTTACATGGACGTACGGTAGCGTCGCAATATGCGTCTGCAATTGTTGACGACGAAGTCGCATTAGCATGGAAATTGCACATTCTCGTGCTATCGCCGGGTCCCACGTCTTGCCGCATAGCGAGTCAACTCGGCACTCGTGTGTGTTTGCAAACACATTGCGTCACACGTAGCTGCCCAACCTCGACCGCGCCTGAAAATTTCTTAAAAATAGCTGTCATTCGCCTCAAGAGCTGATAAAAAACTTCACCAGCCGGGCAGAAGGTCACTCGGGCTTGGCTGCGCAGTACGGATATCCCGCCGCAAACTCCCCGTCCGGAGAAACTGCGTTTCAACGTTTCGACGTGGCGCGCACACGCGCGATTTCGCAACGTTGGATCACGACATTAGCTCCCCCCTCGTCGATATCGTCTCTACAAAGTGTACTTCGTGTGTGTCTTGCCCACTAACAAATTCCGGCCTCCTTCGTAGCGATGGCGAAAAAACTCCCCATTATTGCGAGCGCAAATTCCGTTACGCATTTTTGTGCGGTGTCTCCCAGTGGAGAAATTTTATGAAATATATTAGTGAAGAAAATTTATCAAACACCTCGGACATGGCTAAATGTTCTCCATGGAAACGGTCATAAGAGCGGAACGGAATCAACGAAAGTCATTTCAGAGGTCACACCTACACGAGAGAGGAAGACTACTACGCGCGACTGCGGGATTAGCATGGCTCCAAGATGATCGCTTTCTGATCCGGTTCTCGCTGTTTCCTCCTACGAGAGGTGCAAAACAAACCCATACACAGCCGTATGAGATTGTTCAACAGGAAGGTTACGCTACGTTACACAGGTAGTATTATATCACACACCGGTTAACCGTGCTAACGCCAAGGTGGCAGGGAGGCGGCGGCGGCGGTAACGATGGCGGTAGCGGCGGTGGCGGCGGTGACGGCGGAAGCGGCGGCGGAGGACGGTACGTTTGCTGTGTAGGTCGATGGCGGCATGGTGGGGTCTGGCCAAGCGAACGTGCCAGAAATCTCGTCGCCCGGTGGCTGGGCCGATCAATACTCGGCATTTGTTGATTTCTTGGTTATGCGGTGCAAAAAATGTCTGAACGACGGTGCCAGCTGATGGATCTCGTCACAGAGATTTCGAATATCATGTCGGCCGAGCCGATCGGGCCCGGCAACGACCCAAAACAATCGGTCCCACGTAAATGCGCATTAATGTCGCCGCGCCACGAGCTCTGGAAGCTTCGGCGCTGCGACGTTGGGCGACCTCTATATAAGGCGGCCGGCCGGCCAGTCTCGGCGCATTCGTAAACAAACCCTCGTTCAGTTCGGACGCAGCGAACACCCGAAGACCCCCTCACCCCATCACCAGTGTAATACACTTTGACTTCTTGTTTTGTGGTCATCGAGACTGCCTGCACGACGGGAAAATGTAGGCGAGCGGGCACCGGTGCGGAGCGCGACAGTTTACCGTAGGTATACCCTAACCGGGTTTTCATTTACTTATTATTCCACTTGAAGAACTTACGACTTGGCTCCTGTGAATTGTTAACGATTAATATCGGTGTTATTGCGATATTTTGTGGACGAAGATGACGCTTGACCTCCGCTGTTGTTACTCACCATGAATGGGGTGCGGAAACTGATGGTGACCTTCACACCCTAGTCATGAGGATTTAGAGCAGGATGTTGGAAACCAATAGCTTGTTGTAATATAACGTTAGCTCGTAAGGGGTATCGAAGGGGATGTATAGACGCCATTTTGGTATTGCGCCAATCTCTCGATCTCTTGTTTTCCGAGTGATCGTGTTTTTGCTATTGTTTTGTTGCCACCGAGCTGATTATCTTTGCGCAATTATAGGATTTGTGATTATACTTCCACTTTTCGTGATTATATGAAGAGACAGCAGTATCATACATTTGTTTTATATATTCATTATTGAACACAGTATCAAATGATAAGATACAATTGTACAACGTATTAAAAAAAATTATTTTTTAAAACATTATACTTTTACGATAAATATTAGAGAAACGTTGCTTCTAAACATGACAAAATTACATCATCTTACAAAATTGCCTCGATATACGATCAACGGTAGAATGAGAAACAATAAAGGAATGAGAGTCTCTCTAACGATAACTTCTTTATTCGGAGGTAGTGGTGGTGGTAGTAGTCGCAGTAGTTGTTTCCACGGGAACCGGCTTAGCAGCTGGCACTCCTGTTTGAACAACACTGATGACTCTTTCCGTGCCAACCGACGTCACGTTCTGAAAACGAACGAACTATCATTAGAGATTATATGATAAGCAAATTATTAGTATATGTGTTTGTGTTTTTAGTGCACCCTACGGGGTCGGTGCTTGGACAATCCGTACGCGACGATAACAGGCGTGATTAGAACTTGAAATTCCTTCACACTTCGAACACACAAATATGAGAAGAGAACTTCGAGATATAGGTAAGTGTAATAAGCTCTAGACAAGATAGTATATTAAGTTCAAAGGACTACATTTACATGAATGACACTGTAGAAAGATTAAAAATACGACGGTTAAATCGATACGCGCGACAGCATGAATGACAAACGACGCGGCTACATAAATAATGCCGAAGGTGAAGAGCTTTTTTTTTAAATAAGATAAGATGAATCCAACTTTCATCTCGTCAATGTGAAAGCAAAAAGCGAATGAAATTTGCGATAAAAATTTAGATGTAATTAGACTTGATTTTCCATGTTCGAATTTACTCGCAATCAAATTTACCTTGTACACACATGTTAAACAGACGTCATTCAACGTCGTTTGAGTCACGAAACAAAAGCGACAGAAATAAGAGAAACAACGATAAGAATGTAATTTTTGATGAGGGACACTCGATTGTCAGCAGCAGTGTCATCGATTTTAATAATCTGATCTTTGAAACTCACTGAAAAAGTGCGATTGCTTCCAAATTTGAGGACCGGTAATTCTCGCCGGGAACGCTCGCCTTTTGACGTGCGTGTCCTCGCGTCGTTCATTCGCAGTCGCATACAATCTATCGCCGAGTTTCAAGAGCTTCAGATTTAAAATCGACGCACACTGATCGCAACACAAATCGCGAATGTGCCTCGTCCGCAGCAAACACGCTGCGTTCGCTGCTGAATTTCGAACGTTAACGATACATTCGTTCTGTTTTGTAGTCTAGTGCAGATTCGTAGTTTGATCTGTGAAACCGTCGGCACCGTCTCTGCCCTCTTCTAATACCGCACACTGAGGCTCTCACGGCATTGGGAACGTTGGAATTGAAAGGCAAAAAAATCAAACATGTAACGTAAGCCGTACCAGCTAACAAAGACGAGAGGGAGAGTGAGAGTGGAGGAGAGAGAGGGGAGAAGGAGGAGGAGGAGGAGGAGGAGGGGGAGGAGAAGGAGGAGGAGGGGAGGAGGAGGAGAGGAGAGGAGAGGGGAGGGAGAGGAAGAGATAGAGAAGCTCTCGTTCGTTCGCGGTCGCCGCGAATGAAAGAGCAGGACGGATGTTAATGTTAATGGTCTCGGCTCCGTCGAGCGTACCTTTTTGGGTGCCGTAATAGTTAGTATACCATCCGAGGAGAGGGTCGAGGTGACGTTGACGAGGTCGTGAGATGGGGGCAGGACGTATCTGCGTACGAAGTGTCTGCTGACGTAGCCGTGCTCGTCTTGCTTCTCCTCGTGTTTGGCCTCGATAATAACGTGGTTGTCGGCCGTCTTCACCGTGATCTCATCCGGTGAGAATTGTTGCACGTCTAGTATCACCTGCGGATCAGAGCGCGGCCCCGCGGAGGCCCCGGGAATACACGTATTAGTCTGTTCAGGATCCTCTTTCCACGAACGTCTTCGGAGGACCGAAATTTTGCGTTCTCTCTCTCTCTCTCACTCTTTCACTGTCAAGGGAGCATGGATTAGTACAGCGAAGCGCATGCACACACAGAGACACACCGACCATCGTCCGACCATGCGCCGCCCGTAGACCAAAAGTTAAGTATCGATCGCTTCAGAGCGAGCTTGCTTTCCGAGGATGATCGTCGAAATTGAGCGATAACGCCCTTCTCTTTATTTTCTCTCGCATTGCGCGTCAACGTTTCTCGCGTTTCTTTCCCTTGGTTCTCCCGTTTTACCGGCTAACCAAATTCTTCTGTGGAAGGGGATCACGAACGCGGTTTCGTAGCGCGTATACTGTACCGAAACGCAGAGAGCTACTTTACGCACAATCATTCCGGCTGACCATCTGGAGCGCCTCGCGCGCCTGGTTTACACTCGTTCTTCCAAGTTTCCGCGTTAGGGAACCGCCGGGACCGGTCCCGATCAGACCACGGTAGTTGGAGTTTCCACGACGAAGGAGGAAAATGACAATTCGGCCAACGCAGTAGATCCGTCGAGCGTCTGCTAGCGCATCCGGAACAGACGTTCTCTTTTCATTACGACTTCCGTCACTTTTTCTTTCATGTAATCTCCCGTCCGCGTCTCTTAGATCATCGCGTTATGGTACAAAAGCAAACCGGGAAGATGTAGTTGCCGGGCCCACCTACTTGTGTGAGACTGTTCCTTTTTTTTTGACGACCAAAAAAAACGAGCATACATACAAGTAGGTGATCTTTTTTATCGGTGATCGCGCACGGTCGTGACGGGAGCGATCGGTCGCGACTGCGGTGGCCGATCGCCTTTTCGCGGCCAGCGGCTCACTTTAACAAAAGTGCAAAAAAGAAACAGAAAACGATCAATAACAAAAAGTAATTTACCAAAAAACAATAAAAAAAGACCGAAACAGAAAATGGTTTAGACTTTCGTGTAGAACGAGGAAGCTTCAACGATCGACGGTAGGGTAGGCGAGCCGAGTCTTTCCGCGTGATTCTGGAGCTCGGTGAGCGCGAGCGCGAAGAGAATAGTGGAGGATGATTCGCTGTGCATTTGGAAAATAGCGTCAGACGGAGAGTAGAGGAGCAGAAGCCAAAACAGAGAAGGGGAGGAGAAAAATTGATGAAAGATCGGTCTGTAAACAGTCGACTCGAGTGCTGCGCGCAGAGCGACATAGTTTGTACATATAAAGAGACAAAAAGGAACTTCTGTGTAAGGGACAAAGGAGTCACATTTTGTACGATTCTATCGTTGATGGTTTCAAAAAGCATTTATTTTTGTATAGAGATTATAGCCGGCAGGACCGGGGCTTGAGGCCCGTTTGCGTGAGCGGCGCCCCCTTCGAGAGGGGGGCGCGCTGACGGCTGCTCGTCTCGGTTCTTTCATCGAACAAGACTGATTAAGCTCGACACGATAGCATATATACATATACATCCACTCTTTCGGTTGCATATTTTATTCCGTGGCTGCTGCGCGCGCGCTTTCTCGCGTGCGACTCTTAATGGAGATCGTAGACGGAGATACAGCGGAGCAGAGAGTTTCACATTAGACCCTGCGACAGGCGAACTGTGCGCACGATTGCGCGAGGAAAAAAATATCGCGGAAAGAGAGAGGAACGAAAATAACCAAAAAAGAGGTAAAGTACATAAAAACGAACATAAAAAATACAAAAAAAAGAAGAGAGAAACGGTTGGAGGAGGGGAGGTAAAACGAGAACTGTGGTAAAAACTGTGATTTCATAGAGATTCTGAGGAAAAATAGCGTGTGACCGACTCCCCGCAGATCGCACAGCGCGATCGTTCCCTTTTTGATACGCGAACCTTTCGTAGAGCATTTCGGCAAACGAGAAGGATAACGGCGTCACTCGGAGAAAAAAATATACATGTAAGAAAAAAACAGACACAAAAGAAACGAAAAACGAAAAAAGAATAAAAAATAGCACGCGTCCGGAAAAAGGAAAAGTCGTCTCTCCGTTCCAATTCATTCGCGCGCCCTCCCTCCCTCTGTCGCGGAGAGAGGGGGTGTACGAGATACCTCACTCGCGAGTCGAGCGAAAATAGTCCCGAGAACACACTCGTTTCACCACCATCCACCCACCCATGCGTCGAAACGAAAAAGGGCTGCCGTTTCCTTCGGGTCGTCTTGACGTCCGCGTGTGCGCGCTCGCGAATGATTTTAGAATCACGATTGAGGTGTGCGGTGTATGATGTGCGACGCGCATGTCAGCGGCAGAAGACAGCGGCAGCTGCAGCAATTGCAGCCATCGACTTCCGGGCCTTCAGGTGTTCCGAATTTTTCGTTCGTCCCTTTAGACACCCTTAACGAACATTGAGATTTTCCGATCATCCGCGTTCGATTCCCCCCAACTTCGTCCACTATTTGTTTCCTCTCTGTTTCTCCTTCGTCTTTTTCTTTTCGTTTTATTTCATTGTAATGGTCGTGCGACTGATTCGCTCCATCAGAGAGTAACGTTCGTTCCCACCCTCCCGTTCTCTCCCTTTAGACTAAGAGTCTTCGTTTGCGACGTATTCTTCTTTCCTCTTTCGAACTTTCCCTTGATCCTTCCTCTCCGCCCTTCCTCTTTCTCTTCTTTTTCCTCCCCTCCCCTCTCCTCCTCCTCCTCCTCCCCCTCCTCCTCCTCCCGTTCCCGTTTCCTCTACCCTCCTTCTTTATTATCCCTCTTACGAATGCGCCTTTTCGTCGTTTCCCTTCACTCCCCCGTCACTCCTCCGTCACTTATCTCCCACGACTTTTCTAGATTTCGAAATCTGACTACGATTCGCCGCTACTCGTTTTTCGGTAGAAAATAACGAAGAAAAGAAGTATCTATACACTTATTGTATATCATACATTTTTCGTAGGATATTACCCGAGGCTTTTTGTATTTGATACAAAATTCGTTTTGTGTCCGATATAAATCGCGCTCGAACTGTAAACACCAAAAAGAGCAAAAGACCACTAAAGAGATCGTCAGTTTAAGTCTCAGTCTAAGTTGTATCACGCGTAACCGATCACAATCCGCTCGCTGTTGCATCATTGAATCTTTCTGGCAGGAGGCAAAATATGGTAGTCATAACAAGACGACGATTTTAAAGTCATAAATTTTCAAGGTTGTCCGGCGAACCAACTTTAAAAAACCAGTTGACCGTACGAATTCATGAATTTAGGAACGTTCGGGCAAGTTCTTTGTATTTTGCCTAGGCCTAGGTAATTACATTCAAGGAGATTGTCGTTTTAGACCGTGATTGAGTTTTGCCACCTGTGACCACTTGTATCTCGATCGCTCTGTTATATCATCGAACTTCCATGTGAAAAAAGAGATAAATGTAACGCGATTAATAACCGTTTTAAAGTAACGCATTTTGGACCGTCAGGCGAACCAGGATATCGACTTTAAGAAATCAGTCGACCGTTCAAATTCATGAATTTAGGAGCGTTCAGGCGAATTCTTTATATTCCGCCTAGGCAAATCATATTCCAGAAGATCGTTGCTTTAAGCCGTAATTAAGTTGTGCCACACGTGACCACCTGTATCTCGATCGCTCCGTTGTATCATTGAACTTCCACGTGAGAAAAAGGATAAATGTAAAACGATTAATAACGGGCCGATGAAGTTCACACGAATTCATAATTTTAGGCGTGTCACGACACGCTCGCACGGCAGGTGAAAACGTGTAGTCATAGTGTGTGTACATTCGCGAGCCAAAACTGGTGTTTTAGGTGTTATTTGCGATACTTAATGTAAATTAACGATCGATATTACTGTCGAGTTACTAAGTTACTGTAGATTCGTAGTGGATAGCTGTGAACAATCTAAGGATTGAGAAGTGTACCCGGGGGCGTTTTATCCAGTTTAAACGAACGTAATATTCTGACGAAACGATAAGAAAATGTAGCCAAATCTTTCCCTCTCGTGAAATCCTTCGGAGAATCGAGGGAGTGCTTCTTACAAATTATTTCGATCGTTTCGAACGATTTAATTTCTTCGCGACACTCCCAATCACGTATATTTGATTGATTTCCGATTTTCGACTCAATCTGTACTGTTTTAGAGAATAACTGCTACGTAAGATAATTGATGTATGGGTGGATAATTGATCTATGATCACCACACACGAGCCGCTGATTTATAAAAGTAGTCTGCGTTCCTCAACGAACGGTCGCGTTAGAACCGCCGCGGCCATCGCGTAACTTTCGTTATTCGGGAAAGTTACGGGACGGCCGTAGGCGGTTTTACGGTAATGCCACGTTGAAGGAATAAAATTTCTGTACAGAACGTAAACATCGTACGTCCTACGTAAATAAAACTAACTTGATCGCATAATATCGTCCATAACATAAATTTAACACGCGTAACTTGATCGCGCTTATACTTTTCACATTCTTGAAATTGAACTAAGCGTACGTTTGATCAGGAAAATCTCTCGAATATTTTTCCCCTCATCCGGCACATTTCTCTTGGGATTCTACATGTAAGCATCGAAAAATTCTCAACATTTAACACATAGGCATTACACACGTTAAAGAATTCTTTCCGAATTTATCGTTGAAAACCTGTGAGAAGAAAGGCGAATTACGAAAACCGAATACAGGAATTTAGAATAGCGGCATTTTCGAGGCGAAATTAACGAGGTGAGATTCGAATTGCAAATCAATCAATCGGAAAGTGATTACATTTATATTTTTGGCTTTAATTATTGATTATTGAATTATTGTCGCGTATAAGGGAAAAACATTAAATTCTCGAGGTTTTATTAGTTGTAAATAATTTCCGGCCAATTCTCCTCTTCCGCAGGATTCTGCCAGCTCTCTTTCGCTGCAGAATCCTGCGGAAGATGGAATTGGACCGTTACAGCAGTACTTCCGCCCTGTACAATATATCTTCAAATATATTTTCAATACTTTCCTGAAAGAGCAACGTATCGTTAGCGACTTTACGAAGAAAGAACCGACCAAAGTCGAGCATAGTACCACTTGAATATACAGGACAAAATACACGAGGTATAGGCATTGCAAATTACGTTGATTTTCATCAAAGTATATTACTACGTGTTTAATAAGCTCTTCAAATCGACAAACCTAAGCACAAGTAGAGGAAAGGCACCAATATCGACATATTTTTTTTATTTTTGGACTCTATCTCTTAATTGAAAATGCAAAATATAAATTTATAATATACATGTATCGGGAACTTGTATTATTATTCATTATATCTATATTATTCACTATATTTCTATGATACATTATTATCTCTATGATATACTAACTCTAGCTTTTAAATTAACTTTAAGCTTTTAAATATGTGCTAGAAATGATAAGCGAAAAGTGATTGTGAGAGTTGGAGTCCAAAATTGATATATCTACTAAAAAGTACAGAATATGTGACAAAAGTGTGGAAATATAATCGATCGTTAATTTATCGAAAAAATTTATCAAAGTAAAATTGAGAACTCTTACTCGTCCTTTTCGGTTTGTTATTTATAAAGGACTCAAAATCCAATAATACGATACGTCATTTTGAAATGCATCCGAATGAAACCGAATCTGTCAAACCACACGGTGAAAGAAGTAACAAAAATGCATGATCAAAATGAAACCGCTTTAGAAATCTATGCAAGAGTGCGAGATGATTTGATATTATTTTCGAGTAATAGAAATGTCACTTTATGAGACCTATGTCAGTATATAGGCGCCTTTGCTCTAAAATAAAACAGAAAAAACATGGGTATTAAAACGACTGAACAGTGACAGTACACAAAGTATCGGAAGAATTAAAATCATCTTCCAATGCAAATCTTATAATTTGAGATCATCTTTCGTGTTTCACCACGAATATGAGAAGACGAAGCCGTTAATCGCTTAGTGACAAAGTTCTAGAAAATCATGTCAGTAACGTCACGTAATATGAATGGAGCATGATCGCGAGTGGAGTATGATGCGTTTTATGAGCTAAATATTGCAATATTTGCGCTATCGTATTTCGCAGCGCGCGCGGTGCACACAATAAACCGAGTAAAATTTCTAATAATACTTATGCGAATGGAACAAGCAACGAGCAAAATAAGAAACACTAAATTAAATATTGTAGGAGAAAAACAGTTTTCGCGACACTTTCCGGAATAAAACCACATATCGAAATAAAATACACGATTAAGATGTTGATTAGTAAAAAAACTTGGATGTTGATAAATAAAAAACTTGGACATAAATTACTGGCAATTTTGATAAAATAAATCACTCGCGAACAAAACCAAAATTATATTAAAAGCAAATAAAATATTAAAAGATTTTCTAGAGAATCTATTGAAAGATTTCGATCACAGATACCTATATTGAATAAACTGGATCAAAACTAGACATTCGGTATAAAACAATAGAGAACGTGGACTAAAAATTACATTCTACTTGCAAGATCCGCAGAGATGGGGTGATAGAAAAACTCAGATCAAAAATTGTTTTGCTGGCGAGACCATCGCTTTAGGTCCAAATTCAAACCCATAAAGATCAGCAGAAAGCAGCGCAAGATTGTATGCAAATATCGATTTTCGACCCATCAAACCGCTCCGTTTCGGTCGCCGAACGCGAAATTGCTACAGGTACCAACCTGGAAATTCTCTTTGTCCAACTGGACCGTGCTAGATCCACTCGAATTCTGACGTGTTATATGCCTCCACGGTCGGTAGTACGTGTTCCCCAAAATCGAGCGCAGAGAAGGTCGATTGAGACCAAGGCCGGTGAAACCTGATATCAGGTCGTCACGGTGGAGACCGGTGCCGAAGTGTTGATCCACCAGTCGTGAGACGGGACGATCAAAGTCCTCCCACCAATCGCGAAAAACAAGCGGCACGATCGACATCTGCAAATCAAAGCACGCGTTATCACCACGACACATCGTTCGACACACTTTTTCTCAATTAAAGAAGGTTCTAATTTTATTACTAATATCGCTTAAAATGGTCCAAAAATAATTTCGCAACAATATCAATGAAATGGGATTTATAAATATCGTTATACGTAATCGTCTTTTAGTTCATAAGTTATCAAATATTTTAAAAGTGACAAAATAAGAGCTTCAAAAATTTTATTACACGTAATTGTACAAACAGTAAGAAAAATGGTACTATTTACTATTGTATCTGCTAAATAATTAGATTAATTAGAAGTGGGAATAGAATTTGAAACGCACATATATTAGACATTTTTAATTGTTAGATTATCACGGTTTTGATTAATATGTGTGTTAGGAATATTTTACTCTACAATTTGTATTAAATTTGGCAACAACACGGAATATTTGCGTATTGGTAACACTATTTACATCGAAATAAAAAAACCTGAGTACAAAACTGACATAACAGTTTCCGACGGGCGCAAGTCAATGTACTTTGATTAAGGTAAATGTAAGTAATACGATAGATATGACTCTTACTTATATGTTAATCATTGTACATTAATCTGCGACTTCGACATACATTCACGATCTTGTCGATCGGAAACGGTTGCAGCAATCTTTGTGCTCAAATCTAGGCAGTCTAAACAAATACGAACCAAATTAACTTATATAATTGCACGTAAACCATACAGCACAGTGTTCTCTCTCTGCAAATGTGTATTATATATTTATCAAAAAATTGAATTATTAATAAATTTAATGTATCTCTTGAAATATAAAAACTTCTTAGAAAATTGTAAACGGTTCTTTCAAGTTTGACGCTAAATTGTCACATGTGCAATTTTGCTACATTGGTCATTCATATATTGCTAATTTGGCAAATATTCCGTTTTTCCGAAAGATCTATTTGAGATTTCTATTAAACTCTCTCTTGACGGTAAATTGATGTGAAATTACACATTGAAATTAATTGAAATATTCATTTTTTATAAGGAGGATTTTTCTTACATACAGATATGTGGAATTAGAAGAAATATTTCGTATCATGAGATTCTATATATGCTTGCGAATACAAAAGTATAATATCTAATTATAAAAGGTTATAATTAAGCTTAGAATTAAATAATACGGATAATATTTGGAAATAGTACGATAAAGAGATTAATGGAATATTTGTTACGCTTGGTTGGGTTGATTAACATTCGTACATACACACTGTGTACATATAATAGGTTTACCTATTATTTTGTTAAGCATTAGAACCTTCTTGATATAAAAAGAAAAGAAAATTGGAAACACTATCTCACAAAGAGTATGCGGAAGAAAGGATAAAGTATAGACGTCCTGGGCGTGAAATAGGGCGTGAATGAGCGACAATTTGGAAAATATCAGAAACACAGAACTAGGTTACAAATATTGATTATAAGTCCTATAAGCTGTAAGCAAGTCTTATAAGTTTGCACTAAGGCAATTAACTCGTTAGTTCGTGTGTACAGTTATTATACATTTGGTCGAAATCCCTGTATCGTATATAACGGATTAATTAATCTCTCAGAGAGATACTCTATTGATACTTGGAAACTGTTAACGCATACATGCATCATGCATGAAAACGATAACGCGAAAGACTCCATCTCCATTCCGGAATGGATGAGGATTTAGTAGGTCATTGGCTAGATAAATTACGCATTTATTAATTATAAAAGGGTACAATAAGAGACTCCTGTTTGACATGTTTGAAGCGTTTCCTCGAGCGTATGTGGCATTATCTAATTATTAGTTTCTTCGCCTGCACCATTCAGTGATAGTTTTTTAGGGCAACGTAAGAGCGCGTCTACCGACACGCGATTATGTGCTTGTTCCACACATCAGTAGTAACTCCACCCCTCATTAAACATGTCAAACATGCGAAACGTCGTGCGCTCAACGCAAGGTAATTCCTCTCGAACTTGGTTCCAATCCACAATGGGTGTAGCCGAAAATTTACCACTGCTGCCTGCAGTCGCAGCCTTTAAGCTTTAAGCGAGCTTACTAAATTCCAACTATTAAGGCAGCGTGGGAAATACTTTCTGTCAGAAATCAAGGGACTTAGGGCCAATTGCGCCATTTTCGATTAATTGGTCGATTAAGTGTCAACCGTGATCGATCAATCCTGTCCAATGGCAAATGCGATTGGTCAGTTACGATGAAACAATCGGCCGATTAAATTAATCGGAGATGGTGAAATTGGCCGATGGGGAGCAAAAGGCTAAAGGCTTACTATCGATTCGCGACCGAACAGTCCTCGCGTGTGAACGAATTTAAACGGACATCATCAGGATAAATAAACGTTGTTATTAGTAGACAAGAGCGATACTATTTTACTGAATCTACAGGTACAACGCCTGTTAGCACAAAAGAAAATATCGACCGAAAAGATCAGTAGAGATAGCGTCAAAGACCGTTCCCCTCATCCTCATGGTAAATACTCGGCGGAAACCAAACTCAATAATGCACAAGTTATAGTCGTAAGTTGTAAGACAGTGAGAGTTCGATTAACGTCTCAGCAGTCGCAAGACTAGTCCATACGCGTAACATATTTCCGTAGGTATAAAATTACCGTAGAGGGTTAAGCGAAAATTCAATCTTTTGGCTTGATCATCATCGGGGACAAGTATAGACCAATCGAGCGTTCCGGCACAACAATATAAAATAACTCAACGCCACTGGTTTAAAATCTTTACTACTAGTTTAAGTTACTAGTTAAGTTACTAGTTTAAAGTCACACGCGACTCCCGCCCCCCTTTTCGTGGTTATGTATTGTGCATCATACGCATCTGAAGAACGACGGTTCGCGACTTTACCGGAAACAGTAATATAGCGAAGTTACATCACACGTCTCACGCACGACTCACGATAAAATTCTCTCTCATGGCCACCCCGTCTTACCTTCGCGAATATAACAGACGACGACACGCGTGTATTCCTGACAAAAGTCACTCATAGAGGTAGCTGGGTGGGGGGGGAGACTTGAGGGCGAGAGGATACTATGACCGTTAGTTTAAGATTATTTCGCACAAAAACCGTATCGATAAGCTTACTCTGCTCTATAGCAATTACAAAAGATTACTAAACATGCTGTTAAAAACAAACACTACTATTAATGCTAGTTATAAAATTAATTACTAGTTACTAAGTACTAGTAACTAAACTAATTCTAAGTCAAGTCACGGTTGATTATACCTTTAATTAAGGTATAATTTAAAGGTATAATTTAAGAAGTACTTAATGGTTGTAGTGGACGCGGCGGGTTAACGAAAGAGAAATCTGGAGTACGGAAAAGTACACACACACACACACACATACACACACGCACATTCATATACACATACATTATTTGCACAAGTATATTCGTGAAAAAAAAAAATAGCGAACGATGCTACCGTACTTCGCGTGAAACGTAAGATCTCGTCGTCGCTCGAAGGTCACCGGATGATTCCAGAGTCGACTCGACTTCTGATTTGGTGCGAGTCGTCGGTCCATCTTAAATAGCCGACGTCGACGTCGTCATCGGCGGCTGCGGCGTGGTGTGGAGGCGTGCTCCTACAATGTCACGTGACGTTAACTGACTTGTTGCCCAAAAATATATCGACTTGCACACGAGCGCGATTTTGACTATCGAAATTGACTTCGCCGTATTCGCGGTAGAATATCTCGAACTGTACCACATTTTCGCGATCTGTACCATTCTTGCTTCAATTCGTCAACGTGTTATCCTGAAACGTTACGCTCATGATCGAACTTTAAAAAAGTACATGACCTTTATTGAACTAAACATAATAATGTAATAATTAGCTTATAGTAAGTAAGAGTATGATATTTTATGATAAGGACCTAGTCTAATCGATCGAGAACAATCCAATAAATGCAATGATAAATGCACATAATTGATCGAGGTAGGGCTAAATGATCACAACAGTCCAAGATGATTCACTCGACACGCACTCGATTTATCCACGAGTCGGTGAGAAACGCTCGACATTGTCTAATCGTATAGCGGATGAAGAAAATACTGATCCACGCATAGATGAAACTTCCGATCTCGCGAGGAAATATATGGGGTTGAGACTCGAGTTACCGAACATTTGAGAACGCGGAATGCTAAGAGCGCCTTTATGCGGATTTCGCCTACGCGCGTTATTTTAGGATATCGGATTATACACGCATTTCTCTCTTAACATGTTACCGACGGCTTGCGAATGAAATCGACATAAACTACCTACCGGCTCAATCTCAAATGCAGATATGTTGCTATGTCGCGTGGAAAGGTGCGCTTGTTCGTAAAACTCCGCAATTTTCAACTAAAAATTCAAAACACTACTCGTTGCATCATTTCGTTATGTTTTATTGCGGCATATCTAAATTTTGTTCACTCGACAGTGCTGCGTTACGCGACTTTCGATATGAAGAAAATTACATGCGGGAATTTGAAGTCACCGCGTATAAATCTGACGTATGAATAAATAGTTGGGTGCGATAAGGACAACAGAATTCACCTCCTTAACAACATTTACAAATGCTTAATATTTCGATCAAGAAAGTAACGAACAAACTATCAACAACGAAACGGCCATTAATTTGCCGTCAATCGACGAGTGCCGGAAGCAAAAAGCCGCCGATCAATAATTCTCTGAGCGATAAGGTATTAAAAGATGCGTTCTTTTTCTTTTGACACATCTTGTATAAGTACATGAATATATACACACATACACATACACATACACATACATACACAACACCTACACACATACACGAGGAAAGTTAACGTCGGTGTTATAGTTTGGCAAATAACGGCATTTCACGCATAAATCTATGAACTGTCACATGGCATATCTGAATTCCTCAGGTTCTATCCTTCCGAATGATAATCGCGCGTAAGCATACAGTTTGGCCGCGTTCTTCAGACTGTTCTGCGTTACAAAGATATTTGATCAGTTTCGCACTTTGTGTGATTTGAATCTGTCAAAACGGTGAACAACAATCAATAGAAACGACGGTTTTCTATGCGATATGGAATCCTACGTCGTCCGAGAGAATTGCGCATAATATCATAAATCTGCGCCTCTATAATATCATAAACTTATGATATAAGTAAGAAAAGGAGGGAGGCCTAAAAAAGGATATATAAAAAACAACTATTAATTAAATAAAAAATGACATGCATGTCACCAAAAAAAGGGAAGAAGACAAAGGAGAAACTTAGGATATACGTACTATCGAGACTCATTAAGGATACTACTTAGGGAAAGATATATAATAGGTTTACTTGCATCCTAACCTATTGTCGTTACTCCGCGAATTCTATCTGCTAGCGGCAAGTGCTAATAAAACAATCTGAAATACGAAATAGATTTTGATTCACGTTTCTTCTAAAAATACGTTACTTGTCACCGACAATGAGCAACACGAATGCGGAGAATCCGCGTCTGAGTAATACGAGTAAAATTTTTAGTCACGCATTTGGGTCGGTCAAAAAGTTTGATTCGGATGTTTTTTTTTTTTTCTTTTTCGATAAATGACGTCACATACACGTGATGCAGGTAACAACGTCAACAATGTCCGATGTGTATCTACATATTGTTAGAAAAATGGCACTTTCACGACGATTATTCGGTTGATGAGCAATCTGTTTTCATTCAATGCAAAAGTAACATAAAATTTCGCTCAAAAGTCGAATCAAATTTTTGGACTGACCTAAAAACTGAAAACATCTCGTGATGTTATTGTGATATCCCTATGATGAACTAAATTATTAATTAACAAAATACAATCGGCTAAATTGAAATGGAAAAATTCCAAATTTTACAAGGTGAATGTTTACCGATAACCAAATGTTGATTTTTACAACCGGGAGCAAAAGAAACTGATTTATTTGCGATTGACACGTGCGCTTAAAAGTAGAACGAATTCACAGATTCGGCGGAGCACTTGTGGCAGGTGTATCGAAAACGCGAGTAATTTAATTTTAAGCGTTAAGCATCAACATCTACATTTCGAGACGAATCATATTATGTGGCATTGTATTATTAGTAACGATAAGCTCATAATTAAGTTACCCTAGTCGCTATTACTTGATCGACCAATAACAATTCGACAAGCAGTGTCCCTATAACTTAACCCTCGCTGAACGGTACCTGGATCGAAGCTAACTCAGGCACTGTAGTATGTGAGGTTGCAGGAACCGTCAGTATGAAACAAGCATTAAGATTATAATCGAAAAATATTACGTGTAAAATGTTCTATGTGTTTACTGTGTGGCAAAATGGTCATATTTACGTGTTTCGGATACATATTGCGTGTCAAGCTTTGAATAAATTTTAAAAGTGACTCGATATTCTGATTGTCTCTTTGTCTAGGAATAAGAATCAAATATGTCTCGTTGATACTGGATAAAACGGCCATGATTAAATCGTGTGTTTAGAGAAATTACGATGTAAAGCTCGCACAATGTGCATGTTGACACACGTCAACCACGTCCTCAAGAATCTTTATGACGAATGTGTTTAGTGAACATCCGTTAACGCGATACTTGTAACTCGATGGACTATTGATGTTATACCGATCGTTCATTTGTAACAGTATAAACGTAATTATCGTCCTTAGATGCAACAACGTTATGTTAGGGCAGTCTTAGATTGAGAGCGAGTGCGTACTTCATGTATATCGACATAAAGAGAAAACAGCAGACAGAAATTTATATTTCGTATGATCGTATCTATATCGCTCCGTTTGATCGAAATTACGCAAAATTCCATCCGGATACGGCTTATACTTACTTATACTTGGTTCTATTTAATTTTGTATTCATGCAGCGCATAGAAATAGGCCCGACGCCATTTGCTGGCTAAGAGAAACAATAAAGTGGAATCCGACATAATATATTAGTGTGAGTCTTTTTTTCGATTTAGTGTTATACCAATCCTCCCACATATAATTATTAGCTCCCACTGTCGTGGTAGATCAGCATCAAAATTGGACAAGATGAGAAATTTAAGTTCTGGCTAAAGGAGGCCGAGGATATGAATGTATCAAGTCGATGTCACTTGGTAATTCTCATTTTATTTTCACTAGCTGCTCCCAGATGTACAAATTAAATTAACCAGCACGCACCGAAGCTGCAGCGAAGATTTTGTTCGCAATTACGCAGTCGCGGAAGCTGCAAAGGTATTTCTGACTTTATGTTATATGTGTCTTGCTGATGTGCGTCACGTACTTAAAATAGTAATACGATAAGTGTCATTCAGAGAAAATGGAGTTATACTTAAACAAGAGTAACATGTAATATATATACATACTAATGAGACGAAACGGCAAGTTACATATGCGTGTGTGTGTGTGTGTGTG
Source organism: Harpegnathos saltator (assembly GCF_003227715.2). NCBI lineage: Eukaryota > Metazoa > Arthropoda > Insecta > Hymenoptera > Formicidae > Harpegnathos > Harpegnathos saltator. The sequence goes on from NW_020229890.1 coordinate 1,449,304, forward strand.
TGTGTGTACGTACATTTATCCTTTATTCAGAAACTATTCGACGTGACGTCTTTCTCTCTCGTTGTTCTATATTTAAATACACAAATACTATACAATATGTCTCTTTACTATAAACGCAGCACTTTATGCATGAATAGCACAATAGGGCGTAAAACGGCGCGCTTCCATTTTACCGCGATAATCGCGGAATTTGTAGGTCAGGATGCTGTTGTATCTTCTCGACATCTTGCAAAGTAGATATACCCTGTTCCTGTGAGACATATAAATTGTGAAATTGTATATTAGTAAAGGAATATAGATGTTCAATTTTAATGGAAATTAACATTAAGAATATTTAAAGAAAAATTTTCCATTTCCGGGTGGAAAACGATATTATCACAGAATCATACGAGAGCAATAATAATTCATTATCCACTACGGAATTACAGAGAATATAGATATCGTATTAAAACTATTTTCAGATACTTATATTGTACGTTAAATTAAAGTTAATGTCTCTCACACACACATTATACTCTTTCCATTTCTCGTAGTTTTGTCGCATATAGCCCACCATTTCCGGCATGTCGATGAACGCTGCGGAATAGATAGAAAAATAATAATCGGAATGTATTCTCAACAAATTCTCACACAATAAATGACACTCGCAAAATGACGAAAAGAACGAACCATCCCAAGCTTCGACCATGTCGTTGATGATAAAGTCGACGAAGCCAATTTGCGATTTTGGTATCGAACACGTCTGTCTATCGAACATCGGCATTACGACGGGCATCTTCAACTTTTTCTCCTCGTCGGTCTGAAAATTACCAATGAACGCGTGTTCACATACCTATATATATATATATACATATATATATAAATACACGCAAGCGCAAGAGTATACAATCGATCGGTCTTTTCGGGATGAACAACGCTCTTCTTGGCTGCGAGCAGAATGTTTACCTGACAGAAATATTCCTCGGCAATCCGTCTCGCCCATTCGACGCAACTCTTCAGCGGTCGCGTTGGATTCGATACGTCTGCGCATTTGATCATCATTCTTTTGATCAATATTACGTTATCCGGTTGCAATATCACAGACATGTCCAGAGAGTTCGAGTAAGACTGCGAAAAATTCTGAACTTATTTTCCCGCCGATTTCACCGATTGTGTTTTTACGTCGCAGAGTTTTCGTGTATTATCGATGAAGGAGATAATAATGAATCTAGCGATATAAAGATATGTCTGATAGAAATTTACGATATACGTGAAACGTGAATATATCCATATTTCGACATAGAAACAGCAACATACACTACCTCAACTTGACCGTCACCGATTCTCGCGCTGCAGACATTCATGAACTTCGCCAGGTGCTCAAAGTGCTTCGTCATTTCGGTCGCCAGAATCATGTCAATGACATTTTGTCGCAACAGCTTGTACGTATCTCGGTCCAGATTCTAAAGCAGGAGGTTTAATCCCGTTTTACATAATTGAAATACTCTATAACGCTCGCGATTAATCTCGCGATATGGAGCGCCCAAGAAGAAACTTACTTTAAAAATATTCACATTATCATCGGATAACGATAATTTGAACGTTAAGGCTGCGTGATGTGACTCGAGCACCGACAGATCGTTATAGAGTATCGCTAAACGATTACTAGCGTTGCAAAGGAACTGGCTGCAAGAAAATGTCATTTTGATGTCTATTATATTAATTTCCAGTTCATTCCTAAGGGTTCACAAGGAATAATGGGGGAAGACCGATTAAACTTTTACCAAAGAGACGTCAATTTTCTAACTACGTCGGAAGCTACATAATTGAAAAAGAAAATTCGCGATGTTCGAAATGTTCTATGCGAACTCGTGTCATGTGAACGTAATGCAAAAACATTGATTGGGAAATTAAATGTTTGCCAATGCATTTTGCCTTATCTGTCGGTATAGAAAGTGACTTGTATCACCTGGATCGTCCGGGATGATCAATATCGTGCGCAGCCGCGGCGATTAAAGCGGCGACCTCGTCTAAGGGCTCTAAAATTTCCTTCAGTCTCTTCGATTGCATGAAAGTCGCGGTAGCTTGCAAGACATCGGCAGCATGCGTTGAATTATGATAGCTGTTCTCCGATATGTAATTGTATTCGATAATTGACAGCCAATTCTGCATGACTTTCTCGTCGCAATTTAATTTCGCGGGCACTTGATACAAATTCATGATCGTCGATCCCAGGAAAACAAGCGGCCTGTAACATTCACGGAAATCGAGCTAGAATCAATTTACCAATAGGTCGTGTTAAAATATCTTGTGCTAAACAATACACGCTAAAGGTAACAATGCCTGATCCAAAAAACGACGAGACTCTCATGATTTGGCGATAAAGTATAATATATATTGATAATTCGCGGCCCACCTTCCTTCCGTCAGCACTTCGAGCTTAAATATCTCAAACTCCCACTCGAGACTGTTGTCCAACACATCTGCGATTTCCTGCGGTCCACGGAAATTTTTCATGGACATACGCGCATTAGTCGGCCCGGTGATAGGTCTAATAGTGGACAATCTTGCGGAATCCGCTGACGATCTTCTCGAGTCCCACGTTGTTCGAGACGACTGCTAACCGAATAACACAACATAAAATATCGGAAAAGCGCGTGTCTCACGCAATTCATATCCGTTGCGTGAGCATAATTATTTTTTTTTTTTTTTTCATCAAGCGATGCAGAGTAGAACAGCAAGATTCTCTTACGGAAAGCAATGCGCCGACGAGATCTGTCGCAACCGGATCATTGTAGATTTTGTCCTCCTTGAGGTGTGGCACGTAAAGTTCCGTCGTCTTTAAGATATCGATTACCTGGAAAATGCGGATTATATCTAACTGAATAGGCGTGTCCACGATAGGAGAATGATACGAGGATTTCGGTTAATCGCGAAACGTACCTTATCGATTTGCGCCGCTGTCTCCGGATTAGTCGAGTCCGTCACCGCATTTGAAAGTAAAGTAATGACTTTGGTAATGGGAGCTTCCAGTTGCAAGGTGTGCAATTTCTGCAAACTGGACCGCCGGCGACCTGCGGTGAAAACATCTCTCTCATAACAGCGTACATAAAAAATCTTAACTGATACACTAAAGAACTGCGTAATAATTTATATTTTGCGCAGTAATGTTAGAACAGCTTAAAAAATAATTACCATCGTTACGATAATAAATATGGTGATAATTATAATCACACATTAAAGTTTTGTATCTCAGAGGCATCGATATTAACTTATTTAATATATACGTCAATGGGATTTTAGTCTATATTTTCAATGATCTTTTGTCCATAGGAACTTATCGACGTAGATTAAAAGCAGGACGAGCGATCGTAAAATATTTCGCGCGACCCAATATCTATAAAAAGTGTCCCAGTTCTGTGCTATTAAGTTTCTCGACATTTTTACGACGATAGTATGTAGCAATGATATCGGGCACACATATGATAATTATCTAACGTACAAGTACCGTTAGATGCCGTAAGGTGCATCATAAAATTCCCGATGACCTGATTGATACCTTCTAATAAGTACGTATTTGTATCGGTAAACTATAATATATCGACGTTCGCACCGGTTGAATGACGGTTCTTATAATTTTTTGGTGTTGCCGTCGGTTTGATGCGCTAATGTGTGACTTAATGGATTCATTGGAATACCTTACCCTCGCTCACAGCAGATCTCACATCCGAGGGTTTTCGCGTGTTCGACAATATGCTTGTCCTTAGAGGAGGATGCAACGGGCTAGCAATTGGGCTTATCGGCGCTATATTTTCTGACAGATACGTAGTGTCGTACACGTATATGTAATGAGTTGGTTTTCTACAGATAGATATAATAGTTGATGGAGTATATTAATAGTGAAGTAATTGATACAATGTGATTTAAAGCTCTCCATGGTAAGATAACGATTTTGCTCGTGACAATACGGAAAATATAGATCAAGACCAAATGTGATGAGATTTCACTAAGAAGAAAATTTGAATACAAGTATGTGATACAGATTGGATCTCGAATGTAACGAAATGTCTCTTCAATTTTTTATGACGAAGCACAGCGACGAGAGAACGTACTTCAGCGTGGTGCAGAACGGGATTATCCGGCAATTTATCGTGATCATTTGGTTGTTCTTCCTCTTGCAATTCATATTCCCTTCGAATTCCCGGCCTTTACTCAACTGCTGCTCCATTAAAGCGAAATTTTCGTAGAAGACTATCTCCGAGAGATTTCTCCCCATCATTTCCTCTGTCGCATATCCTAACAATTTTTCGCTGACTTTATTTAGAAACTAAAAATAACGTGACATTATAATCTACGTATATCGACTTTGGAAAGATATTCTCGTAAAGATTTTCTCGTATTCAATAGAAAATATCGAAAGGATTGCACGATGCGTGCAAACGAGTGTGTAAAATTCCTCTTCTTAATATATAGAGTATTACGAGCAAAGCTATACGAAACGTGATGAAATGAATTCCAAGTCGTTACTCACGATACCTGTACAATATTCTTATCGTTGGTTACATGCACCATATCGCGACATCTGTCAAGTGCCAAGTACAATGCATGTGCCGCTGCGAGTTGTGTTCTCGGCAACAACGAGCTAGTGTATATTCCAACTAATTCATTTATTAGTATACCTTCGTGGGAACATTCCATCATAGCCTAAAGTGCGAGAAGTAAAATAGTTCAGAAGACCGTTCGCTATTCGTTGTTTAATTTCTCGATGTTCGTTCGTAAGTGCTTACTCTGCTAAAGCCTGTTTCTAACAAGTTCAGCGCCGCAATATGGTCTTTATCAGCGAGCATAAAGTATCTGGAAGAGACGCGAAATTCAGGTTAAACAGAATTAAATTAAATAGTACATAAAAAAGGACGTTGCGAAACTTACGATTTCTTCACGAGCGCTATAATGACGGAATTGTGATGAACCGGACTTGACCTGAGCGCTCTGAAATGAATATTTTTACAAACTCAAATAAAAGGACAATAAAAAACTCAAATAAAAGAACAAAAAACAATAAGCAAAAAATAAAATATATAAGACATATATTTCAGAAATTTAACTACGCTACGAAAAATAATTAATATAAAATATATCGAAGAAACATAGCCGTTGATAAAAGTTTTTCAATCACTTAATATTCATTCGTATATTTAGAATAATTATCGGATGTATGTAATTTTAATCTTATCTCTTGACTTTACATTCTTACATAAAACGTTCTATGCATGCACTATATATAAAAGCTATTTAAAATTAAAAATCATAGATCTCTCTCTCTCTCTCTCTCTTTCTCTCTTTTTCTCTCTCTCTCTCTCTCTCTCTCTCTCTCTTTCTCTTATCGTTAGTTTTGTATTATTTTTTATATATATAATATTATATACACTATATATAAACATTCTGCCATACCTACAAATAGCATCGCCCTCGGTCGCACGATGTCCTCTATGATCAATGATCACCAATTCGTGAGTACGATTTTGAAAGAGTTCAATCGCTTTTTCCGCGTCTTTCGCCACTGATACACTCCAACCCAATTTGCTCGCAGTCGTAGCGAGTATCTCCATTTGCTGGTCATCTTTGCTAAAGACTAATAATATCTGCGTATTGAGAAAATTACATCGTTACAAGTAAAGGAGAGAAAACGTAATTAGCGCGTTTGCGAGGCACTATAAATTACGATCAATCATAAACAAGTTATCATCACACTTACTTTCACAATATTGGGGACAGAGGTCGTCAACAGATGAGTATTGACGTCTTGAGGTCCCTTCTGTGAACAAAAAAATATATGCAAGGGTGTACAATATTGCTTCTGAATAATCCGGTTAAGAGTGATTGAACATTTTGCTCTAAATTCAGGTTTGCCATCAGCAATGACTTGAATAGATGAAATCTAATCAGCGAGACCTAATACTAATGCATCGGTATCACTATCGAATACATACTGGCCTCTCTTTATCTAGTAATGTCTTCTCGAGTAGCTTGTAAATTTTCGCTCGACGACGCGCACGTGGACATTTTTCCGCCTCTATGGCGGTCTCGTAGTACGTAATACAATCTTCCATTTTCGCGATGTGTTAATGAGTTGATTTACAATACAATATAACCCATGCATGTCAGAGGTGCACGACGATAACCGAATAACGTATCTAACGGTTGTACACAACTTCAAAGTGAAGCAATAAAGACGACCGGTCAAGCACTCTTGTTTTCAATTTTTATTTCATTGGATATAAGGTGGAGTATTCGCAATTAGTGTGAAAGGAATTAACTCACTGTAATATTCACCAGTGATATCCTTTCTCTCTCTCTCTCTCTCTCTCTCTCTCTCTCTCTCTCTCTCTTTCTTTCTTTTTCTCTCAAATATATCACATTCGCAAACTAGAAGAACCGTGAATACACACATAAAAAATCCCGAAATGACGATTGACGTGAAATTCGTACCCTAATGATCTTCACTAATTGCAATTCTGTCGGAGTCGACTCGGTCACTTGCATTCTATTTGTAGCGCAGCATTCCTTCCGCATACACCCACACATAACATTGAAGATATTATTGTACCACGTCCGCGGTTCCTCTTTGTAAACATTATTGTCGTCGATCGCACTGGAGACATAGAGCACCGGTTGAGTCGATTGTCTCATCATCTCCAATGTCTTATTAAGGAAATAAAGCTGCTAGTGCATAGACGACGATGCATCACGCTGCGTATCGACAGCCCGAGTCCCATCGATCGTCGCACGCGACATTCATCCCCGGCATAATCAACGTCTCGATCTGATGATGCATCCCATCACGACTGTTCCGCTGTGATTTGCGATCGAAAGTCTCGCATGTTAACGGCGACTCTTAACTATGCTGAATCGCTGCTGCAAATCGTGGAATGTTACGTTACGTTTGGAGAGACGAATGATACTGATCATCGATCGAGACAGATAGCAAGATCGGTCGCTCGATCGAGAACAGAAGTCCTCTATGCGCGATAAGACGCCCGCGTGTTAGCGTACTAGAGTCTCCTACAATTACTGATAGTGCATTTTACGGAAAGGTCGGATAAAAACTTGCGAAAAAAAAGCATTCATAAACAAGAGTGATATCGCAATTTTTACGGCGCACTCTGCAATTAACGTAGTACGATGCAGCGTGACGAATAATACCCCGGCGCGAATAATACAATGGCGCACGTTTTATTAGTTTCTAAATGCTTTATACGCATCTCAGGTGATTCCAAATGTTAAATTCGTTACCCAAAGTCCTGACCACTAAATGTACCTTCACGTACCAATTGATATCCTCGATGGGACTCGTATTTGCCTCACATCATTGTTATAAATTATTATTATAAATTCGCCATTTTTATATATGTTAAATATAAAAAAGTGATCGCATAGCAAAATCATTTCTCGCGGCTTACAAACACAGACGTTCACATTTCGGTCGCGTTGTAGGTAATCTCTTCAGCATATCGCTTCGATCAAGCAACAGTGGTTCCGAAATCAGAGAGAAAGAGATATTTTGCAGTCAGTTCAAAGTTCGATCCCCCTATTGCTTCGCGACGACTACTTCCAATCAAAAAAGCGTACGCCAGAACGAAAGAGAGAGAGAGAGAGAGAGAGAGAGAGAGAGAGAGAGAGAGAGAAAGAGAGAGGGACATGTTAGTTTTTTCTTATTGCCGAGAGAAGATAGAACACAGGAAGGGTGAAAAAGTTCGTCTAGAACGTTTGGCGGAGAAAGTTCTCGGATCGGGAAAAAGCGTAGTGCAACAGAAGAACTGCGATCGTCGCGTTATCGATCGGTCGGCTTCGAGATACTAATTAACGAATAATCGCCTTCCTCGGAGGTGAACGTGCGACAGCGATACAGTTATAATAACATGCGCGATTATCTCGTCACGTTGACTGCCTGTTTACTTACACAACCTGAAAGAAGGAAAAAGGAAGCGATTATTGATCTGGATAACGCCAACGAGCGGGAAAGTCACGTCGCACACGAACACGAGGCGAAAATTCGGGGCTGTCGCTATCAACGAGCCGTCCTGCGAACTCACCGTTTAGCGTTTACCTCAGCCGAATATTTGCCTCTTCGTCATAAAAAAGAAGTACTATAGCATCGAACTTTGTTCAACTTTTCCAAAACGCCGGACTGGCTCGCTCGCCGATAACTCAATCGCAGTAATTGCTGTGCGTGACGGCTCCGTTTGCGTTTCGCTCCGTCTGGATTAGCTGCTCGACTATAGCGAGTACATAAGCGAACGCGTCCGAGAGAGAGAGAGAGAGAGAGAGAGAGAGAGAGAGCGATTAACGCGAGGGATCGACGGTAAAGCGAAGAAAATCAGAGACTAACGTCGTCGCGCACTCCACGCACACCGTTGCCTAACTAGGAATTTCTTTCGGGGGTTTAGGTAAGCTATAGCTCTCATCCTCACTCGCGATGTAAAGTGAATCCAGAAAATAAGAGAGACTCGGAGAGAGGCCGTGATTGCATGTCGGAAATAATGGAAAGTTCATCGCGTGGCGGTAGCTTTACACTCGAAGGGCTCTGACAGTTCCGAGCTGACCGCGCCACGATTGATCGTTCCCGCCTCGCATTTTCGCGACAAGCTCCGCACAAAATTTCCCCGCCCGTTCGGCAGCCCTTACCTCACATCGTTCGAATGATCCAAAACGACGAGAATCACCTGTTCGTACATCCGCATATCCGGCCGCAAACAGCTCGTTGCTTTCGACCGCCGTTCTCCATCCGGCTGCTCGGACTATCTAGAGACTGTCTATAGACAGTCTATAGACACCTGTCTATAGCCTACAGTCGGTCGGGCACGAGCAACATCTCGACTCGTCGAGGAAAGCCGGCCGAGTGAGAGAAATCAGCCTTACTGCGATTGCGCGTGGCCGATCAATTATTCAGCCAGCGTTTGAAGCGGCGTTTACGTTCGCGACGTTGAAGCGCACCCGGCGATTTTCATATTTAAGCGAGGGGGATGACTACCGAGCCGATCGAGCATTACCCTTTCGTCACCCCCCGCGGAACTTTGTAAACGCTGCGCGAATTATTGAAAGGGCCGTCGCGGTGGAAGATCGCGTCAGCGTTACGCAGAAAACGCGTGTATATTTAGAATCCGCAGCTCGGGCTTTCTGTCTTATTAATCGCGGGGGGTCGTGAGGTGGAGGGTTTTGATTGCGGGGTTCGCGATGAAGACCTGTGAGAACGGAGAGGGCTGACGGCCGAAGACTGCCCTTTACTTATTCCCCGGCTCTTTTTATCCCCCTTTTTTCTTTTCTCCTCTTTGTTTTTCGTCGCAAGCTACCTTAACATGATCGAAACATCCCTCGCGAGCGAGTTTCGCCTCGCTTCTTTTTTTTTCAAACTACTTATGCCCGCACTTCCGTGTCGCTTTTTTTCGAGAACTTCCTCTTGACTACAATAGTCGATGTAGCTTTTGCGATGATTTTCTCCCGTTGGGGATTATTCACACAATAGCGAAGAGCGATTGTAATTTTAATGGAATATTACAGGGTCGTCTGAAATTTGTTGTTTGACGACGACGATAACGCTTCGCTTTAATATTAAACTGCGCGACAAATTGGCACATGCTGCCATAATGAATTTCTCTCCTTGATGTTGATTAGAAACGATTTAGTAACTATTAACATAGTAGATACTCGATGGAGCTCTAATGACGAAGAAACGTACAGCCGCGAGGGAAGAGACATACGGCGCATCGTACGGGATTTTATTATTGCGTTATAACGCAGCGCACACGTAACTGCGTGAAATTTCAACGATATCACGAAAGGTTTAAAAAGAAACGGCGACGATCGATGCGTTACCACGGAGACCAGGCTGCCTCTTATCCGCATTCAAAAACATGAAGTGGAGCAATGCCTACACGATTCTTATCTTTGATTACGAATGTGGAAGAGTCTAGATAGCATGGCCGTGATTAATAGAAACATGATAACACCTGCCCACGTCACACACCGCGTCATTTTCCGTCAAGTGCATCGTCTTTAATGACTTTGAGCCGCATTTGTTTATAGATTTATAAAGATTTCTGCAAAAAGCCCGTCGAAATAACACCTCATCTTCCGTTATATTCCAAAGCCGACAGAATATTTAACAAACATTAAAAGCTTCACTGAAAGAACTTCTCAGCGATGCATGTTGAAGATGGATATTGTAAACATAGCAATAATCCCACGAAATAATCGATCGTAAAATTCTGCAAATAAATCCTACAAATATTATAAATTCGGTTTTCAACTTTCTTCGTGAAGCTTTCTATCCAGATAATCGCAATGGCCGATTTTTAACATACGAAAATTCTAAGGCATCTTTATGTCGGTACGCTAACGGGATCGTTCGAGAAGTGTACCTAGGCAGAGGTGTACAACTGTGTACAAAACGAGCCAATTTCCTGACTATAATAATCCTGACTATAATAAATGATAATGTGAGAGCAACTTACAATGGTCAGATAATCGCTGCCCTCATCGTTGCCCTCGAAAGGCGTTTTCTCACCCACGATGTCAAGCACATCCGTCTTGCCTGAAAAAATTGAATATCCATCAATTCAGTTATGTGATGACTCGAAGCTCGAGGCTCGGCCGGATTTTTGAAATAATCGAACTGAATTTCCCGGAGATACACAGTCGCCGATACTTGACTGCGATACATCAGCAGAGATCTGACGACAGTACGGCCGTTTAATCGCGTGTAGCGGAGAGACACTCTCCTTAGATATCGGATCTTTCCTCACGCTCCTAATCTATCAATTAACGCGTGATTCAGTTGTCGATGCGTCGATGCGGTAATTAACGACGAGTGCTCGTTGAGGATGCGTTCGCTCATTCAATACGCGTATCTTATGGGGTTTGTGGGTCACAGTAGCATTAATTGCAATTAAAACACAACTCGGCTTAATTGATGGGATAGATTGGTCGATGCTCCACTTTCTCCCCCCTTTTTTTAAAGAACATTTCAATCATAGGATGACGCGTGTCGCGTGTAGGAAAGAAATTGTTCAGCGAGCGCACGTGTATTTAATAGAAGCGAGTTTGAGTCAAGGCCTGAATATGAATTTATGCATCGGACAGATTATGCGGAGATGAAATTATATACCCACCGTTCCCGTATAATTCATCCTCCAAGCTGTCCTCGTCGTCGCTTGGAAAAAAATATCTATTCGGCGGCGATGCCATGTATTATATTTTCGGTCTTACGATCATTGAATTATGTGATTTCGCACTGCATGAGATTTGTTTGTGCGCCTTTTTTCATTACACCGGTAGCGCGTTAAATTATTATCTGCGTCACTGTCAGCAATAAATATCGGTAAAAGCATGCGTTTTTCTCATGAAAAGTTGGCGAAAACTCACACACGTCGAGACAAATGATATATTTTTCAAGTCGCCGCACGTTTAAATCAGCAGAGCAAAGTCCATCTAAAGTTTCTCTAATGTCCGATTTTTCTTTCGGCACTCTCGCACTTGAAAGTGTATTTCACAAATCTGTGAACAGCACAGGCACTCGAAGGAACGTGAATTTCATGAAATTTTACATTTAATGGTCACACGGAAGTGCGATCTGTATTTCCGATGAAAACACGTTCGAAATCGCGGGCGGATATCGAATTGGCGGATAAAAATCGGTGAACGCACTGAACGATGCGCCGTATGCGGCCCAAAGACAACGACTGACCGCGAGAGAACCGAATCGACCAAGTTAAAATTCTACTCGAGAGTGACTGGCCCCAGAAGAGCGATGCGATAGCGTCGTCGGGGAGATTCGAGATACTGTAGGTCCATTTAGAGCTCGATACACGGATAAAAACATATTGCATTTTGTCGGAAAGCGAGTTAAAAAAAGAAAGAATAAGGAATAATAGAACTTTCGAATTAAGTAAAGTTTGAGAACGACAGGAGTCGCGGCCGAAAGAAGTATTCTAAAATTTAACGTACATTATAAACTAAATTGAAATCGTTGATGTGAACTTGCTGTATCTTAAACGCTTAGACGCAATAAAATGTTCTCGAAACATTTGGAAATATTAACTCTGGATTATCTAAATGTATGTTCCATTTATAGATATGAGAAAAGAATATGTATAACGATAGACACATTAACACGCAAACTATTAAACTCGAAAGCAAAGGAGGCACCTAGTTTAAAAGAACGAACAATAATAGAGAAACATCCATTTGCATAATCTTCCCAAATACCTCAGGCAATAATGACACCGCGATCATTTTACGTACAAAGTCATTCAAGGTTCGTCTTGTTCGGCATAAAAATTGCACGTTACGGCATAATCTCACACCCGATAAGATAAAAATCCGAGCAACAGGTAACTTGCTTACGCATTAATACGGTAAGAGACAATGTAGATGTCGTCGATATTAGCTAAGTAATTCACATAGATATCGCACCACTAATGATTTCGCATATCAGCCAGACCCAACAAAATTAATCTCTAGGAGTAAGATATGCGTGTAGATATCAATACCGATGATACTTTCTAAATTATGTAAAACGTACATAGTAGGTAAAAAAAAAATATATATGCGCGCTTCATTATTCTTAGAGTTATTCTTAACAGAGTCGAAAACGCATCTTGCAAAATATCACCTCATCGGTGTGTATTTTGCTTTCATTTGTATTAATCAACCGCATTAATTGTATCAACATATCGAACGCGAGAAAATAATTGCGACATTTTTCTTTTAATTTAATATTATTTCAGAAAACGTTAGACAGCGCACATATATTTTCTTTCCACTGTAAACAGTACTCTGATTGTGTTTTATGTTAAATAATTTTACATAATGATTCATTGTAACTAACATTGTGGTACTTTGTAATTGTCTTCTTCGGTAACAAGACGACGCTCACCGAACACGAGGTACGGGCTGCTTTGTTCCTTGTCGGTTTCCGTTACGTCTGTAAATAACATTCACATGTAAATGCGTGTTACCGTGCGTGGTAGACTAGAACAAATCGTATCTTAAAGCGTCCGATAAGTTCTATAGAAAATCGATGGCCGATAAAGTACCTGATCTGCATTTACATACGTAGACCTGACGAGATGCTGCGCAACGTATCTGTATTCGATTCGAATGCGCAACATCCGATCGAATGTTCCGATTGGATGTTCCGATCGAATCGCATCTGAATTCGTGCGCATGCAACTGTAGAATATTTATTTATAAGCCACCGTGTGTTGTATGTAAAGAGAAACGAATAGACTCCGATGTTTACGTAATCTTCGCGTCGTAACGTGCACGATACATAGCTCCCCGGCATTGGCTGTAGTTACGCGTCTTAAATAATGCCCAATAAACCTCGATTCCTCGCACGCGAATTGCTGAACGTAAGAAAAAAAAAAGAAACGTTATTCTCCTCACGTGAAAGAAGTACATCGTTCAGCTAGGCATCTAAAGGATAGAATGAATTCTAAAATGTTGCAATCGCGTACAGGTAGTCCTCGCATTTTCAAAGTAGATTAGAATAAGGATTGGACAAGAATATATTATAAAGTAAAGTCTTCTTATAAATTAAAGAAGAAGCAATTTTATATTGAAAGCGAATTTTCGGAAAATTTAGTCTGCGGATCCATCGACGTGTCACCAATGCAGAGCCGCGTAGAGCTAAAGAGAGATACGAGCAGAAGTGATACTGGATGCGGTATCACTATGGAGATCCTTGAGAGAATGATGATTAACAGTGTCCCAGAATCGGTCCTCGAGAGCGAACTATTATGACCTTGGCGCGACACGGCGCGCAGACTCCCAAGTCGAGAAAGTAGGAACGTAACGCCGAAAGTACCTATCCGTGGATCCATATATCTGATTAATTCAAATCTCGAATGATGACTCCAACCAGCACACGGCATAAGGTGCGGTGGTCAGTCTAGACTAGGTCAAGGAGAATGACTGTTACCTGAAAAGTCCACCTCTTCGCTCTTCCCTCCTCCTTCACGAAAGGTACGCATCCGGCACGCGGACGCGCGCGGTAATACTCCGACCTGATCGTAATTCAACCTTTGCTGACGTCACAACCAACACCGCGGTTAGAAACAAAGTGTTATCTGGTCGAGAAAATCCCTATACGATTATCTGAGTGACCGTACTTCCAATTGCATTGAAACGTCTGGCCGTAGTTTGCTTAGTAGCTTTAAAAATCACATCAACGATCGGTAACACTGATCGATAGATGCACTCTCGAGTGAATATCCTTCATATAAACCAAGACACGTTGCACACACATCACTTATCGACGATGATAATGAATAAATATTAACGGAACTGAGAAACGGTTACATTTAAAAATCTATTAAATTGATGTGAGCGACACTGGATTTTCGAGGGTACAACTTTGCTCCGCGTTGAATCGATCAAAGTACCGCAGCCTTGCGCAAATATAAAATAAATGAACGAAATGGAGAAACAAAAATAAATCCTTTGAGCGAGCGTAGTGTTGCAGTTCTCGCAGTCGTAAGCGGATTATCGAGCAAACTCGGAGCAAGATCGTAACTGGCCAGAATTCGACCTTCGAGAGAAATTGCCATGCTTTGACGTTTGATGTTCCCCAGTCGCGTATCACGTGCGCCCAGGAGCCAAATATGTGCAAACTTGATAACATTGTGCCAGAAGGAGGCATTTAAACTTTACGCAAAAGATATTTACATAGAGACTGACGTACGTAGTTTATGGCCTTTACCGCTTTTGCAATCCCATTGATAAATACGCAACGCTTAATTTGCAATGCAGACATGACGTCGATGACGGATTATGCCATGTTACGTCCGTATTAGTTAAACGTTAAAATTATTTAAACACTGCGTAATAATAAAAAATAATGAAATTAAACGTGCGTAATAGCGAGATTCGATATTATTACAATTGTTTTCCTAAATAATATCGGAGGAAAAAAGGGGGCAGTATTCTTTCGAAGTTTCGGCAGCACAAAGTATGGAAAGTCTGTCAGGATTATTATATTTACTTCTATCTTTATTGTGAATGAAAATTTATCAAAATTGTATGCAGCTTTGCGCACCGTCACGTAAGCATTTCTCAAGCTGTCCAAATCTTCTGCTTAAGACTTTTCGATTTAAGCAGCGGGCACGTGGCGATACATTTTTTGAGAAAATTCAAGTAACGCGAATAGAAACGCGTCGGAAGAGAGAAGAATAGAAAGCTGTAACGTACCGCTTGTAACGAGAGAGCTTCTAGTTTCGGACGATGTGCTCTTCTCCAGTTCAACTTTGTCCCTCATGCACTCCAGTATGCTGGTTTTGCATCCCATCTTCAAGACGAGCTCTCACTTCGCCGAATACCTCCTTGCCGCTTTTCGCATCGTCGGGAACGTCGAAAAGCATCGAGTCAAATACCGAAGAGCGTCGATGACAGACGGTCGACGAGTATGTTAGGTTACTTTTCGTCGAGAACGATCGATGAAAGGAATATTTCGGTCGGACTCCTAAATGAAGATACGAAAATTATTATAAATTTCCTTGTCCCTCTCTACCTTTGATCTTTCGCGTGTAAACTATTCCGGGAAATAATATTATGGGCGAAATTTTTAGGACTCTCGTCTATGTCGTTAACATCTGCTCCTACTATTTATCGACTATATATAACAACGTAACTCTTACACGTACATTTAAAATGACGGATTTTCAACAATTCCTTCGGATAGCGTGACATAATTAACGTATACATATTTTATTCTACTATAATAATTGTCAGAATCCAAAGTCACGATGCATCTATTATGGATCTCCGTATCTTATCCGTGCACTCCATATAATTTTACGAAATTAGACTGAAGCGTATACAGCTCGAAATGTGTACTTACCCTGCAAAAATGCACGCTCATGCTCACACGATATCAATTTGCTTATCCTCAGACGAAAGAAAACGATCCTCCGCGTGTTGATTTTGCATGGGCCAAACACTGCTATCACCGCGAGCGCTATTTTGCATTAGTTAACGTGCTCGAGGAGAATTGCATTGATTATCTCAGCCGAATCACTTTGGAACGGTGCGCTGAACAGCTCGAGCCACTCGATTAAACGACACGCGCCGGCAAAATTACCATCGAGTTAACCGCGAGTTCTCCTCGATCATCAGAGTTCCACCAGCAAGTCGATTGACCGTAATTCATTGCGCTCGTATGAGGCACAAACGTCACTAATCGGCCGTTTAAGCAGCCATTACGCGCGTTCTTCTCGTCGCGAGCGGAGATGGTGAAAATCGCGAAAATCCCGCGAGCGTTGACGATTAATTCGGCATTGGACGCGCATCGGGACCGTAGGAGGTTTCGTACATACGCACGGGGTCATGCGTCAGTGCAATTTTCCCAGTTCGCTTTATCTTATCTTCCGCCGAAAGTGTCTACATGTAATTCAAAAGTCTCGCGACGCATCTCAAATATCGCTTGGCAGCCACGAACCTCGGTGTGCGCAATTAGAGATAGAGAGAGAGAGAGAGAGAGAGAGAGTTCTGCGCGAGATAGCCGTTCACGTAATTCGTCCGATTACGCGGTGTTTGGGCACGAAGCACGCAAATAGTGTTGTTTGCATAATCGTCGAAGGCATTGTTTTCATAGTGATGCAACTCCATAGTTCCTATGTCGAGAGATACGGACAATTTAATGTTAAGAGGAAAAGGAGACTCGTAGGTAACGATCTTCCGAGAGCGGCTACGCCGATTT
The DNA here is from genome assembly GCF_003227715.2 of Harpegnathos saltator. NCBI lineage: Eukaryota > Metazoa > Arthropoda > Insecta > Hymenoptera > Formicidae > Harpegnathos > Harpegnathos saltator. The sequence goes on from NW_020229890.1 coordinate 1,466,039, forward strand.
CGTCGAACCGTTTAACAGACGCGTTGATCTCCCGAAAGTCTGTCGACACGTGACTTTGCTTCCACGTCGTCCTTAGGAAGAACGGTCGCACTTAAGAGGAACTTTCGCGCTTTGAAATATGGCCGACAGCGAAGAACAGCGAGATCGATTCGGGACATCGCAGTGACGAGAGTTTGAGGATCGCGCTTCGATGTGCAAATGAAAATACTCCTGGATATTTTTTCGATGTAAAAAAGAAATAATATAATACCGTTAACTGTTTTACAGATAGTAAGAGGTAACGAGTCAAAAAGATGTGACTTGGTGTGTGTATATATAGAGTATCTGATAACATACAAAACACTAGAACGTGTAAATTAGATGAGACTGAACAAAAAATTCCTCCACCATTTTGCGAACAACCAGGTAAATTTTTGAGTTATTAATTAGAGCAGACTGATGAATGAACTCGCGCGCGATTATATCTCCTTGAAATAGTGACTCAGGATTTTACGTGTTTTTTTTTTTTCTTCTTTTTCTTTTTCCCTTGCGAAATGATACAGAACGTTTTTATTTGGTTTGATCAAATTTACAAGCACGCGACGGCAGATGTCGCTGTCACAGATGAGTAACAGATCGCAGGAGTTTATCCGCAAGTTTTCCTCAATGAATAACCCAAAGTTTTACGTGGTCGTTCACGAAATGGCACTTTTAGCTGAATTTGACCTAATCTACACGAGACCTTCATACGTTTCGTCAAACACTCTGTATAAATTGATTACACTTCCATCGCGACGTTCCGATCCTACGTAACTATTCAGATACGACCCGCGCACACTGAAGAAATCACGATGGCCACGTCTTACCAACTCGTATCTCGTAACGTCGTGAAATCGTGTCGCGGCACGCAAAAGACAATTCTCTTACCGAGCGCTTGTTTTGCGTCGCCGTGTTTGCAAGTAGATACGGAACACTCGGCCGGACAAATTCCCGCGGAGAGAGAGAGAGAGAGAGAGAGAGAGAGAGAGAGAGAGAGAGAGAGAGAGAGAGAACTCTGGACGTCTAGCATTTTCGAAGCGGTCCGATAGCCGACGTGACGATAGCAGAATGAAAGTGAAAATTTTCGTCGAGGACTCTCGCGATGTCACGCAATGGTCAGGTTGACAGGAAGAAACGACAACGACGAGTCACGACGATTTCACTGGCAAATAACTCGAATTGCAAACGCGCCATTGTCAGGCGGCACAGCGCTCCAAGGTGTGCGCGACGTTTTAATGAAGATAGGATCGCACGTAGAGACGGCATGGTGGCCTCAAACTCACTAGCTGAACTCTGCGCTTTCTCGAGGACGATCGGAAACGCCACTTGCCAAGCGACGTCTCTTGTTCACTCGAAATCTTATTAAACATTTCTTATCGTCTATTTCAATGTTCTACCCAAGAAAGGACGCGCATGCATTCGCATCGGTTTAGTGTTTAAACATACAAACAGATTAGTACACGGAAGAGCCGCGGGTGTGTTTGAACGGCGAGAGAACGTGGATTTTAAGCCAATAACAATCCGAGACGACGGAGGGGGACGGGTAGAATTTGCTAGTAGCAAATACGAGAGGACGAGGCATTATCATTGTAAATTTAATCGCTTAACACCGCGCGCCGTCGAGCACGAGGCGACTATTTAGGGCCGTTTTAGAGTTTCCGTGACGTAAGTTATCTTTGCCGCGGGTGCTTATCGTATGCGTCTGTATCTGCGTTTCACTCCTTATCCGTTATTTTTTAACGTAAGCGGCGTCGTATATCCCAACGCGAGTGCCTTCAGCTTGAACGCGCGGCGAGTAGATGCACAAGCGCTCTCCAAGAGTCGAGCCTGCTTCAAGCTGCATTGTACATAGATTTGTATAATAACGATTCTACATTGTACACGAGTTACACGGTTTTCTAACATTCATTCTAAAAACTGTTCTCTCTCTTATATTCTTACATTTATACGTTTTATACCCCAGAAGAATTTTTCTCTCTCTTATTGCGAATACGTTAATAAACGAGAGTTTGCTGTATATTTTTAATAACACCATATTATCAGTGTATGTACTTTATTTTACAATTCAAGCTGACTTAACGCACGACTTACTGAAATTACCTATGTAGCTAATTGTTATCTTTATCATTCTCGATGTTCCAATCTTTCAAGATATTCCTCTTTTTAACTCTTCGTTCTAATCCCTTTCAAAGTATCCTGAATTTTTACATAGCTGCATGTGTGTCTGTAGATCGTCTCTCTTCTCTTTTACAAATAATCATTTTGGTCTAATTACCTCTTCTTGTCCTTTTATTATAAATAAATAGATATCAATAATTTCATTTTTCTTATGACTATCGTTGTAGTGTTTACGAGTATAGATAATAGATACTCTTAACTCATGTCTATTTTCATTGTCTTGATAATAGAAATTGCACGTTGCAAATAGCGATACACACACGATTGTTACTTTTTCCACTCGTTCACGTGACGCCATGAGCAAGTAAACATAGCATAAAGACGTATCGATATTCGCAGTAATTTGGCCAATGAGATCAATCAAACGATTCTTCTCTCAATAACCATCGTCTGATTAAATTGCCAACTATTCTATATTGATCGCGGAATGATCATCGCTGAATTAACATTATGATGAATAAAAATGGAATATTGAACCCTGCTGTATTCACGAGAGATCAGCGGTGACATCGGCGGTGAATTTACGAAAGATGACCTTAAATCATTTTCACGAAGATTTAGGCGCAAGTAGTATCCGAAGTCTCTCCGTCTCTCCGTGGCATTTCGCGTTGGAATTTATTCAGGAACGTAGTCGATTTATCGTGTCTTGACCAATTAGTGACCAAAACGATTACCGATGGACACGAACGAATCTAAACAAGATGATCGAAAAGGTAAAGAGATGAAGGTAGTTTCAATCTGTCTTCCATAATCTTATACTAACTCCAATATATCTCGCGAGACTAAATTCGTTTGGATCAACATGATGGTAAAAAATTATTATATTTCGATTTCACACAGGATTTGTAGGTAATTAATTTTAAACAAAAAGCGACCGAAAGCATTCCTTTAGGTGCACTTGGCACATTTTATTTGAAATCCCGTTGCATCTAATGACGTAAGTTAACTATGCGGATGTAAACGCTAATTCGTAAATAAAAGAAGAAATGCATTGGATAATTTCCATATTGCTGCGCGATATGGCAGATAAATTTATGAAATTTGATTTACGACATCCGTGTCGTTACGCTAGAATAGGGCATGGAAGTAAGTTTATGCATATGTATATCAATCTACAAAAATAATAACGAACAAATTAAGCGTAGGCATTCACACATGACATTCCTTCAAAGATTTAATCAAACGGTCTACCTCGCCACTTATCCCATTCCAGCTGATGATACCAAGCTTTCCGCGCAATTTCTTAGTATATCAGGAGCAAATAAATCTTGGAACTACTAGACCAATTAAACTGATACGATTCTAATGAAATGTGTGAGATGAAACGAAGCTTGAAGTATCTTCTTCACCGATAGTACACATTCAGATGTTTGATCGACCTTTTAGTGCGTTCAGTCCACAAGCGCGCGACCTGACATTTCCCGAATTTTTCCCAAAAACGTTCCTCGGTGAAAATTGTAGGATGTTAAAACGTGAATCCTTGATTCCAGGCAGTATCACGCTTGACGCTATGCAAGATTGCAAAGATAAAAATTCTAGTAGATCGTTCGAGTGGACGTACAAGGTTCGTCATCACCAAGTTCACTCGAAAATGTAACCTTAATTTACACGACAATATAAATATTTCGATTTTCTTCTATTTCCTTGTAAATTCCTCGAATGAGTAAAAAATTGATGATTGTTTCTGTTCAAGTACTTCTTACCTAACGTTGCGCAATCTTTCACTTAAAATATTTCTTACCTAACGTTGCAATCTCTCACTTTATCGACGAGACACATGTTATTTAATTAAGATTCTATGCCGCGAAGAGAACGTGAAACCATTACCGGCGGTGCAAACGTATCTGCAAAAAAACCACTTGCGATTCTGTGCCGATTACGTAAATCTGAAAGCTTGGTCGCCGATTTTAAACGGTGTAACGCAAGATCGAAGCCTCTCGCAAATTTCTGTGTATAGTCGGTATCGGCGCAAAAAGATTCAGGAGAAAGTAAACGCAGAAGAAAAGCTCGTGAAATTACGGTAATTAACGAAGACGTACCTAGCCTGTTCGGTAAAATAATTTCACATACTTAGGGACATGTAGCGTACAATTGCTGGACAAACTAACTGTAGTTGACGGAAAATGAAATTCACATTTTGCTATTAATGTTGCCCCCAAGTGACTCTGTCCCTCGAAATATCTAAATGTTAGAAAAATAAAACGAAACACTTTGATTGTTTTCCCTTTCCGGATACTACTCTCAGTAAGTTTAAGCTTGCAGGTGACGTCGTCGTGCGGCAAAGGCGATCGAAGCGAAACAAAATAAAAAAAATGTAACATCGCCGCCCAGCGACGATAAATCTGCATATTGCGAAATGGCAAAACGGACTGGCATTCTGCTCGCACGTTCAGGAAATACGCACGAAAGGATCAGCAGCAGCCAGCATTGTACACGAATTTTCTACTACGATGCTTCGTCCAGTCGCTTGCTGTCTGTCTGAGGAATTCGTTGATGATCACCAGTCTCGAACTGGACGGCATTCCTTTGGCGCCAAAATACATAAAGATCCTCAGTGATGGCTTGGCGAGTAATCGGAATCTGCGAAGCTTGTCATTAATCAGATGTCAAATTGGTGATGCAGGTTAGTCAATCTGCTGACAGTTTGAATGTTTCTTAAATATTGCCTGATATTTTTTTTATGCAGATGAAGTAAAACTCAAGGTTTTCTAGAAAATTCAATTGATTAGTAAAGGAAGAATATATAGAAAAGATAGTGACGTACTTTTCATGCTTACAGGATGCGATCTATTGTTAGAAAGTCTGCAGTGTAATCCAAGTCTCCATATTCTGAACCTGTCGTCATGTTGTCTCACTAATAGAAGCGCTACGTGTTTGTCATTATACTTGAAAAAACGGAGAGTGGACTTATTGCGAAGTGTTTGGAACGAATCAACGTTGTCTCGAGAGGACGTTGACGAAACAATGGTGTGTGTCCGAGAGGAACATAATGCATCAATAAATAATCTATAATTAGAACGATGTTTTTATCAGCGTAATACATTCAACAATTTGCGTTTGTATTACAGAAAGAAGGACTGCAAGTACTGATACTCGATAAAAATTACAAATTTACCGACATAGGCCTGCGGCAGCTGATACATGTTCTGAAGAGTGATTTCTGGTTGAAGAAATTATGCTTGCGATGTTGCGGGATCAGCGAACGCGGAGGACAGATTACGCTGGAACTTTTGCGAACGAACAGCGTCATCACTCAAATTGATCTCAGGGAGAACAAAGTGCCGGCTGATATATCGCAAATCATCCATAAGCTCTTAAAGACAAGGAAACATAAATGGGAAAGGGTATCAATGCAGAAAAGATTACTGAGCCATAAACATGTTCGTACCCGAGATATAATTGCAAAGAGAACGTCTCAGTGTGCATTGAAGAAGAACAAATGTATCACAAATCCGGACGTAAGTTTAAACTGAAAGTCGCACGCTTCGATCAATTGAATCAAACAAATTGTATATCACTGATCGCACATAGTATATTTATTACTTTTCTCTCTTTCAGTATCTTCAATTAAGGATGCAAGACAATTGCGTTTCACAAATATGGTGCCCTACGTATATGCGAAGGACAACAAGCGAAAATAGTAAAGTACACAAAGCGCACGATACAGTAAGGGGAAAACACATTCAATGGACCAACGTGCAGCAAATGCAGAAACGTTTGTCGCTTATGATCAAACGGAATCAAAATCTAATAGCGGCCTTAGAGAATAACGCAGATTTTTTGACGGAGGAGAGAAATCGCCGTTTGAGCGCTGAGGAAGCGTATCACAAACTTCAACCTCGGCTTAAGAGTCTCAGGAAAAAAATAGCTGTGCAAAATTCTACCTGTTCCGCTGCGCGTTATGAAAATCAAGCTTACACGAACTTGCTAAATATATTCGATAAATTAGCGATATTCACGAATGAGGAAAAGTTTAGGATAGATGGTAGAGGTGTCGAAGCAGAATCTGGCGGGAACAAAATTAAGTCTGCTGTTTATCGTTGTAAAAGCCAACCGTGCAAAAACGAACTCGCTTATCTCTGGCGCAAAAGACCAAATGGACGCGAGTGAAAGACGCACGGATACCTGTAACTTGAAGCCGCTAAATATTTATGCTGTGTACAACATAATTATGTGTTAACTCGTACAAATTACACGTTAATATTATTATAAATTGACACGCATGCATGACGTAGATGAGAAAGATAAAATGAAATAGAATAATAAAATCGTTTTATCTTTTCTTTACCTTCCTCTTTTGCCACATGGGACTCCCTCGTGATATCATTCATATATATATATATATATATATAAAATTACAATCAGCAGTATACATACACGACACACGCTGATATTCTGAAAATATACTTATCTTAGAGTCTAACATTATCTTCACCGTTAATCTTCTCCATCTGTAAAAACGAGTATATATCCGCTCTTAGAGAGGGATTACTCAACGATACGAAGCGTGAAAAGGCTAAAATATAACATCAGTAAACTTTGAATATAACGTTTGTAAAAGAGGTTCTAGCAATATTGTGGAAGAGTTTTATTTATATCGACTTCTGTCTTTTTGAACGAAAAGCTATTGAAAAAGTATTATATATTTCACACATGAGCAATGTAACACGAAATACATGTAGGTGACGGCATCTGTTCTCGTGCCTAGTAAATGCAAGCCGCCGCTATTCTAATCGATATATCTCGTCGTGAGACATAGATACGTTATCTACGGACTTCTTACTGTTAGCAATTGATTTTTAAATATTCGCAGTCGGCAAGGTATACGGTTGCGCTACTGCTGATACATAAGAACATCGATTTCTACCTTTGACACGACTGTTCTATCGTGACCACGCCATAGCAACCGACATTTGGTAATCCCAGAACACCAGTTATTGATTTTAAGCCATCGATGCAATGTGGCGAATCAAAAATAGGAAATGTGAATGTATTATGCATAATATTCAGCGCAGAGTACATCAATAATATAAATTTGTTCTGCAGAAATTAAATATAAATGATTAAATATAAACAGGAAGAAACGTATCGGGTTAAATTAAATCCTTCATTAATCTTTAAAATTGAAGATTGATTTAAAAACATAGTGCTTTCTTTAGTTTATTTCCCAACTTACTTAATTAAATAATGGAATAATCGAAACAGTGTCAATCAACATAAATAGAAATATCGCTTGCAATTTATCATTTATTTCGCAAAGCGAAATTTAGAAGATTCTTGGCTGTCCATCATACAATTAGAGTTCATCAATCGCTGGTAATACAGACATCAGATCGTAAACATGATACACCCGTCTTTAAGTACAATTCTCTCACGTTACAGCTATGTTGCAAATGATTGCAATATTATTAACAGATTGTTCCGTAACAGAAAACTTCAAAAACTTATTCAACAGATGGTTTATACATTTATTTGTTTATTCTAATATCTATCATGGATAACACATTGACGCGTGTTATTTTTCAAATATGATTATCATTGTCGAGAAAATTTTACCTTACCTGACTTTAGTTTTCAGCTTACGACTGTAATTACTACGATTAAACAAGGATCTCAATTTCTCCGTGATTTATCTTGCTAAGATAGCGAGGTTTCCTGACTTAACATTCCTCAACTACTTCGCCGCCTACTTTTCCTTCATAATCTCTCAGCGCGATCGCATAAAATTATTCCTTCCCTCCCGGTTATTTTGGCACTGGCAAACTCCGGAAACTTTTCAGAGCCGCACTGACGCGGGCTTATGCTAATGACAAGAATTCTAATCGCAGATTATAATTGTTAATTCGTTCAATGATCCACAACTTCTATATTTCCATTTTCAGGCGGCACTTAAAACTCGTTGACTCGTATCTGGTAATACTCTGTTTCCGCTCTCTGCGTTGGCCAATAGTAAATATCACTTTATTCGATGAATCAATATTAAAACTTCAAACTTGATGTACATGTGTGTTTATGATGATTAATAAATTAATCTTATGTCTATCTCATGCGAGATTATGTATTTTTAAAACGTTTTCTACTGTAGCCAGCAATTTCGTGTTTCACGAAATTGTCTCGTGTTTTGAAACTCGCGCAATTTCGTTAAAACGTCCAATTTGTAGAATTACTTTGAAGACCTTGAGATTATTTTTATCTTCGTCGAATCGTCCATCATTGAATGATATGTTTGCAAGCGAGCTTTGCTCTGACACGTCTCAACGGCGCGTTCTTAAGAAACAAGATAAAGGCCAAACTAAGAATCTTGAAGTCACGATCAAGATTCTCTGACCGTTTGTGAGCGATTCACTCGCGGATAAATTTCATCTATCGAGTGCTCCTCGGCTGTGTGTGCTGGCACTCGTCGCACAGCCAGCTGCAATTAATCCGTTTTATAGATGCTGCCGATGTAAATGAAGTTTCCAGTCGAGTATCCGGAACGGGAAGAGTGCGGACGAGAATCGGCAGTGGAAGCGGATGGCGAACTCCGGCCCGTTCGATGCTCGTAAAAAGGCCGAGGCTTTAACCGTCCGGTTGTAAAACCCTCTGGAAGCAATTAATAATAACCGCCCTTCGCAGCTCCGTCGGGTGATAAAACGAGTTTCCCCGCCTTTTCGGCGCAACCGTATCGCACGACGAACGCATAAACGTCGCGGAAGACGCTCGTTTCACTCCTTCACGCTTTTCATTGTGGTCGATTATGACTTTTCAAGAACTTAATTCATTTTTCAGTCAGTGTCAAGCAGTGTCAGATTTATTGGAAAATGAGACAGTTCGATTTCCATATGTTGTTAAATGATCGAGACGATATTTATCGTCGTTTTTCTAATCTCATAACTCGACAACTGGCGTTTCCTCGAGAAATACCCCCTTTTTCCCTTGATAATGTGTCGGGGTATTATCGAACGGCATTGCTGATGCGGCATCGCGAGGAAATATCGAAATTACTCGAGTAGCAAGTCGGAGCGACTTTTCTCGGGACGCTTCGGCCGAGGACGACAAGGGTTTTGTTCCAGGATGACGGAACAAGGTTTACGGACAAATCGTAACGTCGTGTCGAGATATCGGAGGAAGCTTCCGTCGACCTGCAAGCCTCTCCTCGTTCTCTTCTGGCTGCTGGCGGGCGACCTTAGACCGGTGATGGATGAGAGGACACAGACTTTGCCGACAGCGCAATACCGGACCGGAGTAAGGGAAGACGTGGACGCAACATGTGCAATCCGAAACATATATACGTTTCCACCTCGCGATATTGCCGTACCAGGAGGAATGAGATAGCGGCTGGTAATACGTACAGCCGGGAAGAAAGCAGTTTGTAAATACGCGAAAACGTAAGGTTTCTTTGAGACTTATTCCGAAAGAAAGGGTGTCCCGTCGCGATTGCCTTCACGCTGAAGGCTGAAGGCGAAATATTTGGCGTTGGAAATGCATCTGTCGCCATCCGGCGCCGTTTTCACGCGACACAAACTCAGTCTCAGTTGAAAATTAATATCGGGATAACGAAGAACTTTATTTAATACTTAGGGAGCTCTGTCTGATGTGATGAAATTGTTTTTATTGTGCGTAGTCCACCACTTACAGGATTATAATTTAATTTACCTGTCGGAGGGGGAGATTTAATGGCATCATTATCGGTGCGAGAGAGGTATCCACTCCTGCATCGATCATTTTCGCGCGCACGAACGAGAAGGAGTGTGAAGGAGTATAGAGAGAGAGAGAGAGAGAGAGAGAGAGTGAAACCAAACACTGCTTTTCGCCGGATTCCTTCGCGAATCTCGCAGACGCGAAATACTCCATCGGCCTCGTCTACGCCTGTTTATTCTCAATTTACCGCGCCGAGGTGGAAATCGTGGCACGAGTTTACCGTGCAATTTTCGATCCTTTTCTTCACCCTCACCGTCTCACCACCCGCTGCCCGCTGCCCCCGTCGCAACAGCCTGCAGCAACACTCCGGTCCGTCACCCTCCATTATTTACCACTTCGAAACGTCGAAGATGCTTCTTTCCGCTCCGGTGCTCGAAAAATTTCATCCGCAGTCTCTCCGGTCCCGGCAATGCTCGGTTCATGAAATTCGGCGACGATCTCAAATTGCAGCGACGCGTTCGGGAATTCTCAGGTATGTCCCGCTGATAATCTCGTGTCTCGCGTCGAGGCGTCGAGTAAATTGCGAATGCCGCGAATTAATCGATACGATTTACTGCGAAGGGTCGAATAAATACACGTACCATATATGACTTTCTGCATACGAGAAAATATAATTATTTATCGCACGATATGCTGAATATTACACTCGAGTAAGAAATGATTTGTCCAAAGAATACTCCGCGAATCGCTGATGAAAAGCTGTTGTGTTGGCAAACACACATGAGAGTATATTGAGAAACTTCTCATCTCACACTTGATGTTAACGTTGCTCCGTTTGCTATCTTTTCTAGATTCACAGAGATCCATTTTACAAGCACCCTTGAGAATCCCCAGGGATCTCCCTCCGGATGTAATCTGTGTAGTTCGATGGGATAAGGATCGCGAAAAGGCGAGGAAAATATGCCGTTCCACGTGCAGCGTCGATAGCGCGACGACGTTCGCCATCCACGCGCCGAAAGAGGAGGAAGCTCGAAGAGTTGAAAGAGTTTGAGAGGGAGGGAGAGAGAGAGAGAGAGAGAGAGAGAGAGAGAGAGAGAGAGAGAGAGAGAGAGAGGGGGGGCGAAGAAGGGACGAGCTTTGTCGCGCTGCCGCGCTCACATGTCGAAGTTATGAAAATTAATAAGAAAAATTGCCCATAAATTCGGCGTTTCCTTCGCGGGCGTATCCCGGCTCGGCAATAAAATTAGAATTATGTCGCGGTGGCTCGCGCGCCATCCCCGATCCTCCCCCGGGTCCCTACCTCCAGGTGCTCAACCAGCTCGGCTCGGCGAATCGAGGGGGGCGGGGCGAGCGCGCCGACAGCGGGGGTTGATAGCGTTTGTTAGCAACGCCGGAATGTGTCCTCCCCGGTTCTTAACGTATGACTTACCCGCCAAGATTACATCCATGCCTTACATCCACGCCGGGCCTCCCTGCCGAGCGGAGGAACCTATGGTTATTAAATTCTGGGAGCATCCCAGACCCGCCGCGAGATCCTCGTCTCGTGCGTCTCGTCGATCTTGCGCTCCGGGGTTGACTTATCACCGCGAAGACGACGACGACGACGACGACGGCGCGGCGCCACGGTGAAAGAGAACAAGTCGCTTAAACGAGCGGTTTCGAGCTCCGAGGTTGGCGCGGAGGTGAGGAGGGCTTCGGAAACAAGATGCTTAAGAATTTTTATGAATCTTTTTCATTGCGCCCTCCCGACTCAAGTTTCGCGCAGGAAATGCGCGATGCTCGGCGGCTCGACGGCGGGATAAAGAGAAGCGAAGTTCCTCTTCCGGGTTACTTACGGTGAGTTGGCGAATTTTGTTCTTCTCCTCTGGTCGTTGGTTTGCTTTTAATTCGACCTGGCTCTCCTTGGATCACAGGTTTTACTTCTTTCTATCTTTGGCGTTCGAAGTTTGAGGAAGCGCCGAATTGTTTTTTCATAAACGGAAACAAAGTCGCCGGGCAATTGGAGTTGGCTAAAGAGCGTAATTACCGTTATAATGCCGTTGAAGAAGAAAGTGACAATTGATTGTTCCAAGCATGATTGACATCATAGTGAAGTCACATTGCGATGTCACATTATCTCAACGCCGTAGCCGACTCAAAATTTTCGTCTAGTTTATTATTTGCCGACTGACTCCGCTACATCCCGTAACATCCGTTTTGGAGTCAGCTCCTAGTCGTTATCGCGGTCAGACGTTCAATAGCGCCGCACGAAACTACGAGTCGATCGGAAGCGACATTAATTAATGATCGCACATTAACCGACAATGATCATTGAATACTGCGAGCGACACGTTTGGCGACACATATCGCACATACCGTTCTGATAACTTAATCATTTGATAATTCGACAACTCGGAAGGTATGAAATGTTTTGAAAGCGTTAATTACCGTGATTTTTCAGCCACCGAATATGGACGTCATTGATTGGCAGCTGACGATAGTTAGCAATTGGCGGAAGATGACTTTGCTTTTTCCGAAAATGCCCATCCAAAAATGTCTTGATATTCTCATGCGTTGCTAATTGCTCGTGATTGAATTATGAAAAAAATATTAAATAATTCTTGAATAAATGTCCCCTCACGGTAAACGACGACTCAACGTGAAGCAAACAGCAGTAAGTAACTATTTATAGAGTCAAGGTAAAGTATAGAGTGTTACATCTCTATCGATCCTTCTCTTGGACTACAGAGAGAGAGTTGGAGAAAGAAGGGGAAGAGAGGGAGAGAGAGAGAGAGAGAGAGAGAGAGAGAGAAAGAGAAGGTATTTGCGGGATTAATATAGAATCCAAAGATTTCGATTCGTGCACTTGTAATTTTAGCAGGGCTACATGTCGTTATATACATGTAATTTTAAGCGTTAATCAGAATTTATTAATTAATTTATTAATTAATCTTCAGTGCATTACGCGACAAAAATATCATTTAGCAATATAAATAGGAGCACTGATATTACAAGCACCACGGAGCTGGGGAAGCGAGCAGATCACCAATTGCTCGCGATCTCTCCTTCGACTAGCGAATTACGGTGACCGGTCGAAAGTGCATTTGCGCCTCGGACTCTCTCGCATCCTCTCGATCTGCGAGCATATTTGCACCTACACGCCGCGCACCCTTCCATGACTGTGAAACCTCATTCCGGATGGGAATCATGAACGTTGCTGGCGCCGAACGACAAAAATACGTACGTCAGTCAGGGAGTAGTCGAGTTGCACATGCAGCGACCACAGTACCACCGTTGCGCGTGCATATACACGTGCAATAATAGCATACGGCGGGCGCGTCTACCCTCGGAACCGATGACGAGCTGCCAATCGCGGAACGGCAATTTAGCCGCGAAACGAGGAACGAGTCAGTTGCCTGCGACCGCGAATAATCTCGGCCGTAGTAGATCCTCTGCGATCTACGAGCTTGTATATCCACGCCGCGGCAATAATCGAAAATCGCCACCGCCACGATCGACGAGGCTTTATTTCAGGGGAAACATCGCGTACCGCCCGTCCACTCCCTCCCCTCCTCCCGCCTCTCTCACTGCGCTTTTCCCAATTGTTATTTCCGGTCAAGCTATTACTTGGAAACAACAGGCTATTACTATCGTAACAGCTTGCGCATCATATTGGCGAGATTGAGACTAGCATAATCGACTAGAAATTTTGCTGTTCAAGGAATGCACGTGAGATGTCATTACTGGAATATATATATATGTATATATATATATCTCCCAGTTTTCAAATCCGTAATAGGAGGAAGACGGGAAGAAATTAGAGGGCAACGTGGCGGGAAGATATTTATTAGGAGAAAGAAAAAAAGGAATGGGATTTTTTGTCGCCGGAAATTGGTTTCTCCGCGGAAATTGCAGCCCGCCTCAACATTCGGCGGAGGTTTCTTTAAAGAAGGATATAACTGTGTCGATTAAAAGGGAACTATACGAACGGAATGGCGATTACCGTTTTAAGGATAAACGTCGAAGGTTTAGGAGTTAAGGAGACTTTAAGAAGCTTACCTAGATGACGATATAGGTGCTTCGGAAAGGAGAAGAGGAACAGGCACTTGTCAGAAGTGGCAAACACATCGGTCGACTCCTCGTTTTTGTGTGTTAATAATTTGGGGACGGCGACGGAGGTCCGAACTCTGCACTCTTACGCCGTATAGTTTCCGAGAGCAAAGTTCTCTCGAGGTATCCTCTCATTTCCGGCCGAGATTATCCAGCGAAATAAACGTTTCACCTTACACACGCCGTGGATCATCTTGCAGGGACAGCTCGAGACGATTAAAATTGAACGCGGGAGATAAAGCCGGTGATTACAAAGTACCTGCTCGATCTATCATTTACGATTTTCTCCAGCGAGTCCGGAAATTAACAATAGATGGACTTCGACGAGATGTGACTCCGCTCTTAATCCCCGTCAATCTTTGAATTATTCATTTAAACTGTAATGTCTTTTCTAAAGGCTCACCTCGCTCCCCGATTTTATTTTTAAAGACAACTGCGTAAGAAAAGTAATTAAAAGCCAGAGAGACATTTATAATCAGCTTTAAAACTTTACTCGTGAGAAAGAACAGTCGCATTTGACGTGTTTATACATGTGACGCATACCGAAAAATTTTTTAGTTGGATTAACCAACCATTCTGGTGAAGTATGAACGATTCAGAAATTTTAATTAAAAATACTAGAATTCTGTTTAGTTATCTAGAAATCTTGGTGATTCAGACTGCTCGTTCTACTAACTTCAATTGGGGTTTTTGAATCGTTCACATTTCATCAGCAAATTCCTTCATTCAATCAAATATTTTTTCCGTGTGGTACATTATAAAACATTCAGATCATCTGAATATGTAATTGTGCCTCTTTTCAAGAATTTCTCTTTTTTAATAAAAAGAACTCTATGTATTCTTCGTATCGCAAACGTTCCGCGATATTCCTTTCGCATGTTAGAAAGGCCAACACTCCCGCATCTGCCAATGCACAGCGATGACGTCAAAAGCGAGATGAATATAAAACTGAGCGATAAAATTGTCTCATTCTCCCTCTCTCTTCCACACATATTCATTAGCCGCATTAGCGTTCCTCCTCGCAGCGTTTACGCGCATAAATCGCTGTCGCAAAGCGTATTTGCGAAGTAGAAAGGGCGGCGGCGCGAACTAAAAAAAAAAAAAAAAGAGAAGGTGGAGCGAAAAAGAAAAAAGCCGGAGGTTGTTTGCTCACGATCGCTTACAGAATGCAGTATATGCAGGCGAGGCAGCGGGAAATCAGCTTTGTCGGCGTATCGGGTTCCCGGCGGTAAAAGCGCGCTAAATTCGGCGTTGATTCGCTTTGAGGTACAGGTGCGGCAATGACGTTTAATAAATTCGCCGAGAAATTAACTCTCCCGGCCGCTCGAAGCGTCAGCGGCGCGCCGCGACTGTCGTTCCGCCTCCCCTCTTCTCCTTCGAGCTTGACAGCCAAATTAAATTGGCAGGACGCGCGCGGCGCTTTTCCTCGCACTTTTGATAAGGCATCCAGCCAATAAAACCAGCAAATTGATCCACAAGGCAAAAGCCCGATTTTTCAGCGATCCCCGCGTCGTGCTGATTAAAGGGGAATTTTTGCGCCAAGTGCAAGGGCGGACACACTATATACCTGGCGTGAGAATATTAGCCGACATTGACGCGATTACTTAAAGTTAAAGTAGAAACTAATTTGCGCTGTCGCACAGCCTGGCCGCCACAAACCATTTTGAGATTCTGAAGTGCGCAACAGCTACGAAGCGACCGCGCTTTGCAGATCAAACCAAGTCGTGAGATCTCCCGGGAGAACAGCACAGCGGAACTAATTGAAGAATGGGATTGCTCAACTGGATGCGGTAACACTTCCGCGCGGAAATACTTCCGTTAAAAGCTTCAATTGCCGATAGACGCAAGTATTTGTCAGCGGCCGCGCCGTCGGGCTGCAGCGCTTTCCTCGCTAAGCCTTTTAAAAAGCCCGTAATGCAGGCGCATTATTCCGCGCTGGACCACGCGAGCTCTCGCATGCCTCCGGCGGGATTCCGTCGCATCGTCGGCGGAATCGTTTAACGACCACGCACTCTCAATTTCCCCAAGCAACGGCTCGTCTCAGGAACGAGCGCCCGGTCGCCGATAACGAATTCGTTTGCGAGGTACCGGCATGCATATAACGATTATTCAAATCGTCCTCCGTGAGACGTCAGCAGCTCCGGGAGGTATTGAAGGATCCGGAGCGTCCCGGTGAACGGCCACGCGTACGGGACGACTCGGGAGCGGGGGAAGGGGGGGGGAAGGACGGGAGGGAAAGGACTCGCTCGAGGAAGGTGCGACCTACCTACTATCCTACTATGCTATACGAGTATCGAGCGATCTGCGGTAGGCGACCCGGGCCATTAGGCAAAGCCCGTGTCGGCATCCTCGTTCGTCGGGCCATCTTCTCTCCCTTTATCCGCAACAACGCCTCTTCTCCCCGCCGCCGATCTCGGCGCGACGTCGACGCGATAACTGAAAAGGGTGAAGCACGTGTTCCCGCGCGGGATGCTTTTTGCACCCCCGAGCGAGTGTCTACCGGAGCTTCGCGAGCCTGCTAAGTCCGCCGCCGCAATCCTCGGCACGTGCGTTACCAAGACTCATCCCTCTGTCTTCGAGCGCGACACCCGCCGTCGACGTCCTCCTCGCCGGAGGGCCCACCATGCGGGGCCCTTTGCTCCCGCGGTTCGTTTACTAGTCCTCTCGTCTCCTTCTCTTTTGCTCGTTCTCTTTCTCCTCCTCCTCCCCTCCCCCCTCCCTCCCCTCCCCTCTCGTTGCTCCGTAGGTAGTTTCGATATGAACGTTCACTCGCGCCCGGGCGCGCCGCGCCGTCTCTCGCGCTCGGATCGAAGGATTTGGCGCGCGCACAGGTAATTTGCGGCGCTCCGAGGTGCGCACGGCTCGTTCGTGCTTCCGCTTTAATATCCCGGTGTGCGTACGACCCGCTCCTATGCATTATGAAGCTGCTGCTTCACCAAAGATCCCTAAACACGATCGAGGGAGTAAGAATTCCGTGATAGGATGAAGCATACAGACGTATCTCCGGCGTAATTTTTTAAGCGCACGTGAGCGAGAAATATCGCGAGCAACCTGCTCGAGTTAAACTCTTGGACTGCGATTTTTAGGCAGCTGTATTAAAAGCAGATGAATCGAAGTCGATTTGAATCCGTCGATGTTCAGATAAAGCAAGTCCGCATTTATAGACTGAAATAATTATTTGACGTATTTTAATGTTTCTGCTAAAGAAAGGCAGACGTTTTGGTAAGTATTAATTAAATTAGCGCTGCATATCCAATTATAAGCGACCAGTGTTAATCCAGTTAATATTAGTTAGAGTTAATATTAGTTCACAAGTAACAGGTTAAATAAAGCTGACGATATTCTCGTCTCGTTACAGAACGTTACGGCTTCGCTTACAGATGCAATAATGAGGTAAAAATAAATGACGGTAATCAGACGCGCCAATTAGCAACGGCGCATAATAGCTGAAACAAGATCGGACGTCCCAATTGAATCTCGTTTCGAGTGCCCGACACACAGATATGTAATCCTCGTTAGGTCGCCTACTACGGCAGTCTACTTTTTTGTTATTCATGGCGAGAATTTTCGAGAAGGGCGCGCCCGTCCGGACCCAATCCCGTTCAAATTTCCGGCCTCGGGGCGCCTAAAGGAATTAGCATTCGATCTCGCTGCGCACGATGGAACACCTCATGGGAGCCGGCACGGTGCCCGACGGAAAATTCTCATTGCTCGCCAGTCGCTGGGACAGTGGCGATATCTCCCGTATATTCTCGCTGTTTCATGCCCTCGCTTCGCCCCGCTCTTACGCACGTATTAATTAAACGGATACGAGAGGGAGAGAGAGAGAGAGAGAGAGAGAGAGAGAGAGAGAGAGAGAGAAAAATCGAAATTCAAATACCGGCAACGGGGTAATCTTCGAGACGGCTCGCGTTCGCCTCGAATTTCGGCGGATTTACGACGCGGCGTTGGATTATTAAACAGGCGGGAGAGCGCGGCGAATATAGAACGATTCTCTCCCGCTTGCATCGATTTGCTGTGTGCAACAGCTTTTTCGCCGTGTACCGATTACTCTTTACAGATGCATGCGTATTAAATGAGATAAATCAGTTCATCAGGCTGGTCATATTAAACGGGTATTAAATTTCTGCACGCGGAAGTTTTTATTAAATGTCGAAACGCAATCAACTGATTTTACCATCATACCGCTAATGACTGGATATTAAGTTAATATCTTTGAAATCCGTTAGCGGGATATTTTTCATTAATCTGCCGGGATTGTCGGGGAAATTGAGAGGTATAAAAACGTCAACTAGAGCGATACAAAAGGACATCGCTGTCTTTCATTGAAATCTCGTTGAAGTCAAAATTTCACGTAATAGCATATCGAAATATAATTATTTGGTACGGCCAAATGTTTCGCGTTGTAAAATAGAAATCTCTACTGCATATTCTAACGTAAAAGGTGGAATTCGCGAATAACGAAATATGCAGAAAATCGTAAAATTTCCACACTCGGCGATTATGCTGGGTTTCTAACGATTTTTCACTCTGCGATTAATCCCGAATCAAATGACTTGATCAATGGCGCCTGTCGATCGGTCGTGTTGCCATTCTTTCTTTCCACGTAAGGCGCGTTTGATTTCTCTTATTAGTTTCAACGGACTCGGCACAAATTACGAGCGAGTTGGCGTGATTCGACGGCATAATCCGCGGAATCGAAAGGTGCCGGGCGGCCATGCGTAATGGTGGTAGGCGAGATAATGGCACGGTCCGTAGGTCTGGCGTTAGGTAATAATGTTGCCCTATCAGGCATCGATTAGGCCCTTTAAAGCACCGGCAATCGAGCATCGCCGGCTGAGCCGAGTGCCGGCTGCCCCTCATTAACTCGATTGCGCAAATTGAGAAATGATTATCGCGCGATCTGTAAGAAATCGCAAGCCGTTTTCGTTTCCGTTTCAAAACTCTTTTCACACTTCTTCTTCTTCTTCTTTTATCTCTTTTACTCGGCTGTGGCATTTCAATCAGCAATACGGAGTTGCATCTAAAAAAGTGAATGTTATGAATGTTAAAAATGACTTAAGTGTAACAATTAAAAAGTGTAATAAATGAAAGAAAAGTGTAATAAATAAATAATAAAATAACTGTAAGTGAATGTTAAAAACAACTTGACGAACCTAGAATTTCCGACAAAGGAAGAGAAATGTGTATTCTCCTCGAATATATTCTTATGATTTTTCTCTTAACGAGAACGCGTCCCCGTAAACTAACGACTCGCTAGGGACCTCTTGAAATCTATCCGTTGTGTGTGTGTGTGTGTGTGTGTGTGTGCGCGCGCGCAGAATGTAGCCGTGACGCGGCTGAAGATCTTCGACACAGTTTTCGAATCGACGACAGTCTCAAACTCGTCTCCCTCGCGGTACATCGTACGATGGTTGCCTCAGCCCCGTAACCTTTGGCCCCGATTACTCAAATTTATTGCTCGCTGACACGTCGACGAGGCTTAAGCAGAAGCGACGCCTGCCATACGGACGCAAAGTGGATCTTAAATATTTCAGCGATACCTGCCGGGCCTGACTAGTTACCGGTCTCCGGCCTGGGAAACTTCCGTTTCATGGAAACGCAACGTTAGTCGAGCTTTCCAAAGTTATATCCCCATCGAGGGGGCTAATTTGCTCGGCGAAAGTCTTCTCCTTCCCCCTTCCTCTTTTTGCCCTCTCCCACTCCCCCCCCCCGACCACGGTCCTTTTCCCGCACGTCGCGTCCCTTTACTCTTCCGGAGGGGCAAGAAAACTCCAGCAGCTCCGGGCTTCGAGCAGCTCTTAAGAGCGGGCCGAGTCGCGCGTCAATTGGAAACCAAGGAGACGCGTCCCGCACGGATTTCCACGCTGATGGTAATTCTCAAGGAGGTTCCGGGAATGTTCGATAACTCTCTTATGACGGGAATAATTAAAAGGACGGTAAAATGCTCGCGAGGAATTACGAGCGACCCGCGCGCCATCCGCGGGGGACGAGCGTTTCGCGACGCGAGACCAGGAGACGCTTGCATCCGGCAGCTGGATAATTTTCTTTCTCGCATACGGCAAACGCACATTCGTGTCTCCCGTGTATTAATGTAAATGAGCTATGAACGCCCATTCAGTGTACGTCGGTCGCACGAAACATGGCGGCGAGCGACTCGATTCGGAAGGGTGGGTGTCGAGGGTAAGGGTGGTGAATGTGGTTGAACAGATCGACGACGGAGATAAAGGTGAAACTGTTACCCGACATCGAGAATGACGGTGAAATGGTAAAATTAATGAAGGTTAATCCCGTTGGAATCGTAATCAATCTGATTCCTCGTCGACCTGATCGTCGACCTCCGTGAAGGAGGGGGAATTTGGTGCAGCTACATAAGTTATCGTTGGAATTTCCGTTTTCCTGCCCATATTAAGTATATGTGACACTTTGAGATTCTTTGCGAACGTCCAAAGCGGGTAACGAGTGGCACGATGATGAAATGGATAAGTTGAACGTAGTTAGGCAAGAATGAGCAAACTCCAAAATTATCGACGACGGTTATTTCAGAAGAGTATCGGAGACAAATTTCTACTTCAACGCTGAGTCGAAAAAAATGGAAATACATACCGCGTGCAACGTTTCACGCGATTCTCGAATCAATTGCAAGGATTATTTTAGATGGAGACCAGACACGGAAAAGTACGCTTCTTCATATTTTTCGGTAACTGTTGGCAATTATTTTTCTTCTTCATTAACAGAGTCAATCGGATAAAACCATTTTTTATCAAATTTTCAATAAGCACACTCAACCAAGTTGGTAAAAATAGCTCATAATTCTCTTCGCCGGGTTAAAATTATTCCGCTATCATTTCGCACGCGCGCGCGCGCAAGAGAGAGAGAGAGAGAGAGAGAGAGAGACATTGCGTCTACTTAACTCGTTAACTCTGTCGCATCGAATTACCCCACCGAAACAATCCGCGGTGTTCTGCTGCAGCCGTAAAAAGAGAAAACGATGCTACGTGTGGCCTTTACCTTCTCTTGGGAATTACTCGATTCGCCGTAATACGCCGCGACACGTTGCGCGCGAATGGAACCGCCGGAAAAACTACGAACAGCCGGGAAAAGCGACGAGCGGCAAGAAACAAGAGTGCAACAATGAGAGCCGGCGCGGCGGGGCGTCCGTCCCGGAGGTGCATACGTTGCACGCAACTCCCGCGGGCGCACAGATTGAAATGCGGGGGGGACAAAGGTGAGTCGAAACGGCGTGCGGCGTGCAGGAAGGGTGAAGGGACGGCCACGTTGCGAGTTATGAATTAACTGTCACCGCGCCTTTGATTTGTGATGTCTCTGCTGCTTCGTCGCACAGAACCGTTTCTCCCTTTACGTTCACTGACTGACACGAGCTGTCTCTCTACTCCTTCTTCCTCCTAGACGATTCTTCTTCTCTTTTCGGAGAAGCCGCCCCCTTTTTCCAGCTCCTCCTGCGATTTGCCTCCGTTTGATTGATTGTGCTAGATCGAGCTCGATTTCAGCGAGTAGCACCTCCATCACTGTCTCCCTCTTTCTCCCATGATGACTTTCGTTACTGTCGATCTCCCTCTCCCTCTCCCTCTCCCTCTCCCTCTCTCTCTCTCTCTCTCTCTCTCTCTCTCTCTCTCTCTCTCGCCCCGTTTCTCTTTCTTCGTCTTCTTTCTCTCTTTCTCTTTATTCGTTTCCGTGCCTACGTCACAACGACGGTGCTAATAACGGTATTAACGTTCACAGACTTGTCACCAATGTTCCATCTCGCTTGGCCTTCGTTTCTCCGCTCTGTCGATCTTTCAGCGGAAAGCTAGCGGATTCACCGTGACACGGTGGATAGGGGAATTACCCAGGTGTCAGCGACCGTACGATTTGGGAGATAGAGATTTTTCAATCTACAGAAGTGCCGACGACCGCTGCAGTCAATTGCGAGCAACGGAGCAGCATGTGCACACGCGGATATTGTATAATTAATTTTCATTTCTCGACAAAGCGTTCAAACCACACGCGATCTTCCAGTATTTTCTAATATGTTTAGTGCACGTAATTTACATGCTGTAACACGACATAAGTTATTGTATTGTGTTACAGCAGAAAAGAGTGCTAATTAATATAACGCTAGAATTCTTAGTAAAAAAGAAATTAAAAAGCAAATATCGTATAATACATTAGTAGCGACTGATGGTGATAAATTTGATCTATTATATTCCTTTTATAAAATTGAAACTTGTACACAGTACATATCGGTAATTCTTTTAACGCTTGATTTTCTCTCGTTCCATTTTGAGTTATTCAACACGGAAGACTAACGTTTCATAATATCGTTGTATGCGTAAGCCAGAATTTCTCCCTTCATATCATAAATTAATTTTCGCTGAAAAACATAAAGGCAATCGATGTATTCCGACACGAGAATTGATTTTTCATAATCGATCCTCATTCCCAGGAAGAACTGCTACATGCTCGACAGAAGCGCGGAGTTTTCAACTTTCCAACGCGCTTTGTTTGAAGTCTCTACGACCTCTAGAAGTTATTGATTATTATATCGACTCGCGCTCTCGATCGGATCGCGGCGCGGCACCGCAAAGTGGGGGTAGGTCACGGCACGCGACGCGTGATAGTAACATTGTATCTTGTTTACGTATCCGCGTTACGTGATGGAATTCGGCCTTACCCCTACCACTGCGAAGTAGACATATATTGCGGTAGGTCGCTCACCACGCTCATTGCGGCCGCTACGTACCACGCGACGGTCATCTGGCGCGATCTAGCGGCGACGTTCGTTATTACTAACGCGCAAAAACCGATATCGCAATGGCCGATCTTTTAACGCGCGGAAAGGACGTGACGAAGATCGTTCTTCTTGGCACGCGACTCCGCACGTGTTCTCTTCACAGCCAATTTCGGAAGGCGACTGTAGCCGAACGTCGTGACAATTTCTTCAGTCAGTAAAGGTCAGTAAAGTGTGAAACGCGTCGTACCTTTTACTCGGAATACGTCTCTTACTCGCGACATGTCCGTGCGTGTTCAGTGCATGTACGAAAGCTTTTTCCTACCGCCGGGATCTGAAGACAGTTATTGTGTGTAACCAAATGAAGCGGTAAACAACGATAAAATCATGATCGCCCGGCAATACGACAATCACAATCGGAATCAATGACAAAGTGTCGGATCGTGTATTGCAGCGTGTGCGGATGTGTATAAGAGAAGGAAAGAGAAAGACGCAGCTTGCTAAAAAGCTGCTTAATATATCTTATAAACGATCAACGTGTAGATTCACGTTAATTAAAACGTTTCGTTGTTCCCGAGAGTTATATTGACAAGTGGAATATTCATTCACAGTGCTGAGGCAGTCGGTGCATAAAAAATAAAACTAATACGCAGAACGGTGTGTATTGTCATAGCGAAAGCCACATAACCTCAGGCGATATTTGTGCGCACGTAGGCTTACAAACAACAGCCATATGTGCGCAGTAAAGTGAAGATGTGAGACGACGACTTTCGCTAGTTTCGATGTTGTTGAATTATAACCGGAGTTAATGTATCGTAAATTTACAACATTCGTGTCACGATCATCATGTTGATGAAGTCATCAGCAGTGTTGGAGCATCACAGGACTTACAAGGTATTACACATAACCCACAGAAGACAAGCATTACATGCGATTTATTAAACTTATGAAAAGAAACTTAGCAGTATTTACATTTTCAACACTTACACTGTAAGTAACGAAGAAAATTATTTTTTTGTTTTCAGTTCTGGCAGTGTTTGCAATTACACAGCAGAAGCAGCTTTGGGGATGCTGTCCCAGAGGACGCGGATGCCGTACCGGAGGACCCGGTTCGGGCGAAGCAGGGTCAACTTGGAAGTAGGTTTCCAGACTGTTTCTATTCCTTTCTTTAACACTTCGCTGTCGAAAATTACGATGTAACTGTCAGAATGATTTTAATTACAATTGTAAAAGACTTGATCCATTTCTATGTGTAATTACTTCAAATTCCTCGATATAATAGTATTGTTTTTTTCTTTATTCAGGTCTGGGCTGGCCCTGACTTCGAGACAATTCGGTGAGTGACAACAGTTTATTCAACAAACACCACTTTAGATGGTGTGTTTATTGGTGATGGGTTCTTTGTAGTTCCATTGAAGACAATGCGATTTATTTTGACTGTAAATTTCTTCATATTTGTGTACGTTCCACTGAACGAAATGTACTGGTCAAGAAAAATAGGGGGTAAATTAGGAGTTTTTTGAGCATATTACTTTTATTACATATTCGACATTCGATGTTAATATTTTAAATATATTCATATTATAGTTATTTAGATGAATATATATTTAATTCATTGTGATAATTTGTTACAAAAGTACAAGATGGATCTCATACTTTATTGAATCTTTTAACAAGATTTTTTACCGAATATACTCCACCCTCCCCCCAATTGTCTTGAACATTACATAAAGAAAACTCATCAGAATTACGTCAGCACTACATCGCAAAAGCCGCAATTGATTCATTCGTTTTGCTAGATTTATCTTTTGTCACCGTTATTAAAATTCTAGCTCATTCTGCAAATAGCAACGAATTTTATAAAAATTTTTTAGATTATGAAGTTTTACTGCAATTTTACACAGTAATTCACATTTAACAATTATTTTGCTTGAAAACTTATATTTACGTGATTATCGATCTTTGCTTCGCGTTTTTTTACACACGATTTACGGATATATTTACAAAATATCACAATCAATCGTAATGCGAAGACGCGATTATATTTTCAAAATATTGAAATTCATCGTATCGCGATAAACATTTATTAAATAAATTCGTAAATATTGGTTTAGTCCTGCGTTAATTGAGTTCGTAGATTCCAGTTTACTATGGATTAAAATGTTTTATTGACGCTGTCAAAATATTCATAAAACGCCATTACACTGTAAATATTAATCGCGTCGTGATTAAAGTGTTGTGAAACAGAATGTAGTTGACGTAGATGAGTAGATATAAATCGCATTGCTTCTGAATGAACAAATTAAGCCAATTTATGCGATTCTGATAATATGATAATTTAATATTTACAAGAATAAAACGTAACATTTTAATAGCGTATTGCCTGGAGCTTAACTCGAGTCGAAAGTTTTAAGATGAAAATATCGAGTTCGCCAACAATATCGCGTGAATGTCGCATGTTTATATTCGTAACGACCTAGACACCGTGTTTACCGATCTATCATTTGTCATTCGATCTCACGACTTTCCTTCGATGTTTGAGCTTGAAGCTCGAAAACTGTTGTTTTGTGTATATTCTAGGCTAGGCTATTAAAATGTCGCATTACAATTTTGAGATATTATGAATAAAATAAGATCACCACTTTACACGTTCATTGTGCGTCGCTATTTCTCGAGATACATCTCGTATTATGCACTATTTCTCATTGAAGATATCCTACTTATCTTATTTGAACATTTGATCGACAATATACGTGAACAAATTGTCCGTAATATAGACACACACAAAGTGTAATCTAAGTATCTATACTATTACGTCCGAAACTTCCGACCAACTGTTATATTAAAACTGGGCGATCGCAATCTTTTTATCTACACGTCCGGTCGCGGTTCGCGAGTTCTTTCGTGCTACAAGTCGTATACGAATGTTAGATAGCGGGCTTCGTGAGGGAGCAAGAAGGAATGATTGATAGTGTCGGGGTATACGCTTCTCACGAACTTTGGACTTTATCAGCGAACTTATCACCGAAGGCGCCACTCGCCTCTTCTTCTTCTATCCCGCCCGGCCGCATCTTCGCCGTCAAACTGCGAAACAGCCGCGTCTCACTCTCCTTCCCGTCCTTCCACCTCTTCCCTAATTAATTTAGTTAATTATCCGGAGAACTTAAAACCGCGCCCCGGTGAGGACGCCGAACGCGCGCGCGCGCGCGCGGCCAATTTCCATAGTTGGCGATAAAACCTCGGTCAGACATGTCGGCTGGGTCGTGCACGGTGCACGAAGTTTAATGCACGCGCCGCGCGAGAATTGCCATAAATACGTTACATTGATGACGCGTACGTGCGCATTCTTTCGGCCGTCAAGGTGAAGCATCGTCCCGTATTATCATTCTGAGACGTGGACGCGTCGAAAGTGGGGGCGCGCCGTCTTTCAATCTTACTAATGGAGATGGTCCTTTAATCGGGGATAGTGCTCCTCATTGGATTTCGACTGTTCTTGATATCTTCTTCGCGAGCCCCAATAGAGCGAGAGACGGATTCTGTAATTCACGGTTGAACGGTTGAAATGATGATGGGTGGGTGATTATATGTGCCGGCGAGATAAGAAACGGATACGTGTCTTATCAATTCAGAATGAGAGATCGACGATTGCGGATTAATATCGAATCTAATCTCTCTTTCTCTCCCTTTTTTCTCTCTCTCTCTCTCTCTCTCTCTCTTTCTCTCCCTTCTCTCTCTCTCTCTCTCTCTCTCTCTCTCTTTCTCTCTTTTTCGCTTTTGTCAATAATCCAGGATAAAATAATATGTTGCATTATCGATGGCTTTCACGCCTGCTCTGGCTCGATTTGTCGCGTAATAAGCGGGCGCGCGAACATTTCTCTTCCCTTTTTGCACTTTACCGCGCACCTCACAATTACAACATCCCGAAACGGACAAAGCGTACGCAGTATTTTTAATTATATCAATTGTTCCGGCCGCGCAAAATTCTCTATTTTGCGAGGGAGACGTAAACAGAAGGAAGCTGCAATTCAGAAGTGAAAGCCTCGGTCCTGCCGGCTCGTTTAATGTTAATTTCATGGCGCATAGCGTGCTACAGCACGGTATGGGGCACTTTCAAGATAATTCGATGCAATTTGTCCTGCAACCTCTGAAGGCAGTTCGGCTGAAAAGGGATAAAGGCTACTCTCCGCACTCGGCGACGATTATCGAGCGGTTTTAATAATTAATATCATAACGACGTCGTTAAAGTTCCTCTCGTTGGTGATGCTTAAAGATCAGTTTAATCTCGCGACCCTTCTAAAGTTTCGCGCGCGCCACCCCCGGCTGGCACATAGCTCGCTCTTCGTTCCATCCTCGCGATCCTCAAACCCCTTGTATTTATACAGGATAATTGTCACCGTCGCAATCCCTTTAAATTTCCGCGCGACACCATAATCAAATATCGTTGCATCTATATTTATGAAAGCTTTCTCTCTCTCTCTCTCTTTCTCTCTCTCTCTCTCTCTCTCTCTCTCCCCCAACGGCCGTATCTACCGATTTCATAGCAGTCCGAGCGAAATTGCGACGCGTAAAAATATCACGAAATTTCGTTTCCGCCCGTTCCAATTTGTTTCGCGTGATATTCCTCTCAATTTGGCTCTATCGAGGCGTTACATCGGATTCGGGTGATACGCCCTTAATTTCACTTTTATCGCGTTGGTAACTTACCGCGGACAGTTATCGAATAAATCGCCGCTCTGACATTTTTTCCTCGCATTTTCGCCCCGTTCGAATGATCGAACTGCGGTCGAGTGTGCGCGTCTAATTTTCCCCGAGGTCGCGTTCCGACGGATCGCGGATCCTGACCTTTCCGCAACGCCAACCGGAAATCGATGCTCGCTCGTAGACACGTGCCACGCGACGAATACGACGCCGTTCGAGACGATGTCGGCAAATTAGCCCCTACTTGAGGCTAAAAGGGGTGGAAAGTAGAACTGACACACGCGCACACTCTCTCTCTCTCTCTCTCTCTCTCTCTCTCTCCCTCCCTCTCCCCCCTCTCCCTCTCCCTCCTTCACGAGGGAGTGCAAGAGGAGCAGGTAGGAGGAAATAATGCGAGTGCTGCCTGGAGAACGGTGTGCCCGACAAAATTACAATTTGGGGGATGTAATTCCGCTCCGGAGAAATGGCCTCCACATACCGCGTGGCGGGGGCCAGGACGGAAGTTGGTGGTGAAGGAGGAGGAGGTGGAGGAGGAGGAGGAGGCAGGGGGCGCAAGTAGGCAGGGTGTTGGGGGTGGGAGAGATTTATCAACAGCTCGTTCCGCACTAACTAGACGCCGGAAACTCGAAAGATATTGCATCAGCGAGGCGATGATAGCGCCACGACGACTGGCATTAAATTGCATCCGGCCGTTGCAGGAATTTAGCCGCCATTACGGCACCCCTCGTCTATCCCCCCGCCGCATATATACCCCTTCGTGGTACTTCCTATGCGCCTCTTCCACACACGACGGCGACGTGGGTGCGAGCGGGTCGTCAGGTGTTCCGGTGGATGCCAGTCGCGAAATATTAACTCGCTACGAGAGAGATCTTATCTATCGATTACGCGGGGGTATTAATAATGTCGTGTAATAAATAATGAGAATTAATAACTCAGGCCGTCCGTGTAAAAAAGAGATTAACGAAACGGATATATAGATAAAGGAGCACGGTCGGCTTCTCGCGCACAGCGCAGCGTGGCTCGAGAAAGAAATTTCCCGTAAAAGCCGTAGTTTCTTATAGGAGGGGGAGGAGAGAAGGGAGCGAAAGATAGCCGGGGCGAAAGTTAATTTAAAAATTTCATATCTCGCGAGAGATATGCGACGGCTAATTCCATATTGAGCTTTCCTGAAGGCGATCGTCTGCGCAGAAATGACGGTTATAATGCGTAAATGCAAATTGACGCGCGGCATAACAGGTTGCAGTCTCGCGTGAAGTGACTCCGCTGCGCGAGTAAACGTTTGCCGAATAAGAAGCTCGAAGCAACCCCGTCACTTTGCGGGCACGGGAGAGGCGGATTGTGTGAGGTCGGAGGGTTGGGACATTCGTGCCTCCGGGGCTCTTTCCCCGATCAAAACCGCCAAATGGATAAATTACTCCCTCTCTCGCGCGTCTTGGCAAACTCACCCCAAAACGTGTTCACCCTTCACCTGCCGCCGCGAAAGCCGCAAGTTGACGGGGAATTCGTCGCCCTTCCGAGCGATTTCGTGCTTCGCGGGGACGACGACGAAGTGGAACGATTTTATCACGGCCGGATCGTCGCGCGTCGATAAGTAATAATACGAGGAGTCGTCCGGACTCTGTCGTAGCGCGCGACGTGTGTCTACGCGAACGTCGGATTAACCCTTGAAACGGATCAACAGCGAAATCTTTTATGCCGACGGCGGAAAGCTTTTGATCGCGTCGAATTAAGCTTCCGGGAAATTAATGTGCCAAGCGGCTACCACCACGAGAGGATCTGCAGTTACAGCAGCGGCGTGGTCGCGTCTGTGTAGCATCGCGCTCGTAATAAACTTCCGCCGTGAATTGAATTATTCGCAACCGCCTATGTACTCGCTAATAACCGTTCGCTCGAGACCGATGTAAAAATAAACGTAACGCAACGAGAAAGGAGCAGATTGAAAAGTGAAGGGCGAAAGGGCAAACTTAATTATAGATCGATGTGGAGCGTAATTTGCGCGCGAGTCTCAATTGAGCGACCTGCGAAAGGATTAAGCCGCACTCGGAGATTGGACTTGTCGAAGCGAACGCCATCGAATTATTCTCGCGAAGATTCATGAATGTTTACTTCATTCTCTCTCTCTCTCTCTCTCTCTCTCTCTCTCTCTCTCTCTCTCTCTCTCTCTCTCTCTCTCTCTCTCTCTCTCTCTCTCTCTGCCTCTCTCTTTACGCGCGCGCATGTCGTAAGTCCTTACTCCCGCACAAGGTGGATCCATTTGTTTGTCTTCCTCTCGGCCGGCGTAAATCATTAGATTTACGACTGCCGACGTTATACGTACTTCCGCTCGCAGTCATGCCCGCGAGTTTACCACGTCTGACTAGACACGGGTCCGTACTACTGAGACGCGACCTAATAAGCTCACACTCGGCACGGGAATTGACGGATCGCGATCGATCAATCTTCATAGTGGCGTGAGAGAGGAGGCGTCAAAGAAGACGCCTCCTCTCTCACGTTTTTCTTTCTTGAAAAACACGCTACACGCGGTGTCTAAGTGCGCGCACCTTGCCGCTATCGTGACACTCGCTGACGCGATAAGCCACGATGGCGGACGTTATGAAAACAGCTCACTTTCCTCTCGCGTCGTATCGTCGAAAGTAAATTTCGTGCTGGCGAGCGTTATTCCTGATCGCGCGTACCTCCGTCACCGTGTCACTCGGCCTCGCCGAAATGGACCTTAAGCAGATTATTGCGTTCGACAAGAAGCGCGATTTCCCCTGCGTGTACGTGGGTAGGTGTGCGAAGTACATAAGCGTGCTGCCGGCTACCGTGCGCACCGTGTGTGTGGGTGCCACTAATTCGTATTTAAAGCTTTATCGGACGCGTCCGTACCCCGCGCAACAATTTCACGGTTCACAGAAGCCATCCGGCGTCCAGGATCGCCGCCACCGCCACCACCACTACCACCGTCGCCACCGCTACTACCACCACCACCACCACCACCGTCTCCGCCGTGTTACTATAACCACCTATATCGCATGGTCGTGCGCGCTCGAGCACCTCGAGTACCGAGGCACGAATACCAGCGGTAGTCACTTAGATAAGTATGTACTTCGCCCAGCTACCTTCTGCACAAGGAATGAACAGAAATTCGACTGGATGCAGCACCGGCTATCTTTACGATCCTGTGTGTATTCCTGAAGCGATCTATAGCAATTTTCTCCGGAGCGGAATCATACATTTTTCATTTATTCAATGTATGCTCCTCGATGAAGAATTAAAAGCTACGACTCTGGCTGATTTATCGTTTAATATTTATCGGAGGGCAATCGGGAAACTTGTACACTGAAATTTTGCCGCAAAATTCTCCTTGCATAATTCGGAGGTAGGATGTAATTAACTGAAACATTAACGTAAACAATGGGGTGTTTTGTTCCCTATGTATCGACGCTGCTATAAAATGCGCGCGCGTGTGTGTGTGTGTGTGTGTGTGTGTGTGTGTGTACGAGATACATATACGTACCCTGGTTTAATAAGAAAGCAACTCGTAAAGGTGAAGTCTTCCTCAACCACCGCATCGCGGCCATCGCCCGTTTCTTTCTTCGTCCTTTTCTTCCTCATTGCGCGTAGAAGTAGAAGATCACCGTCGTGTTTTATCATCCGACATTTATTCTCCTCCCTCTGTCGCTGTTAATTCGCACCAGCCTATTGGCCTGCCGGAGCCCTCGTGCTAGATCGCTTCAACCCCCAACGACGGTACCAACCTCTCCAGTCGGTCGCGCACTTTATCCGCCTCCCCGCCGCTGGTGGATGCAATTTTAATCCCGAATTCCGAGAAAATTACCTTACCGTCAGAGCTGTTTAAGGGAGTACTAGGTGAGATTGCCTCTGTTACCTGTCAGCTCGCTTGACATATACTACATTATGCACCAGGCTGTTCAAACTAGAGTCTTGAGATTATTCTCTAATTTAAATTTCTATTTTCCTCTATTCGCCTCCCTTTCACACACACACACACTCTTTTTCTCTCTCTCTCTCCCCCAACCTTTCCGAGCGGGAACAGTTACATTTTAACGGTAGGTTCGGAGGTATTTTAGCGAATCGCAAATTTGGTAATTTCAGCGTCCGAATATTTTCACAAATAAACAAACACGATTGTGCCGCTTGTATTTTCAACTGAAGTTGATGTTAAATTTTTAATTGCAATTTTGCTATGAAACTTTCCGCTTTTATCAAGCAGAACAAAGCCCTTACGGCCGTTATTATTAGTTGTACGAGTTATAATTGGTGGGAACTGTAGAATATATCGAGTACGCTGAATATGCATGCGTATCACTCGTCCTTTGTGAGTGTTTCGCATTACGGAGAGAAAATGAACGTACCTGCAACCCGTTGAAAACCGCGCTCTTTGAAAACACAAGACACACCCAGCTGACTGAAGGAAGAATATAGATAGGGCTAATGGAGCGCGATAACATTGGACGACGGAATTTCGTTTACTCGGCGATATCTAAAGTTCCGCCGGTCACGCGGAAACGAGAAGTGACATTTGACCCAAAAGCGTTCTTCTCGCGCACTCATCGCGTTACCGTAAGTGTCAGAGACGGTACGGAATTATAACGTTACTCTGTATTACTGAAAGATTTAATATTTAAAGATAGAGCAAGAATGACGTCGTCCAATGTAAACAATAACTAGGTGGGGATGACTCGGTAATAATGATGAGGCAACGTTCAATAATCGACAGTACAACGATTAATAATAATAGTAACAATAACGACTTTATTGCCACATACATAAATAAATGGACATGGCCGATGTACAGCGTACAAGCTGGATCGCAATCCGATCCGGATGCGTCGAAACTACTGTCGTACTCTCTCATTCTCTCTTTCTCTTGTTTTCTCTCATTCTCTCTCTCTCTCTCTCTCTCTCTCGCTCTCTCTCTCTCTCTCTCTCTCTCTCTCTTTCTCACTGTCACTCTCGCATTTTCCGGCGGCACGCGCAGCCCGATGCAGCCGTCGCCCTACTTACAACAATGTTTCTACTTTGTATCGGAGCACGGGTTAAACAGACACCGCATTAGAAGTAAGCGATTCGCGAGGAGTAATCTCCTTGAAAGGGCCTTGCGCCACCAGCACCGAGAGCGCGGGCTCGTGGGAGCTACGAACGATTTGCCTACAAGTGGTTTCGCCGCGCGAGGCGTACACTCGGTACACGGGGTGTAAAGTATCAAATGAAGGGGTGGGCGACGAAGGTGCTACGGAGCGGGAACAAAAGAGGGACGATCTAGAGATCGTTGTCGTCGTCGTCGTCGTCGTCGTCGGTTCGATTCACCGCGGACGTTGGCCGCTGAACGGCGATCGCGCGTCTCTCGCCGACGCACGTGCGCAGATCGGCGTGATACACCTTGGACACACAAAGAAGCTACACCTGTCTAGAGCGGCGGGTAATGTATTTCTTATGGGAAGCTCTAAAATGACACAACTTCGAGTGTGTCAAGGCCACTATGCCGGTCCGCGTACGTTACGACGCACAGTGTTGCAGAAATCGCTAAACGCGGCCAAAATAGGAATTTTCGGCTCCCGTTTTCAATACATTTTCTAAAAGGTCCAAATTAATAAGTTGCAGTAACATTTTGATGAAATCCAACTGTAGCACGAAGATAAGTGAATTCAAATGTACACGTGACGCGAAGTACAGAATAGCTGGGTCATAACCCTCTAAATGACATAACTGATTCTGCGTTGAAACAATTTTTTATCATGAAAGTGATGTTCCCTGTCTAATATCTCATCTGTGACGATGAATAGTTATATTAAATATTTTGTTTAGTTAATAATTGTATGAAGTAAGAAGCAGAAGATAAAAACTAAAAAAGAAAATAAAAAGCAAAGAAAGAACAAAAAAGTAAAAAATAAAATAATAAAATTAGAAAACATGTTATTTTAGTGATAAAGTACTAGTATTTACAATATAGTATGCTTTTCATTCAACTATAGTACATTATAGCGACAATTGATTTATGGCCACTATTTGGAGGTTTCGCAACACTGTGCGACGGCCCGAATTCCCACCTTCATCCGGCTCGTTTAGCGTCGCGCGCTCAGCATCGCACGTGTAGTATTATTTAGCGTAACGTATTAGCGCGTCGCATGTAACACATGTCGCATTTAGCGCTACACGCGGCCCTCGATATGTTTACTCCTG
The DNA here is from genome assembly GCF_003227715.2 of Harpegnathos saltator. Taxonomy (NCBI): domain Eukaryota; kingdom Metazoa; phylum Arthropoda; class Insecta; order Hymenoptera; family Formicidae; genus Harpegnathos; species Harpegnathos saltator. The sequence goes on from NW_020229890.1 coordinate 1,499,559, forward strand.
TTTCGCATCCTTTGCGTCTTTCCGTTGGATCGCACGGGACGCGAGACGCAGCCGCGTCTGCAGCGTTAAACGCGCGATGAGAACCCGGTCCGAGGTGTGTGTGTGTGTGTGTGTGCATCATACGGAGTAGCGTCGCGGCGACAGTGCTACGTACACATAGTTTATATACGATCTATCCACGGTAGCACGGGGATGTGCCTCTCCGGGTCCCTGTCGGCGGATCCCCGATGGACATCCAAGGGCCCCCACCGGGGGAATACACAAGTTCGTGCCGAATCCAGGGCGCCAAACAAGCAGAGCGCGCGCTTCTTCAACGGCGAGGAAATACGGCGGCGGGCGCCGCGAGCCTTCCGCAAGAAAAACTTGAGCGAACAGCGAGAATCCCGCGCTCTCCCGTCGCGTATCTCGCATTGACCGGCGGCGCTGGCGCGAGAAAAAGTTCAAGGGAAGATCCGCTGAATGGCGCTTGGAAATATTCTTCAGAGAGAATTTTCCAAATACCCGCGATTTCGAGAGAATATTTCCGGCCGGACAAGATCTCTCGGGAGAATACTCTCTTTGTGTCTACTACGACGCGACGCGCTTCACCACGTCGCCGGCGTAAGAGAGAGAGAGCGGCCCCCGACACGTGCGGCCGGGCGCGGGCTTCTCGCGTTTCCGCCTCGCGTAAATATCTCGCGGATGAAGATTGGCTCGCGCCGCGTACAGGAAACACCGTGAATAGGGAGAATTGACGTGTGCTTACGCGCGGGATTGAAGCCGCAACAACGGCCGATTCTGCCCTTGCACGGCAACTCAATTAAATGTGATTGATGCTAGACTGAAAGAAAACAAACAACGGTGGAAAAAATGGAACAAAGGAGCAGAAAAAATTGCTCACGGGAAGCAATCCAATAGCAGTTAATTGACACGTGTGTGCACGTCGGGGGGGGGGAGAGGGAGCACGACGCCACTCGTCGGCGTCTAGATCGGACCCTGAGTAAACTAGGAGTCCTCGTGGGGATGGTGCCCGGCACTTGAAAGCGTTATCGGGCATACGCCGCGTTCATCGAAAAATAGCGCGTGCTGAGGGGGTAATTGATTAGCTTTCGATTATTCGTATTGATTTATCGTGTCCTCTCACGAGTATCCTGACACGTCGCACTCTCGACATTTCCGCCCGTTTGCCGCGGTTTAGATTCGTTTGATATCGTTTGCAATGTTCCAATGAAGGCCTCGTCCCTGATCGCGCCGATGGCCGATCGCAGTGCTCCATTCTTCTCTCTCTCTTTCTCTCTCTTTCTCTCCCCCCCCTCCCCCCTCTTTCTTTCTCTCGCTGGGATCACCGAGTCACACAGTAGTCCGCCGCGATTAGTTGTAACGAATCGGCCTGTGCTGTCGCGATACACCGTCGAGCCGCGTCGTATTAGCAAATCGACTTGTCTGCCTGACAGCTACCGTCCGGCCTGGCGAGGAACAGCTTGCCACTCGCGCACGCACACAGTTGATAGATGGTGGTCTCCCTCTGGCTCTGATGAACGGATGAAGATCTGCCAGAGTGCTGCTGTTGTTGCTCCCTGGACGAGTGTCCTTGCACCGGGATGGCTGCCTTGAGACCCTTCATGTAAACGGACTTTGCGTCAAGCTTGATGGCTCCGTGAACGCTCTGTAGCTTCAAATCGGTCAGGCAAGAGGCCGAGATCTCGCTCGCCCAGGACTCGATTACCACTCGCTGAGGGGCGCTGATCTTCAAGGCCCTCGTCGCTGATTCGAGCCTGCGACGTGGCAATTAAAAATCGTTTTTTCAGTAACAGAGCAATAGGGATAGCTTGACGATTTAGGACGCGAGATTCCGATCAAATGCACAGATCCTCAAGTATTCCCGCATACATACACATATTTTGTACATGAAGGCGAGGGTAACGAGATAATATCGCGTGAAATTTTCGATCGGTCAGGATCGTCGGCTATTCTTTCGTCAGTACGAACGCGACATCGCTCGCCGAGAAGATCGACGAAGAGCGGCCGGTTGCTCTCTCGAACACGTCGCGAGGGAATATTAACGACGAATTATACGGCGCTTTCCTAACTCCACAATCGAAAGTAAGACACGGATGATACGGTGATATAAGCGCGCTCGTCGACGGCGTCGCGCGATTACGGGCGGACTCGTATACCTCAATTTCAGTGCATTACGTTCCAACAATGACGCGGATTACACAATAAAACGGCGGTTGTGTGCCGTAAACCGCCGCATTATATCCAAGTATTCCAGGAACGGAGTAATATCTGTATTGACTTCGTCGGGCCCGAAGTCGAACTCTCGCAATAATCGATTCTCCCATCCGCAGGAAGACGGCCCGCGCTCGTCCGTCTCCTCCGTTTCCCGAAGTCGCTGCTCTTTTACCGTCTACTCCGCCACCTTATTCTCCCACAGTCTCATCCCCCTACACTCACCTCCCTCGCCCACCCGCTTGCCGTTCGCTCTACCTCCTCGGGAACTCGTAGGATCCGCGGTATTTCATATCTGGCGCAAATCCAATCCTATGAATATAATTTTCCGCGCGAGCAAAGTTTTATTGTAATCGTAAATCCGTCTGTAAATTGCCCGGCGCTATCAATAACCGCGGTGGCGGTACAACTCCGTTCTGTCTTCTCCCGTCCCTCTCTTCCTCCTCCTCCTCCTCCTCCTCCTCTTCTCCTTAACCTTTGCCATCTTCGTTCTACTACCGTCGCCGCGTCGTTCCGATCTCTTGCCGTAATACACCGAGGTGACGCTCGACGGGGAAATCACGGGAGGAACACGGAATACAGAGGGCTGGGGGTGTTCGGGCCGAAGGTGCGATGATCGGGGATGTAGGTGGAAAGGAATCGCCATTTCCGGCGAAAAATGACTCCTTCGCGCTGGTGCGAGACGTCGTTGCCGTGCATTGTTATTTGACGAGACGACCGGACGAGGATAATCGATCGATCGCGCTCGCTCTCACTTGACGTTTTGTTGCTTAATATCGATCGGCTGCTTTTTCGTCACTTTCTAAATATACGTGTATCGTGGCCTCCGCCGAGCCGTAGAAAACTGCGCTCCTCGCGAGATTCAACCGGGTAAAACTAAACCGGGACAATCGCGACATCTCGAGCAGATCGGTCGTTTTTACGACTGTCCGACCTGACGAAACAATAGCCCCTGGGAACTGAGTGACCCGATTAATTTGAGTGAATCTGTCTAATCGCTACTCGCCGCGGATAAAATCATGTGCATGAATTTGTGCTGTTTCCGCTGCAGTTGCTCGCATGAATATTGATGATCACAAATAATTGCATATTATTTGGGGACAATATTTAGAAATCGTTCATCGCCGGGTAATACGAACGATGCTAAACAACCGAATAATCTCTACGGTAATGTCGAACCTTAAATGTTGTAAGCGACATTTTTCCTAGCACGACCAAACTCTTTCGACCTTAAGAAGTAAATGACAAAAGAGAAATTTATATCGCAACGATTTTTTATGAAAAACGAATTTTTGAAAGAATTCGTTAAAAATTGTTACGTAATTCTATATTATCTTACATACGCGTTCGTGTGAACATAATTTATTTACAAGCCAAGTGTGTATTATCGAGCTCAGAAACTGCGGCTTCTGTCTCCAAGAGTTGAAAGAAGCATTTCGTTGTAAAATATTCACAAGCTGGTTACCTAAGACCGCGGCCCGATTCTCCTCTGACCAATGGAGTCTGCACGCTACCCTGAAAAACCGCACCACCGTCGCCGGTCACCCTTAACATGTCCGCCCCCACGATAACCTGTTCCCTATCCGCGGAGAAAAGTACTCCTCCACGAGGATCGGTTACTCGAAAACCTCTGGACACACAGTCGACGCGGTCCTCCCCTGAAAACAGAATCCGGTCGAGCACGTGTTTAGCGATTCCGCCGGCTCTTATCAAGGGCACGATTATGCGCGACGGCAAATTGCATGTCGTTAAAACGTTTCAAGTAGTAGATTCCCGCGGAATAGGCCGCATGATCTTAATTCATCGGGCGTAATCCTATTGCTCGCGCGGGAAGTTAAAATTACTTTTTAATGCCGAGCCCACAATGAAGCGTGAAATATGCGGGCTGTTGTGCGCGGTTATTTTTATAACTTACCGACTGTTAATCGCGCGAGGAGCCGTCCATCGTGGGATCTCGCCGAGGCCGTAAAATTACTCCATGATTCCAGCACCAAGTTTTTGCCCCTCCGAGATCTCAGGCTGGAGGCCACGAGGGCGTCTAACACGGCAGCTTGACCTCTTAGCTCGATTCCCCCAGGCACCACTTTTAGCGAACCGATACCTTCCTGAAAGAAAAGGAAATGACTGTCAGGACAGGAGGGGGGGCGAGCCGTCGAAACTTTCTAGACCGTGGTTATAACGCTAGACAAAAATAGAGCAAGAGCCCCTCGCCACGATTTATTGCCCCTTGTATACCCATTCTATTTTCCATCAAATTGACAGCTTACTCAGGTTTCCCGTCCTCCCCTCTCTACAAATACTGCTTTAACCAATGCTGAAATATTTATTTATAAGTTCTATTTATATCCCGCAAATTGATTCTCCGATCGCTTATCACGACGGCGCAACCGTCACCGTGCTTTCCCGGAGGAAAGCTCGATGCTAAATTCATCGTCGCTAAACTATCGTCGAAATTGAGATCGTGCACGCGCGGTAGGACAGGCTGTATTAAAGTCCAAGACGCTTTTGCCGAGCGCTGTATCGTCTCTCGGCAAAGCCAGAATTTATTAAAATCGGACCCGCCGTACGTCGGGAAAGCCTCGTAATATCGATATCTTCGAGATCAAGTAAGCGCGCCTCGTCGCGCTCTCGTGTCGTAAAATAAAATAATATACTCCATTACTGTGTCGAGTTTCAGCGTGACGGTGGTATTAAGTATCGGCGTCGCCGCCATTATTGCCACTTCAGACGGCTGAATTATAAATGCGGCGATGAGCTACGTGCAGGTTACGCGCGGTGATCCATTGTGTCTGTTCGTTTGAAATATCTCCCATAATATATCCGAAACAGTGGCGTAGGCAGAATTTTATTTTAACACAGCCCCTCTTTCTTTCTCCCCCCTCCCTCTCTCTCTCTCTCTCTCTCTCTCTTTCTCTCTCCCCTCTCTCTATCTCGCTCTTTCGCTCTCCGGCACTCCGTCTCTTTCCGCTCTTCCCCTCCTCCTTTCCTCTCTCTTTCGCCCGCCAACCACCCCTGAGGTGTATCGAGCGGAAAGGGTGGATGGTCGGCGGGGCTTGGGACGAAAGGAGAAACACACTATAAAGTAGACACATTGCGCGTTTGCATTTATCTCGTAAACTTCGGATAGTCTTCCACCTGGGACTTATCCCGAGCAGAAAGTGCAATTTAGCGTTTATGAAACAGTCTTACCGCATATAATTGCGATTGAGTTTCTCCGGATCCGGCCGGTCTCTCGGTGTGCATCTATTCGAAGGACCGAAAAGGTCACGCGTTGCCTTCAAAAGGCGATCAAAAATATACGCTGCATTCTCGGATATTTATTAATAGGGACGCATTTCCTCGAGAAAATTCCAAAAAGATGTCAGTCGTTTCTAGTGTCTAACGTAATGAGAGAATCGTAGCATTCCAAATTTAACCGTGTGTTACGAGTAATTGGGGTTTAAATTTGCGCAGATTCTACTCTCTTGCAAGCGCGCGCATGCGCGCATGTTCGTCAATATGTGTAAAAACGGGTTGCGTCGCTCTTTAACCTTTTGCGCGTGATATGAATATAGTTTGATACATGGCAGCCGAGCCATCGATTACATTCCTATATTAAGGCAAACGCAGCGTATTTTAATATCGTCCCTGAAAACGTGTGCTCCCGATCGAAAAGCCCGTTGTACGGCGGAACGTTAGGAACAGTTTGAAACGCCGCTCGGTTTGGCGAATCTCCCGCGTCGAGTCCATTGCAAGCCTCTCTCCTCGCTTCCTCTTTTTCTCTCAATTGACTGCGTCTTCTTGAAAATACCATTGCAGTAAAATAGCTTGTCCTTCGTGGTACCGCCCACATTGGTTTCCGATGATTGGCTGCTCGATTGAAACCAATTGCTGCATTCTGTCCATTTATTATTACAACTGCGGGAAAGGAGAGAAAGAGAGAGAGAGAGAGAGAGAGAGAGAGAGAAAGAGAGAGAGAGAGGGAGGGAGGGAGAGAGGGTGAGGAACAGGGAGAACACGTTGGCAGGAATAAACGCTGCTCGAACTAGTTTAAACCTCTGATCAAGCGAACTCCATTTCGTCGAGGTCTTTTTTTTTGGCTGGACGTAGCACCGACCGGGCCGAATATTTGCACACGGCGGAGCAATTTGATACGTCGATCCGCGGCGAAGCGATAGAAGGTAATTTCTCTCGCTAATCGAGATGTGAAGAGCCGAGCGGCTGGAAAGACAAACTTTATTATCGCGAATGTGCGACACGAACGCGACCGATATTCGGTAGGAATGTAATTCTTGTGACTTACATTTCACGCAGGCAGACATACACATACACACACACACACACACATACGGGGAGAGTTTTGAGTTAGATATAGTACATATTTATATATTGGTTTTGTACGAACAGAATATAGAATTCTCGTCGTTTCAATGTAGAGAGTCGTTGCTCAATTATTTTTAAAATAAACAAGAGCAATTTTCGCCAGAGACGTAGAGATCCTTTTATTCACATTTTATTAGTTCGACGGATAAATAAGCTTTCAACTCAAATATTCGTTTACACATATTCATTTTTCAAATATTTCTATATAACAGTATTTAATGCTTAAATAAATATCGGACTTTAAATATCCAAATGGGTAACTTTTTGTGGTGCACGAACATACGTGTAAATATTAATTTCTTGCATGTAGGTATTGGTAAGAAAATTAATTATTATCTCACATAGAATTATAATTATACGATAGACGCGCGTGCACTCACACACACACACACACATATACGCACATCGACTAAATCATAATAAATACTAGATAGCCTCAGCGTGAGATATGCGTATCATAATATTATTATTCGCATCCTCGCATTGCATTTTTGCTTATTATTGCGGTCCCATAACTGGCTATTGCGTTGCTGTAAGCGTCGGCGTTCCGAAGGAAACGACTGCCAGATTTCGCCAAGTACCAGTTGCGAGATCGCGGTTTAAATACTCGTTCATAGAGTCTCCCAGCGTCAGTCGGGATGCGCGTAGTTGCGATCGCCAATGGAGAAGAGGGTAAAGGGGGGGGGCGCCGAGCCACCGGCACTCGATTAGCCAAATCGTTCGGAAAACGATACGATCTCTTTGCCCTCTACTTAACCGTAACCGTAAACCCCAATAGCGCCCGCAGAGAGCGAGCGAGATAGTGAGGAAGAAACAGAGGGAGGCACGACGATGCGCGGAAAATGAGAACGAAAAGAAACGCCGGAATGAGAGAAACGTGAACGATGAGAGACAGAAAGAGAGGAAGCAGAGAGAGAGAGAGAGAGAGAGAGGGAATGAGGAAATACACAATAAGAGAGAAAAAAGTGCAATCGCATGGGGAAATGAGTGGGGGAAATGGGAGAAGAATGAAGAGAAGAAAGAGAAAGAGAAAAGGAAAGAGATAGAGGAAGAGAGAGAGAGAGAGAGAGAGAGAGAGAGAGAGAGAGAGAGAGAGAGAGAGTGAGGGAGAGGAAACGAAGAACTACGGCTGCACCTGCTTTTTAGAATCACCAGACGGTCGGGAGGAACCTCCGGAGTCGGAGAGATCGCCCAATCGTGGTGGTGAGAACGAGCGGCAGTAGTAAAAGTAATCTACCGTCAGACAGGTATCATTAAGTCCGAGGCTTTATACCCTTTTTATCTCGTTGTCTGTCGGCTGTTGATAAGGGGATTTAAGCGACAATAAAAAATATCGACCCTTAGCCCTCTCGCAGCGCGGAAACGGGCGCGTGCCTTTTACTATCCCTCTATCTCGATCGCGCGGTTTTTTCCGAAAAAAAGGGGGATGAAACGTGAAAAGCGAAAAAATCCGCGCAATTAGCCGGCCGACTGAATTTCGGCCGGCAGGATCGCCCGAATACGCGCCAGCCATATTTCCTTTTTCGTATCGGTGCAATTGGTCGCCACCGCCGCGACATCAAGTATTTATCGTGTCGAAAAATTGCGGATTCGTGCGCGACAGCGAAAATTGCACGGCGCGACCGATTAACAGATTTTCGTGCCGAGCTGAAATCAATCCGCGACAAGCTCGACGGATATAGGACACGCGCCGCCTCTCTGCCCGAAAAAAAAATCTTCCGCGTCGCTTTATCATTTCGCGTCCCGCACCGAATTTCTCGGCGATATCGGGACGCATTATGTCGACATGGAAGGAGCCGGAATCGCTACGGTGGCGTCGGCTGCGGTAGTAATGAAATCCAAATAACACCCTTAGTAAGCATATATCATCGTAACGACGCGACGCCTCGGCTCGACGCTAGCCGGGCGGGCTGGTCGTCGTCCATAAATTAATACAAAGCGCGTTATTTACAAGGATTACTAAGGTGTTTCGTTTTCGCGTTCTCGCCTGTTTTCCGCTTGGCCTAATCGTGCTCGATTCCTTTCGCCGCCGCTTTTCGCCGTCGAGATAAATTTCGGCCGAGAAAAGCTGCTAAAAGATACAAGTATCGTGTTTCTTTTTCGTCTGCTACCATATTTCATCTTTTAATCGTTATTGCTCGTACAATTTTTCTCTTTCTCTTTTCACCCCTCCTCCTCTCTCTCTCTCTCTCCTCCTCTCTCTCTCTCTCTCTCTCTCTGTATCTCACTCCGAAACGTTTCTCTTGTTCGATCAAATACGCAGATGCGAGCATTCTGAAAATAGCAAGCGTACAAATATCTAAAGTGACAAATTTTATGGACATTCGGATGCATCGTTTTTCAGCGATAGTCTAATAATCGAGAAATAAATATTCTCGGTACATGTAAATACCTCTCTTTCTTCTTTGTTGCAATATATCCCGATAAAATTATGTTTTTGTCTAAGTATTTTACGGTCATGTGCGTGTAAAGTTTTCTCAAAGTGAACTACCTGATAAATTCGTCGGAATATCGCGCTTTCTTGATGCGCTCTCGATATTATTTAAATTTCGCCGGAAAGCAACACAGCGAAAACCCAAGAATATATTTCCTAAATTGCCTTAACATAAATTTACATCCGTATGAAATTCCCGCCAGGACGCAGTCAAATTTCAACTGCGATGTATTTCGTTCCTGCAGATGAATAGAAGTCGGCGCGCTAAACGCGCCACGCCGTTTGGGCGAACCGATTCGCGTGCATATCTCACAAGTCCGAAATTACACGCATATGCCGGCGGCAGCAGCGGCATGCCGGCTCTCGAGTGTTAAAAAGAAGTGTCTTTCAAAAAACTCTTTCCCCCGTTTTTTAATCAAGGCACCATCGACACGCAGCTCCAACGAAGATTAACGAAGATTCATAATCACGTAATTAACTCGGCCGGTGTATCGCCGAGTCTCCCTTTTAATTATACGCAATTGTCGGGAAGTCGTTAACAAAAATAATAATCGTTAGGCTCGCCATACGCAAGCGTAGCATTCGCGTGAGTTTGCACGACCGCATCGCTGATGGGGGCTAACCCACGTATACGTATATTTGCCATGACAGACAGCCGTACGCCGCGCGTTCTCACGCGTGTGCGCGCATGTGTGCGTGCGTGTGTGCGTGCGTGTGTGTGTGTGTATGTGTATATACGTGGCAGTCCTCGCCGGTAATTACACATATGCACGTGCGCGCTACGTGCGCCACGCTAATGCACCTCACGTAATTATCCCGAGCCGGACGACGGTAGTAGTAGTCTCGCCTAACTTCTGCGCCGCGGGTAATCCGACTCTGAACCCTGTCACCGCCTTCTCGAGGGGATCCTCGGTGATGCACCCCTCGCTGGCCATAACCGAATCCGGCCCCGCTCTCTCTCTCTCTCTCTCTCTCTCCCTCTCTCTCTCTCTCTCTCTCTCTCTCTCTCTCTCTCTCTCTCTCTCTCTCTCTCTCTCTCTTCTCCGGCCGAGCTTTCCAGCGGCACCCTCGCGACATTGCAATTTCATGTTATTTTACCGCGACGACGCGGGGATTAAATCGTGGGTCCCTGACGCGTCTCGCGAGGATTAACCCCGCGTTCCGGGCGACTTCGTCCAAGTTATCGTAGCACACGTCGACGAATCGACAGCGGGATTATTCGCCGGCCGACGGAGCGATATTGGTATTCTCGCTCGTGGGCACCGAGGTCGCACTTAACGCCGTAAATCGTGGCGTTGATAGCGCGCGTGGTCACACGCTTTGTTCCCGTTTCTCTGTTATTGCCGCCGTTGTCTTTCGGTAATTTCATCCATGTTTTTTTTTTCAACACGCGCTGCGCACGAGAGCCACTTGCAGCCGCGCTCTCGATATCAGTTGCGCGACAGAGTACGCCGCTACAGAGGTTAATGAATCCTTGAAATCTGTCGCTGATACGAATTAACATTCGCGATTCGCCCATTCCCGTCGGTTTCCTTCGAGCTTGGCTGCTGTCGCGTGTACCTAATGGTCACCGTTCTCTACATTTTTAACTTGGAGAATTAACTGAGTTAAAATGTCAAATGACAAAAACGAAGAGAGAGAGAGAGAGAGAGAGAGAAGGAGGAATATAAAACAAGACTAGCTTCATTCGTGCGCACGATAAACATTAACACAACGAGATATCAAGTAATAACGCGCAGAGGACCGTGTCGCGTAACGAACTGTCATCGCCGAGTTTCCCCTTCGAATACTTTTTTTTTCCCCCTGAATTAACGAGCGAACGAATCCCGTGCGACGACGTACAGTGCGCGGCGAATGACTGTTTTATTTACAATATGTATATATATATATATATATATATACATGTATTCTTTTTACGCTAATGGTAACAATTATATAAAAGAGATTCTGGGAATGAGACGCCCTCGGGGCATCATTAATGCTGACGCTCTCTCGTCTCTCCTGGGAGATTCTCTCTTATAATATTCCTGTCGTTTCTAGCTGAGCCTCTTCTTCCACTTCCTTCTCCGCCTTTTCTCCTCCTTCTTCGTCTCTTCAGTCCGTCGTTGAATTGCGTCACTTTTTTCATCCTCGATATAACAATTCATTGTATCTCGCGCGTCCGCTTATTAACGCTCGCTGCCCCGTTCAGACAGGAGCCCCATCGCGGCTTTCGCGTACCCTCTGGGTCAGCCGAGTACAGACACACTGCACAACACACATTTCCACGGATTATGCAATACCGAAAGCGGGGGAAACCTATAACCCCAATCTGGCATGTGACGTAGGGCTGCGGGATCGGCGGTTCGAAATGGGAAATCGATAAAAACTCCGCGACGGCTGGCGTAATGCGACTGCCGAATTTAAATCTTCGCCGCCGCAATTTTTGGAGACAAATATCGCTCTGTTGACTTTTGACCCGCGACGCATCTCGCGCTCGGCGTTATGGAAAAGCGGAATTATACGACACAGGACGAAATATATAAATTTATGGTTGTTGCGAATTTGATTTCGTCGAATATACTTCGAGGGGGAGTGTGTTGTTATCGCACAGGAGTAGATTCTGACAATGAGGTCCTTAGCTATTCATTTCTCTTGGATCGATTATTGCAGAGCAGCACTTCTTCACGATTATCATACACACACACACACATAATGTGGTATAATTATAAATATATAATTATACTATATATAATATATATAACACATAACATACAAATTTAAATTAAATTAAAAAAATATGTGTATAGAATTCAGTGTTCAAAAATATTTATAAAACGAACATGATAAACAACGTCGGGAGAAAAGTAGACTCGAGGAGAAGCGCGAGGAGAACGATCGTCGAAAAGAAATCGCTTCAAGAAACATCGATTGACGGAACACGGATCCTTCAGCGGAGGATTGTAACAGCGTCCCGCGGCTCGGCGCGAAATCCCTGGAAACAATAAACTTGTCTGTTCGGCCTTCCACGCGAACCCACCTATAACGCCACCACTAACTACGGCCACCACTACGGCACTGCTATACATTCAAAATTCATGGCGCTATGCTCGCTATATTACACTTGCACTTGGTGGCTAGGTGCTATAATGGATATCCTTTAATACTAACACACCGTACGTACATAACGTATACAGGGTGACCATTCGTGCCATCTCATGCACGAGGCATTCCGCGATAAATTTTTGCCGGAGGTATCTCGCAGCTGCGCGGAGTTTTCGACGCTCGTCGCCACTTTCATTTTTATCTCGCTCGATCTCTGATCGAAATGTGACCGAATCCGCCTTGTGGATTAGTATCGTGAATATTTATACAGCGGACGTCCGGCATGCCTAGATGTTTTCATTTTTTTCAGTATTCTGATATATGCGCAAGTCTCTCCTTTTATCTACGTGTGCATTTGTGTATGTGTCGATGAACAATTATAACGATGTAATTGCGTCGGTCGCGTAAGTGACATCCCGATCTCGATCGATGGAATTTTATCGGTAATTTTTAGTATATTTCTTTACCGGGAAACATCTTCGCCATTTGATTTCGGAAATATCGAAAGGCATCTATTTTCATCGCTTCTCATATTTCTCAACGTTCCGCAGAATGCCGCAATGAAAAAAATTCTCTCTCTCTCTCTCTCTCTCTCTCTCCCCCTCTCTATCTATCTCTCTCTTTCCCGACGGGACATTTGTTTCACGGAAACAATAAGATCAGAGTTTGACAAAAAACGTCAATTGTACGCGCGACGAGCTAGCGGGGGCGTGCGAGGGAGTATATGACTTCAATGGAAGTGTTCATTTGGGGACATGAATTTCAATCGATTCCGCGGCAGAGGGTCGTTGCGAAAGGAGCCACCTTGTATGGGCGCGCGGAGGGTGTGCAATATGTATCTTCGCGGGGTTGTAGTAAGGAATGTATACAGGTGAATTCTCTATGGATACAAGGGTTATAGAGGGTAAGGTCCCGCAAGCGATATTAGGTGGAAGGGGCATCTGTTCGCTATGGCCATGTATGTAAGCCGTTAGTGCCAATATAGAGTGTCCGTATTCCACTACGTCCGATATAACGTTTCAGGCTGTATTATATATTGTCCGTAATCGAAGATCTCCTAAGACCACCTCTCCAGCTGATAGGAATCCCGGAAGAAGCACGAAATATTGATACTCGCGAGCGACAACACGGCTCCGTAAGGAACAAATCTCTTCGTGTCGCTGTAAAAATGTGAGCGCGATCGATGAAACTTCAGCCGGACGCGGTCAGCAGTACAGGTTGTAACATGTGCATAATGCAGACGCGCGCGCGTATTGAAAAACTGATATGGCGAAATCGTGGATGTGGATGAAACTCGTTTATTCGAATTATTCGCGGCCGCATCGAGATGCTCAAAATTGCGAGGAGACTTCCTCGAGGACATTTCGTCTTAATTTTTACCAAAAGAGAGGTGGAAAGAGATAATCGCGAAAGAGTCGCTTCCAACTTCGTTGAGGAAACCGCCTGGAGAAAAGTCGCGCTTTTTCGTACGAGTTGGATAGAAAAAAAAAAACATAGATTTATCATGGCGGGAGAAATTATCCGTACACATCGCGTTATTAAACAACGGGCGACATCGATCGGTGCGGTGAAAACGGACTTCATTAACAAAGCGTACCGATCGAGGGCTCTTAATTAATTCCGCCGGGGCGAAAGTTTCGCAGTTACGAGGGCGTCCGGAGCCGCACAATGAGCGCAAGGCGGTTTTCTTAATTGAGAAAAATGATTTAATTTCTTCGTCGTATCGTTCGCGAATGGACGTCGCGGGGAGAGGGGGGGGGCGAGGAGAAGGTGAAGCGGACGGACGAGCAGCGGAGAGCGTCGGTCGGGCTTGGCTGGGACGGGATAACTCGAGAGTGAAAAGAGGAAATGGGAGGCAGACCGAGACTCTTATCAAATATGAACGGGCGGGGTGGGAGGGCGGATAAAGACGACGGAGAAGTACGATGGGCATGAAATATTTGCCGGTGCCGCGAGTGCATCGCACTTTCACCCGACTAGGACGCCTCGCGCGCAGAGGTGGAAAACTTCTGGTTGTGTATTAACCGCGTTGCGAGGGAGAAAGAGAGTCTATATAACGCCGCTGAAGTTGTAGTTTCAGCAGCCTCTGTAACACGCTACTTTCTGCATGCTGTAATGGGTGAGAGTTACTGAAAATCACACTCTTTCACGCGTCTTCGCTCGCGATGCGCTCGCGATATACAGAGCGCTCCACAATCGCCGGATGGAAAGATGGACGGTTTATTGTCCTCACTTAATTTCTCGCTCCCGATCGACCTCATCGATTACTATCGATTGTCCACGCATTGTCGTTGAGACGAATGTTATCTCCCTTCCTCCGCTATTTTCTTCTTGTTCTGTTTAGTTCTATTTCGTAGTTCTTGAGGAGAAACATTCCACAATTCCGGAGCACCTAGTATAACACGGTGAAATACCGCCGTGTTTAGTTCTCGACATCACCGGTTATACCGCGGAACATCTCGTTTCCTCCTACGTCCAAACTCGCGGTCGTGTTGCGCGCTTGATTGCCTTGAAAAATGCAAGCACCTCTTAATTCCAGATGCCCTTTATATTCCCTCGTCTTTTTTACATGTAGTAAAACACATATATAATATGTAATAAATGTGTGTGTGTGTGTGTGTGTGTGTGTAGAATATGAGATTTCATCTCGTGTTCCGAGATCGTACATCTCGTCATCCTTGGCATCTTGCGTAGTAAAAATTTAACAAACACATATCGCGACATCAGGTATCGCTCGAAACGTCAGCGATATATCTGTCGCTGTTACATCTCCGCGAAGTGTCACTTGTTTCAAATCGGATCCGCTCCGAAAATTGCGCGGGAATAGCGCGGAGTTATATCGCACTTTTTTATTGTGCACTTTCAATTCGCTCGGCCAATCCGTTTACGCGTTGAGCCCCACCCTCCCGCTTACTCCTTACGCATAAAATTTCACGTACGTCGCGATACGATATCGCGTTTTTACTTCTTACGCGTCACGCCGCGGGTATACGAAACTGCCGCGCATAAGCCGTATCTCTATCTACATCCCGTCGCTCGGCTCACGCCGACGCAGACTCGTCGAATTTTACATCCGACTTTTCCGGCTGATTATCCGGTTTGCGTCGATTACGCGCCGCCGCCGGCGCCGCCGGCGCCGTGCCCGACACTCCTCGGCGTGAATCGAAATCGTCGTAAATCTCGATCGGAGCAATTCGCAGCTAGACCGCGCAATAATTAACGCGGCCAAACTCCTAATTGATTGTCTCGCTGATTTACCGAGTCGCACAATTAATCGGACATGAGTTATCGGTCCGAGTAGCGTCGATAAACGAGAATTTAATTACCGAAGACCTAATTACGACTTACGACAGTGGCGAGAAAAAGAGGGAGAGGAAGAGCGAGTGAGCGACACGTTAGTCTGCCGAAGTTTTCGGCACGAATCGGCAAACTGAACGGCATTAGCGGGACTGAAGAATGTCCCGGAAAAAAGGAGAGAGATAGAGGAGACGGAGAGCCGGAGAAAAAGCGGCTGGGAGATCAAATGAGAGAATCACTGTGAGAGGATGGAGCACAGGAGACAGGGGTGAGGGGGAAGGGATTGGTGGGCGATCTGGCGGAGGACGGAAGGGGCGTAAAACGGAATAGCTAGCGAAGAGAGTAGTAGACATAGACGTAGTGAGGGAGAGGGAGAGAGAGAGAGAGAGAGAGAGAGAGAGAATAGACTAGAAGGGTGAAAGGAGGTTGGGGGAAGAAGTGGCAGAGACTTACATTTCCCACGGGGTATCCCTGCTGCTCCCGGGCTCCTTACTTACGGATTGATACTCAATTTCCACCGAGTTTAGCCCCCATCGAGGGGATCATTGCGCCAGATCGCGAGAGCTCCTTTCGATTTCGAATAAATTCGATAATGGCGAATAGGTAGCTGCAGCAGTAGCAGCGGTTGGCACGGCAGACGCGCGCGACGGTGCGGGATTTTCGCGAGCGTTTTTGCCTTTAATCGAGGGAACTAGGTGCCGACTTAGCGTCGACGAGTCCACGGCATTGTTGTACCGGGGATACGTGGCAATGTCGATTTGCAGAGAGTCGGCGCGATTATGCGAGCGGGTGATAGAGTGAATTGGAAGAATTTATGTGAGTCTCTCCCCTTCTCTTTCTCTCTGTCTCTCTCTCTCTCTCTCTCTCTCTCTCTCTCTCTCTCTCTCTCTCTCTCTCTTTCTCTCGCTCTTTGTGCGCGCGTGAATCGAACCGGAACTCTGCGTCACGGATGATTGCGCGAGGTATATTGTGCGAGTTGCAGCCGGTGTTTCGCGCTTTGAAACGACGATGTCGAGGAAGAAATTGCATTGTCGCGATATTTGTGACAACGTGATGACGTGACTTCGCGCAACGTCGCCGATTACATCAATGGATGTCGCCCGCGGCAACATTTACTCACCGCGCGCAAAATCGCCGAGTGTGCCTCGCCTAGATTAGTCGTAAGAAGAAAGTCGGATCTCTCTCGGTCCAAGCGTGCTACGCAGACATTTACATCGGAACGACCTTTACATTACAGCCATTATCGCAATCAAGAAGTTGGTACGGGCCGCGTTTCCCCGGGATTGCGAGGAGCGAGGGAGAATGCTCGAACACTGCCGACTTACTTACTAATGAACCCCGCTCGATCCCGGGAACGGGTAATTGTAATGCGCTCGAATTAAGTCCGGGAGAAGAAGAAGTATGAAGTGCAAACGACAATTTTCCGCGACGGAAACACCGCTGCGCCGATGTAACGGTTCCGGCAATTACGGCGAATTATATTAACCACTTTGGCGCCTCGCGCCACCCCCTAACCCGGCAGCCCCTTCCGCCTTCGGCTCGGAAAGCCGTCGGCGATGCACATCCGCCCGCGCCACTCTCGTACATTCCTCGTGCAGCCTCGTGTCGAGGAGGCCTGTTATTCAGGCTCAGGAACTCGCGCGAAACTAATTCCAAGCCGCAAGACAGAAGTCGACTTTAATGACTGTCGAAAAGTTACACGCGTCCTTATCCGGATCGAAGTTCGAAGCGAGACCGGGGCAGGATCGTTCTGGACTTGGCGTTTCTACGTGTTCGCCGTGTATATCGCTCGGCTGGTAAGCCGATGCAACGTTTATTTATTACGAGAACTCGGGCGCGCGAAATTCCCGCATCGATTGGCTGGCCGCTATATATATCCGTCCATCTCCCGCGGAAATTACGGTCTCGTGGACCCGGCGAATTTATTAATTCCGCTCGACCGCGCGCGCGCGCGCGCGCGCCGCAGAAGTCAGGCTATGATTCGTCAACTTACAGAACTGAATCCCATGACCTTCAGTAGCCAGACGGTGAGGGCGAGATTGAGGACTACGATGATCATGAGGGTCAATATGAGGGAGTAGAGGCATCTTTTCCTCCAACCGTAGACTCCTAACCTGAAGCCGCCTTTACACGGCGTGGTACCGGAAGCGCGCTCCTCCAACCCGGACGTCGGCGTCCTCGAGGACGATCCCGCCGTTTGGCGAGCTCCGCCGCGACGACCTGCACTACCGGATGTGCAAGGCTCGTCCGACCATCCCCCTTGGCCCCGGGACATCCTGAAAATGCAATCTCGATTTATCTAACGAAATGCGTATCACCTCTCGCCGCTGGAGATATCATTCGGCGCGCTCGCTTTCGCCTCTTAACGATCACGAATTCGATTAGTCCGAGAGCAAACGTGCGCGAGCCGAAGATGCGCCCACGGCGCGTCAGGCCGGGAGAATTATTCGGGGACTGCGCGAGTGGATAATCACGTGACAGTTTAGCCCCGGGCGATTTGGTCGGAAATAGATCCCTCGGAATTCGGCTTCGTTTCCGAAGCAATCGCGCACTTATTCGGGCCGCTTTGTGCCTCGCACCGCGCCCGCTGTTCAAACACTTTCATGCGCGTTCTTGCGCCATGAGCGATTTCGCGCCGTAAATTGGCAGATTACTGTTGCGAGATACAAACGAGATGCGTGTTATAGCTATATAGGTCGTTACAACGTACAGTTGCGCGAGCCATTAATAAGACTACAATTACGAGGCTGTTCTTTCTGCCGCGATCATTTATCAACGGTTTATACCTCATTCTTGAGCAGCACCGGCTGCGCGGAATTGTTCGGGGGAGGCGAAACGCGTCACGAGAGACAGATCTTCCGGTCTTTCTCTTTTTTTCTCTCTCCGCTCCAACAACGTGAGATACTTTATATCCGACGTGCACGGCCTGTAAAGATGAACTCGCCGAAGATCACCTCGCAAAGCTCTCTTTCTCTCCGCGCCGATAACCGAGTGATAACTTTGTCGATCCGCCGCTGTCGCCGAGCCCGATAACATTTCCACCGCGAGGTCTATCCGCCCAATGGCTTGTAAGTTGCATCGGCACACACCGGCACTCGTTTGACCCGCAACGGCACTACAGCTCGAGCGAATGCCGCTGGAATATACAACAGTGATTACGAACGGCGACTGCGATTTATTCTCGCCGATCACGTCCTCCTTAGATTAACGGTGACGGTGAAAATGAATACGCCAACTTTCGCGACGCGACACGTCGGAACGTCACACCTCGCGTCGCCCACGTGAGCATCGCGCCGCGCGATCGTTTTTCATATTAATGATAACGATCAATTAGGGGGCTTTGCCGAAGCCTCGAAGATGACGACGCTTCTCGCCTTAATGCGCTCTCTCTCTCTCTCTCTCTCTCTCTCTCTCTCTCTCTCTCTCTCTCTCTCGCACAGGACGATACGCGATATCCTGCAGCGTTCATTATACGAGAGATTCTCCGTCGGCTACAATTGACGATAGATATGAATTTGGACGTTACGAACGTCTCTAAAGCACGTGGGCATTTGTCACGCGCGGCGCTCGTCCTTTCGGCGAATACTCTGACCTCATTTACGCGAACCATTCCTCTCGCGCAGGCTGATGACTTTTAACGTCGCGACGCCGCACAGTGGGGCCAGATGACATTCTTTGACATTGAAAATTCTCTAGAGACCTGAATTTCCAACCGATCATCGACCTAACCTAATGAACGAGGTTGATCCTGAATAAATTCCAAAGAAATCTGTCTAGCCGAAATTTGGAAGAGATTATCGGTTCAGGGCTTTAGGGTTTGTGGCTTTAGGGTTTGTCTTAAAAGTTTATCGTTTAAAGTACAGTGTCTCGAATTCGACCTCAATGGATTCGAGCCTACACTAGGAAAAAAAATTTAGTATCTCTAACCAAACTGTTTGGTTGAGGCATTTTTTAATAGCAACCAAATATCTTGTTTTATATAACAAAATATTTAGTTGTCACAACTAAGTATATTTTTCTGCTTTGTTCTCTGGACCAAATGATTTTGTTCTTAGACTTTATATATAAAAATTTAGCATTTTAATTATTTTATCCATAAAAATTACATAATAACGAAATATTATTTTACATAAACTAAAATAATGCCCAATGGATACTATTTTGTCTTTCTGTGTACTAAAATTTAGATTTTATATATTAAGAAAAAATTATATATGTAGTATTTTTAACAAAATTCATATAGTTAAAGCTTTTTGGTTGCTATAACAAAAATTTTACGTTATACGAACAAACCGTAATCAAACAAGATATTTGTTTGCAGGAACTAAACAGTTTTGTTGGGCATATTTTAACCAAATTATTTTGTTGTTACAACAAAATTTTGGTTCACGCAACAATACATTTTTCCTAGTGTATGGGTACTAAATGCGAGATCCCAGAACTTATAATCACCTTTTAGAAAAGTCAGAATTTCAAAGCTCATCAGCTCAGCTGAAAAGTTCTCGAATTGATAGATTCCTAGGTTGATGGGCTTAAGATTCAAAATCCCTGCTTAACGGGTGCTTAACGGGTCTATATTTGATGTTTTTGTATTTTGGGCATATGAGTTTTGGATTAATGGGTTTCTGCTTCAAGATCGATAAATCTCGAGGTGTCTGTTGATTGGTTTCATAGTTTCAATCCGCTGAATACGCTGTTAGATAGAAATAAGTGTCGAATAATGAGTATTTCACAAGTTTCTCGCGTTTAACGATAATTTTTCCTCTTTTGGGGCTAGTAATTCGAGAAAAAAAATTTGTTTTTAATTTTGACAAGACAAATCTCTTCGGATTCAGGATCAACCTCATCCATTGGTGTCGATGATCGTTGGAAATTGGTTGGAAATTCAGGTCTCCAGAGAATTTTCAACCAAAGAATGTCATCTGGCCCCACTGTGCGCCGTCGCAAATCAGCAGCGCGATAACGTACTTTAGCGGCTCGGAAGCGAGCGAGATAGTCCGTCGGATCACGATGCGGAAGCTAATGTGTGACTCTATTTTTGTCGGACACACGCATCCGAACGGGATAAAATGAGCACGAAGAGGCGGCGACCGGAGTATCGCGAAACAAAGAAACGGGATATGTACGGGAGAACGCTAACGAAAGGAAACGAGAGACACGAGGAACTTATGCAAAGCTGGCCGCAAAATGCCTGACGTAACTCTCCTACCTAATCCCGAAATCGTAAGGGGAATCGTAAGGGGCGTGGGAGAGGAGGGGAGGGTTCGAACGAGAGAAAACTGCTGCCTCCTCCCTCCGCCCTGTTTGCCTTCCATCCTCGCTCTTCGAATCGCAAACCACCCCCGGCCGCTTCTTTACTTATCCGTTTTTATTTTCCTTACGGAACGAGGAGCGTTAGTATGGGATGCCATATACAAAGAGGCGGCGAGGGAGGAGAGGGACGGAGGGGGAAACGAAGGTCGGCGATGGCGTGCGCGCGAGGAGCGAGAGCTAAAATATTCAATGCCCGCCCTCTCCGCTCTCTCTCTCTCTCTCTCTCTCTCTCTCTCTCTCTCTCTCTCTCGTGGATAATTATGCCTCTCGCGGGTATAAAGAGCTCGGTGGCTCGAAATTAAAAGCACCGGGGATAAACTAGCGCGAGAAAAGCAGCACGCGGTCTCGCCGGCCAGTTCAATTTCCCGACAGGATCCCGCGACCGAGCGCGCCGTGCTGGTCTTTTCGCGACAGCGCAATTCTTTCCCTGTCAGGAGACGTACTCGCCCTCTTCGTCCTCGCGCGTCCTTTCGTCTCCACGAACGACGTTCGACATTCTTCAGAGCGCCTAATTCGCGGGCACGCGAGTCCGTCCCGTGTTAATTAGTTCGCTAATGAATCGCACGAGGCTCATGATTTGCGCAATGTTAATCGCACAACCAACGACGTATCGTCAGGCGACATCGGCGTCGGCAGCGATAAAATTCCTGTCGCGATAAATCGGCGGCGGCGGCGGGGGGGGGGGGTTCACTTCTGCCGAGCGAAAACGCAGGCACGCGCGAGCACGAAAGTTCCTCATTAGGGCCACCGTAAAAATTACAAATGAATTTCGCGATCCGCCGCGGCGATAGCGTAAATCCGACTCGAAGGAAAGAGCGAAGAAACGAAAGTAATCGGTTGACGTGTGCTGCGCTTTTGCGCGACGGACGCGCAGCGGCTGGGAGGGAGGAGGGGCCGAGCCGCGGCGAGAGTGTAAATTTATTTAATGCCCTTTGCATATCTCTCCTTTTTAAGTGTCCGCGGGGTACAAAAGGGAGGGCGGGAGCGCGGCGCTGTAGGAGAATGGGCATTATGAATTCAGGCTTCAAGGCGCAATTATAACGGCGGGAATATTTCATGGCCCATAAATAGCGGCGGACGCGTATGTTAAACGTTCGCCGGAACTTTTGACGTAGCGCGAAGTTAGCGCGGCGACCATTATTTCACAGCGCCGAGCCGAAAGTGCATTGCAAGTTACGGAATTATTATCGCTACGGTAATCCGTAGCAGCCGGGAGATTTTTCACTCCTCGGGCGCCGCCCGTCGTCACTCGCGAAAAACTCGCGAGAATTTCCCCGAAGGCGCGGGCGGACGGACGGACGGACGGACGGATGGACGGACACGCGCGCCGGCGAGTGCGTCGATTCAGCGCGTCTAATACGGGACTGTACGCTTGTTCCGTCTCCGTTTCGCAGGAAATTCGGGTATTTGTTCGCTTAAATATAGGACGGTCTCTCCGGACGGGTCGTACGCGACGCGAAATATTCTCCCGGCAAGCGCGTACGCGCACATACACACACACACACACACACCGCCGAGCAGTTTACTTTCGGCAACGAACAATGGCCGGCTTAATAAAGTGTACGGAGGGCACAATTACGGATATCATTTATTTCGCGCGGGTGACAACGATGGATTACAACGGCAACCGCAATTTAGATTCTTTGCTGCTGCGATCTCAGGGACTCGCCGCGGGATAGATTTATTTCCCGCTTTAAGCGCCCAAAAGCCCCTTTCTGGATGCAGATAGGAGGGGACGTTGAATGAATTAATCTATACCACATTTGGTTGGTTGTAAGAGTGCTTAAACGGGGCCAGGAGATGTGTCGGAGGAGAAGTGTTGGGCGGTGGGTTGACGGGGTTGACGGGGTGGGAGGGGAGGGAGGGATGGAGGGAGAAGAGGGCAGCAGGCCTGCTTGTACAGCAACCGTTGTTTAAATCGTAAGCCGAGCTTAAATTGTCTGCCATCCAATCCTAGGTTTGCGCTTGACTCGAGTTGCAGGCAGGTATAACTCGGCGTTATAACCGGCAGGAAGCATTATGGCCACCATTGTTCACTAATATCCCGCTTGCCGTGTTACCAAAGTTGTTTCTAGGACACCGATGACAGCTCTCGCGCCGCGCGGTTGAGGGGCGCAACAAGCAGTAATACGCAAAAGCCAAACACACATTGTTTTCGCAGATAGATAGAGCCGCGCCAAGTAATCGCGACTCTCTCCGCTGCAACTTCCGTGGGTTCTTCGTTAATGCGAGCGGGGTGAGCAGGGAACGGGGAGGGGGGAGGGAGGCGTAATAAAATTCCGGGCGAGCGCGCGCGATTGACGAGCAAATATTAAATTAAAAACTTGCCCGCGGTGTAACGCACCGTGCATTTTTGTTCCTCTAGCTTCGGCCCGCAGATTCTTTTGTAGCAAATTAAAAATGGCTCTGATTAAAAACGGCTATCAACCACTTGTTTGCTCCGATCCACGTTGACGGTGGGATTAGCCTTTACCTGGGTAATCTCGTTTCTTAATTAAGTTAAAAAGCCGGCAATACTCCTCCGTCGGACTAATTATTTTTATTAGGTTATCTCCGATAAGGAGGTTATAAAATATTTTAAATACGCTGGAAATTGCGCAGATAAGAGAGTTGTGTAACGAGTTAAACGATCGCTTTCTCTCTTTCGTTCCTTCGACGAGAGAAACGAGATCGCACGCAGGTTGCTTGAATGAGGGGGTCAAAGCCTTCTTTGGAAAAGCGGTAGCAGACGGACGTATTATTTGTCGACGAGTCAAAGCTCGAAAGCCTACTCGACTCGAACGATCTGAAATGTCGAACTCTTTGCAGGCTCCATCGAACTAAAGGACAATGCAAGCAGATTTCGCTCCGCGATCACGATCGACGGCGCGACTGTGTGTGCGCGTGCACGCGTACATTATACAGTAGCGGCTTGTCTGAAAATTCCCCGAGTCATGAGAAACGAGAAATCATAATACGCGCATCGAATACTTGCCTTCTCTCTACCTTTCTTCAGCTTTTCCCCCTCATCAACTTTTTGTACGTGCGATTTTTCCCTAGTCTAGTCTAGTAATTCGCGGCGAAAAATACGTCACACTGCAAATCCCGCTTGCGTCCTAATACGATCTCCCGAAATCTCCAATTCTCGCGTATTCCCGGCGAAGTGGGCCCCGCACGTAATCCCACCTTCGAATACCGCAGCACCCAGCATATACGCGTCCGTACGTATAACGCGGACAGGAAATAGCTTGACGTGACAGAGTACCCGTTGCTGCCACGTCAAACTGGGGACATCTCTGCGCGAGCTGTCCCGCTAGATAGAGTGAAGATTCACGCAGCCGGGATTGCAAGACGCGCGCATGCGGATCGAAGGCATGAAGAGAAACCCGTTCACACGCATTAATTACTTTCTTCTTCATGTGTCGAGACGCCGCGGCTTCGTCGGCTGGTCTGGACACACAGAGTCCGTCTTTAGCGTCCCTCCTTTAGCAAGGATAAGATTAATCAAACGTGTCTTGGACGAGAGGGCGGTTCGACTTTCACGTCGCCGACGGTCGCGCCAAGCCCGCAAGCTAAACACACGGTTGAACCCGTGTGTGGATCGCTAATAAACCTGTTTGTCGAGGCTGCGCCCCTACGCGTCACCCCTTCCCTCTTCCGCCTTTTTACATTTGCGTCTCTCCGCCGGCATATTGCTCACCCCTGCTTGCCAACCCTCACTGCCTCCCCCGCCCAGCTCCGTTCCACCGTTGCTCGGCAATTTCCATGAGAAACGTCAGAGGTGGTACGTATGCCGTGCGCGATATAGCAATCGCCTTTAACTGTACGACAATATGACAGAGACATACGTCGCGGAAATTGCGCGACCCCACACCTCTGCGCATTAACTCTTCTCTCGCGGGCGAGGAGGGCTAGCTGTTTTCGATTTTTACCGCGCCGTCGTACGTTTTAGCGGGGTCGGCGATGTCATTTCTCGCTCGTCGGCTCGTCGGGCGAAAGTGATTTATATCGAGAAATGCCACGAGTTTGCTCACAATCGTCAATGTCAGAATATCGAGCCCGAGCGCGTCGTTCGCCTCTTCTCATTCGCTGTGTCTTGGGGAGTTGGTATTGCCCCGAGAGGTGGGACGTTTTTATCATTCGCCGCGCCGCGCCGCGCCGCGCTTTGTATGTCAACGACGTAGTCGCCGGCAGCTGTTGCTTTTTAATTGCATAATAGCGAATAACGGGAGCGGACGAATTCATCAGTTTTCACGCGACCGACGCCCGTTTCATCGCGCAACAGCGCAGAGAAATTTCGAGCCCACCCAGATTCACGCGGAAAGACAGACGCGAATCCGAGTTGCGCGAGAAAAAAGCCTCTCGGGTCAGGTTCGACATTAAAGGTCCGATATTTCCCGAGAGGCCCTGCGAAACCCCTTAAGGGAGGGCAGTTATTGGCCGCTCAATTCAATCAAAAGATCAAACATCGAGAGCCCTCTCTCACCCATCCGCCGCCCCATTCTGTCTTTCTCTCTCTCTTTCTCTCTCTCTCTCTCTCTCTCTCTCTCTCTCTCTCTCTCTCTCTCTGTCTCTCTCTCTCTCTCTCTCTCTCTCTCTCTCTCCCTCCCTCCCTTTCTGCCACCGTGTATACAGGGTAGACCGGAAATCGCGACGGGTTGTCGTCTCCTCCTCCCTCGACTCGCCGTTATTTTCAAAACGTGTTTCCGCAAACGCGCGCCAAGTCGAAGGACAAATCACGTTCCCGCGGAGAGAATTCTCTCCGAGAAAATAGAGAAAAATTCCTCCCAGGACCCCGTTTCTCGTCATACACGTGACGTACGTGACATTCGCGATTACGCGACTCGCGACGCGTCGGTAGTCGCACGGAACTTCACCGGAGACTTCACCGCGCCGCGACAATTCGGCGGCGGAGGAGGAGGAGGAGGAGGAGGGAGGAGGGTGAGTTATCAGCTCGGAAAAGTAATTGAAGCGACGGGTTACGTTATCTACGGCTAATTAAAGCCGACATGGTGCGCGACCGCGCATCGTAATGAAGCATGCGTGAGAGATTCCGCGGAGTACGTAATGTCGGTAATTTGCGCTCGCGGCGGCCATTAGCGGCGGTAATTTGCAACGAAAATAAATACTTTATATCGTTCGCCGGTCGTCTGCCTTCGCGTCCCGCGGCCCCCCCGCTGTGTTCGGGACGTGCGACAGGGCGCGCGTTAATAAATTTGACGCGAAACGGCGCGAGATCGTTGCGCTCGACGCGCAGATAGGCATTTATGGGCTAATCATTCGGGAATCATCGATTTATCGCTCAGCGGCCGACGAAGTAAATTAAAAGAGCAGGTGCGCCGATTATTAACGCCCGTTACGCGTCTCGCTGAATATAGTTAGCTGGGCGTCGCTGTGTATATGCGTGCGTGCGTGTGTGTGTGTGTGTGTGTGTATGTGTGCGAGTGTACGTGTGTGTGTCGTTAACATCAATCATCGTCATCGGCGTTTCGCCCTCGCTACACGACGTTGATGAGACACGACACGGCGTTAATACCGCGTAACATCTTGCGAGCATTGTATGCACCTCGCTGCGCTGCAAATTTCTGTCTATCTCTCTCTTTCTCTCTCTCTCTCTCTCTCTCTCTCTCTCTCTCTCTCTCTCTCTCTCCCTCTCCCTCTCCCCCTCTCTCAGCACTCTCGAAATAATATCGTAGTTTGCTGTCGCCATATTTTTCATGCGGCTTGTGAACATCGTTAACTATAAAATGCGACCTGGTATTGCTGACATTCCATCGAGCAATATTTAGCAGAAAATCTGCTTCAATTTTACGGTGAATATGTCATATGTGCGCCAGATGATCTTGTTTCAAAAAAGAAACAACCTCTGGCATCGCACGCAATAATGCAAAATTACTACATAATATTATTTGTACTCTCTTCTCGGTCTCTCTCTCTCTCTCTCTCTTTTCTCTTTTCGCGCACTCTACGCTAGATTTCATATTTTATCCCGACGTAATTGGACATAGTGAAATGTTTAAACACAGTTAATGAAAAAGAGCAGACTACCGGTTAATGCGGATCACATCTCACTCGGTTATTTAATATTTCGTGCGTGCGTCGCGATTTTTTTTTCCCTCACGCAAATTCAAAAAGGAATCGGCAATTCTGTCGTGCATCTGCGCGAGCGCCGTCGATGTCCACAGTAATCCCACATTAGCCTAGTTACCGGCCAAACCGTTTCCAAGCCATCCAGTAAAGGAGTTTCCAGGCACTCCGCGCTCTTTCTCTCGTTGTTTCTCTCCTTTCTTCTCCGCGCGCGGCTCCATTACACTCTCACTTTGGCTGCTTACCAGAATCACTTCGAGAGACTCCCGGTATTTTCGTATCGTTCCGGGGTTCAACAGTTCCAACGACCATAAGCCGCTTCCTCTCTTTTTCTGGTCGAGAGGATAGGAGCGCGGATATAAACAAGAGTCCGATCGAAAGATTTCGGTGTCGGCGGCGATTTTGACTCTGCCGTCAATTCATCCTTTGCACCAATCTTCGCCGGCCGAATCCAGCTGTTCGGCTTGGCAGCCATTTAAAGTTTTCGACAAACGACGAACTTTTATCTCTTTTGTAGATCGCAGAAAAGCACTCTTGTAATCCTCGTAAAAGGAATACCCTGAATATTTCATCCGTCCGATAGCAAACGTCCGATTTCAGTCGTGTTAAAATACGCGAGGTGCAAAATACCAACCATCATAAAGCATGATATTTTTAGTAGCTTAACTGGACAAAACGCCGCAATTCTCCTGGTGAATATTTGATGCATTAATTCGTCTGCCTCCGGATAGAAAATATTTGATAGTAAAATTTTAATCCCACTGCCGTGACAATGGTCGGCGTCACTCGCGAACAACGGAGACGCGGCACGAGAGAATGCCCGTGCACTTTCATATTCTTGGTTTCGTAGAATAATTGAATTGATTAAATGAGGATAAAAATTGGAAGTAACACGGGCCCGATAGAATGTTCGATTTTTCTACATTATTCCCGATCGTCTCGTCGCTAATAATACCAAAATGGTATTGTTCGGAGCTCTCCGCGATTCAGCAGCTTCTTCTCACGTAAATACACCTCGTTGTAGCTCTTACGCGGTTAAAATAATTTTTAATGTAGAACTTCGTTCAGGACTTGGCGCCTGGTGGAACATTCTCGCGGAGCGTCTCGACATACTTAATTATTTCGCAGGATTATCGCATTAGGTACGTGCATTCAAGGCGGTAAGAGCATTAGTTCTCGTTCTCGTCGCGTTTATCCTCGACATGCAAGAGGGAGCGAGAGAGAAAGAGAGGGAGGGGAAGAGAGAGAGAGAGAGAGAGAGAGAGAGAGAGAGAAGGAGAAAGGAGACTAAGAGGGGAAGTGGGCGCTTTCCCGCAGGCGGATGGCTCAAAGTGATTTCAAGTACGCGTCAAAGAGCGATAACGTCGACAGATTGAAAGACAACGATCGAAAATATTAATATTCCCCACGCGAGCAAGTGCCTATCTACTACCGCTCATTTCCTTTAATTATTCGCTCCGGTAATGCATACTCCGTAACCGCTCTTTCCCTCTTGCCCATTGATCGATAAGTCGCTTAATAACATGTGCGCAGTCGATCCCGGTACTTAAAAAATCTATATTCTTGTTAAGCCGTACAGCGCGATTTATCGAGGATCGACGAGCGTCGATTACAGTCTACAAGATTAAGAGAAGAATTATAATATTGTACAATACAATTAGTTCCGTCGTGCGCACGCGAAAGAGAGAGAGAGAGAGAGAGAGAGAGAGAGAAAGAGAGAATATTATATTATCATATCAACGATTAAATGCAATGACGCGACAAACGGAACGACGGATGCGAGTTGCGTTTCTGTGATAAATTTTACAAAGTGGGATTAAAAAAGAAGGAAATGGCGCCAAAAACACGCGCTCTCGCGAGGGAGCAAAGGCGATCGATCGGCGCGGCACGTTTCTACGAGTCCAAGGAAATCGGTTTAGAGACCGGAAGGGAACCACTTTGATCGCGTTACCGGCTCGATCTCACGGATTATAGTCGATCCTTTTCTCCCACCTTCTCCCCGCTCTATCTCGCCGTCCGTCCTTTAGTCCGTACGGTGTTCCCGCCAAACTCGATATTTCGAGTTCGACCCTAACCTGGCTCAAGGAAACCCTGACTCATCTCGAGGAGAGATTTGCGGCAGGTCTTCCTCGAGTTGACTCTACTTTTGGCGCCGACGGAAATTGGCGCGCGCCGCCACGGCGCGTCGCAGCCGCGTTCATTCATTCTCCGAGAAGCGAGGAGCGCGCGAGCGGGCATTTTTGCGCGGCTGTTATCTTTGCGCGGCGAATAACGGATCTCTCACGGGACGAAGTTTCCACGCGAGCCTTGCGTGCGAGCTCTCGCATTATTCGCATATAATAAATTTTCCGTCGACTCTCTATAGATTTCTCACGATGGGGACACTCGCGAAATCCCACCGTGCCGTCGTCTGTCTCTCTAGCATTTGACAAACGAAAGGCAACGTCTCCGGGCGGAGACAGCGAGATATCTCCGCTGACTTTTGCCTTTGGTGTCGTTGACATTTCCCATCGGGCAGCGGCTTGACATTTCTACCCTGAGACCGCAAAGGCGCATCTGCGAACGAACGACCTCGCCTCGACATTCACTTTATATGCGCGGGTATACGCCGTTACTTGATGTATCCAACGCGTACTTCCACGCACGCACGCGAGCGCTCGAGCTACGTATGTATTGAAATAAAGTAGACCCCGCGGGGGTGCATTATTATTCCATTTCTCCTCTCTCGCGAGCTGAAATCCAAGGTGCGCACCATTAATTAATATTTACTATCGATGCATACTGAGGTAGCTTGAAACACGTGCTTAAGTGTAGAATTACGTCGGGGTCAAAGAAATGCGACGACACGCGACACTCTTACCGAGTAGCACCGGAGCGAGCTTTCGCAAAAAACTCGCCCGCGATCTCTGCTCGCCTGTTCGCCTGCGTTCGAATTCGGAAATTAACCCACTTTGCGGATTCCGCGCCGCTCGTTGCTTATCGTCGTTGCTTAAGCTCATTTGGAATGCGAAGATAAAAATGCCGATCGATGTGCGGCTTGACCCCGTTTCCGCGTCATGTTTCCTTCGGTACGCCGAAATATTATATATAGACCATCGATGGGAAACCATCGAAATACTTTTCATGCTACATACGTCGATCAGGACCGGCATTTGTATTCAAGCCGAGAGCTCGCCATATATTTCCGAAATATTACTCCGGGGGCGACGAGTTTGGTTTTTTGTGTACTCGAATGAATACACACACGAGTTATCCGTCGGACATTGGTCATAGCCACGCGTTTTCTTCGGTCCGCGTTGACGGCCTCGCCAAGGAAACGACGACGGCGACGATGATGATTGTATTATTCGAAGAATATCTCTCTCGCGTCCGCCCGGATTCGCGGTTATCTACGTCGTAAACGTTATCTAGGTCCGTCTAATGGATGGCATACGTCGCGTCGCCCGCTCCGCGGCGCATATGCAGACGCGTAAAGTTAAGAACGTACGTAGCGTATATAACATACTAAATGCGTACATTATGGTAATAATGAAACTTTAGTGCGGTCTTGTGTAGACGCAACGTCCAGAATCGTAGAACCGCATCAGTCCCGGTCCGCCGGGATATCGCGGACGTGGCCGCTATGTGTCGGGCTATAAAGCAACGAGTGCGATACGCGGCAGTTAAGGCCGACCGCGAGATAAGTCAGCCCGATATTCTCTCTCTCTCTCTCTCGCTCTCTCTCTCTCTCTCTCTCTCGCTCTCTCTCTCTCTCTCGGTGGATCCTTAAAATTTCAATTAACTTCCACGTGCGGCATTAAAGCCGTACGAAATATGAAACGAGACACGGGGACGTTTCTTTTGAAATGGTCAGCGGGAAATCTCGGGGAAGTGTCGGCGATTACGATTGTGCAATAAAGATTACTCGTTAAAGCGAGGCGCGCGGAGCGAGAGGAGAAACACGTTTGTTAGATTTTCCGCCGCGGCGACCACGTCAAAGACCACGCGCGTGTTTCGCTCACACAAAGGGAAACCAAAGTCGCAAGTAATTACTAATTATTGCACGAGTAGAAATTATGTCAGCCGATAAATCATTCCGGGGGCTTTGACGACGCGACGGGGTGATTGAGCAAACACCCGAGCGCCTCTGCAAATGAAAGACGCGGCTGTTTGACACGTTGCTGACCACGGTGTGACGCGCGTCCGCGCTTTTTTTCGCACGAGGCGGGCGCGTTTTATTAATTTCCCCCGTTAGAATTTATACCTTTAATCATAGTTCTCGATCGTCGCCGTAGCGCGCGGTTACGCGCCGCCGCCGCCGCCGCCGCTCTGAATTGTTCCTCGAAAGGATCATATTTCTTCCGGCATAAGCCGCATTTCAATTGGTCCGCCCTTGTACGCGTTATCTCAAAACTTCCGCGGTTTTCATCGTGCATTTTATTATGGCGCATCGCCCGCATTCTATCTTGCCCGGGTATTAAAACGCGCAACACTCCGCCGCGCGGCCGTAGTGCATATATAACTCTTGCGCGAAAGTGCGCGAATAAATAATTCTTCTTGAGTAAATTCCGTCCCCGCCGGGCCTTCCTCCCCCCGTCGCCCTTCGCTCCTCGTGGCGCGCGCGCGAGGATT
This sequence comes from Harpegnathos saltator, assembly GCF_003227715.2. Classification (NCBI taxonomy): domain Eukaryota; kingdom Metazoa; phylum Arthropoda; class Insecta; order Hymenoptera; family Formicidae; genus Harpegnathos; species Harpegnathos saltator. The sequence continues at coordinate 1,530,937 of NW_020229890.1, forward strand.
CGATTATGATGCCGGCGTTAACAATGATCCATTGTTCCTCGAGATGATAACTCCGCGCGCGCGTGCGCGAGGGAATAACACTGACCTCGGGAAATCAATCGCGAATACTTCGGTAGACACCGCTCCGTAATTCGCTCCGCTCGCCCGCTAATTCCCGCCCGCTTCTCCCGATGAAACTTGTTTTACGTAACGGCCGCTACCTGCTCCTGCGGGAACCCTTAAGGCAGCGAGACAACGCGAGACGAGGCGAGGCGAGGCGAGGTGAGGCCGGGCTGCAGAATGGAAGAACGTTCTGCGATAAACGTGGGATTTTCTATGACCTAGGGCCTCCTACATCGTGATAGTCCCCGGCTCGTTTCCTCCGCGCGTCGTCGCCTGCACCTGCGCGCATCGGCCCGCAAAGTTTTCCATACGAATGAAAGTGACGCGCGTGCATCGATCATCGACGCACGTCCGATGCATCATCACGATCCGCGCGCGTCGGCGTCGGCGGGAGGCGTCCGGCGAGAGTGCACCCTTTCCCTCCCTTCCCGCGGCTGCCGTAAAATGTAAAATGCTGCTGTGTAAAATGACGGTCGCGAGTTCCGGTGAACGGCGTAGGGTGTTGGGGGAAGGGGAGGGAAAGTCGGGGCCGGACGCCTCCCCGAGCTCTTTAGAATTTCCGCCCCAAGAAGTACACAACTTTAGCGGATGAACGTACTCATTTGTTTGTCGCGTAACGCTTCTTACGCGCCGCCGCTGTGAGAAAAATGCGCCGGACTCGCGGGATAAATTCTTTGTTTATCTACGTTCGCCGCTCGCCCGCTCGCCTCTAATTAACGGCATCGAATTTTTTTCGCGCGCGCGCGCGCGCCAGCTTTTGCACCTGCGAGCTTTTGTTACCTGCGCGTGTTCGGAGCGTGTTTAACGCGTTGGCGATGATAATAGTAATTTTATCCGTTAGTCCCCGTCGTCCGCTTACCGACGCTCACGGTAACGCGCGCTCGTAAGCGTGGGATTAATCTTTCGACATTACGCGACGCAGTTATTGCTATCGTGCGCCGATGAAGCGGCGGAGAATAACAACAACGCGAGTTTATTGCCTTTTATCGCAAATACAATAATTTGCTGTCGACGTATCGTCTATGTTAACGCATGTACCACATTTTATGGTACTCGCAGAACCGATTGCAACATCGCGCGGCGAAACGCCGCGCGCGCGGTATTGACCGATATTAAGAACATTAATGAGGAGATGGAGTTTTCACAGAAGCGCGATATTGCTTAAATTGATCGATATTATTGAGATAACGAGACTAGCTTTCAAGCGTAACTCTTTCGAGAGAACGCGCATTCCGCTGTTGCACATTTACATCTCTGCAACGAGTCTTTACAGAGAAATTTTACCCGCCATGAGAAACAGTTACGTATGAATTTTTACAAATGTCGTTTCTATAGCCGCGTATAAATATACGCAATTATATATGTCCGTAGAGTGAAAAAATGCTGCTGTGCGAATACGACTAAAATACGTGCTTGTGTTTACGGCAGAGCCCGTTGTGTGTAATTGAACGAAACAATTTCTTTTTTATTCAACAGTGTTTCCTCCCCGTATAATTAAATTGTGTACGGTTTTATGTAATTATATATAATCTTCCTGATCGGCTACGCGTAGCGGAAAATTCGCTCTCTCACAGATAATCATTCATTAATTGGTGAGATAATCATCCAATAATTGTCCGATTAATGCGTGTTCGCGAAGCTTCCCGTGGATTCGGCAGGGGTGTGCATTTTCACTGTGAATAACAAAACGCGAGGCCGGCCGGCCGGCCGGCCGGCCGCGCTCCCCCGTGCCCTGCCCCCTCCGTCGCTTTGGATCATGCGTGTTATCACTCGGCAAAGTCCACGCAAATCCCAGCGCAGCCATCAACGCGCCGCCGTCTTGCTCCCGAAGTCAGCGCCGCGGTCGCTCCCTCCCCCCCCTCTCTCGAGACGAGGGTTGAATTTATAACAAGCGCTGGCGAATTTATGAGACGGTCTTTTCCCGATCGGAGTGCGAGCGAACGGGGTCGTATGAGAGTACGAAGCGAGGTGATGACGACGGACGGTGGTAGTGGCAGGAGTTACTGTCGGGGCGGCGAAAAGTTGAGGGAGGCGGGCGGGCGGGGTGGACCGGTGGGGTAGAATAGGTGCAAATGTAGACTCTAATCCGAGCCCGCGGTGAGCCATCGACAGGAAGATTTATCTCGACGAGGTCGGCAGCGCCGACCACCCTCCACCCTCCGCCCACCCCTCGGCCCACCGCCCCTTCCTCCACACGCCGACCATCCTCTATCGCCGCCCTTCCTGCCACTTTCCCGCGGAAATCCCTCCGCTTGACGTTCTGCCCGAGTTCAGCCCGGGGAATTAAATTCGGCCGCGGAGCGGTTAGCAATATTTTATGTTCCGGCTCTCCTATCCGGCTAGGACCGTGTCCCACCCTCGCGCCGCGTTCCGTGACCCTGCACGTGGACCCGCGGCGCCGTGTTGTAGCCTGCGCGCGAAAACTGCGGTGGACAAACGAACGAACGTACGAGCGCGCGAGCGCGACGTCTCTCCGAAGCTCCGCGTTTATCCGCCAAGTTTATCGTCTCGCTTATCTCGCGATTACATTCTTCGCGAGCGACGTTCTTCCTCGTGTGTCGCGTGTGAGGATAAATACCTCTTCTTCCGGGCGGGGGGGGGGGGAAACGCGCCGCGAGAGGCGCGGCCCTGCGGCATCCGGCGGCAGCGGAACGTTCTCCTAACGTAATAGCGATAATTACATTGTCCCGCTGATGTCGATCGATATATCGAGCTATAATATTCAGCGAGTACTTTGACCAAAAACCGAGTAGCGAGGGAACAACGTCAATCGTATTAATATTTTCCTACAAATATCATAAGGGGATTTCGACAAACTGCGGTTCCTCTATAGGCTATGCTATAACCTCCGGTGCTCTTGGTGGAAAATCGAGTCGATATGATATTAATCCCCGCGCAAAGCTGACCCGAATACGGCAATCCCTCCGCCATGGCCGCGTGCGCGCGCGCGCGCGCGCGCCACGCGCATAACCCGCGTCCGTACACACACATATTGTCCCTATCGCGCCCTCGCCCTCCAGCCAAACTAATCGAATGAATAAAACAGCGGGCGTTAACGAACAGTTTGGGTCCCTCTTGGCCGCGACGCCAGTTACGAAACTTCGCTAATGGAATCGCGTCCGCTCGTAAAGGAAATATTAAATGCTCGTCCTGTGTGTGTGTGTGTGTGTGTGTGTATGTGTGTGTGTGTGTGTGTATGTGTGTGTGTGTGTGACCGCAGCTTCGGTCCTTTTAATATGCCGCCTGTATGCGTCCGCGAAAATATTGCGCCGGAGAATGCCGCGGAATCAAAGCGCGGGACTGGCTGATCTGCGAGTGTCGGATCGCCTCGCTTCTTCGTCGCACTTTTGTGAGATCCTTTTTGAGATTCACGATACTTCCCCGCGCGCGGTTGTGGAACGCTCGTGTCGACGAGTACAGCCGAGGAACGCCGGTGGAAAATGCGTGTATTATAAATATCTATCAATCTAGTATAATATCATGCTATATACATATATAAGTTAATATATATAGTACTATATATATATATATATATAGTTTATTAGATATTTTATATATCTTAGATATTTATTAGATAATATAATTATCATGCATTATTATGCACGGTACAGATTTCCTTCGAGGCCGCGTCGCGCGCGCGCGCGACGCGAATAAATCTCAGAGCGAGATAATGCGAGCGAGACAGCAATCAAATATAGCCGAGAATCGTAGAAGCGTAGGGGAACGTTAGCGTGCGCACGCTTTCTTTCTTATTTGCCCGCATGAGCGCGTTCCCATCTGGATGGGAATGAATTTAAAGCAGATTCAAGAGCGAGGTAAATATTAATAAGGTTGCGCCAAGACTAACATTAATTAAAGCGATATAACTCGAGAAGGAACGGCGCGCCCTTTTATTTCCACTTCTTACGTGCAGCGCGATAAAATTTCGCGCGAGCGTGTTTCCGCTTACACAGTCAAAGGAAGCGGAAACGATTGTTTTAAGTAGCAGAGAGTCGAGTGTTTACACCGGGAATGCGGAAACTTGCTTCCCGAGGTGTGCTCCGTTTACAAAGCTATCTTCCGGATCAGTGGACTTCGGATAACGTTTGATTAATTTCGTAAGAGCTTATGCTCGCATTCGGCAAAGTTAGGCTAAACGGATTGTCGTCCGAGGTTGGCGTGGCACGGCCTGATGTACAATGCGCGTACAATTCCGGCGCGCTAACGCGTCGCGGACTGACGGGTAATGTGATTCCGCACTGCGAGAGAGAGTTGGGGTCAGCCGTCTCCCCCCCTTTCACCCCACCCTCCAACTCGACACGTCTCCTGGCTGAGTAGCCCACTTCTGATTCTCTCCGTCGGAATAATCCCCGCAGCAAGATACGCCAGCCCGAAACTGCAAGCAGCCGTGGCGCACGAGCGGCATCGCCACGAGCGATAGCGGCGGGTCAAATTCGAAGGGCTGATAAGCGTAACGCGACTCCAATATGTTTGTCCGAACAAAGCAGCGTCTCGCTATTTCGTTTCATCGATCCGTCTCGGAGCGGATAATTCCGTTGGTGTCATTTTCGCGCGCGCGCGTCAAATGTCCGCGTCGCGCTGATGCCGGGCTGCGTCGATGAGGGATGGTGGCGAAAAGTGTGGGAAATTGCAAATTCCGTCGAAAGACAATATAAACGATACATTGACGTGCCCTGTTTGTGTGTGTGTGTGTGTGTGTGTGTATGTATGCGCCCGATGACGCCGAGATAGCCGCGCTGGATGAAATAACGAACGTTAAACGGAGCGAAGAACGGAATCGTCGATTTGAACGTAAAATCTCCCGTTACATATCGGCGATCGCCTCGGAAAACGTACATACGAAAATAATAAACGTTGCTTACCCGTCCGTGGGCCAAGTGAAAAAGGACTGGAAGCCACATCTCGTTCCACATCGGACGTGCGGTCTTTCGGCCACTTGTTCGAAACGATTTATCTTTTAGAGAAACCGTCGTCGGATTCGTTGCAGGACTAAACTTTCCCCAGCAAGGTCAAAGGTCGGGACTGTCGGATAGCTGAACGAGCAGAGTAGGTTGAAGGAGACCGACAGAAGAGAGAGAGAGAGAGGGGGGGAGAGGAGGTAGGGAAAGGGAAGGATGGGGGGGGGAGAGAGAGAGAGAGAGAGAGAGAGAGAGAGAGAGAGAGAGAGAGAGAGAGAGAGAGAGAGAGAGAGAGAGACAAAGCGAGAAAAAGAGAGAGGCGGATATAGATAGAGATATATAGAAAGAGGAGATAGAGAGAAAGCAGGGCAGAAAGACGAAGAGCAAAGCGACATCCGAGACGGAACTCAAACATTGGTGTATCCTCTGACTCTCCCTCTTCCTTTCTATGCTACCCATCCAACCCTCGCTACCTATATACACATACACTTAGGCACACATTTACGCGGGCGTACCGCCGCAAATCAAACTGTGCTGTGCCGTCTCTCTCTCTCTCTCTCTCTCTCTCTCTCTCTCTCTCTCTCTCTCTCTCTCTGTATGTGTGCCGCCACCGAGCTTATATTATCCAGTTACCCGTGAGGCTTACAAGCCAAACAAACGTGTAGACGGTGATTTGGATTCCGTGGCTCCTTCGGCTCCACCAGCCACTCTTCCGCACTTCCTCCGCTATCGTTCGTCCTGTTCATGCACTACAGTCAGTCTCGGTCAGTTTTATGAACCCGTCTGCGCTTTTTTCGCTGCTCCTCCTCTTTCATCGCCTGCGCACAGTCTGCGCGCGGCGGAGCTCCTCCGCGCGTGGTAGACTTTATTGCGCACTTGTTATGATATCTCGCCGCACCAGCGGAAATCGATAGCCTCAGCGCAGCGTAACGGGAACACGAGGGCGCGATCCACGCGCGTCGACGTTGCACGTAGCGGCGATGCGACGGCGAGCGAGACGTGTGAGAACGGAGAAACAACGCGTGATGGAACTCTCGCGAGCACGCGTCCTCGCGTTTATGTCAGCGTTATGCGATTTCGGCGGCGGCTGCCCGCATTGTCTCGCGTTCCTCTTCTTAATGCAGCTCGAACGCATCCCCGAGGGGGCGGAGAGGCCTTATCGATTCCCCGAGCTCGCACCTCCCGTCGATACAACACATCTTTGACATTCGACGCAGCGCGATCGCAGCAATCCGCGAATTTTACCGACGATAACGCTCGCCGGACACCGCCCGGCATGCCGGGCTCTCGCCCCGTCAGCAACGACGACTATTCTCGGGCCGAGAGTCTAAGCGTGCTCGGCAGCAATCTTATCGAGGAGTTATCAGCTGTCTGCCATAACTGTCGATCCCACGGGTGCGCTCGGCCCGGCACCCCTGCTCTCTCTCTCTCTCTCTCTCTCTCTCTCTCTCTCTCTCTCTCTCTCTCTCTCTCTCTCTCTCTCTCTCTCTCTCTCTCTGCCTCTCTCTCTCTCACCCACCCTCCCTCTCTCCTCCTGCCATTTCTCACTCTCTACCCGCCATTCGCCGCTCGCGCGTATTGAATCTTCGCGCGTCGGGAGTTCAGCTTTGAAATCGGTGCGATGACCCACGTACCAAGAATTACGACCCGCTGTAGCGTCCGCGGAGGGTAGTTAAGATCGACATGGAGGGCCACGCGCGTCTCGAATCCCGAGACAAGGTCCTACCTACCAAACCAGCTCTAGCTGGTTACCTATCTACATTGAGGGAAAGAAATAGTTGATGTCTCTCACTGAGAATGTAGTGACTTTTCGACTCGACTGTGTGTCTCCTTACTGTTTTAACAAAAGAGTGATGGTAAAGTTGCGATACACATGTGTGATTATTATCGCCAACACTCGCTACCCGAGTAGAAATTTATCCCATGGTCTTGATCAGGTTAACCTCATTTGGACGTCAGGTCCCAATAAGGTAATACTATCGGGTCCTAGTAAGTCATGTAACGCAGCGTAGATATCAGGACCTTAGTAAGGTTTATAGTCAGGTCCTTATTGAGTTACCTTATGGAATCCTTATTACGGGTTTTCTTTTTTTTTTTTCAAATTGTGGCTCCTGATTACTCGCCACGGCTATATTGGATAATGACATTGGAAATAAGAAATGACACGCTGAAAATTCTTTCATTTCCAAATAAAAAGGTATTTGCATGAAATAATATTTTAGATCGCTCGAGCATACTTGTAAAATGTTTCGTCACGACCAATAAATTATCGCACGACATAAACACGCACTGAGATACGCAACCGTAATCATTATAACCTTATAAAGGTCTTCCTTATTCATTTCTCGATAGGACATTATAAGGACTGACTTACTTAGGATCACCTTTCATTCACCCTATTAGGTCCTTATCAATGTTAGGTGAACCTGATCAAAATTTCTAGTCGGGATTATCGCCGACACTCGCTAGAAGCGGTTCTCCTCCGCCTAGGATTCTGTCACTGTGCGATTACAGTCGCAAGTACATGTCGTCCATTTTTTTCTCACTGTACCTGTAGGAAGCTCGCCAGGACCTTCCCTCCGCTCAGATGCAGCAATCTACCTGCGTCGAGCCGAATATGAGGGCGAGCGCGAGTTTTAGCTGCCGCGGAACTTCCGTAACGCGTTAATCCGACGGGCACGTATCCTCGCTCGAGATAAGATTCTGTAACGGGACGATTCTGTCGTCTGGGGAGCGGAGTCCTCTCGTAGACGTCGTTCTACGCCGCCGGCATCTACCGCTACGTGAGGTCGACCTTGTCTCGCTGCGTTAGCCCGCGATCTCTCGGCGTGTTAGCTGCTCCCACGATGCTGCTCGTAGATTGCCGGGGCCCGAATTTTACGCCGCGGCGCGGGCGCGCGGAAATCGGCTTATCTGCCGCTCCGTTTCAGCCTGCCTTTTCGAAGCGCCAATTGTAACGTTGCCGGGATGTAATTACCGACACGCTAAGAGAGGCCGGAGGGTTAAGGAAATTGGGATCCCACGGCTGGTCGCGAGACTCGAGGCACTCGTGAGAAATTTGACGTGCATAGCGACGCTCGATTCAAGTTTAAATATTACGTTCTTCCGCCCGAAAGAACTTGCAGCTCGGAGGCTTGAAGTTTCCGACCGGGACAACGGCTCGAATCAACGACTGTCTTTGCGAGGGGCAGGAGGGGGGAAACGCGCGGGAGGAAAGAAGCCGTATTGTTCGAGGAAATAAATTACGAGAGTGCGCGGCGACTGAAATTAACCGCGAGTGCAGGCGGCCGAGGTTTCGATTTGACGAATAATTGCGGGAATAATGGACGCGTTATTCGCGAGCGTTTATGCAATTCGTTTTAATTCGACATAAACGGCATTCGGATTATTTTGTCACTCGTTAATACCGCTGGGCGCAGCTTCTGGTGGTAGCAATTACTGGCGCTCGATAAATAAATACGAGGCTTGCATTTGGAACTGGTGAGTCGAACGTTCGCCGACTCTCGTAAAATCCCTCTCGGAACGATAAATTATGCAGTCGGCGCTACTTGCTAGAAGACCAGACAGAAACCGTCGGGAAGCACCGCGACAAGCGTCGCAATGTTTGTCCCGTTTTACCTCGGCGCGGCTTTTTTGCACCCTTCCCTCTTTCGCGAACGCTCAACGTACGTCTACGCGCGGAGGGTAGAAAAACGTAACGGACGCGGGATTGTGTTGGTGCGGCCATTGTGCAGCGGCAGATTACGCGGTACACTCCTGGCGGAGTTTCGATGTAAAGCACGTTCGGCACGAAGAATATGTAAACAATGCTAATAAAACGTTATTTATTGCGCGCGTGCGCGCGCGAGCGAGCAAGTACACGCCGCGGCGCCAAGCTTATTTTATCATTGTTTTTTACGCAATTTATTTATCCCCCATTTATTTCGTGATTTTTTGCATGTTAAAGCGCGATGTAGCCTTGGCTTTGTCACTTTTCGGACCCGACATTATCCGGTCGCGTCTATCGCGACCGGATCAAATCTGTGACTCGAGTGCGAATATTTGTTGTATAAAAATAACGCGGAACGAGTCAGCTCGTCCCGCGCACTGAGGTAGGATTAAAACATCGCGCACACGCAAACGCAAACGGGACTCGTGCAGAGTTCTCTGCATGAAATTATTACCCGTTGCCGGAAAAATGGTCTATATTTCCCGCGACCCATCGGGGCGAACGCACTCCGAAGCGATGCATATTTCCGAGACAGCGGAGCGCGAACTTGGACTAACCAGCGGCGAAATCGCGTCTAAAGCCGTCTGGGAATTTGCCGGTCGGCAGCTACCTGTGCCGTCTCTCTCTCTCCCTCTCTCCCTCTCTCTCTCTCTCTCTCTCTCTCTCTCTCTCTCTCTCTCTCTCTCTCTCTCTCTCTCTCTCTCTCTCTCTCTCCCCCTCGCTCCCTTGCGCGAGTTAATCTAAGTAACAAGACAAAGCGTCTCGGTACGCGTCACGAGGACTGTCGCTGTCGCAGGACAACGCGCTGCTGTTTTCGCAAGCGGGACTATCGGCGCCGCTCGTTCGCTCGCTCGCTCGCTCGCTGAAAACAGGAGGGACACAGGGTACGCGCGCGGAAGCGGTAGAGCGGAATCCGGAGGGTGAAGCGAGCCGGGCGAACGAGCCCGAGAAAATGCGAGAAACGCGCGAGGGGATGACGGTGTATAAAACCGACAGGGCGGGTTAACTCAGCTAGGTGAGCACAGTTTGGTTCCGAGTGGGATTCGACCTAAACTTTGTTTGTCACCACCGACGCGCCGTCCTGTTGTCCCTTTACTTTATCTCGTCACTCACGACCGCCCGTTTCGCTACCCTTCCCCCGCGCCGCGCTTTCCCAGGTTCTCTCAGTCGCGGCGGCGTCTTCGTCGACGGCACCTTAACGCCCGTTCCGTTCCAGCCTCCTCGACGGGACGCGCGGCGGTGATTCCATTATCCTGCCGAGGCGACGTTCTCTTCTCCGCGACGGTGGCACCCCCATGGAATACGAGGACTTTCGAGATAACTGACAGCGTTACTTACATACATGTGTGTGTATGTGTGTGTGTATGTATGTGTGTGTGTGTGTGTGTGTGTGTGTATGTGTGTACACGCTGCAACTTGGTTCGTTCGCGCGCTCGTGTCTCTTTCTCGCCTGACAGCAGTGTGGGATCGTTAAACGCTCATCGTTTTCGCGTGCGCGATGTACCCTCCTTGTTTCGACGTTCTGAGCGCGATAATCTCGTTCCGTCGACTCGTTCTCAGCCTCTCTCCCTCTTCTCCCTCCCCCCCCTCTCTCTCTCTCTCTCTCTATGTCTTTCATTCATTCTTCCCTCTCTTTCTTCCTCTCTCCGTCTCTCTCGACATCGACAATCCGCGAACGAGCCGACTCGCGGATTGGTTTTGCCGCTAATTAATCGCGTCGCGCAAACATCCCGGAACTTGGCTGCTCGAGGGAGGCCCCATTAAAGCTTTCGTTTTGGCGGCAGCCTTCCGCAGCGTCTCGATTCCGCCTCTGAAAGTGCGCATGGAAGTTTCCCCGGAGCCGATTCTCTCCGTGTTTGTTTGCGCCGCTGTCGTCAACCAGCCGCAATTCAATAGCTCGCCGCTATTTTCCGCCGTTGCTGTTATTTAAACATATGTGCTTTTCGCCGGACGCCGATCGATAAGCGGCCATTCACCGGCTGCTGAATGGCCACTGACTCATTCATCGTGTGGAATGAACTTGTCCGACTCTTGCAACGCAATTAGGTGTTGCGCGCTGAAGTTTTGCGGCGAGCCAAGTTTATCCTTAACGGGTGCATTGTGCGCGCGGCGAAAATTAGCCAATCCCGCGCATAAAGGCCGCTATAATGCACAACGAACGCACGAGTGGCGGTCTGAGATAGGGCTAAAATTACTCCGCAGGACAAAATTTTCCTCTCTTCTCCCCTCCTTTTTCTCTCTCTCTCTCTCTCTCTCTCTCTCTCTCTCTCTCTCTCTCTTCATCTCTATCTGTCTATCTTGACGGGACGAGGAGCGGGGGACGGCGCGAAGTAGAAAGCTTGTACACGATGTAGCTACTCTTAGCTGAGGGATCCTTCGAACGAAAGAGCCGGCAAAGCCGATATACGACGTTTCAATTTTCGCCCTCGTCCAGCTTTTTCAATCCCTACCATCCCACCAGGCGAGCTCCTACGGTTCTCAGGGCAAAAACTAATATTCCCGCCTTGGAAACTTTCTAAAGCCACTTCGTGTTCGTCGTCGTCGTCGTCGTCGTCGTCGTTGACGACGACGAAGAAGACGAAAACGACGCTTCCGCTGGTAAGTGACTGAGTATCGAGTGTACACAGCGTGGTTGGTGACACGATCGAAGAAATCGAACCCATTAAATTTGCTATCGATCCCCATCCCCGATATCTCGCCCGGCGCGAAATCTATTTCCCTAATAAGTCAAGCATGCCGCTGCTGGAGTCGAGAGAACGGGGAAAAGGAGAGGAAGGGTTTCTCGAGAGATAACGAGGCAATTTACAACTTGGAAATTTAGTGATTTAGTAGATTTAGAAATTACGAAACATCGATTCGTTGTATGAACGGTTGGAGACATCTCCAACACGATGGGCGAATTGCCCGCCATCTAATTATTTCTATCTCACAATAGCCTAATTTTCGATAAATTTGTGAACACATACACACAGAGTACGCTCCCATTCACTTTATCATCATATTAACTCTCTGCCGATGATTGTATATTTAGGAGGATATGCATTCGCAGTGCGATCTGTTTGTAATGAACGAGTCGAGCGCAAATTGGATCGTGATTACAAATACAAAACGGGCGTAACGTTAATTAGAAACGCGTCATCACTTCTAATGTTGCGAACAAACGCAGGGAAGAAGGGAATTGGGGCAAATTTGCACGCGAGGAAAAGAGCAACAGAATAGCGATACGGCAAACGCAACGCGGCAGACGGCTTCGATTTCCGCGAACAGGCTGCTATTTTAGCGGCGAGTAACATCGGTTTGCTGACAGGGTCGAGCTTGCGGTCAGGCAATTCGTTAGAGACCGCGTCTCGCGGACTCGTCCATACGCCGGCACAATGAGAACCACGACAATAGACATACGGGAATGGAGCCGGAGGACGAGGACGAGGATGAGGACGTCGGACTCCAGAAGGAACCCGGATTCCGAGAACAACGATTCGCGAGGAGAGTTCTCCGCCTGGAAATCCAACCTGGGAAACGTTTCCCCAGGCTTCGGGCCACCGAACTCGCCGCTCGGGGAACGGGGAAGAAAGAGAAAGAGAGAGGAGCGCTTTGTCGGGCAGATTTCAGTCGCGGACGAAGCGTCGTCGAAGTTCATCTCGCAATAAACGCGATATAACTTCCGGTCGCTTTTCTGTTCGCTACGACCGGGCCTGAAAATATCTCGCGGTAAATGAAACGGACAAATTCCCAGAGCCCGGGTATATCCGCCGGTTTAGCCGCTGCACCTTCCCGCCTCCCCTCCCCGTCCCCAACCCTTCCCACGGCGGGCCATTACCCCTTACGTGGGAAAGGGTGGAAGAGCGCGGGGTCATTTCCCAACGCGCGGACAAAGCCGCCGCCGCAGTTCCCTCTACGTCCGACAGTTTCGAGAAACGATTCTTACCTGCCTCTTCCCCCCCCCCTCCCCCATCCACTCCGCTCGCCCCATCGCGCGCTGGTCGTGCATTCAATCACCATCCTCCTTTCTACGCGGTGTCGTTTTAAGTTTTCCCCAAACTTCCCCCGCGTTGTACCGGCTCGTCGTCCGCACGTTCTTCCGCTCTCCCTAGGACGTGGTCCAGCCCCCTTCGCCCCTTCGCGACTCGAGTTTCTACTTCGGGGTGCGTGGCGACGACATTCGTCCGGTGCAGGCGACGATCGCGCGCGCGCGCGCGACTTTTTCACACCGGGGCACGCACTGCGGGCGCACGATAAGGGGACGCTTTAGCAGAAGAAATTAGAAATGGCGCGTCGCGCCATCGCGATAATGCGTCTCGATAAGGCGGCTCAACGCGATTGAAAGTCCGATTTATGCCGAGATTAGCGGGGGCTCGAGCGAGCGAACGGACGCTCTCGTTCGTCATTTCAGTGCGTTTGCAATAAACAAGCGGCGCGACGTCACGATAAATGAATGTGCCGTCGATTATGGCATCGCCGACTATTTGTAGACAAGCCAATAAATGCTTAATATTCGTGCGCGGTGATACTAAAATACGGCCGCGGCACCTGCCCCCTCCCAGTGTATGTGTGCATGTGTGTTATCATGCGCGATACGCGGCGTTTAGTCCAACATTGTTTGTAAATGCTGGCTGGACGCGCTTTTAGCGGCGCGTATGCGTGACGGCCGGTGTACAATTCAATTAACGCAATTCCCGCGGAAGCGGGTGGGGAAAGACGTATCAGTGTTTCGCGCTGCGGGGACACGCATTTCATATCGACAGTGTCAATAAACTCCCTATCATCCGATAAAAAAAAAAAGAGTGCTCCACGCAAGAGGTTAATCGAGATTGGTGGTGACGTTTAACGTGCGCACACACGCGAGTGTCCTAAATTCATGCCCTCGTCGCCGACGACCCGACTAGAAATTTTGATCAGGTTCACCTAACATTGATAAGAACCTAACAGGGTGAATGAAAGGTAATCCTAAGTAAGTCAGTCCTTATAATGTCCTATCGACAAATGAGTAAGAAGGAAGACTCTTATAAGGTTATAATGATTGGATCCACATTAGGACCTTAATGTACCAACCTAGTGTGCGATTCAGTTAATCAGGTCCTTGTCGGGATCTTATTCATTGTATCTAATATGATTTGCATTATCAAGTTTTAACAAAACAATTTTTCGGTGTCATTTCCAAATATCAAGATGTTTGCATTGAAAAAACACTTCAGATCACTTGAATATATTTGTAAAATGCTATAGAAGCTATCCTTTTTTTAGCAGTCAATAAATAGTTGTAAAATTAACGTGACATGTGTTGCGTCCTGCGGACTCCGCGTTTTCTAGATTCTTTTGTAACTAGAGCGAATTGATTTTATGTTGCTCGCTATAGTTCAAATGTTATATTCAACAAACATGTTCCGCGATCCTTCGAGCACGATGACGCCACATACCGATTTCTCTTTTTTTATCTCCCCCTAGACCAAAGTCCTCTAGTTGTTTGTCAGAAAGATCCGCTGAGTCACTTCCCACGACTGACCAGTCGATATCTGATTTTGTTAATCCTCAAGAACTCACAGCTTTTCCACGTCCCTTCATAAGGTATGTTACCCAATAATTCTCACTAAACCTAACGAAATGATGAAATCCCTTATCGCCATAGATACTCCATCCTTTACAATAATTATCTTAGAGATACTGCAACGCAACTCTTGACCCCCACCTCTAAAAAACATTCGAAGCACAGTCCTACGACCATATTTGGGCATAAAAATTAGATTTTCGAAACATTTCCCTAAAACCCCACTCTCTCAACCGAGCTGACGTTTTGAGAAAAGCCCAAAGGCCAAGAGACTTCTCGACCGACCCGCAGCCAGAACAGAAGCTTCTCTTCAACACCCCTTCAGGGTCTCCTAACAATCTAGCCTACTAGTGGCTTAGATAGATCAGTGTTCTCCAGTTGCTAATTATTCTGTGCAACGATCTCGTGCACATTTTGGACCATTGTGAGCAATCCAGCTGAAACCAGCTTCCTATTCTTGGCGCAGAACTTGGGTCATCCACCCTCACCGACACGCAGCAATTACACTCTTCATTTTTGACAAATAGTATAGAACCAGCAATAAGTTATTTATACTTTCTTTTGCCTGAGTGACCCCTTTCTTTTCATTTTTCTTCTTTTCTTCTCTCTCTTTTCTTTTCCTTGCCTTTTTCTTCCTTTCTTTCTTTTTCCCTTTGGCATTCCTCCTTAATTGTGAAATCCGGTGTCAGTGGCCCAATCTTTTCGATCACAGTCGGACGTAACGAACACGGAATTTTGCTCAGACCGCGATTGTATATACATATATATATATATATATACGTAAACATTATAAAATCTTACAAATTTTATTTTATTGTGAACTTCCGCTTAATCATCAATAAAACAAATTATTTGTAATTATAAGCCAATCACGTTTTCCAATTAATCACGGTCCTATCCGAGGTAAAAGGATTCAGTTCCTTGACTTGAATAAAGGACCACCGACGTACGTCCGCGCCAGATAAAGGGGTCATTCCGATCCTTGATCTGCACCGTAGACTTGCGAATACGTCGGAGCTTGTGAAAGCAAGCGTCAAGTTGCGTTCCTCCTCCAGGACGTAACACATGCAACTTTTCTCTTTAACACTACTTTGTGTCTTGTCACCTTGTGATACTTTATGATCTTATGATATTCATTTTATGTTTCTTTTCCGAAACATTTTACAAGTATGCTCGAGCGATCTAAAATATTATTTCATGCAAATACCTTTCTATTTGGAAATGAAAGAATTTTCAGCGTGTCATTTCTTATTTCTAATGTCATCATCCGATATATCCGATAGCCGTGGCGAGTAATCAGGAGCCGTAATTTGAAAAAAAACGTAATAAGGATTCCATAAGGTAACTCAATAAGGACCTGACTATGAATCCTTACTAAGATCCTGATATCCACGCTGCGTTACATGACTTACTAGGACCCGATATTACCGGTATTACCTTATTGGGACCTGATGTCCAAATAAGGTTAACCTGATCAGGACTATGGGATAAATTTCTAGTCGGGGAGATCCATCCGTTAGCGCGCGATACACGCGCAAGCACACAGCGAGCGACATTCGGCTTATTATTCGCCGGCGGAAATTTTCTGCATTATTACTCGCGCTCCCGGAAATACTTTGCTCCTTCATCCTCCGCGCGAGAGAGAGATCTGTCCCGAGGAAACCCATTTGTCTTCCGGAAATACGAGCGCTCTGAAGAAACCCGTATTTCCGAAAAAAAGCCGCTCTCGAGTCTCGAGCCAGACCGAGATTGCGACTGCGGTCGCGGTCGCGCAGCGGAGCGCAAGAACGATTAAAATGCAACGGAGACGACGCCCAGGGGCGCCGAGCGTCGTCGGGTATCGCTGATCGCGGTCGGGTCCCGCAGCGAGCGCGCGCCCCCGCCCCGCTCCACCCCTCCCCGCTCGTCGTCCCGTACGGCTTTCGCCTTGTTCTCTCTCCTCGTGCGGCGGCGGGCAGGAGGTCGGTAGGGAAAGTTTCACAAAGCGCAACAGCTCATCATGTTTTCCCTTTGCGACGGCGCCGAGTAAAAGAGCCGCTTTTCTATTAGTGAGAGTCGCTGAGCACGTGCGCGTGCCTGTAGCGCAAAAGGCTCAGGTATTTATTTAATAAAATGCGTCGAGAAAGATGGACGACGCCGGAGGGTAGGTGAGTGGGCGGCGGCTAGACCGGGCGGGTGAAGGTGGATAAAGAGAGCGCGCCAGGTCTGTGGCACAGTGGCATGGAAAGTGCGGGTGAAGGGGGGGGGCAGGGGAGGGGGGAGGACGGTTATAGCCGGACAGCAGCCGCGAAAAGCGGAACGGCCAAAGAAATTCCCCCGCGCTTTGTGAATCTTGTGCCTCGTCCTCCCTTGTCCGCCGACTACTCAACCTTGGCGTATTTGCCTTCAAATGCATGCTCCTCTACCCTTCCCCCGACTACATCTCCCCCTTACCCTCCCGCCCCGGTGACCTCACGTGGCGTGTTCGTCGATTTTTGGAGCGTTTCCTCGGGGAGGACCTTGCCGCGGTCAAAGGGTTCTATCGCGTTCGTCCAAATCTCTCTCTCTCTCTCTCTCTCTCTCTCTCTCTCTCTCTCTCTCTCTCTCTCTCTCTCTCTCTCTCTCTCTCTCTCTCTCTCTCTGCCTCTGCTAACGTCGACAGAGAGAAGGATGGGGGGTTGAGGGAGGGGGGAGGGAGAACCACCGAAATTTTCCGAATTTCTAGGGGATTATTGCGAAATATTGCGACCGCGGGGGGAATTATTTCGCGTATAAACGCGTAAAAAATAGCCTCGATACAGCGGGGAGTAATGCAGTTGCGGCGCGGCGCAGGTGAAATTCTTTCGCCGCGCCGGGACGAAGAGAGCGCGTCTCGATGTTATTAATTAAACAAATTTAATACGCGGAAATATCTGCCAGCCGTGCGCGCGCGCTGCGAGCTTGCTTATGGTCGCGGGATCTACTATATTCGGTACATTAATACAACAAATAATTACAACGGTTAACTAACATTTATAAATATGCGCCGTTTAATCAGTTTGTCTATTACTGGAATCCATTGTCCGCCGGCGCTCTGTAATTAACACACTCGCGCGAGCGGGCATGTAATTTCGCATTCGCTTTACGCAATAAAATATAATCCAATTTAATGAAAACGAAGGCGCGGGCTATGCGTAATAATTTTGTCATCGTGTCGCCGGTATTCTCTAGCATAATTCAGCAGATCAGCGCGTCATCACGGATTCAGCGCGAATTTCGTTATCGCCGGGACAAAGCTATGGTATTTAAAATTGATTAAGCCGCTACGGCGAAATGTAAAAAATGATAAAAAAAGAACTTATTTATCCGCTATCTCGAATTCACAACGCTCCGTCGTGTTGGATGACAATTCGAACATTACGAAAAGCAAACGCGGGAATGAAGGAGCGGTGTCGGCGGGGAAAATAGCCGCGCGGGTTCGCCGAAGAATTTCATTATCTCACCAGCGGGAGGGAGGGATGGGGAGGGCTGGCGCGTCTCTGTATCGATCTCGCTCATTGTTGCGAAGTGCCAATTCTAAAATCGCCGTTAACGAGCACTTTGTAAGATTACCGGATCGGCGGCGCGTGGTAATAACGAACTTCCATCTAATACAGACTCCTCGTTTAATTCGGTTCATCCAGTCGTCGCTCCGAAGTGGCGAACCGCTTCCGCAGGAATTTCCAGTGGCAACTCGCCAGCCGTGCGCTACACAATGCTAAGGGTCGCAAATAGGCTCCCTAATACACGCGTCGAGTGTCCGCCCACAATTTCCACGTACTTAGATTTCGCCGTTGGACATTGTTGAAGTTGAAAACCTCCGTCGTGCTTGACGGCCGAGAAATACGAGATGAAAAGAAACACCCCCCGCGGTGTCTCGACTTCAAAAGAGAACAAACAGAAACGCGCGCGCGCGCGCGCGCGATGTCCCTCTCGCCGCGTCATCGACCGCGGCGACGAAGAATTACTCTCGACGCGTATCGGTATATCAGTGTTAGTCGTGGAATAAATTTGACGTTAATATTATTAACTTATTCATCTCGGATCAATCCGCTCCATCGAGAGAGACACGCGCACCACCACCTACTCATCCCTTTCTTCCCGTTTTCTTATCTCCGCTCGCGCGACATATAATATATTCCGAACATTGCCGTCTTACTTTATTATTCAGCCCACTTGACTGGTCCTCGCCTCCGTGATGAGAATTCCACGGATAATATTTTTGCGCGCGAGTCGTCGAGTCGAGTTGAATTAATTCGTGTCTGTTGGCGGACAGTGATTCCGCGCGGCTGAATAATTGGAGGCCGGAGACAAAACAAAGACGCGGAAGAACGCTCTTTGGCGGTGTCTGGTACGCCATTAACCTTCTGAAGAGTTAACAAATTTGTACACGCCATCTAATTACCAGGCCGCCGCTCGACGGGAAATAAAATCCTCCCTCTGTAATTGGAAGGAAGATGGCAGGATGCGAGAGAGCGGGCAAAATTTCACGTCCGAATCAGAAGAGATGCCTGCGTAAAGACTTTTTTTTGTTTCGCGTGCGCACGCTCGCTCGCTCGTTACCTCACTTTTACCCGTGCAAAAATCCTCCGTTCTTTTTCGGACCCTCTCTGTGCGTACACGAGATGTCTCAGGCGTATCTTCGCTCAGCCGTTAATCGCAACAAAATCGCCGCTTTTCAAAATAAACAACGAATCATTCGTTGGAGGAAATTCAATTTCTCTGTCCTTTCTCTCCCTGGCGAGGAATATGGTAAATCTCTCGCAAAAATTGTCTCAATGCACCATTAGCTTGCGATAGAATTCACCTTACGAAATTCTCACGCAGGATCGCAGTCAAGATTGGTTATAAGATTCGTTAAACGTTTACTTCTCACTCACCCGCTCGAAATGCGTTGCGTCTACCTGCGCTGAGAATCCGCCAGACGGCAAAGCGGCTCACGCCGTTGAGTTGCAGTTTATTTAGCCGGGGCAAGTTCGACGAACGCGCGTCAGGGTGGAGCGCGCTCGCTCGCTCGCTCGCTCTTCGTGACGAGAAGCGTCGTGGAAAAGGGCGGGAGGCGAAAAAAAGGGGGAGAAGCGGTTGCGGAGAGCATGAAGACAGGGTGCTGTGTATAGGTCATGCACCGCACCTGCGGTTTGAGGCTGACGTATCAGCATACCGCCGCGAACTTTATCTCCTCTCCCTCGACTCGGCTGTGCTTCGCGGCATGCGGAGGCGCCATCAGCATCGGCGCCATCAGCCAGCAGCAGCAACAACAGCAACAGCGGCAGCAACACCGACGTCGTTCGCTATAGCGTATCACGGATCGCGCGTCTTCCTTCCTAACCGGGTTTGGGCGACGAGATGGGGGATGGTGGTGTTGGGACCGTGAAGAAGAAGAAGAAGAAGAAGAAGAAGAAGAAGAATAAGAAGAAGAAGAAGAAGAAGAAGAAGAAGAAGAAGAAGAAGAAGAAGAAGAAGAAGAAGAGGAAGAAGGAGAAGGAGAAGAAGCACAGGAGGAGGAGGAAGGATGAAAGGAAGCGGTGCGAGGGAGAAAAAGAGCGAGTGAGACCCCGCGGGAATAGGGAATGCGAAATGTACCGACGTATACCCGTCCTCGTTCTCCGGAGATTCTAAAAGTTTCACTGCGAGATGCCGGTCCGGTATCCATCTTGCCGGCAGCCGCCGCCGCCGCTCGCTACTCCCGGAATACGTCGGCTACATTCCCGCCTCGATATTAAAGACTGCGTGTATCACGGTGATTCGACCGACGAGCTTTGACAACTCTGAGCGTCCCGCTCGTAGATATGTATTAATTAAAAGGCATAAACGGGAAAAGTCGAAAGATGGAAATTTCGAGATGTAAAATTTGTTTACACTCGACCCCTGTCGGCATCGTTGCGGCAATATCGAGCGCAATTTCACACACGCAGGCGAGACTGCATGCGGCGAGAAAAATTCTTGGCTGCACTGGCAGCCGCGTTTGCGTCGCGACGCACGATTCTTCCTCGCGAAGCCGTGAATGCGATCGCATCAAAGTGTCATCACCGTCGCCATCGAACGCGCAACGCCCGCGAAACAAGGTGCGCTGTAATCCGAGAAACCGACGACACGTACGCCTCGGCAGCGAGGCTGCTGAAGAGAAGAGATCCTTTCTCTCAATCATCCGCGCCCCGACGTGCCCTTCCGAGTATTACACTCGCTCGCGTCTTTTCTTTATCCTCTCGTCTCATTCATTACTATTTTGTTTCCGGCGCGATCGCGTTTTTCCCTCGGGCATGTTTTTCGCTTAACTTCCTCCAGGCGGGATGAAGTCCTAAATGCCATTTGTCTCGAGTTTACGGCCGCCCCGGTAATTCCAGCGGCATCAACACCGTTGCTCGATGACGCTCATTTGAACCCGCACGGCGTCGCGGCGCCGAGGCTTAAGTCAACCCTCGACGGCAGATGGTTGTGTTCTTCAAAAAGACGCCCACTTGTGCCGCAACGAGTAAGCGTGGCACGGTTAGACGGGTACAAATGATTCCTTTTCGAAGAAACTTTGCCCTACTTTGCTAAACTTCGCCGCCGACCGTGTCTCGTAAAACGGCGAAAGTATCCCGTTGATGAATTTTGAACATCACGTAGCTCCCGACCCTTCGAAATAGAAACGATTCAAAAGGCGACGAAATGGATGAAAACAACGCGCTCTCGAGTAGAATGGGAGAATTTTAAATGTTTTTCGTGTGTGCAAAGTTGGCGGAAAATCACAAATTATTGACAGTTCTGTATTCCTTTTTAATATAGTTCTAGAGTTCTTGATAAGTTAAACAAATTAAAGTTCCGCTCATTAACGCAAAAGAATGGCTCCTCCGGGCAAACTGATTTGCCAAGTTCAGCAGGCTGCGTATCACTTTGTCCTACATGACTCTCGCGCACATACATTGTCAAATTTCGCCAAATATATGGTTCCACGGTAGCTTTGCTCTATAAAAGCGAAAAGGGATGATTATAATTCAGTAAAGATTAGCAATAATACAGTAATAAGCGTATCGTCTTGAGACACGTTGTCAAAATCTCAGAGTTCTGACCTTTCCAAAAGAGTCCATCTAAAATATATCTCGTATAGTTCTCAAGATACTAAAGCATTTTCTAAAGAGTTCTGGGCACTCACAACGTTGTACGACTTTTAAATAAATAAATTACAGCTCGAGAACTAGAAGATTTCGTGTATCGTCTCGCCTTATTCTCTGAAAGTACAACTTTATTTAAAAATCATACAACGTTTCGAATGCCCAGGACTCTTTAAAAAATGCTGTAGTATGTTGAAAAATATAGAAAAAGTATTTTAAATGGAAGAGAAAACTACAAGATTTCGACTAGCGGCTCACCTTATTCTCTCAAAATACGACGCGCTCGGACAGTATTAATTTATTTAAAAATCGTACAACGTTGCTAGCGCTTAAGACTTTAGAAAATGTTTTTTTATGCTCATAACTATTTGAGAACTATTTTGGAAAGGCCAGAACTCTGAGATTTTGAATAGTGTGTCAAGTCGATACGCTTATTATTGTATTATTGTTAATCTTTACTTAATTATAATCATTCCTTTTTGCTTTTATAGAGCAGAACTCTTTACAGAACTATTGTAGAACTATATATTTTGCGAAATCTGGAAATGTATGTGCGCGGAAATCATGTAGGACAAAGTGATACGCAGCGTGAACTTGGCAAATCAGTTTGTCCAGAGGCATTCTTTTGCGTTAATCAAAAACTCTAGAACTATATTAAAAAGGAACATAGAACTCATAATAATTTGAGATTTTCTGCAAAATGATATGCCAACTTCACACACACACACACACACACATGTTTTTCGCTCGGTTTTTTAATCCTTTGGTGTTTATTCTCTTTTGAAGTAAAAATACGAAATGAGAGGTGCTACATATAAATAAGTACAAACGCGCTGCATATTCAGAATTTTTTTTTATTCATTTCGGCCGCCGTGTTCATATCGTTTAATTTTTATCCTTTGTACGACTATCCGAGAAGAGAAAACGCGAGTAGAATAATCTTCGGTGAGCAATACGTGCGGTCGATGTTTTTCAAATTTCTGCGAAAATGAATGAATCACTTGACAGGGATCCCTAAATTCAGAAGCAAAATGCATTTTCTATCGCGGTAAAGCAACATGGAGCTTATGTCGCGCGATGTCACTTACTTGGAGCGGCGTCGAGGCTACTTTATAAACATAATGAGCAGTATCGACATGAAACGCGTCCTAGCCGCGGTGGTAACAAAGTTTCGTATTGTCAGTATTTCAGAACCGCGCGAGAGAGCGGAAGGGAGAGAGGGAGAGAGAGAGAGAGAGAGAGAGAGAGAGAGAGAGAGAGAGAGAGAGAGAGAGAGAGAGACAGAGGGGACGAGAGAGTCAGAGAAAGCTCGCCCATGACAGCAGCTCGTCTGCCGAACAATATCGTTACACGGTGTCATGAACCACAGCGAAACGTTCATAAGTTCACACGCCGTCGCATCACGCGTCGCTCCGTACTCGAAAGCTGAACGTCAAATAAACACCAATTACCATTCGCGCTCGCAAAACTATTCCACGTGCAAACGACGTGTGCGCGATTCAATTTCGATCCTGAGTATTTATCTCTGACCATTGTTCGCGTTCGGGAGGGGGGGGGGAGGAAAAATGCCGCGCTAGCAATAACGCGCGCGCGGAAAGAATGGCGGCGCGTACGCCGGTCGAGAGAGAGAAACAGAGAGAGAGAGAGAGAGAGAGAGTGAAAGAGAGAGAGAGAGAGAGAGAGAGAGAGAGAGAGAGGGAGAGCGCGCGAGTGGTTTTTTAATCCGTAATAAAATAATCCGCGTGAAATATTCGCGGATATTAAATGCCGCGGATGTTTAAGTATCCTGTCGCGTCAATATTTGGACACGAGCCCTATCATGAATTTATAGGCGTTAAATGTTAAACGGCACACGCGCGCTCGCGCTCGCGCTCGTATCCCACTTATATCCCAGCGTGAAATTCAGCTCGCGGAAAAATTAATCACCTTCGGCGGGCTTCGCGGTCCGGGGGGTGTTAACCGCTCTTGACCAGGCTGCCGCAGCAGCGCTGACGAGCAGCCGCGATCGAATCGCCGGGCAATCTGCGCGGAGAGCGACGGAAGTCAACAGCAATCTCTAGCGAGAAGGATCCCTCCCGGGCGCGTTAATACACAGTGACCGGCGCGCGTAGGTCGATATACAAACGGAGCGCGCAAGAGCGCGAGAGCGACGGCCCGTGCAGGGTTATCTTTCGGATGCAAACTCAGCCCTGCTGCCGACATTCCCATGGAAATCGCGCGCGTTATGCGGCTCATGTACACGTGTACGTCGCGTGAGCGATGTGTGCATACACGATGGCCACTCCACGAACAAGGTACCCAATGTCCCGGGATGATAATGCGCGCCCACGGGAGCCTTTTCGTCCCTTCCTGGCCTTCGTCCTTTCGCATCGCACTTACGCACGTGTCCCATTGTCGCGTCGTGCGAAAGCAGCGGCGAATGCCAAGCCGAAGGCGCGCGCGAGATTGGCCCCGCGATTGTTGCTTCGCGTTAAGCGACACGTACACTCGTGCACGAGTTGGCACGAGAGAGAGAGAGAGAGGGAGAGAGAGAGGGGGGGACAGGGCGCTCTCGGAGAAAAAGGGGGGGGAGGGGACGGAGAGTACCTCGAGAGGCACTCGGGGAGATCTGTTATCTAACGCGGCAATTCGTCGCGTAATCTAGGATCTTGCTTACACAATCGGGACAGACGCGCCGGGGCTGTTGCCGTGCATTTCTCGCGGCAATTCGTCCACTCGGACGATGCTCGAGCGCCGCTTTAAGGCGCAATTGCGTCCCGTACGTCTCTGTCGGGCCCGTGTATGAAAGAGCGTAAAGGGCACGTAATGAAACCCCCCCGGCTATTCGTCCCGCGGGCCGAAATGGGCTTTAAGCTGCGCGACATTGTATCTAAACGCGTGGGGAGCGTGGCACGGGTATTGTTTAAAACACTAACCCGCCTTGGCGATTCACAGCGTGCGAGAGCCGGTGACACGTGATTTTTGCCGTTATTAATTCCGCGGCGCGCGTCCGCATTTGCGATTTATCAGTGTTTGCATAATGCACGAGAGAGGCGTACGATTCATTAAACAACATTCCGCATTTAACATGCATTCAATGTGTGACGCACTACGACAAACTATTACTTTTTGATATATCGGGGAAACATTTGATTTAATAATTCAACGCGTCCCGCTTAATAACCCGCTTTATAAAAGACTAATGTCGCGGCCCGAAAGCACGTGGATCAACGTAGCCGAGATATTAGCGCGGCTCCCGAACCGGAAACGGCCTTACCACGCTCCCACCGTCGCGTCGCACGAGTCATCCTGCGGCAGGCAATCGAAAGTCGAGCGACTCGACAAATCACGGAACGTCGAGGACGAGTGTTAACATCCAATTCCCAGGACGTTCTCCTCTCGTCCTATCCGCCTTCCCTAGTACGCGTCGTATTCGGGAATCGTGGCATACGGCGAACACGCGTTTGAGAAGTACGGCTCGAGATGGGAGCCGATGCGAATATCTATTCCGGGGGATATAAACGATCGTGTCTCGATGGGGACGAGGAATAAATCTAACGGAACCTGTTCTTCCCGGCAATGATCCCGTGCATCTTGCACCCCCTCGTGGCCGCACACCGCGTCGCGCCGCGCCGCGCCGCGCCGCGGTGTCTCGCGCGATCCCTATCCCATTTATTTTACTTCCACTTTCTACAGTATATTTTCGTCAACAGCGCCGGAGCGCGCTCTATCGATCGAGCAACTTATACACTTGCAAAATCCAACGGATACATCCGAGGGCTTTTACGAAACAGAATCTTTGCGTGCGCGCGCGCGCGCGCGAGAGCGCGGGCGACGGGAAAATCTCCGAATGTCCTGAGCGATTTCGCCGGAGCGTAACTCCGCCGAAGCGCCGAAGAATTTTTCGCCGGAGCTTGTAGATATTTCGCACGCTCGCGCTCGGTGCTATCGGCACACTCCGAGATAGAATCTATTTACAACTTTGCCAACGGCCACTCTGTCTTGCCTCTCACAACGTTGCGATATCGCGCTCTCGAGAAGCATTCGCGGGAGCTAGAAAGCTTATCGTGTAAAGCCGTGCAAGTCGAGAGGAGAGGCGCATATGTAACATTACAATAGCTAATTACATGTAAAAAACGAATATATCATGAGAATTCTAACGAGAGATGTATATTGTTAAATATTATTACATTGTCTCGCGCGACTCGAAAGAGCTTTAACTTGAGAGATGGAGAGAGAGAGAGAGAGAGAGAGAGAGAGAGAGAGAGAGAGAGAGAGAGAGAGAGAGAGAGAGAGAGAGAGAGAGAGACGCAAGCGAGAATGATACTTTGCTTAGCGTCATATTGTTTAATTCATGAGACAATGATCTGAGGCGCCGGTTAGGTAAATTGGAGAGACAAAAGTACATTTAATTAATTTCACGATACCGCCGGTGCGTCTCCATATCTCGCTCGATCTGAGAAAGACAACCCCGAGAACTCTCGTAACAAGCGGGGGTTCAGGGTCGACGGATGCCGGGAGGCTAACCGATTTCCAATTTTCCAATATTCACGACGTCGCCCGGTGTGTTTCCTGATTGAGGTTTTCCTGCCTCGCGAGCCCCTTTATTTCCAGAACGCGGCGCCGCGCTCGAGAGCAGAAAGGCGAGAGGGTGAGGAGACGAAGAACACCGCAATAGAAGTAGACGGGGAGCCGAGAGAGAGAGAGAGAGAGAGGGGGGGGGAGAGGAGGGGCGAAACAAATAGAGAACGTCTCTTTGTACGATTCGCGATCGCTGCGCGTGTAAAAAAGAGCGAGTTGATCAAACCAGGGGATCTCGTAGCGTTCGTGCGAGCGCGAGAGAGAGAGAGAGAGAGAGAGAGAGAGAAAGAGCAAGAGAAAGGGGGACGACGAGGGTGGAGGAGAAGAGAGTAACGTGGCTTGTGCATCGGCACGGAAGACGAGTGTGCGCCGTCTCCGAGAGCGATGCTGACGGGTTTCTGCAGACACCTGGTGCAGCAGGCTTCTGTTCCTGCGGTAGGCAGAGCGGTCTCCAGGAGGTCGCCGGTGCGCGTTTCACAGGTGATGCGCGAGATTCCTCCCGTGGCGCCATTGTGACCTCTTCGTACGCGAAAGCGTATAGATATCACCGGTGAATCGCGCGATGCCAGATAAACGATGTTACGGGAGATGCCGGCGGGTTACGCACGGAGGAGGAACGTTTTAATTGGGATAGAATTTCGACCGGTATTTTTGTACACGCGATATTTATGCGAATTCTTCCTCCATGCGCGTACTCGGATTCGGCGCGCTTCGGAGAAATTCGCCGTAAGTGCGGAAATGCCGTGATCCCGCGATATGCCGCGTGAGGAAATTCCGGAGCGCAAATGCCGCGGCGTCAAATCTTGATCCCCGCGGTGAAAAACCTTGCGGTTTACGTTTGCCGAGCTGGCATTTTCCTTGCCAGCCGGCCGGCCGGCATTCGCGCGCGCCTCTCCGGCGCTGATGATTCGGATTTGCATCGAGCGGCTCTCATCAGATAAGATCAGATATCCCGAATCGAGCGGGCGTATTCGCCGCTAAATACGCACGACCGAGATACACATTTCGTCTGGAAGAGCGTCTACGGTCGTTTTGCCGGAGCTACGTGGAGAACAAGAAAGACTAGGAGATAAATATCGAGAGCGAGAGAGAGAGAGAGAGAGAGAGAGAGAGAGAGGGAGAGAGACGGAGGGAAGGCGAAGTCCAGGATCAACGTTTCAAAGGTGCCAGGATAAATAATCGCATTGTCATTCTACAGTGGACGAAAGCTCCCCGCGTTTCTCGCTTTGCACGCCACCGCCGTCGCGAGTAAGCGCGGAATAGAAGGAAGATATGCATACAAGCGGACATGCCGCGAGAGATGAAAGGTCTGGTTTATTCAGATATATATATATATATATGAA
Organism: Harpegnathos saltator; assembly: GCF_003227715.2. Taxonomy (NCBI): domain Eukaryota; kingdom Metazoa; phylum Arthropoda; class Insecta; order Hymenoptera; family Formicidae; genus Harpegnathos; species Harpegnathos saltator. Next base: position 1,558,182 of record NW_020229890.1, read on the forward strand.
CATGTGCACACACATACACATGTATGCGCCGTGTATGTGTGTATGTATAAAAAAGATGTACGCATACACGCGGACGCATTGTAACGTACAACGCGTAGCTGCGCGCGAAGAAATATTGCATATTTATACGGCCGTGAAGCACCTCGACATGCGGACAGATACTGAAACGACGATTGCATAACGCGGGTTATCAAACGGCCCACGCCGATACCGTCGAGGGAAATGACATTTGTGTGGCGACAAATTCCTCCCGTCCTTCTTCCCGCTCGCGCGCGCGCGCGCGCGCGCGAGCGCGCAACTCTATTTTCTTTACGACCGAGCGTTTCCCGCGGATTTATTAGCCAAATGCCGACACGGAGCGCATGCGAATGCTTTATCGCGGAATTTATGGCACGTGATCGCGACACGAGACGAAGTTTAGAAAATTGTCGCGTATATATATATACGCGGCGGCCGATACTCGTCGTCAACCGAACAAGCTCCACGAATTTCTCCGCCGTCGGGCGGAACGATCCAAGCTGCACGATGGTGAATCAAACACGTTCCTCCGGAGGACCAACGTGTCGCGCACAGCAGGTGTAATCGAATCCGCAGGGGATTTTAGTTTTTCGTCACGCGCTGCGCTTTTTGTTTCGTCGTTTCCGAGCTGCTTCGGTACGCGAGCGCCGCGTCGCGTCGTCATCCCGAGCCGGAATAACGATAGCGAAGGAGAGAGTTGCTCCTAGCGACCGCCTCGGTGTCTTCGACAACGCGGCGGCGGCGACGGCGGCAGCGGCGACGCGAACCAGTTGACAGTGGTATCGATTTCCAGGCCGGCACTATATTTTCTTGGCGTATCATATCGGTCCTCAGGGTGCAACGAATTTATTTCTATTCCTCCCCCCGGCTGCGCCCGCCGCCTCCGATCAGCCTCGCCACCCCCGCCCCCGCCCCCGAGCAGCGCACATATTTATGCCTACGCGTATATATATGTACGTTCTTACCTTCCGCCTTCGTGACTTTTTCATTTTCGCACAAAGCACCTATCCGAGTCCATTTGCGAGCGGAGACGCCCGCCCCCGCCCCGCCGTCGCCTCGTACCCCGGTTCTTCTCCCCTTACCCTCGCCAATTCCTTTCTCACCCGCGCCCCATTTTCCCCCGTTCTCTCTCGGGTGCATCCCCGGGTGCCGTGCGACCGCGAGCTGAGCGAGGGAGGAAATCTTGCAATCCACCATCGACCCTTCTTTCACGATTTATTCCGGCGACAACGGATATCGTCGGCAGGAGAGAAACAATCGATCCCCCTATCCCCTCCCCTCCCCCCCTCCTCCCACTCCCCGACGCACGAACGCACTGATGAATGCATAGGGTTGCTCAGTCTGCGATAGAGAGAGGAGAACTCGTAGGGCCGCGAGGGGAAGGTCAAAGGACGCGCGCGCGCGCGTTAAGGAAACAGGTGGATGCCGCAAAAGCGCGAGTTCATGATTACTCGGTGTGATTTGCATGTGAAATGTAATCGGGTCGTATGTATGCCGGCGCGTACCTGTGATTCTTCCGGTGTTTCATCTATACGCGAAATATAAGATTCCGCGACGGCGAGGGGGGGAGGGGGGGCAGAGAAACGCGCCGGTTTCTCGAATGATGAATATTTAACCCCGCGGCTAGGGGAAATTGGAGATTCGTGCCGAGCGACGATGTAACTCATCATTCCAACCTGCTGAGGGATCCGTTCCGTTGTCTTGGATCGAGCACGTCTCAATTGACAATCTCCGAGTATCGCGATAGAATCAATAAGTGCGAGAGAGATTGCGCCGTATCGACTTTTCTCTCTCTCTCTCTCTCTCTCTCTCTCTCTCTCTCTCTCTCTCTCTCCTCTCTCTCTCTCTCTCTCTCTCTCTCTCTCTCTATCGTGTGTGCCGGGGGAGCGAAAGAGGGTCGAAGGTGTTTTCGGCGGTTTCCAGACGGTGAACGGGGGAGGAACTGAGGTGGAAGTCCCGCGAGGAGCTCTCTAATGATTACGCTCGGCTCACACCGGCTACCGCGCAAATCTGATCCGTCATAATGATTCTACATTGAGAGCATTGAGAGCGCGAAAGCACCCGCGCGTACGTCGGAGCCGTTCTTGCGGCAAGAGAAAATGTTGGCCGGGAATACTCTTGAAAAATGAGGAATACACGCGCATTGTTCTTTGCCCTCCGCGCATTGAATCCGCCGCGAACAATTCTAACAACGCCGCGGTATCCTTTCGAAGTCTCATCCATACATTTTGCTGAAATGTCCCGCGCGAACGGCGCGGCGCGGCGCGGCGCGCCGGGCCGGTCCCGAGGAGGAAAATTAACCGAGATTCACTGGCCGCGTTATAAATTTGCGCAAAGTTTGCGAAAACCGACGATGCTGCTCAGGTACGTCGCGTCGGTCGCACGGTACCACCCGCGCAGAAATTGCAAATGGCATTACATCTCGTAATAGCAACTAGTTAACGCCAGTGATATACGATTCTCCGTAGACTCTGCCGCCGCGAATTCGAGCTCTAATAGGGAAATTCGCCTTCTAATATCCGCGCTTATTCCGATACACTGATAGAAAAATATAGTTTTGAATTAACTATAATCTCACTATATTTTATAGTTAATTTTGGCGTCAACCATATTTTTATAGTTGGTGGAAACCTGCAAAATATAGTAGAATAAACACAAGTATACAGTCAATAATTGTTTAGTTACTTTTATCACATACATATATTGGTGATTTCTCATTCACAAATATAGTGAGATTTAATATTCATATAGTTACATCTGTCATCATTTAGCAAATATTCTGGTAATATTGACTATATGAAAGAGAGTTACTTTTACCTACCATTTTATATTTGCATCCATACAATAGTTTTAGTTTAACTTACTATAATTTTTAGTAAAAGTATTGTATGGTAGGTTATACTATGCCTATATCGTAATTATTACCGATATCATGGATATTAATACTTACTATAAATATGATACTTCGGACTATAATTTAGTTACTATATCATTATAGTTCCAAATATCATATACTTTTCTCTCAATATAGCGGGGCCTCGCCGGCACAACGCGCCGCCGACGGACTTGTCGTGTCGCGATGGGGAAAAAAGAGAAGCGCCGATGGAAAGGAAGATCGTTACGGCGCGGAATCGCGCGCGCTTCTCGGTCGCACGCAATAAAACCTCGTCGGCGCCGCGCGCGGCTTGTTGTCGGCGTAACGATTATTCCCGCGATTCTCCTCGACATATTCGCCTATCGCCTATCGCCGCGTACCTTCCACGCGACAGTATGGTCGGCGATATATAAATTTCGCGTGATTCCGCGGTCAACAACGAACCGTCAATCCGCGCGCGCGGCGATCGCACGTTCGCGCTAACTCTCTCTCGGCCCGGACGTGCTGCGAGCCTCGGCCGGATAATAATATCGCGACGGTGATGCTGATCGTCCGAATAACGGTAACGCGATCGATTAAGGGCTTAATGTAATTGCTCTTTACTCCGCGTTCTCGCCGTTCGAACAATAGCTCGATTGAAATGATTAATATCAACGCGGAGAGCCTAGCCTAGCCAGCGCCGACAAATCGATCGCGATCTATTAGCCGTCGACCGCCGACCGCCGCGCGGCAATCAGAAAGCCAAGCGCGCGCTCGCGCATCAATAGAGAGTGAAACGTGGAAAAATTTCGGGAATAATGGCCCGGCGACGCGCACTCGCCGGGCGGACGAGAGCGGTTCGTGTCGTTCAATGAGCGATGTTTAGTTCGGATACACATATCGCGTTTCGGACACGGCGATGGCTCCGCTAATAATTTACTGATTCTGGTGTATCGTGGGGCAGTGATATTTGCTTTTCTAGATAAAATTATACAGATGACCAGCTCTAGATAAAGTTTTAGCACCAATATATATCTCACCGATGTGAACCTGGCGAGCAAAACTTGATGAAAAAAAAAAAAAAAGTTCGCAATACGGTTCGATTGTACTTGGTTTGTACCTGTTTGTACCACTTGTTGTTTCGTTTGTACCTCGAAGGATAGAAAGATAAGGGGAGGAGAAAAAATAGCCAGCAAGCAAGCATAAGGTATCTCTTTCGGATGGCGTTGGCTGTTTTCCCCCTTCCCCTATCTTTTTATTCTTTGAGGTACAAACGAAACAAAAAGTGGTACAAACAGGTACAAACCAAGTACAATCGAACTGTATTGAGAATTCTTTCTTTTATTAAGTTGTTTGTCAGGTTCACATCGGTCTCTCTCTCTCTCTCTCTCTCTCTCTCTTTTTGTGTAAATAATATGGATGTATAGTATCTTCATGTGCATTATTTAAATTAAAACCGTGTTATTTCCATGAAATTATCTAAGATGTCGCTCACAGATAATTTATAGCCCACTTTGTCGCAAATACGTAAAATATTCAAGCCTTATTATGTTATATGTTTGGACGATGTCTACGTCCACGATACCTACTAAACGAATTAAAAGACGTGGTTCAAGACGACCAGAAATGTCAGAAGAGAAAGCCACAGCCAATTACGCCGTAATGAAACTCTCGGATTTCCGCAGCGTACGGAGATTGCCCTGATCGTGGCTGACGAGGAGAAGCTTACGCGACGGTTTAAAAATACCGACCGCTCCATTACTCGACGATTGGAAGCGGCATTCGTCGAGATTGACGGCTCGGCGCAAACAATTCGATAATTAGCAGACTCGCGCGAGTGGCAAAGTTTCCCGTCGACTTGGGCGAACTTCCGTCGCGCCGGCGAAGCGACTCGCCAAGGCTCTATCACCAAGGCGGCCCTGGTCTTCTCGCCGTCTCCTCGGCTTGTTTTCCGAATGCAAATATCCGGAATAATCCATATTTTACGCGGATACGATAACGGCGGGCCAGACCGGCGTCTTTTCACGCGACGCCGCGCGCGTGCGGCGGCGGCGGCGAGTTATCCGTGGAGTTGCCGAGTTTCCCCGAGACCGAGTGGAAAAATCGACGGAGCCGCGGCGCGGTGACTGGCTCGGCGGAACGTAAGAACTCGCTGTTTGCGAAGTACGCTATTTCCCGGGGCGTGAAATCGCGCCACCAGGGAAATTGGATACGCCAGCTCTCGCGCAGGCTCGCGCTCACTCCGGCTCGAGCCGGCCAGTCGGCGGCCGCGGCGTATCGTTCGCGGCGCGCGACAACCGCGTAATGATCCGGCAATGCTGAGGAATGAAGTCGCAAGGATTATCGGGGATTATCCGCGAGAGCAGCGAACGCGCGAGGTGCCTCGTCGAATTCCCCCCCGTCGGACCCGTCCGCCGCCCGGCGAAACTTTCGGCGGACGAGAGCGGTTCGCGACGATCGCTGCTTCGGCAATTTATTCCGCGGCGTAACTCCGTTACCTCGTAATTGAGAAACTGCGCGAGGAGAGTGCGTGGCGGCCGGGCTCGGCTGTGAAGCGCGCTGATTAAATACGAGTACAAACGTCGCCGTGCGCGTACGAGGCAAAAATGGAGCGCGCCGATTATCTCGTACTCGTCGCTTTCGCTGCTTATCAGAGCTGAACTCTGCGGTCGCTCCACGGCTCGGGACTGTGAGCACACAGTCTGACCTGACCTGAGCTTACGTGCTTTGTTCATCCCCTCGCGGCCTTAGTTCCAACGCACACGACGGCGAGACGGCGTATTACACCGGCGTACTCGTACACGTGAAAGTCGTCGAGTTTAACTTGGAAGCAAGCCACCGAGGCAGTATCGAGGAGTAAACCCGGGCAAACGCCCTCCGCGTTTATTGTTGGCCGCGTCTTGCACAGTAGGCTCCGTAGACACAGTTCTTAATAAACTTATCAGCAAAGTAAATTCCTACCGCGCTCGCTACCGGAAGTACCGCGCCCGGTCGAACTCGGTGCTTTTTCTTTTTCCTTTTTTTTTTTTTTCAGACACACCGAGAAAACTTTCCAAATTGCTGGCGTTCGATTTTCAAGGACCGCGGACACATCTTCAGGGGTCAGGTTCGCCGTTCGTTTCGCAACCTGTGTGGTGAAAAATGTCGCCCTCGTGACAAATCGCGAGATCCGCGCGCGAATATTTCACGCGCGAGCGCGGCGGAATCGCGTCGCGCTTGATCTCAGCGAAATCAAATTTAACATTTGCATTCATTCCGCGGAATCTGTTTCATCTCGCGTACTCCGGGCGCGTGCTCCGCTGCGTCATTATTAAAACTGAATTTCCAATTGATTCCGTTAAAGCCTCGGTGAAACAAAGTCCGGCGAATCGCGCTCGAGTCACGCGGACAATCGCGCGCTATCTGCGAGCAGAGCGGGCGAAATTGCGAAGTCTCGTGCGAGCCGAAGTGAAAGTCTTCGTGTTTGCGTTGGCCGCGAGCCAGAAGGCGGCGGACGACGCAGCCGGGAGTTAATCCCGTTAAATGTGTCCCGCGTTACTCGCATTGTCGACGGCGACGGTGACGGCGATAAAACGCGCGCGGCGGCTTCGCTAATTTTAGTTTCTCGTTAAATCATAAATTTATGACAGGCGATACACAGATCGACGCGTCAGGCAGCGCCCGGCCGCGTCAAAAGATACGCGCCCTCCTTCTCCCTCCCCGCCCCTCTCTCTCTCTCTCTCTCTCTCTCTCTCTCTCTCTCTCTCTCCCCCTCTTCCGCTCAAGTGAATAAAATGCAATTTACGCGTTATGAACCGTGTATCGACTCGGCGGAGTTTAATAAAGCAGCTCGCTCGTGATCGTCTCGCGCGTTTTTCGTTTCAAATTGCGATGCGATCGGTTTATCCGATAGAATTTACCAGTGTAGTGACTACGGACGAGCGAGTAACGATTTACAAGTTTACGTTTATCCCCAAAAGTTTTCTAGAATCGAAAAATACTTTAATTAAAACACTTCCAGTGGGAGAGTATTTCCAGTGGAAGCCGATCGAGAGTGCCGAGTCAAAATAAATGAAACACTATCGTCCCGCGCGCGCAACATTGCAAAATAAATATGAACTCGCGAACAGTGGAGCAGCGACGCGCGGCGGCCGAGCGCGACGGACGTAAAAATGTTCAAGCGCTTGGATTGCATTATACCGACTATATGGCAAATGGTGCGTGAAAAATATGCGTTACGTATGTAACAACGACGCGTCATTTCTCTGCCATCGCGCGCTCGCGTGCGCGCGCACGCGTTCGCGTTCGCGAGCGAGCGATTGCGCGCACGATGATGCGCACGCGGGATGTCCTCGCGTGACGAAATGACCGCTGGATAAATGAAAAGCGCAAAGTCACACCTCGCGCGTAAAACGCCTCGCGAGGCAGCCAGATATTGCCTCGCGGTATCAGCGTCGTGGAAACAACGAAAGGGGCGAGGTTCAAAAATCTATCTAGGCTGAGAAATTAACGACCCAAGAGAGAAGCGTGTCGGCCTTGCAACGCCCGCGACGATTGCGACATCCGCGATAATTTGCTCGTGACCCAAAACAAAGGTACAAGATCTTCGTCGTTTTAAGCCGCGATCTGGTTATTTCCTTTCGTTGTGTACAATGCAAATTGGAGATGCATTGTGACGCACGCACGCACACACACACACACACACACACACACAGCCTCGTAAAGGCGCTTTTACCATGCAGCAAGGAGCTGTCGCACGGCGAGGATAGCGGGGCAAGGGCGGAGCAGCCGCCGGAGGATGCGAGAAACGATGCTTAAAATAATATCGTGCTATTTTCTTTCAATCCGATCGACCCCGGGACACCTATTCGAGCTACTCGCGGATAGATATCTGAGAGGCACTCTTCGGCGGGGGGGATTCAAGTGGCCGTTCTCGGTTACCTGAATCAACGAGTAGCGCAGATAAGAGCGAGCTCATTAATTTCGGCGAGGACACTCCCCCCCTCCCCCCCCCCTCCCCCCGCTCGTCCGCGTCAGCTCGCCTGTCCGGCCGCTCGTCAGTAGTCGATCCGGGCCCGTCCGTCGATCGGTCACAAATTGAAAAATAGCGCTTAATAACGAGATGATAATCCCGTTATTACAACAAAAGCCTCATAATCATTATCGTTTCACTCGCCGGCCGTCGTATTAACGGTGATCCGTTAATACTCAACGAGTGGCATTTGCAAATTTTCTAATTGTTATTACGCGCTCATTGTCTCATTAATATTTCGTTATTAATTACGAGAGTGCGCGTGTAATTGGCATCGCGGCATTAATTAACCCCGGTAACATCTCGCACGCGCGGCGCTCGCGTTCCTTGCGCGAGAGATCTGATTAGGACGAGCGGCCGCGCATATTATTTTCGACGGTGATTTCCGGTCGAACGAGGATGAAAAATCATCGAGCCGGAGTCGAAACGGACGTACGGCTGGAACCAATTAAAAGTTCGCGGCGTCGGTAGCCAATTACGTACGTTGGCGTGGAACGGCTGCAACTTGAAAAGTCGCGTGGTCGTCGGGCGTGTCTCCTCGTCCGCAAATTCATTCGCGAAACGTTAATCCTGACATCGCTAATGTTGCGGGGGGGGAGGGGGGGATTGCTTCGATCGCTGACCACTTTTACGCGCGACTAAATCCGCCGGGAAAAAGTGACGATTTCGATCTCAATTTTTTCCCCTGCCCATTCTCGCGAGGCATCAAAGTGACGACCTTTCCGTGTGTGTGTGTGTGTGTGTATGTGTGTGTGTATGTGTGTACTCTTTACTCAATTAATTATGTCCTTGTCTCTATCTCGTCAAGCTTTCATAGCGCGAATAAAAAAAAAGGAAACAGATCGCGCGGGGCTGTTCGTATCGGGAAAACCGTTTCCATCCACTTTTCCCCGAAGACTCGGGAGAGCTCTCGGCTCTCAGACAGCTCATACAAATGGCACATGAGGCTCGTCGTGTCGCGAGACAAAAATCTCGCGACGCTCGCGCGATTTGCAAGACGTGGGAAAATTGTGCAGCACTTAAGGGATCATCCGTCGGCCGCGTACGAGAGTGCGAGTGACGAGCGGATTATCGGGGAATCGCATCAGGGCGTCCGCTGTCGCGAAATAAGCGCCAACGGATTGAATACAAACGAGAGATTTGTGTAACGAACAGGAGAGGCGTAAGCACAGAGAGAGAGAGAGAGAGAGAGAGAGAGACGGAGAGAGAGAGAGAGAGAGAGAGAGAGACGGAGCACGTTGCGCCTTTGGCCGCAATGCCGCAGTATGGCCCGCGAATTTGACACGCTCGCGCCTTGTGACTTGCACGCGCGGTGGTTGTTGCGCCGTTAGTCGGCGTTTCACGCCTCGCGCGTTTCAACCCTCCCACCGCCAGAATGTATAAACGCGTACACAAACGCGGTCGATGCGAAGTTACGGACGATTCACACATCTCGAATGGGGAAGCCTTGATAACGCGACCGGCACGTCTAAATAGCCTCGGCCAACGAGCGTGCGCGCGCGCGCGCGAGCGATTGTTAAATCGCAATGTACATACTTGCGGCCAGAGAGAACTGTGCTCCAATTGCCGTCGGAATTATTATTGTCGTGTGACAATGGACGCGAAAAATCACTCAGCTCAACGGCCCGAATTAAAGCGACGATGAACGGACCAATCGCGCTCTCATTGAAGGAAACGGAGAATTTCCGCCGCTTGCGAATACTAAATTCGGTTCTAGCAGCTAGACATTGTCTGTGTCGTTTCCATTCTAACGAGAAATTCTTCATCCTTCTCCTCCGCGCAGGTATCTGGAGCTGGTTCCTTCGTTTTCTCTCTTTCTCTCCGTTGTTCCTTTTGTCGTCTTTGTTGTATCACGGATTTATTCTTCATTAAATAACGAATGATCTTCATCGTTATAACTCGGCATGTTGATTTTAATACGCGGTCGCCTTGCGTCTGCCACGAGACTCTCCTCCGCGAGAGAGGAAGACAAAAAGTCGCCGGGAATTGTCTCCCCTCGTCTTGCATTGTCTTCTACGTGCGGCAGTTATTTGTGTTGCGGTAACGCAACACTGGGAAACTCTCCCCCTCCCTCTCTTGCTCAAACATTGCGGGATATTTGAATTCTGCGCGATATCCGGGAAGAATACGTGTGCACTCGGCCGATTAATCTGGTCGCAACGAGTTTACGTATGGAAATGAAGGGACACGTCGCGTCGGACGACGCACTTGGCGAAAGAGCTCGCTCGACGGGAAGTCCCGACGGCGAAAAAAGCCGCGCTGGAGAAAAGAATTGCGGAGTCGTGTAACATGCTTTCATTCGTTCATTTATCATCCGGCCGACGACATAATAGACGATCGCTCGACCACCATGGACTCTTCATCGCGACGATGTTTTAACGCCGCGCGCGCTCGGCCCGGATATACACATCGCGCTCTCTTTCTCTCCCTCGAATTTGAACGTAAAGTTTTACCGTCTCCCCCAATATGACGAACTTGGACAATATTGATTCTCGGGCTCTTACGGCTGCGGCGAACGCCATTAACGACGTCGTCTATGAGCCGTAAAAGCCGCATCACTCCGTCAAATGTCGGTCGAATTCGAAATTATAAATCACGTATATTACGAGGGAGATTGTCCTTAATCTACAGACACTCGTTATTCAGGATTCGCCGATATCCCCTTCATAATTTACTTTTGCGTCCCGATTATTACGACTCCCCCCGCCTCCCACTCTTGGCTATTCGCAGTGTTTAAGCTTTAATCGTCTCAGAGAGAGACAGAGAGACAGAGAGAGAGAGAGAGAGAGAGAAAGAGACAGAGAGAGAGAGAAAGAACGCTAGATATTTATCTCTCTCTCTCTCTCTCTCTCTATCTCTCTCTCTCTCTCCTCGTCACTCCGCTCCGACGAGTTTCCTCGCCCTCTCACCCTCCCTTTCCCGGAATCGCTGCTCGTTACCAATTATTAATTCTACAACAATATCAATTCGCTGAACTTGTAAGAAACACAATGCATTCGCCATTGATATACGCGCGCTCACGCGCTCCCATCTCGCTGCCGGCGCGGGCGTAGCCATTAGCATCAGACTCGACCGAGCCGATTAATTGGAACACATTGTACCTGGGAATCGCAGGTGTAATGAAAGATAATCGTTCCCGTCTGCTCGGGCTTCCACCCAAGTTACATTACCGTCGACACGAAACCCTCCGATTCCCTATTAAAAGTATCGCAATCGAGCGGGAAATAGCGCCGCCAGCCGTAACGCAAGATGGATGCGCATTTCGGCCGAACGGGGCGGATTTAATGTCCCGGCTCGCGATTCTGGACTGGATCAATCGTTGCGCCGCGCCGCGCATAATATGGCGATCCGGAATGGAGGATAACAAAAAAAAGGCGGCGTCGCGCGCAGGATGGACCGGCAAATCGATCGCGGATCTTGCTCCGTCGCCGCTGATCGCTCGTTCGATCGAGCGCGACTTGCCCGTGCCGGTCCGCTGCGAGTGTAGGAAAAAAAAAGAGGGAAAAAAGAATGCACGTCGAGTGCATGAATATTCGGCGATCGAGCGCGCGGCGCGCTCCCTTCTCGTACGTGCGAAACAAATCGACCGCGATTGCGGTGGATTTTATTGCGCGGGATTCCTTTAAAAATCCGCTCCTCCCTTAGTGATTCGATCGGCGCCCACGCGCCGATCAAAAGCGCGCGTCGTTTCTGAAAGAAAAAAGAAAAAGACAAAACGTCATCGAATACCGCGTCTGCGTGTAATTATTTTCGCTCGTAAAAAATATTCTCCCGGCGACTGCGAATTTCGACGGGATCGGTTTAAAACGCGCCGTTATATTCGCCCTTTTTCCGTATTCGGGGGCGGGCGAAAAAAGCAGGGGAATATAACGAAATGCATTATATCCGCGCGCGCGCGCGCGCATCTATAGTGACGGAATGCATTTCGGAATTTGACGAATTCGATGAATTTCGACTCGAAATCGCGGCCGAGAGAGCGGCGCCGGCGGCCGCGTTGGTAGGTAGGGAAATGGCGGGTCGGATATCGCATTTTTAGAACAGCCGAAGGAATGGATATCACGGTTACGAGATGTGAATATACCGGCCATCACGAGGTAGCGATATGGAGCGTATAGAGCGGATGAGATTTCCTTAGTCCGGCGAAATCCTTCCACCTCCGGCGTCAGCGCGGCTAGCGATATTTTTTCCATCCGCCGCTTTTTACGGTCGCGTTTCGGGGCACCTCCGTTTAAATTTCAATTTCGCCCCCTCTCCCGGCGGGAGCGGGGCGATACTTCCCTCCCTCGCACACACTCTCTCTCTCTCTCTCTCTCTCTCTCTCTCTCTCTCTCTCTCTCTCCCTCTCCCTCGCGCGAGCGCGCTGTTTTGTCATTTTCGCGCGGCTCGAGATCGCGATCGCGCGCGCTCGTGATTATTTCCTGAATTATTGAACAGCGCGACGGCGGCGTAATGCAGACGCGCGCCGGCGTCTCTCGGGTAGTCTCTCGCGCGCTCGTGTTCGCCGACAGTTAAATTTTACGCGATTACAAGCTCCCACCGCGAGCTACTCCATCCGCGATCGTCCGGCGTTTAAGCGTTGTTAAAACAAATGATGGATCGTTTAATCGTATAAGTTTCGCGGCCGTTCCGGCATTTAACAACGTCGTTTGGAAGAACGATCGCATCCGGCCTGTAATTCGCCGCCCCGAATTAACGACGACGACGACGACGACGACGACCACGGGCCCGCGTTAGAACTCGATCCTCCCCCTCCTCCCTCCCGACCCCATTCGCCGCCGTCGCTCCGTCGTCCGCGGGGCGCTCGCGCTTTTTTGCGCTCCCGCCCTCGTCAGGCGGATCGGACGACGCGCGCGCGCGCGACGCGGCGCGACGCGCGGCGACGACTTGGCGGCGTCTCAAGCATCGCAGGAATTCACCTAGTAATTTTAGTGTCGACTCTCTCGACGTGCAACTTGCGGATGATATGCGTCACGAATCGCATTCGACGTGCCGCGTGTGCGCGTCCGAGTCTGAAATTTATCTTTCGCTCTCGAGACACTTGGCGCGTCCCGCTGACGCGCGTCGCTCGACTTACGTCAATCTTAGCGCGCGCGCGCGAGTCCCTGCCGTACTACCTGCGGTCGCGCCTGCGGCCGCTTGAGCCGCGGCTAATTAACGGGCCCCCCGAGGATGTACACGTAACGCCGTGGAATTTATCAGAATTATTTTCGATCCATTAACTCTAGCCGCGCCGCTCGCGCGATTATTACGAATTAATCATCAATTTGCGCGCGCGCGCGCGCGCGCATATGTCGATTTAACGGTGCGCCGTCCTGGCAAATTGTGACTCGCGGCTGGAGAGGCTCGATGGAGAGGCTCCCCTTCCTCGCTCCTTTTCGCTCTCTCCTCGACTTTTATTCGTCTCCCCGCCGAAAAAAAAGCATTCTGATCATCGCGTCCGATGGTTTATCCTCGCGCAAACGGCCGCCCGCTATTTTTACCCCGAGAGAGAGAGAGAGAGAGAGAGAGTGCGTGCCTGTTCGCCCCGTAATAACCTGCCCTGCTAGCGCGCGCTGCGCGCTCGTTGTTCCTTCGGCTTTGTTGCGCGCGTTTTGTTTCCACTCACCTCAGTCTGCTGTGCTCCGTGTGCGGCGATTCCTCCGGCGATTTGTAACTGTTTCCGGTCTGCAACAAAGAACGAGACGCGTAATGAAGATCCTCCTCCCTCATGATCCGCAAACGCTAGTAGAGTAAAAGAATCGCGCGGATTTCATGCGCGCCTTCTCGCAGCGGTAATCGCGAGGCAACCGGGGGAGTACAAAACTGCGCGAACGTAAAAGAAATTCGCTCAAATCGCGTCTCGATTTGAGCGGCGGAGAGAAAACGAGAGAATGGCAGAGAGCGCGCTTACACGTGGTAAAAAACACGCTTTGCTACTTCGTTCGGCGAACAAGAACACCAGAAACACTCGGTCCGGAAACACTCGTAAATAATCGAGCGAATCGATGAGGGAAGCCTCGAAAGATCCGCTGGGGTGTCACTTAGCGTCGACACGCTCCGAACAATTCATGTCTGTCATGTTCGGCAAAATCTTTATTTTTCTCAAAGTCCCACCCCTTTGGACCATCGCCTCGCCGCTCGCTCGAGTTGTATATACGTCGCCGTGGAGAGAAGCCGTCGAAAAAAGCACGGACGTGTCGCTTCCAACGAGAGACGTGTGTCGCCTCCCCTTGAAAATAATCAACTACTCGGATCAGGTTCTCTCGGCGAGCGAGCCGGCTCGAGAGATTAACCTGATCAGCCGGCCGATCGTTCGCCGGTGCTGACGTCATTGGATCCTCCCGGGTGTCCGATGGCTCTCAGCGTCGTAGAATCGTGGCGTAGCCGTAAACGCCCGCCGCTTAATTCCGTCAAAATGACGAAGACCCTCGGTGAGCGGGCGGGCGGGCGGGGGAGGGGCATCGGTCGTTCGCGAAATAACATTCTCGGAAACGAAACTCCTGTCCCGTGCGAACACGTGCGTCGACCGTTAATAAATCGGCCGCGGGAAACAACGCCCAGTTACGACGACGACGACGACGACGACGGCGGCGCTGGAGCGCCACGAATTAGTTCGAGAGCAACATATTGCGAGGGCGTGCAACAACTCGCGCAACAAATGGAATCCAAGGGATTTCGCGAGAACGCATTGCGCGGCGACGTAATTAGAATTTATGTCGATTGGGGAGGGAAAGGAAAAAGGACGATCTCGCCCCGATAAGGCGGAGGGCCCCGAAGGGGCGGGGTCGGCCTGGCTCTCGCGGCCGCGGGGGCCGATGGGGTAGTATATTTTCATCGAGCAATTCGCGTCATAAATTCCTTCATTACGCGCCGGCGATTCGCGGATATCCTTCGAGCCGCCCTCGCCCCGTTGGCCGGAAGACGAGCATTAAAATGCGAGGGCGGCTGTGCGAGTTATCGACGATACAATTATGCTTCAGATCGACCGACGTCGACGTAGCCTCTCCACCCCCCCCCCCCCCCGCCGTCAACGTGATCGGCGCGCGGTTGCCTGCAGGAGAGAGAAGGTACGTCGTACGCGACGAGCCGATTTTTATGCCGATTATTATCCTGCGCCGCGCTCGGAGAAACGAAACCGAACCGCTCGAATCCCTCCCTCTTTTTCACCCCCCGCCCCCAATTCGCTCTCCTCTCCTCACCAGAGAGGAGACCGTTAGTCAGAGGGCTCGACGAGCGGGAAATGTTATTCTCGCGTAAATTGTGAACGCGGTTACACCGCGACAATCGAATTACCAGTTATGGAAATTCGCGCGTTTCGAAACAATGGTCATTATAAATACCAGGCGGTCGCGGCGCGATAGAAACGCGTATCGTAGATGATCATGGTACGAACAATAATGATTATTTCATTTCAATCAATCCGCGGAAATTGAACAGTTCTGGAACCAGAACGAAAGGACCCCGCCATGGACGGCTGCGCTCGTTACGTCACGCTCGATGAACGTCGATTTAAAACTACGTCTAATTACACATTGCATATACATGTATAAATCTATATATAACGCCGCGTGCTCGCAATCTATCCATTATTATAGTGCGTTAACGAAGTTGGAAATCAGTTTGATCGATCAGTTAAAGTCAATGATTGTTGAGCACGTTTGACTGACTGTTGATCCCGCAGCGATTTCACCGCGCCGATTAATGCCGACAATCGCGACCTTTGACATGTATCGCGTGGCGATGTCATGACGCTGCGAGATATCAATCGACACAGAGAGAGAGAGAGAGAGAGAGAGAGAGAGAGGGCGGTCGCGTATAAATATGCGTGATTAATCGGCCCGAATTTTTCGTCCTCGCGTCGTGTTTGCGCATTTCGACGTTATTTCCGCGAGCGGAAAATCGACCGCGGACGATCGGGATGCTTTCCCGGCGTTGTCGCGATATCCATCTTCCGCGAAACGACCGCTTCGATCTCGCTCCCCCGATCGCCATCGTCACCCCGCCGTTAATCGCGCCCCTTATCGGTTATCGCTCGTTCGCGACTTACCTACCGCGCGGGCATTTATCTCGTAATCCAGCCTCAAGTAGCGACCGTCTGCTCCTCGTAAGTCTCATTCCGCCTGCAATCTAAGATCAGCACTCAGTCGCCACCGTGCTCTCTCTACGGCCTCTCGCCGTCGTCCTCGCCATCGCCGGGCCGTGCAATCCGCACCGGAGTGAATTCTTCGTCCCATCCATCCGGGGACAGTCAATTTGTCCTTATTTTCTCCCTCGTCCGACTTTCACTTCCCCGCTCGACTTAAGTGTTCTTTTCCCTTCTCGCACCGCAGCGAGAGAGAGAGAGAGAGAGAGAGAGAGAGAGAGCACGCGCGCACACGGCGCCCTAAGAGCCACCCCCGGCGAAAGACGCGACGCGACGCGACTTTCACTCGATTGTGCCTCGGCCAAGTTGTGCTTGGCCCGAACGAGTAGCTCTTGGCACGGGAATCACTATCATCCGTTCTCCTCCCCCTCTTCCTCCTCCTCTCTCTCTCTCTCTCTCTCTCTCTCTCTCTCTCTCTCTCTCTCTGTCTCTCTTCGGGAGCTAGCCCGAAACGAGAATGAAGAACAAGAAGAAGACGAAAACGCGAGGGCTCCCCCTGTATCCGCCCCGACCTCCTCCTCGTAGTTGCTGCGTTCCGTATCTCCCCCGCGTCCCGCTCTACCGGCCGCAGGCCGGGAAAGCGGAAGGAGGACGAAGAATGGGAATGCGAGGAGGAAAACACCAAGTCCACCGGGGTCTACTGCCTCCGTACCGAAATACACTGGTCCGTAGGTCCGTGTCTATAGTTTACTCGGGCGACAAGGAGAGTGAAAGAGAGACAGAGTGAGATGGGGAGGTGGGAGAGGATGAGAGGGAAGGTTGGCGCGGGTGCTCGGACGACTCCGGGTTAAAGTGGCGTCGCATGTACAACCGCACCGGCGGGATATACGACACTGCGACAGAGCGGGCCGCTCCGTCGCCGTCGCCGTCGCCTCCGCACTCCGCACTCCGAGCGGGAACTGCCGCTCGTCGTTCGTCCCTTCCGCTCTACGTCCTTTCTCACCTACGATCTCTGTATGGCTCCGCCACTACGTTCGCTATTTTTCCCTCGAGTTCCACGGGATTGCGCTCTCTCATACACGCGCTGCCTGCCGCAGCCTGTCCCCATTGTCCATGTCAAGCGCGACGGATTCATTCGCAATTATATGCCCCGCCGGAGGTCAGAGCGCGTCAAATCGCTTCCCGTCGCGCTTTCGCGATTACGAGAACTCTCGCCGCGTAATTTCTACAAGGACGTAAGCAACGCGCGTTTCAGCTTCTCCGTTTATGCTCCGTCGCTCGTGTAAAGGGCTCGAGCTTCCTTCCGTGAAATATTTCAGCAGATAATTATTCTCCCTCGAAAGGGAAAGAAAGAAAGAGAGAGAGAGAGAGAGAGAGAGAGAGAGAGAGGGAGAGAGAGAGGGAGAGAAGAAGCAAAGACGGAAAAAGAAGTGAAAAAGAGGGGAGAGCATACGCAGCTCGGTTTAAATAAGTTCACGAAGGGTATTGAGATTCCTATCGTTTCATTATACTTATTACAATATCCCGACAGAGAACGTCAGGAAACGTAGAGTTCATTAGTAACTGTGCAAACGCGCGGCGAACGAACGCGCGCGCAAAGGAACGAAATTCCGCCGCGGAGAATCAACAGCACGTAGCTCTATCATCTTTAACGCGTGTCTGAGGAGAAATTCCGGCGAGGAGTGAGCATCGCGAATAAATATTTGTGAAATGTTGTACGTGCCAGGTGGATTTTCGGGGGCGCGACCGTGCGCGAGAGAGAGAGAGAGAGAGAGAGAGAGAGAGAGAGAGAGAGAGAGAGTGAGAGAGAGGTGAGGCACGGGGGCGAGTCACGTCCTCCTAGGCTGCGAGTTGTTCACGGCGTGCTCCGTGCGGGTTGGCCGCTATATAGCGATATGCGGTTGTAAGCGCGGACTTAGGATCGATGTGGAATCAGCCTAATCACCCGGAAGTGTTGCCAATGTCCACCGCTAATCCGATCGCAGATGTTTCACTCTCTCGCCGCCCTCTCGGCCCCCTCTAGCGGGTCGCCCTCCGGCCCGCTCACGCGCACTCATGTCCGTTCGCAGTGTTTGTTTGCGGCCGCGTTAGCGGATTCTAATCGCGGTTACTCCATTCGCGCCCTAAATCTGCCACAGCCACCAAACCGAGTACTTAAATCGAGTGAAACGTGCCGTTGTACAACGCATTTAGGTTAAAGCACCTATTTTCAATTAGGCGGCCGCTCGCTTAGGCCGATATATCTCGCCCGCTCCGGCGCTTCTGAGTCACGAAAATGGCGCGGTAACGGAAATTTCGTTGATTAATCGCGTGGACGACTTTTTGGCGATTTATCTTGTCGTCTCTTAATGGCGCGTTTTCATAAAACACGAGCCGCGCGCGCGCGCGCGCGCGCGCGAGGGCATGTGCAATCTTAATCTCTTGATTAATCCGCTTCTATTTTTAGCTGGGCCCCGTGTTAATAATAAACGGTACGAACGGCACGTTTCAGAATGTTGTGCGTGTTGAAGCTTGGTGGACCATAGATGTAGCACAAAAAACACGAAGCGATATAAGTGTCCGAAATATTTTTTCGGGGCTTTTTTCTTTTTTTCTTTTTTTTTTTTTTTTTACTCTTTTAAACTACCCTCCGTGTAACGTCCGCAATTTTATTATATTTACTCACAGTACCGTTAACTGTTTCCTTTTCATTCGTGCGCGTTTACCATTGTAACGTATTTTTTATTCTACGTAGATTTTTCCTGCCTTTTTTCAGCGCTATCTTCCTGGCGCGCTCTTCGTTTTGCATTTTTAGTCTACAGATTTGTTTACCGCGCGAGTTACCGTTCTGGCACGACATCAGTGAAAACCGAGACCGACGTCCGTAAAGTCTCAAATACCGCTAACTCTAGAAAGAAAGAGAGAGAGAGAGAGAGAGAGGGGGGGGGGGAGAGGGAGAGTAGTGTAGAGCGGAGAGTGGCGCCGTGAGGAGAGGAGAGAAGAGCAGAGCAGGGTAAAGTAGGCAAGATGAAAAGAAAGGAAAAAATGGGAGTAACTGTGTGGTCCATACGTTGAAGTGGAAGTAGGAGGAAGATGAAGAGCAGGAGAGGAAGAAGGGGAGATGGAGGAGAAAGAGAGCTCGAAGCGGACGTGCAGGAGGAAAATATTTTTGAAGCGGAGAACGCGTACGCGCGCCGCTAAGAGAGCCACTCTCTAATTAGCTTGGTATACGGGGTGGCTTTTTGTTTAATTAACACGCTCGTAGTAAACTACCCTTACACCATGTAAAAGACTACTCTCTCTCTCTCTCTCTCTCTCTCTCTCTCTCTCTCTCTCTCTCTCTCTCTCTCTCTCTCTCTAGCCGTCTCTCTCTCTTTCTCGGCACCTGACGATGTTTTATATCCTTTTTTCTCGGCGGTCCTCATACCATCAGCCACGCTCCTTTCACTCACGATACACCCGATAGGTATTAGTTTGCCTAAAACATGCGCTCAAGGGTGTCAGGTTTAAAAGGACGACGTTTCCGGGCCGGCCGGACCGGTAGGTGTGTCTCCCGCCGACTCTCTGTCTCTCTTTTCGCGTCGTGGTTTTTTTCATTCGCCGGCCGATGAAAATACCGGGCTTCCGGTGTCGTATTTTGACGAGCGACGCGCTCGCCGTCGTATATTTTTCCGCCGACGACGAACCACCGCCGGATTCGTGGCGTTTCAATCTCTACCCGCTTGAGCGGCACCGGCGCGCGCGCGCGCGCGCGCGCCGCCGGCGACGGCGGAGCCATTTAAACTCCCGAATTCCCGGCAAGAAGAGTAATCTTGTTAATAGAAAGTTTCCCCAAAAGTTATTGGCACCACGCCCGCTCGCTGATTGATTGCGCGCCACCTTTGCGAGGCCCTTAGACCCTGTCTGCTCATTCGATTAGAATGTCGGGCCTGCGTGCGCGCGCGCGCTCGCGTTTTGTCACGCTCGAGTGATTCTATTATCTTACAGCCGGATTACATCTTTGCCAGACGTGCCTCGCGCTCTCCTGGCTCCTGCCAGGAATAAGTCGGAATAAGTCCACGTAGACAGTGCAAACCTCGCCAAAGGATGAAAGAATAATATTATGGCGGAAACACGATGTCTCACGTTCCTCCTGGTTCCCGCGCGCTAATCATACACGGCGGCTGTCGCGACCATACGTGGCACTTTTTTTTTTTTCTCACACACTTGTGGTATCCGCCAGACCGTTATAATTGAGAAGCCAGCTAATCAAGCGTCGCGGCGTTTGATCGACGCGCGATGGTTCTTGTTAAAGAAACAACTGCCGCGTTAACAAGTGCCGCTTTTTGCCGCTTTTGCTTCACGTGTGTGTGTGTGTGTGTGTGTGTGTGTGTGTGCATGTATCGCCGAGAGGGAGCCGTCCAGCCTGATGTTGTCCCACAGCTTTTTTTCATCGGTATCGCAATTAGCCCGGGTATTTAGAGCAGAGAAACCGGGCGAGGGACCGGACCACGTGTCGAAGCAGACTCGGTACGGCATTGTCACAGCATTGAGATACGCGGCCGCGAGAGCGTGAGAGAGTCACCTCCTCGCTCGCTTTCCTGGCAGTCTGGCAACGAGATACGACACACTCCTCTCTCTCTCTCTCTCTCTCTCTCTCTCTCTCTCTCTCTCTCTCTCGTTCTCTCTCTCTCTCTCTCTCTCTCTCTCTCTCTCGTTCTCTCTCGTTCTCTCTCTCTCTCTCAGTCAGCTTAGTCTGCTCTGTACGCGGGCGAACGTTAGCTGCAGGTGGCGCAGCGTATTTATAGCCGCGTCGTGACTCCTCTTCCTCTTCGCCAACAACACGCCGGTCTTCCCGGTTTTCGTGCAACTCCTCACCGTACCTCTTTCTCCTCTGTCCCTCTTTCTCTTTCTCTCTTCATTTTCCTCATTCCCCAATCCATTTCCCGCCTCCCTACTCCCCTGCTTCTCTCTTTCTCGCTCAGCTCTGTTGCTCACGAAAGTCTACGTAGCGCGGCGTTGAGCCGGCTGGCGTGAACGGCGGCGACTTTCCGTCCGGAAGACTCAAACGACGGACTGAAGAACGCCGCTGAAAAATGAGTTTAGCCGGCGGAAAGCTCGGGGAAGCTTCAAAGAGGCTTGTTTCGAGATTCGGTCCGAATTCGCTGCCGAAGCGCCGCCGCGCCGCCGAGGAGGAGTTGGAAATAAACGATCGAACGCCGGCGCGTACGTGCGCCGAGACGCGCCGCGCCGCGCCGCGCCGCGCCACTCGGCGGAATCCGTCGAGCGCCGTTACGTGCCGCTGCTCGTCTACCGTCCCGGCGACGGCATGAATTTTTATGCGCGTCGGAAAAATCGTTTTCCGAGTGTTCCTGCATCGGAATATCGATTTCGGAAGTCGGACAGATTTTCCCAAACGCCGGCGCGTATTAGTGCATTTTCATGACGCTCTTTCAAAAATCTCTCGCCCAGCCTGCCTGTCCCGATTGGCCCTCTCACCCTTTTCCACTCCTCCCCCCTCCCCTAGTGCGCACGCAAAGCGTGCCTATCGACGAACGGTTATCAACTTTCAAACTAATCACGTTCCTCGTTGGCGTGAATTCTGGAATTTTTCACTCAACCCTTTAACGCCTACTGATAACTATAGTTACCGGAAACGCATTTGAGAATCCATGACTTAGTGGAAAAAGGAGAATATTTTCGTTTTCTTTGCACCACTGTAAAGGTGAACTATTCTTCTAAAAAATGGTACATAGATTGTACGTAGATTCGGTCTTTAGTCTGTTTTTAGCTCAGTTTTAATGATAACATGTTTCGTCAAATTCCAAGTAGGTATAGTTAGCATTATTACTGAGCATTGTTACATCTAGAAGTGCGCTATAAGTGAACAGATTGGCATCTGTCATAATTTTATACGTTTGAAAGCTTTCTCAGATGCAAAATGTGAAATTAAAAGAATACATAAATTCAAAATGGCGAATCCAATATGGTGGACAAGAAATCGACCTATTTTCGTGAAACTTGGTGGTGACCTACAATTTTTTTATGCGGCGAAAAATGAAGGGACGATTGACTGTCTAAATGGTGATCTATAAGATATTCTTCTGTAATAGTAAGCTTGACGCTCTGAATGATAAACTTCACTCACAAATATAGTAAAGTTTCAGCTCAAAAATGTCAAGCCGACTATCAGAGTTATGTCGTAAAGATTACCCCTCATTTTTCTCTGTACAGATTGCTCATTTCATATATGCTTTTAGGATCGAAATCATATTTACCAATAAACAAAAAACGAACGATAAAAAAAAACCAATATAAAATTCTGATATTTCTCTTGGTTATCACTACTTATAGTCTCAGTTGAAAAAAACTCAAATTTTATTCTTAAAACACTTATAAAAAAGTCGGGCGTTAAAGGATTAAAGTCGAAACAAAATTATACTTCGACCAATTCAACACGTTGACTTGCCTCGCGCCTAAAACTGAGACGAATTAAATAGCCCAAAGAGACGATGAATAAATATTACTCGAGCGGCGTGTATCTTTCACTTGGTTTCATCAGCTCCACTATTACCCGTACATACAAGCGAGTTTTCAAAGATAATCTCTTATTCAATCAAGTTACAAGAGCGGAACCGTGAGAGTGCATAGATTTCGTGATGCGATGAAAACAGCAAATCACATTCAACACCAGTCGTCCCGTCATCAGAAGTCACGAAAATTTATGCGGAAAGAAATTAATGTCTCTTCAACATCTTGTTATACTTGAACAATTCATCATATTTTATACGTAACTCAATAAAGTGCCAAGATATCACAAGTACCAGTCGCTGGTGATCGTCACGGCGTTCACGGTGTTGAAAAAGTCACGTAGCTCAAACAAAAGGGGCCACTCCCCTTAATCGTTTCGAATCGTACTTTCCCCGGGACGAGAAAAGCAAGCGCGTCAGGTCCAAGATATCTCCCGAAGCTCATTGCTAATTGCGACGTGTCGCCATTCGCGCGGGGCGATTCATTCTTTCGTCAGCGTCGAGCTCTCGGCGCGCAAGAGGGGAGATCCCGATCTCGCACGCTCGCGGAAATAATCGCGATAATCGGGCGGAACGTGCCGCTCAACGACGACCCTTAACGACTCACGTATTTACCCCTCGCCCTCGCGGAGGTGGCCGATCGCGACGGGCGGCCAACACTTTTACATCCGGCTAGGCTTGCCACCATCAGATAACACTCGGCGAGCAACGACGCGGCCACGGCAGTCACTTTCAGCCGGCGTCGAAGCGACGTGTACACGCCGCTCCTAAACGGTTAAAGTCTTGTCCAAACTCGGCAAAACTCGTTTGCTCCGCGGCCGCCGCGCGCTATCTCATAGCTGCGATCTTCTCTCAATCTCTAAGCCCGCCCCCGACCTGTGCTCGCGGCTTTCTCCCTTTTTCGGCCCGCTATCTCCCGGAGAAAGGAAAGAGAAACGGTCCGCGGTCTTTTCAGATTATTTCGATAGCGAAAAAGTCGCGCGGTGATCCCTCTAAAGATGCCGTGCGGTTTCTTCTGCTCGCTGTGCCCCTCCTCCCCCTCTCTCTCTTGACCCCGAGACGCGAGAGAAAGAACTGAGCCGAGCGGAAGATATTGAAAACTGTTTCGCGAGCGAGATATTGAATTAGCCGCAATCAAATGGTTACATTCATGGACGGATTCGGGGATACGCGGGACAATAGCTGTCACGAAGTGAGACAATTGAAGGGAGAAAGCCTAAGCCCCGATTCGCATTAGACGTAGTAGTAAGCCTTTGCTCCAAGCCCAAAACTGTGACTTATTTTTCGGCCAAAAGCGTTTCTCGCTGCGCGACTGTCGCAAAGTCGCAATCCTTAAGCTTAAGCGAGCTCGCCAGATCCCAGCTGATTCCACGTGTGCGAAGTTGGCACTTTTCGAATTTTGTATTTTTTCGAATTGTGCTGCATTTTGTGCTACGTTTGTGCCGTATTGGGCCGTGATCCGCAACTCTGTAACTCAAAGCGTACTCGAGAAAATTAAGAAAAACTAAATGTTTTGTAGCCCCGCGAATTTTCGGATTTTGAGTTTTTCTTTATTGTGCCGTATTATGCTATGTTTGTGCTGATTTGTGCCACAAACGCGAGACCGATAACTTTAATAACGTTTGAGAAAGAAAAAGTGAAAACGAAAATTTGCCAGCCCCCCACTTTTGTCCGAACGAACCCAATTTTTGTTTGTGAATCCCTACTAATTTGTGCCACATTGTGCCGTTTGAAGAAACTAGATATCTCCTTTCGTTCGGTAGAAAAAAAAATGTTAAAGTTAAAATACAAATTAACGAATAACTTTCTGCAATACATTTATCGCAAGTCCGCAAGTTGTGCTGAATTGTGCTAATCGAGCGCGATAAGAAACCACGTGGAGAAGCATCGAAAACTACTCAGATTGCAAAAAAAACTTGCAAAAACAAATTTGCAAGAATTGGCGATGCACAAAAAATTGTTCACATTTTCGAAATTTCGAAAGCTGTGCCGGAAGATTGTGCTAGTCAGACCCAGCAACTTTTTCCAATTGCAAAATGTCCTCAAATGGCCGGTCCTCCTCAGTACGGGCAAAAGTACGGGAACTACCAGAAATTTAGTTTTTCTCAATTTTCTTGAGTACGCTCTGAGTCACATAGTTGCGGATTGCGGCATAAACGTGGCACAATGCAGCACAATTCGAAAAAAAAAAATACAAAATTCGAAAAGCGCGGGGCCAACTTCACGTACGTGCCGATTCGAGGAAATGTGGAAGATGTTTTCTACTTATTACAGAACTACAGAACTCGGGAAATGGTAGAGCTCGGAGCTAAATGCTTGCCGCACTTATTCGTAGGGCGAACCTTGGAAATTCACTCCCTAGAGTCAATTACGAATTATTTATTGTTTATCCGTCTGGTATCGCAAAGCGCGTTATCTTAGACAATACACTGTCGCGACTACAAAGCGCTCGAGACGTGCGGGATCTGTACACACAGCTGAACTTTGAAACCTGCGTGCCTGACGCAACCCTCTCCCGCCCCGCCCCGTCCCCCCTTCCTCCTCCCCCGCGCCGCAAAGCAACGCGGGCGAGAGATGCGCTGCATCACAAAAGGATACCTGGCTGTTAGACTGGAAGTGACAACGATTTTTCTCGGATACGTCTTCTATAGCGGACATGACCCCTTTTAGCCGGCGCGCGCGCGCGAGCCGGGCTATTAAGGGAGGATGATCGATGATTTGCGCCATCCATTATAGCCGGTGACTGGGAATGTAACTCAGGGGCGTTATTTGCACGAGTAGCGAGCGCTCCTGATTTATTTTTCTCCCTCTCCTCGCCTCTCCTCGCCTCTCCTCGCCTCCATATCGCACGAACGGAGACTTGTAAAAATAAACGCGCGCGTCTCGCACGCGTGCCACTTAACCCGCGCGGGCGGGAAGATTCGAGATTATAATTTCAGCGTGACGCTTTCGTCGCGAATATTAAGCGAGGGCTGAGCGTTTTGTTGGGTAGTTTCGAGGCGATAAACTGCCCGGGCTACTTCCACGTGCGTTTGCGCGACGCGCGTGTTACGGCGATAAATCGCAGCGTCAGCTTTTCACACGCCTCCTCCTTGGCGCGAGCTCTTAAATCACGGGGAAAGTGATAAAAATGTACGGCAAACGGTACTGTTACCGATATGAATAATTCACCTCAAGTATACACACGATTATTCGTGTCGCGCGCTTCGGTCGGGTCGTTAAAGGCCAATGATCGACGATTCGCCCGGCAGCGGCACAGCTCTCCGGGGGTTACTTTGCGCCGAGGCCGCAATCAATGTACGAGAGTATATGTTCGCGCGGAACGTATCGGAAACTCATCGGTAACCTATCGCTTAACACAATGAGTCTCTTTCGATTCAAAGGGTCCGCCTTGTCACGTCCCGCGTTGTCCCGCTTGGGAAAAAGAATAACCGCTGCTGCACGAGAGTCCCTCGATTTCGAGGGATCCATCTCGCGTCGCGTCGTTATTGCCCGCCGGGAAGCAAGCCCGCTCTCAAATGACTGGCGTTTCGCGGGAGGACACGACGACAACGACGGGCTGTATTTGTACACATTTTGATATCGGGAACGCAATCTATCGGACATCTTTTTTCGCCGGGACGTACCGAGTACGTCGTATCAGCGTGCGCTCTGGAGAGCGCTGGCATCTCGCTGTCGCGAGATTGCTATCGCTGTCACGTCGGCGGACCTTATCGTGGACGTAACTACTGCGAGAACCTGCGGAACGCTGTTCGCACACGCCACGCAACGTAAACCCGACTTCTAATAACACAAACTTAATTCGACGGGAGCGATGCCTATCGGCGAGCGCTGTTATTACAGGATAATGACGGACATAATACCGAGGCGAGATGTCTGCAGGGCAGGTCCTCGCAGCGCAGGACGTCGCGCAGGCACAATATAGGTATCGCGCGAAATACATCCCGCGCGTATCAGGCTAGGCGTCAATGACGACGACGACGACGACGACGACGACGACGATGACGAGGGTGGCGCAGGGACGGAGGAGGACCGACGAGGAGTAAGAGGGACATTGCTGAAGGTACGAGCCACATAATCAAGCCGCGTCACAATGGTATGCCGCTTACACGTACGTACGTTTCCTCCTCGTATTGGCGTCCTCCGTACCGCGCTCCAATGATAGATACCACCGCCGCGTCTCCGCATCAGGATATGGGATAGCTATAGCAGAGGACCCGCGGCTGATTATCGCTACGCCCATGGCAAAGAGCAGTCGGTGGCATCCCTTCGCACAGCGCGGCGACCGCCTCCGTGCGCTCCCGTCGATTTGATTTCGACGTTATTGCGAACGCCAGAGCATATTTCCAGCGAGTGCGATCGGCTGCTGGCTGCACTCGAGAGAACCGTGTCGTCGCGCCGGGGGTACACGGGATTCTCTCTCCGAGTGCATCGAACGTGTCTTTCTTCGGTCCACTCGCGAAGTCTACTCGGGAGTGTTGTTGTCTCTGAAATTGCGCGAACGCGAACGAACTTTCGAATATCTGCCCGCCCTTTTCGCGCTGATAAAGATGGAAACTTCCGACTGTCTCAGAGACTGTTTTGTCCTCTGTACGGCAATTTTCCGGATTGTAAAACACCACCCTCTGCGTGGAGCGTACATCTGAAATGATAGACTTGGGAGAAGGTTCGGGAGAAAACGCGGATAAACTTCTCGGCATTTTACAGGGTAATAGAGAGGTAGAGTGGAATCTCTTCGGCTTCTCTTTCTCTCGCAGCATGATAATAAATAAAGATCTCTTAAACGAACGAAAACACACATGATCACGGCGTTTCGTGACGCGGGTCGTGTAGCGAAATTCGCGGAGAAACAATTCGTTCCGGCGAAGCCGGATTGCGTAAGTAGACTTGAGCGACGAGTCTTACCCTCTCAGAGTACTCAGCCCTCCTCCGACACGTGAGGGAATCAAGGTACGTAGACGAAGGGAAGAAAGAAGTAAACGAGAGAGAAGCCCAGTACGAAACGCGCAGAAGAAAGGAAAAGAGAGAGATCAATGGCGGCGGAGAGGAAAGGACAGAGGGAGAAAGTAGGGTCGACTGTAAAAGCAACAGGTGCCGACGTCTAGCTAGCAAGCAGCTCTCGCAAGCCCCAATACCACCCCCCGTTCTCGTTTCCACCCTTTCTCTCGCTCTCTCTCTCTCTCTCTCTCTCTCCCTCTCCCCCCCCCTCCTCTCCCTCTTCCATCTGCAACCCCCGCGCGTCTGTCTCTCCGTGCTTCGCTCCTTTTCTCCCCGTCCTCTCTATCTTTCTCCCTTTCTCTCACTCTTACTCTTCACCCTCGCGACTACCCTCGAGCAGATCCCAGCGAGATAGCAAAAATGTTTAATGGGGTGAACTCGCCGGAAAATACCAGGCGACCCGCGTCTCCTCGTAGCACCGCCCTGAAAATGTCGTTTCCCTCGATCAGTTTCGCATTAACGTCCCGAGCCTGCTTATCGAGGGCCTTTTCGTGTTTAGTGAGGATCTTCCTTTAAAGGCCGGTATCTCGGGAGCACCGCGAATTCCTTCCTCGTGATCGGCGCCCCACGCTGCATCACGGCAATTCTTACATCGCGTCTGCATCGCGAGCGCCATGAAAACGTGACGGCTTGATATTTTCCGTCGGAGAGACAGAAATGAGGAGAAAAATGTAGCGAGTGTATTACTTTTATTTTCTAAGCGCATCTCTTCATACGCACTCGCATATATTCCCTACATTACATTTTCTAGGTTTTTAGGTGCATTGTTGCGTCAATGCCCGAAATTTTGGCTCTACATTTAACTCAGCGGATCCCGTCAAACCTGATGCAACGGTTATTTCATAACATTTCTCTCGTGTTTTTCGAATTGGAAATTCTCAAATCCTCAGAAAGGATTCGATGCTATTTAATATACTCGCGATTATTTTAATATGTATGTATGTATAAGGTAAGTACATCGGAATAACTAGAATGACAAATTTTGTGCATCTTTCTAATCTCTTTCATTATTCGTTTGTTCGCCAGTGTCGAACAAATGTATCGATCACATGTATATCTACTATTTATTAGCTTAGCGACATTATACCGTGTCACTTGATGCGTCTAAAAATATACGATGCATCGCTGCTCACGTCCTAACATCCTCCTGCGTCCTCCATCCTGGCTTCCTAAATCATAATTTTGCTGCCTCTGCCTTGTCATGGCACTCCGGACTACTACTAGCTCGTGGCACTGACACTCGCGTAGACGCGATTCGGTCGGGAAAATGCGTGTTAATTAACGCGATGCCGGCGCGAGAATCCGATTAAATATTTCAAAAAGCTGGCGAGACGTTTCGCGTAAAATGTAATCTAACGCTCGGTTATGGAAACAAGTCCTGCGGCGCGCGCGCGCGCGAGAGTATCAAAACATTTGGCAAGAAATGTAAACATATCCCTTGCCCTCAATCGCCGACCGTTGTCGCTCGTCGTTGCGTCGATCGTCGAACAATCAAAACATTCCGAGCCTTCAAGACGGTCAGACATATTTTCGTGCGCGTCGCGTATTTTCAGTGTCTCCATCACGCTCCGAGCGAAACGCACATCACGGGCTATGTGCGTCGCTACATTAGTTTTCTCATTTCCTTCGGATGATTAAAATATTTCGTCGGCTCGTGAAATATTTGATATAATATTTGATCGGATTTCGTCGTCGGCATCGCGTGTTATTTAACACTTGTGATCTTCGATCGAACGGTATCTACGCGAGTGTCGGTGTCAGTGTGAGTGCCACGACGGAGCAGCCAAGAAGCCAGGACAAAAGGACAAAGTGGACGGTGGATACGTCATATATTTCCGAGGTACGTCAGGTTATTTATGATGCAGGAAATCTCCGTGCTTTTAACATATGTGTGATGAACGAATGTGTGCCGAAAACGAAGAAATATCCGAGTCGAAATTTAAGACGGCGTTCTTGCAGTTTGTCCTTTTTTGTCGAGTAATTACCTACCAAATAATTGTAGCTGTTATTATGAATCTCCAGCTACTTATCAGCCTTAGTAGCTTATTGCATTGTTTCTGTGAATATGATTGTTTCTATAATTATGTTCCTGAAGATCCTAAATAATTCACAGCTGTAAATACCTGATTTTTACGTCTAATAATGTCTTTTCTTTGTCGACAAAAAATGTTTTGACGGTTCCTATAACTAACAAAGAAACTTGCTTTTTGTTTTAGATCCTGCTGCGAGGCTTGTGATTACATCCTGGATATGCTCGGTGGACGTGGGATACGCCCCGTACCGGAGGAGCCGGTTCTGGCCGAGCGGAGTCGGCTCGAAGGTAAGGATACCAATTTCTTCGTTCCGATGAGCTCTTTGCTCTTTGCTTCAAAACTAGAACGCGGTTGGAAAATAAAAATCGTTGGATTATGATCGCAAAGAGAGTTAACGTGTTCCATTTACATATACACACAATTTAAATACGCACTTGCTCTTTAATTGGCACTTTTTACTGGAATTTAATCAGCAATATTATGTTATTTTTGTTGCAGATCCGAAAGCAGAACGTGGCCGACTCCGAGCTGCGGTATTTTGGTGAGTGAGGAAACGAATTTATATAAACTGTATGGCGACGGGATTTATTTAACAGCAAGTATTTACAAAACTCATTGGAAATCGATGCTACTTGCTCTTTTTTTACACCTTGGTCTTTTGCGCTTGCATACTGAGAAAGAAAAATAGTTAACCTCGCTAAAATTATGCGCCAATCATGTGTATTCTTGTTGTTTTAACAAAAATTCTCTATGATAACATTTGATAGAAAAATCATTTTCTTCACACCACTATCGATTATCTCGTTGGTGGTTGAGCGCTTTTACAATCGGCGCGATCGATTCTCAATTCGCGAATATTCCACGCGATTCGCGAGCGTGCCCACAAAGTGTCCACAGGGAGCGCGCATATCGCGATAGACATTCATCGAACGAAATTCATTGAGCGAATCCGCAAATTCCGCTGCGAAAGTAATCAAAACCACTCGTTAATGTCGCCGAAATGTTCGCAAAACATTGTCAAAGGTACGAGTGTCAGTCGCGTTGCGAACGAAGTCAACGTGAGACATGCAGGTCTCTATAATATTTGGCTCTATAATATTTTTCGTCAATCGACTTTGCTTGATTTCAACGTGAGATGGTGAATGTTGAATAATCTCAACGCTGAAAGAGCGCGAATTTATCGTAGTGCATGAGTTCGGTGGAATCGCACCGATTCTCAACCAACAGAATAAGAGCGGTTCTACGCTGCCAAAACTCTGAACAATAAGTGTCCCGATAGTTTCGAAACACTCGGTATATTTTGAAATGCCGAAAGTACTTTGATATTGCGTTAGATGAAGTTACTACATGTACACAGATGATCGGGGGGTACGTTTAAAGATTACAATTGTGCGCGGTAGCGCACGTTCGTGGCGTTCTAGTTTAATGTAAAGAGAAAGAAACACGCGCCTGCACATTTCACGTTAATGGCGACGATGGCGACGTAGATATATTTAGTGCGCGCGGTAGCCGGAGAACGAAATTTGCGTAGCAACGAGAGACGTCTTCCTCTTCTCTCGCGGAGGAGCCCGCAATAAATGCCGGGGGAACAAATGCAGCAATAAATGTTAAAGAGATCTCACTCGTCCCGAGAATGCGGCTTTAAAGCGAAGAAAGCTCCCACGGGTCTGGCCGTGAAAGAATTCCGGGAGGGTTCGGGATTACTCGGGAGCGTACGGAACTTTTGATGGAAATAAATGAAACGCATTAATAAGGCCGCGCGGGTTTTTCGCGTTGCGCGGGTCCCGCGGTAATAAAATTTATACGATGCTTAAAAAATCGCGGTCCTCTAATCTTTCAGGCCGCGGGGGCGCTCGGCGTATTTGATTTTTATTAATGTTGAGAGGTCGTCGGGCGAGAAAAAGCGTCAACCTCGAGAAAAATCGAGCGACCAAAGTGGGGGGGCGGGGAGGGGGGGAGATAATGAACAGCGCTCTCGCCCCTCACCGGAGTGGAGGGCGGGGGGGTGAAGGGGCGTCACAATTAGGTATTTTTCCGGGACTCTAACGACGACGCGCGCTATTTTGTTATTATGATCTAAACAGAGTTTCAACGGCTCCAATTAATTAATGAGAAAATTGATAATCGCGGGATCAATTATATCGCGAAATTATTATACGCAACCGAGTGTATAGAATGTACTAAGCTTAATGAAATGACGTAAATCCGTCGTTAAATTAATTTACCACCAATCATACAATTTCGCATTTATATCCAGACTCTATCCAACAACGCGAGGGCGCGAGCGCGCGCAGCAGCATATGCGGTGGCGCTCGAAAATGCGCGTGATTTATTGGAGATTTACTTTCGGTCGACGCGCGGACGCGCCGACCGCACTTCAGCGCGGCGCAATTTGCCGTAAGTGTAGTTCACGGCTGAACTACCAAATCGTCCGGCCGCGGCTCTACACTAATGTCTCCCCTCTCGCCTCGTATTACTAAATAAAATCCCAAACGCACTTTTGTCATTTCGTTGACTTGCGCCGGGCGCGAGGCGCGATAACGCGCGGCCGCGCGCGTATTTGTGTACGCGCGTCGGCCATTAACAACGGACGGTGTGTCGCGCGGAACGTGCCGCACTCGGCGATTTTTATACATGGCTCGGATATTTTTCTTCGCCACGTTCAACGTTCACGCCACGCTTGTACGGCCGTAAGCGCGGCGAGAGATCACGTTTCTTCGCGCGTGTGTGTGTGTGTGTGTGTGTGTGTGTGTGTGTGTACGTCGTCTACATCAGGCGCGCCACCGCCAGCGGCCGCCGCCGCGCGCAGTCGATGGAAGTTCAGCCACGTGCGAGCCCACCACGAAGCAAGGTGGCGGCGGCGCGCACACCGGTGATTCGAATTTCGAGTACCGGACTTTATCGTTGCTCCGCAACCGCACGGAACGTTGTCTGCCCCGGCATCGCATATTAAACATTACCAAGGGCTCGTTTTACGATCCCTTGAACATATCGTATTAATGCCGCCTCTCTGTGCGGTCGCGCGCGCGGCCGCGCGCAGCTTTACGTTGCTCGCTTCCAATTTAATGCGTCGGCTCCCTCTCTCTCTCCCTCCCTCCCTCCCTCCCTCTCTCTCTCTCTCTCTCTCTCTCCCTCTCTCTCTCTCTCTCTCTCTCTCTCTCTCTCTCTCCGCGGACTTGCTATTGTAATGGCTGTGTGTAGAACGGCTCACCTCGCCACCGGCGTTTCAATGAATACGATTACATGTGCGCGTAACAACGATCTTAATGACAAACGTCTGCCGGGCTGAGCGACGTCGCACCCTCGCTCACGCGCGGCGAGACACAACGTCGGTCGGGCGCGATTATCGCGCCGCGAGATCCCGTGCCTATTACAGCCGAGGAAAATTATGATTGTCGGCGTTCCTATTTCGCTGGTGAGAAAGCGAACGGCGCGCGCGCGTTCCGACGGTTTCGGCTGAAATTGCCAGCCGGAGACGGCGGTAATGATTCGGGACGCTCCGCTCGAACGAGACTCGTCAAAGGGAAGGGTTCTTCGTGTGTGTTTTGAACGTTTTATTTATTTTGAGGGCGCGTCGCTCTTTGTGGAGACGGATCCCTGCGACGAGCAGGAAGAGAGAGAAAGAAAGAGAGAGAGAGAGAGAGAGAGAAATAGGAAGATAGATATAGGGGCCATTCAACAATTGCGTTACGCGAAATCTGATCATAAAGTTTCGACTCTCTTCCAATATTGGCGTGACGTGTGCAGTCACACTCCTAAAATACAAATAATTCTCGAGCACGAAATATCAAATACTTCATTTTATAATTTCAATTAGTAACGGCTATGTGTGCGTCTTTAAGAGAAAAAATATTTGAGGAGACTAACATTCTGATTATTACATACAACATAAAACTAAATTTACTTTTACAGGACATAATATCTTTTTAGATGTGAAAATTAAGACTCGGGAGAAAGAATACTTAATATTTCAAAAATATCCAGCCGTCACTTAATAAGTGACGTTCCATGGCTCCATTTGCTCCCCCCATTCCCTGCTCTCGTAGACAATCGCGCGAGTTAATAGAACCTCCCGTCCTCGCAGTGTGAAATAATCGTCGAATGATCCCACAGACAAATAGATAGACGAAGAATTCTCCCTCGAAAGTCAAGTCCAAGAAGGCGATCTCCAGCGCGGTGCCACGCATAATTACACGATAAATTCTTGCCCGCTCTTCGGCTGAAAGCGGCCGTTGCGGAAAAAACTGCCCGATGTTGCTTCTCGCGGTTGGCCGCTGCTCGCGCGGGAATGAATACGGGCAATGTCGTAAAGAAGCGCCGATGAAGGGGAACTCTCACTTCCTATGCTAATGCCGTGGGCGAGGTCTCCTCGGGCTGTGTTCATAAAGACGCCGGTGCGCCTCCCCCCGCGAAATAAGATCGCGATCTACAGTCTTCGCGTCTTCGGGAAAGGGTAAGAGCGTAGACCGCCGGAGGACGGAGAAGAGGAGGGGGCGGGCACAGGGCTGGGGGAATTGTTATGCTCGCGGCATCTGCCACCGCTGCATCCGATATGCGGCGATATTTTGTCCGTCGAATTTGTGCCGCTGCGTGCAGAATCGATGCGACGCGGCGTGGCGCGCCGAGAAAAAGCCGAAAGCGCACTCGCTTCGAGTCGCGAGCACTCGCAGGGCTGGTCTCTCGTGCGCCGCGCGCCAGTTCTCGACTAGAAATTTTGATCAGGTTCACCTAACATTGATAAGGACCTAATAGGGTGAATGAAAGGTGATCCTAAGTAAGTCAGTCAGTTATAATGTCCTAACGAATGCCCCGACAAATGAGTAAGAAAGACCTTTATAAGGTTATAATGATTGGGTCCACATTAGGACCTTAATGTACCAACCTAGTGTGTGATATAATATGGTTCGGTTAATCAGGTCCTTGTCGGGATCTTACGTATTTATTGCACCTAATATGATTTGCGTTATCAAGTTTTAAGAAAACAATTTTTCGGTGTCATTTCCAAATATAAAGATGCTTGCATTGAAAAAACACTTCAGATCACTTGAATATATTTGTAAGATGCTATAGAAACTATCCTTTTTTTAGCAGTCAATAAATAGTTGTAAAATTAACGTGACATGCAACTTTTCTCTTTAATACTACTTTATGCCTTGTCACCTTGCGATACTTTATGATCTTATGATATTCATTTGATGTTTCTTTTCCGAAACATTTTACAAGTATGCTCGAGCGATCTAAAATATTATTTCATGCAAATACCTTTTTATTTGGAAATGAAAGAATTTTCAGCGTGTCATTTCTTATTTCTAATGTCATCATCCGATATAGCCGTGGCGAGTAATCAGGAGCCATAATTTGAGAAAAAACGTAATAAGGATTTCGTAAGGTAACTCAATAAGGATCTGACTATAAGCCTTACTACACTAGGAAAAATGTATTGTTGCGTGAACCAAAATTTTGTTGTAACAACGAAATAATTTGGTTAAAATATGCCCAACAAAACGGTTTAGTTCCTGTAAACAAATATGTTGTTTGATTACGGTTTGTTCGTATAACGTATTACTTTTGTTATAGCAACCAAAAAGCTTCGACTATATGAATTATGTTAAAAATACTATAATTTTTCCTTAATATATAAAATCTAAGTTTTAGCGCACAGAAAGACAAAATAGTATCCATTGGGCATTATTTTAGTTTATGTGAAATAATATTTCGTTTTTATGTAATTTTTATGGATAAAATAACTAAAATGCTTAATTTTTATATACGAAGTCTGAGTACAAAATCATTTGGTCCAGAGAACAAAGCAGAAAAATATATTTAGTTGAGACAACTAAATATTTTGTTATATAAAACAAGATATTTGGTTGCTATTAAAAAATGCCTCAACCAAACAGTTTGGCTAGGGATATTAAATTTTTTTCCTCTTGTAAGATCTTGATATCCACGTTGCGTTGCATGACTTACTAGGACCCGATAGTATCACCTTATTGGGACCTGATGTCCAAACGAGCTTAACCTGATCAGGACCTTGGGATAAATTTCTAGTCGGGTTGTTCATCTTTGGCGACTCTGCGTGCGCGAAAATTCGCCTCGAGAGATCAAGAGGACGAACGCGCCGAGCCGTTCGCGCTTGACCGCGCGCGAACAACGACGGATCAAAAGATGCGTTCGACGAATATTCGCCAATCCGATGGAGTTATCGCACCGTACCGGGGCGCGGTAATGCACGTCGACAACCATAATTGTACCGGACGGGCCAGTAAAATTCGCATCCGCGCGCTCTCGCATTTATCGAACGTTTGACAAATGAATGCATTGTCCGCATGCGGCGGTCATCCGCGACGCGTGCTGTATCGCGCCTCGCTCGTGACGCGTTGCGCGTAATACGCGAGCCGCGCTAATTGGCGCTTCCTTTCCGCCGGTTCTTGCGGCTCAGCGTGTTGGCGTTAATTCTCTGCGCGCTAACAGACGGACGGCGGCCGTCTCGCGCCGTGAAATCGGCCGGCGGCGAGGAGCCGCCGCACGTAGGAGACGAGAAACGTTCGCGTGGTGTCTCTCGGCGAATTTTCCACGACTAGATTCCGCCGATCGAGCGGATTCCGCCGAGAAGCCGGCAGTCGTGCCGAATCCCCCGGCGATGTTACGTGTCTGATTTAATGTTTGGGGACTCGATGTCGCGGGCTCTGCCTGGTGTTTCGGTAAACGTTTTATCCGCGTCGGTCTGACGCTGATAGGATTTCGAACTGACTTTCCCTCGCGCGCGCACGCGCTGAGATAGGAGCGAGAGAAAGAGAACGAACGGGAGAATTCGCGAGAGAGACGAGACGTGAAAACGTTTTCCCGGCGCTGTGAGCTGATCTTTCCACGAATCGCGCGCGCGCGAGCGAGCGAACGGTAGCTTTGATCGCGGCCGATCGATCGGCGTTTTCGAACTAATTCGAGCTACGGTAAACGAGTGTCTTTGCGGGGGAATCAAAAGTGTCAGCGTATCGATGGCATACGAGATAATGAGAACCCGATGGCTCGTTGCGGTATGCAGCATGGACGATGATATATTATAGGGTGATATGCACGCGCGCGCGGCCACTGTCCGAAATAGAAACGAGCAGCGAATTTCGGGCGCATGCCAAGCCAAGTGATCAATATCCGAAGAGGCTGCTCCGCCGGCGAAATCCCGTAAACCGTGACGCGCGCGCGCATAAAGGAAACATCAATTATCCGTCGCATGTAAATTAATTCGCGAAAGATAATGTGCTGTCCTTTCCTTGCGGCACGTACGCGGCGAATCGTTCGTTATTCTCCTTTCTAGCAGCTCGAAATCATCAATCTCGCTCGATTGTTTCGTCGACGGAGAAACGACTGTGAGAGCGAACAACCGACCGAGAGGGAGAGAGAGAGAGAGAGAGAGAGAGAGAGAGAGAGAGAGCGATGAAGGGAGGAGGGAGAGCTCGAGCATGGTCGAGCGGTTATAGTTTGCAGGTTGTCTGTTGCTACAGGACCAATTCCGGCCACGATAATCAAATCTAATCCCTGGAAGCTCCCGCGAGCTAACTGGTAACCGATGTTACATCGGCTTACCATATTGTACGGGGCGAGAGCGCGGCAGAGGACGGCGCATAGATTTCAAAATATCGGATTTCGTATGCAGCAGCCGATCGCGCGCAGCCCGGGCTCCCCGAGGCGATATCTATTTAAGGCCGAGCCGAAGAACTGCGGCCGGGCAAATCGCGCGCGAATATCTGAATTAAGAGACCGACGCGACGCGACGCGACGCGACGCGACG
Organism: Harpegnathos saltator; assembly: GCF_003227715.2. Taxonomy (NCBI): domain Eukaryota; kingdom Metazoa; phylum Arthropoda; class Insecta; order Hymenoptera; family Formicidae; genus Harpegnathos; species Harpegnathos saltator. Next base: position 1,595,435 of record NW_020229890.1, read on the forward strand.
GCGCGCTCGCTCGCTCGCGAGGGTCATCCATCAACGAGCCCCGTCACGTCGCGTTTTACAAACGCTCCTTTTAAACGAAATATTCCGTGTCTCTATTGGAGGAGAATCGACCCGCAGCGGCCGCGTGGCGCGCGATATCGAGCACGTTCCGTTGCATCGAAACTTGCTCCCATTGTGTATGCGTGTTTCCGTTTTTGTCTCGGTGAATGTTGCAAACGACCCCGCCGCGCGTCTGCGACTCTCTCTCTCTCTCTCTCTCTCTCTCTCTCTCTCTCTCTCTCTCGAAATGTCAGAGCCGAGCGATGCAATTACGCTCTTCTATCGGGATCAGCGCGAGCGAGAGACGGCAATTTTCAATCCCGCCGTGGCGTCACTTATCCGGCGATCGGCGAGGATCGTCGGCGCGATTTGTCTTTCGTCTCGTCGTCTCGAGGAGGGAGAAGACGAAGGAGCAACCTAATCAACGACGATTTAAAAATCCTCGTCACGTTGCCCGATATCTCGGGTCATTCCTTCTCAGAGGGGCAGGGGCGCGTCGCGCGGGAAAGCGCGGGAAGGCGCTCTCTCGCGAAGGCCGGGAGACGAGCTAGACGCGCTCCGGGAGAGAAGGATTCGAGAGACTGCGGAGGTTGAGAGAAGAGAAGAGTTAGGAGAAACGTGCCGTACCGTGAAGAGCATCATGCGCAATCTTGTATGTAAATCGAGGAAGAAGGGCGAGGCGGGCTCAGGCGCGGCGCGACGCGCCAGGGGATGGGACGGAAAAAGGTGAGGGTGGAGGTTGGCGGTGGGGCTTGGGGCCGAGTGGCGCGTAAGAGGGAGGCACTTTAAGAAAAATTTGTTCCCTCAAGATTTCTATATGCAAATGCGACACCGCGCCGTTGCTCCAGCCTGCCCCCGGCTCGGCTCAGCTCGGCCCGGCTCGACTCGCGCCGCCGTGGATTTGCATTCTGCGTTCTACATTCATACTCCTTTCTCTCTCTCTCTCTCTCTCTCTCTCTCTCTCTCTCTCTCTCTCTCTCTCTCTCTCTCTCTCTCTCTCTCTCTCTCTCTCTCTCTCTCGCTTTTTCACTTTGCAACGGAAACCGGCGAAGACGCGCGCGGCGTCTCCCATTTTATTAATGATCCATAAGTGTCAGCGAGGAGCGCGGACCGTGAGCAGCCGAGACGAGACGAGACGAGACGAGACGAGACGAGACGAGACGAGACGAGATGAGACAAGGCGAGGGGCGGCAGGGCGAGAGAGCGAGCCGGGAGATGGCCGATGCCGGTGGATAAGGGGATGACGAGGAAGGCCGGCGGATCGCAGTGCTCTAATTACCATTAACCCATTAGGACGCATAATTTGCCTAATCGGACGCCGCTGTGTATTACACACCGTGTTATTTGAGATAGGTTTACCTCGGCGCGGAATGTTTTGTATAATATTAGTCCGCCCGCGATATCTCGGGCGCGCGAGCGCACAAGCGGCGTCGCGCGTTGCATGTTAACGCGGCGTTATGCGGGATTACGTACTTTGTGGCCTCTCCCGGCTTCGATGCGTTTTCTTCGTATCGCTTAATAAGATCGCGACGAGGGACAGAAGGGGCGCGCGCGCGTGGGAACCTTTTGCGAACTATTCGAGCCGCGGGTCGCGCTGAAACGCGAGTCCGGCGACGGGGGGGAGGAGGAGGCGGGGTGAGAGGGCGCGACCGCGGGATTTATTTGCGAGCGCGAGATTCGCGCTTCTTTGCGCGCACGATGACGAGCGTTGCCCGCCGCGCGTGTAATATCAACACGCAAGAGCGCAATGGAGCGCGCGACGCGAAACACGTTGCCCCTTGAAATGTTCGAACCCATTTGCTCCCGTCGGGAGCAAGCGCATTCGCGGGAAATATCGCTCGGCATTGTACCTTGCAAGATGCGAAGATCTGCGGAACATATTGCTACTGATGGCAATGCGAAAAGTGGATAAATCGAAAAGAGATTGTCCCGTCCGCGAACATCATCGTTGATAACTCCCGGCCGTCGTGTTTCGCGACGTAAATTCTCGGTGATAGCGTTCGATCGTCGTCGCGCAAGAACACGGGAGGGTGGGGGCGCCGCATTTTCCCCGAGCCGCTCGTGGTCGGGCTCGGGGAAATGTCAAGAAAAACAGTGTCGTCGGGGAATACCCGGATCGGTATCGACGCGCAGGTAGTCTCGGTAAATTACGCGCGCGCGCGCACACGAGAGAGAGAGAGAGAGAGAGAGAGAGAGAGAGAGAGAGAGACGAAGGGGGAGGAACGAGGAATTAAGAGAGGGTCGCGCGAAAACGCGGCGAGCTAGGAGCGGCAAAGAAAAGCGAGAAAAAGGAGAAAACCGGAAAGGATGAAGGAAGGGAGAGAGGAAGGAAGGACGGGGAACGAAACGTACGGCGAATAATGCGATTCCACTTCCGGTGGCGCAGGGGAAGGACGGGAGATGTGCGGGACCATGTGAAAAAGTTCGTCCCATCTCATCCCTCATTCCACGCTCGTCTCTCCCCTCCCTCCCTCTCTTTCTCTTTCTCTCTCTTTCGCGCGCGCGCGCGCGCGCGCGCGTCACTTCCTCCTTTTTAGCCTTCGCCTTCGTTTTACCGGAAAACGGGGTCAGGCTGCGGTCGCGATTACCCCGTTTGTCAGTCGGCGAGCTTATCCCATCTACTGGCATAATCGCGCAACTTTCGTCGAATCGGCTAATCTGCGACGGGAGGGAGGAGGAAGGGCGGCACGCGCGGTCGCTGAGCACTCCCGACGAATGTGCTCGACTAATTGTCCGGTAATCTTGTATCGCACGCCGCAGTTGCTCCGGTTGCAACGATTTCGCACGTTCGGGCGCCTTTGCGCCGGGCGTTCGAGATTAAAGAGAGAGATCGCGGAAAAAAGGAACGCGCTAAAAGCATTTATTTCGAGAACCTGCACTTAACGGGAGTAAGACCAGAATTAGAGGCGATTCCGCCCCGACCCAGAAGCCTTTCGCGGGCCAAAAGCGATTCAGCGGCGGAGAGAGAGAGAGAGAGAGAGAGAGGGGGGGGGGAGAGAGAGAGAGAGAGAGACCCAGCCAGGAAAGCGGGTCTTTGCCATTTTGAAGAATACTCGGCTCACGGCCGCTCTTCCAGGCGGTTTCTCCGGGCGAGAATCAGCTCGGACACGCAGCCGTTCGCGGCCGCGAATAATTTCGAGGGTCGCCGGGGCAGATTACCGTCGCGATTATCGCGCGCGTATGCGCCTGCGTTATCTCTCCCTCATCCTCTTCGTTCCTGAATAACAAAAATATCGCAGTCGCGATTTTCCCCCAAATCGAAGATGAGCGTCAAGCTGTTTCGAGGTCAAGTTGAGGATTTTTAGTGGAGGAAATGAAATTATTTATCGCGGGTGGAATCAGAAAATCTGACGGCGGAAAGTAGCGCCTATGCTCGGATTAGGCGGGAAGGACGCGCGCGCGCTAACAGAGCGCCGCGAAGGACATATTTAACGCCTTGAGATCTACGAGTACGAGGCAACAACGTAATCGCGAGCGACACTGTGTAACACCTCGGGGCTTTACAAGCGTAGTCTTTGTCCTCGGCAGACTTTGGCACCCGCGCACCGCTCGAGCAACTTGGTCGGACACGGCGACGCGCAAGTTTCTTCGTGGTAATTTAGCGTGCCAGACGCGGCAGGAAGACGGACAGCTCGCGAAGCCGCGCTTCGCGTCGCGTCGCCTCCCCTCGCCGGCGCGGCGGTGCGCGAGGGAGTTTAATTACGAGTAAAAATCGAGTTTGCCCGATCGCCGACGTCGAGATTGTCGCGCGGCGAAACGAGATCTTACAATTATTAGATTCCCACCCCCGCGGGGCGGCAGCGCGAACAGCCGGGGGACGGTCCCGAGGGAGGGCTGCCTGGCTAAACAGTCCACGGATTGCGATCCGAGAGAAAAGGGCGACGGGGAGGGGTGGACGGTGTAAGGAGGAGGGGCAGTGGGAGCGTGGAAACTATTTCTCTTGCTTCCTCGGCGCGCCGGTTGTGATTTGAATACATCCAGTTAGCGGCGCGTGCCTCGAATGCCAGATCCGCGACGGAAACGCTTAAAGGAGCCACTCGTTACTTCGTTCGTGCGATATTAGCCACCGTTCACGTCGCCGTCGTCGTCCTCGGCCTCGTCCTTCTCCTTCTCGTTCCTGTCCTCGTCGTAGCCGTTACGATTAGCTCCCCTCCCCCTCCCTCTCCGACCACTCGAAACTTTATTGGACGAGCATTGACGAACGGCTAACGTTTTATTCCCACCGATAGCACCGGCGAAGTGCTTCCAGTTAATTGCGTCCCGTGAGCTGTTTATAATTTGTTATACAGTCCACCCGGTAGCTTCTCCTACCTTCTTCGCTTCTCTCTCTTTTTGCCCGTCTCTCTCTCTCTCTTCGGTGTATCGACGGCGTCGGTGTTCAATTTTGTTCTTATTGAGCGCGGTGGCTTGGTAGGCTGTAAACGTCGGTTGCCTCTTGTCTGCAGTATTTTTCGATTCGGTTGCTCGCCGCGAGCTCCGGATATTGCAGAGAGAATTAAGCTGTTGAAAGAAGCAAGTCGCTGTTGCTCGATAATTAGTCATCGGAACTGTCCGGTTGACTGGCTGGTACCGAAACGAGTTCTCTCGCTCGGCGCTGCGACATCGATTCTCTCGTCTGGGCTAAATTGCGCGAAGCGAAACTGAATAATCGCATTTGGTAATTCGACAGAAATGTTATCACACATTTCTGACGACGACGACGACGACGACGACGACGACGATCTCTTACAACGTAACGAGATTGCCGGGTCCAATTAGCAAGCGCGCATACAATTTCGTGCTGTTTAACGCGGCGGGTGAAAAACTGCGAAAAACAAACTCGCTTAAAATGCTATTTGAATTTCAGCGGGAAGCTATCCCGAAATAAAAAGCCTCTGATGTTAAAAATGAGGAATTTGTAGCTCGGCAATTAAATCCGAATATATTCGCCGCGTTTCACGTTTCTTTATCGCACATTTGCGCGCGAATCGTAAAATAAAAGAAAGAAATGAAAAAAAGAACAAATTTCAGGAAGGAAGAAACAGCTCCGGCGGCAATCATACGAGGATTGCTCGGAAATTAAAATGACGAGCGAGAGCGAGAGCCATTGTCGCGCGCGACGCATCGTTCGAAGATGACGTGAGCCAGGTCGCCACCCCCCCCCTCCCTCCACTCTCTTGCTCCGCCGTATATAACGTCATATTTAGATACCGCTGAAATAGTTTGCAACAGCAATTTGTCTTACGACTGGTTAATGTCGCTTCCCAACGAGCTGTCGCCGCTCTGACCCGCATTATCGCGAGCTCGTCTTAAGGGATCGTTCGGGGATGATGCATTAACTCACGGAAGAACGCGCAATGCATCCGATAGCGCGTTTACGGCCTGTCGAACAAATGGGGGCAAGGGGACGAGCAGAGGAGGGCACGCATTAACAAACGTTGGTGCTATTCCCGACTAGAAATTTATCCCATGGTCCTGATCAGGTTAAGCTCGTTTGGACATCAGGTCCCAATAAGGTGATACTATCGGGTCCTAGTAAGTCATGTAACGCAGCGTGGATATCAGGACCTCAGTAAGGATTCATAGTCAGGTCCTTGTTGAGTTACCTTATGGAATCCTTATTACGTTTGTTATTCTCCAATTATGGCTCCTGATTACTCGCCACGGCTATATTGGATGATGACATTGGAAATAAGAAATGACACGCTGAAAATTCTTTCATGTCATTTCCAAATAACAAAGATATTTGCATGAAATAATATTTTAGATCGCTCGAGCATACTTGTAAAATGTTTCGTCACGACCAATAAATTATCGCGCGACATAAACACGCACTGAGATACGCAACATGCACGCACAGAATAGGCGACTGACGTGCTTCTCGAGCGTCTTTTGTCTTGTAGACCCATTTATGGACAGATGCAAGACAAATGAGAGCTGCAGTGCGCACGCCGCTACTGGCAACTCGTCGTTGCGCGTCATACGATAAAAATTAAATCATCTCTAATTATATGTGGCGCGTTATAAAAATATTTTTTATACTACGTCCAGTACTATTAAAGTTTTACACACACACACACACACACACACCCACATATGCGCGCGTGCACATACACACACATATTCATATTATATACATATAAAATTAATTACAGATGGTTTTTGTTAAAACTTGATAATGCAAATCATATTAGATACAATGAATAAAATCCCGACAAGGACCTGATCAAGTGAACCATATTATATCATACACTAAGTTGGTACATGTAACCTTATAAAAGTCTTCCTTACTCATTTGTCGTTAGGGCATTATAAGGACTGACTTACATAGGATTACCTTTCATTCACCCTATTAGGTCCTTATCAATGTTAGGTGAACCTGACCAAAATTTCGAGCCGGGTTAATCGCGCGGATCGCGTCCGACAAAGACACAATGCGGCGAACAGTTGGACGTCCCCAGCGCGCTTCGCTTTCGCGTGTCCGAATGTTTTCGTTGAAGCTTTCGGCTGCCGTTCGACGCGCCGTAACTCTCGGTCTTAATGGACCACTCGTACGACGGCAGGGCCCGTTAGGCGGAATTAACCGCGTCTACGGCGGCCATGCTAACGTCGTAATCGATGTTATACCGCGCTTTGCTTTACTCGATAGCATAATAACCGTTCGTGCCTTTACATTATTTTAAGTAAGAGCACGGCAATAACCTCGGCCGTGAACCATCGGGATTGCCGAGACGTCGCACATGCGAACGAACCCGCGCCCCGAGTTGCGGGTGTGCGCGGTGGTCGGCGGACAGGGCGGCCGAGACACGAGGGGGGATGCAGCGGGTGAACGCGCGATGGCCGGCGAGGGGAACAGAAACAGGGTGGAAAGAGAGGGTGAGACAGGGAGGACGAGAAAGACGGCGGACGCGTGGTAACAGCTTGCGATAATAGTCAGGAAATAGTCAGTTTTATCGTCGGCGTAATAATAATCATTGTTATTTTACGCGTCTCTACCGCAATCTTGTAATTACTGTAAGGGATGTATAATGCTCGCGCCAACACCCCTTTGGGGACGGGGCGGACAGGCGTGCGGACGTAAAGACGAAAGTAAACGAAATTCCGATGGCGCCGCGTCGCGACACGACGCGACGCGACGCGACGCGACGCGACGCGCCACGTGGGCTTCGACTTCCGGAATTAACTATCCGGCTCTTGGAAGCTCGAAGCGCTCGGAAGCGTCAATTTCTGTCGCAACTAATCAAAACTTCCCTCCATTTTCGCGGCGTGCCGCGCGACCGGCTTTTCAATCCGTTCAGCCACTTTAGACCGCCCGCCCTCCTCTCTCTCTCTCTCTCTCTCTCTCTCTCTCTCTCTCACTCTCTCTCTCTCTCTCTCTCATTCACTCACTCACTCACTCACTCACTCACTCACTCCTCTCCCGCGCGCCGCTTGTTCGCCGACGCTAATGACAGCGTCGCGTTGTATTCCCATCGCTGGGCGAGTGAAGTATTTGTGAATGCGACGCGCTCGCGCTCACCCACGCCGCACCCCGGAACACATCGTAGACGGATAAAACGATTAAGCCGCGGGAATTGAATTGGGCCGCGCCAGCAGCGCGCGAGAGATACACTTGCTCTGTTCGTACGTGCGGAAATTGTGAAAGCTGCGTCTCGAATAATTGTGTCTCAAGCACTGTTACGTTCTTCTTACTCCTCCTTTTTGCCCCGTGCCTCGCTCGCCCCGTTCCCCAGGACCTGTTTATAACCGACGCGTTAATGAATACGAATTAATTACTGCGAACTAGTTAGCGCGCGTTATAATGCGCGTACTTAAGTGACATTTTATCGGGTTTCTACGCGCGTGCGCGCACGCGCACTAGGGCGGGATACAGCATTCTTAATACTCGGGAGCTCTCCGGTGGAGTGATCTCTCCCGGGTGGGTTTTTCCTTCAATTAAATTCTCACGCTTGATCGAGCAGCGTCGATTCGCGCGGCGATCGACGGGGGAGCTTGCCGAATCTCCGAGCAGCGCGTTAGCGCCATCCTGGCGCCGAGGCGCTTCATCCGTATGCGCGTTCCAGCGCGGCCTGGAGAAGAAAGAACGGGGAGGATCCGCCGCGCTTGTTTTCTTCGCCGCCTTTCGCCAAGCGGAAGATATCAGGCACGCAGTCGGAGAAAAGGAGCCGCGAAAGTATCGAGGCAGTGGTCGTCGAGTTGGAGAACAAAGTCGATATTAAAATCAATCCAACTGCGCCGCTGGGTCGGGCGCCGCGCCGCGCCGCGCCGCGCCGCGCCGCGGTGGTTCGGCTGAGTTTGTAACCTTAAAAGTTTATCTTCGCCCCTGAGACTCGCCCCCGTCCCCCGCCCTCCCTTTCCCGTCTTCACCGCGCCCGCGGACCGTATATTGGACTTTAGTCAAGTTCACTCTCCTATTTGCGTTCCGCCGCGGCACCGCGGCGCGGGAGGTTAAGGAAACCCGGCCGCGAACGTAGGGAAAAGGCACGAGGATTGAACCGCAGGAAAGAAAGGATAAGAAGGAAATAAGCGGAAGTTTGGCCGCCGATCTCTCGTAGTATCTGCTAAGTAGCACGGCACGATCTTAAGTGCTGCACCTGGTAGTCTTGGCCCGTCCCTTCTTTCCCGTCCCCTTTCGCGAAATGAAGGAGAGATCTCTCTCTCTCTCTCTCTCTCTGCCGCTCTTCCTCGCTTCGTGAAGTCCGGGAAATATTCGCGGCCGTACTTTTGCACAATGTTAATAAGATCAGCAACAGATCTCTCACTTATTACCTTTGATTATAGGAGACGAGTGCGATATTACGTGCATGTGTGTGTGTATGTGTAGGCATATATTTATATGTACACGCACAATATCGACGGAAGAAAGACAAAGAATGACAACTAAAAGACGTATACACAAACCGCCTCGTCGTCCGCGTATGGCTGTCGCCCGCTGTAAAATTTTGTGGAATTTTTCAGGGCTCGTTTCGCGCGGCGTAAAACGGCCCCGTTACGCTCCTAAAATCCTCGCGGTCGTAACGTCGTCGTGAAATTCTTTCGCGATCTTGAGAGACGCGGAAGAAACGCGGCCGTATTATGAGCTGAAAGGCGACGCGACGGGCAGCTGCGTTAATTAAAAGCAAAGCTGCAGAGCGCGGCGGCCGCTTTCGCAGCGCTCGCCGACGACGGCCGGCTCGATCGAAGCAAGGGAATACAGCCGGACCGGGTCGGACGGGGACGGGCCGGCGGCAGCAGCGGCGGTGGCGACAGTTCGTCATTAAGGTTATACAAATCGCCGATCGCGCTTGGCTGTTTAACGAGTGCCGGGAGTTCCGCGAATATTCACTGCTCGAGCAGCTGGAAGCTCGGCACTGCGCCGGTAAGGCGGCTAAATTAAACATTTCGCCGTAGTACTTTAAACGCGTCGCGCACCGGCCGCTAATGAAAAGCATTTGCCCCTCGCTGATTCCCGCGACTCGTCGTCGCTCGGTTCCTGCTACATCAGGAATGCTCGCCCCGGAATTATCCCCAGACGGCGTAATTGCGTCGGCGATAATTGATCGGCTATCTATCGTTCGATTAAATTGCCGTTATTTTGGACGCGGCCTGCGATCTTCCGCACCGCGAACATTTCGCTCTGCGGCGTTTTCAGTAGTGAAGACTGACCTGAGAGTTGAAACTGCTAATGTAAAGCGTGTTACGGGATATTATATTTCCATCCAGTGTTTATGGAACGTTATATTTTCAGCCGTGCATTATTCTGCGTATGTCTCTCGCTCTTTCTCCCCTTCTCCCTTCTTTCTTCTTTTATCGGCCGCAGCGAGATGGCAAGATTAATATAATACGTTTCGTTCGAGCGGGTATTGTTACGTCCGACTTTGTATTTTATTTCTCATTTTTGTCCGAGGCACGATAACCAGACCCGTGGACTAGTTTGACATTATTATTATTTTCGCGGGCTCATCGAATATTATTTACGAAGAAGCTGACGGCGGTGTTGTCGACGACGACAACGACGACGACGACGACGACGACGACGACGACGACGACGACGACGACGACGATGACAATGACGGCGACGATGTCGAAAGGGGAATCGTAAAAGCGGCAGTAACAGCGGAACAACCGAACGCGTTGAGTATGGTAGGCGAAGGAGCTTTAGAATCCGTAATTAAACGGGACGGCAGGAATCACCATAGCCGGGCATGGAGGTTCCCCCGGCATAAAGGTTTTATGTCCGGCTTCACTCCCGCGCTTCTCATCCGCCTCGTCCCACCTCACTTTGTTTCTCCCGCGACTTCGTATAAATTCGTCGGCGATTGGACGATGTCAGCCGCGTGGTATTCCTCGCGGACTCGGAGTATCTTTGATCAAGAGACGAGTACACACACGCGATATCTCTCTCTCTCTCTCTCTCTCGTTCTTCACGCTAGCTCAAACAAACGGATTTTTCGTAAGCGACACTTTCCAATTTTCGCGCGCGCGTCGCCGCTAACAGGAAACACTATACCACTCTCTTCACTCGGCTCTCGTAATTAAGGAGAAAACAGGCGCGAAAGACTCTCTTTCGCGCGATTCCGCGTTATCTCGCAGCGGCGAGCCGGAAAACGGCGCGTTTGAGTTTGCGGCGAGCGCGCGCGGCTGCGATTCCCGCTCGTTAAACGATGAATCTCTATTAGTAGAGCGCTCCTTCGCGGTTCTGTATGATCTGTGTCGCTTGGGTCTCCATTGGTATTCAATTGGAGCGCTTTATTTCAATAAATTTGGTTAACAAACCGGCGTCCGCGCGGAGGCCCGGGCCGCGCCGCGCCGCGCCGGTGCGGTCGCCGAGCGACGCCCATCGTGGTCGAATGCCGTGTGGCGCGATTAACCACGCGATTTTATTTCCGGCTTGAAATCAGCGCATCAGCCACTCTCGCGCGCGGCTCTCGATGGCCTGGCGTTGGAGAAATACATAAATTACGTGGGTAGCGGCGGCGGCGGCGGCGACGGCGGCAGGTTATGGCGACGTGACTGCAAGTTGGTTCGTATTAAAGTTATGAATATAAATCACGGCCGGCTCGTTCCTTCGTTCTTTCGCCGTGCTCGACGGCCTCTCACCCTTGCACAGACGTTACCGGCCAGCACCGCCACCGCCGCACGATCGTATCCTCTTTCTCCCCTTCTTCAAGCAACCCTATCCTCTATTCTTCGCCATCCACCTCGAGGAAAATCGGCCGGTCTACGGCAGCCCCGTTCTACCTGCGCGCACACCCCCTTTCTCATGCTTCGCGCCTCCCTCCACCCCCGGGCACTAGCAGCTCACGGTGTCAAAGTGCCGGCCCATTATTCACCCCCGTCAGAGTTCATGTCTTTCTGGCACGCACCCCGCCATCGCGCGCCCCCTCATCCCCTTCTCTCCTTTTCTCCCTCTCGTTCTTCCCTCCTTTCTTCAGGTCGAAAGTGTGTACAGCCGAACTTGCCCGAACACTCCGGACCGCCGTGTAGCGGACCGTTTGCCGGATTATTCGCGCGTGAAAAATAACCGGCGAGCGTAAAAAGCCTGAACCCTGGCGCGCGGGACGGGGGGGGGTTGCATAAGCAAACGCGCGCTGTGTTGTACGCCGGTTAGGCAATGAGAGGAAGTCGCCGTACATTGTGACGCAAGGAATGATTTATTGCGAGCTTCGTCTGTGCGGGTGACAGCGATACGTGTAACGGGGGGTGGGGAGGGATAGCTGTTGTTCCGCAAAGAATCGGCGGCCGGAAGACTCTCTCCCGCGAAAGAGCAGCAGGCTTTCTGTGCGCCCGAGAGTTAATTAGCAATAATTGATGAAAGCGGTCTCGGCGGAGAGAGGGAGAACAGGAGAAAGAGTGAGCAGAGAGAAGAGAAAGAGAAAGGTAGGGCGGAGGGGCAGCAGGGGGTGTTTGGGGTGCTTGCCGAGAGAATGTCGCGATTAATTGACCGCTTGTGTTCCCCGGGTTGTTACGTATCGCGGTACTTGCGACACGTAACGTCGCGTAAAGTCGGCAGTTCTTCATGAAATAAACTCGGGTGCGACGCGTCACGTGACGGGAACGACTGCGTTCCGCCGAGACAAAATAATTTCTCGCTGTTACGTTTCGGAGCTATGAGTTCTCTCGCGCTGGGACTCGTATACATACATACACACGTCAGTGTGAAAAAGTGGAACTTTTACTTCTTAAGTAAAGTTGCTTCAGAAACGAAGATTAACGCGCCCCTCTCCGCCGCAGATTCGCCGTGTTTGCCGCTGCCGTGTGTCACGAACGCACCGGAAAGTCCAGGAAATATGAAGACAGAACCGTGTGCCCCGCCGGGCGAGACTTTTTATCCCCAGCAAATCATACGTGAAAGTGCGCGCGGCTATGTAGAGTTACGCAGTCGTCTAACCCGCGCGCGATCGTATATTTCTCGTGGAGCGTTCGATACGGGCTTTGCCACTCTGCACTCATCGACGCGACGAGTCTCTCGGAGATAACCGTTCTCCCCTCTCGACCTCAAGGAGGCCTCGAAGAGACGGCTGGAGGCTAAAAATGGAAGTGGAAGTGCGTCTCGCTTTACGGCGTGCCGTGAAAAATCATCGCGATAAGACCCGTTCTCCTAATCAGACCAAAGTCGCCACCATTGATTCACGGCTCCTCTAGACCTCCCCTCGGCCCGGTTGGGTATATCTTTTTTTCCTTCGGCCCCCTAAATTTATCTCTCACGCAACGTGCACCCTCGCTCTCGACCGTGCGCGCCAATTTCGCGACACATGTATGTCAATCGCCCCGCGCGCCGCCGAGCTCTCTCGTGAAGAAATGGCGCTTTCCTTTCCGCTCCGCTGCTCAAACAAAATATCAAGCGAAATCATCGGAGATCGGGAAGAGTCGTCGGAAGGGCCTGATCCGCGCCGCACCGATAATGCTCAAAGTCGAGGTGCAAAGTCGAAGCTCACCGGGGGGAAAGGGGTGCAAGCGCGCGCCGTGCGTGACGGAGACAGAGACAGACAGGGAGCGCGCGCGCGAGATAGAGAGAGAGAGAGAGAGAGAGAGAGAGAGAGAGAGAGAGAGAGAGAGAGAGAGAGAGAGAGAGAGAAAGGGGAAGCCCGAGGGATCGGCTCGATCACGCACGGATGCGCCTCTTGATCCGATACATCGACGCGCCGAATCCGAAACGTATCGACGGGGCGATGTCATACATATCCGATGCCGAAAGCCGCGGGCTTTGCCGCTGTCGGAGATTTCCGGCGGCCCTAACCGCCATCCCTAACTCGTCGGCAACCTATCCCGCGAGACACCCCTGCGAGCTCGTCCTTTCTGTCAAGCTGAGAGCGATTCTCGCCGCTGCTGAAATCGAGCCGAGTGCGCAGCAGCAGAAAAAAGAAAAGCAAAAGGACTCATTCCGAATGCAGTCTGTCCTCGGCAATCTGTCGTGAAAATTAAGCGGTTAAGTGGCCGTAAGTGCCGGAGACGCGCACGCGTCCACGCACAAGTTCCAATGTTTCACCGAGACAATGGAAACGTGAGCTTGACAAATGCCGCTGTCAGCTGCTCCTCGAGCGCTAGAGATTGCCAGTTGGACACCAACGGACTCGAGAGCGGCGCTTGAGCGGCCGCTCTCGAGTCGATGTTTCCGCGACTCTATGAATAACACTCGAGTGTCCCTCACGAATGTCTTAGCAGCTCTCCGCCGGGCGACAGGGGACAGGGGGAGCCGGGGGGCGGGAGGGTTTCGTTATCTCTGTGGGATGAAGAAAGCTGATGGAGAAGAAGCTGTGTTCCGCGCGCGCGATTGGAAGTGAAGGCACGTTCACCTGTTCGAATCCGAGATCGAATCCACCCACGGCAATTTTACGAGTCGCGGACAAGCCCGCGCGGGCGCCGCGATTCGTGGCTGCGCAGTGGGATTTCGGGGATGATCCTCTTCAGCGAGAAGTGTTTTCGGATGTGGCGAGAGGCAGCGCACACACACACCTCCCCCCACACGCGCGCCCTACCTGTGCATGCGTGTGCGTGAGCGCCCGGCGGGGAGGGGGGGGGGCGCGCGCCCTCGGACTGTTTACGACGGGATGCGGATGCGAAGGTGCTGGTTACGGGCTGAAACACGATGGCGCGCGCGGGGTTTCATTGCTTATCGCTTGTGTGCCGGTGTTGTTATGTCCGCTGTTGCTCGTAGTGCCATCGCGGCTTGATTTCGCGAGAATGCCACGCGAGAACTCGGGCCTGCCGCGAGCGAGATCGCTTTTCAGCCGCGAGCGGGGAGGAGTGCGCATGCCGCTTGTTGTTGTTTTTGTTGTTGCGATTGAAGCGGCGCACATTGCGAAACATGAAGCAAAGCGAAGCATATCTCGCTCGTGTCATCTTCTCTCTTCTTCGTTGCCTTTCCCAAAGCCGTGACGAATATCGCGGAAACGCGATATATAGCATATTCGCATCCCCCGAAACTCCCGTGGCGGGAAAGATCGAGTTTACGTAACACAGATTAAGCGATTTAAGGGCGATATGTACGCGAGCCGACGAGCGCGCTCCTCGTTCGCCCGCAAGTAATTACCGTCCGCAAGTACGTCGCGTATCACGCGGCCGATTTTAATAGTGTTTGTACGCTCGAGACGGAATATTAATCATGGAGTAATTTCTTCGCATCAATTCGGATCACAAAGAGCTAATGCCCCGTTTCACCCCGTAAAGGGGGAGCCGAGCCTTCCCTTTGTGCGTTCCATTAAAAACTGATATCGACTGTGGAAATGGCGAGAGTTCCCGAAAACACGCTGTTGCCGAAAAAAAGGAGACGGTCAGAGAGGGAGAGAGGGAGTGAGAGAGAGAGAGAGAGAGAGAGAGAGAGAAAGCGAGAGAATAAAAAGAGAGAGAGAGAGAGAGAGAGAGAGAGCCCGCTCGCAAGCAGCATCGGTGAGAGCTATTTTCGCCGTGGAATATTTAACTTTCGTGTGCGGCAGTCCGAAATCGCATCGGGGCTTACGGCTTTTGCGGAGGAGAAAGGAAGGGAGCGAGGGGGAAAAAGAGAGAGAGAGAGAGAGAGAGAGAGGAGGGAGAGCCCTCTGCATTAAAAATGAATTCGGGGATAAGAATAAAACATACCGCGCGCCGCGTACATAACAACAGCGCACGCGGCGAAACGTTTTGCGCATACGTTATACGAGAGCGAGTCGATCGGTCGCGCGATATTTCAGCGGCCGGACACGATAGGGGAGAGGAGGAGGGGGAGAGGGAGGGGGAAGCGATTAACTTTGAACGCGAAGTCGCATGAAAAGATAATCGCGCACACGAGCGTAGATTAAAAAGAGACGTCTCCGTAGCCCTCCTCTCCACCGCCCTCGTTCCCCCCCCACCCCACCCCCTCCCACCGGAGTCTTCTCGCTCTCCAACTCAAACAGATCGACAAACTCACTGCGACGGCAGCGGCGGCGGCGGCGGCATCAAAATACAGTATTATAAAACGCACGAGAGTCGACTTCGATATCAGAGCTCTCGCGCGCGCGCGCGCGCACGCCAGTCGCAATCGTCTCATGCATGTGCGTTGCGCTCGTCGCGCGGCGCTTTTTGCAGGTCGGGCACGTGCGCCGCGAGCGGCCGGCCACGTGTACGTCGCCACACACGGCGGCGGGCACGCACGCGATGCATACATGCATCGCTCGAGCGCGAGCGCGCGGATGGATGATACGCCACGCTCGGTACATGACTGCTCTCGCCGATATTTATACCGCGGAGAGCGCGCGCGCGCGCGCGTGTGTGTGTGTGTGTGTATGTGTGTGTGTGCAGGCCGCACACGCACAGCCTCGCACGCACACGCATGTTCGCGCGAGTCGCGCGTGGAGTAGAACGGGCGAGCGAGCGAGAGTGCTCGTGATTCCGGATGGCCATTTATTAAACATACCTTCATTACGCAGCCGGTACATATTTTACGTGGTTTCGCACGTACGGATCACGCCCGGCTAAACAGGTAACGCGATGGCGTCGTTAATAATTAAGAAAAAAGCCGCGCTCGCGGCCTAATTCCAGCCAGACACCGCCGCCGTCGTCGTTGCTTTACTGCCGCCGTCGCTGCTCTCGGTGTGTGTCGCGTGCTTTGCTCTCGTGTGCTTTTCCGTCTCGTCATGCTCGCGAGCTTTTCCGTCGTCGTTGTCGTCGTCGTAGTCGCAGTCGTTGCCTCGGCGTGCTGAAAAATGCAGCGCCTCGTCTAACCGGATTAAACGCCGGCGACTCGCGCATTTGGATTTTTAAACCCGCTTCTATTCGCCCGAAATCGAATGTCGCCGCCGAAATGGATTATGAGACACTCGACTCGTTTCGCCGCGAAAGCTGTTAGGGTTCTTGTCTTTTTGCGGATTCGTCACCAAGCGCGGCATAATTAATATTACTACTTTTGCCGGTGTTGCTCTGCGGCCATTGAATTGTTGTACACACCACCGAGGCATACAGCGACGATGAAGCTAAAGTTGCATTGGCCGAATCCGGCATAATTCGAAATATACAAGCGTGGTTTTGTGTGCCAAGAACGAGCCATGCGCAGTGCTTCTTACTTCGGCGCGCGGCGCTGATATTTCGAGGCGGCGGAGTTGAATTTATTCTGTAACACCGTCACGGGGCATAATGTGCGAAAAATCGATCGCACTTTTACAAACAGTTGCGCGAAAATGGCATTTACGGAAGCTTCAAAGCGAGCGTTTTAAAACAGCGGTGCGGCAGATTGAATTTCTACGTTTCTCCAGCGGCGCGCGATAAACTTTTCGTAATCGCGCGCGCGGCCAGCGTTTACACACGCGGCTTGTCCCAGAGAACAGAGAGCGCGCTGGCGTATATTTTAATCCAAGGTATCGCCGGAGCGTTCCTCGCATCGCGCGACTAATAAATACGCGCAATTTTATTAACGTTGCAGCGAGATCCGATCGGCTCTCGTCGAGGGCGACGTGAAATTTTCGGAAAAACGGCACGTGCTCGACGCCGTTTGCGCGGCGCGTCATAAATACCGCGAATTTACCTGCGCAACGCTTCGAGCCGCGCGCTCACTCGATGCGTGTCGACGAGTGGAAATCGTCGAAAAGTAAGTACCCTCCTGCACTTCCTCCGGGAACAAACGGGAAGCAAAGTTGCGGCAGGGAACGAGGGCCGCGCTTGGATTTTTCGAAATCCTTCGTTTCGTAAAATCGTCGAGCGGGGGGGGGCGTTCGATCGGCCGAAGACAAACACGAAAAAGCGTCGAAGGCGCGAGACCGACGATGACGATAGTTCCGCGCCGGTCTAAATGTCATTAATCACCGGCGACTTCGTCCCCCGCAGCGACATGCAGCTGCACCTGCAGTGCGTTTTAATCGGCGCACGAAAGGGTCGCGATAGTACGGGCTCTTCCTTTGACGCGGGACGTTTCGACGCTCGCGGATACGCGTCGCTACATCTGCTCCTGACGCGTTTCCGTTTCGATTCCAATCCGCGTGGACCACACGCGGGCGGCTTTGGCACACACGCGCTCGTGCACACACTGATAACTCAACATACACACACACACACACATGGACAAACGACCGTACGTGCCCGCACGTCACACTATACACACACACACACACACACACACACACAGACACACGGTTGGTTGCGTTTGTATACACACATACAAACGCAACCAACATACATACATACGCGCGCACACACACACACACGTGCAAGTACACGCACAAACACGTGCACAGGCCGGTCGGGCGCGCGCTGTAAGCTGCACCGAAATGCAGCGGCTGGCTGTCGCTGTAGGAAGGTTCGATAATACAGTAGCATAATGCCCGGCAATATAGCATAAAGGGGGTTGACACGTTGACGCTGTCACGTGCCACCGGCGTCCCAGGGGCTATTGACTACGTGACGTAGAGCCGGTCTCTATGAACGGAGGCCTCTCTCTTACACGGCGCACTCGTTAAACACGCCTGACGCCCCGGCGCCGCGCTCGCGCGCGCGCGTCTAGCCGGCCCGGGCGCAGCATTCTCTTTCTATATCGCGCGGCTGCCGGCCGGATTTAGTCGCAATTTTCCGTTCAAGCGACCGTCCCGTATCTCGCCGCGCCGAGCTGTAATAACTCCCCTTCTTCCGCCCGCGGCGACAAAAATTGGCGGTTGCGGCAGCGGGGCGACAAGAGAGGGGAGCGTAATCGATGCGCGACGCATGCGCTTTCTCCTCGCGAACTTGTGCGAACGATGTAATCGTCGCGAGAATCGTTGGCGCGTTAACCGATCGGCCGTTTAACCCGCTTTAGCGGCGAAACGTCATGAGTCGCGCGCGCGCGCGCGTGCGAGCGGCGGTGGCCTCGAAATGCACGAGAAGCGAAGGGGGGAGGGGCTCGCGGGGATACTTTAAGCGCTTCGGGCGATTTTGCACTTGGCGAGAGGAACTCGCGCGGAAATGTCTGTCGCACGAGAGACGAGGCCGGAGATTCGCGAGCAAAATCGCGAGAGCGCGAGGGAGGAAGAGAAGGGCCGGTTTTCCCGATTAATCTCAGCCCAGGCTAATCGAAATGTTCGCCAGGTGTCTCGTTACCCGGCGCGGATCTCCGCGCGACTACGCTAATACGAAATTTACCAGTGTAAATTATTAATTAGCTGCCAGTCATTCCGCCGCAGATATTAATTTCAGGACGCGGAATATGACAGCGGCTTTCGTTACGCGCCACCCGATACCGCGTGATGCTGGACGATTATCGGTCGACGGAGAGAGAGTACGATTGGCCTTTATCGGCGACGAACGAGATGCGGCGATCTCGTCATACGACCGGCCGTTTACCGGCCGCGGAATGAAACTTTTTAATTACCGCGAGAACGAGAGACAGAGAGAGAGAGAAAGAGAGGGGGGGGAAAGAGAGACACAGAGATGGGAGCGAGATAAATGCGCGATGCGTACGCACGCCTAGACGAGGACGAGGAGCAAGAGAGGAGAGGCAGGAATCGGAGGGGGTGGAGGAGGAGGAGGACGCGGTTAGTTACATCGCGGGTACGATTGATGGGCGACCTAGATTCGCGCGCGCGCGCGCGCGAGGTCTGGCTTGCGGGCCTTCCCGGGCACTGATGAAAGGGGTGGACGCGAGGCGGGCGGGCGGGTGTCTGACAGAAGTGCATCGTAGAATGATCAGATTGCGTACCGTCACGTACTATTGGCCGTATACCGAGCCACTCGCACTCACGCGTCTCTGGTTTCCCCTTGTAATCAAGCTCACGGTTACAAATTAATTTATCTCCCCGCCTGATAATATACGACGCGCACGCGCCCCTCCGGTCGCACCGGTAGGCGACTAAGGGCGCGACTCGGCAAACGCCGCGGCTCAAATTTCAGCGGAACTAATTTTGTCGCGAGCAGCGCGCGCGCGCGCGCGGCGGGATTCGAGATTTCGACTCGACGCGGCTCATTTCCGATTAATTGAAAGCTCTGCGCGGGCGCCTCGAGCTGCCGGGCCTCCGGGGAGCGGCGGCGGGGGGGGGGCCGCAAGTTATTCGCCGCGTAACGCTCTCGCGATGGTAATTTTCGAGCGTTAGCGAGCTGTCCTTGACAGACCGCGCTCGCGCGCTCGCGCGAGGGCGGGACGCGAAGACGCAAATAAATTATGAGCGATAATGAGCATTTGTTGCCGCTTGATGAATTACGAGCTCTAATGAATATACATGATGCTAATGATGAGGAAATTTACGCGGTGCGCCGTAATCGAGTCGATCCCGAATGCAGCCGCAATATCCGGTAATAGCGTCATCAAATCCTATAGAAATATACCGCGCTCTTCATGAAATTTTCGCGCGCTCTGGACGTTGATTTCCTCCTCCCTCCCCCTCCCTGCCTTCCCCCCGCTGCTCGCTCTCGCGGGGGTTGAACGGTGTGGCGAGAGCGAACGTGTGGTCGATGCGCCGCGCTGCGCCTCCGAAATCTTTAAAGTTGTGCCGCTTCTTTCGTTCTTCCCTTCTCCGTCTTTTCCTCCTCTTTTTCTCCCTCAACTCTCTCATTGTAGCGCGCGTGTTCTGCTACACGCAAGTCCCGCGGAAGGGAGATTGGATTATTCTCCCGCAACGCGATGTAACCTTCTCCCGTGTAAATCTCCCGAAATGCTGGCGCGAACGCGCCGCCACGCGAAAGCGGCGCGCGCGAGTCTCAAAGGATCAATTCGCGGAGATACGCGCGCCGACGCGCTCCCTAATTACGCTCTGTACCATGCGATAAGTATCAATAGAAAGTCCGGATGGGGGACTCAAAGCAAAGGTCCGCGCGCGCGCGCGCTCCTTGCACCATGTCGCTAAATAGCGCGGCGCGGGGCGAGTACGTTCAGGTCGTCACTTCCGCCTCGTCGAAAGTTGAAAACCGATCGACTCGCGGATAGCCTATTTTCAGTTTGACGCGTAAACGGCGCTTGCGCGATTGCGTCCGGCAAGTAACGTTGTTGCCGGGACGTTAAATTGGGCGCGCAATTCGGAGAGATGCCGCGTTACGTATTTAATAAAACGACCGCCTCTGACTCGGATCGAGTTGAGAAAATATAGAAATCCGGCCGGACCGAGGCTGCGTACGCGCCACCGTAACGCGTTTAACGCTCGAAAGAGAGAGAGAGAGAGAGAGAGAGTAAATCTCCCGAGTCCTCGTGGTCATCCTCATCTCGAAACGCCGATAAATTTCAATTATCCCGTTTCATACGCGAGTGTACATACATTGGCGCGCGGTGAAATTTTCGTCAGCCGATTTTAAATCCTGCCGCGGACCGCGCTCGCACTCTCTCTCTCTCTCTCTCTCTCTCTCTCTCTCTCTGTCTCTCCGTCCCCTTTTTTTCGTTTTTACCGGCCTTTTTCATATCCGCGATCCCTCGAGGGGATTTCGCGTGCGGAAAGAGATCGGCGGGGGGGTAGTGGCCGCTTGTTTCGCGAGTGTCATCGGTGGCTTACTCGCCGCGTTAATCCTCAGCAACGCGCACCCGGCCGTGTGCACTTGGTTTGTTTCCCCCCGCCCGGTCACTTCGATATCGTGAAATATTACCGTCTGCGGACCTTCATTAACGACCACGCGCCTAGCCACGTGTAAATCACCGCGCCGCGTACACCAGAGCGGCATTTATATTTATTTCTTTCTCCCTTCCTTTGTCATTTTATTTTCGCGGCATTGTTACCGAATATTTTTCACAGAGACGCCCATCGATCCGCGCGCGCTCATTATCGGTTTAAATAATGCTATTAAATACAACGCCGAGTACTGCCGCGTGTAATGCGATTATGGCCTGTGGATTATTTCATAATTGATATCGTGAGCAACGTGTACGGGCCGATTACAAACAATATGCTAATGCAAATAATAAAATAATAAAAAGCGAGCAAATGCACATGTTGTTTCGCGAAGTAAAAGTTACAAAACCAACCTTCCGCGGTGGGAAGGAAGGGGAGAGATTTTCGCCAAAACCCGAGCGCAGACAGTCGTATAAATCCCTCCGCTCCGACGTAAACCCGTGAAAAGCGGAAATTTTCGGATGCTTTCACATTTGAAAATATTTGCCTTTCACGAGTTCACCCTCGAGGGAAAGATTCACGATCGACCCTCGACCGTCGAGCTCACTCGACGATGATCGCGCTTTTTCTCTTTTCGATGAGGCGCTCTTGCGCTCGTCGACTTCGCTTATTAACCAGCTCGTCAGTCGTCGTGCGAGAGACGACTCATCTCGATTAACGGTCGTTCCAACGCGCGTATTGTCACGCGCGTATCGGTCGCGGTCTTCGACAATCTACAGAGGCTCATCAGTGTCCGGGGCGCTAAAAGATGCGAGTTTCATGTTGACCTCGCCAACTACCATAGCCACTGCGAGACGCGCTCATAACCGCGCGGAGCTTTTTTGCGTGCCGCGAGTTCTCGATATCGTGAAATATTACCGTCTGTGGACATTGATTAGCGAGCAAAGCCATACGTGCGGATGGCAGCAACTAGCCGCAGCTGCGATCGCACCGAGGAAACTGCACCGGTGCACCGCGCGGCATCCTGTGCACGTGTGTGTGTATGTGTGTGTGTGTGTGTGTGTGTGTGTGTGTGTGTGTGTGTGTGTGTGTGCGTATGTGTGTGTGTGTAAGTGCACGTGCGCGCGATACCGGGATACTTAGAGGACCGATGCATCCATTACGGCGCGAGGGTGCGCGTATCCCCCGCTCGATTCTGGTTTATCGGGAATTTCTAAAGGCGCTTGTGTGTGCGGCGGGGGGAGGGGGGGGCGGCAAGCTGTGCGCATCTCGCGCGCGGCGAAACGAGCGAGAAACGACACGCGATCGCTCCTTCCGCGATCGCACAAGCCGCCTGCTCGCACGGCCCTCCGCGAGCGTCTCCCTCGATCGCGTTAGGTGCGAAAGCGACGCAATTACGGGGGGTAAATCGATTTGAATATCCCGATTTATTTACCCCTCCGCACGACCGGTGATTATATCGCGATAAAACCGGGTTTACAATACCGTGCTCGGTGAAAATTGCGGGGTTAATGGCGTGACATAATTTATGCAGCACGTGCCAATAATGCTGTGCCTATATCCAATTCAATTTCGTATTTGCATCGTCCTGCGCGCAAATATATTAAAATAGGGGTACGTCGCGACGGCCCTGTCGACGTGATCTCGCAGTTTTTGTGTGTCGATCACGCGTCACTTTTGTGTGTGTGTGCATGTGTAGCTGTCGATATCTCGAGGTATTCTTTGAGAAACGTATGTAGCCGTATGTGTCTTCTTTTCTTCTTTCTTTTCCTCCCGAGGACGATAGGAGATATCGTGTGTCTTATCTCGTAGAACCGAAAGTTGTCCGAAAGCGAGCAGCGCTTTCTGCCCGCGCTTTGTCGACGAACGGAGCGAAGTTCTGCAATTAAATCGATAGATATCTCGACCCCGTAGCGTGTCCTTTTCCATTCCACACCTCTATGTCGAGCGAGAAGCAAGACGTGCGCATAAAAAACCTTAATCGGATTGTACGGGCGAGAGTGCTCCGGGCTCTCGTATTAAAAAGTGCAAAAGTTTAACTTCGTCCATTGACAGTAACAACCACCCGCATTTAGCACTCGATTAAAAAAAGGGACAGAGAGAAAGGGAAAGAAAGAGGGGCGGGAGAGAAAATAAAGCGGAATATGAAAAATCGGTCTCGGACCGATTATGAATCTTCCGAACGAGGAAATAAAATTCTAAAAACAGCGCTCGCAACCTCAGATATTTCATTACGAAGATTATCTATTATCTTCGGTACATATTCGATTACATATTTTATACTTTGCGCGCAAGCGCTTCATTAGGAATTCCACATTATATTAAATTATATTCATCCCGAGGAGGGGAAGCGGCACGATTATCGAGATAAAATGATTGGAATAATAAAAGGAAGCCCTAAATAAAACCCGCGATAGCTTCGGCCGTTCGGCTAATCGCGGGTATGAATCGGACGCCGCTTCTAAATCCGCGATGGATCAGAAAGCTGCCCAAATTAATTCCCATTCTTCGGGACGATAGCTGGCTTATCTCGTTATCCAGTCCGACTCGAGCCATTACATGCAAATAAGTCACCGATTTCTCTCTCTCTCTTTCTCTCTCTCTCTCTCTCTCTCTCTCTCTCTCTCTCTCTCTCTCTCTCTCTCTCTCTCTCTCTCTGTATGGTTAACCTCTTTGAGGTTGCTCGTCTTTCCCTCCCCCTCCGCGCCACCTTCCCCTTACTATTTGCAACACGCCTCTCCTCTATCGTCCTCATCCTCATTTGTCTATCTATATGCCATCCTCCATCTTTGTCTCTCTCTCTCTCTCTCTCTCCCCCTCTCCCTCTCCCCCTTCTCTCTCTCTCTCGCTCTCTCCCCCCTCCGCTCTCTCACTCAGGCTTCTAAGACCTCAAAGCCCGAGTTCGTCTTAATTACAGTTGTCTCGAGTCAATCTGGATGGTAATTAACCTGCTTGCCCGCATCTCTGGGTTACCTCAGAGAAATGAGGATCATCTCCCCTCCGTCCTCCTCCCTCTGTCAATTGGCTGTACGTGAGGTGCGAGTGAGGGCGGTGAGGAGGAGCGAGTCGCGGAATCGCCCGGTAACGGCAGGGGAAAAGTCCAGTTGAGGGCGGCCGACTGGCGGGCGTTAATGGATGTTGATTTACGCGTGGTTGCCGTGAAATTGACAAACAAATTTCGCAAGGTCGGTCCGAGAGAGAGAGAGGGGGAGAGAGAGAGAGAGAGAGAGAGAGAGAGAGAGAGAGAGAGAGAGAGAGAGAGAGAGAGAGAGAGAGTACGTCCGCGTTATTAAAGTATGCCGGAACCAAACAGGAGAGAGAGAGAGAGACAGAGAGAAAGAGAGAGTGATAGTTTCACAGAGGGCGGAGAGGATTGAGGAGAGGGCGAGAGGGTAGCGAACGTAGGATGGCAGGAAATTGCAGTTAAACAAGCGTAGCGGCGTATAAAAGGATGATTTTGCATGAAAACAGGCGGTAAAGGCGGATTAACTATTCGCGACTCGAAAACGACAAAAAAAAACATCTCGCTGCATAATGGCGGACTTTATGCTCGGCTCTTTCACTCACTCACTTTCCGTCCCTCTCTCTTTCTCCTAAAGGAAAAATGTGTCAGAGTAGGTACACAAGAAGAGCTATCTTTATAAATGACTTCGCTGCAAACGCGACGAGTCTTAAAATATCCCTCCTCTCTCTCTCTCTCTCCCATTTTTCCTCTCAACTTACTAAATTGATGGATTTCACTTCTCCGTAACGAGACGTCAGGTGCGTCGACCGAGCGACCAAATTCCGATTGGTAGATGATCATTTTTTTATCTAAAATTTCCGATTCTACCCGCTTGTTTTCGCTTTCAATTCTGTTTGTCAAAAGATCGCGAATTCATCTGACTTCACAGCTAATAACCGCTCGTCCCGATATAGCGCCGTTCTTCTCCAACCGTGCATTCTCGCATATCCTAAATAATCGTTGCGAATAAGGCACGCATCGCCCGTGTCTGGATATGCATTGTCCCGTTTTATTGCCTTCACTCATTGTTCTTCGTTGCGCAGCGCCCTTTTAGGAAGCCTTTATAAACTCCCCCAGAATCTTCCTCGCGCGCGCTTAAAATAACGCTTAAAATAACACGAACCCCTGCCAGTCAGCTCCGTTTCATCATCGAGTTCCGCGTTAATTCGACGTGCGTCACGAAAACCATCAATTCAGTATTTTCGAAAGAAAGATTCTTCTCTCCTTCCCCTCCTCCTGCCATATTCGACGGGACTAATTTTCTGGTCTGGCGAGCGAATGTAGCCGCACGTATGGGTAGCATCCGCCGCGGCCGTATTAAGGCGCGCGTCAGAACTTTGCGGATAAATTATCTATTAGTCGTTCGACCCCCGACCTGTCGACCATATTTCCCGACCCCACGCTGGCAACCGGTAAATAATCCGCGCTACCTAACGACGTCACGGATCCCCGATACATCGGTTCTCGAATGATAACGTACGGGCCTCTACGCGTGTTCTCTCTTTATTATTCCCGGTTGCCGTCGGCAATTTTTCGCTTTCTCGTCCTCTGCCGCTCCCTCTCTCTCTCTCTCTCTCTCTCTCTCTCTCTCTCACTCCTTGCACGCACCATAAATGACTGTTTACAATTTAGCGTGCACGCGCGCTGAAACCTCGCGATATAAATAATCCGCCGCTTCGTAATCGCATTTTCGCCCGTGCCGCTTCTCCGTGCCGAGAAACTAAGTTCGAATCCCACGAGGCGCGAAGTGCGCGCGCGTTTACCGATGGATTTTATTATATGAGCGAAAATTGACGCGCACACAAGCGTGCGCGTATACAAGTTGCACGGTTCTCGGGGAGGTCGGATTTTTTTAAAAGTGGAAAAAATCACCGCGCCGAGAATGCTCGCGGAACGTCCGCGGCGCGCGCGCGCGCGCGCGCGGCATGCGAGATACGAGCGCGCGTTTTGCTGTTCATTTAAATTCAAGCGGCCTTTGCTTCCCCGGAGTTCTAATTGGGGCTTCGATGTAATTTTCGCAGAGAAAGCCGGCTTTTTTCTCGTCGTCGCATAATGAGAGGCCGGGATGAATATTCTTGCGCCGCGATAACACATGTTTAAGAGATCGGCGGGATGCAAGCGGCGGCGGCGGCGGCGGCGGCGGCGTGCAGCGACGCGAAGGAAGAAAGGAGTGAAGAGGAGATGGAAGAGAATGAGGAAAGAGAAGGAAGGGGGAAACAATAAGAAAAGTTCCGCGCCGACATACCACAGGGAAATATCGACTCCGTCGGAGACAGGCGGGTCGGTTTGTAAAATATAGAGGTCGAAGTTTCACTACGGGGAGCTTTCGCGGGATCAGCTCTGCGACCGGGGCTCGACGGGGTCGCAAGTTCACGTTCGTGTTGTGGAATTGCCGATCGGGCGTACACGACGACGAGGCTCGCGTGTCGGAGCTGCAGGTGCCGTTACATAGGCCCATACATAATGCATAATATCAAGACTTCCCCAGTCGTTTCACGGCGAGCTTTCAATCGCGTAAGCCTCCCTTCCGTTCGCCACGACCCTCGACCGCGAGTGGCCACGTACTACTTCGCTCGCCCCCCCCCCTCACGCGCGCACAGGTCGATAAAATTTTACTCTCCCGCCGTTACTATCCACCCGCGCCCTGCTCTCACCTCTAGCGAATCTTTCGCCGGATTTCTCTGTGTCGGCGCAATACTGATTCCGAAATGCGAGAGAGGGAGAGGGAGAGGGAGAGAGGAGCTCCGATGTAGATCGTTCGCTGATCGGATAAGATAACGTTGTCGCGAGTCGCTTTGACATGTCGATGTCGAGCGCTTAATCCTCCTCTCGCTCTCTCGAACACGATTTTATTTGTAAAGGGGACCGAAGCCAGGTCGATGCAGAAAATTGTGATGTTAATGAAAGTTCGCGCGCTGCAAGCGTCGAACAGATAGATGTGAAAACTTTCGGTGGGAGCTCGGTGGAGAAAAAAAAAAAAAGGGAGAGAGAGACGGGGAAAGAGGAAAATGGTTTTGCAGCGTGTACAATTTTTAGCCCGATGTCCGTGAGAAAATGTCTGCGCTTAACATTCTCCAGGAGATCAGTTTAATCGAGTTGGCGATATGTCGCGAAATTTGCGCTGCCGCGTTTTGCTCGCAAAAAATACGCATCTCGTGAGTCTTTATTGACGGATGCCAAGGCCGGCCGCTGATGTGAAACGCTAATTAAGCCCCAAATGTTGAGCCGTTTAATGAAGCGTCGTGGACCTCGTGTCTTTTCACTCCGGAGTTATTAGGCAAGCCGTACTCAAGACTTTGATTACTTCAGTCTTCAAAGGAACCAACCGCGGTTTCGTTAGCGGAAACTGCGCAATAATTATGCGATATCAAGCTTCCGCCTCAGAAGGTGATTCGACGACCTGCCCCAAGCTCGCTTTCAGATTTCCCGTTAGGCAGGCCAAGATTTCGCCTTTTAGCGCCGCCGTGCATTTCGAATGCAGGACATGCGAAATTTTAGGCAATGCCCGGAATAAATGAGAACGTTAGTTTAATGGCGGTACCTGCTGCTGCCGCCGCCGTCGCCGCCGCCGTCGCTGCTGCCGCTGCTATTGCTACTGGCTTTTAAAAGAATGTGCTATTCATGTGAAATTCTATACGACCGCGTGCATTATATATCGCACGTTAATCTGAAAAGTCACATTCCTTTTCTCGAAGAATCTATTCTATGTGCGAATTGCCGGATCGCCGGTTCTTTTTTTTTTCCTCTTTCTCAATAGCAAATGGAAGTCCCGTCACTCTTGGCTCGATATTTGATCATCGTTATAAAACGTCTCTAAGAATAGAAACATGTCGGAATAACTGCAAGCGGAATAACTCCTGAATTTCTCGTGGAACTTCTCGACAAAACCATTCCCCCATTTGGACGTACCAAAATTGGCAGTGCTTAAAACGAAGGGGACTCGTCGTTGTTTCTGTACATTGATGATACTTTTTAAAGGCGATTTTACATTTTTTGAATGAGACAGATATCAGGCGGACGCCCGATATTTCCACGCCTAAGCAGCAGAATTTACGACTTCTCGCCCGAGAGTAAATATTTCTGAAGTGTCTTCGGGCAAGAAAAGAAATGCGGGGAGAGAGGGGACTGGGACAATTCGTTTCGACAATACACTCGCGACTGGGCTCTCCGCTAACGGGACGTCCACCTGGCATTTTACTTAAGCGCCATTAAGAGAGGCATTATTTTATTTTGCCCTTTATTTTTGTCATCAAGTCTGTTCCTCCACATCGCGCCGCGAGGTGCGATGGAACTCGTTAATGACGCTCTTGAAGAATAACTTTTTCCTTGCTCCAAGACGCACGAGATCATTTTGAGACAATACTTGGTTGTATACGTTGAGCAATGAAAGAGTGATGAAAATTTACGGATTGAATTGAATCGGTTGGTAGAAGAGGAGAAGAAAGATGTGGCTGGTAAAGGGGAAGGGAGGGATTCTATTGAAGCTCGAGAGAGAAAGCTTTGCGACTGTTCGTTATAAAATCCTTTATCTCTCGAAAATAATTAGAAATGAAATCTTTTTGTTTAATATAGCTCATAAGATTTTTGTAGGAGAGAAAATAAGATTACGCGGTAGTTCTCTCGTCCGTCCTCCTTCTCGCCTAGCGAAAAGAGACCGTAAGGCGGATAAAAGTTTATTTACATCTCAAAGCGGGAACAAAAATTTCAATGAAAAATCCAGCATGAAAACGTAAACTCGCCGTATGGAATAAATGAAAATTAAATGTACGACGAAATGTAATTGCATTCGTACGCGTGGTGATAAAAAAGTGAATAAACTCTCTAATTTTAATTAACGCTGCGCATATGAAGGTGCGCGCGCGAGATGTATGTTTAATATTAATTAGCTGGGAGCACAAACGATTCCGGACGATTGCTATGATTAACGATAAGATTATCAAGAAGATTAATAAGATTAAATCTGATTAATAATTATTATTACATCACTAGTAAAATGCATCGGTTAGACACTACTTTCGTGAATTCGCAATTTCGTGCTGAACAGGAGAAAATTCAAAAATACACCCGAGATATTGATATCAATCGATTCGAAATTTGATCGATGCATATCTTACCTATTAACGCTAATGTAACATTCTGCTGATCTGATATTATTACATTCCCATATCAAATGATATCCTGACTTAAATAGTTAAATAAGATATATTATATCGTTAGAATTATGTAATTATTCCAACTTCAGGATCTCATAGAACGGAGAAATGTTTAAGAAGCCTTCGAGCGTATTATTATATTGAAAAATTTCCTCAATTCGATTGCTACATTCCCCGTCATCTCAGTCGCCCGAAAATGTGCGTCAAAATTCGTACGTCGGAAATCTAAGATCCTCGTTTGGACCGCATCGACAACGTCCAATACT
Source organism: Harpegnathos saltator (assembly GCF_003227715.2). NCBI lineage: Eukaryota > Metazoa > Arthropoda > Insecta > Hymenoptera > Formicidae > Harpegnathos > Harpegnathos saltator. The sequence continues at coordinate 1,624,803 of NW_020229890.1, forward strand.
CGATTAGCGAGATTGTCACTCACAGTTTCACGTCATTATCACTCATCCGTTCAACGATCCATGCTAACACGCTCCGCGGCGACGTAACGATCCGGCGTGAAGGATGCGTCGGGTTCGTCGCGCTTAAAGCGTCGTTACGAAAGTGAGAAATTTGACGGGGGAAATACCCAGGTACATAGATACGACGAAAGAGATTTCGCTGAAAGCTCGGACATTGAGAATAACCCGAGGACGACGAGAGGAAGAAGTGACTGGCGCGCGGTCGACCGCCACGAAGACGCTAACTTAATTGTTAGGAAACGCGACCAGGACAATTTTTCTTCCCGTCGTAAACGTATCATCGCGCCTCGCGTTTCGCTGGTCGCCGGTATTTCCGCGTTTAACGTCGTTTTAGTTTTACTTCCCGTTGCTCTGTCACTCCCTGTTGTAACGCGGAAGAGAGAGAGAGAGGAATAGAGAATAGCTGTAGGACACAACGTGTGCGGCGAATTGCCGCGACCCTTGGAAACATCTCTGAGAAGACAACGAGATGGGCGATTCCTTCGTAGACGCGCGCGCGATATCACATTATCGAATGAGATAATCGCGCGTTCAATGTAATCGCTTCAGTGGAGTTTTGTCGTTGCTAATTGCTAATTACGAATCTAATGAGAGAGAACATCCGTCGAATTACTTTCGCTCACTGCACTGATAGAAAAATATAGTTGAACTAACTATAATCTCACTATATTTTATAGTTCATACTGGCGTCAACCATATTTTTATAGTTCGTGGAACCTGCAAAATATAGCAGAATAAACACAAATATATAGTCAATGATTGTCTTAAATAATTGTTTGGTTACTTTCACCACCATATATGGTAATTTCTCATTCACAAATATAGTGAGATTTAATATTCATATAGTTACATCTGTCGTCATTTAACAAATTTTCTGGTAATATTGACTATATAAAAGAGTTACTTCACTTCCCTTTTTATATTTGTATGCATACGATAATTTTAGTTTAATTTACTATAATTCTTAGTAAAAATATTATATGCTTCGTTATATTATGCCTATATCGTAATTATTACCGATATTATGGTAATACTTACTATAAATATATTTCGGACTATAATTTAGTTATACTACATCATTATAGTTCCAAATATCATATACTTTTCTCTCAGTGTGCGAGACAATACCGAGCGTACCGAGAATCTCTTAGCCAACGGTCGAGTTAATTGATCTCCTCCGTTGCAGCCAAATGTAAGAGGAAATATAATTGTTCGCGCGAATGCAATCGTGCGTGCGTCAACCGTTCGTCGAAAATACCCCCGGACGATCCGGATGATAAAAGTTTCGCGTTATAAAGTAGATGTCAACTCGAATTCGATACGTCGCGCATCGAGAATTTACGCTCGCGAGACGAGACGCGCTTATATGTTCGCGAAATATCACGGACAAATCATTCGCGGGCGCGGGAAAGCGCCATTCGTAGGTCGCAGCTCGGAAAGAGGATCGAGCTGCGCCATCCGCGGCGACGACGAGATCGATAATTTAGTATTGTTAGAGTTCGTAAAGTTGAATGTTACCGCTTCGCGCACCGTGTAATCCTCTGAAACGTCATGTTTCGGCGAACTCGACGTCGTCGCAACTACGCTAATTAGCTCCGCGGCGGGAGCTACGCGCTACGGACACTGCATTGTTATTTCTTCATTCAACGACATTGAATTCGCGTCGCGTCTGTATCGGGGGTGATTAAAAAGTTACCGTGCGATTGATAACGATATCGTCGTCGCGTCGGGGAAGCCGAGACCAGCGGCGGCGGCGGCGGCGGCGGCTTCTTCGTAGAACACGCGGGAGAATGTTTGTATGATACTGACTGGTCGCTCGGCAAAATTTCGCCGTTATTCCCGCCCGCCGATCTGCAACGAGAGAGAGAGAGAGAGAGCACGTGTGTATCTCGACAAGTGGATTCGCAAAGTCGTGACTTGATGAACGCGCGCGCGCGCGCGGTCTTTCTCCTCGCTCGCGCCTTCTTTTCTCCCAGTTACTCCCCTCGATTTATACGCGCCATTATGTCGCACAATGCGACCGTAACGCGAAGCTACACCTGTAATTGGAACGCCAGCGAATTAGCCACGCACATCGGCGAGCCCCGTCATCGGCCACCCTTCTCTTTCTCTCGACTTCGTGATTGCCCGCCACTCGACGCGGAAAGAAAGTGCAACGGCCGGAAGTGCGCAAGAAAGCTCACGCTGTAACTCCAGGCCGATGACAGCATCGCCGGGGCGGCCCGCAAGAAACACGACGCGACGCCCCACGGCGGGGGCTTGATGCGCGCGAGTTCCTCCGGGATTTACCGGCGGGGCCCTTAAGTACGCGCGCGTGCCCCCGCGACGCCTCGAAATTAGGTACATCCACGCGAGAAGATTGATTAAATATTCATTTGCTGCGAGCGACGCGGCGGCTCCGCCGCGTTTTTCACTCTCTCTCTCTCTCTCTCTCCCTCTCTCTCTCTCTCTCTCTCTCTCTCTCTCTCTCTCTCTCTCTCTCTCTCTCTCTCTCTCTCTGTCCGTCCGTTCTCTTTCAAGCCCTTACAGCCACGACTGCTTTTCCCTTTCGCCTCTCTCATCTCCTCTCTTTCTTTCCCTCTCTCTCTCTCTCTCTCTCTCTCTCTCTCTCTCTCTCTCTCTCTCTCTCTCTCTCTCTCTCCTTGCCTCGCACGGCTTCGTTCTCCTGCCGCACACTCTGGCCGTTATATTCGCGTGCGTAGTTTATTGGCCATAACTCCGGCACGACTACAAATCGCCCTACCACCCCTACCCCGCTCTTGGCATTAATGCTCGCACGTAGAGAACGAACAGAGAAAGGGCGAGGAAAAGGGCTGCCGGGAAGAACGGGCTCGGTGTGCGCGCTTATGCGCGCGGATGAAGGTGCGGCCTGTGAGGAAATGTGTGGAAGCTCGAAGAAGTACGCGTCTGCCTGTGTGAGGGACAGTGGCGTCTTGCGGGCACCCCTCTCGAGCCTCGGATTCCGGATACGTGGAGTATTTTTTACATCGTGAGAGTGCTATTTTTTCCGCCTCGTGTAGCAGTTCCCACATTACACGTCAGACTAAAATAATGATAAAGAAACACTAACCGAAATGAATTTGTTTCTGTGTACACAGCAGACGACGTCCGTTTTACTTTTTATCCCCCACCCCCCTCCCCCCCGCAGTCATAATTGTCTTCATTTTTAACGCCGTCTAATTAACATGAATTCGTTATGCTGAATTCACGCTTCTGCTGAAAACACGCAAGCAATGCTCTGTATGCGTATACTATATATGTGTGTGTGTGTGTGTGTGTGTGGGTGTGTGTGTGTGTGCGCGTGTGTGTGTGTGTGCGTGTGCGTGTAACAAATCTTTATAAAAGGTTAAAAAATATCATAGAAAATTTCCTATATACATATATGTAAAAAATGTTTTATATATATATACACACGCACACACATGAAAAATGTTCCTTTTGGCGGTCACATGAAACGTAATATTCATTTTCGCACTTTTCAAAGTGCGTGATTGACGTATCAAGCGTTTCGGTTGAAACTTTTCAGCGCAGCGCCCGGGGCGACCGAAACTACCGATTTGACGCTGCTGGTCATTGCGGTTTTACGCGCGCACGCAAGAGAAAATGCGCGAATCCGGTTGTAAGAGGGATATGTACGTGTATGGTACAAAAGAGTACGCGGGAAAGAGAGAGAGGGAGAGAGAGAGAGAAAGAGAGAGAGAGAGAAAGAGAGAGAGAAAGAGAGAGAGAAAGAAAACGAGACGCAACGGGCGCGCGAGCTGCCGCCCGCTAGGGGTCTCTCCTATAATCATATCGTTTTTACAGTAATTACGAGGGGACCCTTTAGCCGGCGCTTAGGGGCGACATTATTTTGCCATTTCGCTCGATGCCAAGATTACGGAGTCGAGAACTCGCCGTATGGTGTAATGTATCGTATCTGCGGACGCGAGGGAAATCGTAGTCGGTTAACCCGATTACGAGGCGCGCCCCCGCCCCCGCTCCGAGTCTACCGTTGCTGCTGCTGCCGCCGTCGCCGCCGCCGTCGCCGTCGCCCATCGGCATCGCCGCCACCCCCCCCCCCCCGCTAATTTAAATCGACCCGCCGTTCTCGTGACCGGCGCGATGATTAATTTTGCATTTTATTTGCCGGCGGCGAAACGCTCTTTCCACACGAGCGCGCCCGAGGCGAAATCCGTTTTCGCGGCTTCGTTCGCTACCGCTCAGCCTCGTTCTCGCGCGGCCGGTCGGTGGTCGAGTGGTTAACCTTAAGCTCGCGTCAAACTACTACCGATCGGACCGCCGACTCGACCGCCGGACTTTGAGCGATCACAGAGAGCCGTCGACTGACCAATTGGAAAAACCGACCGGAATCTAAAGGCGAGTCGACCGACCGAGTCGCGCGGTCCGTCAACGCGTCATCGTGCGGTTGGTATCCTAATCACTAATAAGGGTGAGGGTTCAACCTTCGCAGTCTGATACGAGCTTTACGCATTATCGGTCGACCGACCGGCGAGCGCGGCTCGCTTCCTATAACATTTTGAAATGGAACAAGTCCCGCTGTGTGCACGGAGACGGCTCTCCCGGCGGGTTACGCGAAAGCGGAGAGAGCCCGTTGAGCATCCGTTTAATCGCGCCGCGCCGCGCCGCGCCGAGACGAGATCGGAGCTAGCCCGGTCCCGTTTGCCGCAATATCGCAGTTCGCAAAATCGATATCGCCAAAGTAAGTTTGGCTGAATGTCAGAACAATCTGATCGGACTTATGCGCGGCCGCTCGTGCGAATTCGATCGCTCTTTCGGCCGCGTAAATTCCCACACGCGACTCGCATTCATCGGCCGCGCGAATTGCGCGAAAATCCCCTCTTGCCCACAGCGGGGCGGAAAAATTGATAAATCTCTTTATCGGGCGCGATTTTCGGAAAATCCGCGGCCGTAAATATTTCCCGACAGGATGCGGAGTGTTTGTCAGTCGGAGCGGCACACGAAACGCCACGTACAAACGCGCTGGCTCGCCGCGCGACAATTTCGATAATCGCTCGTCGTTCCGATCGCCACGCTGTGACCTTTGACCGCGGCGGGAAAGAACGAACTGTCGATAAGTCGAGCGAGCGAGGCGTAACAGCGCGAACATCCGCCGTCGTCGTCTAGTCAGTCGTGACGACCGGCGCTTTCCGAAACTGCGCGCGCGTTATAATTTCGCGTTGTGCGAAAATATTCAAACTGCACGATCGCGCATCTGGCGGAAGTGGCGAAAAAGGGCGGATCGCGGTATCGCGACCAGTCGCGTTTTACTACAAATGGACGATTAGTCCTGACGCGCCGCCAAATTCCGCCGTAATGCGGAATCAGCGCTGCGCGCTTCGTTTTTCCCTCGCGGGTTCCCTCGCGTAATCGCCGACCGATTTTCGCTTGTAATACATGTTCGACGTCGAATATCAATACCGCATCGCGTGAAATTATCTCGACGTTAACGTTAAACAGCCTCGTGGCCGACGAGAGCCACCGCTCCCCCTCCCCCCTTGCCGAGTTTGCGCGAGCGCGCGCGATGAATTCCACTTTTCCCGTCGGCCGGTGGTTTCGATGCGCCGCGCCGCAAAGTTTGAAAGCAATTTTCGTAACGGCAACGAGGTAGACATTTTTGGCACTCGAATAACGAGAAACGACGGAACGAGAGGAACGGCAACGTCGGCAAACGACGTTCGGCTGCCGACGAACGGCGGGCATTGTACTCTCCTCATCCCGACAAATCTCTCACGTCGCTCGCTAATTCGATTTTTTCGCCTAATGTTGTACGGCGAAACTTCGGCGAGCTTAAGTTCGCGTCCGCGGCGGAGCTGTTCTCGTTAATTGGGGCTTATGCCCCGCCATCGTAGTCCCGCCGCGTGCTGGCCAGGCCAACGGCAACGTCCTCATCCTCTTTCGGGTCCGCCAACAGAGCGATAATCTTAGTCCGTGATCCTTTCTCGTGCGCTTAACGCGGGCGTCGTAACTGTACCGCTTCGTTAAATCATTCTTTCGCAACGGCAATCTCGCGTACAACGTAACGTGTGTGGCGGCGACGTCTCATCATCGCCGGGAATTCGTTACTAACGCATCGTTACTTTTTTAATTGCGGTCTAAATATATTATTAATGATATTATTATTTATCGCGCGTGGCGCGTTGTCACGTTGTCACGCAGCCGTTGTATCGCACGCGGCGCATGCATTCGCAATGGTAACCCGCTTTTTCGCCAGAATATAAATATTTCGTATTAATGCACTGCGCGCGGTGACAGCGAAAAATAATGCACGCGAGAAAAGAAAGCCCGCCGAGTGAGCCATTACCACTGCATGTAAATATGGACGGCATATACGCAGTAACATTCGTTAGCACGTGAATTATGGTAAGCATAAGAGAGTAGAAGAGCGGATCCCCTTTAAATGGCTATTTTTATCTTGCACAGAGAGAAGAGAAACGCAACTGAGTAAATGCAGTCAAAAATCCCGTCCTCCGGCATTTTGCGACGCAGCGCTCTCTCTCTCTCGCAGAGTTCACCACGTATCGCTTGATAAAAGGAAAAATTATCCTCTTTTTGAAATACCACGCTTTATTAAATAAAAATCTTCGGGGACAGATCTCTCTCTCTCTCTCTCTCTCTCTCTCTCTCTCTCTCTCTCTCTCTCTCTCTCTCTCTCTCTCTCTCTCTCTCTCTCTCTCTCTCTCTCTCTCTCTCTCGGGCAGGTAGCTGTAAAACTCTCTCGAGCGATTCTATTAATTATTACCATGAATGAATTCCCCTCGTTAAACGACGAATTGAAAGACCGCGATACGGTTTTCTAGATCTTCGGTTTTATCGGACTCTCATTAGCCTCATGAGGCTTTCCACCGGCGGATTACGATACCGTACGGCGCAGGAGCGAAACGTCTCAGATATTGGGTATTTAAAAAAACATTTCTCCCACGCGGTACGGCGCGCGATTCTCGCAAGCACGTCAGAGACAGACTAATATCACATTTCCTCGTTAAGCAGCGAAACGCGCCTTTAATCGCGCGTCCCACCGCCCACGTTTTATTCGCCTGCGAATAATTGCAACGACGCCCGACGAAATTCAGGATAATCTCCTTGAACGGCGAGCGACGAGCGCAGCTCGCCGAAGAATCTCGGCCGCAATTCGCGCGTTTACGTGAAACGCGAAATCGTCTCTCCCCGGGATCGCGTCGGCGGGCTGCTGCGCTCGTCGCGCAACGGAAGAGGAAGAGAATGAGAGAGAGAGAGAGACCGAGAGGGGCAGGGTGGTGGCAGACGGGGGAAAGGAAAAAAAACATACACGAGTAAGAGGAAAGAAAAACGGAAAGCGAAAAAGCGAGAAGGTCTTTATCCCGTGGGAAATGCACTTTCGGTGCAGAAACAAGAGACATTTATGCCCGCGACGCCACAAACGTCCCGTGGAGGGTGCGAGGATGTTGAAGAAAGAGCGGCGGCGGGAAGGGCGGGAGGAGTGGCGGACGGGCGAGGGGGGAGGGATGAGGGGGATGATGTTTCAGTATTGCGCGTGGGGGTAACGTAGGAGTAACGGAAGAGAGACTTAATTGGGTTACTCGACTCGTCTCTTCAACTCGATTAAAGCATCCTCTCACGGCGTAAACATCTTTTGAGGGGAAGCTTGCGTGTCAGAGACCGAAGAGCACTCAGAGTCGGGTAATTAGCGCTGTTCCAGTCATTTTCCGGGTTTTCCGAGTAAGCGGCGATAATCTCTTTCACCTGCACCACCTCTGCCCCCGACACGCTCGCCGCCGCCGCCGCCACCGCCACCGCCGCCGCCACCGCCGCCGCCGCCGCCACCGCCACCGAGAGTTCATGGCGTGCTTTTCGCGTTGTTATCGCATTCACAGAGAGAGAGACAGAGAGACAGAGAGACAGAGAGAGAGAGAGAGAGAGAGAGAGAGAGAGAGTGAACTTCGCGTAGCGCGACTTCGCGGAGCGCGTCGCGCGGATTTATCTCCACAACGAGAATCGCTCGCATCGCCAATACCAGCGCGACGGATCGTGCGATATCGATCGAAGTCTGATTAAACTTTAATTGCGATTTCATGGGAGTCTTCAATAAACGATTACGTCGCCTCGCTGGCGCGAAAGAAGCTCGACACGAGTCGTCGAGCGGGACGAGCGTGTCGTGGGAGGAAGAGAGGGAGGGAGGGAGGGAACGGAGATGTTCAGCGGTGCTCAGCACATGCTGGCCATGCATGCTGGAAATTTATCTAACGGAAATGAACACGTCCGCGAGTGCGTTGGTAGAAAACTGCGAAAGCACTCGGCCGCGAGCCGGCGTCGCTCACGAGCCGGATGGTCGTTACGATCGCAACGGCGAGCGGATGGTAGCCGTTTTGAAGCAGCAGCAGCGGCGGCGGCACTGCCGCCGGCGGCTCGTGCCATGGTAATTAGTTGGCTGGCGTCACGGTTTTGCCGTGGCCGTGCCGTGCCGCGCGGCGCCACATCGTCTCGTCCTTCTCTTTCCAACCGCCGCAAGCTTCGGCCGAGAGCTTTCTCCTCTCGTCCGGCTAATCCATGATCACTTAGAGCGCGGAGCGCCACACTGTGGCCACCGTTAAAGCTCCCCTAATTTCTCTCGTCGTCCGCTCGGCGGTATGTGCGCGCGCGCGCGCGCGCGCGCACGCGAGCGAGCGAGCGAGGTCGTCTCCGAACGGCGAGCGTGATATCGTGAAACTATCGCGCGACCAAGTGCGAAAATCGCCCTCCCCTCGGCCCCACCCTCGCCGACACGACGCGCGAACGGGGTGGCGTCGATCCCGCGAGGGACGTACCGACTTACGGCATTAATTAATATTAATGCTCCGGGGCAAATCGAGTTCAACCGGTTAACGTCGAAGCATTAAAGCGGGGAACCTTTGATAATCCATTAACGCCGCTCGGTGTTGCGGCGGCGGCGGCGGCGGTGATGGTGGTGGTGGTGGTGGTTTCTGTTATTACGAGTCGCGGGCGAATCAGTCCGAGTGTCAAGTTTATCCGCGGAAACTTCAAAGGAGGCGAAGGAGCACGAAGAAGCCGCTTCTTCGTCTTCCTCCGCTCGCTTCTGCGAACGCGCTATTTTCCCGCACGCACGCCGAGTGGTCTGAGAAAATAGTCACAGATTGCTCAGAAGTGTATATCCCAAGATAAATCCCAAGTTTATTTCCGTTCGTATAATTGATAAAAGCGGAAGTAGACTTGGCGGCTCCATTTCACCAAAATGAAATAAACCACTCTGGGCGACAATAGAATACGCGAGACAGCCGCGAGGAGAAAGCAGATATCTGTGAAGACGTCAAGATTTGACACGCAAATGCTCCAGCTAAAATCGCATTCTGTATATATGCATGTGTGCGCGCACACACACACGCTCGTATGTTTGCGTGCACTGTGAACAAGAATAGTCTTATTAAAATTTTGATAGGCGCGCAAACTTGATTACATTTTGTTCGCGGCGTTAATTAAACGTTCACCGTTATCGTTGTTTAATTAATTGTACGTCGCCGCCACTGTAAACAGTGTTTTCATTACAGCCGCCGTAAAGTGCAATATTTATAGTAACTTGAAGAGCGTGGGTGAGACCCACGAGCGGACGAAACGGCCCGAGGCACGGGCGCGAGGGTTAATTGCGTAAACATCGGGTTGCTTAAAATTGACCGGCGGCATTGTGAAATCTCGCTTTTTGCAGAGCACGTGTAATCGTTCCAACGCACGAGAGCGGAGTGTAAAAAGAGTTAATACTGGATTTTCGATATCACCGGCCGTCGATGCCCTCGATAATAGGCGGGGAGGTCCGAGCTTTTGCGAAAAACGCGTGTATTTATTTTGAGTTTCACCGGGACTACAGTTGAATGGTGACCGACGGATTATCGAATCCGCCATCTCGCGACACGGCAGTCATTGCTACCGTTTTTATGTGCCAGTGGTTGGTGGAGGATTCAGCGCGCGATGCCGGTCTATTTACGTTTCGCTCCCTTGTTTCCTTCGAATCCGACAGCAATATCGCGAATTTTCACAATTGGAGCAAAATTTCCCCTTTTTTTTGCCTTTTTTTCTTTTTCCACTTTTTCCTATTTTTTTTTTTTTTTTTTCTTTTGGGCCCACCGCGTCATCATGTGTAACGTGTCAACGAACATGTCTGTATCTATTACGTGACTGAATAAATAAACCATAAGCAGGTTCTCTCGGATTCGACATGACATGAATTTTATCAACGTCACTTTACCTAACCGGCAAAGACGGTCAGGTACTCATTTTTGTAATAACATTCCAACCGGCTGCACGAGAAACTCGATTCGTCGTAAATAAACTTTGTATATGCTTCTTTCTCTGTTAATTGGCATGAACGTTTTCAAAACAGACTTCCCTGTGTCTCTTATATTTCTACATCTTCTATTTCGCGTTATCGCCTCGATATGCATGCAAAACAACAGAATAATAAAGAAATTTTAGATGCAAGAAAGATTTCGACGAAAATATGCGCAACGCCCGAAAGAATCTCACCGCGAGGTGTCGCGAGTGGCAGACGGTCGTCTGTCTCTGGAAGCAATTGTTCGAAATAATGTAATAATTATCCGTCGTCGACGGCGGACACGTAGGAAGAATGGCGGCGGAAAGAACTCGGGCGACTGATGGCTCTCTCTCTCTCTCTCTCTCTCTCTCTCTCTCGCGACAAAAGGGGAAAGCCCGAATGGCCAAGGACAGCGCTAAGATTGCTCGCGACCGTGAGCGTAATCATTTCGCGCGTCATAAAGTGAAACGATGTTGAAAAAAGAAGATGTAGAAAAAAAAAGCGAAAGAGTAAAGCTAAGAATTGAGCGGAGAGAAAGAAACAAGGTCATCCTCCCGCGCGGTATCGCGTCTTCTCGTGTATTTTTCTCTTGCGTAAGTCGTCACTAAGTGCTAATTAATTGGCGAATTAATGCTCAATTGCTCCCTTTCGCGATATATCCAGCGGGTCTTCACTTCATTAGCCTCTTATCATTTCCTGGCGGAGTATCGCGCGCTATTGTGGCATTATTAATGTTGCTGTTGCGATTATACGTTTGACTGGTACTTCCATTCCTCCGCTCCGCCTCGTCGCCATAAATTGCGCGCTTAATAGTAATTACTTGCAGTAACGGTATAATTATTCGGCGTTTTCGAGGGCGCGGCGGGGGGGGGGGGAGGCTGAATGCCGAAGGCGGCTCTTTTCAGCCGTTGCTAGTGACGCGGTAGAAAAAGACAAGGGGAGACGGAAGGATTTGTGGCCGCGGCGCGTTGCAACGGTAACTGCGAAGCGAAGAAAGATCGAACGAGCCGAGACGGCGAAAGTAAAATACTAAGTACGTAAGAAGCGCGCGGACGTGCGAAAAAATGAAATTAACGACTGCTGAGAGCGTCGCGGCGCCGATGAAAGAAGCAGCGAAACGTCGCCCCATCGACGTCATTCGTCACAACGCGCGCGTGCGCGCGATCTTCCTCTCCTCTCCCCTCCTCCTCACTCTTCCTTTCTCTCTCTCTCTCTCTCTCTCTCTCTCTTTTTTTTACGTGACAATGCAACGTGACGATTTGAAAAAGGACAGGTTTTAACGAAAAACAAACCAAGTCCTACGAATGAAACGTACATTTGGCGATAGGATTAGCATCAATCAATCCGACGAAACTTGCACGAGATTACGCTGCGCCTCGCCCCATATTTGCGCGCGCGCGCGCGCGCGTTTGAAACGATTTTGACTCGCGCTCGCGCTTGGAATCGCAGGCGGAAAGCACAGCGCGAACAGCGACAAGTCGTCGGGCTGAAGTCGACGCGCGCGTCTCGTGTGCTTCTCCACGGCACTCCGAAAGAAGCGCGCTTCTCTTCCCTCCCTTTCTTTCAGCATGAGCAACATAACGCGGGAAGCGCAAGGAGTGCGTTCAACGTTGCCGGCAGGCGGGAATAAAGAAGCGCGGCGCGGCCTATTATTAGATTTAAACTGTTTGCCCTCTCAAGTGGCGCGGCTAATTGTTGGGGGATTCAGCCGGGCCGGATATTATTATTTGCCCGTTTCCCTTCCGCGGCCTGGCGCTTTCGCTCTCTTTCCATTTCCCCGCGCCGCGCTTTTTCCCTCGCCCTTGCCGCCCGCTTTCTCTATCTCCGCGCCGCCGCACTTTTCCCTCCTGCCGCGGCCTACCGGCGTCCGCCGCGTTTCCACGATCCTCGTTTAGGTACACCGCGGTCGCGCACGTTTCGCTCCCGCAATAATTCCGGTACACGGGTTTTCTCCCTCTCCCCCTCTCTCCTTGCCCTCTTGTCATCCACCCCTTCGGCGCTCGTGTCGCGCGCGCTCGTAATTATGCGCGGCGAACCGTGCATTTCGCATCGCGGCATTATTCGCGAGTGTTTTCCGCGACGTCCTCCGTTTCCGTTCTCTCCTCGCCTTCCTTCGCCCCTTCCTTGCGCTCGCTCTTTTTCTCTCTCTCTCTCTCTCTCTCTCTCTCTCTCTCTCTCTATTTTCCGACTTGCCTGTGCCGTCGCCTCTTTCAGCGTCCTCTCTTCTCTTTTTTTTCCACTATTTCACCCGAGCGCGCGCATATACGAGTGTAATGGATTTTCGGTGCGCGCGACAATTAATTCGCAGCACCCAGCTAACGAGTTTAGCCCGCCGCGTCGCGTCGCGTCGCGTCGCGTCACGCCGATCGCCGCCGATCGCAGGTGGGATGGCGAGAGGACGGCGGCGGCTGCATTAACGCGAACCGAATTCTTGCTCTCGCACTCCGCCGACAGCACCCGCGCGCGCCCTTCGCAGCCCAGCAGCAGCGGCGAGATCGATGGAGGGCTTCTTTCCCGCTCATTCGCGCGCCGCCTCGTTCGCTCGATTAATTTTGCGTTCCCGGGGGTGAAACTTCCGCTCGGCAGCGGCAGCAGCCGGCGCGAATTCTCACGGGAGAAGCGCGATCGCGAACACCCTCGCGAGAACCCGCTCTCTCACTCTCTCTCTCTCTCTCTCTCTCTCTCTCTCTCTCTCTCTCGTCGACAGGCTGCGCGCGAGAAGCGAGAGCGAGGGAGAAAGAGCGACCGCTCCTGCTCCCTCGGCCGCCCGCTCACCACCTCGTTCCTGCGGACTGACACCGCGCGTTTCCGTTGCAGCTGCAACAAGACGTTTACGGCCGGCCTCGTTGCCGGGCGTGCTATAACAACGTCTGATTCAGCTGTCCGTTCGTGATGCCCGACCCGCTCCAGCGCGCGAATAAAACGGCCGGGAGCGCGAGGTGAGAGTGATGAGAATCTCGGGGTGGGTTTACGTTTGGCCGCTGACGAGCGAGCCCGGCTAGGTAGCTAGGTAGGTAGGTAGGTAGGTAGGGTACGGTACGGTACGTAGGTAGGTGGGATGGTTAGTCGGCGGAGGAATCGTGGAAGCTGCTCGAGTCGGCGAAGCGAGAAGGGGCGCGAAGGTAACTGGAGGCTTGCATCAGCGCTCGCAACGCGGAATATAAAGCAGAGGTCACTCCCGGCTGCGATTTCGGCTGCTCGCGATTCCGTCGCGGAAACTGTGCTCGCCGGGGTTCCGCAAGCTTTACGTGTCACGTGGGAGAATTTTTACGTCGGCCGTGGCCTCCTCGCCACGACGCTCATCGGCTCCTCCTCGGAGGACTCGGGGACGCCTAACTCGGACGTGCGCGCTTTGTCACCAGCGTCTACGCTGAGTCTCCGCGCGGATTCGCAATGCGAAGGAACGGGAGGGGGTGAGAAAGCGGCAAGCAGAGAGAGGCGAGGGGGAGGGAGGGAGAGAGGGAGAGAGAGAAAATCGGACGCGCGAAACTTTTGCATCCATTTCTAAAAGCTTTTCCTGACCTGCGTTTATATAACACGTTTCTCTCATCTCCACTCATAGAATAGAACGTGTCGGTATGGTTACGGATCGTTTAAATAGGACGCCTGTACATCTCGGCTTATCCGATACGCGAATAATTATTTCGCGGTTCCCGGTGCGCGAGAATCTAACGGGAAAAAAAAAAAAAAAAAAGAATGATCGGTTGGTTAAAATAGAGTATATTAATAAACGAGTGTAAAAAAGAGAGAGAGAGAGAGAGAGAGAGAGAGAAAAGAGGAAACGAGAGACAAGCTCACACGTTGCTGCGAAATAAGCTGGAAACCACGGCCTCGAGGTGGTCGGAGATTAACACGGAGTGATTTTAATCAGATTTTCATTTATGATTATATGTATATTTCATACGATTTCAATGCCGGCCTCCCGCGACCTCCCGCGCGTACCGATTCGCCCTAATTTTCCGGCGCAGCGACACTCAATGATTCTTCCTTGCCCGTGCCGGGAGGGCCGGAGAGAAGGAGATTTCTATTAATAATTTATATCCGACGAGTACATTAGGGACAAAAACGTGACTGACCTGGTATTACGATTGCGCCCTCGGCGACCTACATCTCCCGAGCGGAGATTTCAAGAATAAAATGTATCGCCGACGCAGGGGCGGTCCACGAGGCGTTTCGCCTCGTGTTAAAATTTCATCGATTATTTCTCGCTGTGGGAAATTCAATGTATAAATTTATAATGATCGATGTGCGGATTATCGTCGGTAGGAGCGACGCTGAATTATTCTACGACGTTTACGAATTCACATAAACCTGCTCGCTCGCGCGGACGGTACTCTTCGGCAAGTGAGATAAAAACGAGAGAGAACGTCCGCGTCGTCGTTGAATATTTCGCGCGAAGTTTCACTTAAAGGTCGCGAGATCTGGCTGGCGCACCTCGCGGAGAGCTTACGATCGAACGGGGACTTTTGAATCTCGGCTTTATGCTTTAAGCCGCTGCGCGGTTGCGCAGAAAAACGCCGGCCGCGACTCTGTGTCTCTCTCTCTCTCTCTCTCTCTCTCTCTCTCTCTCTCTCTCTCTTTCTCCCTGCCTCCCTCCCTCCCTCTCCCGGTTTTCCATCTTGTATCTTCTTGAATTCCACTCAACCGAAATACGTCGTAATGCGGCGGCGGTTGCCGCGCTTGATACAACGCGTTTCGTTACGCGGACAAAATTCCGCTGGCATTTTTCAACGGGGCAGATTTCCCCGCTGCGCCATGCACGAAGTCGGTGTAACCCGCAAATTGTATCGTCCCCTGCCCACCAGGGCGTGTAAACGGCGCCGTGCGCGAAGAAACATTTCGGAAATATAAAGCTTCATTACACAAGCGAGATTACTGTAATGCACACTGCCCGCTCCGCCAGATTAAATTACTTCCGTGTGCCGCGTAATAGATTTTCTCAAGTAAAATACGACGTCGTGATATATTGTTTCGATATTACGTTAATGTGATGAGGTAATTTAATGCCTGTTAGTTCTTAGCGCAATGGGCTGGAAATTCGAGACAAGGTTACGCGCGCAGTTCTGACGCGGTTTTGAAGAGTTTAACACTTCACGTGATCTATAAATAACTTTCCGGGGGTTGAAATTTCGGCTGTACTCGTCGAGCAGGCTCCGTGGAGAGATCGATAGGGAATCTTGAGATATCTCGCGTTATACGCAGTTTATCGATCGCACTTTGATGTTGCCGCGAATTGTCGTTTTCTCCGTGTTGGAGCTTAAAGAAGGACCTTTGTTTTAGGATCACTTAATATCGAATTCTCGATATACTTTCTATCGGAATATTTCTACTTGTATTATTAATTTCAATTAGCAATGTGCTAATTATATAATGTGCTCGGCTGCAAAGATAGATAGAATATATGGTATGTGCGAAAATTAAATGATTTAATGACGATTAAGGTGCGAGAGTCAAATGAAGCAAAAATTTTTATCCTCCCAACTTTGGGCACTTTTTCGTTGTATCTCGAAAATTCGGAGCATCTTTACAAGGTTGATTGCTATAATTTCACTTGTGGCATGTACACGTCGTCAGTTGGCGACTCAGTCAAAGGAAGGAGATTTCATCCCTCCTCTTGCCAATTGATGGAGAGCTTTAGTGTGTCATGCGCTTTTCCGTGACAGAATCATTGTCGAGTCGAGCCGTGGAACGCTCGAGCGGAACGCGTGTGTCTCGGTTCGCCAGTTATTAGATACTTATCGGTCCTTAAAGTATTTAGTCGCGCTCTCGCTCAACATCGCGTTAATTATCACGCGTTTCGGAGCGTATCAACGTGCGAGCGTCTCACACGTGTCAATGCGAGTGCGAGTGCGAGTGTCAATGTCAGCGGCAGTGCCGCGGGAGCGAATATCCAAAGTGCTACGACGGAACAGCCAGGAGCAGGATGCTCCAATCGGGAAATCAGGACAGGACAGAGGACGGAGTGTACTGGGGAACGGGCAGCGATACGTCATGTATTTCCAGGTGTGTCGTATTGTTGTTTATTATGGAGCATGGTTCCGATTTTAACGGGCATTCGACGAAATTGTCGAGAATAAAGAGATACTCGAGTGAAAATTTAGGTCGACGTTTATAGCCTCGCGCGCACGGTCACTTGACAAATAATTACAACTTTCTCGGATTATTCGTCAGTCAGTATCTGCACTCATTTCGTGCAAGAAATATTTATTCAAATAGTCGAATAAAACGAATCGCAATGCGATGCCCTGTAATTGACCGTGCTTTCAATCGTAAATAATTTACGATTATGAGTACCGGCCTTTAAATTCAGTTTTAAGTATTTCTAGTGCTCTGTGATGTTGCGCGTGTTCAATAATGCTCCTCGTATCATAAATATCATTTTGAATTTGCCAACTTTGAACTTGCCAATTTTTCCTTTATTTCTGTTTATATTTGCTATTATATCGTGCTTAAATTTAAATTTGCATCGGTGCACATCATTATTTGGTACGTAACTTTGTTTATCTTTGTCTTTACAGCTTCTCGACTCTTTTAAGAGCTTCTGTCGACAAACTTTCACAGCACTTGAAAAAGAAAAGGGATAATAACACGCAAGGTAATTGAAAAAGCACAACGTTTTAGTTTGACTCATTTGCCCACTTATCTATATGAAATTACTTGTTTGTTACAAATATTCTATCTGCAGCTGAGTGCACTTCATAATTGATATGTTGTTTTTCTCTCTCTCTCTCTCTCTCTTGCTAAATTTAAGAATAAAGACTACAGTACAGAGTGCAAAGTAGGTACATACAAACGAACAACAAATAATTCCGGAGATATTTAGTTTTCAAAGACGCTCATAACACCTGAATCATTTACGATACTCTTAGCAGGTCCTTCTTTATTCTCCACTTTCTCAGTGGAGAAAACGATAGCAAACGACGAGATAAAGTATCTGTGTAAGACAATAGGCTGCATAGTATTATTATAGAGGCTTGCCAAGATTTTTAAAAACACTTCTTCTATTAACAGCAACGAAATAATAAATGTCCAATCAAGATATCTGCCATCACTATCCACTACACCTTCTTCTTCACTCTTCAGATAACTTTCAGTCAAATTCCACTTTTCAAATAATCGTCAAATCCCAAATCTGATTCATCCTTCGAGTTAATGAGATCATCGGCGACCTGACGATCACTTGCAAGCTCCTGATATACCTCCAGCTTCTCCGTTGCTCCTCCAAGTACGGCGGAATTTGCAGGACCAATGTAGAGCAGAATTTCGACTCGAATTGAACCGATATTATCGTACGTAAGAAGAGCGCGCGCGCGCGGAATTATTCGTCGTACTCTCAGCTTCCGCTTCAACGATATCTCGACCTCGGCTCCGACCGAAATTCCTTGGCAGTTTACCCCTCCCCCCCCTTCACCCGATCTCGCTCCCGCCCGTTTCTCGTTGTCGACCCGCTCGATTGTTTGCCACGATCGTTAGATAAGTTTCGCCGGGCGCGCGTTCGCGTACGCGAAAGAACGCGAAGAAGACTCTCCTCGATAACGCGATTCTTCCGTGAAACTCGCCGTTCTTCCGTCATGACCCGGCGCACAAAGGGAGTCGTCGCGGGTCGTGCGACGACTCCGGGTCGAGGATTCAAGTAGTGTGTGCGAAGTAGCTCGTCGAAGTAGCCCCGGCATCGTCTATCCGAGCGCTTACCACCCCCGCCCCGTCCCTCGTTCCCGATGCTGTCCCCCCGGCGGCGTTGCTGCACCACCGCCTCCCCTTTCTCCTCCTTCCCCCGCCCGCCCCCCCCCCATCCGACCCTCTTCCGTCTTCTTGTCGGCGAGCAAGAGGCGCTGTCCGACATCGTGTAGCTTCCATGGCACACTCTATTCACGCCCCACCAGATAGGTTAACCGCTGCCACTGCAGCCTGTACACGCGCGCACACCTCGATAACCAGCGCTACGTGCACGACCGCGTGTACACGTATACACGTGTATGACCGTGGGTACACACACACACACACACACACACACACACACACACCGCGGTCTACGCGATTTCAGCTATAACGCGACTCCGGAAGCCGTACGGCTTGGCCGATCGGTGCGGCGGGTTGCCGGCCCGGCGGCGGTGAGGAAATTTCAACCCCCTCACGGACGCATTTTCCTCCTCCGCTTCGCGTTCGCTTTTTCTCCGCGCTCCTCCTTCGCGTCTTCTATCTACCCATCTATCTCTCTTGTGCGTCCGTGTGTACAGATATGGAGCGCACACACACACACACACACGTTTGCGTTGCTGGATACACAGACACGCGTGCGCACACGCACACATTAGCCGGAGGGTTGAATCGCGAGTACACCGACAACACACCATCACCCGCTGAGACAGCACACGCGTACTATGGGATACATACTTCGGGGAAACATACAGAAGGCCTCCTCCGCCAATCCTCCGACCGAGCATCCAGCCAGCCAGCCAGCCAGCCAGCCAGCCAGCCAGCCACCCCCTGTGCTTCCACATAGACGTTAGGTAGCGTCTAATACCTTCCCGGCCAAACAACCGACACCTTAGCCCGTGCCTGAAACCACCCGGGCTGTTGTACTGTCGGCTCCCAAAGTTGGCACGTAGGGTACGTACATCCGCTTGGCACGGGCCACGACTGACGATATTTTCCGGGGAAACTGCGGGGAGTTCCGCCGGCTCCCCGTCGTAAACTTTCGGGAAAACAAGTCGCCGCGACTTCGGAGACACTTCCGAGAGCCGATAAGTCATTTATTAATTATTGCTACAAACTTCAACGTTATCGCGCGGCGCGACGGAGCCAATGAAACAATCGCGTAAATGTGTGTGTGTGTGTGTGTCTCCATGTGCGCGTTACACGCGACTCTTGAGTCGGGATGAAACGCTTGAATGATGAACGTTGCTGTATCACTCTCTTTCTTTCCTTCGAGAGAAAGGGAGAGATGGAATTCTCTCGATTAATCAATTACTTTGTAGTAGAGCGGGATTTTTTTCCGTCGACGAGGAATTTTATTACATTACGGAGAAAAAAGCTTTCCTGATTGAAGAAAATGAGACTCCTCCTCTCCTTTGAGAAGCACATTCGGTTCGCAAGAGCGAGAGATTCCGCTCGCTTCGACAGCAAAACGCGTATGATTCGTTCATTATCTCGTTAACGCGAGCCACCTTTTCCCCGCCTTCCAACTTTTTTCTCCCCTCAACTCGCATTTTCCCGTACATTGTCTCGTTTACACCTAGCTCAAGTATTCCAAGCGAACCTTACGAAATGTATAGCAGCGGCGCAGGGAGTATAAGCCCCCTTGATTCAGCTCGTCCGACTCGAGTTTGCGTAAAACTACAGTTACAGCTAACTGTTACAGCCAACTCGCGGCACGTGTAAACTCGGGCATTTTTTCAATATTCTTTTTGCCCAACTTCAGCTTCCGCGGAGTTGCCCGTGTAACTTCCGTAATAAATTCGGGAGGACGTGAAATTTAGATGGAGTCGTGAAAGTCGAATATCGCGCGGGATACATCAACACGCCTTAAATCTACGTGCATCCCTGCGGCGAGTTGATTCGGAGATCGCGATGCCGCTGAAAAACGTCGGGGCTCGCGATTTACCGTTGCTCGATACGCAAAAGGCAAGGCTCCGAACCTGCGAACAGCGTTCGCTCGGCACTATAACCGCTCGGCGAGAGAGAGAGAGAGAGAGAGAGAGAGAGAGCATAGGGCGATGCGGCAGAGAAGAAGGGCGGAGAGAACCTAAATAAGCTCGAGGGCTCCGAGGTCTCTCGGGCGCGATCACTTCTCCCGCTCTGTAGTAGGATAGCGCCGTACAATCCCACTCTTAAGTCTCTTCCTCGGCCTGTTCAACCATGCTGCCCTTCTTCATCTCTTCTCCCGGGTAAAAGTTAAACGGGTTAGCTAAAGCGGAAATCTAAAAGAATGAGAGGCGCCCGGTAGAGTCGGGAAAAGAACCAAGAGAGGATTCCCTCACGCCACCAGCAATTTCTCTCTAATCCGCCGGTCGAAATTATTTTACCGCGTAAACGCACTTCCCGCTTTATCGCGGCTGATTTTTCCGTAAACATACGCGGAAGAATAACCGAATGGCACGCGCGTGCTTGGCAGAATTTCCTCCTGACGATTCCACCGAGAAGCTTTTCGCATCCTCGGTATACAGGGTGCGAAATTTCAAACGTAACAGGTAAAAAATCTCGAAAACTATGAAAGATATTAAAGAAAGCTAAACACACTAAAAGCTAAAAGCTAAACAGGTCAGTAGTTAATAATTTTGAAATTTCCAAAGGTCGATAAGTTAACAAAAGTTAAGGCACTATTATAGTAATATATTCTTGGTAGTGAATAAAGTAAAAAAGTCTAATACTGTTTTTTCTTTCGATGAATAGTTAGCGAGATATCGTAAGTTAAATATTGAAAAGGTTACCAAGTTTTCCTTAAATATTTAAAAAAATATTAGGCAAATAAAAAAATGTTTCAGACAAAGGTTGTTATAATTAATTGGTAGAAAAAGAAGATATAATAAAAAATTGGACTTTCTATTTTAAAAAATTAAGTTGACCTTCAACCAACCTTGAAAATGCCCTCCAAAATAAAAAACTGATAATGCCATTCTGTTTCCCCTTCGAAATCATGGAGCACGTGTTTTAGCTTTTTTTAATATCTTTCATAGTTTTCGAGATTCTTTACCTGTTACGTTTGAAATTTAGCACCCTGTATATGTATATACATATATATAAATTTTTTTTTTTTTTGAAAATTGGATTATCGCGTGGTATGAAAGCAAAAAGATTTTCTTGGACGCACGGAAGGGATGATAATTTGATAATTTCGGTAACACACACTGTCACGTAAATAACTGCCGGTTATTACGGTATCGTCGGTAATTTAGAGTGAAATTGCGTTATATTTTTCACTTGGGAACCCGGTATATTATATCTAACACGCGACGTGCGACCCATTTAGCACAGAAATCGCCTTCTCTCCAATCAAGAGTAATCACCGGGGAAACATAACGATGCCGTGTACGATCCATTAAGCACCGCTCATCGGGGTACGTATTAATTTCATAAAAAAACAAAAAAAAAACAAAAAAGAAACAGAAAAAGAAACAAGGAAAAATTTAAATCGATTACGTTTGCAAACGAATTTGCAACAATTTTATCGACAAGCGGGTTAACATCCGTGCTTTTAGCGTACAGAAGCCACGCGTACGATCGGCCGACGTGTATCAGGATCAGTATTGACGTAGCGGTTGCTGCTATCGAATTTGCGGTCGCGAAAGTGGAACGACTGAATTTTATATGGTCTGTCAGTGTGTCAAAGCAACAGCGAAGAAGTAACTGCGAGATGGCGGCGATTGGGGTTACCATCCGTGAGCGTTAATTTCATATGTATTTCCATTTACGCGCGTGCCGCGCCCAGATAGTCCGGATTCACTTCTCGTATCTCTTTTGTTTTCCACCCCGCGCTGTCCCCCGACCCCCTGCCCCCCGCCCCTCCCGCGCCCGCGCGCCGTCTGACAATCCTCGTGGGAAAGCTGAAACGGTTAAAACTGAAATCTGGCAAATAAAGCATCGCCCGTTCGCAAAACACGGGCGTTTTATTTGCGCTTGTACAATCGAAGATACAGTCGTATTGAAATACGATTTGAAATGCAACGACCATTAAAATATGCTACTCGCGTACTCGTGTGTATATACACATGTACATATATATATATATATATATATATATATATAGAGGTTATCCTATTTATATCATCTCTCTATACACGTCCTATAATATATTTATAAGCACGTAATGTGTGTATGGTGTCGACATAGCGATAACGTAGCATATTTTCCTAGAAACACGTCAATAGTCGTACATTTGCGCCGACTCGCGCGACGGAAAAATCGAAATTCTCTCCCTCCACCTCCTCTCGCTCTCCCTTTTCACTCGGTCGACTCATTTCCCCCGCACGTAAAGCACGTCTCCGCGGATATATATGAATCCGCATCATTTTTCCGGATCCAAATATCTCGGCGGCTCGCGTGCGCATTCGTATTTCGTAGTCGGCGCTTTGAGCGAAAGTTGCCGCGCGCTGGAACGTTAACCGTCGCGCTTGTCCGGAAGATATATCGTCAAAGGGGATTATCTTGTGCGTAAATTTTCGTCGTTAGCGGCTTCGCGCACTCACTCGCTCGGCCGCCGCTCTGCGCGCGGATCGTTTACGCTATTCGCTCGCGCATCGTTTCATCGGCGAGACAAAGTGCACCGCGCGGCGGCCGGCTCCGGCAGTTGCAGTTTTCATGCAATTTGCATTACAGCTGCGAGCACTCGGTAATTCGCTACCGCACGCTTGTATGCCGCGCGCTCGCTAATGAGGGTACGAACGTAGCGCGTTACTTAACGAATAGTTAATAAGCGCAAAGCGACGTCGAAACTCCTCGCTGGGAACCGGTGAAATTATCGTGTCGCGTCTCGCGGACAGTCGATCGCGTAAGAAAATTTGCGACGCGAGGCGGCCGCGCGCCGGCGAGGCACTCGACGCGACACCCCGCGAGGAAACTGAATGCACATCTCTGTACCATACCACACCACACCACACACACACACACACACACACATGCGCGCAGGCGAGCGTGTTTCGGCTTGTGTTCTCGTATTGACCGTCATTACCTCCGAATTAATGCTGCCGCGAATGCCGGATTTCACGCGGCCGGGTACGCGGGATGTTTTACAACTCGTTACAGCGCGGATAAATGTGATAAAATGTAAATTCGCGATTTAATATAAACGTTTCACGGAACACCGTAAATATGAGAGCGAAGGAGGGGAGGAGCAAGGGACGGAGAAAAATGCGAAGGTAGTACAGAAGCGAATTCCGATCAATTCGTAATGCTCCGGTTTCGTCACAGTTTCATCGTCTTTCAAAAATGGATGGCCCCGCTGTCTTTCTCTCTTTCTCTTTCTCTCGACCCTCGATGTACGCGTTTTTAGTCGGTTTGTGGGTGACGCGTCGTCACGTTCCCGCTATTCTTCTTCGGCGAAGGTAATCGGACGAAAATGCAGGACAAGTCTCCGAGATAATTCGGGCTGCGGTGAATTATTAGTCTTTATCTCTTTCTCTCTCTCTCTTTGTTTCTTCTTTCGTTGCGCGAGACACATAAATAAGAGACAGTCGGACTGTTGAGGTAGATAAGATCGCAGTGTCTATTAGTCTTCGCACTCTCGTACACGCGTTGTTACAGGCGAGTAAAGTAATCCTCATCGGGCGGAAATTTGCCCGACACCTATTTGATTAAAACAAGTCACCTTCTGTCGCGATGGCTGCGGGATTTTTTCATTCCATCAGCGGCGGATCCATTCGACTGTTAATTCGACTTTTCCCCGCGACGCAATTACGATGAGAGAACACATCGACGTGTCGCGCGCTCTCCGACTGCAATCGGCTGTCGGAGAACGATCTTTTTTGGCACATCTAATGAGAACGTATCACAACGGTAACAAGGGTCAGTTCGCAATCCAATGTGACAATTAGACAGTCTTTGCTAACTGTAATGACACTGTAATTGAAATAAGCCTCTTCCGCCGCGCTGCTGCTCCCCCATTTTTTTCGATGGCTCGTAATAAACTCGAGTACGAATCCCACGAGAAGACAAACGAGACAACTTTTTACGCCAAGTACCTCTCGTGTTTATATATATTTATATATATATTAGTATAGTATATATATATATATATATATAGTATATATATATATATATATACCGCCGCGGCGAAGGAAAAGTTCCCCCGGGTCATTATTTCCGTCGACATTTTCGCTCCCCGGATCTGCCCGCAGCGATACACAAAATGTCGGGCGTTAAAAATAACAATTTGAACGGCAGTGACACGGCCGTTATCTCCCTCGAAAAAATGGGACGCCTCGATGAGGTGCGTAATTAGGCGTGATCCCGCGCCACGCGTGCGTGCCACCCTCCGCGTCGCGCACTTCCGACACGCGCAAAACCCGCGCCCGGCGCGTTTATTTGCCCGGAGATAACGGACGTACAGAGGTGACGGTGACAATGGCTGCGGCGACGAGAGACGAAAAAGCGCAAAAAAAAAGGGTCAGCGATGACAACGCTGAAAGGACGAGAGAAGCGACGGCCGCAGAGGACGAGAGGCCAAACGAGCGTTGTGGCGGCCGGTGACATAACTAAAAGCTCTTCGCTCAGCGAACCCGGCAAAGGCCCCGATGTTGTGAAGGCCTCTCTAAAGTCCAAAGGCGACGGAAGTAGAGAAAGAGAGAGAGAGAGATAGAGAGAGAGATTCCGCACTCGCGGAATACTTCATTGCGGACGATTTCGCAGATCGATTCGAACGAAAGAAAAAGACACTTGGAAGAAAAAAGAAACGCGCGAAGAGCGAGTCAAATTTTCCGTGCGTATAAACGAGGAGGAGGAGAGACCGTGCCGAACCATCTTCAAACGTCTATTAACCCGGCGGCTGCAAAACGAGCGCAACAGCGGTCTCGAAGGGGGGAGGGGGGGGGTACGTATGACAGAAGTGCGCGGAAAAACAGGAGGACAGGAAGCGACTAAACAAGAGAGGATGGGCGAGAGAGCAGTTTTGAAAGTACGCACGCACAAAGAAACGCGCGCGCAAACGGTGAAAACGAGGGAACATGAGAGACAGAGAGACGCGGCGACAGAGAGGGAGAACGCGACGCCGGGTTATTCCGGCATAATTAATTCTATTCCCGCTGTTCGCGCGCGAACGCACGGCAGATATGAAGCCGGGCGATTACGGCTGAACGCGATGCGTAAGGTTAAGCGAGCGGGTTAAGTGGCTGCGAGCGAGACGGCCCGCTCACTCTCTCTCTCTCTCTCTCTCTCTCTCTCTCTCTCTCTCTCTCTCTCTCTCTCTCTCTCTCTCTCTCTCTCTCTCTCTCTCTCTCTCTCTCTCTCTCTCTCTCCCCCTTTCTCTCTCTCTCTCTCTCTCTCTCTCTCTCTCTCTCCCTTTCTCTCTCTCTCTCTCTCGCCACCCCCGTTTCTAAATGTGATTACTGAAGGATACTTTCCAGCGCGACACCTCGCAACGAGAGCGAGAGCGAGGAAGATAGAAAGAAAGAGAGGGGGGAGGGGGATAAAGAGAGAACGATGATAAAACGGGGTCGCGGCGGCGTGTAAACGCGCGCGCGGCCGGACGTTTCACGGTCGCGCGTGTGCATGACGACGGCTCTCCTCCTCGTAGGACCGAGCGTGAGATGAGGGTTGAAAAAAGGAAGAAAAGGGAAAACAAACGAGAGAGGAAGATACGACTAAGCCATATTTAATTTAATTGGCCCACGACGAGATAACTGGTGCAGGTTACTTCCGCCGGGCAAATGAAATTTTTGCCACGTTAGAGCGCTTTTTCACAGAAACGAAGAAGAAGAAGAAGAAGAAGAAGAAGAAGAAGAAGAAGAAGAAGAAGAAGAAGAAGAAGAGAGTGAGGGCGAGAGAGAGAAAGCGAGAGGGAGAAGAAGAGAGAACGTGACGGCACGGGGAATCGATAACAAACGCGAGTTAAGTTAAGAGTGAAGTACAGAACGTAATTAACCTTTTTACGGATGGAGGACGGTTCCGTGATAATGCGGATTAAAGTTGAAAGGTAACTGCGAAATGGAAAGGACGAATTAAATCACGACTAAAGCACGATTTGCGGTAATAACGGTCGGAAACGTGATATCGTCGTGTCTGGATCCGGCGGGCGCCCCGACCTCTGGGTCCGCTCTGGGCGCTAGACGCGCCATTTTTAGACGCGGTCTCTCCGCTAATTAACTTACGCGCTACGCCATGGAATTCATGCATTCCTCCGCCGAAGAATCCCCCTGCTTCCTCGAATGTTTAATTGACGAGGAGAGGCAACTACTTGCGAATTCTCGCTGATTCTAAACTTATATTTTTCCCTAAATAATAAATGACGCCCTTCTCCGTCCGCGAGGCCGCGGCGAAAGGGCCAGAAATAAATAACGACGCGCAGCATACATATTTAAGCAGCCTGCAACCTTATTTCGCGGAATTTGCTACTCCGCCCGAACGTATTATTCGAGGCGCGTGATTTAACGTCACCGCTGTTGAGGAGAATTATCCTTAAAACGCGCTCACGCTCGCGCCGAGAGTTTAACGGCGACGTGACGACGGCGGCGGCGGCGGCGGGGGACGCGAAGAGAGAGTGCTTTTAACGGGGCCCGAAGATTATAATGCGTGTACAAGAAGAAACTGCGAAGTAGGTGAGGCAATGCCGGGCAAGGCGTAAACGTCGAGTTATCTCGCTGTAATTAATTTTTGCTGTCTACGCCGAGATAAACTTTAGCAATTACGCGCGTAGCGCAGACGCGCGCGAACGTTGCCGCCGGGCCCGGCCGGTAAGTAGTTGCAGGGCGTTATTGGTACGCCGATGATAGAAATAACGATTTATTCCAGGCGCGCGAACGCGACCGAACACGTAACCGGACGCCGAGGTTTACGCAACGCTCTCGCGAGCGTGACTCGAGTGAGAGCGAAAGCAGAACGGGCCGCGCCGCGCCGCGCCGCGCCGCGCCGTGCCGCGCCGCCAAGTGCCATAATTAATTTTTGTTTCAGCCGCGCGAGCGGAGATAAAGTTTGACAATTAAACGTGAGCGAGTGCGCGCGCTCACGCTTCGCACGCGCCGAGGCTAAAAGTAAACCTTGTACGGGGAACTTAACGCGTCTCCCTCCTCCCCTCCGCCGGCAGTTCGGCCCCAGCGGGATATCAGCGGCGTGGCAGTTGGCGTAGTCGATAAGTAACTCGGGCTGCGTTCGATCGTTAAGTGGAATTAATTAAAGCGGGGATCGCGCGCGCGCGCACGAAGAAATTTTTCATTAGCCTCGCGCGTGCTCCTCGTGTCGTCTCGTCGAGTGTCGTCGCCTTTCGTCCTTTCTTCGTAAAGACGGACGAGCCTGTGCGGAGCAATATTGTCCGCCGGCAAATCGCGTGCGCGAAGGTGGATGAAAATACGTTAATGCGATTGTGCGTAAAGCGGCCGAATCGTCGTTTCGATGAGCAACGCTATCGTGCACATGTGGGACAGAACAGAAGGCAGGGGGAAACGGGCGACTTGATGATGTGGAATTATTCCGAGCGGTCGCGCTTCTCATAATTGTCGGGCTCGCGAGCGGAAATTTCGTCGACTTAGTGGAGTATTAACGACCGTCGAAGAAATTCATGGCGATTTTCCAGCGAATCGAGCACGAACGCTTATTCAAAATGCACCCGGTGTTTCCAGGTTTCCGGGTTCGTCAACATTATGTTAAATTTACTGCGCGATTGTCGTTCTGTCGCTAAATTATCAATCGCGAAATGTCGCGGTCTCTCTGCCCTGCTCCGCGGCAAAATGAACACGACGAGAAGCGAAGAACCCATCTGCCGCGGCCGGAAAGAGAGAGGGAGAGGAGAGAGAGAGAGAGAGAGAGAGAGAGAGAGAGAGAGAGAGAAATTTATTTGGAGTTTTCGTCGCGAATGCGGGAAACAGTCCATGCGCTCTCATTGAACAAACCGTGGACATTTTAACAGTCGCGGTTTACGCGGTTCGTCGGCGTAATTGCGATGGTGTACGTAAGGTCGTACGTAAGGTACATACGAAGGGAGCTTAAGCCGCTCCAACTTGCCCACCGTACGCGAAAAGGACGAAAGCCTGGTAATTACCTTAATTACGACAAAGCTCGACTTCTCTCATTTATTCGAGTCGGCTGTAAAATTTTCGCGGACGCGTCTCTGTCGCTCCATCTCACTCGCTCTCGTTCTTACTTTCTCTTTTCCTCTCCTTCCTTCCCTCCCCCCTCCGCCCCTCTCTCTCTCTCTCTCTCTCTCTCTCTCTCTCTCTTCCCCTCATTCTCCCAAACAGTCAACGAAAATAATGCGCATCAGTCTTCTGCGAAATTCTGCCATTCACGATTTAATGCAATCATATAAAATTGCGAATCAAAGAGATCCGCGCGTCCGCGAGCTCGTTATCGTCCTTGTCTCCATCGTCGTCGTCGTCGTCGCGTTTTATTAATACAAAACCGTCGGTGTGTTCGTGTGCAGCTCGCTAAGCGCAGGAAACACACGGTGCTCGCTGTATTAAGCGCCGAAAGCATCTGAATAATAATTAAGCCCGCGCAAATATCCCCGCGCGAGCGCTCTCGACGGGACTCAATATTTCGCGACTTGCGATACGACGCGGCCGCGTCGTTTTACAGGATCGGATCGTGCGACGTACACTCGGCCGG
The DNA here is from genome assembly GCF_003227715.2 of Harpegnathos saltator. Classification (NCBI taxonomy): domain Eukaryota; kingdom Metazoa; phylum Arthropoda; class Insecta; order Hymenoptera; family Formicidae; genus Harpegnathos; species Harpegnathos saltator. The sequence continues at coordinate 1,653,388 of NW_020229890.1, forward strand.
ATGAATATCCATCCACCGGCCGGAATGATAATTTCCACGAGAAACGTAAAAAGATTCTTCATACGCGAGACAACGACGCGCGCGCAAAATGGCGAAATGACGACAGTCATTGCACCGCGAACCCGAGTGTGTTATCTTAAGGCGTATAAGCCGAAGCTTCCTTTACGCGTATCTTGTCGTCTGAAATCACGTCACGTTTAAACGCGTCAAGTGATATCGACATGCATCAAATGACGAATGATTTCAGACGACAAGAAAGCCGTGAAGAAAGCTTTTCAGCTTATACGTGTCAAAATAACACACCCGGGTTTGCAGCGTGAGCGATAATGAGCATCTTAAAATGCGTCCCGCCGGATGAGGAGCATTAGTCGAGAGGAAATTACATTTCCGCAGTGGGACGCCATCGTTGATCGAACGAATTCGCATTTGTCATCGTGTCGATCGGTCAATGCGCGAGATTAACAAACGCCTCGCCGCCCAGCGCGGCGGCGCGCGGCGTGGCGATTTGGCCGAAAACTTTCCCCGGTAATAAAGCGCCATTTGCGACCGATATGTATATAGCGAGGCATTGTGACCTACTATTTACTGACAGGCTCGACGCTTTTTGCGACCGCCGCGTGTCACTCTAAAGTGGCCATTAAGGTTACGAGAAGTGCGGATCATCGTTCGAATATACGACACGACGGGGCCATAATTGTGGTCTGTCATTAAACGTCTCGTGTCGAATTGAGCGCTGTCGCGTTGGACCGCGATCGATACGCAAGCGCGTCTGCCGGCCGCGGCCGCCGCGCGATCGAAAGCGTCGGCCAGTGAATTATTCGGCCAAGTTTTGCTCGCGCACGGAAAAGCTTGAGGGAAGAATACCCACGGGCGCCCGATAACGCGGCGAGTCCGAAAAGCGACTCTGGGGAGGAGAAATCCGATTCGCCGCGGGAAAGTTTCCTTCTCACCTGAATTATTTAGCCCGGATCGCTCCGTACCGCTCGGCGGCGGTAAACATCGCGCGGCGCGCGATACGCATTTTTAATCGGGACAAAACGCGGCAAAACGCATGCGACTATCGCGCGAGTCTCTCTCTCTCTCTCTCTCTCTCTCTCTCTCTCTCTCTCTCTCTCTCTCTCTCTCTCTCTCTCTCTCTCCCTCTCTCTCTCTCTCTCCCGCAAAATCCACCCGTACGTCCGTAGTGAGGGAAGTTTTCAGGATATTATCCGACGAGAGAGAGGGAGAGAGGCGCATCCGGATCCGCGCCACGTGCGCCACGCGTTACTCAACAATAGAACGGTATTGGCTTTTAATTAGCCGTTCGAAGTATTGAAATAAGGGAGCAGACAGTTCTCCGATAATGCGCGCCGTCTGTTTCAGATGAAAAAAGACTAACTGCGATATTATTCGGGATTGAAGTTCGTAATGCGCGCGAGTGAGATTCTATGTAGCATAGCGGGCGCATTCGCATCCATAGTCGTTATTAGCATACCCGCCTAGTTTCGCGTCCACCGCGACGACGACGACGACGACGACGACGACGACGGCGGCGGCGGCGGCGGCGGCGGCGGCGGCGGAAGTGGCGGAGACGGCGGAAGCGGCGCGCACAGCAATACCGCGCCACTGAAAGCGCATTGCGCACGTCTCGGGTCGCACAAACACGCCGGGATGCATCTATGGGGAGCCATAACTGCCTAATAACGCCTCGTTCCTTATATCACGCTTAGCCGTAACAACTGCGAAACTTCATGGCCGCGGCAACGACGCCGCGCCGCGCCGCGCCGCCCGTCCCTGAAATCTTTCGAGTTTCAAATCTATTAACTAGATTGCGCGCCGGTGGATTTCGCACCGCGCAATCGGGCGACGATATCGTTAACGGCGTAATATCGTTTCCTTTACAAGATCAGCGACGGGCTTGAGGGAGGAGAAGAGTGAGAACGCGAGAGAGAGAGAGAGAGAGAGAGAGAGAGAGAGAGAGAGAGAGAGAGAGAGAAACTTCACGAGCTTACGACGCGCCATGGCGAAGCGCGCTAATACGAAATTCAAAACGTGCAGAGGAGACAATAACAAGTAGCACCGGAGACGAGATTTTGGATTATTAAAAATACAAGAGGCTCGCGCGCGTCTCGAGCGAAAAGTCGAAATATCGACGCGCGGCGTCGCCGACCGTTAGAACTGTCGGCAAGAACAGGTAAAACGCTCATATCTCCGCGGCACGTCGCCGCGGCCGTCTCCCCGATGGAGCCCTTCGAGTGTGAGGAAATATTCCCATCCACTTTGATCAGCCAGTAACCATGTCGCGCCATTATCGTCGCTTCTCAGACAGCTTCGGGACAACGCGGAACGCGAAACGTATCGAGCGTATATCTCCCTGCGAATATCTCTCGCGCTGTCGCTCCCGCGCAGATCGCAATTCATCTGCTAGCGTTTCCCCGGGCCTGTCGAGCGGCTAACCCGAGAGACGAGAGGAGTCTCGTCTACGAAGGTGCTCGTAGTTACGGTAAGCAGACTTCGCCGAAGCCGCAGCGGTTACCTGCTACACCTGCAGCTGCGTTATCCGCGTTGCAGGCTACTCGCGCCGCTTCGTCTGCTTCGGCTCTGCTCTGCTCTGCTCTGCTCTGCTCTGCTCTGGTCTGATCTGATCCGCTGGGTGGATGACGCGCGTGCGATTCAACACTTCGCTAGACGGTGCATAACCGGTCCGGCGTGAGAATAGACACGGAGAGAAATTGGGTTAAGACGGCACCGCCGGGAACAGTTTCGGATTATCTCGCACATGTTGCCCGCGCACTCGTGCATCTCCTGTAACGCGCTCTCTCCGCATGTAGATCTCTCTCTCTCTCTCTCTCTCTCTCTCTCTCTCTCTCTCTCTCTCTCTCTGCGTCTTTCCGGCATTCGAACGATCGATACATCGCGCGTGAATTACATCTCGGGGAGCGACCTCGACCGCGCGCGAGCGCGTCGCCGAGGAGTTGGCGAAGAGATTCGATTACCCGTGACGATACGGCCGATTAAGCGAACGCGTTGGCGATAAAATCGCAGGCACGCGGTCGGGATGCGCGCGCTCGGTTTTCACGCGCTGGGCCGAAATTTCGCGTGGGAAGTGCTCCCGCGAGAGAGTGTCTCGTCGAAGTCGAAGTCGTCTCGCCACGACGTAAATAAACGGTCGCGGTAAATTATTCGCAAAACGTACGCGCGTCTCGATCGATCGACGCTCGCCGCAATTACGTCGCGCGAGGAGCGAGGGCGTAGCGTTTAGGCGTTTTTGGGTCGTAACTCGACCACTCGGCGATCCATTCGCACCTTTCGCGAGGCGAAATCGCGGGCGAGAGGTAGCCGGCGAAATTATTTTCGCATAAAGTCACGTTCGAAACGGTAAACATCGCGCGGTGTGAAGTGCGGCGCTTTTTTCTTTTTTTTTTTTTTTTCATTTTCACGGCGTGATTACGAAAGCCGCGGAAAGACGCTGTGGCGTAATTAAAAATGCAGAAATTCCCTTTACTCCCTTTCATCTCGCGAGCCTGGTCTCTTGACTCTCCTCGTCGACTTTAAGCGCGTGCCTTAATCCGGATCGTAACGACGAGAAGACGATTCGCGAGTCCGAGAGAGTCGGATATTCACGAAAATAATAACGAGCAGCGCTATTAGTCGTGCGAACTAATGATTAAAGAGAGATGGGAAGGTATGTTCTTTACGAAGTTCCGTTCTCGCAGTGAAGAACGAGAAAAAGCACCTGCCAGCGAAGTCACGAGAGGGAGAGAGAGAGAGAGAGAGAGAGAGAGAGAGAGAGAGAGAGAAGCGGGGAAACGAGAGGAAGATTAACGGAGACTCTGTCGTTTTCGCACGATCGTGCGAAAATTTCGGCGAATGATCTCTAACAACTTGAGGAACTCCCACAATTATCCAAGTTATTCTTTGCGTTAACGATGACAGAGGATCTGTCAATTCGCACAATTGTTCGAAAATCACTTACACCCTCAAGAGAATGTACTGGGTTGCTGGATGAGCCAGTAGGAATTTTTCCGAAAATCTCAAAAAACCCCCGATGATGATCCTGCAGTCAGACGTAATTCTATTTCTTCTTCGTTTCTCGATGAAATCTGCCATCGGAGAAACAGTCAATTGTCCGAATTTGCCCGGTAAACTGTAAAAATATCTGTAGCTGTAAACCGCTCGCAAAAATCGCCACGAACTTATCAAACAAAATCGAAAGTCCTGAAAAGTCATTCTCTGAAAAAAAGTCCAGCTTTTTCTCTCATTCGCCGATCTCGGTTTTCGATCATTAATTAACGACACTTGTCAGACGACGTTCTCAGGCTCAGTGCCCATGATGACGCTTTCCTTGAAGTAGATGCTCAAAGCACATTACCGACGTGTAGTGGTAAAACGTGTCCGCAAGTTAAGCACGAATGTATAGGAACGTGTCTAAGTATGCGGAAAACTATTTCGTACGGCTCATTATAATTCTAGTGGCTAGCCGGACCCTTACACGCATCCATTACTTCGCCCGAGCGCCTCGCCGGGTCGGTCATTTAGACGTCGCTCAATTAAGCATTAAAAGCCGATTTGTAATTAACTATTCTGAGAGCGCAGAACTTTAATTATTATCCATGAGCTCAATACATTCTGGCTCTCTCTCTCTCTCTCTCTCTCTCTCTCTCTCTCTCTTTGCTCGATTGAATACCGCGCTTCTGATATAGAAGAATTGACACACTAATCGAGAATCGAGATCATACTGTCATTCCGCAGGTTCTGCTTTCGGTGCGATCAATACAAGAATACGTGTGTGTCGTCAGGAGAATTAAAATATATACTTAATAATAGTCTGTAATAAAGATAGCTTGGAATATAACGATAATTGTATAAGAATAATTCAATGAAAATTATCTACTCAGGCGGCCGGCTTTATATCCCCGTAGACGGAAAAGATACAAGTAGATAAAGCCGTTTATAGACGGACAATTCGCGCGAAGAACGTTCGAGAAAAAAGAAAAAAAAAGAAAAAAGAAAGAAAGGAAACAATCTTTTTGCACGAGCGCGTAACGCAACTAACGCAACTAACGTAACAGCTTTAAGACTTTAATTATTATCAAAATACGAGCCCGCAACATATTACAATTTACTTGCTTCTGAAACCGAGGCGCCGAGGAGAATTACTGCTAATCGGAAACTCCCCTATTATTATTCCCTGTTAATTAAAATATTTAATTAATTGCAACCGAATCGAACCAACATTATAAAATAAGCGCACCAAAAATAATAATTCGATATACCAGTCCTTGCACCACGCGCGCGCGTGTGTGTGTTAATTCTCCTTGCCGGGAAACACAAAGTAGATAAAATCGTTCGTAGGCGTCCCAACTCGGGGCCGGGGAGCGCCGCGCTCAAGAGGAAAACACTTTTTACGTGAGCGCGCGCTGCATTCCCGCGTACACACGCCGACGGTGACCGCGCGTGCTCGAACGAGCGTGAAATTTACATTATAACGGCGCGAATAATCCCCCGGCCGGCGCGACGGCGGGAGAGGGGAGGTTGTTGAGCTGGACGACGGGACGAAGGCAAAAAGTGAAGAAAGGTGGTGCGTGGCCAAATGGTGGAGGCGTCGGTCGCACTTTACCTTCGCTGTCCCGGCCTGCATGCCGACGGGAGAGCCGTGCCACTCGGCACCCCCGTCTCGCCATCGCGGCTACTCGGGTTCTATTCCTCTCGGAGAGAGCCATGAGGGTGGGCATAAAGAGGAGGTGGAGAAAGAGAAGGACGAGAGAGAGAGAGGGAGAGCGCGGGTCAGCTAAATGCGCCGAGGCAACCTATGCATGCTAATGCCTATCTTATGGGCTTGCGAGCTCTAAGCTTCGCGACACCCGAACCTGTGGATCCACGGCTGCACGAGGTGGTGGTCCCCGGTCGCGATCGAACGCACGCGGACGTCGTCGTGCTTTTTGGTGGTCGGAGCCGCGCCTGGGCTCTATGAATCCGACGGAAGGTGCGTTTACCGGTGATTAGCGCGTCGCTCTCCGCAGGATCGATTCGACACGAAGCGGCTGCTTGAGAAATCGCGCCTTCAATTCGGGATATCACCCCTCGAGCGTGGAAGCTCGGTCTCGTGTGACCATCTGATGGATGACGCGGCCGCGAAAATGTGCGGACGTGTAAAATCAATGTTCAAGTCGCTATACCGGGTGTCCGCCGTCGGATGAACGTCGGCTCTGTCTCACGTCGACAGAGAGAACGATTCAGTTGAATGCTAACAAATGCTTATTTGGAAGAGTCGAAATAAATTTTTTGATTGACCGAACAAACGTTTTGTTTAACGCAACAGAAACACATTTCGTTGGAACTAAGCTGCGACAAAATATTTTTGTTGCGTCAAACGAAACTTCGTCCGATCAGTGAAGAAATTTATTCGGACTGTTCCAAATAAGCATTTGCGTTAGCATTCAACTAAATCGTGTTCTCTCTCTCTCTCTCTCTCTCTCTCTCTCTCTCTCTCTCTGTGTGTTCAGCTGCTTGGAGTCGATTTTCTCCCGGGGAGATCGGCGCGTGCGACTGCTGAATGCGCCTGGGGAATGCGGTCTCGAGCGTCCGGGAACTAAAAACCTTGACACAATCGAGCGTCGAAATTGCAGTGGCCGCTGCATTGAGACGGCCCCGAATTTCACGTGGAAGGCTCTACCTTAGTCCGCGACTTGCTCCAATGGCCGCTCTTGATATTTGCACAGCCGGCAGCGCGCAAAGTCGCCGCGGAGAACGAACTTAACCTACCCCACTCGCTGCGCACCCTCTCGCTTGACCGGAAACGCGAGCGCCCGGCAGCCGATTTTGAAGCAGCCGATAGTGGCATAAGTAATGCGAGGAGGCAGGCGCGATAACCAGCCGTATTCTCGTAAGCCGGATTAAATGGATTAAGCGGCTGTCTACGTGCTGATCGTAGCTCGAGCTCACGCGCCAAGCTTCAAGTTACACACTCAGGGATCATATCCCCTGTCTTCCGCCAGATCTTTCGATTTCGAGATAATCCGAATAGTATCGTGCGAGCCGGAAGCACCGAGCGTGCCTGCGCGTGCGCTCGCCCGCGAGTTTCGCGCAAATTTTTCCGACCCCCGGAAATCGGCCCGCACGGCCGACGCGATGATAACGCGCGGACGCGTTCAGTCTCTACGATCGCGCGAAACGACGGTTTTCCCCGACTGCACGCTTCTGCGCGCGTGGCGGCAGCCCGTCTCATTATTTAATCGTTACACGAACTGTTCCGGTGTCTCTAACAGAATACAATTATCTAACAGTAATCCTTAAACGGTCATTCACTGGCGCACCTGCCCTAATCGATATTCCGGCCGACAGTTTATGCAGAATCGCGCGTAATCCGCGCGCCGACCTTATTAATAACGATCAGCCGAGAATTTAGCCGGGGGAGATAGGGACGCGCGCGCGAGAACGACACGTACCGATACTTCATTTTATACCGGAAGAGTGCGTCTCGACGGCGCGGGCGGGCGGGCGATGGACTCCTCTCATTACGGACCTCTACGCGCTCCTTTCACCAATACGTGTGCCGTTTCTCCACCCTCATGGTCCGTTTCAAGTCCCCTCTCTCTCCCTCTCTCTCTCTATATATATACAATATATATATATATATATATATCCTCTATATATATAAATCCTCACATCGTCCCATTTCAGACCTCGAAGCGGAGACGAGTCCGAAGTTCTCCCCGGAGACTCTACCTCGTCTTTATGCCGTCGCCGTTTCAGCAGAAGGAATTGGAACGCGGGGATTAATGTTTCGCAATTAGAGATCCAGCGTGTCGCTAGGATCGCCGATAAAGAATGTCGCGTTTGCGCGCACCGCGCCAGCGCGTCGATGCAGATACGTAGACGTGTAATTTGCGTGTGGGATCGTGACGGACGAAAGAGCAATCGGGCAAAAGAGCATCTTGTTTGACTGCTTTTACGTCCCTAACGAGCGCTCTCATCGTGCTCTCTGCTGGGCTCTAACCGTGCCTCGATCGATTCTCCGATGCCGCCTGTATTGCTTGACCGCGATCTAGGCCGGGTCTGGCAAAGCCGCCAGATAATATTTCACGGTTCGTCAGATGATTCTTTGAGTGCATCGGAGGGTGGGGGGGGAGGAGTCATTGAATCGCTCTGTCTCTGTATAGTCGGACTCACTGGCCGATGATCGAATTAAGTCGAAAAAATATCAGATCGATGACGATTTTTCGGGCTGTTTGACTTGATGAAGACTGAATGATTTATTGATGATTCGCATGACATTTGACCGATGTACAATCGATATCTAGATATTAATATTAATCAATCACTGGAAAAAATCACAAATGTCGACGGGTTATTGATAATATATTCATGAGTCATATACAGTTATTGATAATATATTCATAAGTCATATACAGTTATTGATAATATATTCATAAGTCATATACAGGGTCTGTCAGGGGTTCCGGAACGGCTGATCGTTTCGAAGAATAGTGATTGTTTAAAACAATGTTTGGGACAGGAGTTGTGGGGCTTGAAACAAGCTATCAGATATATTGATAATTGTTGACCTTGGAATGACCTTGAGAAACGTTATCGGGGTCGACATAAAAATCTTAGAAAATGGAAACTCCAATTTTTTATTACACCGTCTTTTTCCACCAATTGATTTGAACAGCTTTTGTCTGAAACATTTTCTTATTTGCCTAATATTTTTTGAGATATTTAAAGATAATGTTGTTTAATATTTAACTTGCGACGTCTCGCTGACTGTTTGTCGAGGTAAAAAAATGATACTAGACTTTTCTATTCTACTTGGTCTCAAGAATATATTGTTACAATGGCGCCCTGACTTTTGTTAATTTGATGATTTTGAAATTTCGAAAGATCGATACATTAACAAAAAATGGAGCATTGTTGTACCATAATATATTCTTGAGATCAAATAGAATAGAAAAGTCTAGTACCATTTTTTTGTCCCGACGGACAGTTGGCGAGATATCGTGGGTTAAATATTGAAAAAGTTACCAAGTTATCCTTAAATATCTCCAAAAATATTGGGCAGGTGGGAGGATGTTTCAGACAAAAGTTGTTCAAATTAATTGGTGGAGGGGGACGGTGTGATCAAAAATTGGAATTTCCATTTAAGATTTTTATGTCGACCTTGATAGCGTTTCTCAAGGTCATTCCAAGGTCAAACAATTATCAATATCTGATAGCTTTTTTCGGACCCCGCAACTTTTGTCCCAAACATTGTTTCAAACAATCATTGTTTTTTGAAATAATTGGCCGTTTCGGAACTTTTGGCAGACCCTGTATATATCGATTCAACTTGAATATCAACTGTAGTAACGACCGGGGATCGTCACCATCTGCGTGATATCTTCTAGGCATCATGAATGAAATCTTGGGAATATCAAATCGTTCGTTGATTTTCACATGATTTCAAGATGATTTCGATCAGATCTGTTCGACTTATGGACTCTCGCAGGCAGCCAAAATCGTCACTTGTGCGAACGACAAGTGTGTGCTCTATTAAACCCGAGTTTCGTTTTTCCTTACGTAACCTCTCACGTATATAGCGTTAGTTTCAACTTGCGAGTCGAGAACGTGTACTTAACGTTCCATGCGCGTCCAGGATAGGCTCTTGGCGGGCCGCAAAAAATAATGCGGTCGGTCGTGGGTTGCTCCGGCGGAGGATACGTCGTGATTGATAAATTGGAAAGCTCGCGGACGGATAACGCCGAGCTGAGCCGAGCGGAGCGCGACGTAACTGGTTTACTTCATATTTCCGTACAGACTTCTAAACGGGCTGTTCGTCTTCCTGAGATACGGCCCCGCGCGTTGGCGGAAAAAGAGGATAAGAAATAGCGCGGTATAAAATTCAAGAGGTAGAAACTTTTTTCCCGACGCTCAGCGCCACGACGGTGCGAAACTTCAGCGCTCGTGATCTTTAGCGTTGCCTCTTCATGAAAGTCGAGTATCGCTCGCCGTCGTGTTTCGGAGTTATCGGAATTGATTCAAAAATATCAGTCGCCGCGCAACGCACGCTCTCTCCCTCTCGCACTTTCTCTCCCTCCCTCTCTCTCTCTCTCTCTCTCTCTCTCTCTCTTCCTTACGACAGATGCCTTTTCACCGTCGCATAACTCACGAGCAAGCCCAATTCGTATGGTGGATTTGCATATTGCAACGCTTCCGCGCTGTTTTTCTCGTGAAATCTGTTGCGCTTCATGTAAATGTTTTTACATATGTATGTTTATGTACTGTTCCGCGCGCGCGCGCGCGCTGTTTCTCCCCGGTGGCGCGTCTAACTTTTCGGCGCATAAATCTCTCACTTTTGATTAAAAGGACACTTAACGCGCTCCCCGAGAAGACCGGCGCCAACTTTACCGCCATCCGAGAGTAATTACGCGCAAGAAGTCAATGTACACGCGCAATTTCAGTTATTGTCGATTCGTCCCGTCACTTTGTCCCTCGACAACCGGCTCATACAACAACCTCTATGCATAACCGCGTAACCTCTTGACAGAACAATAAAACGCCAAGTTTCAGCGGAGCTTGAGCGAAGCCACGTATCGGCTCGTCGTAAAAAAAAAAAAAAAAAAAAAAAAAAAAGAAAAAAAAGAGACATTTCTTTCTGTAATCGCGAATAAGAACCGGTGCTGGCGCGATCACGAATTAATCGCGAGCGACGCGTGACGATCGTTTTTTCGGCACGTCGGGCTCAGAATGAAAGCCGGGAAAAGACGACTAAGAGTCCAACGACTCGCATTCATCGCGCGGCGGCTTCGCGCGACGGCGGCGACGAAGCGCGCAAGGGCGGTACGTTGGCTGACCGGTGACCAGGACGGAATTACAATTACATGCCGTAAATTATTTACCAACACCAGCGGCTGCCAGGTCGAAGGCGCACACGCGGCAGCCGGGGGGGGGAGGGGCGAAGGGCGAGCCGAGGAAGCGCGACGCGCGCGCGCACAGGGCAGCGCTCTCTGGATCGAGGGTGCCGGTAGTCGGGTCAAATTGCAACAAATTAACCGCGTTAATCACCCCGGCGGTCGGACAAGACTTTTCCAGGCGACGCGCCAGCCCGACCTGGCCAACGCGCACCCGCCGACCGGGCATATACTGACCGCTGCGCCGCGGAACCCGACGCTTTTTACGGCCGACTATTCCGGAGGCCGCCTTGCCGAGGAATTGGGAGGCGAGTCGCGTTAAAAATTTTAAGCTGGCCGCGCGCGCGCGCGCGCGCGAAATCGCGACTTTCATCGCGTTACTTACACCTTATCGCGAAATCTCTCGGAGGGAGGAAAGTTCGATCGCGCTCGAGGGCGGCTCGACTGAGCCGATTATGAAAACGGTAGACTGGGGGAAGGAGGCGGGAGGGGGGAATCTGTGTTGAATCACGCTGCTAAGAGATAATACGATTCCGCCGGGTGGTAAAATTCCGATCAGGCAAATGACCGCGTCTGATCGAAGCGTCAGTCTGCCGATCAACTTGTTGTTAACCCTCGCGTTTTTTCTCTGTTCTTTCTTTTCGCCTCTCTCTCTCTCTCTCTCTCTCTCTCTCTCTCTCTCTCTCTCTTCGAGGCCGTCGAGCGGTCGATGGGGAAGCACGCGCGATTCTCCATGCGCTCCTGCAAACGCAAGAAAACGCTGAAAACAACGGGGCTGTCAGGCCCGAGACGCCTGAATTTGACGCTTTGTCCGATCAGCCGAGGGCGCTCGCTCGAGCGCGCTCGCAGCACGCGTTTCCTCTCTCGAATTTCTCCGCGCTCGGGCCGCACGCGGTCCGATCTCTCCCTCTCTCTCTCTCTCTCTCTCTCTCTCTCTCTCTCTCTCTCTCTCTCTCTCTCTCTCTCTCTCTCTCTCTCTCTCTCGGCCGAGCTTTTAGCAAACGTCGTCGTAGCGAGCCGGCGATAATTATCGACGCTCCGCATGGGAGAGCCGCAAGCATAATTATTTCACGAACGGGACGTCAGCTCCGGAATAACCCATGTACTTATTACAAAGTGCAAATAATTGTTCTTTCTTGATATCGCGCACAACGAGCCGGAGCGGCATTAACTCTAGATTACCGTGGACCGAGAGTCCAGAGAGCTTCCAGAGAGCGCGGGTTGAGGGGGCAGGAGGGCAGGGTAAAATTAACAATTCCCGCCCGCGTCGTGTTTTACATCGCCGCGACTTCAGCGGGCGGAAGAACGCCTGCGCGAAAAAGTCGGCGAGCACGAGCGATCCCAACGCGCGCGACGCCGTCTCTAAATACGCGAGGCCCTTCTTCTTGCATCCGACTAGAAATTTATCCCATGGTCCTGTTCGGGTTAACCTCATTTGGACATCAGGTCTCAGTAAGGTAATACTATCGGGTCCTAGTAAGTCATGTAACGCAGCGTGGATATCAGGACCTCAGTAAGGATTCATAGTCAGGTCCTTGTTGAGTTACCTTATGGAATCCTTATTACGTTTGTTATTCTCCAATTATGGCTCCTGATTACTCGCCACGGCTATATTGGATGATGACATTGGAAATAAGAAATGACACGCTGAAAATTCTTTCATGTCACTTCCAAGTAACAAAGATATTTGCATGAAATAATATTTTAGATCGCTCGAGCATACTTGTAAAATGTTTCGTCACGACCAATAAATTATCGCGCGACATAAATACGCACTGAGATACGCAACATGCACGCACAGAGTAGGCGACTGACGTGCTTCTCGAGCGTCTTTTGTCTTGTAGGCCTGTTTATGGACAGATGCAAGACAAATGAGAGCTGCAGTGCGCACGCCGCTACTGGCAACTCGTCGTTGCGCGTCATACGATAAAAATTAAACCATCTCTAATTATATGTGACGCGTTATAAAAATATTTTTTTATACTACGTCCAGTACTATTAAAGTTTTACACACACACATGCGCGCGTATACATACACACACATATTCATATTATATACATATAAAATTAATTACAAATGGTTTTTGTTGAAACTTGATAATGCAAATCATATTAGGTACAATGAATAAAATCCCGACAAGGATCTGATCAACTGCATCATATTACATCACACACTAGGTTGGTACATTAAGATCCTAACGTGGACCCAATCATTATAACCCTATAAAGATCTTCCTTACTCATTTGTCGTTAGGACATTATAAGGACTGACTTACTTAGGATTACCTCTCATTCATCCTATTAGGTCCTTATCAATGTTAGGTGAACCTGATGAAAATTTCCAGTCGGGATGTCTCCATCTCCCCGCGTGGCGGATGCAGAATCGAGGGTAGCCGCGCGCGCGACACGCTTCTCCGTTTTAACGTTTACGTCGACATTCCGTGAGTTATGACGCGTTCTCGCAGCGGCGCGCCGACTTCGCTCTGTGTGAAATCGAAGTCCCACCCCCCGCGGAGGAACGTCGGTGTTGTTGGCACGGTAACCCCGTTTACATGGTCGAATTATTGCCAAGCTGGCGCACGATATCGCGGGCGCGCAGGCGAGCGGGCGGGCGGGCGAGCGGGCGGGCGGGCGTCAATTACACGACTACATCGATGAAATTAACGATTCCCCGTGCCCGGTGCTGTCCTCGCACGCCGTGTACGTACACGACCGCGCCACCGGGTACACCTAAAAAGCGCCGCTAGACCAATATGTGCGACGCGCCAAAAGCGGGGCCCGTCTCCCGCGATATTTCATATTACTTTACAATCAAGAACGGCCGCGCGCGCGCGCGCGGGGCGGAATCGCCGAAATACGAGAACGAGCGAGAGCGAGCTCGGTCTGCGGCCGACCGACGACAATGCGACAAAGGGGTGGTGCGCACGCGTGGAAAATGCGCGGAATTAAACGAGAATTCGATTGAATTCGCTAAACTGGACTGCACGCATAAAACTTGCCATCTTTTCGCGTGTTGTTGCGCGACTCTAATGAGCTTGCATAAAATAATGACGACGGGTCGCGTAAAACGCTTGTCGCGATGCGTTGAATGAGGGGAGGAGTACCTCCTCTCGAGGGAACGTACGTAATTAAATGATTATTAATTACAAAATTTCGTAGTAGGCAATTGTGAAATTTCAGAATTACGATACATTCGCGTATAGCGCGGGGAGATTAATGTAATACATCGAATTGGTGGTCGCTCGATAATCGAGTAATGCAGTTGGTGAAGTGTTGCGCAAACAGCCGCGAGGTGAGACTGAAGGGAAGGAGAAATGGCGACATACCCCAAGCGCACACGATACGGAGAGAGAGATTGGTGTCGGGAAAAGACTCGGCGGCTGGCCGGTCCAGGCACGCGCCTTGAAGAATGAAACAGTCAATACGATGATGGAGAACAGTTCATGAGAGACGCGCGAGACGGTCCTGCCAGGATCGCCGCGATTCGCCCGGAATCATCGTCGCCGCCTGGTAGAATTCGCTTTCGGTGTGACGTCGCGGCGGAAGAAGAACGATGGTATCGTAGAAACGACTGCGGCGTCGATGCCGTTGGCGGCGGTTGCTTCGTCGTTTGACCGTAAAGCCGAAATCGAAGAATGCGCCGCTCCATCAGCAGTAAACTTTCGCGTACTTTCTGCGGCGCGAAATGCCGGAGGGCTCGCCGCTGTATCGGGTGTCGCGAGTTCGCCGCATCTCCCGAAGCTCGAATTTCCTCGTCGATTTCGTGCCGATTTTCACTCGGAGGAAGCTTCGTATTTCTCCGCTCGCACTCTTCACTGGCAATTATATTCGCGATATTGAGAATGGCGCAGAGCGAGGCGTCGATCTTAAATCGTGATCCTGTTTGAATAAAACCTCCGTCCGGAGACCCGCCCCGTGAGAGAGACAAGTAAAAAATGAGCTTCTCGTTAAATCGAGAGACGTCTGAATTGACACGGCTCCGCGAGGCGCAGTCCACGGAGTTATTCACATTCTTGATCGTTCGTAACAACCCGACGAAATTTCCATCACAATCGCCCGAGCGCGAATTCACCGCGGATTAGCCAGCGAGAAAAAGAGAGAGAGAGAGAGAGAGTCCGGAAGACACCCCGTACGTCGCACGTATACACTCACCCACGCACACCCATCCGCGAACATCCGCGTATTCACGAGAGCGCACATAGCCGCGTGTATCTCTAACCGAGCCGGAGGTCGGCTGCCATTATCGGGCGAAAACGCGGCCGAGAATGGCAGAAAGCGAGAAGAAAAGACGAGATGACGCGCGGCGCGGAGCGGAGCGCTACCGTGGGGATGAGCATGGGATAAAGGAGGGCAAGAGTGCGCGGGTGGCGAGGCAGGGGAAGCATAGCGGCCGATAATATCGGTAATCGATTTTCACGAAATCGTCCGACGGCGCTCACGTGTCCGGGTCGAAGCGTTAACAGCGACGCTTCATTACGCTCGCGGACGTTCATATGTTATACCGACCGCCTAATTTATCTCCACCGCGCTCTCTCGTCGTTTCTCTCTTCTCGCAGCCGTGCCGGTGAACCTGCACGGGGTTGGCCCTGGACCCGGCGTTACCGAAAATCAGCCGCTGCAACGGCTCCACCGGCGAATCTACCCCGGCCGACGCACAGTGGACCACCAGATGACATTCTTCAATTCAAAATTCTCTAGAGACCTGATCGGTTTCCAACCGATCATCGACCTAACCAATGGATGAGGTTGATCCTGAATAAATTCCGAAGAGATCTGTCTTGCCAAAATTAAAAAAAAGAAATTTTTTTTTTCTCGAATTACTAGCCCCAAAAGAGGGAAAATTATCGTTAAACGCGAGAAACTTGTGAAATACTCATTATTCGACACTTACTTCTATCTAATAGCGTATTCAGCGGATTGAAAGTATGAAACCAGTCGACAGACACCTCTTGAGATTTATCGATTTTGAAGCAGAAACCATTTTAACCTTCAAAACTCATATGCCCAAAATATAAAAACATCAAATATAGACCCGTTAAGCACAAAACCGAGGGATTTTGAGTCTTAAGAGGAGGACTGGAGAGTCAGATTGCAGAAAAATCGTGCTTGTTTTTGATAATATTTTGTGACGAACTGAATAAATGTGCAAGAATGAAAATTTTAGATATATTTATACAACATATGAAGAGTAGAAAAATTTTGTTTATTAACAAATACTCATTATAGAAATATTGAGGAGGCTTATCATTAACCGGTGAACCACTACAAAAAAAATCGAACAAAATTAGCAAAATGGCAGCTATTATTAGGAAAAAACCAAATTTTTCAGTTCTTTTACAATAAAAAAATTAATATCTCGAAATGAAATATTTTGAAATAATTGTCCGTGGTTCACCTGAGAGCCGGATGAACAAATATTATTGTTTTAAAATTTCAAATCGATACAGAGCTCAGTTTCGGAGAAATCACTGTAAAAAGTTGAACAATAAAATTTCGAGAAAAACGCGTTTAAAATTTAAGTGGACGTATATTTATTTATACGAGTATTTGTTAATAAACAAAATTTCTTCTACTCTTCATGTGTTATATAAATATATGTTGTGTAAAATGTTATGTAAAATATATATAAATATATGTTATGTAATATGTTATGTAAAATTTTCATTCTTGCACATTTATTCAGTTCGTCACAAAATATTATCAAGAACAAGCAGGATTTTTCACTAATCTGACCCTCCAGTCACCCTTAAGCCCATCAACCTAGGAATCTATCAATCCGAGAACTTTTTAGCTGAGCTGATGAGCTTTGAAATTCTGAATTTTCTAACAGGTGATTATAAGTTCCGGAATCTCGCATTTAATATCCATAGGCTCGAACCCATTGAGGTCGAATCCAAGACACTGTACTTTGAACGATAAACTTTTAAGACCAACCCTAAACCCACGAACCCTGAACCGATAATTTTGTCAAAATTTCAGCTAGACAGATCTCTTTGGAATTTATTCAGGATCAACCTCATCCATTGGTTAGGTCGACGATCGGTTGGAAATTCAGGTCTCTAGAGAATTTTGAACCAAAAAATGTCATCTGGCCCTACTGTGCTGTTCCGCGCCGAGGATCTCGCTGCTCTTGTTTCCTTCGTCGCCGATAACAGATGCACCGCGCGGCGGCGGCGGCGGCGGCGGCGGCGGCGGCAGGCAGCCGCGAGAAATTCAGACGCGACAGAAATATTGTGCGCGCGTCCTTGCAAGCGGGTAAAAAAGGGAAACGCGAGTAATCCGGGGGAGAGTTAAATTATTTCCGACGACCCGCGAGCGCGCGCACCGACCCAGTTTCGCGCTTGACATTTCGCTAAAATAGCTAAGCGACGGTGGTGCGCGCGAGGAAGAGAGAATAACACTCGCGCAAAGGAAGGGAGGGGCGTAATAGATTGCGGTGCTGAATATCTAAATTCGCGCTGATACCGCGTAATAAGAGAGAAAGACGACGCTGTGTTATTCCCGGCTTCTCGTTCATCTAACGCCAATCTAGTAGATTGGTCGACGAAGATGTATATATTTGTCGTTGTGCAGAATAGCAATGTTTGCTCACGTTTAGTGTTGAATGATACAATATTGGTTGTCGCAATATTAACGCGACTGACTCTGAATAATTTTACAAGAGCCGCTAAAATACTGATTCTAAATTATTCCCGAATATCACGCGCGTATTTAGAGCACGTGCCGTTTTTCGCTGCTCTCTTTTGCCGTTAAAATTTTTAAGCGAGCCGCGCTTTCATATCGATATCGCCACCGCAGCGGTAAATGGAATTTTTACGCTGTCTCGACTGTATTTCCCAATCTCTTAGAAAATCGGGTTCCCGGATCGAAATTTGGACTTTACTTTCGACCCGAAGCATCCAACATTTATAAATTCCAAAGAACCAGTGGAACTTTCGTTTGTACTGAAACTAAAGCTCCGCTCAGCGCCTTTGAATGGCAGAAAACGCATAATTTACCGCTCGCGGGTACTTAAGAGAAGAAAAACAATTCCTGGGAAAACTGTAACGTTGGATACAATCGAGAAGTCGGTATAGGCTCCGGAGTATTAAAGTGACGTTAAATGGAATATCGCACGCGTTAATCGAGAATAGAATAAGGACCCCGACTCGAGGACGTCCCATGTGTCCTGTGTCAGGTGTGCCCCGAGTCCTGCAAGTGACAGAAAACGCATAATTCGCCGCTCTCGCGGGTTCTCGCGAAGAAGAAGTAACCAGCGGTTTAAAGTACAATGAAGAAGTCAGCAGGGAATATTAACGTAGCGTTAAATAGGATATCGTGGTCGAGAGTAGGATGAAAATTTCGACTCGGGGACTCGTCCCCCCTCCCCTCCCCGCACGTCGGGTATGCTCCAAGCCCTAGACCTAGATTCGGGGCGGCTCAGGCCGGCAGCAGACAATCGCGGAGCACCGGCGGGCACGCGCGCGACTACTCGGAGGAAGTCGCGAATACGTTGGCGCACCGGCGCGCATGTGGGCGCGGAAATATAATAAAAAAAGAGCAGCCACGGAAAGAGGGTGGAAAAAGCGAAATATAAAATTCGGCCGCGCGGCGGAACGAAACAATGCTAGCGCGGCCACAGAGCACCGTAAATTTCGTCGCGGTCTATATTCGGGCGCGGGCTACAATCGAACGGTCGACATAATAACACTTGGACGCCGGCCGTAAATTTTAGCCCGCACGGGGGATAGCCGCCGCGGGTTCAACCGCTATTGGTATTCTCTTCGGGTGCCACCCTCTGCCGCCGCCGCCGCCGCCCGGCGGAGCCCGTCTCCCAGTCCGGTACACGTATCTATCACACGCTAACGGCCACCCTCTTTCTCTCTCTCTCTCTCTCTCTCTCTCTCTCCCGCTCTCTCTTTGTCTCCCTTCTCCCCCGCCCCCTCCCCAAGCCTTTCTCTCTGCTTAGCTCACGGAGCGGGGCCGCGCTCTTTCACGCCACTCGCGCTTTCTCTCCGTCCGCGTTAATCGAGCATAAGTGCACGCCTAATCGCCTTAGCGTCCGGATAATTTCGATCACGGGGAGAGAATTTTCGCGCGAGCCGCGTCCCGCGGCGAGGTCGTTGGATTAACAGCGATCTCGGGTGTTTAAGGCGCTGGAATAACAGCACGCGGCTCGCTGGAATTCGGGAATTCGTCGCGACGCGTCGCTCGCGGCTGTCCTTCGAGTGGCAAGAAGGAGAATGAAATATGCGAA